>NC_143262.1:6302500-8702500 GCF_984573655.1 Nuphar pumila
CTAAGGCTCAAAATGAGCTTGAGGTTCAGCAGAAAAATCACACTGCCACAAGAGCACTGGTGATTTTTTTTACGTGACATGTGAACTCTATAATATTGATCAATGGTGTAATTGACCTGTGGTCGATTTTTATGTTGGCCCCCAAATCAAGCTTGTGGTCGATATTGACCTGTTAGGTACCGTGAGTATGTGAAAGTATCTTCAACAAGATACTACAATCAAAAGTACACTATTCTTGGAAACGAATATGTGCACATACGCACAACAAGAACACTTGAAACACTTAAGAACAATACACAAACTCACAAATATGCAAATGCACTCATAAGATTCATAAGAATAAAAAAAAGGTTGGGCTATAGTCCCAAAACCCTTAACAAATACAAGAGAAGCAGCCCATATTTATAGGGCATTGAATGGGCCTTGGAGGGGCTCCACACCTAGTCGTTGGAGCCCCTCCAACGGTCACAAATGTGACCGTTGGAGGGGTCCAACGACTAGTGTTGACCCCCCAAGGCAAAGTACAATGCATTAAATACAAAAAAGAAATTAAGAAAAGAAAAAGGAATTTACAAAAAGAAAATACAAAACATATTCAAGAAAATGAATATGTGTAAAATAGTGAAATGACTAAACTACCCTTACGGCTAATAATAGAAGATATATATTTTTTATATATAATAGAGTAGATACATATACATATATCATATATATGTGTATATATCATATATATGTATATGTATTACCTTATATATATAAAAATATATAATATTGGGTTACCTGGTTGATTACATAGTTTAACTAAGTATACCCAAGACATAAAAATATGATAAGTTGCATGTATACATAAAAAAAATGCCCGGCCGGTTTCGTATCGGGGCTTGTTTCCGAACCTCATCAGTGTTCCGACACCACGAGTACACTGGATGTGTAATCATAATGTACCATAGAATAATGTTTTGACTACCACACAAGTGTAGTATGTGTTGTAGCCATGAGAAAGACTTTTGTGTACCCTGATGCAGTACGTGGGCTCTCAAAGCCCCAGTTGCCCAAAGAGGCAGGTACGATAATGTCATAAACACTAAATTGATGAGATTGATGCTCATCTGATTCTGGTGCTACCTTGGAGAGGGTAGATAGTAGAAACTTTGTGGGGTTGTTGTTGTTGAAATATACAACGTTCCTTATCAATAGCTCGATGCTCTTCCGCCCACAAGAGTTAGGGGACCAGGATTACCAAAATTGAATACTAGGTAGGTAGGTCCTAAAACTTCTGCATAAGTCAGATGTATCATGTTCTCTCGACCTTCAGGGGTTATCTCTAAAGGTCATTATACCGCCCCTTTTGAAATCTGATCAAGATAGTCAATTGGGGTATTAAATCACCCAAATCAGTTGATATCATCTGTATCGTCATACTCAAACTGTGCATACCCAAAGAGGGTTAATCAAGTGAAACACAATCATTACTGCATAGTTTTACATTTTGCTTATGTTAATGTTTACTTGAATATTGATGTTATGCTTGTGTTAAATACCATTCTCCTGCTATCCATTGTATTTCTGGCTTGTTTAAAACTTCATTATGCTCTTATGTGTTGGCACTTCACTTGTGTGCCTTGGAAAGAGATTTCCTTTAGGGGCTTGTGGTTTCTGACCCCCGATATTACCAATCTATATGTCAGTACATTTAATTTAATGTTTTTATTTGAATTTGAAACCCTGTGATGTAATAATTATTGAAAACTTGACGGAATGGTTTTTATTTTTAGTAACTTGATCCAAGATGCACTGATATGTGATTCCTCAAGATTTTTCCAACTTCAATCAATTATTTCCGCTGCAATTTAAAAAAAAATCCTAAAAAATTTGGATAAAATTTTAGGGTGTTACACCTTGTGTCCTAGTTATACAAATCTCTGTCATACCAACTATGTTTGTGTAGTGACCTGTACCCATGTCCATGTCTATGTGACATATTGGAAGATTTTCCAGTTATTTTATGCAACAAAAGGGTCCAAGAAATCAGTATTTCATGAAAGTAGCTCTAGGAGTGCTACTACAAAGACCAATAAATTTAACCAACACTAAGCAGGAACTGAGATGGAGCAGTACTTTGAAATTCTGTCAATGCAGTACTTCAAAAAGAGTATTTCTTAATGGAAAAAGATAGGAAAGAACAATTCTGAATATTCCTTTTGTCAGTATCAGGATTCATTTAACCATGAAGCAACAAGGTCAAAATCTTGCAAGTCTACTAAAACATGTAATAAGAAGAAGAGGATTCATTCACAAGCAGCAACAAGTTCAAAAGCTTGTGATTCTACTAAAACATGTAAGAAGAAGATATCTTGTAAAGTGCACATATAGATCAAACAACATTTTTTAACTGAAAAACGCAACACTCACCATAACTGTCTGGCAGTTCACCCTCCTCCATTTCATCATTATCATTTTCCTGAGTATCTTTACTCTTCATGTTGACATTATCTGGATCTTTATCTGGTACAGCTCCTTCAGACAACTGGCACTGCAGGAGGGCCACAACATCCTTTAGGTATGATTCTTGAAATTTGACATCAAGTTGGTAATTAGCCCGTTCATCACTTTGCAAGGCTGTTAAGAATGATTGTGCCACCTAAAAAGACACATCAGTAGCTCAGTCATAGATCAGCATTGAAACCATGTACCAATACCATATGAACAAGAATAAGTCAATGCACTGCAAACCACCTTATATGCACACCACTGCCCAAGTTCACCAAGGGCATAATTGATTGCCCTTAACTTTTGAATCAGATTAGCAGCTCCATCACTTTCCGTTCTTTCAGAGACACCATAAACAAGCCGCAATTCTTCCTTAGCTCCAGCATCTCTTGCCCCCATAAATTGCCATTTGCTCCTCTTTGAGCTTGCAAGGGCAGCTTTCTCCACAGCAACTTCCATTTGTTTTATTTTCTCATGGAGAGACCACAAAACAGCTGCCTTATCATACTTCACAACAACTTCGAAGGGCATTGGGACATGCTTTTCTAGTTCCCTTCGGTCTTTTATGGTACATACGATTGAATCCAGTTTGCTTTCAAGATTGCGAATTTTTATGGCACAATCCTCCTGGCTGGAAACTCCTGTAAGAGAACAAAACAATTCGACCAATTGAGACCATGCTTGATAGAAACACTCTAGAGCATTCAAACAACAACAGATCCAACAGAAAAATGACAACTTGCAGAAGAATGGAAGGAGTTCAGCAATCATACCCTTCAGGTTAACAGGGGAAGCTGTCATTCCAAAAACAGAAGGTCTCTTCTCCTTGGGTGTTGTATGATAAAACTCTGACATCACCAATGAATATGGATGTTTCTTCACAGCATGATGGCATTCATCCAATATCAGGAGATGGATGTCTTCCATTCTTATTATGCTGTGCCTGAGAATGTTCAGCAGAATTTGAGCTGTCATTACTAGTACCTGCGGTGGGAATAAGCAGTCACAGCAAAGGCAGAACGATCACACTAAAATATACAATACCCAATTTGAGGTTGAGCTAAAAGAATTCCAATAAAACAGGATGAGAGGGACGCTTATCAACTGTTTACCAGTCATTTACCAGTTTCACTTACTTGTTTTGTGTCAAACTCGCGTTGCCACCTTCTACAATCCCAAAAATCTTGACCCATTTCACCGCAGTAATGGCCAACATTGTAGCCTGTGCCTTCGCGAATGACTTCTGCTTGCTGAAGTAAAAAACAGAAGGTAGAAATGTCAACATGATGTGCAATCCATCAAAAAAGGAAAACATACCTAAAAAGATAACCACAGACGATGGAAGAGAATACCATGCTTATGCAAATTTTCTATGAAACATTGGATTAAGAACCAATTCAAACAATCAAAGCAGAAACATTCACGTATGTATTGGTGTTTCTCCTCCTGCTGCACATTAATTTCACTCGACAAAATCCAATTACAAAACGACTTAAAATAACAAGGAAAATGCAAAAATCAAAACATTTCTATACATCCAACCCCTACCTGATAAACAAGCGGAACCTTCGGTACCAAGAAGATCGCCAGCATTTTCTTATTGTCCTTGAGCATTTCCATGTACTTGCTCTTGATCAGCAAGACGGCAATGAGCGTCTTCCCCGCCCCGGTTTCCAGAAAGGCAATAGTGTTCTTGGTTTTTGCCTGCTCAAGGACTTCCAACTGGTACTGCCTCGCCCGTTCCTCGGCCGGCTTCTCCTTCTTAACGTCCGGCTTCTTCTCCATCCCACTCCTTGCATGTTCAGGAGAATCCTGCTTTTCACGTGACTTGGATGATTCCCGCTCCCAATCAGCCTCCCAATCTCCTTGACGATACACCAATTTCCCCGCTCGATCCCTCTCCCAATAACCCATCCGCTCCTTTTCCCTTTCCCTCCGATCGCCGCCTTCCCTCGCCCTCTTGCTCCTATCCCTATCCCTATCCCTCCGATCTCTGTCATCCCAATCACGCTCCCTCCTCCTGCAAGCCCGTTCCCTCTCCGTCGAAACACCGTAGCGACTGCCCGAGCAGAGGTACCTATCACCGCCACCGTCGCCCGTACGCTTCCTCTTCCCGCCATTCTCCTCACACTCCCTATCCCTCCTCCTACCATCCCCCTCCCTCGACCGCCCCTCCCTCCGGCTCCCCCGCCACGACCTTTCTTTATTCTCCTCCTCCCGAACCCGGTTCCCACCGGCCGGCCAAGGCGATGGCGAGCATGCCAGCGTCACCTCCATCTTACAGTCCTCGGCGAGCTCATCGACGAACAACTCCACCAAATCATTCACCTTCCCACCCGCCACCTCGCCCACCGCTACGGGCGGCACTAACCCGCCACCGTGCACGCTCTCAAAGAACGAATCTATCCCCCCGAAGAAGGAATTCTCCACGGGCACGTAATCATCGTCGCCGGGGACCTTCCCGGAGTCTAAATCAGGCAGCATGTCGATGAGGTCGGAGATGTCCTCGCAGGCGTCTAGCCAGTAGGAGGGCCTCGAATCCCCCTCCAGATTCATACCGCCGGCAACTGAGGGCTGAAAACCGACCTTATCCGGCGGGGCGCCGGGCACCACCAATGCCGGCGGAGATCCGACACAGTTACCACCGCCGAGGCCCTCCATTTCCCCCCGGGACTAGGCTTCCAAAGCACGCTTCTTCCTCCCCCTCTCCGCTCTCAACACCAGCAGCAGCAGCAGCGATCGCTCGAGAAGATAGCCAGGACACCTTCTCGCCTTCTTCTTCAACGACTACTAGGAGTGCTGAGACTGAGAGGAAGCAGAGGAAGAAGAAGAAGAAGAATAAGAGGGGGTAGGAAGCCAAAACCCTAAAAGCCCTAGTCCTGGCCCCTAACCCTATGGAGCATTTAAGGAGGCGGGGAGGATGACTGGATGAGGAGCACGGTCTGTCCCTGTGTGTGGGGTGCAGGGATTTTTTGACCACTCGTCTTACCTCTCTCTCTCTCTCTCTCTCTCTAAATATATGTATCTCTCTGTGTGCCCTTCTTTCCCTCTTCCGCTTGATATAACGGTTAAAGCCGTTTAAGAGGCATGGTTTGTTTGGTAAATATGCAGTAACTTGGGGTTAATGTGGAATTGAGTTCAGAGGGCGGTGGGGGGAATTTAAAAAACAAGCCATTGTAAGGGTAAAACGAGGAAAAGTATGTTTTTCCAAATAAGGGTTTTGATATATTTTTTATTTTATTCTGTGCGTTACCTACTGTCTATCGAGTGATGTTTTTTTCATATTTTCAAGTAGAACTTGGTCCACAAATTTTTTTTTTTTTAAAGGCAAGCTGGGGTTGTGGTTAGGCAGACCCTTACCAGATATCTCTTAAGCCCCATGTGTCAGATCAGAGGGATTCGAACCTAGGCCTTAAGCTTGGCAAAGGACCCTGCTTACCACATGAGATGCCACCTGACACAAATTTAATGGGGCATATATTGGCTAAAATATCCTCATTATCGCTTTCTTCAAGGTAAGGAAGTCAATGAATTGAATTTGATCCAATAATATCTGACTGAATCTGAATACACTTATTCGGATTTGGTAGGCCAAATGATATCTTATTATAATCGAATGTGGATATGGTTTTTATTTTTTGTGATTCATGTGATTTTTTTTATCATCGAATCATGATTTTTTTTAGATATAGTATGGGTTTAATCGTGTACACATAATTTTATATGTAAAAAAATTATTTACAAACTAAACTAATATTTTATTATAAAAATAAATTATTTTTTATACAAAAAATATTTAAAAAAAAAATATTCATAAAAATATTCATGATAACACTTTTTCTTCGTGATATTTGTATATAATAAAGATATTCACAAACTAATTTGGTTTTTTATTATGATCTTTTCATGCACTCTTTGGCATAACAAGACAGAATCTTAGTCTTGTGCACAAGAGGACATTTGAAATGCATTTAGACCAGGAAGGTGATGAAATTCAATACCTTTAAAACATTTGGTGTCTTCTGTAGATTTATGCACGTGTCATAACACAAAAATCAAGGCTTGTTGTTGCCGTGCTACCAGTGGTACAACATTATGGTTGTCTTTCGAGCGCATAAAAAGGTTTAAGTAGTAATCAAATCAAGATGATTTTTTTTTAAAGGAAAATTAAATCAAATGCTGATACTCAATTTTGACTACTAAGATTCGACTCCTTAAAAAACTCGTTTAAGCTTGGCGTAATAATAATGTGAGCTTGAGCATTAATTTTGAGGTCAAGTAAACTTGTATGTGTATATTTAAAAGTCTATCATATATACGGTACTGATAGGGTGCTCTTGGAGCACTAATTCCACCAAATAGAAAACTTCAAATTTAAAAAAAAAATTGAACCTTTTTAATTGATCGGACCTTATAGACATGATCTACAATCATTATTTAATATTTAATGACACAAATTTTGGATCATGTTATTATGGCATCCATGTAGTTTTTTTTAAGATGTTAAAAAATCAACGTACCAACATGTCATGACTTAAAAAATTCAAATTTTAGTTCAAAAATCATGAGCCAAAACATGATTCCTATATGTTTAGTGCATAAGGTATGATTGAGAAGATGCAACCTACAACTATGATTTCTACTATATATATATATATATATATATATATATATATATATATATATATATATATATATATATATATATATATATATATATATATATATATATATATATATATATATATATATATATAGTAATGATAGGGTGCTTGGGAACACCTACTCCCTTGTCTAGAACATTAGTTTATTTTTAAACAAATGGTTTAGATAGAACTTGAAATTTTGATGGGTTTTCATTATTAATGATTTAAAAAAAAAGAGGGTTGACCATTTCCAAAAAAGATAGTAAATGAATTATTCTCTCTCTCTTATACATAACCATCGATGGATGATGAACATGGATGCATGGCATGCATCCATGTCCATCAACTCACCTTTCTTTTTTTTTCACAGTTTAAACAAATAAAAAATCCTCTCTTGTCTCTCCCCTACTTTCATATTCATACATGGATGCATGAGCATGAATTGATAATGAACATAAATGCATGGTTGGATGAAAACATGGATGGATCTCTCTCTCATAGTTATGGTCATGCATCTATGTGACCATCATCCATAATACATAATACATAATACATATATATAAGGCAACTACAATTAATTTTTAACTTTGGAATCAGCCCCACCACCACTCACGCCTCTCTCGATTAGTTTTTGAAAGGTATCATTAACAGAAAACCATCAAAATTAGCGTGTTCAGCAATCTCACCTAAACCGTTGGATTGGAAACAATGGCATAGATGAGGGAGTAGGTGCTCCGGCAGCACTGTATGATTATTAATTATATATTGGTAATGATGGGGGTGCTCCCGGAGATTTTCAAATTTCTTGAACCATTTTTGTTGAAGAGACCCTTAGACGTGATCTATAAGCATTATTTAGTAGAAAACAAGTTTTGGATCATGTGATTATAGCATACATACATGTATATTTTTTAAAACCTTTAAAAACCAACCTTCCACAATATATCAAAATTTCATGACTTAAAATTTGTTATTTTTATGTTAAAAAAACATGATTCAAATCATGATTTCTATCAAACAAACGATGTTGAGTATATCCATAAGGTTTGATTGAGAAGATACAATCTACAATCATGATTTCTAATATGTGGGAGTAGGTACTCCGGGAGCATTACTTAGGGTGTATTTGGATATTGAGGTGAGAATTATTGTGATTGATAGTCCGTTATATACAATAATACCAATTCTATCGATTTATGTTTGAAATACCTAAGATAAAGACAAAAGTAACCCTCAATCTAATTGATAATTACTTTTTGGCCCGGAGAGCTCCACTCATCACTTATGAGTTTCAACAAGTTAATATGAAATCAATAGTTCAAAACCTACAAATGTGTAGCTGACATGGGCTCCGCTCATCTGGTAGGCGCCACCAAGTTGAGCAATGACAGGACGTCACAAGTTCAAAACCAGTGGTGATGTGTCTCCCCACAAGGTAGAAGCAGGATGTATTATTCCCACACCATATCCTTCTTACTTTTCTAACCTCATGATTTCACATACCATATCCTTAGGAATTACATTTACCTCAATAACATTGAATTCAAACAAATCATTGCATTTAAAAGCAAAATATAAAGTTATCACATTTTTACTCCTTAACACCCTTCTTTCTCTACTTGATTATGAGGCTTTCTTAAATTACACTCCTAGGTCTGGCATTTTTCTTACTACTTAACGAGCTTATACAAGTCAAGCCATGCCAAGTACCTGCTGTTCACATTCAATTTGAAGAGCCTATTTTACGTGTTTGAACGATGCAAGCCACGAGCAGCTTGGCTTGTTTCCCAACCCTATCCCCTAAGGCTGGTTTTAGAAAACAAAAGGTAGTCAAGTTTTAGGTTTTCCTTTATTTAGTTTCACGGAGTGATGATTTATTATTTTATTAAAAGTACTTAACGTGATCATGTTTAGCCGAACTGAGCTTGAGCTCGAGCTCGAGCTCGCTCATGCCTAAATGAGACCAGCTAAACGCTAGGTTGTTCATGTAAAATAATCCATGTTAATTATTACATATAATGTTTATATATTATGCCTTAAAACTATATGTATTTTATATATTACACATAATAGTTCACATTTTATACATTTTTTATGCATTACTGTCTTTATATTTTACATTAAAAACATATATTACACATAAAATATATGCATATTTTATCTATAAGAGCAAGAGCTAACCCGAGCTGCACCCTGAAATGGGGTTCGACTCCTGTTCGTGGCTTGACTCGAACCGATCAAGATCGAGTTCATAAGGAGCTGAATTGAGCTAAGTCACGAGTTGCTCAGTTCGTTTACCAGCCCTATCACGTAGTCTAACTAGAAATGGTAAGAAAGGTCAACGTGGCAACAGGATTTTTTCGTAGCTTGTTGTTTGAAGCATCGTCGTTGTCAACCCCATCGTTTCTATCCAACTTACGAAAGAATCGACCAAAGGACCAAAGGATAAGCCCGTGATGTGGACCATCCGATCCCTCGAATCCTGGAGATGGGGCAGTCTTGATTCTTCAACATTATGTGATGTTCAGAGTGCGGGTCCTGCTAAGGCTCACATCCACGCATAGTAACAAATTTCTTCAGATTTTCAGAAATTGCCTGAAAGTTTAAAACGGCAAATTTCTGCGAGATTTTAAAAATATTGCAGGATTCATGAAAAAACATAAATACCGTGATTTAAATGCGATATTTATGTTTAAAATGGCTATTTCTCATGAAAAAGCAGTATATTTTTATTTTCAAAAAATTATTATTAAAATTTTATTATAAAAATTTTTTTTAATTTATTTTTTTATCGTCGATATTTTACCAAAAAAATGCAAGAATTATGAAAAAATTTCGAAGTTTTTGAAAAATGAGATTTTGCCATTTTTAACGTTTGTCACTATGTATCCACGGTCACAAATGTCGATGCATGGATTTTATCGTGGAAAGAATTCTTTTTATTTTTTTGGTGTGGGAGTAAAAAGAATGTATAAATAAAATGCAAAATATTTAAAAATTAGGAAGAATGTTCATATCACGATAACATCGTGATAAAATCATGGCATCTTTTTAAAATAAGCGGTTTTCTAAAGTACTACGATTTTCCAAAAGTTCTAAAAGTATAACAACAAAATCGTGTTAATTTTTTTGTCTAAAAAAAACAAAATCAAATTTATTTTAAATTATCACCAATATCCGCGTGTATGTGATCACGGTAAGAGTGACGAATAGTATCATGGCAAAAAGTTGAAAGCAACAATTTATGAATCATGAAATTCTTCACGATATTTTCAAAATTCATTTTTCCCGTCAGCTCATCATTCAGTTGATGTAACAATTTTAGTGTTTCTAAGACTTTTTATATTAATTTTTTATTTGAAGGATGGTTGTGTTTTTTTTTTAGATATTACTATTTCCTAAAAAAGACTATTTTTAAAAAACAGGCGGTTTTCTAAAAAAAAACACCATTATTTTTGTCTATGTGTCCACACGTGAAAGCATACCGCACGTGCATGTCAATCATAAGAGGGTAATTGGGGGCCATGAACAGTATTGCAGTGGGAGATAATGGCTTCTGCCCCCACACCCTTTTTTCTTTTTTCTCATAATGAAAAGTTGAAAGGCCCAAGGACCCTAACCTCCTGCTTTACATCTGAAGAATCAAATATGCAAATCAGAATCATCCAGAAAAGGGGGGGAGAGCAATGCTGAAAACAACAGCAAAAGAATCTCCCAGACAAGCACTATTCACAAAGTTGGGATATTGCAATAAGTTATATATTTGGCATGCCAATATTTTATATTCTTTGGCACACAACATCTATGTGCATCTGGAAAAATATAAATCCCTTGAAATTTTAATTTTCTCATTTAGCTAGACTGACGAATTTTCAAAAGCTCTTGTTTTTTTTATATGTTAATTCACAAATTTAAGAGATTGGGAACGAGGAGATACGTAAGAAGGTAGGCATTGCACCCATTGAAAATAAGATGAGAGAGAATCGTTTACGGTGGTTTGGACATATTCGACGAAAGCCTAATGATGCTCCAGTTAGAAGGATGGAGAAATGAGAAAATATATTAGTTAAAAGAGGTCGGGGTAGGCCTAGGAAGACATGAATGGAGGTGATAAGAAAGGATATGAATGCTTTGAACCTCACCCAGGACATGGCATTGGATAGAAATGAATGGAGGAGAAGGATTCATGTGGAAGACCCATAATGATTTTCTTTGTTGGTTCATATCGCCGACCCCAATTGTTTTGGGATGAAGGCGTAGTTGTAGTTGTTGTTGTTGTTGTTGTCACAAATTTAAGAGATTCAAGAAAATCAAGAAAATGGAGAAATTATAGAATATGGTTAGTACTTGTGTTTCATTTTTTTAGACAGAAAATCCCCAATCACTGACTGCATATTGACAGGCCTCTGGTTGATAAAACCCTTGAAGTGTTCCTTACTTAATGTGAGTACAACCAATTTCCACCTTATGGCAAACTCTGATGTAAATTGAGGGAGCTTGACTTATGAGAAAGTTGCTCTCATACTAAATTAATGTAAACAGAAAAGGGAGAAAACTACCAACTTAAGATTATCTCTACTCTATATTTTGAAAAAGCTAAAAAAATAAAAAATAACATGAAATTGAAATAACTAAAAATAAAAAAAGAAATACTAAAATTTATCTCATTTTCAAACTCTGAATTCTATATAGAGCTCTCGTATTTTTATAGATGAGGTCTCCCACATCTCAATTCAAGTAAAATACCTAGTCTGATAAACTCTTTAAAAAAAATCTTAATTATCTTAATATAATAAAATTGAATATTGAATTAAAGATTCATAAAATTATCTAAATACTAAAAATGATAAAAAAGATCAAAAAATATCAAAGGGATCCAAATAAATCCTTATGAAACTCTCTTGGATTTTGAGTGTGCTCACTAATTACAGAATTTGCAAAGATGAAAATTTATAGATTTTAGCTTGCTTCACACAAACATTTTTAGTGAGGGCTGAAACTCTAGATGGAAATGCAAACATGTTAGGATTTATGCCATCACTTGCTTTCTAGAGAATCCATGGACCATCAAGATTTGGGTCCATTGCTTAAAATGGAAAAACATAAAAGATAAGATACCTCTCAATCATTTCAAAAAGCTGCATACATGTCAATATTTTAAATAAGATATTCTCTTTTTCAGAAAAGGTATGACAATAATTTGATCTATTCACTCTTTTCAAGATGCTCCGCCTGGACGTATGAGAGAGACTTGACTCCTTCACACATTCTTGGATTCCCCAAATGCTTGTAGAATGTCAACCCCAATTCAAAACCCATAAAGTGTAAAGTAAGGGAAAAAGGAAAGATATGAATGAAACAGCGAATCTGTGGGCGACAGAAAGAAACCTTTTTTTTTAATTTTTTGCAATCTTGAGAGGGAGAAAATTAGGGGTGTTAACCGGTCGGGTTTGGTTCGGGCTCAGGTGAAACCAGACTTGGATCAGGTTTTTGGGTATGGTATCGGGTCTGGACCCAGGTCTAATGAGGTCCATTATCAAAAACCATACCCAGACCCAATAAGAACTGCACGAATCAAACCTGGACCATACCCGATAAAACCATATTTTTTTTTTTTATCATTTTTACATTGAAAATTTGTGGGTCTTAATCAAAACTCGGGTCAGGTCTGTGTCTGGTATAAAATTTCATAAATTATACCCGGGTCCATGTATTAATTGGTCTTTCGGGTCCTGACCCGGGTCTTAATAGGATCTTCTTATTTATCACTATACTCGGACCCTATAGGGTTGGGTTCGGGTAAACCAGGCCCCTTGACACCCCTAAAGAAAATAAGATAAGGTTCTCCATGTCAATATGAATTGTGAACATACAATGCAGATACGATGTTTACATTACATTTGTTATGTTTGTCTTGAATTCTTATTTGGTGGCCCCAAAGGAGTTTGGCCTAGTGGAGGGGGGCCTTGGCCACTTAGCGGTAGGGTTGGCAAAAACTGACACGACCTGCCAACCCACCTCTTAGGCGGGTTTGGGTTGGGCTTAAACGAACCCGTTTAATAAACGGGTCGACCCACCTAACCTATTTATTAAACGGGTTGGGTTCGTGTTAGGGGTATGCCAACCCACCAACCCTGCTGACCCGTTTAATAAATGGGTTAGGCGGGCGGGTCAACCCGCCAACCCGTTTACCCAACCCAACCCATTTATAAACGGGTTAGCGGGTTACCCGTTTAATAAACGGGTCGGGTTCGTGTTTGCCACAGCCAACCTGTTTAATAAATGGGTCGGGTTCGGGTTGAGGTATGATGACCCGCCAACCCGCCGGGTCGACCCACCAACCTGCAGGGTCGACCCGCCAACCCGACCCGAGTGCCACCCCTACTTGGCGGGTAGTCAGGGTTTCATTCTCATAAGCGTTGGCACCTTGCATTACTGAGTGCAACGTCCACCTAGTTCACAAGTCTTTGCTCAGCAGAAGCTTGGTGACTCCCTGGGGTCAAAGGGTGTGCCACGGGTTTATACCATCTGGACAGCGACTGTAAGTATGGCAGACTTAGCCAACGCGACTAGGTCTCTGATTCTGAGGGTGGCTTCCCAATCATATATGAAAGAAAATTTTCTTGCTTGGTGACTTGATTCAATAAATTTGTAGAAAACTTAAAAGAAAATGCTAAAAGATTTCATTTAGATATTTTATGATAGAGGATAGGATTTTCGCATCTCTTTATTCTCAAGTATCTACTCTCTTTTTTATTGGTACAACCTTTTATGTTTTCTAGAGTAAGACCCCACATTTTCAGGTAAAGCTTCTAAGACCATGGCCTGGTTGGATATGCTGCAGTTAGGACTAGTAAAATTGAGTTGAACAAACCGAACACAAGCTGTTTGGGTTCAGCTCATTTTCCCATGGAACCCAAATTGGGCTTGTATCTAGCTGAGCCAATCTGAAGGTTTTGACAAGCGGAGCTCCAGCTGATTTGTGCAAAAAGATTTGTATGTATTTCAATGAGTGAAAACAGTGTGACTTGAAACCCAAACCTACTTTATGAAAGTTTAACAAACATTATTATATTATTTTTTATGACATATAATACACCTACTGTTATGTATATTACATTTATGTGAGCTCACCCAAGCCAAGTCTAGCTAAACATCAATGAGTTGTTTAAGCTAAATGAGTTGCTCATAGGGATGTCTGTGGACCCGGGGGGGACGCCCCCCGCCCCACCTCGTCCTGTTTGGGTTGATGATGGAGGACATGAAACGGGGATTAACTTACTTTTCCCCCCGTTGAGCCCCGTCCCCGTCCCCGTCCCGATCCCTGACCCATCCGCAATCCTTCTTTAGGGATAGCAGTGGACCGAGGGGAAATGGGAGCCCTGCCCTGCCTCGCCCAGTTTGGACCGGGGATGGAGGACATGAAACTGTGATGAAGGGGAGGATGGTGGGCAGGATTTTGAGAGGGGGTGGAGGTGTAGACCTTGTCCCCCGCCCCGCCCTGGTCCACTGCCATCCCTAGTTGTTCATTGCTTGTGTCACTAATCCTGTTTGTCCAACATGAACGGGCTTCGTTCATGTTCAACCCGAACTAAGCTGAGCCACGAGCTGATCGGTTCCTTTTTCACCCCTAACTGCATGCCATCAGATAGACATGGGGCGGCAGTTTCATTGCGCCCAATTTGATTCGAGACATGGACCCTTGAAAGGTGAAGAAAATAAAAAGATGCTTGACGTTGGTCATAGATGGCTTAACAAGAAGGGAAGGGTCATAATAACCTTGTGGTTGGTATGAGCTGTCAGTGAACCTCTCGTGGTGGGACGTTGCAGGTTCAAAACCTCGTGGTGGTACGGGGAATAATAACTGGTGGGGTCTGCCTAACCCTAGCTTGCCTTTCAAAAAAGAAAGAAAGGAAGGGTAAGATTCCCCAAACTAGTGACATGAGTGTGATAAACTCGTATGATTCTATCCCAGCTATATTCTGATGTGCAATTGAGAGCATCTGTATTCAAGCCCCCCCATTCTAATTTTCAAATATCCCCAACACTTTTAACCTAAGAAATATAACCCCCAAATGACTTATTTTACCCTTATAAAAATAGTTAAAGCCTTAGAATGTTCCACAATAGCATTTGGTAATCTTAAAGTTGGAAAAAGCAAATTCATACTGAACATAAAGGGAAACTGTACCTATGCTTTTATGGCGAAACATGGTAATTGTAGCCCTATGGTAAACATTAGCTCCAAGATTAAATAAAGGTAGGTGGCAGAGAAATATTTCTTAGAGTGACAGAGTTTCAGGCTTTTTTTTTTTTTGGATCTATAACTGGAAGAAATCTCACCCGCAGGAAAACCGGGTCATGCTGTCTTAGCCTGTCATACCTATGGTCGTCATGCTGGAAGCGTAAAACTCCAAGGCTAGGACCCCTGCCCCCGGGGCCTATGCTACGCATTGGCTTGCAAAGAGGGGCGAGTCCCATGAAAATCGAACCTTAACTGCCCCCGTCTAGCAGCCAAGGTCCCACCCCACTATGCCAACCCCTCTTGGGGCAGTTTCAGGCATACTTGAAAAGTGTAAAACATATGTGGGTATACAAAATTTTTTTTTTTGATGGGTAATGATAGGGTTAGGCAGACATAAGGTTGTGGGTAGTCGAGAATTACCCCAAAACGAAAAGGGGGGTGTTCACACCTAAGAATCTCTATCATAAATTATGTAGTTGAAATAAAATAATCTATAGTACGTAATTCGTAAGTGAAAGCATTGCCTATGACCAACAACCAAGGAATTAGAAATGATTTAGAAAGCTATATACTATGAAAAAACTGGAAGTTCTTTTCCACTCACCCGCTCCAAATAGGGGGGGGGGGGGGGGTATCATCCCCAGTGATTCGAACCCGATGCCTCGGTTAAAGATATTTGAGCTTTACTGGTCTGTAGGGGTGGCAATCGTGTCGGGTTGGCGGGTCGACCCGACGGGTTGGCGGGTCAGCATACCTCAAACCGAACCCGACTCGTTTATTAAACGGGTCGGCTGTGGCAAACACGAACCCGACCCGTTTAATAAACGGGTAACCCGACACGACCCACCAACCCATTTAATAAATGGGTTGGGTCGGGTAAACGGGTTCTCAGGTTCCCGGGTCAGGTTGGCGGGTTGGTAGACGGGTTGGCGGGTTGACCCACCCGCCTAACCCGTTTATTAAACGGGTCAGCCGGGTTGGCGGGTTGGCATACCCCCAACCCGAACCCGACCTGTTTAATAAACGGGTTACGCGGGTCGACCCGTTTATTAAACGGGTTGGCTTAAGCCCAACCCGAACCCGCCTAAGAGGCG
Source organism: Nuphar pumila (assembly GCF_984573655.1). Taxonomy (NCBI): domain Eukaryota; kingdom Viridiplantae; phylum Streptophyta; class Magnoliopsida; order Nymphaeales; family Nymphaeaceae; genus Nuphar; species Nuphar pumila. The sequence goes on from NC_143262.1 coordinate 6,318,976, forward strand.
GGTTGGCGGGTCGTGTCAGAAATTGCCACCCCTACTGGTCTGGTCCTAACCGGCTATGGATAAATGCCACGTTAAGGTCCAAACACTACTTTTGCAACTGCATTCTCACAGTATGAGTTGTTTGATTTAGTCGAGATCGGCCTCTGTTTTTTTGGACAAAAAAGTTTGTATTTTGTCGAGCCAAAAACTGTAGCAGCTGAATTATTGATTCGTCGGAAAAACCTGTTCATACATAAGAATCCAAGCGACGATCTTGACTAAATCAAACATGTAAATCACATCTACAATGCCAGATTTATTAAAAAACTCGCACTTTCATACCACATTAAAGTATATATATATATATATATATGCACCTTCCAATCACAGACTGCATATTGTCCGACCTAAAATCTTTGAAGTCACTCTTATCTACTGAAGAGTGCACCCATCTCGGACCTTATCGCATATGATGCCCCTTATGAGTTTTGAAATCATGATGTCCCATCCACTTGGTGTCGTTCACAAGTTGAGCTTATTATCCTTGTGAACTTTCATGAGCTTCCTATTCTAATCATAAACGCTAATTTTAAACCTCAAATCCTTTCCTTAAATCTTATAAATGCAAAAGCCAGGGTATCTGAGGCAAAAAAAATTTGCAGATATTAAATACTACAACCAAACATAAATATTATACGGTTGTATTAAATACAGCAGCGGCTTCCTTACTTGGCAGTCTTCTGTGCATTTCAGTGCAAAAATATTAAAAAGGCTATAGTAGCTCTTAAAATATTCACATATATATATATACAAATAAAAAAACTTAAAAATGCAATAAAACACTATATATATAAATATGTAAAATAGGCTTTAAGACCTAACATAAATATGAAAAAGTTGACTAAAAGGATGCCACAACTTTACTAAAATACTGCAAGATGATTTCACATAAATTGTTGTAAAGGAGAGAGGGAGAGATGGAAAAGGGTTAGGGTTATAACGAGAAAAAGCAAAAAATAAAAAAATACCGCAATGACTTTATATATGAATCATCAGGCGTGCAAATGTAAGAGCATTTACAATAGGTAATTGCGAATGTCAACACACATTTGCATACCTCCTCAACAAGTATTTAGTTAAAAAAGATTCACAAATTATATTCGTAAATGTCATACTGTATTTGCGAAGGTCTCGTCAGAATGCAAACGTCAAAGACATTTGCAACAAGTATTTGCAAATGTCAGATATTTGCAGACCTCCTTGATAAGTATTTAGTAACGAAATTCATAGGTTATATTCGTGAAGGTTATTCTGCATTTGTGAAGGTCTCATCAAGATGCAAATGTCAAGTACATTTATGCCACACATTTGTAGAAGAGTATTTACTTAAGAACATGTTTGAAAGCGAGAAAGATGTATAAAAAGACATGCAAAATAAAAAAATTCGTACGAATTTTTCAACCCTTCTAAACGAGAAAAACTTTTTCATTGAAAAAGTTTTTTTAAAAAATATACTTTTTGATATGAAACATTCCTCAATGAGGGAGGTAGAGAAATATTTTCTACCAACACCCATCTCACCATCACTACCACCACCATCGATCTCACCACCACCCTCCTCCTCTTCTCTCATTTTTTTCACATTTTTCATTATATTTTTCTCATGCTATACAAACAAGCGAAAAACTTTCTTTTGAAAAACTTCTCGTATAAAAAACTCAGGCGAAACTTTCTTTTCCTGTGAGAGTTTTTCTTTCTTCAAAACATGCCCTAAGTGAGGTTCGCAAGTTATATTAGCAAAGGTCATTCTATATTTGCGAATGTTGTATTGTATTTACGGATGTTCGCAAAATCTCCTTTTTAACCTATATATTGTGTGAACCTCAACAAGTTTGCATGTGCGAAGACAAAAAGTATCCTAAAAAAGTTAGGCATCAATGAACAAGTTTGGAATAGTGGAGGATTTTGTCATATTGATAGGCATTTTGAAAGGTGTGCCATTTTGCTATGACAATACCATCATATTTTCAAAAAATTTGGTTTTTATAATACCTTTTTAAACCGCAGCTTTGCCACATGTGCAAAGAATGATAATGTAAACTTGTTCACATTATATACCCACCCATCTTGGCGAGAAATGTTGAGATGGATGGTATTAGTAGCTGAGCTGCATTCTTAACATGCAACACCGCTGCATAAAACAAGACCTCTTATCATATTTACAAAAGACTTACATGCAGCGGCTTCCTTTTTTTTTAAGGCAAGCTGGGGTTAGGCAGACCCCAAACGCAATTCAACTTACCATTGGGTTTTGAACCTGCAGCTTCCAACCACTAGGAGACGTGCACTGACAGTGCCTACCAATCACGCGGAGCAGCCATTGGTACAGCAGTGGCTTCCTTACTTCGCAGTCTTGTGCAAAAATATTAAAAAAGCTATAGTAGCTCTTAAAATATTCAGATATTTTAAAATACCCAAATATTCTACGAAATTCTCAAAACAGAGAAAAGGCTCATTTGTCAAATTGTTTTTGGGTATAACGCCTTTCCTGGCCACAGTCACAAATCTTGTTCTTGTGAAAATATTGTCGTGGTAAAAATGTCCCGATATTTTGAAATATCAGAAAATATCTTGTATAAAAAATAAAGAGCTTTATATAAATATAAAATATAAATAATATAAGAATGCTAAATAAGTCCTTTTCATGTAACTATCTAGTTAAAAACATGATATATATATATATATATTAAATGGGCGATATGTTGAAAATCTCATGTTTTTTTGGGTACAATGTCTAATTACAATATTTTCAAAATATTGATGGTATTTGTGACTATGCTCGTCGTGGGTATGGACTTGACAAAAACCCTGAACTAGCCAAAGTTGCCTCATTGTTTGAGAAATCTATCGGCTTACATAGATTGTCAAAGTGCACATATAACCTCTTCCCAAACGGGCCCTAAATTGAACTTCAAGCTGTTATACAATGGTCTGAGGAAGGGAGCCTTGTCGTCCATGAGGCTTTTCTTTTCTTTTTTTTCTTTCCCCGAGGACATTCGGCCTTCGGCGGCACTTCAAAACACGCTAAAACCAATTGAAAAAATAGCAAGTGCATCCCTATTGAAACTTTTAGCAGCATTTTGAAGCATCACTAGAGTTTGCGTTTTAAAGCACTTTTTGCATATTCTTTGCACTTATCACTTTTCGTAAATGTGAGAGTATTTAGTTAAAGGAGGTTTGCACATTTTGGAGACCTTGGCAGCTCATGAAGCCAATGTTTCCAACATGTACAAACCTCCTTTAACTAAATACTCTCATATTTGTGAATGTCCTCACACATTTGCGGCTTCATAAAAAAATGGCACAAGCAGAGGCATTCACAAATACAGTACAACATTCACAACTCATAGTTGCAATGGTCGTACTGTATTTGTGAATGTCCTCCTCGCTGCATTATTTTGTTACGGAGGCTCACACATTTTGAGGACATTTGCAAGTAAAAATTGCGAAGGACTTATTGTATTTGTGGAGGGATAAAAATGTCATAAAAACCATAAATCAAAATTTTGGATATACCAGTGATTTTTATAAATTACAAGGTATTTCGGTAAATGTGCCATTTTCAAGGACAATACAATTGATTTTTTTTTTTTAATATTTACATGGCAGATACCTAGCCGCGTTGGCTCTGCCTACTGTACTTATGATCACAGCCCTAGCAGCGTAAAATTCAGTGGGCTTACCCCTTGACCCCTAGAGAGTCACCATACTTTGGCTTGCTCAAGGGATGATGCCAATGAGATTTGAACCTTGACAGCCTGCCTAACTGTCTAGGCCCCATGGCACTGCACCAAACCCCTTTGACAGCCTGCCTAATGCTCATCCTTTGAAACCCGTGATTCTTGTTTTTAAGATTGACCTTGCAACCAGCCATCACATCTTCTATTTTCTCAACTGTGATTGAACGTTCATCCTCACCTGTTACCAAAGCAAACGTGCCCCCAAGTAGAGTCTTCAGTGGCTTTTCCAGTGAGAGGCAATAGAGAAGTCAATATTACCATTACCATTTATTTTGTAATGTAGCATAGTTGACGAAAAGAGCCCCCCCCCAGCAATCGCTATTTGTTCCATTTATTTTTATTTTTCAACATCCAAAAATTATTTATTATAACAGTTTATAAAGTTTATAGATAACAATTCTAATGCATCCGAACAAGGCATAAGAGGTTGCAACTAAATTATTCTTCCCTCCCTTACACAAGACAATATTACCAAGAGGCCTACCATGGTTGAAGCCAACCTATTCGTTTCAGTCGTAACACATTTTCCAGTCATGATATTATTTTTTTTGAAAGGCAAGCTGGGGTTAGGCAGATACCACCAGTTATTATTCAACGTACCACTGGGGTTTGAACCTGCAACGTCCTACCACAAGGAGAGGTGCACTGACAGCTCCTACCAACCACGCGGAGCCCGCCCCCCCCCCCCCCCTTGGTCAGTCATGGAATTCCTTCATGGTCCGGATGAATCAACGCTTTCCCCAGTGACATCCATGCAAAGGGTGAGTTAAAAGCGAGCTGTTGGTGTTTGTTTCATGTCCTTTTTTGCGGCAGAGAAAGCTGGGGGTTAGGCAGACCCCTATCAGTTATACAACCATACCATTTGGGGTTCAAACTTGAAATGTCCCAACACAAGGTGACAGGAACTAACTGCTCTTACCAGACAAGCGGAGCCCCGTTGGTGTTTGTTTCATGTCATTTCCTTTGAAAGAGAGTCTCTTTTCTCTTTAAGACAAAACAATAAATATGTAGTGCAGTCCACATAACAAATGCCAAAAAAACAAACATTTTTCTTATCAAAATAGGTTCACACCGCCCACAAGCAGTTTCTCTCCATGGGATCCCTTTTAATGGAAAGTGGTTTTCCTTGGGTGGAGGTGTAACAAACACCAATACAAAAATCAAAACCGCTTTAAGAAAGGAAGGAAAAATGGATTGAATACAGGAAAAAAAAAACTAGTGTGACATAGTCTAGTTACCTTGCCTGCATCACTGTTTCTGTAGAATTGCAGATCATCCCCCACAGGCACCCATCAAGGTTATGTTTGGGAGCCTTGCATTGAGATGGAAACACTATTTCCATATATTGCTAAAATATGGCTTTGCCAAAATGTAGTACTGAATGAAGTAGCCAAAATCATCCTCTCGTAAGTGATGTTGAAATGTTGTGTAGAAGCTGCCAACTCCTTTCTCAATCCAGTGTTTTGGCAATATCACTGCTCTCAAACAGCAGAGAGCACAAGAGCGCAAGGGGAAAACACAACACATCTCTGATTCAAGGCTCCCAAATAGAGCCTAAAACACCAGAACCATTTTCCATAAGACAGTGGAAGGATAGAAAAGAAAACAGACGACAGTTTCCATCTCACATAAGATATGCTCCAACTACAAAAGGAATGCCTAATTTTCAATTGTTTTTATCAGCCAGTAACAGTGAACTAACTCTTAATTGTCTACCAACGGGGGCTCTGCAGGGTTGGCAGGAGCTTTATGTGCACATCTCCTTATGGTGGGACGTTGCAGGTTCAAAACCCAATGGTACGTTGAATAATAACTGGTGGGGTCAGCTTAACCTAAGCTTGCTTTTCAAAAAAAAAAAAAACTCTTAATTGTCTAGCCAGTAAGACTGAAACTTTCACTAAGGCCCAATCTTGTGATCAGTGTTTCATCCCACTCCCAGGCAGGGAGTAGGCAATGGAGTAGCGGTAGATGTTGAGGGTTGGGTAGAATTTCCATCAAGTTGGATCTTACCCTAGACAAAACAACTTGAACAAGCACCTAATCTACTTCAAAAGAATATGCTAAAAATGGCACGAGACACGTCATCTTATGCAATTTCCTATTAAGAATAGTATGCAAGGGGGCAAGACACGGGGATAAGATGAAGTAGATAGAGGTCCAATGTATTGAAAAGGGGGCATCTGAACAAATTAGCCTAGATGGCAGCGCAATCCTAATCCACCATTGTAGCGTGCTCATTATAACAAGCCCACAAGACATCCATGTCCTATCTAAAACACCATGATGAAGCCCGTTATCAGCTGGTTAACCTCATGCAATAATACTGGTCAATATCTAGCAACAAGAGATTGGTGCTAGAAGCTGTCATATAAGACAACCATCATCACAAATCTAGGCGCAAATGGCCAATTAGACTGAACAACCGTGAACTTAGGTGAAAATCGAAATATATCTAACCAAGTTAGGATAGATATAGAAATCAGTAACAAGAGGACTACCCTCCATGTTGGGGCAGGCATTAGTTTTAGGCCAATATCTCAACTCCAGCACCTATGAACTTGTAGAGAGAAGATATAGAAACAAAAATATTAAAAGATGATAAATTTGAAATATAACCAAGGCTCCAACAGTTGAAACTGCACCTATGACATCCCCAGAAAATAGGGTAGATAGAAAACAAAGCAACTGCTCACAAAAGAAAAGGAAATGTTCTCTAACTCATGAAAGATGAAAACAAAAAATGCTCTGACTATGCAGTAAGCTCCATTATAGCAGTGACTATATCCCCGTTTGCAGCCTTCAGAGCCTTGACAGCCTTTCCTCTTGATACTCCAGCCTGTGTCATGACCAGATCAATGTCTCGAGGCTCGACTCCAGTCTCATCCACATCTTCCGCTTCTTCATCAGCCTGGACCCCTGCAGACACCTCTGGTTTTGACATCATGCTGCTGATGTCTGGAACCCTGAATTGTTGTGCCGCTTGTGTTTGCAGCTGAGAACTCAAGTCCTCAATCTTGGCTTCACCAAAGATGACATACGTCTCAGATGTTGGACTCTTAAAAGTATCCGGTTTAGAGATTACAAAAAGGACCTACAAAACAACAAAAGGATCATTTCTCATTTTCTTAACTTATGTTGGTAAGAAGAAAGAATTTGGAGATAGAGCCGTTACATTTTTGGTTCTCTTGATTGTCACCCTGCTGACACCTGTAACAGGCTTCATTCCCAACTTCAGCATTGCCTTTCGGCTCTTTTTCTCACTTCGGCTCTGCTTAGAGCTATCATTTGTACCAGCACCTTGTTCACCTGAGAAATCACATTATCAAGAATTATTACGAGAAACACATTGTCAAGAGCCATGAAAGAAAACTCAGGAGGAACTCAAAAGAGAGGAAGAAGGTGACTATATAGTATTACAAAAATACCCCTGTACATTAAACTATATACACTTATGAGGGGTAACACATGACTAACATGAAAACTATATTACATTCTAACTCTCCCTCAAACTTGAGATGATGCTAACAGAATCATTCCAAGTTTGGAAAGAAATGCCTTGAAGTGAGAAGGTGACAGACTTTTGGTAAACACATCAGCAACTTGCTCTTTAGTTCCCACATGCGAAAGAGAAATTATTCCATCTTCATAGGCATGTCTGGTGAAATGAGAATTTCTATGAGCTTTGTCCTCATGAAATTCAGGATTTTTGGCAATGTGAATTGCACTCATGTTGTCATAATAGAGGGGAGTCTTCTCATGAATGTCTACACCAAGATCCTTCAACAATCATCTGATCCATATAAGTTTGGTTGTCGCCTGTGTCATGGCTCTATATTTGGCTTCAGCAGTAGACAATGTTACTCCTTGTTGTTTCTTGCACTTCTATGAAATCAGTGAACTTTTAATACACACAAAAATCCCGATGTTGATAATCTATCTTTGGTGGATCCCCCAAAATCAGCATCACAATATGCTCTAAGATCACATGAAGTAGAAGAATAAAGGAACATGTCAATGATGTCATAGTGCATTGAATCTCTAACATACCTAATTATCCTTAGCACTACAGCCAGATGTACTGATCTTGGTGCACTCATAAACTGACTAACAACATGCCCAAGGTATGAAATATCTGTTCAAGTGATGGTTAAGTAAATCAAGCTTCCAACCAATTATCTTCCCCATCCAAAGTTCTTAGTTTTGCCTTTGCTTCTATAGGGGAATCCACTTTTTTGGCATCTCCAGCAAGCCTTGCCTTCGATACTAGCTCTGTGGCATATTTATGCTGGGCCAACTAAATTTCATGCCTTGAGTAAGCAACTTCAAGGCCAAGGAAGTATTTCAAAATCCCCAAATCCTTCATTTCAAATATTCTGGTTAGCTTTTCTTTTCTCGTTGCAATCTTTTAAACATCATCACTTATAACAATCATGTCATCCACATATAGAAGAAGTATACACCTCACACGACATGATGAAACAAGCGAGGCAGGAGGATCATGATGACTTTGTTCAAAATTCTATGACTTTATGGTTGTGCCGAACTTTTCCTTTTGCGACTGCTCTTGCTTTATATCTTTCCACAAAACTATCAGCCTTATTTTTAATTTTGTAAACCCATTTGCATCCTACTACATTCTTTTCAAGCTTTCAAGTTTGCATCCAACTATTCAAACATTATCCTTTGGAAGCAACTTATGTATAAGAAGTAAGCTTAACATAGGAATGGATATCAGCTACTTATGTATAAGAAGTAAGCTCAACATAGGAATGGAGATGAGCTAGAAATGCACAATATTTTTGAGAGAAAGACTAGTATGAAACAAAACGAGTGGGAGAAACAAAAACACGAGAACTACAACATACCTAGGGAAGAGGAGAGGGAATGACTTGAGTTGCACGACCAGAATCAACTGGAAAAGGATCAGGATTGGTCTTTGAAATTTCAACCTTTTCCTGCTCAACTTTTTCTAAAAAGGGTACAATCACAACTCCCTCTTGTCTTCTTTGATAAACTTGTTCAAATATGCTAGGTGGCCCTTGCTCATCATTATCAAGAGTATTAACTACTATTCTCTTTCCTTCTTTCACATGATAAGACATAAAAAAAGATATATCTTCCTCTCCTTTAATTACTCCCATGCTCAAAGTATGGGCTATGTCCCAAAAACTCAACATCGGTCATGTTAAAAGCGCACCCACCGATGTTGCGTTTTTGGAACATGGTCCATACTTGACGCGCTTTTAACAACATTGATGTTGAGTTTTTAGAACATGGTCCATACTTTGAGCAGAAGAGTAACTAAGGGAAAGGAGAGGAAGATATATCTTTTTTTATGCACTAAAAAAGCGTGAATGCCATGAGGCATGCACCTCATTGAGGATGGGTCAAATGGGGGTCAAAGCCCCCAATGGACCCAAATTAGGGGAGGCCAAAATTAGGGCACTCCCCGCTCTCTCGTCTCTCGCTCTCGTTGTCTCCCTCTCTCTCGCTCTCATCTCTTGATCTCCTCTCTCACTGTCTCTTCCTATCGATGTCTCTCTCTCATATCTCATCTCTGTCTTTTCATATGACACCACATAAGAATGTTCTTTCTAAAGTTTATTCAAATCCTTCCTCGTCTTATGTTTCAACGACCGATGAGACTTCTTTAAAAATAGAAAGTATTGAAACACTTGATTTAAATCATTCTCAAAATTTTCTTGTTCCAAAAGTAAAGGTGGTTCCAAAAATAAATTTAAATCTATTTTCCGTCTCTCAATTTTTCGATCATGGTTTCAAAGTTTCTTACTCACCCAAAAATTGCACCGTAGAGGATCTCCAGTCAGGGAAGCTGATTGGGCAAGACCATAGGAGAGACAATCGTTATTTTATGGATTTTTTGTCTCTCCCATCCAAGTCATTTTGTAATTTTGTAAATGTCAAAAGCATTGATGTTTGGCATAAGAGACTTGGCCACCCTAACTTTTCAAATATGTATCTTTTCTCTTCTTTGGGAAATACATGTAATGAAAAAGACATAGCTTGTAAAGATTGCATTTTTGAAAAAAATGAAAGCAATTCCCTTTCTTCAAAGAACTTTTGTGTCTACACGACCTTTTGAATTAATTCATTCGGATGTATAGGGTCCCTCACCGATTATATCAAAAGGAGGTTTCTCATATTATGTGATTTTCGTTGATGATTTTACTAGATACACATGGATTTATTTTCTAAATCATAAATCTGATTTGTTCCCTTTCTTTAAATAATTTCATATAATGATTAAGAATCAATTCTTAAGCAATCTTTCTATTCTAAGATCGGATTCAGGAGGAGAATATATGTCTAATGATTTTCAAAATTATCTAAAACAAAATAGAATTTATCATCAAAGGTCTTGTAAGAAACACTTTTTTCTTTCGTCTTGTCTTTAAATGGGATTCATGACCTACATATGGAACATGCTTTCTATGTGACAGAACTTCTCAAACTTTGGAAAGTTTTTGTTACCTAATAGCGAGCTTATGGTAGTTTTTGAGAATAATACATGTTCTTACATCAGGGCCATGGATGGTAGCAGTAAGGACCCTCTTAGTGTCCCTTTGGGACGGAACAAGAATTCCTAAGTTTGGTGGTTTAAGGTCTGCAGTTGTTAGTCGGATATTCTTCAATTCAAGTGGGACTGAGAAGCTTCGAGGTGTGCAGCAATGGCGCTTTCTTAAAAGCAGCAGTTGCTTCACTGGGTGCAGGAGGGTTGGATACAAACTCACTTATGGGCAAGCCTATGCTGTCACATCTCCTAACACTGAGAAAGCTCACATGGGGAGGGCCCTAGGGCTGGATCCTTTTTTTTTAATGCATCAATCAAAATAACGTTCAAATGGTTTGAATGGCATTAGCATGGACAGTTTGATCTGCTGATCAAACGGTTCATGTGAGACTGGTTTGACTAGCCCAAAAACAGGGGCTGGTGGAACACACACACACACACACACACATATATATATATATAAATATAAACAAACATGCTTTATGGGTTTTTTGGCCTTTTACCATTTTATTTTTGGATTTTGATGGTACGAATGTGATCTACGTGTTCTATTTTATTTATATTATATTTATATAACAAAATTAAAGCTCAGATCACCTAGGTTTGATCTCAAGCTCGGTTTCAGCCACAGTGATCCAAACCTTTTCTGTTTGGCTCGTTTACCAGCTCTTCGTGGAAGTAGGAGTGTAATTAGGTCAGCTATACCTGATCCAAAACCCATGTCCCAAACTGATTGAACCTGAATTTTATAGTATGGGTAAGGTTTAACATCTAGACCCATATAAAAAAACGTGTCGGTTATTGCGTATGAAAAATATAGACGTAAACTCTTTTATGACCAACCCAAATGGTTGTCTACAGTCTATCCTGAACTAATCCAAACCTGAACCCGATTTGCACCCAAACCCATTTTCATACCTGGCTCAATCGGTTTTATACGATCCATAATCGAACCAGATTTTTTATCAAACCACTTTCATACACGAGTGGAGAACCCATTTTAGACCTAGCCTATCACCTGAACCAACCGTAATGCTGAAACTAATGTCTACTCATCATGTTAAATTGAAACATCAGTAAAATTGTGCGTTTGGATAGAGTGAAAATTTGGAGAAAAAGAATACTACTTTTTCAACCATCTTTGCCACATAGGATTCTATTGTTTGGTAACTTTGAAAATTTGTTTGGTAACTACCATCTCTTAGAGGTGGTAGCTGCCAAATCCATGGATTGGTAACTCCCAGTTTTCCAAATGCATGAAGTCCCTCCAACTCCCAGTTCCCAAACAGAGCATTGATGTTGTTCTAATAGGATCGTTTCCTTTTTATTGGCCCTACAATCCCACCAAGAAAATACAAAGTTGAAACCAATATAAACATAGGTCAGTGGTATACTTAAATTTTACGTAACACTGTTTGCCAGCCTCAAAAGTCATGGTGGTGACAGTGTAGCATTTATCAAGGGCAGATCAGGCGCCTTAGTCGGTGCCTAGTTGGAAAAATTGGTACCTTTTAAGGTACCCACCTAGGAATTGCAAAGCCTAGGCATTTTACTTAGCCTAGACCGACTAGACGGACTAGTCGGTGCCTAGTCAGGGCTTTTGACTACATAGGCATTTGATAATCTAGTATTTACTTATCCACCTTTTCAAGATAGATGAGTTCTTCCAAACACTCAATTTATCAAGCTTTGTAGGAAAAAGGTAAAACCAACAAGCATTAAGGATATAAATATAAGAGCATAATAATTGAAACCTTTTCAGATGAAGTGCATAACAAATAATTCCTATAAGATGTACCAACTAAACAAGTTACACATTGTAAGGACAAGGATCGCGAAACCACGTCCTTGAATTAAAAGACAATAAGTAATAGATACAAAAGCAAAAGCCTGGGCGCAAAGCGCGACAGCAACAAAAACAGGAAATGCGAAAGCAAAGGACAAGGATTGCGAAACCGCGTCCTTGAATTAAAAGATAGTAAGCAGTAAATACGAAAGCAAAAGCCTGGGCGCAAAGCGCGACGACAAACAGAAACAGGAAATGCGGAAGCAAAGGACAAGGATCGCGAAACCACGTCCTTGAATTTAAAAGCGTACTTATATACGTATATGTAATTAAGTCCTTTCAACCTTTAATTATTTTAGCTTGATTTAGTTATTTAAGTCATTGTGCAACTTCTCCTACCTTGGGGTATTGCGAGGAAGTCGTCTACGAGCGTAGGTGATCGTCAGTTTAGTTCACGGGGCGCGAACGGGCTCCGTTGCGCAACACTGCAAAAGTATGACTTTTAGAAGGCATAAAAACGAGCAAAGGTAGAGAGGAGACTCGGCTTCTCCTACCTCGAATGGAAGGGGGGCTTCCCACCCCCTTCCGTTGGCCTGTCGGAAGGCAAAACGAGAGAGAGACGGGGTCGCAGGGGCCAAATGCACACCTGCGGCCCTCGGAAGAGGAGGCAGGGGCCAACGAGCTTTGCTTGACAGGAAATGGGATAGGGGCCAGAGGCCTCTGTCGGTTAGAGAGGGGCAGGGGCCATCGGCCCCTGCTGGGTCTCCAAAAAGAAAAGGGCAAGGGCCTTAGGAGGCCCTTGCTGGATTTTAAAGAAAGGAGGGGCAGGCAGGTTTTAAAAGAAAGGGGCAGGGAGGCCCCTGCCAAGGAAACAAGTAGGGAGAGGGAGCGCAGGGGCCAAAGGCCCCCTGCGGCTTTCCAAATGAGGAGGCAGGGGCCAAATGGCCCCTGCCGAGCTTTGCTCGATAGAACACAGGACAGGGGCCAGAGGCCCCTGTCGGTCTAGAGAGGGGCAGGGGCCATCGGCCCCTACCTGAAAGAGAAGGGCATACCAAATATAATTTCAGAAAGTAAAGCAGGGATCGAAAAAAACACCACGCAGATAGACAATCATCTCATTCCACACCTTCATAAACCATTCCAATCTAGGTTTGTCAAAGAACATATCAACTCATTCTCAAAACCATCCAAGAATAAAGCTAACGAAAAATACGGCGAATCACAGAAACCAATATATCAGATGCAACCAATCTATCAAACCCAACAAGAGCATGCCACCCAAAAACAAAAACCCCTAAAACCCCATTTCTCGAACAAGTCCGCCCATCAAAAACCTCTTATGCACCACCTAATATGAGAGAGAGAGAAGAGATTCACCGCCTTCATCCTTGTCATCTTCGTCGTCGTCCTCCTCCTCCTCATCGTCTTCGTCACCTTCGTCCTTGACGTCTTCAACGATGGGTTCTTCGGACTATCAGAGAACCACCCAAACCATCCATGAAAAAAGGGGAAAAAATCACAAACCCATTTTTTCTCTCAGCAGAAAAAAGGAAAAAACGGAAAAAATATGGGAAAAAAACAAGAAGAAGGAAGGGAGGAAGAGAACCTGGAGCGTCTGCTGATCCATCAAGGAGGCCAGCTGATCTTCCTCCGCCATCCTCCCTGGCATTGTCGTCGCTGCCGCTAAGTTGACTCTCTATACTACAGAGAGAGAGAGAGAGAGAGAGAGAGAGAGAGAGAGAGAGAGAGATGGCTGCTGCTGCTTTCTCTCGTTGGTGAGGGATGGAATGGATGATGCAGATTTAATGGGCCAACAGATTAACCACACTATCCTTCTCCTTCCTAGGGGTTCATACGGATCGGGTTTGGTTGGACTTTCTATCCGAATCCGATACTTTATTTCTGGATACGGATCATTAAAGTAAAGATCCGAATGGGTATATCCAAAATGGACTTGCACGTTTTTAGGTATGTCAATGGGTCGGGTAAAACCAGAAACCCAACCAGAATCTGAGTCCATTAGGCACAATTGGTAGCCAAATCTGGATCCCATTAATATTCACATTCGTGTTTGGTATTAAGTTTTGCATTCAAACCCAAACCAGAATCAAACTAAAAACCCGACACGATTAAGTGTAAATACTGGGCAGGTTTGGTTAGATCTTTTTCCATTTAGGCGAACTTGGTAATGCCTAGATCCGACCCAAATCCGACCAGTTTACATCCCTACACGTTTTGATCGTTTTTGGATTCAGATCGGATTTAGATCAGTGATTCGTACCCGAATAATTTTCAGATTTAATCAGTGATTTTATATATGAGCATATTCTTCCTGATATTTTCCCCAGAAAACCAGGGTCAAACATATATAGAAAGATTTTCCCAATAAAGAGCCTTGCGTCAATGATCCAACTTATCCCATTTTGTCATCGTCTCCACTCTCTAGGGCACTCTCAACAATAACCGGTTCAGATCCAACCTAGGTCCCACTTATTCCTGTACATTTTCCTTTCTATCTTGATTAAGGGCACGTTTGTTTGTCACCGAAAGTGGGTGCTTTCCTCGGAAACGCATGGACGGGCATGCATTTCCGCAGAACCCATTGTGACCAAACAAATGAAGGACTCTCTTTCTGCGAGGAAAGATAGGCCAAAATACACGGGATCTCCCCCTTTTCAGCGTAAAGTGTTCCCGTGGGGGGTGACCCGATTCTCTTTCCATGGAAAGGAAAGAGTGAAAGAAGGTGCCGTGGCACCCTCTTCCATGACACGCAAACAGACCCTAAGGGTTGTCAATTGGTCAGGTTTAACCCGGATATGACCCCTACCGAACCCTATAGGGTCAGGGTTTCCCACTGAAAAAAGAAGCCCAATTAGAATCCAGCTCAGACACAAAGTGTCCAATTAGTATATGGAGCTGGGTATGGTTTGTGAAAATTCATGAGTCCGGACTTGAGCGCCGATTAAGATCCATAAATTTTCAATGTAAAAAAAGATAAAAAGTGTTGTTTTACCAGGTATGGACCATGCATGTAATCTTTATATGACCGGGGCATGGTTTTTCTTATGGTAGGTCTGATCAGACCTGGCACCAGCACATCAAAGTCAGATCCAGGTTTGGAGTCTGGACCCACCCTAGGTCTGACCCCGTGTGTGCATATTGAAATGGGCTAGATCTGCAGGTTGGAATAACACACCGGTTGTTGGTTTACCAAACTAGGTTGGAATACCACATTTGGGCTCTTTGTTTCAGGCAGCTGGGAAAACAGCCATTTTCATGCGAAAATGGTTTCCATTCCCGTGCAACAAACAGGCCCTTAGCGAGAAAAGTAGAGATGAGGCGTAACGATAACTCCATAGTGACAAAAAAACACAATATTTCAGTAAGTTAAAAACGATGACAAATTCATTATATTGATGTTTGTATCAGCAAAATCTTGCGGAAATATACAACATTTTAGTTTTTTTCTTAGATTTATAAAATTTTAACTTTTTTTTTTGAGATTTCTGGAGAAAAAAAACCCATGTAAAAATTTGAAAATTTCCTGAGGATTTTCATCGCAAGCTATTATTTGGGCTGCAAACAAGAATGCTAATTTATAAGGATTTCCTAACGAACCACCTTTCCTTTTGGGCACCACCGGATCATTTGTTTATTGACAGAATCAAAAGGAACTTCAATTCATGATCAACAGTAGTTTTTCTTTCAAGTGTGATTCAATTTGTTCTGGTGCTCAATGCCCACTAAATGGCAGCTGTTGGTATGATTTAAACTGTTACATGTAAGAAGCAGCATCATCAAAGCCAACTTTCATCACCAGTCAACATTTACAATACAGATTACAGAGAAATCTTTTGAATAAAATCATAGCTCCCACTTGGAGTAGCTCACCATTGGCTTTGTATATTAATATGATGAAATACCAACCCTTGAATCAAGATGATCATTAACAAGTCTCTTCTTGTCAAAGTTTAAGCACCGATGACTGTCCGAGCTCAGATCGAGGTTGATTCTAAGATCAGCAATTTGGATTATAGCAATAAGAACCTCTGACAATTTATCCAACTAAGATGATGAAACAGAAAGGCAAGAAGATGCCAGAACAAGGGAAACCACATGCACTGATTTTCTTACTGCTGCATCAACATTCCAGCAGAAAAAAAGTCTCCGCCAGTGTTCTTGCCTTGCCACCGTCAGAGCTCTAAGCGAATTTTTTCGCTTAGATTTATCGGGCAATTATGGGCATTACTATTTCCCAGGTATCACCATTTTTTTTCAATAATATAAGTAATTCTTTTTTTCTTTCAAAAAGTATCTTTTATCCTGAATACTTGTCAGTATCAATATACCACTATTTGATTAAGGCCTTGAAGTTGTTGGACAATATACTACCTCGAAATGCTCACCAATAATCCCCACACGAACAGATCCCATGCCTGAAACAATGGAATCTATTTGCATCTCTAAGTACTATTTCCCGATTAGTAATAATGGAAATAAACTTCATAGCAGCATGGCAATCATCGCAAACACGAAGATTCTTGAAGATGCGAATAGTTGCTCCACCAGCAGTGCTGATAAGGCCAAAAGCTACAGCCAGCTTCTCACTATGATATCTAAGGCATTCTTCTTTCTGCTCCTCATCAACATCATGCAACACGCTGGCCACATCAGGAACATATCCTGCAACTCTTATCTCAGCCAATACTTCAGCCAGTTTCCCATAGATGTGACTTAGCTGTGGATGTTCTTTATCCTCTGAAACGAAAACATGTGTGTGACTTTTCACCTGTATCCAGCTTACTCCTGGTTCTTTCTTGACATCATTAGCTTTCATTCGCCTACGTATCTCGGTTACTTCAGTCCATCTTTTTGATGTAGCATAGATATTTGATAGAAGTATATAAGTCCCTGCATCATCTGGATAAAATTGAAGGATGAAATCTGCAATTTTCTTCCCTAAAGCTGCATTCTTGTAAACTTGGCAAGCATTGAGCAGAGTCCTCCATAAAACAACATCACAACGAACTGACATTGATTTGATCAGACTCTCGGCTTCATCAAACAACCCAGCTCTACCCAGAAGACCAACCATGCAGGTATAGTGCTCTAGTCCAGGTGAAATGCTAAATTCTTTCATCAAATGATTAAAATAGTAGAACCCGTCATTTACAAGGCCCAGGCGTCCACAGGCGCTAAGCACCCCAACAAAGGTAACATGGTTTGGAGCCTCGTCCGCCCCAAGCATATGCTTAAAGATCTGTAGAGCTTGAGCCCCAAGGCCATGGTGAGAATATCCAGAAATCATTGAATTCCATGAAATTACATCTCTATTAACCAGAGAATCAAAGACCTTGCGCGCACTCTCAATGCTGCCACTCTTTGAGTACATGTTGATAAGTGCATTTCCAACAGACAAATGTGTGATGTAGCCCATCTTCTTGGCATGGCAATGCAGCTGATTCCCATGATCTAGAGCCGATAAACAAGCAGAGGAGTTCAATAATACAGCATATGTGAACTCATTCGGCTGAATTCTTTCAATGCACATATGAGATAACAGATTCAAAGCTTCCTCAAAAAGCCCATTTTGAGTATAGGCTGCCATGAGTGCTGTCCACAAGACAACATTCCGGTAACCCTGCAAAGGCTCGAAAACTTTACTAGCATATTCAAGTTCACCACATTTCCCATACATATCAACAAGAGCACAACCGACAAACACATCAAGCTCAACCTGAGTCTTCATTATCTGGTTATGGATTTGAAGTCCTAACCTTAGATATTTCATACTAGAACATAAATTAAGAACAGTGACATACGTGATGTTATCCCAATCTTCATGGTTCACAGGCATTTTGGTAAGGAATTCCAAGGCCTCCTGATGACACCCATGTCTCATAAACCCCAAAACCATGACATTACATGATGAAATATCCCATCCATTCATACCATTATAAAATTTCAGGGAGTCTTCCAAATCACCACACTTGCAATACATGACAAGAATGGCATTCTCAACATAAACATATGACTTAAAACCGAAATTCACCACGCAAGCATGGAGTTGTTTACCTCCATTGAGCTCGAGAAGAGCTGAACATGACCCAATAACTGTTGAAAACACAAAGTGGTTTGGCTTCAATCCATCACCCACCATCATCTGAAACAGAGTTAGAACCTCCCCTGCATGATCATTCTGCAAATATCCAGTCATCAGTGAGCACCAAGAGACCACGTTTCTCTCATGCATTCTATCGAACACTTGGCGCGCAATAGCCACATAGCCACACTTGGCATAGAAATTGATGAGCGTATTTGCTCCGACTAAGTTGACATCCAACTGTGTTATCATCATGTGAGCATGAACCGCCTTACCATGCTCTAATTGTCTTGTATCCGCTGCGTTCTTTAAGAGGTTAATGCAAAGGGCCAGGTTAGAAGAGCTCAAATCCGTAGGGAAATGACAATTCTCACTGACACAATCAATCTTTCCAAAGGATCTATAAAAAAGCCTCGGTTTTCCATATGCCATCACCCGCCTAAACATTCATATAGGGTGACAAATGTTTCTAATTCAAGGGGGTTAAACTGCCCAATTCCATTTCTTCTTGCAATGGGTATTTGAAAAAGTGTTTTTTAGAAATATCGAAAAAGATCAGTTTATATAAATATATAAAATATATGAAAATAAAAGTAAAAATACAGTAATATAAAAAACTAGGCAAAAAGCGTTTTTGTTGTGCTAATATCGGGTTAAAAAGATGGTATCTTAAGAACAGGTGATATTCTGAAAATATCGAGCCTTTTCTCGGTATAATATCGGCCTTCGAAAGTATTGCATTTTTATGGCGATATTTTCAAAAAGTTGGTGATATTTGCGACTATCGCGGCCAGACCTGGGTGAGAGAAACGGTGCATAAGAGTTTGAAAAGTTCTGGATACACTCTACTTGGAATGGATATTTAAATAGTTAAAAAAAATATATTGATATGAATTTCTAATAGACATTTATATGATTTTTAAAGAAACTGGTGCAAGTTCTAAAAATTAACGAGTATACACTTTCATAAAGATAATTATGAATTAAAATAGTTAAATATACATATTTAAATCAATCATTATCGTATTATAATGTTTTTTTTTTCAGTTGCAATGTTTAACAGATTTAATGACACTTATATCTTTGTAGAACGACATTTTGTTAGTATGCAAAGGATGTTGACATCAACGAGTATGATATTCACTTATAATGTAATAAAAACAAGTTTTTTAAAAAAAGAATAGAAAATGACTGTACTACTATTGAGAATAATAATATTTTACAGAATAGCTAGAGGATATAACAATATTCTTTGCATATCCACCCATCCTATTTCCGCTAAATTTAAGGGCATTCATAACGATTTTACCCTTCGGACGATCCAGCCAAACTCACAATTTCAGCAAACTCTACTTTGCCAAACTCACTAGTATCACTACCATTACCATCACCATCACCATCATCCATCATCCATCACCATTGCCATTGCCATTGCCATTGCCATCAGGTTATCATCACTATTATCGATCCAACAAAATCCACTAGCTTTTAAAGTTGTAGCAAAACTTGACTTTCACCAACGAAACTCAGTTGTAACAAAATAACGAAACTCGATTACAATATAATAGCAGGTAGGAGCTGTGGTGGGACATTAGAGGCAAGTGGTACATTGAATAATAACTCATGGGGGTTTGCAGAACCCAATTTGCCTTTTAAAGAAAAAACTCAGTTGTGATAGAATAACGAAACTCGATTGTAATAGAATAGCAAAGCTCAGTTGCAATAGAATAACAAAACTCAGTTTTGAAACCTAGTTGTTATAAGACTAGCAAAACCTAAATGGTGGTGGTGGTATAGGTGATGGTAATGGTGTCAATGATAGTGATGTTGATGGTGACAATAAAGATGATGGTAGTAGCGGTAGTAATGATGATGGTAGTGAAAATGGTAGTGGTGATAAAAATGATGATAGATAGTGGTGGTGGCAATGGTGGTGATGGATGGTGGTAGGTAGTAGTAATGGTCAGGGTGGTAGTGGCAATGACAGTGACGGCAATGGTGGTAGTGATGGGGGTGGAGCACAAAAAAAGTAGTAAAAAAAAAGTCTTGCAATTCAGATACTTTAGTTCGTTATTTCAACGTACAGGTAAATCTCAGTTTTGCTGATGAAAGTCGAGTTTCTGTGGTAAAATTTGAGTTTCGCTAGATCGGTGATAGCGAAAGTCACTTTCACGTTTTAGTACTGGAAAAAATGCCCCTAAATTCAGTGAAAATCAGGTGAGTGCAAATGTGAGGAATATTATGACATCTTCTCGCTATTCTATGAAATATCATTATTTTTAGTAGTATGGTCATTTTCCAAAAACGAAAAAAACAAGCTTCTACCAGAGATGACGAGTTTACTAGAGAAGGTATAATTTATCAAATAAATGGATAAGAGTTTTTTTTAGCGTTGGATACCTCTATTATGGTTTATGGAAGAGGCTTCCTACCAGTACCTAATATGGGAAAACTTGATACACAATACACTAGGCTGTATCAACCACTGGAGGGGGGTGGGGGCTCCGATTGTTGGTAGGAGCTGTTAGTGCATGTCACCTTGTGTTGCGACGTTGCAAGTTCAAATCCCAATGGTACGTTGTATAACTGGTAGGCTCTGCCAAACCCCAGCTTGCCTTTCTAAAAAAAACTACCAGGGGGACTATGCTACGGAATACCTTAATGCTACTTGATGCACACATCACGTAAGCTATGTCCGGAAATATGGTGTTGGGTGCATAGGCGGAGCTGGGGGGGGCAGAACTGGGCTGTAGCCCAGTCCTGCCTCCCGGCCCAGTTAATTTTTTTTTTTAAAGCCCAGTCCTAGCCCAGCCCAGCCCTGACTGCAGCAAATAGTTTGATTTGTCCATATGAAATAGATTGTTATTAATAATTGTAGCCATTTTTTATTTTATCTCATTTTTTTTTTCAGGGGCGCTGCCCCCGAACCCCAGACTCTCTCCCCCCCCCCTCACATGAATCCTAGCTACGCCCCTGGTTGGGTAGGACTGAATTTTTTTCCTGCTTAGAGCTCTAGATCCATTCTGTTGAGCGTTAGAGCAGCAAAGTTTAATGGGGAATTACAAAGCCTCGAAGCTGGAGCAAAATGGAACTGTGATGGGAACGAAAAACCAAGGACCTGCTGCTTTCAGAAAGAGCAGTGTTCTCACTATCGTATCAGCCAGAAAAACAATTTGATAACGGCCAATTTAGCACTTGGCCAATTTTTAATATTTGAAAATCTTTAAATATTTTAATAATATTTCTTAAACTGTAATAATTTTTATATTAAAAAAAAGTAAAAATGGCCCATTTAGCTCTATTCAGTTTCGAACTTTCGAGTCCCAATCAGCTGATTCGCTGAACTCAAGGCTGGAAACCGATATTGGCAACATTGAGAAAAATGGCAGGTTCTGCAATTTGATTCTGATTGATAATTAACATTTTGACAGGAGTACAAGGTACCGGAATTCATTGTGTGGGCATACGTCTTGAACACTCGTGCATAAGACATGATATCTGAGGTGTTTGGATTCTTTTGAGATGTGAACATGCATAACTTCATGTCCTTACAGAAACAAGGATTTATTCTTAAATCCAGAGGTATGTCTCAATGAGTTTTCTTTCTTTCGTTTGGATCTTTAGCAACTGAATACTAACACAGGTCTATACGTGTTCAGGATATGATGCTGATATGTCCAAACACTACCTTGGTGTAGCAAGAAAATGCTCATTAACACAATTATGACATGATGGTTTTACGGCAATTGATGAGAACGAGACTGCAAAGATAGTGTGATTATGTATGAAGTAATTTTGTATTTTAATCTTAATTTAAGGTAACATAATTTGAGCACACCCAACAATTTGCATGAATAACTACAAGCACTTGGCCAAATTTCAGGGCCACTCGTTTGAGAGATTAAATTACATTCATAGCGAACAGACTGTCACGGACATCTATAATACAGCCGATACAAGAAAAAAAAAGGATAATACGTCACCATCTAGCAAGAGACACAAGGTACTAGTTAGAGGTCAAATCTACAAATTACATGACTCCTACCTTCCAAGTTCCAACCAGAATGAGACCATTGTCATGGCTTTCCTTACCGTTTCAAAGTACTCAAAATATTCTTGCTCTCAATGGTTGGTTTCTCATGTAGGAAAAATAATGGCATAAATCAGTTGTTTAAGATAAAAATCCAATTATCAAGTTCATTAGTAACTAATGCATATAAAAGTGCACCCTTCAGATCACCTCGCATTGTGCACTACTTGGCATCATCATTCCTCGTGGACGCCCCAAAAGTTGAAAATTTCTTGCTTCATTCTTGGATCTGTTGTAGTTTCCCATGTTGGCTGTGAGATTTATCATCCGATTTGGACTTTGCAAACAAAGACAATCGGCATAAGACCAAGAAGGTACTTTTTTTTTCCATATAGGAACGACAAAAATACCACAGAGGGGTGTAAGGAAGGACCGCCGCACCGCGCTGGCCTATTGAAGAAATAAGCCCGTGACAAGTGGTACTATATCCCGTTTTCGAGTTGGGAAAGAGACTCAGGAGTTAGTGTCGAGAGACGCACCGACAAGCCACGATTTGTGAGCAAGACATTGTGGCGTACCATTACAACTTGCGAAGCACCAAAGAAAAGGCAGTTGCCGAGGCTGAGGAGATGAGTTCACCTTAAGGCCATGAGCAAATAGCTGTGACATCAACAAATTGGTGGTTGATGTGCCTTCGCACGAGAAATCAATTTCACGCTCAATTGAATCGTTCGGAAGACTGAACGACAAAATGACGAGCCTGTGAGAGCAAGTAAACATGTTACTTCGCTCACTACGATAGTGACTACTCTACATACTGTAGTTGAGGAACTTCAGTTGAAGAACCACACTCTGCAACAGACAGTTAACCTCAATGGCGGAAATAAAGATAGGCCATCAAAGATAAATATGCCGAGGCCAACTAAATTAAATGGTTCCAAGGATAGCAAGGCCATAAAAAACTTTCTGTTCAAGGTAGAAGACTACTTAGATATCCAAAATATATTAGCCGAAGACCTCAGGGTGAAGGCGACAATAGCTCTACTCGACGAAGATGCTATAACCTGGTGGAGACAAAAGCATAACAACATGAAAAAGGTCACTGCATGATTGATACCTTTGAAGCCTTCAAAAGTGAGCTACGAAACTACTTTATGCCAAAGAATACACAGTACCAAGCTTATCGGATGATGACAAAACTCAAACACACTCGAGCCCTACAAGACTACATCAGAATGTTTCAGAAACTCGTGCTAGATGTACCCAATATGCCAGATGAAGACAAACTTAACTGGTTTATTGAGGGACTAAAACCTTGGGCACAACCCGAAGTGAAAATGAGCAATCCCTAGACTTTGGAAGATGTGTATGTGATGCCCGAGCGACTAGTGGATACACAATGCAAGTACTTTACTCCATCGACTAAGGCTGAGAAGAAATCGAACACGGAGGCAAGAAGGAGGATCAACACAACAATAAAGGTAAGTCATCGACCCAACATCATTATGACAAAAAGCAGAATTATAAAAAACACAACAATAATGGAAACAAAGGGTCAGTTGTGACCTGTTGGTTTTATGCCGAGAGACATATTGCCAGGCAATGTCCAAAATGCCTCGTGAAAGACGACGGTCAAACCAATGCAGTGCAGGCAGAGTGTAGTGACGTCGAAGTCGTGCAACCAAGGATGAGAGCCATGCAGATGATCAATGTAGTTAGAAGCTGCGCAACCGAGAGCATGCCGATTAGCAAAAAACTCATGTATCTAAAAGTCATTGCAAATAGAAAGTCTACTACGACAATGGTAGACTCCGGAGCCACGCATAACTTCGTCTCGCGGGAAGAGGCAAAACGGTTGAGCTTGAAGCCTAAGCCAAAGTAGAGGACCATTAAGACAGTGAGCTCTGAGGCCAAGACAATCTTTGATGAAGCAAGAGATGTGGCTATCCAAATTGAGAGTTGGGCCGATAAAACCAACTTTTCAATGGTGTCCTTAAACGACTTCAAAATGATTTTGGGCATGAAATTTCTTTGCAACTAAAATGTTATGATGCTGCCGAAGTTCAACTTGTTGACAATCATAGGGTCGAACTTTTCACACATGGTGCAGTGCTTTACTCTTAAAGGTGAGTCTTCAATGCTATCAGATACGGAATTGAAGAAGCGCGTCAAGTGTGGAGATCAAATATTTCTAGTCATCATGCGTACCGAGGAAAGGAAGGTGGAAGCAGCAGTGCCGCCGACTCTTGCCTCACTATTGACTGAGTTTCGGGGAGCAATGCCCTTAAAACTGCCAAAACATCTGCCATCGAGATGCAAGGTAGGCCACAAGTTAGAGTTAACCCACGTAGCAAAGCCTCCTGTCATGGTCTCTTATCGCATGGGGTAGGCTGAATTGAAGAAGATGCGCAGACAACTGAACGAGATATTGGAGGCATACATTATTCGTCCTTCTAAAGCACATTTAGGCGCCCCAATACTCTTTCAGGTGAAGCATGATGACTCCAAACAACTATGTATAGATTACCGTGCGTTGAACAAGGCCACGACAAAAAACAAGTATCCGTTGCCACTGATAGCGACCTTGTTCGACCAGCTAGGCAGTGCTTATGTATTTTCAAAGCTAGATTTGTGATCGGGTTACTGACAAGTGAGGATTGCTGATGGTGATGAGCCCAAGAAGACGTGTCACTCGCTATGGTGCCTATGAATTCTTAGTGATGCCATTCAGGTTGACTAATGCTCCAGCCACATTCATGATGTTGATGAACAATATCTTCTACCCTTCTTAGACAAATTTGTGGTAATCTATATCGATGACATCGTGATTTACGACAGCAGCATGGAGAAACATGTCGGGCACTTGCGAATAATGTTTTAGGTGTTAAAGGAAAATGACCTCTATGTCAAGCGAGAGAAGTGTCTCTTCGATCAAGAGGAGATCAACTTCCTTGGCCACGCCGTGGGGCGTGGTTTGCTGTGTATGAACATGCAATAGATAAGAGTCATTCAGAAATAGAATCAACCGACCAAAGTGCCAGAGTTGCGGTCATTACTTGGCTTGACCAACTATTATTGGTAATTCATCGAAGGCTACTCCCTCATTGCTGTGCCCCTTACGGATTTGCTAAAGAAGAATCGGGTATGAATATGAACATGAGCCTGCCAAGACGCCTTCGACGGTTTGAAAAAGGCCCTGGTGAGGGAACCAGTGCTGCGGTTATCGGACCACTCTAGACCCTTTGAAATTCACACACACACACTTCAGACTTTGCCATCGACAGAGTTATTATGCAGGAGGGCCATCCAATTGCCTATGAGAGCTAGAAGCTAAATGATACTGAGAAGCGATACACAATGCATGAGCGTGAAATGACGACCATTGTACACTGCCTCAAAACCTGACGACACTATCTTCTAGATGCCCAATTCATCATCAAGATAGACAATGTCGCAACAAGCTATTTTCAGACGCATAAGGAGCTAACATCCAAGCAAGCTCGATAGCAAATGTTTCTAGCTGAGTTCGACTTTGCTTTAAAGTATAAGATGAAGAAGACCAACATTGTTGCTGACGCCTTGAGTTGCAAGACAAAACTAGTGGCTGTGCAGGCGGAGCCTTCCGAAGTTCATTTGAAGGGTACTTTGCTGGACCGTATCCGTGAAGGAATACAACAGGATACAACAATACAATACCTTGTTTCTTTGACACAGTAAAAAAAGACTCGATGATTCTGGCTACGTGACGACCTCCTCGTGACTAAAGGGAAAGGCATCTTTGTGCCACGATGGGAAAGCCTTTATCACAAATTGCTTGAGTGTCATGATACTTTATGGGCAGATCATCTAGGTCAGGAGCAGACCTTAGCACTCCTTGATCGCAGTTACTATTGACCACAAATGAGAGATAATGTGGAGGGGTATGTGCAAACATAACTCGTCTGCCAGCAAGACAAGGGGACCAACTAGAAGACTGTTGGCCTCCTTGAGCCTCTACCTATCCTAGAATATCCTTTGAAAAGCATTTTCATGAACTTCATTGTTAGCTTGCCGAAGGTAAATGACTTCAGCTCCATCCTGGTGGTGGTAGACCATTTATTTAAATACGCCACCTTTATCCCAACTTTCAAAGAATGCCTTACAGAGAAGACGACGAAGTTGTTCGTCAAGCATATGGCGAAGCACTAGGGTGTACCAAGAAGCATTGTGAGTGATCATGATGCTCGCTTCACGAGCAAATTTTGGCATAAAGTGTTTCGGCTACTCGACTCCAATCAACTATTTTCAACAAGTTTTCACCCACAGATCGATGGGCAGACGAAACACATCAATGAACTATTGGAGCAATACCTCAGAGACTTTGTTAGCGCCAATTAAAAGGACTGAGTAAAGCTTGTGAACGTGACCAAATTCTGCTACAATCTTCAGAAGAGTGAGTCTTCAAGTCACAACCCGTTTGAGATAGCCACAAGACAACAACCGCTAACCTTGCACACTTTAGCCACATAAAAGAAGGGAATGCCATACTTTGCCTATCAGTTTGTTCAAGATTGACATGAGCAGACCGAGCTATCGAAGGTGTTTTTGCACAAAGCGACTAAGAGAATGAAGAAGTGGGCGGACAAGCACCGTCATCCTGCTGGGTTCCGTGTTGGAGACCAGGTGTTGGTGAAACTCTACCCAGACTGCACAAGCATTTTACGTGGACGACATTGCGGACTGATAAAAAAGTATGAGAGACTATTCACCATCACCAAGAAAGTGGGCAACCTAGCGTGCAAGTTGAACCTGCCCCCAAACTTTAAGGTGCACCCGGTGTTCCACTTGTGCAACCTGAAACCATTCCATGCAAACGAGAGAGATCCAGAACGTAGCGTGCCACAACGCGCTCCTATCCTACAAAAGACCCTGATAACACAACGGGTCGAGAAGCATCTCAGCAAGATGCTTTGCCACAAGGTCAATCACTTGGGCGAAGCGAAAAAGTATCTGATGCAGTGAGAGAAAACATTGAAGCCGATGTGAGAGCCAACATTCTGGATAAAGAGCCGCTATCCAACCGAAGTCAGGGCCAATCATGAAGCAGATGGCGTCGAAGGCGGTGCATGACTTGAATGGGGAAGCGTGTTCTTCTACAACCTACTTTGTACAATTGTGTCTAGAGTCCGTTTTGCTTTGGTTGAGTCTTGATGTAAAGTGTCGAGTCACTTGTAACTTTCTCCGAGCCATCCATGTGCTTTGGTTTAGGTTAAAAAATACCATGAAAGGTCAGCCCGTAGATCTGAACTGTAATGAGCTTTCAGGCAAAAATATGAATGAATGTAAATGCGAAGAACTTTCTTTTGATTACCCTCATCGTGATTGCTTTCGAGTGATTGCGATTTCTCTCCCTCTCGATTCTCTCGCTTTCTTGCACTCTCAGTTATCAAAGCTTCCGTAGTGACAAGCGATCGATCGAAAGGCTTACGGTGGTAAGGAAGGACCGTCACGTCACGCTGGCTTATTGAAGAAGTAGGCCCGTGACAGACACAAAGAAAGGCATATTAACCTGTAGTCTGCACACACACACGAGTGTAAAATAACAAAATATTTGATGTAGGGCTATCTCAATTTAATTCAACAGCTGGCTTGCCATCAACTGGTCTAAGGAAAAGGCAACTCCGTTAAGAGCTACTTGACCCCCTTGTCAAAGACGATCAAAAGATGATGCTTTTTTTCTATATGGTTTTCCAGACAAGTGCAGAATGAAAATGGAAGAAAGAATTGTTTTGGCTGACAACTTTCTTAAGGATAACATAATCAAGAAAAAAGAGGGCGTTTTGCAAAATATTTTTCCATTGATTTTGACTGCCCAGTAAGTATGAGAGTAATTACTCCCAAATTCCACCAAAGAATGAAAAGCATTTTCAAAATACAAGAGAGCAACTGCTTCAGGTCAAGCAGGACAAGCATTCTTCAGGGATTTTGTTAACTATAAACTGATTTTCAGGAGCCAAACATCCCATATGATACAGCCACCATATTGAAAAGGAGGCCTAAGCTACTCAAGAACCATTCAAGAGGGTATCCGTTATTACCTCTTCTAAAAGAGGAAAGAAACCATAGGTTATTTTTCTCCAACCTAATGGTGTAGTGGGCATCTGTGAACAGTGGGTTGCAGCAAGGAGTGTGAGCAAGAAGGGCAACTCCACGTTGTTCTCAGGTGGAGGTAGAGCTAACAGGAGTAGAGGATTATTCTTGAATATTAGATCTAGATATCAGGAGTGAACTAGAAGATAAGATATAACGTCCATGCATGGCATCAGATGTAGTTCTGATGACAAGACCAAGAAATAAGATTCATTCTGCCACGAACATGTCCATCTGGTGGTTTCAAGTCCTGATTAGTCCAGCAAATGGCATAAGTGGGAAAAAGGAAATGGTATATCACCTTTATGAAGCCTTGGCATGAAAAGATCAAATTTTTTTCATTTATAGAAAGTCAAGCAAAAGGAGATACTGAGATAAAGCCTATGGGCTTCAATCCAATGATTTTCCTTGCTTGGTCAAGCCAACAATGAACATGCCCTTCACTCATATGACACTGATAACTTTTAATGTGATTAGCCTTATCATGTTTAGTACCAAGCACTCCTCTACATCCATAGAAGCCACCAAGCTACTTTGACCAATTGCAATAGATTCAGTCACTTCTTTCCACAACCCCTAAAGCAAGTTCCCAGGGGTAGATTTTTCATGGAACAATCTTACGCCATTCTTTTACGCCTTTTGAAAGCCAAAAGCTAGGGTATAGCCACTAATGAAACTCTTACCATCAAACAACCTTGCTCGATATGAATGATGAATGTCAAAAGCAAAACATGGCACAAAAACATATAATTGCATGTAGACCCCAAAATGAAAAGGTATTAGAAAAATTTTGCACTAGTACAAGGATCCAATAAGAGAATAAAATTAAAGATGATGTGCCAAAGGTATATCCAGAAAGGGCAGCAGGGAGTTAATTATCTTATTTAATTACATGTTTAATCTTCAAGCTATGATTTGGCATTTAGCAACTGCATATTAGTTTAGGAGTAGGTAACCCATTCCCTGCATTTTTACTGCAGTCTATCTCATTGTATGACATTTTGTTCTGCGATATTTGAGAATCACCGTCAATACCTTGGTGTAGACCCAGAATAATCCTTTGCTCCATAGCTTTGGAGCTATTTACAACCAGCCAATTAAGAATTCTCAAGTGATGAGTATTGAAGAAAATACACAAGTTACACTGGTGGGACAACAGATAATCATGATTGCAGTCACTAGTATGATCATCCATTCACATGGTTGGATGAATCAAAGCAGCTGAAGAATCTATGGATGCATGTCCACCAACAAGCAGAATGAAATATAATGGGCATGAGCATAGTTGTTGCAAAAGAAAAGGAGGTGGACTCTAAAGAGAATTGTCACCATGAGTTGACACTCATCTCAACACGACTTTGCTTCATCCTTATATTTCTAGATTCCCCATGAACTAAGAGAATCACCACGGCATATGCATCACCAAATTGCAATCAGTGCCAACATAAATCAGCTCATAACACAGAATGAGGCCAAATCAACTGTAGACACAATGATGTGAAGCACTCTTGAAATGCTATTCCATGTTCGTGATCTGATTAAGTTTTGCTTATTAAAGAGTTTGGTCTTTTTCTTCATCTAAGAGTTTGTTAGTGGACAGATTTGGGATAAAAAGGTGCTATGGCCAGTTAAGTTATATGTATAACTTCATATATAGTTATATATATTCAAGATATATGTGATAATAATGAATAATGTAATTTGGGTTGTCTACCAGGGTCATTTTGGTCATTTTTTTACAAGTTAGAATATAGATTTTTATTTATTTTTCTTCTTTTTAATTTTTGTATTTTTTATTTCTTTATGTAAAGGCGTTGTTGTATATACCTCTACATAGTCATTGGAGTACTCCCAGTGGTCATATATGACCATTGGGAGCCTCTCAACGCTCCCTCTTGGCCTCCTCTTGTCTATAAATAAAGACTTAAGGCCACTTATATTCCAAGCTTCTTTGAAGCTCCTTGATGAATAAATTCATTATTTTCAAGTGTTGTCTCTCTTTTGATATTGTATGCACTCTTGTAATTGTGTAAGCCTTAGTGCTTTTTGGATTGTCCCATAGTGGACTTGTGCATGTGCACTTTGTGATTGTGTTGTTCATAAGCTCTTAGTGGTTTTTGTGCTTTGGACCATTTGTAGGTGTGATTTGTACCAATTGAGTGAAGTGTGTGAAGACTCCTTGTTTCATTACATGATATTAGAGCAAGGGTATTCTTGAACCTTCAAAGTGCGATCATCACATGATTGTGGTACTCGTGTGATCGTGGTGCCCAAGAGGATGTGTTATCTACATTTCTCTCTCTCTTATAATCTTTCAAGTTAAATGGAACTACATGATGTGAGCTTCGGTATGTATTCTAAAATCCTTATATATATGACTATTTTTTAGTTCTCTACCTTTAAAAAGGGCATTTATATATTTTTGAAAATTTGTTTTAAATATTATGGTTATTTCTTAATCGTGTAAAATGTGTTTTCTTTAAAAATTAAATTGAAACTAGAGTTTGTGTTTTGACATTAACTCATAAGTAGCATATTGTTGAGCTCTTTATGATAAATCCTTCATTTTTTATTTTTCTACAAAAATATATATTTTCTATGCTCTCGTGTATATCCATTAGTAAATCTGTGTACGTGTTCATTCAAAGTACATACATTTATTTGAAAATTTTGAAACACTTTTATAATTATTGGTAATGTCATGCATATGTCAAGGCATGTTCTTTGAAATCTTGGTAATTTCATGCATATTGCATTTGGTGGTAAATGATTTTTCAGTGCTTGAAGGTGTTCAACCCCTTCTTGCATTATTTCATCATTAATAAAATATTATTATGTTAACCACCTTGGGTGGATTTAGTGTGCGAGCCCATTTTGTGGCTTGTGGTGGTTTGGTGAAACTCTTTGAGTGTCTACTTTGTTGATTGGTGTTCATCTTTGAAGACTTTCATTTCCTTGCATATTAATTCAAAGTTTATTTTGAGTATATTAGTGTCTTTATGATTATTTGTG
Organism: Nuphar pumila; assembly: GCF_984573655.1. Taxonomy (NCBI): domain Eukaryota; kingdom Viridiplantae; phylum Streptophyta; class Magnoliopsida; order Nymphaeales; family Nymphaeaceae; genus Nuphar; species Nuphar pumila. The sequence continues at coordinate 6,350,347 of NC_143262.1, forward strand.
CATATTCCTATAATATATTAAAAATGATGTTCTAAAGTAAATATATGGTTTCATAAGAACTCTAATTACTATGATTATATGTTTTCTATACCTCTTCGTTTCTTGTTGAACAAATAAAAATTTTATTTTGAGCCTAAATGCCCTTTTGTAGGCTTCGTTGGTGTGCTCCTAATTGACACTAATTTTCTTGATTAACGGTTCTTGTCATTTATAAAATATTGAATATTATAGTGGATTTTATGTGGCCTTAAAGTTATTAGATTATTGGATATGCATGAATTTTAATCTCTTTGTGAGTATCCATGATTGATTGTGCTTGGATATGCTCTTGGTCTTGTGCATGGTTGGTTGAGAATCTTTGTAAGTTTTGGCCCCTTTTATGTTGTATACCACTGTTGTCTCCTAATAGACTATATTGAGCTATCTTTCTACATAGCATGTTTATATTGGCCATACTCATTCTTCATTGTTATTGATGTAACCTTGATTGTATTTACTTACAAGGTTTTTGAAAAATTATAAATTAATATCTTGTGTGCATATGATTGCAAAAATCTTTATAAGGTTTTTACCAGAGTTACCGGAAGCTTCTTAGGTAGGTGGGAAGCTCGCTTCCCAAAAAATCGCTTCAGAAGCGCGATACTCCTCGCTTTCGAAACTTCATGAGAATCTCGATTCCCCCATGCTTCTTCTATGCTTCTCACACACATGGTCTATGCTTCCTATATGCCTTTCTCACGTTTCCTTTCATGTTTTCATGTATTTTCTCTCACGCTTTCACTCACTTTTCATGTATTTTCTTTAAATTAGTAACCATCTTTGTTAGATTTTAACAAAAATTTAACTCTTTACTGAAAAATCATGAAATATAAGAATGATCAATTTTATTTTAGTTTTTATTTGTTTCTTGTTCGATTCCTATTCAATTACCATATTGCTTCATTTTTTTAATATTTTTCTTTTAAATTGATACTTCACTTTCCGCTTCCTATAAATTTTAAAATGCTTCGCTTCTCGCTTCCGCTTCTCGTATTGTTTCCTGCTTCCGCTTCCTAGTTTGGCAACCTTGGTTTTTACCTAACATTATTGGATTTGATTTGAAACTTGCTTTTATAAATCAGATATTTGATATGAACTCACCTATTTAGAAATTGAATTATGTAAGTATGAATTGCCTTTTGTGGCATTTGGATTGTCCATCACAAAATTTTATATGATGCATCATTCTCTTGGCCTTGTTATTTGTTTAGAGATGTTTGTTGGGGTGAGTTGTGTGCACCTCGTTTTATGTCAGTTTAGATTGTCAACTTATGGTTTCGCTCTAACTGACGGTTGATTGATCTCTGAATTTGTGAGTGTGTTGCATCAGTTGTGTGCACCTCGTTTTATGCCAGTTTAGATTGTCAACTTGTGGTTTGGCTCTAACTGACGGTTGATTGATATCTGAATTTGTGAGTGTGTTCATCACTCATTTGTTTATTGACTATTGCTATTATTATAGATGCTTATAATTATGTTTGTCTGTAATGACTATCTATTTTTAAAACCATGATATTTCAAAAGATTGTTAAAATTGATATTCTTATTGGTGACATTATTTTGTTTTCATTAAAAACTCTCTTACCTCGTGTGTCATCTTCTTTTTATGCATTTTATTTAAGTGTCATTTTATGTAGACAAGAGACGTTTTTTATCAGTGTGGTGAGGTATGTGCACTCGTTGAAACTGATGTCATTTATAACAGATTTTGGATTATCAGTGTGGTGAGTTACGTGCACTCATTGAAATTGATGTTGTTTACAGTTTTACAATCATTTGTAAGGTGAGTTATATGCACCTCTTGTTGATTGTAACTGTTTTGTATTGTCAAGGAGTCCTATATTGTCTGTGCATGGTCACATAGATGATTTTTGCTGACATTTGTGATTGATCGCTTAATTTGTATTGCCAGAGAGCTCTGTATTGCGTGTGCATAGTCACAAAGATGATTGTTGCTGATATTTATAATTGTGCTCTTGTTCTAGTAGCTGATACACTTAAATTTTGAAGTTCTAAGGTATAGTGAGCTGATTTGTTTGTGGTGGTCAAACTAGTGTTTTGATTTGTAAAATTCATTCATTATGAATTTTTATAATTTTTCTTAACTCATTTGTTCTTTTATGAGAAATGGTTGTTGAAACATTTTCATGCATTTTACATTGTATATGCTTTAGTTGCATGAGTACTCCATGATTGGTTGTCTTGCATAATTTGCATAAGTTTATGCATTTCCTTAGTAAAAACTCTTGTATATGTCCATAATGACTGCTGTGTGCATTAGATTGCTCTTGAGATTGTTCTCGCTGTGTATTACTTGTTGGTAAACTGATGCTTATGCACTCCTACTGTATTTGTGTGGATTATCATTGGGATCCCTTTTTTGTATTTCTGCTTATTTCTAAGCATGTGATCTTGAAAGTTTGTTTATTATTATCTTTTAAAGTTGGTCCATAAGTGACTTCTTTAGTTGTATGACTGATATTGCTTCTAAAGATGTAATTGATCTTTGAGCATTTGACGTCTCTTAATTAAGTGATGGAAATCATTTCTTGTATCCTTTTCAGTGTAAAAATATTTTGGAATTTAAACTCTTTTGTGGGTTATTTCTTCATGGTATTAATGATTGTTTGAAAAATTCATATTTCAGGTCTATTATGTATTAATGTGATAAATATATGTGTGTATTGAATAATGCATGTTTTCATGAATGTTTAAAATAATTAGTGAGTTATGAGCTTATCTTTGAGATATTTTGTGCATGCATTTCTGTTTTTGGTAATATGCAATTATGTTCTCTTATGAATTAAGAACTATGATTTCTTTAATATGAAGTGAATCATTTATTCATGGTATTAATGTTACTCGACAAATCCTATTTCATGTCTTGCATGCGTTAATGTGCTTTTTCTTGATAAATATATGTGTTGATTAACCTAAAGTTAACTTTCTTTTATTTGTTGGCTGTTTCTTGAGTTTTTCACATCTTATGCAAGATTATGAAGTTTTCCTAGCAGGTTTTACTTTCTCATTTTGAGGTATTGGGGTATTATGCATATTTTCATAAATGTTTAAAGTAACATGATTTATGAGCATGCCTTCTTCCATAATATCAATACATTTTATGATTCTTTGTTTTTGTGATATATATGTTCTTTTGCATAGTTGGGATATTTGGCTTGCTCTATTTACAAGTTTCCAAGTATTAAAGAGCCAATTAGAGCAAATGATTGACATAAATATTGGATTCTCTGTACACACTTCAATAGAAGGAACTAACGAAGAAACATTATGAAGACTTTTAAAAACGGATTCTTGTTTATTTGCAAACTTATGGTTACATCACCATAAGTTTGAAGAGGGCTGATAAGTTACATGTATAACTTCATATATAGTTATATATATTCAAGATATATGTGACTATAATGAATAATATAATTTGGGTTGCCCACCAGGGGCATTTTAGTTATTTTGTACAAGTTAGAAAATAAGTTTTTATTTATTCTTCTTTTTAATTTTTGCATTTTTTATTTCTTTATGTAAAGGCATTGTTGTATATGCCTCCACATAGTCGATGAGAGCCTTCCAACGTTTATTTTGGAGTCTCCCTCTTGGCCTTTTCTTGTCTATAAATAAGAGCTTAAGGCCCCTTGTATTTTAAGTTTCTTTGAAGCTTCCTGATGAATAAATTTATTATTTTTAAGTGTTGTCTCTCCTTTGATATTGTATGCACACTTGTGCTTGTGTAAGCCTTAATGCTTTTTGGATTGTCCCATAGTGGACTTGTGTATGTACACTTTGTGGTTGTGTTCTTCATAAGCCCTAAGTGGTTTTTGTGCTTTGGACCATTTGTGGGTGTGATTTGTGCCTCTTGAGTGAGGTGTGTGAAGACTCCTTGTTTCATTACATGGCCTAGGACTATAATTCTTTCGTCCAGACTTCAAATCACGAGCCTTGATTTTTTATTGGAAAACCAGTAGAAAAACACAATTATCTTGCTCAACATAGACCTCACCCAAACTGCTTCTCATTTTATATTTTCCATAAAAAAATCCAAAATTTCAAAATTACCCCAAAAATACAAAATTATTCTTCGAGCAAATTCCAATTTCCAAACAGAAATCCTAAGAGATTTTTTTTTGCTTTTGCTGACAAGGGAAATTAGGTAGGCCTCTTTAGTTTCTTTGAAGTTTGAAAGTTAAATAGGAGACACAATAGGAATGTTTAGCCTTCTCCCATCTAACATAAGCCTGATTTACTGCATCAACGTCCATGATAAGTTAGAATGCTGAAACCAGGACAAAGCAGACAAAATAGACAAAGCTTCCACTTCAAGATTTCTAATTGCATAGGGGCCCTTTATGGGGCCAAGTTTAATTTCCAACTACTTAGCACATGCAGTTAGAGTTCAGTGGAAGGAGAAAGCTCAAGAAGTATAGACCAGTTATGGGCCATACAAAGAGCATAATAGAGAGAAGTCCTAAAAATCTGAACCTTCAGACTTAGGGTGGTGTTTCTTTCAGATGGTTGGTACACTTATCATATGTTACAACGCTCCCATAAGTTAGGTTCTGAGGATGAACTGATTGCAAGGTCAGCTTAGTCATGTATAAAGTCTTAAAGGGCACCAAATGATGCCAACAATGAAGAAGCCTTCATGAAGTGCAAGAGCATTCTAGATTTTGTAGCATATGGTGCCACCTACACTATTCATTAAGTAAAGACTGAATCTTTATCCACTCAGAATTTAATGTTACCAATGAAAAACATCCAAGGTTGACACAACTAGGCAATAGTCCAAATGCATCCATAACACAAACATCACCATCTTTGTACCTTGTCTCGATCAACTGCTTTATTAGCAAGCCTACACAATGCAAAGACAGAGGAGATAGCTGCATCACAGTAGAAACTCAAAAAAGTATGCCCAGACTCCATGGTTTTAAAAGCAAGAAAGATAAAAATAAATTATAGCTGCAAGGAGTAAAGGACGAGAGGGCATTGAGATGTAGGCAACAGAATAAGGAACCAAGTACAGGGAAAAGTAGCAACTATTATTGTGTTCTATTAAATAAGTGTTCAAGTACACCACTTATTAGGAAAAGCCGATAACCTGTGATAACACATTTTCAGAATGTAAAATGTCAGCTTCTCCCACTTTTGAAGATAATTAGGAGCACCAAACACCCCAAACATATTCATCAGTTCATAGGATACTTGAACAAACAGTGTAAGCTCCAATGAAGGAACAAAGCCAACAAGATAATCAAAGAGACCACCTGTTACACAGAATCACAACAGTAAACAAAGACACATTATGTCAAAAGTGAATTCACAACATATTGCACCTACTAACATCATTGCACAAATAACATTTCACTTGCAGAGGATATGCTCAGCTTCACGTTAAAAATAATTTCAGAAGCAAGACAGAGCCAAATTAGAATTCCCCTCTTTTTCTTGTGCAGATTACAAACTGCAAACAAACTGAGAAGATGAGTAAGTGCAATATCATGCACCCACATTTTAAGTAAAAATCAAGATTCGAAGTTTGGCAAACAGGATAGTAAGACCCCACTTGTACACATTGCAAGCTAGAAAAAGAAAAAAACAAAAAGATGGAAAAGAGAGAGAGAGAAAGATGAATCTCAGACCTCTACTATCTTGTTGAGAGCCGTTGCTGCCTCTCTTGAATCTCATCTGCAATGGCCTGCCTCAGACTCTCGCCAAAATAATAAAACGACTTCTCATTCTCGAGCGGCCTCGCAGGCGGCCCGCTCTCCTTAGGCTCCTTACAGACCACGGTTTCCGGCTCTCCAGCAATCTGGCATATATTGTTGAGAACGCAGCAAGCAACAATCGTCTGCGGGGCATGGTTGATCCCCACATTCAAATCTTGCAGAATCCTCCACCTCCCCTTAAGCAATCCGATGGCGTGCTCCACCGTCGACCGCCCCTTCATCAACGAAGCATCAAAGAAGTTCTGCGCGAGCGTGCCCGTCGAATTGGAGGTGAAGGGCGTGAGCAGGCAGGAGAGCAAAGGGTAGCACCAATCCCCAATGATATACGGCCGGACATGGTGCCCCCGGACGGTGATTACCGAGTCCCGGAGGATCTCAGCCGAGGTGAGCCGGTTGTAGACGGCACTATCCCTAAAATGGGTGGCATCGTCGGAAGCGCCGGGCGCCTTGACGCAGACGTCCCAGAAGATCTTCCGGTGGTCGGAGACGACCTGGAGGATGATGGAGCAGTAGCCGTACCTGCAGCGGAAGCTCGTGGGCTCGGCGATGCGGGCCTCGGTGGCGCGGGCGAGCTTTATGTGGCTGCCGTCGATGGCGCCACAGACATTGGGGAGGCCAGTGAGCTCGCGAAAGGCGTGGATCGTCTCGAGAAGGCGGTGCCCGACGGGGGTGCGGATGTAATTGGGGTAGAGCTCGGTGGCGAGGAGGCGTGTGACGGTGTTGGTGAGCTTGGAGATGAGGTAGGGTTTGATCTTGTAGTGGGCAGCCATGGCTTTGGGGGAGTGGCCGTGGGCGAGGCGGGAGAGGACGATGGCGATGGCGTAGTCCGGCGGGAGGTCGACGCCGTGGTCGAGGGCCTTCTGGAGGTGAGGCTTGAGCTGGTCCACCAGGGAGGCGAAGACGGGGTATGAGAGGCCGTAGGCGGAGCGCCACTGCGCGTCGCGCGTCTGCGGCTCCATCGACCAGATTTGGTCCCCCGTGAGGGAGCGGAAGGCGTCGATGCTCCGGTCAGAGGAGGAATTGGGGGTGGCGGCGGTGGTGGCGGTGGTGGCGGTGGTGGTGGTTGTGGTGGTGGTGGAGGCAGATGTTGGGGAGGAAGAGGAAGGGGAGCGGGAGCGGAGGGCGGCGGCGTAGGAGAGGACGGAGGCGATCATGAAGAAGAGAAGAGGGGCGGAGCTAGAGTAGGCGTCGGCGAGGGAGGAGGTCGGGAGGGCGGGATCGAGGTAGTTCTGAAACTGCAGAAGGTTGGATAGCATCATGAAGAGGGAAGGGTCCATTGTTTCTGCTCTCTCTCTCCTTTTTCTTGGGGGTTTCTCTCTCTTGTTGTTGGGGTTGTGGCGGTGTTTGAAGTTTCAACTTTCAACTCATTCTCTAGGGTTGGTTGGTTTTTCTGATAGAGAGATGATGATTGGACAATAATGAGAGAGATGTGAAAGCAAGAATCCAGAGCCTGAGTGATTGGAGAAGATGAAACCTCTTAAACCTGTTCATTTGGTTTTGGGGATTAGACATGTTGGAATGATGCATCTCAAAAAGAGGAAGAATGGTTTACTGTCCCTCTCTATCGCATTCGTGTACTATATTTTTTAAGAAAAGAAGGCATACCGTAATGTCATTCCCCCGTGTGAGATTTCATTTGACGTAAGTTCTCATCTAAATTCCATACCATATTTGAATTCTGCATGGTTGATTTGATAGAAAACCGACTCTTATATTGTATTTTTTTAACAAAAAATGATCTTTTTATTATCAGAACTTTCATATTTTTATGACAAATGATTTTTAAATCTCCAAAAAAATCCTAAATATAGATATAATTTCATTAGTTAAAACACTTATTAAACAGGGCATGCAGACAGCATCTAATTGGTTATATTTGATAAAACAACTTGCGACAACGAAATCTCAGGGGTATGACATTAGGTTATATAAAGACAGGGATAACTAGATCCCCGTTCCCATGTAGTGTTTTGTGGTGAATATTTTTGGACTGTGCATGTACATAGTCTGCATTTAGATTTTAGACCAGGAGGATGAGAGAGAGCAGCATTGAGCTTTTTCATAGGGCGTACAAGAGGAACAGAACCCAAAAGTCAAGTTCCATCATGCCATTATGTTTCACGAGATCAAGAGTATTCTTAAGGCAAAGATAGGGATGTCAACGGATCAGATGTAATCCAATATCTGGAGTAAATCCGAATCCAATTAATCAGATTCGGTAGCCAAATTAGGATCCAGTAATAATCAGATTCAAATTTGGTAGTGAATTTTGCAGCCGAGTCTGAATTCAAATCTGACAAAAATCAGATTCTGAATGCGTAAATATTGGATTTTAAAACATGTTCCTCGCGCAGACATTGTGTGATGCTCGAGAAAGCTACAAAGGTGTGCAAGCCTAAAATGACTGATTGAAATGCTAAATTTGAAGTAACCTGGGGGTTTCGAGGAGTAAAACCGCAAGATGTGCTTAGTCTTCGGTTGTAATCTCCATCTTGTTGGCTCTTTACCTATGGGATGAGTGGGAATCATCAATCAAATGTAATCACCATCTGGTTCTGAGTGTCACCTCATCACTTAGTATGTTCGATGCAATTCTTTTACTGACCCATTTTACATCCCCAGGTAAAGATTAAGATTAATTTTGGTGCAGAAAATCTTGATAATTTACATGCCAAACATATCAGAATCAGTACTTGTTGAAACTCATAAACCTGTCAATATATCATTTCCCAACCAAACTGCAAGTTTGATGATAGGTCCTCTTATTCTTGTTTGCAGAATCAACTGATGGCGACGAAGGTATACCGCCCATCAAATGGTGCTCGCAAGAAGCTTCTACCCGAATTAAATCGCGTTGGTTCAACTGCCTCAGATCTATGGTGCGTCATGGGGGACTTCAATTGCATTCGAGCAGCCGATGAGTGCAATCGTCCTGTCAAAGAATTATGCTCCATGCAAGAGTTTAACCAGTTCACCTCAAAATGGAGTCTTTATGATGTTCCTATGGCTGATCAATTTTTCACCTAGTCAAACAATCATCACTCCCCACAATTTATCACTTTTCCCATCACCGGGTTTTGTTGACACTGTCAGGTTTCGTCTGCCCGAGGATCGCATCTGATCATGGGGGCTTTGATAATGGAATTTGGGAAATCCATGAAGTTAAAAGCATGAGTTTGGTCTTGAAGATTGGTGGTTGGATATCCCCAACTTCAAGGATTGTGTCAAAGATTGGTGGAATCAGCCTTGTGAAGGCAAATGGGCAGCCTATAGAATAACATCAGAATTGCGCATGCTGAAAGTGAACATTAAATCATGGACCCGAAGCAATGCTGCAAGCCGATTTGGTGAAGTCCCCAACTGGGAGCAGCAACTTGCATTGATGCAAGGTCAAGCTGATAATTTCCAAAACTGTGATCCTACTAGGGATGCACTTCTTGTCTTAATTCCTAATCTTACCGAGCAAATACAAATATGGAGAAGACATGATGAGATTAAATGGTGGCAACATTCTCAGGTTTTATGACCGAAGCATGATGATCAAAACACTCATTTTTTTCACCTAAAAGCCTCTCACAGTAGAAGAGTGAATGCAACCCCTTCTCTTAAAATCAGCTCGTCAGTTTATGGGCTCTGAAATAATCTCTGCTATCACTTCCTATTTCAAACAGCTCTTCTCGAACTCATATCTGGTTCTTTTAGCAATATTATGTCGGTTGTCGCATGATCAATCATCTTTGCCAATTCAACAATTTTTTGAACCCGAGTTGAAGGCTGCAGTTTGGTCACTTCAGTCTGAAAAAGCGCCTGACCCAGATGTTCTATAAATTTCTTTTGGGAGTCATGCAAGACATACCTATTGGGAAATGGTAGCTGAGTTCTATTGTAATGGTGTCATTTTGAAGGAGTTGAACAAGTCAGAGTTCATTTTGATCCCAAAAGAGCGTCATGCAGATGACATCACCAAATTTAGACCTATTTCCCTATTGGGTGGCCCATAAACGATCCTTGCTAAAATCCTCGCCATGTTAGCATAAATGGCCGGGGAATGCTACTTACCGGAAGCGGCCATTATCGAACCGGATGACGTTTTGGTGGATGTGGGTTGTCGGTGTTCTCCTCAACCAATCGATGCCTTAGATGAGCCCAGGCCGCCAAGTCGAGAGGCGAGCAAGACTCTTGAACCCCAAAGCTTCAAATAAACTAAAATCTAGTAGCACTCATCATGCTTTCGTGGTGGTTTCTTAAAGAGGGAGAATTCAATAGTGGAATGTTATAATACATGGACAATTATGAGCCTTAACACCCCAAACTTGAAAAGCCACTTTCATGAAAAAACCTTTGATGTGACCGTGTTAATATGGGTCACATTCAGGTTGGAGCTAATTCGATTCAAAATTAAATTGAACATTCTCCCATTTAACCATTGACACAAAAAAACATTATCAATGTTTTTTACTGTTGTCTCGATACAATTTTCATGCAGGTTCACATGCTATACTAAATCACAACAATGAATTATAAGAGTCATAGAGATGAACATCTCTATATGAGATATCATATTTTCATGTACTATAATATTATTTATTTTAAGTACTTAACATGTTAAGAGTATATTTATGAACACGTTAGTATCTAACCCATTTTTTCCTTTCAATATTGTTATTTTACTATTCTTTCTTTATAAATGAGAGACACTTTACACATAATCAACAATACACAAAACTATAGAGAATCAATTTAGTTTCAGAAATGTGATAATATAAAATCATAATGTATTATCATACATTATAAGAAATCAAATAGACCGATCATCATTACATGTTGAAAATACAATCCCAATACTAACCCTTTAGCAAGCGGATTCTCTGTCATTTTCTTTGTGTCGATTGTATCAATACACAATAAATAATTCTCTATTCATTATTTAACAATAAAGTACTTTTAACTCCATGTGTCAACACAAAATGAAGATTTTGTTGTTATTAAAGAAAGACACAACAACTTATCATCAATGGCTTCTTACTATAATCTACAATACTAAGACTCGAAATAAAGTTTATAATCCATATAACCTTAGATGAAGTCTCATATAAAATAATAAATGGTTCTTTCCTTATTAGAACAAACAAATTTAGCCTAAATGGTTTTCAAAAATTCTTTCACTATCCTGCAGTGATAGATGACACCTCAAATATTCTTAACCACTCATGATTACAAAAGCAACAGGCTAAGCTTATTTGAGCGCTCCTACTTCTCATAATTAGTCTTATGATCATCAGTGCTATCCTCTATATGAGTGAGAGGTTCATCGGTTCTCAAAGACAAATAAATGCTCATACAATATTCATATCGAAAAGGTAAACGTGAGACCTTTTATTATTCACATTTTCTAAAGCAAGCATAATAGGGTTATTATCGTTTCACTTTGATAAAAACAATAATATATAGAGTTTCTTTGTCGCCTCAATTTTCAAGGAATTGACACTTAATTGGTGAAACTAGTAAATTATGTAATCAAAGACAATTCAACACTGTACCTTTAGGTACTAACACACTTCATGGGCTGCTATGCATATCTACCATTACACCATATTTGGAACACGATGACTTCTTTTTGGGTATAATCATTGCTTCATAAAGTCACACACAATCACAATACTAAATTTCAATATCAACACGATCAAATGAATCATCAATCAATATAACTCAAATTACTTTAGTGATTGAAAGAGTGAGCTGATCAAGATCTTTTATCGTAAGTATATTCGTATTGCAAAGCATGACACAACAAACATGTATAGTTTTAAATTCAGTCATAATCTCATGCTTAAATATCATGAATAACTCAAAATGCACATGAAATACACATAATATCATGCTAAAGTCAGCATCTATGATAAAAAATACCATATAAAAGTATAAGAGAAATGACTAAAGCATGATTTTTACAAGTAATACCCGAGATTGGGTTAGAAAATGGCCTGAACAAGTCTTTAAAGACACTGAACTGGTCCTAGAAAATACTAAACCGGTTCTTAAAAGCCAAGAACCTATTTCAGAACATCCTGAATCAGTCACAGAAGGACTGAGTCGGTTCCTGAATCGGTTTTGTTCCATAATGGGTTAATAGGGTTCAACTCTATACCTGATCCAACCCATAGATCCTCACCTGGTTAGCCAAAACCAACTGTGGGCCTAGGTCAGATAAATCCAAACCCAGTCCACCCAGAACTGGGTACTCGGATCAGGTTTTGGATAAGACCAAGACCATATCCAACCAGATATCGGGTCCCTCTGGGTCGGACTCTGACCCGATCCACACGAAACCCATGTATTGGGTCTGGGTCTTGGGATGGTTTCAACAGGGTAAGGAACAAACCCAGTCCACCCATATCCCTGAAACATATCTGGGTCGTATCAGGTCTAGGACATACCCGATCCACCCAAAACCTCGAAAGGAGTCCAGGTCCTGAACTGAGTTCACTGAGTCAATGTCAGACTTAGTCCACTCGAAAACCTCTGAATGAGTTTGGGTCCTGGACTGAGTCAGGTGCATACCCGATGCACCCGAAAAGCGTGTTGAGCCCATAACCCAATGTTAGCATAAATGGCCGAGGAATGCTACTTACCAAAAGTGGCCATTATCAAACTGAATGGCGCTTCAGTGGAGTTGAGTTATCAACGTTCTCTTCAGTCAATCAACACCCGAACTCTCCTCATATCTCAAAATATCATTGAAACCAGTAAAGACGACATATCATTGAAACCACCCGGAACTCTCCTCATATCTCAAAATATTTCAAAAAACTTTTGGGCCGAGTCGGCTCTTGCCTCTGTTTACCTTATCAATCGACCATCCAGGAACTTGGGTAAAATCTCCCTTTTGAAGTGTTATATAAAAGGGAGCCTGACTATAGCAGATTAAGAGTCTTTGGTTGTAAGTGTTTTGTTCTTACAGATAAGAATGATAAACTTTCTTCTAAAGCTATTCCTTATGTTTTTCTTGGATATTCGGAGACTCAAAAATGGTTTCGATGTTACGATTTTAAGAATGATAAATTATATGTTTCAAGAAATATGTCATTTTTAGAAAATGAAAACTGCTTTGAAAGAAATACTTCTCACCATGAAGATGTGGGCCATTCTTTCTTATTTTACCTATTGTCTAGCAATGATGATTTGTCTAGTGATGACGAAATATCATCAAACCATGATAGTGATATAGATATTAATGAATTTAACTCATCCAATGGTCAAGAAGATAGAACCTCAAATGATCCAATAACCTACTATCGTAGAAATCGAGATACTTTTAGAAGTGCTATTGAGCAGTATGGTGAGTCTGTTCCCACCAATGATTAAAGACGATTAGAAAGAAATAGGAGACCTCCATCCTGATTTGTCCCCTTTGATTCTTTTTCACCTAAATATAGGACTTGTCTTAATGCCATCTATTCTTATTTCGAACCTAAGAACTTCGAGAAAGCCAAAAAATGTGTAGAATGGCAAGAAGCTATGAAAAATGAACTCAAAGCTCTTAGGAAAGCTGAGACATGAGAATTTCAAACTCTGCCTGTTGCAAAGAAAACTATAGGTTGTCGTTGGGTATTTAAAGTTAAGACTAAGAGTGATGGATCTCTAGAGAGATATAAAGCTCGCTTAGTTGCTAAAGGATATGGGCAAGAGTATGACATTGACTATAAAGAGACATTTACTCCCGTAGCCCGGATGGTTATAGTCAGATGTCTTATCACTATTGCATCTATAAAAAAATGAAACAATTTTCAAATGGATGTAAAAAATATTTTTCTAAATGGTGATCTTAATAAAGAAGTGTATATGGATGCCCCACTAGGTATGAAAATTCCTAAAGGTAAAGTTCTTCGCCTTTGAAAAGCTCTTTATGGGTTAAAACAGGCTCCCAAAGCCTGGTATGACAGATTCAACAATGTAATGTTAGAAAATGATTTTTCTTCTTGTTATACTGATACTGCATTATTCATTAGAAAATCTGATCACAGGTGATGATGTCTAAGGAATCAAGGGTATTAAATCCGTCTTGACTTCAAAATTTGAAATGTCAGACTTAGGTTTTCTGACATACTTTCTTGAAATTGAGGTTGCCTATTCTCAATGTGGTTATTTTCAATCTCAGACTAAACTTTCTTATAGAGGGAGAATTCAATAGTGGGAGGTTATCATAAATGACAGTTATGATCTCATAAGGTAACCCCCCAAAATTGAAAAGCCACTTTCATGAAAAAACCTTTGATGTGCCCCGATCTAAAAAATACAACAAGCCAACCATCTAAAAGAGGTACTCCCAGAGTTGATATCCCATTTTCAATTTGCTTTTATTAAGAAACACCAAATCCATGGTGTATTCCTTGCCACTAAAGAAGTTCACTCTCTTATTAATTCGGGGAAACCATTCTTCTTGATAAAATTAGATATTTATAAAGCTTTTGATACGGTTCGATGGTCTTATTTAAATAAATGTCTATCAGAAGTCAAATGGATTATGGAGTTGTTTCTACTTCCCAAATTGCAATATCGGTTAATGGAGAGAAGGGTAAGTATTTTCAGATGAAGAGGGGGATGAGGCAAGGATGTCCCCTGTTGCCTTCATTTTTCAATGTCATTTGTGAGTGCCTAGATGCTCTTTTTGGCAAAGCTACTTCAATCGGCTTCATCGAACAACTCCCTCTTGTGGACCTCCCGAACTTCTCCATGTTGCAATTCGCCGACGACATTTTGATTTTTGGCCATGCTTCAAGTTCTAACATTGCTAGAACTTGCTTGCTTTTAAAAGCTTTTGAAGACTCAAAATTAGTGAAGAAAAATGCAAAATTGGTCCTGTTAAACACCCCCTCACCTCACAGAATGTATTACTTGCACAAAACTTGTTTGGGTGTACAACTTCGTTGCTTCCATTGGACTACTTGGGGCTTCAAATTGTTCATGGATGTGCTCAGCACTTAAACCGGTCTAAACTAGAAGACAAGATTCAGGGCCGACTCGATTCATGGACAACCCCTTGTCAAAACCGACTAAGGCCATCCTCACACAACATGTTCTAGCTTGCGTGCCTACACACCAACTCTCCATCTATCATATCCCCAAAAAAGTTGAGAAAAGAATCAACAAGTTGTTTAAATTTTTTTTTTGGAGTGGTTTCAGACCCTCAAAAAGTCCTTATCAATTACCAGCCCTTTGGATCAGGGTGGATTGAGGATAAGAAAGTTATCTTTTCTGGATTGGGAGGTAGTTCTTTTGGGGTTAAGAATTTGGCCGTTTAAAGTTGGATCTTTCTCTGTTAGTGTTTTGATCATTTTCTGTGGAAAATTTGGGTTGATTAGTCTTTTTTTTTGTTTTGCAGATCATGATATTCGGGTTGATGAATGGATAATCATGATGATCAATGTTAGGGTTTTCTGCTGGTGCTTTGATGCATAGAAATAAAGTTTTTACACTTTTTATTGTTGTTTTTAGAGATTGGAATGCACAGTTTTATTTTTTTAAGGAGATTGTTTGCATATACTTGGGAGAATAGGTTATTCTTTCGTGGACAGTTTCAAAAGAAAATGTTTTCTTTTAGCCTGTGCAACACGTTGTTGAGATCTCTAAGTGGATTTTGTTTGTTTGCTTCAGTAGATTGTTGACCTAGTTGCAGATAAATTTTTTAGATAATTTTGATAGGAGGTCAGAGTTCAATATTGAGATTTCTCATCAACTTTTTGTTTTTTTTCTTCTTTAAAGATCTTTCTTTTCTGTATTATTTGGTTATGCTTTACATTATCAATATGTGATTTGTTAAAAAGGTTCAACTCTGTAACTTGAAAACTAATATTGTTTTCTAAAGCTCGATTTGTTTGTTTAATAGCGATCATTTTGTAAAAAAGTATATTGATCGCGGGGACGTTGATATTGGCACTTTCTCTAATGCTGGAAAAGTTCTTTTCAGAGATCTCACACTTTTTACCGTATGAGGTTGCTCATGAAACCTCCTTTTTATAGACACAAAATGGGAACGGTTGTGTAACCGTTCCCCCTTATTTGTGCAGGTTTAACGGAAGGAACATCTTCAGAGAGGGAGCGTTACCCACATCGTGGGTAACCACCACCAACGAGGTGGTTTATCCCAACATTCTCCCACTTGTTCCGACGATAAACCCTTTAACTAGAAAACCTTATGGGAATAACTTGATGAATATAATGACCTTTTTATTCTATTTTATAGGTCCTTAGTTGAATCTCTAATCCTTATGAGATTAACAACAACCATAATGAGAATCAAAAGACTAAAAGTGATCACTTTATTTATATGCATATGTCAAAAAGAGTTTAACAATCCCATCCTCATTACATGTTTGGAATATAATCTCGGTGCTAGCCCTTTAGTAAGAGGATCAACGATCATCTCTTTGGTACCAATATTGACAATATATACTAAATGATTCTCCGTCCTTTCTTTAATAACAAAATACTTCAATTCCATATGCTTACATGACATAGTACTTTTGTTGTTGTTCAAAAAGGACACCACAACTTTATTGTCACAGTAGACCTTCAGTGGCTTCTCAATGGAATTGACCACCTTTAACTGTGATATAAAGTTCTTTAACCATATAGCCTATGAAGTAGTCTCGTATAATGCTATGAATTCTGCCTCCATGGTGTGGGCAGCAATGGTCGTCTGCTTTCCACTCCTCCAAGAGATTGCGCCCCCAGCAAGTAAGAAGATGTACCCAGTAGTAGACTTTCTACTATCAAGGCATCCTCCTAAATCCGCATCTGAGTAGCTAATGACCTCAAGGTGATCAACTTTATGATACGTCAACATATAGTCTTTTGTCCCTTGCAAGTACCACAAGACTTTCTTCACAGCCTTCCAATGGGATAAACCTAGGTTAGACTGAAATTTGTCAAGCACCTCTACTGCAAAAAAAATATCTGGTCGAGAACATGTCTGCGCGTACTGCAAGCTGCCAACAACTGATGCATATGGATAAACACTCATCTGTGCTTTGTCAATATTGTTTTGTGGACAATCCTTTAGGCTCAGCTTATCACCTTTTGATATGGGTGTAGAACTAGGAGAACAATTCTCCATCCCATATCGCTTTAACACCTTATCTATATAGGATCTCTAGGAGAGGCCTATAACACCTTTTGCTCTGTCTCGACAGATCTCAATGCCAAGAACATAAGCAACCTCACCCATATCTTTCATATCAAAATGTGATGCAAGAAACTATTTTGTCTCTGAAAGCAACTTTATATCATTGGTTGCAAGTAAAATGTCATCCACATACAACATCAATATAATGAACTTACTCCCACTTTCCTTAAGGTATATACATTGATCAATAATGTTTTCTGTAAACCCGAAAGTCACAATGACTTGGGAAAATTTAATATACCACTGTCGGGAGGCTTGTTTAAGTCCATATATTGATTTGTTAAGCTTGCAAACCAAACGATCATCTTCAGAAAAACCAAGAGGTTGTTCCATGTATACCTCTTCATTCAGATCCCCGTTGAGAAACGCTGTTTTCACATCCATCTGATGTAGCTCTAAGTCATAATGAGCTACGAGGGCCAAAATTATCCTCATTGACTCCTTAGTTAAGACAGAAGAAAATGTCTCATTATAGTCAATGCCCTCCATCTGGGTGAATCCTTTAGCAACCAATCTTGCTTTATGTCTCTCTATGTTACCTTTGGAGTCCTTCTTGGTCTTAAAGACCCATTTACACCTTACAGGCTTTACTCCTTTAGGTAACGTGACAAGATCCCACACTTGATTTTTAGCCATAGAGTCTAACTCTTCTTTCATGGCTTCTATCTAGTGCGAAAATTATTTGCTTTCAACAACTTCCATAAAAGTCAATGGGTTATCATCCATATCTATGAAATCACCAGGCTTCTGAAGGTACACCACATAGTCAGGATGTATGGCAGATCTGCTAATCCTTGTGGATCTCCAAACAGGTCGTTCTTCAGGCTCAGATTGAACCTGATCATCCTGTTCGTGCTCTTCCGCATAATCCACAATAAGTTCATTTTGGATTTGTGCATTAACGATCGAATGATCAACCACACTATCATTAGGAATAACAATGTGGTATCTTTCGATGTTTTCCTTAACAGGTAACGAAATTGAATCCTGTACTTCTTCAAAACCAAGGCTTTGAAGTGCACTTAATCCTACTGAACCATCTTCTAGGAATCTTGCCTTATCCGTTTCAAAAATGTGTGGTGAGTGAGATGGGCAATAAAACCTGTACCCTTTTGATCTTTCTGGATAACCAATGAAATATCCACTGGTTGTTCTTGGATCAAAGGCTTTAATATGGGGGTTATACAATTTAGCCTCTGCAGGACATCCTCATATGTGCATATAAGACAATGATGGTTTCCTACCTATCCATAGCTCGTAGGAACCTTATTCAAAATATGCACAGCAGTTCTTAAGGCTTCACCCCACAACTTTATGGAAAGTGTTGAATAATTCAACATAGCTCTAACCATTTTCTTAAGCGTACGATTTCTACTTTCAGCTACACCATTCTGAAAGGCACTACCAGACATGGTACGTATATTGAGGCACAATGCTTTCCTCTTTGAGAAATCACGTTAATGGTCCTTCCCTTTGCCCCATCTCAGTAAATCTATCATAATATTCACCACCTCTATCAGACCTAACTATCTTAATAACCTTATCGGTTTGTTTCTTTACTTTTTTCTTAAATTCCTTAAACATCTGAAAAACATCAGATTTTTCAAAGATCAAGTAGAGATACATATACCAAGAATAGTCATTAATAAAGGTGACAAAATATTTTTCGCCTGTGTAATAAGGGGAAAATGGTCCACATACATCCGTATGGACTATCTCCAATATCTCACAGCTGCATTTGGCACCCTCTTTATATGTGTTTGTATGCTTAGCCTTTATGCAATCAACACATGGGTCATTGTCTATAAAATCTAGAGATTTCAAGATCCCTTCATTTACAAGTCTCTTAATTCTCTTTTCAGAGATATGACCAAACCTTCGATGCCAAAGCATGTAAGATTTATTCTTTGTCAAGCTATGTTTATTTTCAACCAATGCGTATTTAGAAGTCAAAGACTCCTAAGTTTGGATCTTCACATTCAATCTATATAAACCATCATAAACTGATGCAAAACCAATTTCAATTGAATTTCTGAATATGGACAATTTAGAATTTTCAAACTTAAAACAATATCCAAATTTATCTAACTTTGAAATTGAAATTAAGTTTCTACTATACGATGGAATATAAAAGACATCATGAATATCTAAAACTATGCCTGTATCCAGAGTAATCTTGCAGGTTCCAACACCCTTTACATGTAAACACATCTTGTTTCCCGAATAGATGCTTTTCTCATGCATTGTTGGTTCCCTTCTGCTCAGGAACAACTGTAGACAGTTGGAAATATGAACAGTAGCACCAAAATCAATCCACCAGCTATTTTCAGGAATTTGTAATAAATTACATTCATGAGAAACAAATGACAAATTACCTCTTTTTTCCAACCACTTCTTGTACTTTATGCAATCTGCCTTCCTGTGTCCCTTCTTCTTACAAAAGAAGCACCTTATGGGAGTAGAATCAGATTTCTTGTCTTGGGATGACTTATCCTCAGTTGGCTTCTTCCTAGCATTTCTCTTAAATGCATTCTTTCTTGGTCCTACCTTGGATGTATGAGAAGCCATATGTGCACTCTGCACCTTATCCCCTTTCAACCTCTCTTCTTCTTCAACACACTTGAACATAAGTTTATTGAATGTCCATTCATCATTATGTGTGTTGTAAAAGATTTTAAAAGGTCCGTATTCCAAAGGTAAAGACGTTAGAACTAAATGCACTAGGAAAGAATCAGAGATGGTGAGCTTCATGTCATTTAGCTGAGATGCTCTATTCCTCATCTCCAAAATATGATGGCGAATGTTTCTCCCTCCACTATATTTCATAGATATGAGTTTTGACATCAGGGTACTGGCTTTGGCCTTGTTTGAACTCACAAACTATGCCTCAATGGCATTCATGAATTCCCTCACTGTTCTGCATTGTGGGATAGCACTACGAATATTCTTAGCTACTTTAGATTGCAAAAGTAATAAGCTAAGCCTATTCGAGCGCTCCCACTTCTCAAAAGCAATCTTTTGATCAGCAATGCTTTGATCAGTGAGGGCAGCGAGTTCATCTATCCTTAGGGCCATATCTAAATCCATATACTCTAATGTAAAAAGAACAGTTTCTTTCCAATCACTAACCCATTGTTGTGGGCCCATAACCCATTGTTGGGGGTGTTTCACCGTCAGTCCGGAGTCACCGACGCCTCAGCCACTAGCCGGTCTTAGCCCCTGCAAAATCAAACACACAGAGTGCGTACTTGAGGCGGCCATTGCCGGAGGGTGGAGGATGTTGCCGGAGAGAGGTTTCCTTCAACTCAGTCGGTCTGCAGCCACCACAAGTGCAAGCCTCCGAATGCCACCGATGAGTCGACCTTTTTTCCTCTTTCACTGTGTTTTTCACTGCATACACAAATTTGTTTTTCCAGACACTTTTTTTCGTATGAGGTTGCTCATGAAACCTCCTTTTTTATAAACACAAAATAGGAACGGTTGTGTAACCGTTCTCCCTTATTTGTGCAGGTTTAACGGAAGGAACATCTTCAGAGAGGGAGCGTTACCCACATCGTGGGTAACCACTACCAACGTGGTGGTTTATCCCAACAGTGATTTCTCAATTTGCGTGTCTGGATTTGATTCACCTAGGATCCAAAATCCAATTTTGTCTTGTCTTGACTATGCACACTTTGCACAATCATATCTCTAAGTATATGCATCCATTTTTCATGTTCTTTGTGTCATTTAAAATCTTATTCAACATACTTTCACTATTCATTTTCATGCGAACTCAGATTCCTTTTCTAAGGCAGCCGAAATCACACCAAAAAGCTGAAAAAATACATAAAAACTGTGTTATTTTTCTTAATAGTTTATGCTATTTGGCTTGTATCTCAGCTTTTGTTCATTGTCTATTTGAGTTTTATACCTTGTTGGAAAGCTGAGATCCATTCCTTTCTATGCTCTTTTGGGTGTTTTTTCAAAATTTGTCGTTTTACACTTATTTTCTACACCTAAAGACATAATAGAAATGTGCCTCCTGTTTATGTCCTTATAGAATAATGTCTTTTCGACTCTCTATCTAAGCAATCCTTAGACAAAATCTGGTGATTCTTGTTCCATTGGAAAGCTAAGAGAGAATTTTTTTTATCATTTTTACTTTTTTTTTTTAATTCTTCTTCAAAATAGGTGTTTCTTTGTCTTTTCTGTTATAGAGAAGCATCTGGTTGCTTATATTTTTTGGTTTTAGGCATGTAAATAAGGACATATCTCTATTCTTGTTTATCATCAACTAATGAGCCCAATGTTGTTGGAAAGATAAGAGGGCCAGGTTTCTATGTTCTTTTGTCAGCTTTGACATAATCTATCTCTATTTGGTGTGAAATGGTAACAAACCGATCACTATCAGTTTCTAGACTGCAAAATTTTTATTGCACCATTCCTCTTTTTGGGACCAAAATATGATGATCGATCATAAAAAAAAAAATTTTGATTAGTAGTGTCTAAAATCTGTCTCAGTGATTCACAACCTTCATTTTTGTCATTTTTTTATTCCTTTTTTGGTGTCATGAAATCTGTT
Organism: Nuphar pumila; assembly: GCF_984573655.1. Taxonomy (NCBI): domain Eukaryota; kingdom Viridiplantae; phylum Streptophyta; class Magnoliopsida; order Nymphaeales; family Nymphaeaceae; genus Nuphar; species Nuphar pumila. The sequence continues at coordinate 6,371,873 of NC_143262.1, forward strand.
CCAATCTAGGAAACAAGTTTTGATCTAGGAAAATCCCGTGCCAAGCCCAGTTTTATAAGATAGAAGCCCTAAGTAGGAAACTGATTGCTTGCATGTTAATTTTTTTTTAGGGAAATCACTTGAGAATTTAGAAACTCTTGTTGAAAAATTGCATGTCACATGGTATTTAGAGAAAATGCAACTTGCTAGTTTAGTCTATACTTTTTCGTATTTTATGTTTAATCTCTTAGGATTTTAATTGTAGAGCCTCTTGTTTTCTGTGTGAATTTTTTAAAACCTTATTTAAGTTCTATTATTTGAATCTTCGAATCCTCCCACCCGTACTAGGTATATAAGTTCGATATATTTGTGGTAGACCAAGAAAGTTAGATCTCCATCACACGTACTGCAAATATAAGTGGGTATATATGTGGTAGACCTGAAAGAAAGCCTTAGCCCAGTAACACCTAGTAAGTGACCGCATATATATGTGGAGCATTCAAAGAGATGTAAAAAACTTATTTTTCAAAACTCAATCTTGTGAGCACGGTGAATTGTTTGGACTCTTGTTTGTGCTAGAAACCCAAACCGATGACTAAAGATTCAAAAATGAATTTCCAAATGATTCCACCTAAGAAGCCTAGCCATCAAAAGTCGGATTCAAATATGAGCAATTCAGATAAAAAATCCCCAAAAAAAAAGGACCAATAAACCGAGTCAACCAGGACCATCTCTAGGTTGGAAATGGCTTTTATGAGAAAAAAGATCCTAGATATGGTGAATAATCCAAACAGTCAAGCGTTGAATGTAATGCCTTAAAGGGATCCATATGATCTGTTAGAAGGAAAGTTCAAAAACCCATAAGATGGAGTCAGGATTAGGTGCCATTACACATCACACTTTGAAGTGTGGCGCTGCACCTGATGTCCTCTATTTTTGGTTGACAGTTTTGCCAATTCTAGGACCCAAAATCACTTGGTTGTCAGCAAGGTGCCGGGGCACGCTCAAAGTGTGCCATGTGATGGCATCTTATCATGGCACATAAGACTAAGAGGATCATCAAGAAGTGGTCCACTATGTCTCAAACTCCAAAAAAGCGAAAACAGATTTAAAAGGAATCGAGAGTCAGACACTTATGTAGACCTAAAGAGATATAAGCTATGAAGACCGAGGTACTTGTTTAAGCTAAAAAGAGCTGCTTGTGGCTCGGCTTGCCAACTACACAAGCCGATCGTGAACGAGTTCGTGACTAGCCGAGTCACAAGCTTCTTGGTTCGTTTAATAGCCTGAGAGAGAGAGAGAGAGCCGAACTATAACCATCAACATTACGAAACGAAAACAGGTTCAACCAACATTGAACCTACCGAGAAACCAAACACGGGCCCAAGACATGCCAAGGAGCCCCAAAAAAGGAAAAAAAGAAAAGGAGAGATGCAAGTAGAGAATGAAGAAAAAACAAGAAGCAAATACAGTTAGGCGACGAGCATCACCCAGGATCATGAATGGTCCCTGGAGGCAGATGGTGTTGTAGATCAGGGATGTTGATGCGGAGAATGGCGTATACGTCCGCCAAAATAAGGTTCACCATGTTGTTGAACACTGCCGGAATATGCCGAAAAATAGCGTTGTTGCGAGTCATCCATACGACCCACCATGACGAGAGAAGCCAAGTTCGCCAAATAATACGCCATTTGTTGCAATGACGAACTGGTTGAGGACCCCACAACAAATCATTGGCGAACGATTCCTGACGCACGCTGACCCCTGGCTTATTCCAAGTCACCTTAAAGATGTTTTGAAAAACAGAGCACTCCCAAAAAAGGTGAAAGTCAGATTCTTCAGCCGCCTCACACAACACACATTTACTCGGCAGATGAAATCCGATGGATTTGAGGAAGTTGTCAGTCTGCACCCGATTGTGTAAGATTAGCCAAGCCAGGAAACATGATCTCGGAGTGGGACCCTTGCCCCAGATCAGGTTCGTCGGAAACCGGTCCACCCCTGACGGAAGGAGAGCGAGGTAGCCTTCTTTAGAACGAAAAAATCCGTTCGGAGCAAGGTTACGACCAAAGAACGGAGACTGTGATTCAACATTGCCATTATGAGACAGAACTGCAGACCATGCTTGGATCCATGATCGCCGAAGCTTTGACATAGATCGCTGACGCATGCTTGTGACCCCCACCAATGATTCCACACCACCGTATTTAGCTAGAAGCACGCTTGCACACGGAGACCCAGGTTGGTGTGCAAGCCAACTCTGCTTCACGACAAGAATCATACTCCTCAGTCGGGGGTCCTTGATTCCCAAACCCCCCCTATTTTGGGGTAGTCGAAGAGTGTCCCACCCTATTAGGTGGCGCTTGTTTTTTGGACCACGCCCAGACCACAGGAAGTGCGTCACTACCTGAGTTATCTTCTTACTAACCCCCATGGGCATCAGGAACATAGACATAAAATATTCTGGCATAGTAGAAAGAACGTGCTTAATGAGAGTTAGTCTACCTGCGATAGAAAGGTAGGACGCTTGCCAGCCCAAAATTTTTTCCTGAACCCTTTGGATAGTGGTGCTCCAGGCTGCCGTTGATACACGACTGATTTGAAGCGGCAGGCCCAGATAAGAGAAAGAGTTATTCGAAACCGAGCATCCGAATATCCGCTGGCCCAAGTCCAACATTGAAGCAGGGGCGTTGACCATGGAAAGACAACACTTCTCGTAGTTCAAGGATAGACCTGACATCGATTGGAAAAAAAGAAGGACAAGCTTGAATCTTAACATTTGTTGGATGGAGGCCCTTCCGAAGATAATTATGTCATCAGCGTATGTCAGGATCTGACTACGACACTCTTGAATACCGAGAGATTCAATTAGATCACCCTCCACTGCCCTCTTAACCAAGACCACCAGGCCTTCAGAGACAACGTTAAAGAGTAACGGAGACAGAGGACATCCTTGCCGAAGACCACGACCAAGTTTGAACTGTTTTCCCTTGACCCCATTGATCTGAAACTGCGATTGAGCATTGGTTACCAGCTCATGCACCCAGCTAGAGAAACGCCTACCGAAGCCCAAGTTTGCCAACATGTTGAAGAGGAACGGCCAATGAACCGAGTCGTAGGCTTTATGAAAGTCAAGCTTCAGAGTGAAAAAGGCCCCCCCGCTGATCTTGAGAGAGTGCAACACTTCTGTGGCCAAAATGAAGGAATGTTGAAGTCTTCTGTTAGGAATGAAGGCGAACTGAGCCTCTGAGAAAATCCTAGGGGCAATTGACCGCATCCTGTTAGCTAAGACCTTGGCGATAATGCGATATAAACTCCCTAACACTGATATAGGTCTAAACCGCGAGATATCCGATGCGGCTTCCTCCTTAGGAATAAGCGACACAATTGCTAGGTGAGAATGAACCGGCAATCGGCCATTTCGATGAAACTCGGCGAAGACACTAAGAATGTCACTCTTAACGCATTGCCAGAATATGCGAAAGAAATCCACAGGATACCCATCAAATCCCGAAGCTTTCCACCCAGACGACTCCCGCACCGCCGAGACGATTTCTTCTTCGGAGAACAACCCCTGAATCGAGTTGGCTAGCGCTCGATCCATGGACAAGAATAAAGTTGAACCCATATTGCCACCTACAGCTTGGTTGCAGGAATACAAGTTAGAAAAATAGTTGGAGACAGCATTGAGCACCTGATCGCCCGAAAAGGAGACACCATTGATATTCAGAGTGTGAATCGCATGTCTTCGATGCCTGTGAGATGCTAAAGAATGAAAGAACCTTGTATTTCCGTCACCCGCTTTAAGCCAATTTACCCTTGACCGCTGCTTCCAACGAATTTCATCCTTTAGACGCCACGATTGCACTAGAAGAGTCAGCTCGGCCGATCTAGCATTGAGACATTCAATATCTGATGCATTCATATATGACGTATCCAAGAGAGACTGATTGATAGATGCCAGCTCTCGCTCCCAATCCCCCAGATTTTGGAATTTACTTATTCTATTGGAGATGAGCCAAGATTTGATATCGCGGGATAGACGAAAAAGCTTAACCATGCATCTTGTAGCTGCCCGGACTGCAAAGCAAGGTCTACTACAAGATTGATGGACTAACGACTCGAAGCCCGCCTCCTTAAGCCACCATTGCTCAAATCTAAAGGATCTAACGCCGGTGATGCCTTGACCCCATCGGATAACCATTTGACTATGGTCTGAGACAGATGGTGGCAGAAGACAACAAGAGATGTCATTAATAGAACTCAGCAGCTCTGACGAAACGAGCACCCTGTCTAGCAGACGGAAGCACGGTGTAGATCGTCGATTGGACCACGAGAAAGCTTCACCAACATGGGGAACGTGGTACAACCGGATCATCTGAATAAAATTTTGAAAGCCCCTCATTGAAGCCGAGAAATTAACCGGAAAGCTAGAATCGATAGGAGACATAAGGCAGTTGAAATCTCCCATGATAATATGCTGATCCCCGAATGAAGCAATAACCCTATTTAAGTCCAACCAAAACTCCTCCCGACGGCTTTGACGGTGGGGACCATACACCATAGTGACCACAGCTGGAATAGACTGAGTAGGTAAGGGAAGAGTGATGGATATGGAAAACGTACCTTCGTCCACCTGTTGTAAGGCTAGAGAATGCTTCCCGAGGATGAGGATGCCTCCCGCATATTGAGTCGCAGGTTTGAAGAAGGAATCTGCACCACGCCAGATTTCGGAGATGACGGAGCTCGAGATATCTGCCATCTTCGTTTCACAAAGAGCAATAAGATCGGGCTTTTCTTGACGGATCCAACTTGCCAGGAAAAGACGTTTGGTGGGGCAATTCAGTCCCCGAATATTCCAACACAAGATCTTCATAACTGAAAGTCCGGAAATACCCGAGGAGTGCGGATCCTCACAGACCGCCTAGGAGAGACCCCAGACTCGCCGGATGGAGATAGCGAAGGTCGACGACGTCTCCTAATAGGGAGACCACCCCACCCAGGAGGAGATAACCCCTCAACCGAAGGAGATGGGGTGTTGATGAACGAGATACGCCCAGCATCCGCGACCAAGGTCGGTAAACAATCTGCGATCGCAGCCAAGGACTCACGCATAACAGAATCGACGTTGAGGAGCTGGGCTTGGGAAAGCGCAAGCTTGAGCCGCCGAGCTGCATCGTCCACAGACAGACCCAAAAAGGATGAGAGCTGACCACTCATAGAAGACGAACCCGTAAATGACGGATAGACCAAGTTTGGGGAGGCCTCCAGGCCTGCGAAGTCGCCCTCCCGGATGAAAGAGAAGGAGTTCAATGCCAACGGAGCCCTGCAAAACACGGCTAACAGAGGGGCACTTACCAAACTGATAGAGACCAGGCGCATCGGACAGACGATGCACTTTGATGAGAAAGATGAAACCAAGACTGAAAGGCCATCAACCAGCTTGAAGAAGAAACACTGTCGGATCGGGACTCCGATAATAGGCGACCTGTGGGCCCGAGCAAGGAGAGAATCCTCCGAGAGATGAGACCTCTTACGCGAGAAAGGCCCAAACTCAAATGCCCTATAGGTCGAAGCAAACAAAATAGAGGATGTTGCAGCTGCCGAGAGGCAGAGAGAATCCTTAGACGCTAAGGCGACACCTGACGGTCCCCGATCCCCATCAAGCTCGAAGAAAGGATCCACCAAAAGGCTCCGCAACAACATAGCCCAAAACTCAGACCACCCGGGAAGCCACGACAGCCAACATCTTCCTGACCGAGGCCAAGATGCCTCGTCACACCCGCCATACCACCTGAAAACCCGTCCCGCTTCGAACAACGAGCCCAGAAAGGAAGATACTACAGATGATGATGATGCAAGCAAACTCACACCCCGAGGCTGCAAAACGTCCGCTGCCGACATAGAGACACAAACCCCGCCAGGGAGCCGCGGTAGCCCGAACCCCAACGCCCCCGAAGGAGAGCAAGATGACGACAGCGGACAAAGAGAATCTCTGCTCACCCAAGAAGACCTCGCCACGTCGCTAAAGGGACCCACGCTATCCACCGATCTCCGTACAGCTGGGAAACGCTGAAGCCAAGTTCTTTTTTCTCCTTCGTCTAACCAACAAGGTGGTATGGGTTCCATCCTACGTTCAATCCTAGCCATCCAGCAGAACCATCTAGCCGTTGATTGGATGTCTAGGATTGAGGATTTCGCCGACTGACCTTTTTTCTACCCTTTCTCAGCTCATCCCTAGGATGGTGGAGAGAAGGAAAGGCACCATTCTGTTCACCGGCGCTTCTGCGTGTCTCAACGGGATGGCTGGTTTATATGAGCTGTGTAAGATTTAAAGAAACCATCTTGACTTGGTTGAATCTTTCACCAAAAAAACAAAAACAAATTCTGAGTAATTGGTTTCCTAATTTTAGGTTGTGGCAAGTTTGCATTGAGGGGACTGTCTCAATGCTTGGCAAGGGAGTTCCAGGCACAGGGGATTCATGTGGCTCATGTCGTCATCGATGGGGCCATTGGGCCATCAAGGTATGATTCTCATCATGATGGCTGATGATAATTATGGTGATAAGGATAGCAGTACTAGTGATGATGATGATGATGTGATGTGTCCGTATGGACATGCGTGGTGGTTAGGTCATCTCATCGGTCATTCAGGGAACCGGTTGATCAGCAGTGGGATGGATACATGGATCCGGACGCAGTGGCCCAAGCGTACTGGCAGATTCATACACAGGACAGGGCTGCTTGGAGTCAGGAATTAGACCTCCGGAGCTCAAACCGCAGCTTCTAAGTGCAATAGTGTATTCACCTTTCGAGTGTTGTTGCTCTTTGCCTTCTTTTCTTGGTCACTCCCTTGATGTAGACAGAGATTCAGTAAGAGGATCGAATACCCTGAAAGGTATTCAGCCACTCAAAATGCTACACATGTTCACTCATTCACCTCACTTTCCACATTTTCTTATGTGCAATGTGATTGCACAAATATTTGTGCATTAAGCACCTGATCACCCTCCATCTTGGAGACAGGGCATGTCAGTTGTGGGATGGAGGGCAATCAGGTGCAATCATATTGCACCTGATCCGGACTCCACGTTTTCTAAATGGTGTTTTTTTAGGGGTAAAATCACTGGAGCAATTTGTGATGTTTTTGATAAACTACGGTTGATGCTGAACAGAAAAGAGTGAGATAGGCTTATTGCACCTTGGGTAACCAAGTACCAACCCCATTTCCTGGATCTGTTGTTGATTTGATGTCTTGTTGTTTATATATATACCTGAAATCATATATATATATATATATATATATATATATATATATATATATATATATATATATATATATATATATATATATTAGCTTGGCTTATTAAGAAGCACTTTGGTGGAATATTCATGAACAGAATGCACAGTTTGATAATGATCGAGTGACATTGCTTTTTCGGTCCGAACCAAGAAATCAGTTAGATATAATGCAAAATGAATCTTGCTCTATTGTTGATCAGGTATTTCTATATGAAAAATACTAATTGGGGTTTAAAGAAGGGGAAGGAGAAGGAACCCTAGACCTGCAACAGAAAAATATTGGCATTTTCAATATTTTTTTTGCAAATCCAACTATGTGGATATGCTTGGCATGATGAATTTGCTAGGAATCAACTATTGGATCGTGTATTTTTGATGAAAAAATATGACTTTTGAATGCTTAAATATTTATAAAAAATATGAGTCATTGATTTTAAAATCTTAAAAAAATCTTATTTATGCATCAAAATGAGATGATTAAAGAGCATGGTCTTATAAAACCAAACATGTAGATCATATCCCTGCGGTTAGATTCAAGATAAAAGAATAAGAAATTCATGAAAATTCCTGTTCACACATTAGTTCTCACTCGAGATATATATGTATATCTTTCATGGATGTAAATGATTGTTTGTTGACATTTTCCTTTTAATGGACACGATGGGTAGCATGATTTGTGACTTGATGTAACCTTTCTCTTTCTTCTTTTGGTTTTTGATTGATAACTAAAATATATATATATATATATATATAAAATGCGGTAGTTGTTAACTGCCTTGCTAATTGGGATTTTGCAAGGTTTTTCTATGTACAGATGCATTCTATATGCTTCGATTGTTAGAAATCTACTCTTGAAACGACTCTGACGGGTAGGTTTTTATAAAATTTAAAAATTGACAGTTTAAGATTTTTTTAAATATTCAAGGCTTTAAAAATCATGTTTTTCATCTTAAAAACACAATCCAAGTATCATTTTTTAGTAAATCAATCATGTCAAATACCTCTATACGGTGAGATTTAAGTAATACATGTAAAAAACCCTTCAAGAGCCTGATTAGCAAGGTGGTTAGCAGCTACCTCATTATATATATATATATATATATATATATATATATATATATATAGAGAGAGAGAGAGAGAGAGAGAGAGAGAGAGAGAGAGAGTATCATCGGACGATACCCCAATCAGCTAAGGATCGGATGCCTGTCTTTTCTTTTAGCTTTTTTTACTTTTAGCGGCAGTCCAGGACCACTGCTGAAAGTGCCAAAGCATCTTTTAACGCTTACAGTCATGCGGTTGCCCGTGCCGTGCGACCTTTTAGCGACAGTTCACAAAGGGGTCCTTTTATTTTAAAAAAACGTTCATGCAGATCGCACGCTAACATATATATATATATATATATATATATATATATATATATATATATATATATATATATATATATATATATATATATGCTTCGTAGGTGTAAATGATTGTGTGGGGACATTTGCGTGTTAATGGACGAGATGGGTAGCATGATTTGGAACTTGATGTAACCTTTCTCTTTCTTTCCCTCACTTTTTTCTGGATAAAGAGGAGAAACCACCGTCGTGGTACTGACATCTCATGATTAGATAAATATATGAAATTGACAAGTTTTATTAATGCTTGATGCAAATTAGATATTATGAACACATCTTATCAAAATACAAGCCTTTTAACACGTCATGAACAAAAACTCCACTAGGCCACCTTGGACTATGTTGATGAGAGAGCTAGAGACAGCTTGTTTATACTCCTTACATTTTAGCTGATTATTAGTCCAACAATGTTGCAAAGAAGGGATCGACTAGTGGACCATCTGGTCTTGTTGGTCCATATACATGGTCACTACAGCCATATTCAAAGAACAAACTATAAGAGGTAAGACCACAGACTGAAATAAGTATTAGAGGACCAAAATTTGTTTGGATTGGGCATTTGATTGCCTCTAAAAGAGTTTACGACCAACATACTCGGTACTCTTGTATCATCGTTATCAGATCAGCCAAAATACACCGATAATCAAGGAATCAATATTCCAGAGGAAACTATGATAGCGATAATCGATTATCGTGTGTGCACTGTATTTTTTCCGATATATGTTCATTGTATTATCTCTTGTACAATTAATATAATTCAATAACACCTTTACAATTTTCAGTTTCATTTTCTTCATGATATCAAAGCTTAGGACGTAGGAGGCTTGTTTTTTCTCAAGTCGAGCGTCAACTAAAGCTTGTTGCTGCAATCATCATTTTTGAGTATATCGTGTGCAGTAGGCGTATCATCAAGTTTGGGTATTCTGAATTCATATCCTCTGTTGCCATTCTGGACCTATTTGTGTTGCAGAATTTATCAACGTCTGTCGATCTGCTGCTTTAACCCAGATCACCTTTCTTTCTACAGTTTGCGCATTCGTTGTTCAGGTTATTTTTTACAGTCTGCACATCTTCATATTTGCAGCATCTTCATTGCTGCAATCTTCGTCCGCTATCTAGATCCTTTTTCTTTTCAACCTGCAAATCCACCCTAAAGATGGACAACAGAGTTGAAAGTACATCAAGCTTGAACTCTGAAGAGATGTAAAGCCCATTATTCCTCCATCACTCAAACAATCCCGGCATGGCGTTGGTATCACAGCCATTAACCAACAACAACTACACCAGATGGTGTCGTGCGATGACCATGGCATTATCTGCAAAAAATAAGTTTGGTTTCGTAGACGGAGAAACCGAGTTCTGTGACTTTTGAAGGCAATAAGTTTGCCCAAAGCCCCAAACAACTTACCCAGGAACAACTTGATCAAATATTAGCCGCAATAAATCTAGGTAATCCCAAACTAGTACCTACGATCAACCTAACAGGTAATCTCGGTGTTTTCTTTGTATGCTCCATAGCGCCCGAACATTGGATTATAGACACAGACGCGACAGAATACATTACTAATTCTTTGTCAAATTTAATGTCTCTTAAGACCGTCATTTTTTCTCCTATTAGATTGCCAAATGGCTCCTCTACACATGCCACTCACATGGGTAGTGTTTGGTTGGCTCCAAATCTTCTTCTATCAAATGTCCTCTTTGTTCTAGAATTTAAATTTAATCTTATTTCTATGAGTAAATTTATTCAAGACCTCAAATGTGATGTTCTCTTTTGTCATGATTATTGTGTTTTTTAGAACCATCTCTCGAAGAGGAAGATTGAAGTGGGTAAATGATGTGATGGGCTTTATGTTTTTGAGACTAGTGATACTATTTTCTTGAATAATTCTTCTTTTGATTTCAATATTTGGCATTTACGTCTTGGATATCTTTCAAATGCTAGATTACAAATTCTTATAAATAATCAGAAACTGCACGGTTGTATTCCTCATGATCATTGTGATGCATGTCACATGGCTAAGCAAGCTCGACTTCCATTCCCTAGCGGATCCATTGCTTCATCAAAGCCTTTCCAGCTTATTCATTGTGACATTTGGGGAGTGTACCAAACCACTTCATTATCCAGACCATAACATTTTTTGACCATCGTAGACGATTATTCTAGAACCATATGGGTTCACCTTATGCAACATAAATAAGAAACCATAGTTCATATCAATTTTTTTTTCATCATTGAAAATCAATTCAACAATAAAATTTTGAGTCTCAGATTTGACAATGAAATTGAGTTTTTTTTCAAGTGATATGCAAACTTTTTTGAGAGAAAAGGGTGTTAAGCATCAACATAGTTGTGTTGCAAACCCCAACAAAATAGAGTGGTCGAACGTAAGTGCAGAGATCTGCTCAATGTTGCTGGGGCCTTGAGATTTCAGGCCTCCCTACCTATTAAATTTTGAGGAGAATGCGTTTTAATGGCTGCATACATCATTAATTGCATTCCTTCGAAACCATTATTGGGTAAGACACCTTACGAGTTACTACATGGGAAGAACCCAACTTATGACCATTTTTGCATCTTCGAGTGTCTGTGCTATGCTCATAATATCCATTACTCTCACAAATTTGATAATCATGCACATAAAGGAGTGTTAATAGGATACTCATATGATCAAGTGGGATATCGTGTGCATAATCTTGAAACAAAAAAGTTTTTTTTAAGTCAAGATGTCAAGTTTTATGAAAATATTTTTTCCTTTCAAGATCATAATGCTCCGAATGAAGAAGAGGGGCGTATCCTACTCATTCCCATTTTAAGCCTCAATCTTACGAAACTCAAAGAATCCAATGAAAGTGCAGTCAATGAGACCCCCGAACCCATCCACCTTTATCCAAATCTTAAAATCGTAAAGACCATTCAAGTTCACCGAAGATCTGAAAGAAACCATCAATCACCACTACGTTTCAAAGACTACAATTGCTACATCATTGCTCCCATACTCCAATCGATCAATGTGAGAGAAAAGGCCCAAAGCACAAATCATGAGTTGTCCAAAGTTATAAGGTATGATAACTTTTCTAATGAACACCATGCCTTCTTAAGTGTTATTTCTCAATGTTCTGAACCCAAAACTTTTTCCCATGCCATGAAGTTCCAGTATTGGCATGATGCCATGACTGCAGAGATTAGGGCGTTTGAAGAAAATCACACTGGTCGATTGTAGATTTACCAATGGGAAAGCACCCAGTTGGATGCAAATGAGTATACAAAACAAAATATTGTTCTAACGACTCTATTGAAAGACATAAAACCCGTCTAGTGGCCAAAGACTACACTTAAATTGAAGGATTAGATTATAATGAGACTTTTGCCCTGGTTGCAAAGCTGGTACAATGCTTGATAGCTATTTCAACAATAAAGCATTGGCATATATATCAAATAGACGTTAACAACGTTTTTTTACATGAGAATCTTGATGAAGAGGTATACATGAATTTGCCACCGGGTTTTTCGGTTCAGAGGGAGCATAAGGTTTGCAAGTTGCACAAGTCATTGTATAACCTTAAACAGTCTTCTTGGAACTAGTTTGCTAAACTTTCACATTATATGCTTTAAGAAGATTTTGCTCAGTATAAGACTGACTATTCCCTTTTTTAAAAGGTTACTAATGGGTCACATATCTTTGTTCTGGTCTAAGTTGACGATATCATCATTGTAAGAAATGATCTCACCTACATCGAGAAACTCAAAGTGCACATTAATTAGCAATTTTGACTAAAAGACCTTAGACGTTTAAAATACTTTCTCGGCATTGAAGTCGCCAGATCCAAGAGCAACATCTTCATCTCCTAGCGTAAGTATGCCCTTGATATTCTTCAAGACATGGGATTCCTTGGAGCAAAGCCAAGCAAATCACCCATGGAATTCCACATCAAGCTTAGTAATGAAGATGGCACCTTATTGGAAGACCTAGGACTGTATAGATGTCTAGTGGGTCGGTTGTTATACCTCACTATAACCCGGCTAGATATTGTCTTTGCGGTCAATATTCTAAGCTAGTTCAGCAGTCATCTGCGACAACAATACATGGACGCCACTATTCGGGTCCTTCAATATATCAAAAGTTGCCCCATGGAAGGAATTCTATTGTCTTCCATAAGCAACATCCAAGTGGTTGGTTATTGCGATTCCGATTGAGCCTCCTACCCAATCACTCGCAGATCTATGTTCGGTTATTGCATTATGATTGGGGACAACCCAATTTCCTGGAAGACTAAAAAGCAATCCACCATGTCTCGCTCATCGACTGAAGCTGAGTACCGCTCTATGGCTTTGGCATGTTGTGAACTCACATGGATCAAGTACCTCTTGATGGATTTTTGCATTAGTCACTCCCAGTCCATGACATTGTATTGCAACAACCAGGCAACCCTTCACATTGCCGCAAATCCGGTTTATCACTAGCGCACCAAACACATCGAGATCGATTGTCATCTCGTGCGGGAAAAAATTCAGAGTAGCTTGATTCAAACAAGTTTTGCTCCCACGCACTCTCAGTATGCAGATTTTTTCACCAATGCGCTTGGCACTGATCACTTCTCTAGCCTCAAGACCAAGTTGGGCATCCTCAATCCGCACACTCCAACTTGAGGGGGAGTAAAAGAGTTTATGATAACTCGAATACCGAATACTTAGTATCCTTGTTATCTCGGTACCCTTATTATCTTGGTATAGTCAGACCAACATACTCGGTACTCTTGTATCATCGTTATCAGATCAACCAAATGCACTGATAATCAAGGAATCGATATTCCAGAGGAAACCGTGATAACGATAACTGATTATCAGTGTTGTGAGAGGCATACGCCTCAGTACCTAAGGCGTACGCCTTAGAGGCGAAGCGCAAAATAAAAATACTGAAGCGCTATATGAAGCGTTTGTGGGTTCGAAGCGCACGCTTCACATGAGTGAAGCGTGCGCCTCGCTTCGAGTCCCGCTTCGATTATAAGGCGTACGCCTCATGTACAACCCCAAAAAATTGAAACACGAAAGGGTTTCTTACTTTCTTTTAATGTTTTAAACCTTCATCCCCTCCCCCCCCCGCCGCATCCCCTCATTTCCCTTTTCGTGCCTCCCCCAACCCTCTGTAAAAATCGCAGAGGGGAGGGAGGGCTTTGTCAGCCTGCACCTGCCTCCTCCTCTCCTCTCCTCGTCTCTCGCTCCCAGTGCCGACTACCTTGCATCCACGCCTCTCAGGGGAGCCGACGCTACCTCCTTCCTCGTGTTTGGATCAACACACGCCGCCTCTTTTTCTGTAATATGTATTTCTTTTTCCGCTTCTGTTAGAGTAATACAATCTTTTTGTTCATATAAGATGATGAATTTTTTTATTAGTTAAACCTTTTCTTGATTCCAGTAGAACCCTCAAATTTCCTGATTTCTTGATTTTCCTAGTACGAACATGCCACCCAATGGTGTTCGCTAATACCATAAAAATGATCTCCAGCGACTCAATGTTCCCATTTATAGTAGAAAACTCGATAATACAGGAAATTTTGGGAATTTTGTTGCATCCAAACATACTCTGGACGGCTTATTCAGGCCTGTCAGCTGGAGTTATCAAGAAGTGGGATAAAAAAGCATAATGAAGTGGCTTGCTTAACACAGGGCCTCACTGATGCCAGCAGGACAGCAAGAACCTATCTAGGATTATCCATAGGTAATCGTGATTCTGTTTACATGAAGTATTTATGCTTTACAATGAGTATGTCATCTGTAACTATGAATTGTTCCTATTTAAGTCATGCACGATATTGGAGAGAATGTGCATTCTTGATACATCTTGATGTTTGTTTACATAAATTATCTATTCATGTTTTTATGTGAGTACGTCTTCAGTAATTATAAATTGTTCCTATTTAGGTCTTGAATGACAATGTTTTTTTTTAATTGACATTTTTTTTCCTTAAGTTACAAAAAGTTTAAGGCCTCTGCATAGATTCAGAGTTTGATTATTTGAAAATGAGATGATTTCTTGGTTGCTAAGGTGTATAGAACTGGGAATATTTCATTGCACCATTTGGATGGATATATAAAACACACACAGTTAGTCATGCATAAGGAGTATTTTAGTTGTTTATGGAAATATAATGCATTTGATTCTATCTATTTGTGTTCTCTAAGTGTTTTTATAATTTACTAAATCTTTTAATATTTATTTGTGAGGGACTGAGGCTTAGACTTCCCTTCATAGTAGGGCATAGCACTGCACTACGCCTTAAAGCTTTTCACAGCATTGTCTAGGACTCTCAGAACAATTCAGATTTCCTCACGTTTTCAATAACGAAAGATATCTCCATATCTCCACTCTATAATGTGAAAGATGACCACACTATTTTCCACCTCCAGCAGCTTGAAAAGTTGGATATATGTAGATCACTACATTGTACAGATCTCAGTATTTGGGGATTAGATTGTGAAATCTTGATATGTCAAGTATTTTTGCTTATGGTAGTCTATTGCAGCATTTTAAGCAAGCTCTTTATTTATTTGATGATTTTGTTAGGCTGTAAAACTTTTCTCTTACTCTTGTTTTTCATATTCTTCTTGAAAAGCTACTCTTTTTTAGTGATGTGTTCTACAATTTGCGGTTAATTTTTAACTATAGCAAGGGATGAAACAATATGAGGGTTTTTTGGTCATGTCATGTGCATTTATTTTTGTTGATCTAACACTTGACAGTTCTATTTAAATGATACAATATTCTGGTCACATGCCTTATTCTAAATATGCTACATGTTTGAACTGAAATGCTTCTTCACGCAGAGCCTAAATAACAAACACAGAGTTTGAACTGAAATGTGCATAAGAATTAATTAAATCTAAATATGCTACATGTTTCTGTTTGATCTTCCAATTATGTAGAATGAGTAAATAACATACCTCAAAGAGAGCGGTCGATGGGGCATATAAAAATGCATCAAATATGAACAAAGAGATTGTATTGCAAAATAAAGAGATGCTTTTAAATATATGTTTTCTTGATTATGGATTGTATTGTTTTAAAAAAAATCTAAATTTGTGCAGGTGGTTGTTTATCTTAAAAAAAATGAAAAGGATAGATCCAGCTTGGAAGCATTGTTTTGAAGAAGATTTGAATGATAAGGAAAAAAGAGGAAATTTGGTATGTATGTATTGTAAGGTAGTTTATAAAGGTGGTGTAGCAAGAATAAAAGAGCATCTAGCTGGAAGTCACAAGGGTGCTAAACCATGTGATCATGCACAAAATAAGGTGACAATTTTTTGCAAAATACTTGCAAAAGAGGAAAGAAGAAAAACAACAAGAAAAAAATATATTACAAAGTGGTATGAATGAAAGCTTTACTCAAGGACTGATGAGTGGTGAACTTTCTTCTCCAACTACTAGTAGAGTTGGAAGTTCACAAACAAGAAGCCCTATGGATCAATTTGTGAGTTCAGAAGCTCGTCAGACAACGATAAATAATGCATTTAAAAGAGAAGAAAGAAAGGAAGTATGTTATGCTATTGGGCGATTCTTTTTTGCAAATGCGTTATCATTTAATTTGTGCAATAGTTGATATTTTGAATCCATGTGTGAAGCTATTGCTAATTATGGTCGAGGATTTAAACCACCAAGTTATCATGAGATGAGAACTTGGATTTTAAAAGATGAAGTGGATAAAACTCAAATTATGTTGGAGGACTACAAAAAGACATGGGCAAGAACTGGTTGTACTATAATGGCAGATGGTTGGATGGATGGTAAAAGTAGAAATTTGATTAATTTTCTTGTAAACAATCCTTCAGGTACAATCTTTTTGAAGTCTTGTGATATTAGTGGAATAAGAAAGATAGCTGATAATTTGGTAAAGTTATTTAGTGAAGTTATTAAAGACGTCAGAGAACACAATGTAGTACAAATAGTTACAAATAATGCAACAAATTACAAGGCTGCAGGTTTGAAGTTAAAAGATATTGAAGCTTTTCAACATATTTTTTGGACACCTTGTGCAACACATTGTATAGATTTGATACTTGAAGACATTGACAAGATACATTTGCATAAACGAGTATTGGAAAAAGCAAAGATTGTAACTACATTTATATATGGACATGCATGGATTTTAAATTTGATGAGAAAATATACAAATGGCAAAGAGCTCTTACGGCCAGTTGTTACTCGTTTTGCAACTTCTTATCTTACTCTTCAAAGTATTGGTGTAAACAAAAATGCATTAAAGAATATGTTCTTATCTCCAAAATTTCAAGATATTGAGTATTATATCAAAAATCCAAAAGGTAAAGAAGTAACATACATTGTCACTGAAGATAGAAATTTTTGGAAAGCAATTGTTTATATCATTAAAGTCACATTACCTTTAGTGAAAGTATTGAGAAGGGTTGATTCAGATGATAAACCATTTATGGGATTTTTGTTTAATGATATGAGAAAGGCAAAGGAAGAAATAACTCATAATGTAGACAATGATAAGAGCAACTATATAGACATTTGGGATATTATTGACAAGAGGTGAGATAATCAAATGCATCACTGCTTACATTCTGCAGGGTATTTTCTAAACCCACACTTTCATTATGATGATGATTGTGTAAAAGATAAAAAAGTTAAAATTGGGTTTATGGAATGTTTAGAAAAGATGGTGCCCAATATAGAAGAACGTTGTGAGATTTTGATTCAGCTTGATACATATGAAAATGCAATTGGTTTGTTTGGTAGACCAGGGGCAATTGGCACAAGAAAGAGAAAAAATCCAGGTATGTATTTTTCTTTATATTGTCTTAATTTCAATTCTAATTGATCTAATTTTTTTTCTTACTAACATTCTTTTTTATTTTATTTTCTCAGCTGATTGGTGGAATACATTTGGTGATAAAACAAAAGAATTGAAAAACTTTGCAATGCGAGTGTTGAATCTCACATGTAGTGCATCAGGATGTGAGCGTAATTGGAGCACTTCTTCTTTGGTAAATATAGATATTTTCATATTATTGATTGTTCATTGTTGCATAATATATTGCAAATTTGTAATTATATAAAATTTTAATTTATAGGTATATACAAAAAGGCGAAATCGCCTTGAGCAAGAAAAACTCAATGCTTTGGTGTTTATCATGTACAATATGAAGTTGAAAGAAAGAGATATAAGAAGGAAGACAATTGAGGATCCTTTGTGTCTTGAAAATATTGATTCTGATGATGAGTGGATTATAGAAAAAGAAGATCCAGTTTTTCCACAAGATGCATTAGAAGATTCTTGGTTGGATCCAGCTTTTAATTTGGCTGATATATATGTTACTCCTTTTGATACTTCACCAAGTTCAACTAAGAAACGTAAAAAAGATCCATCTTCAAACAAGATGCATGCTAATAAAGGTATGTCTTGTATTTTATAAATCTTATACTTTTTTAAATTTAATTATTAATTTTGTTAATATTTTGGAATGAAGGTAAAAGAAAACAAGTAGAAGATTCAGAAAATGAGAGAGCGAATAATGAAGAAATTGAAGATGAAGAAGAAACTATCCCATATATGGATGATTCAAATGAAGATGAGCTATCTAGTCCTAGTGAAGACAATTTTGTTGAAAATATTTGATATTGTTTAAGGCTTATGACAATTTTGTTGAAAAAATTTGTGCATAGAAGGTATTTCTAGAACATGTCAATTTGGAGATGGCCCCACATGTATTCAATATGTTTTCATGATTGTAGATATAACTGGTTTTATCTTGCACTATTAGTCTAACTTAATCTTGAGGATGGTGCTTTAATCTTGAAAATGGATAGGTTACACGACAATCATGGCCTTTACTTTTATACAGATTCCGTTTCTCGTATCTTAATGATAATTTTCTAATGAGTTCTGGTTGCAGATGAGATTACATATTTTAACAGTATTGTGCCTTTGTAATTGTCCACTCTTGGACTTGTTTTGTGCTTTTGCACTTTGTTCTTGTAATTCCGCATACTTCATTTCAAAGGTTGCAGTGGCAGCAAGAGACAAATTAAGAGGTGGCTGGTAATGGTGGTGGTGGTGGTGATGGTGGCAGCTGAAAAGGAAAAGAAAAGATGAGAGTGGTGGGCAGGCGTTAAGAGAGAGGGAGTAGGGGAAAAGGTAATTCTATACAAAAATATTATAAAGGTAATTTAATGTCATAGTGCAATGAAACATCAAAGCCTATAACTTGAATTACAAATTCATTCATAACCTGTGGTGCCACTTAATGCTACAAAATGTATTAAATAATGGCTACTTTAACTTGTTAACTGACCTCAGAAGTTGAAAAAACATGAAACTCACATCAGTCATACAGCTATAGTGCTTAAAATTTGCATATAAAATTCAAATAAAAAGTTTCAAATATCTCTACAGACTCTTGTAGGTTATTCTCAATCAATGTTTAATATGTAATGTGCTTACTCTTTCATGCAACTGCAACTCAAAAGAATATCAAGATCGCATACTGAAGAAACTTAACTGAGATTTTGTTCCAAACTAGCACTGTCGAACTAAACCATTTTCTCTAACACAAACATATTTTACCAGCACTGCATATAATTTAGGTCAACAAAGTGTAAGAACAAATGCTTGTATGGATGGCCTGCAAAAAACAATAGTAATCTGTCTGTTTGTGCAAAAAAAATTACAGAGTACGAAGATGTTCATCTCATATAGTTGTGTCAGAAAATAAAAGGAAAAGAAAACAAGAAAAAAGAGAGTATATGAAAAGGCATTAGGCAAACCCATGTAGCAGCTCATGTGAGAAGATAAAAACTATGACACTGTTTAGAACACCAGTTGGTCATAGAGCCTCGTTTGATATCAGAATCAACACAAGGATTTATCCTCCAAAATGTGGCTGATATTCCAATAGAAAAGATACAATATTACACATCAAAAATTGGATAACACTTTGCTCTCATATTTTTCAATCTCAGCAACTCAGTAAAGATAAATCAGCAAACAGATTTCACAATATATCTTTTTTCCTGTGTTACAGCAGTTGCCAGTGAACTACAAAGTTGAGATAACCTAAACAATATTGTCAGAAGCCAAAATTGTAATAAAAATTTTGTAGCAATAAATAAATACTTTTCGCACAAGGAAGCAATGGAAACAAGCTCACCTTCCTCCATGGGCCTGGTTTTGAAGAAGTCTGTATCAGTGGGCCTGTCTGCAAAAGAGAATTGAATTGCAGATTCTTAATAATAATATAATGATAGAATATCTAAAAGTTCTAACAGGTAAAATTTTTTGAATAATGGATTTTGAGAAAGATAAGATATGCACAATCATGCTGACATATTCATAAGGCTTACTTTCATAAAACTCAGCAAAATAAAAATTTATAGTTCACCAAGAACACAAATATCATATTCTGCTAAACTGCTTCTTCACTTTAGAAATACTTATTGAAATAATATTTCGAACGCAAAAACAGAATTTATACCAAAAACCAGGTGTTCTTGATGCAAAAGGTCCTGGAAAATCCTATATGCCAATAATTGATACTCAAAAATGCTGGTGGTATTATGGTTGAGCTGCCTTGCGTCACTCACTCTAATGTGAATTTTTAAGTCCTGAATAAGTTTTCTTTTGGTGTGTCAATTGCATGATTGATTGGATTACATTATGAAGTTTATAAATAAATTTCCTGTTGTTTGGCGAGTTTTAAGCAAAAAGTAAGCCTTTGCAGCATTTTAATATTTTCTTTTCAAGTCTTCTGTGGTTTGACACGAATAGCTTTCTATAGATAATGTCTTCTATGCTTATTTATTGGAATGCTGATGTAAATCTGACCACAAAGTTTGCAGAAGGATGTTTTTGCTTTGTTTAATATATGCTCCTAAATAGCATATCTACAATTCTTCCTATGATGCAATGTTCTCTCTCAAATACCGATTAGCTTGTTTTGCATGTCACATTTGTTTTTCAATCTGCGTTGCATCATGGCTTAGAGATGATGCACTTAGACTCTTTCACAGTGAAAATTGCCTTCTTTCTGTTGTGTGGTAATAAAAGTTTATCTTTCTTTTTCTGCTCTTGTTCTTTTGGCAAGCTAGTTTATTGATCTCGTTGGAGAACACCCAAGTCTAGTCCTACGGAAACCAAGTGTGGTATATCGAGGTAAAAATCTATACATGCAGGCACCACCTGTATTAGAAGAAATGACAAGATCGAACTTACAGCTTCCCCTTTTTGAACTTATGGGTAAAGTTCCCAAGGATGTGGTCCATATTACTGGTACCACAAGTGTGGGTGACAGGAAAACATCATGTGTGAGAAAATTGTGAGTTGTCTTTAAAGGGATTGTAGATGGGGTTACAGATATGGATACGTCAGCTATGGCATGAGTCACACCCTCCTCACCTTCACTTTGGGATGTAGACAAATTTGTGTTTGCTTGAAACAGTAAAGCACAACACCTCTCTCTCTCTCTCTCTCTGTGTGTGTTACAACTATTATGTATACTCATTTTGTAATTGTATGCATAACTCATTTTCACTTCTTATTTCATTATTTTATTAATATTATAGATTTTATTATTCTGATCAGGAAGCTTACGCTTCAACGCCTCGAGGCTTACGCCTCGCTTCATAACATGCTCAACGCCTCGCTTCGCCTCATCGCATTTAACAACCTTGCCGATTATCGTGTGTGACCTGTATTTTTTCCTATATATGTTCATTGTATTCTCTCCTGTCCAATTAATATAATTGGATAACACCTTTACAATTTCCAGTTTCGTTTTCTTCAGCCTCGGATCTCATATATGAAGTAGTTGCGAAACCGTACCACATAGTTCCAGCAACAACAAAGCAGCGATACTACCAAAAAAGCACGGTTTCTTGATAGCACGCCAGTTTTGGGGATCTCCATCCAGACGTCTTTCGTTAATGGCCGCCTTGTGGTGTGGAGTCGACATGCCCGAATGTTGGTGCAAGTCATGGTTTCAATTGATTCATAGGGTCTCAACGAGATAATTCTTATCATTCCTATGTATTATGTGGGGTTCATGCTGGATCCTCGGTTTTACAAATGGAAGATATTAGATCCACAACCACCTTACTAAATGCCCAATTGGGATAGAAATCAGTGTATCTGATATCCGAGGCTAGGTATGTAAATGGGTCCGCATTCAAGATAGAGGTTTTGCAATTTTTTGCTTTTCCGGATAGGATCCTGATCTAGGTCTGCCTACCCTACCCTTTGGACAGGAAAGGATGAGGCTAGAGTTGGGTTTAGGGGCACCACAGACTATTTGGTGGAAGACTTGGGTGCTGACACTGCCTGTATTTAGGGTGGTCCGGGTGAGCTAACCCTGTGCGAGCAAGTTGCAGACAAGGACGTTGATAACTCGGTGGGAGGCCTTAACCATTCACATGTGGGGCACTCCCCAACCAAGTTGTTGCCTATGGTTCTGTGATATTTTGAAAATATTAGAAGAAACGTATTTGGTTGCGATTTTAGATGGCTAAAATATTACAGTATTTTAAAAACTATTGTTCTGATAAAAATATGAGAACTGGAGTGTGAATCCAGATTTTCATTTTTTTTTAATATGATTGTACAGATACTATCAACAAGCTTGGTTTTAGAGGGAGTGACTCTTGATTAATCCGATTGCGATGCATAAACAAGATTTTAAGGATTGAAAATCGATGAGTCAAATTTTTTGTAAATACTCAAGTATTGAAAAATTATGTTTTTTTTGTCGAAAAAGCATGAACCAATTAATTGTTAACTTAGCAAATTGAATGCTGAACACATCTACAAGGTCAAAATTATGAAAAAAGCATTTAAAATGCCTAGATCACATTCTGGTTATCATATTCTAGTGGTCACACGTATATATAGATATGGATCCGTGCTAAATGAAACGTGCTAAATGAGTTTTTCAGTTTTTTTTTTTGTTTTTTTTTTAAAATTTGACCGTACAAATGTGATCTATGTACTTGATGTTATTGGGAAGTATTTGATTCTGACACATGGGTGGGTTTTTATAACATTAAAAACATCAACTGTCCAAAATCTTTGTAAAATTTTTAGGCTCCAAATATCATTTTTTACACATTTATGAGGTCAGAACTAAAAAAAAAACACCGAAAGACCCATTTAGCATATTTCAGAAAAACCCATTTAGCATATTTCATTTAGCATAAACCCATCTCTCTCTCTCTCTCTCTCTCTCTCTATATATATATATATATATATATATATATATCCAAGCCTATTCGATTTAAACATATTCAGCATTTTTTTTTGAAAAATTTACAAAAACATGGCCAACTTTTGGCCTATTTGCAAACACACCAAACTTTTGAGACATTAATATCAAAAGTTAGGCATGTATTTGTAATATTTCAAAAGTTAGGCTGATATTTATAAATAAGCCAAAAGTTAGGCTTTTTTATATTTTTTTCTAGAAAAATCGATCCTGACAGCATTGCTTTTGTCGCTACAGTGATGACTATGAGAGAGAGAGAGAGAGAGCTTGTTTTTCCGACTGGGTGACCCCAAGGTTAGTAGGGACATGCACTCTTTTGAGTTAGGTTCAGTGTTCCGGCTGTGCAGGCCTTGCACCCAACCTGGATCTTTTGGTATCATAGTTAGGTTCAGTGTTCTCATATTCAGCATATAAAAGGATTGTATCTAGCATCTCAAAATGTGCATAGAAAGGACAAAACATCTGCCATCTCATGCAGTTGTTACATGCAATGTCGTAAAAAATTCAAAACGAGTCTGAATTCTAGGTATTTATATGCATGTGTGATGTTCCTAACAGGCTATAAGAGTCATGTTCAAGTTGGCTCTTTCCAAACACTTTTTTGACACGGACTTCCTTGCATAGACCTACTTAAATGGTTGGTCCTTGGTCCTATCTATGCTCAATGAATGCGTGAAGGGGAAGGGACCATGGGATTGCTATGAACATGTCTCACATCCATTTGAGATTCGATGGGTACGATCTGAGGGCCTAAATGTCTGCCCTTCTACTGCTAGCTTTCGTTTTAACTTGTTTGAATTGGTGTCCTAATTTGGGCCCTTCTGAGTTTGCATACCCTGCAGTATTAGGACATCCAAAAGTACTTTTGCAGAAGTTTAATCTAACCATCATTGAATTATAAGTGCTCAAACAGCTTCGTCCTCTCATTTCAATAGGACGTTTTGAGTCCTGTCTGTGCGATACCGGTACGATCCAGCATGTGAATATGAGTTGGCAATTTTTTTTTCTGAAAGTTAGGTTAAGAGGACATGGATTTTTTTTAATCAATAAATTTTTTTGATATTTTAATGTATAATTTTTTTATTGAAAATTAATAAAAACTGTAAAAACAATAAAATAATGGCTTGGTCGTGTCGTAGTGTGTTCTGTCGTGTCATGTGTGACACGAGCGGTCAAAATGGTGACATAGGTTTTGAAACTCCAAAGAAGGTAAATTTCTCGAAACTCTTGGTGGCCTTGGTAAACTTTTCTATGTAGAAACTCATCTCTCTCTCTAAACACTAACCAATGCGGTTTTCGCTTGTCTGGTAGGAGCAGTTAGTGCACGTCACCTTGTATTGGGACGTTGCAAGTTCGAATCCCAATGGTAACTGTCAGGGGTCTGCCTAACCCCAGCTCTCTCTGTCGAAAAAAAAAAACACTTGATAGATGTGTCTCCTTCCAGTCGGATGGGTACCACAATGGGCTTCACGTGTGTGGTCCATATTCAATATCAGAAAATTTATCATATTTTTTTTTTGTGATATGGAATATGAACGTATCTCTTAGCATAAAAGGCAACACAAATGTGAACTGTTAGTTCTAACTAAGGCTAATTAGACTCTCTCTCTCTCTCTCTCTAGAGAGAGAGAGAGAGAGAGAAAGGAGTTTTGGGAGGACCTGAATAGGATCCTTCTGTCTTTCGGGGACCAAC
Organism: Nuphar pumila; assembly: GCF_984573655.1. Classification (NCBI taxonomy): domain Eukaryota; kingdom Viridiplantae; phylum Streptophyta; class Magnoliopsida; order Nymphaeales; family Nymphaeaceae; genus Nuphar; species Nuphar pumila. The sequence goes on from NC_143262.1 coordinate 6,396,522, forward strand.
ACCTCATCATGGGCGATTTCAACTGCCTGTTGTCCTCCTCCGACTCGAGTAATCCTATCTCCTGCTCGGCTTCTATGCTTGGGTTCCAAAATTTCATTCAATCGAACCAACTGTATTCTGTTCCGCATCATGGTGAAGCTTTCTCTTGGTCCAATCGTCGTGCTCGCCCATGCTACCGCTTGCTTGACCGTGTTCTCGTCTCTCTGTTCTGCTGGCCTCGCTACATGACCTCTCATGTTGTCTTCTCCCTCCATCTGTCTCTGACCATATTCAGTTGGTCATCCGATGGGGGCATGGTTTTTCCCGCCACATCAAATTCAGATTTGAGCAATGGTGGATCACAGAGCCAGATTTTGAGTCTGTAGTCCGTCTATCTTGGTGTGGCTCGTGCACCACAGCTAGGGTGGCTACTCGTTGTGTGGTTAAGTGTCGCTGCTTGGCTCGAGCAATTAAATCATGGCTTATCTCGAGGCATATCAATAAATTTCAGCATATAGAGGATTGGGAGCGTGAGCTGTCGTCGATCCACCAGTCTCTCTCAGACTCAGCCTCCATGTCGAACTCAGGTATTGCCTGCCTGAATGCTAGATCTGCAGAGCTGACTCTGCTTTTACGGTTGTGGCACATGAAAGAGGAGATTCGGTGGAGGCAGCGGTCTCGTGCTATTTGGCTTAAAGTGGGTGACAAAAATACTCGCTTTTTTCACTCTGTTGCCTCTTATAGGCATCGTAGGCATGCCATTCCTTCCATATGCATTGAAGGTGTTTACCACTCTGGGGATCAGGTTCTACCAGTAGTGACTGATTTCTTTATCAAGCTTTATGCCAGAAACCCCTCGGTCGGTGGGTCGATGGGTACGAACTTCATTCGTTGCATCGACCATGCGTTATCCAAGTCTTTGCAAGTGCCCTTTTTCGGAAGAGGAAATATTTGCGGCAGTTACAGCTTTGTCCGGGTGGAAAGCCTCTGGTTTTGATGGTTATTCTGTGGACTTCTATCACACCTTTTGGACGTGTGTTAAGGGTGATATCCTGAGTATGTTCGCTGAGTTCCACCGCAACAGTCGGTTACCATCTATCTATCAACTGGCCATTGTATCTCTTATTCCGAAAGACGCTACGTCGGTGGACATAGCGCGGTACCGTCCTATCTTGGTCTTAGGGGGAATCTATCGGATCATCGCCAAGGTATTGGCTACCAGGATGCGATCTGTCGCTAATCAGATCTTTTCAGATGCTCAATTTGCCTTCATTCTCCATAGACGGCTGCAACATTCATTTATTTTGGCCACAGAGGTGGTTCACTCTATAAAGTCTAGCGAGAGGCCGTTCTTTACTCTTAAACATGACTTCAACAAAGCGTATGACTCGGTGCACTGGCCTTTCCTCTTTCACATGTTGGAGAACTTTGGATTTGGTCGACGCTTCTCTAGCTGAGTGCGTGAGTTGGTCACTAATGCACAGTCCCAAATTCAGATTAACGGGGCCTGTGGTAAGCAGTTCAAGGTTGGGCGTGGTATTCGGCAAGGATGCTCCTTGTCCCCTCTGCTTTTTAACGTCGTTTCTGAAGGCATTGTAGTCTTGCTCAAGAGGGCCATGGGGTGTGGTTTTATTAAGCCACTAGGAGTTCCAGAGCAATATTCTTACTTATGCCGATGATATGATTGTTTTCAGCGTTGGATCCATCAAACAGATGTTAAGAGTCAGGCTCATCATCCTCTTCTTCCTATCGATGTCGGGCCTCTCGCTAAACAATGATAAGTGTTGCATGTCCATGATCAATGTTCCTCCGCATATGCAGGCCATTGGGCAGAAGATCTTTCAGTGTGCCACTTCGGATAAGTTTTTCTCCTACCTTGGTCTGCCGCTTCAGCTCTCACGGATTCCATCAGTTGCTTGGAACACCACTCTCCAAAAGGTTCAGACTAAAATTTTGACTTGGCAAGCCTCCTACCTTTCGATTGCTGGCAGGCTTCTCATCAAGCATGTTTTAAATGCGATGCCAAAATTTATTATGTCTATGTTCCTTATGCCTGTGGAGATCAATAAGAAGCTCTCTAGAGTTTTGACCAGGTTTCTGTGGTCTGGGCAAGGTAACAATAAAAAACGTCACCTTATGGGTTGGGAAACGATAAGGCTATCACATAATAGAGGGGGTTTGGGGATTTCAGACTCTAGGTTAAGAAGTATTGTTCTGGTTGTTAAGCAAAGTTGGCTTGCACATCAATCGGGGTCCCCTTGTGCGAATTTGCTTCAGGCTAAATATGGATCAGTGGAGTCTTTGTTTGGGGGTCAGCACGCAATTAGGTCGCCCATTTCGCATCTGCGGAGATCGTGGATTCAAGCTTGGTATGCTGTGTGGGGTGGTGAGGGCGACGACGTCGCTCAGAGCCAGTTCCTTTGTAGAGCGATCACCCCGAATGGCTCCGTCCACACTAAAGACACCTACCTTTCTCTCCTTCCGACAGGTGTGAATCGGTTCCATATGAGAATTATCTAGGGCAAAGGTCCTTCTTCGAGAGCGCGCTTCCTTGCTTGGCTTATTTTGCATGATCGGGTGCAGACGGATAGCTTCCTCAAGTCTATAGGTTTCTGTATTGTGAGTAAATGTTTTCTCTGCGAGAGGGCCGAGGAATCTGCGTTGCACATATTCTAGGAATGTCAGGTCTTTCAAGATATCTTTAAGGTTACCTGGAATAAACCGGTCGTGTCCGTGCGCCAGGAGTCTTTCACTGTAGACCTCTTGTGGGGACCCCAGCCAGTTCGTAGATGTAAAAGTTGGCGGATCATTTGGAGAACTTGGTTGCTCTCTTCCTGGTGGGCCGTTTGGATGTCGCGCAACAACGCTATTTTCAGGCAGACCCCGGTTAATTTCAACAAGTTAGTAAATTGTATTTTGGCGGATGTATACGCATCGTTACATATATGCCTTCCGGATCTTCAACGCCACTTGCCGCTAAGGCCTCCCCCGGATCCGGACTGATCGCCTCGGATTTTATTTGTATTTTCTGTATTTTGTGTCTATTTTTGGCTTGTGTGTTCTTTGTCTTGTTTGTCGGTTTGTCGGCTTGAACCTGTCGTAATGTTGATATCTTTGATTCGTCTCTCTCTCTCTCTCTCCCTCCTGGCCTGCACATTGCTCGGGTCGACCTGAATATTATTTGGTTGAGTATTTTTTATGTTCATACTCAGAAATTCGTGTCCGAATCAAGTTAGATTGACAGACCTAGTTGGGCGTTTATTTCCAATAGACTAATAACGCCCCCTACTTTTCTTTTGCAAACAGAGCCAAGAATGCCAATCACCTTTACCTTTCTGGCTTTATTCCATTATTCACATTCAACGATTGCTTATGGACAACTAGGGGTTATCAATTGCATTTTGGCCCTCAAATATCACACTTCACGATAATGAAAATCAATATCATGGTCACCCAACAAGTACTGTCAAAGGCCATAGACAGCAGAACTGAATGAGGACTTGTATAATAAATGTCATAATCTTCCTCCAACCCAAGAAACTTGAAACGGCTAGTTATAACAGATATATTCATGCACTTGTCCATAAATTCATTGTCATCTTCTCACATGCTGCAAGACAGCAAAAGCATGGAATATACAGTTTATCCTTTTTGTGTTAATGCTCCAATCGTGATGCAAAACAGAAGATTACTTACCAACTTTAGCAATGTAGCACATTGTTACATCAGATTTTATATATATATATATATATATATATATATATATATATATATATATATATATATATATATAATCTTCTCACATGCTGCAAGACGGCACTTGGGATGTTAATCTCAAACATGGAGCATATAGTTTATCCTTTTTATGTTAATGCTCCAATCTTGATGTAAAACAGAAGCACTTACCAACTTTAGCAATGTAGCACATTGTTACAACAGCTTATATATATAGTCACTAGAATATGAGAACCAGAAATATGAGCATTTCTAAGACTTTTGCAAATTCAACCATGTAAATGTGCTTGGCATGGTGAATTTGCTAGGAATCAACCATTGAATTGTGTATTTTTGATGAAAATTCGATATTTGAATGCTTGAATATTTTTGAAGATTATGAGCCATTGATTTTAAAGCCTTAAAAAGATCTCATTTATGCATCAAAATCAGATGATTCAAGAGCGTGCTCTTATAAAACCAAATATGTAGATCACATCCGTAGGGTTAGATTCAAGAGAAAATAATAAAAAATTCATGAAAAATGCATTTCACACATAGTTCTCATATTTCCAGTTCTCACATTCTAGTGACTGTATATATTGTGTGAATTTCAGTAGATGGCTTGATTTCCCTTCCTTTTGAGCGTCAACCATGCAAACCAAACTTTTCTACAATGCACATAGAGAGGTACAACAGACGAGTTGTTTGCAGAAACGGTCCACATGATTAACAAATGTGTCAGCCTCCCAAGTTGGCACCAACGAGATGCATTTGGGCCATAACTGTTAGGCAAAAAAAATTGTTATTGAAGTGCACATGGTACTTTTCACTTAACCCAGCTTGCTATGTCACATCTTGTTGTGTGGGCTGTTGTCATTTTCTGCATAAACATAGACAAAAAGCGTATTTGAAGATGCCATAGAGTGTGCGTGCGGGTGCTTGGCGTTCTCTTCAGTCAGTCGACACCCACGATGAGCCCAGACCTAAGATCGACGGTGAGCAGAACTCTGAATCCACTGAACTGAATGTAGGCTAGGTTGAGGCTAATATTGCACGACAATGGTTACTCATCATCCAATGCAACCAACCACCCCTTTATATAGTGGAGGAGGGAGAGGAGGTACAATGAATGCGGACATTCCACATCCACGTAACCTCCTCCCTTATGGCAACTGCCCTCCACTATCATGCCCACTACCCCACTAAGCTTTTAATGTCAAACCGGGTCACTCAATGGGTTGAACTTGAATCTAAATATCCAACATTCTTTCACTTGACCCATTGACACTAAAAGTATATTAAATCGAGGTTTATACCGTTATGTCAATTTAATTCTTCACGTGGGTTCACATGCTATCCTTTATCACAATGATGAATCAAATGAGTCATGGAGATGAATACTCCTCTATAAAACATCATATTCTCATTAACTATGATACAATTCACCTTCGGTGTTTAAGCATGTTTTAAATTACCTTTATGAATAGGTTGGTCTATTACCTATTCTATTGGTCCTTTAATATTGTTATTCTACTATTCTCTCTAACATTGTTATTCTGCTATTCTCTCTAACCCATATGAGAGACCTTTTATGCAAAATCAACAATTTACAAAGTCATAGAAAATCAAATACATATACACAAGTGATCACAAAATGTACTGTCATACATTCGAAGGAATTATAAAGACCCATCCCCTTTACATGTTGGGAGTACAATCTCAATGCTAGCTCTTTAGTAAGGAGATCCACAGTCATTTTCTTCATCCCAATTGTATCAATACATACTAGATGATTCTCATTCATTTCTTTAACAATAAGTATTTTAACTCCATGTGTCGATACAAGGTTGAACTCTTGTTGTTATTTGAAAAGGACATTGCTACTTCATTATCATAAAAGATCTTTAGTGGTCTCTCAATCGAGTCCACAATACCAAGACCTATAATGAAGTTTCTTATCCAAATGACCTATGATGAAGTTTCATATAGAGCAATAAATTTTGCCTTCATGGTATGAGCAACAGTGGTAGACTGTTTTTCACTTTTCTATGAGACAACACCACCCACTAGTAGGAAAATATATCTATTAGTAGATTTTCTACTGTCAATACACCCTCATAAGTCCGCATCAGAGTATCCAACGACCTCTAGGTAGTCAACTTTCCTATAGGTCAGCATATAGTCTTTTGTTCCTTATAAATAGTGCATAATCTTCTTCTCTGCCTTCCAATGCGCAATGTCTGGATTTGACTGATATCTACCAAGCATTCTCACAATATATGCTATATCAGGTCGAGTGCAGGTCTGCGCATATTGTAAACTCCCAATTGCCGAACTATATGGAATAACATTCATCTCAGCCTTCGCAATATCATCTTGAGGACAATCCTTTAGGCTCAATTTATCCCCTTTCACTATAGGTGCCGAACTGAGAGAATAATTCTTTATCCCATATCTTTTAAGAACCTTAAGGATATAGGATTTTTGAGAGAGGCGAAGGACACCCTTAGTTTTGTCATGACAGATCTTGATTCCAAGGACATATGTAGCCTCACCCATGTCCTTCATATCAAAATGAGAAGAAAGAAAAACTTTTATCTCATGCAACAGTCTCAAGTCATTAGTTGCAAAAAAATTATTGTCAACATATAAAACCAAAATTATGAACTTACTCCCACTAATCTTTATGTAAATGCATTGATTAACAATGTTTTCAGTAAATTCAATATTCATAATTACCTGATTGAACTTTTTATACCACTGACGAAAGGCCTGTTTAAGTCCATAAATTGACTTATTCAATTTGTAAACTAAGTTATTCGAGTCATCTATACTGAAACCAGGATGTTATTGCATATATACCTCCTCATTCAGAGCCCCATTCAAGAAGACAATTTTCATATCCATCTGATGTAGCTCTAAATCAAAATGAGCTACGAGGGTCATAATTATCCTCAACGATTCCTTAGTTGAGACATGAGAAAAAAACTTATTATAATCAATGCCCTCTATCTGTGTGAAACCTTTTGCAATAAACCTAGACTTGTACCTCTTCACATGACCTTTAGAGTCAATTTTGGTCTTATAAACCCATTTACAACTAACAGGTCTAACTCTATCAGGTCAAGGTATAAGATCCCACACTTGGTTCTTTGTCATAGAGTCAAGCTCTTCTTTCATGACATTGATCAAATGTGTTGATCTTTCACTTTCAATGGCTTCTGCAAATGTGAAGGGATCTTCATCAATGTCTATGAAATCATTCGTCTCTTGTAAATACACCACATAGTTCGAATAGATAGCATATTTTCTGATTCTTGTGGACCTCCATACAAGTGCTCAATGTAGTTTAAAATGAGTCTTTGTATCCTGTTGTTGTATATCCTCATCAACAACCAGATCTAGTTGGGATTGATGTTCATTGACCAAAGTTTTTCTTACATTATCCGAAGGGACAATGATAGAAAAATTGAGTCTTTATCCTTAGTAGGTGTGAAACGTGAATCCTGCATTTCCTCAAAAGTAATATATTAAGACACATTTATCCCAACAGAACCATTTTCAAGAAATCTTGCTTTATATGTTTCTACTATCTGTGATGTATGAGAAGAACAATAAAACCTAAAGCCTTTTGACCTTTCTGGATAACCAATGAAGAAATCACTAGTTGTCTTACGATCAAAAGCTTTTATATGTGGGTTATACAATTTAGTTTATGCCAGACATTCCCATATGTGCATATATGACAAAGAAGGTTTCCTACCTGTCTATAACTCGTAAGAAATCTTTTGAGCAACCTTCGTATGAACCTTATTCAAAATATGCACTATTGTCCTAAGAGCTTCACCCTATATGGTCAAAGGAAGGTTTGAGTGATTCAACATCGCTCAAACCATTTCTTTAAGCATAATGTTTTTCCTTTCAGCTACACAATTTTGGTAAGCACTACCAGGCATGGTATACTGAGGTACAATGTCTTCTTCTTTTAGAAACTGCACTAATGACCCTTCCTTTTATCCCATCTCAGTGAAACAACTATAATATTTGTCACTTCTATCAGACTTGACAACCTTAATAACTTCATCGGTTTATTTCTCTACTTCTTGCTTGAAGTCCTTAAAACCTGAAAGACTTCTGCTTTTTCAAATAATAAGTACATATATATATATATATACTGTGAGTAATCGTCTATAAATGTGACAAAATACTTTTCACCCATATAATACAGTGAAAAAGGGTTGCACACATCCGTAAGCACTATTTCTAACTTCCCATTACTACGTTTGGCATCTTTCTTATACGTGTTAGACTGCTTAGCCTTTATACAGTAACACATGACTCTATATTCGTAAAATCAAGGGATCCAAGGATTTCCTCTTTCACGAGTCTTTGGACTCTCTCTTTCGAGATATGTCCTAACATTCAATGCCAAAGCAAATAGGATTGATCATCCTTTAGGCCACGTTTATTGCCAATCATTGTGTTCTTAATGGAGTGAGATTCTCGAATTTGGAATTTGGTTCTTAATAGATACAAACCAACACACATATATGCACAACCTATATTCATTAAGTTTTTCATAATAATAAGCTTAGAATTTTCAAATTTAAATACAAATCCAAACTTATCAAGTTTTAAAATTGAAATCAGGTTTCAACTATATGATGAAACATATAATGTATAAACCAAATCCAATATGAATCCTGACTCTAACACATTTCTGCAGGACTCAACGTTTTTGACATGCAAACACATCCTATTTCTAGAAAAGATGTTTTTTTCATGATCTGTTGGTTTCCTCTTGTTCAGAAATGTCTGCAAAGATTTGATAATGTGTACCATAGCACCAGAATCAATCTACCAACTATGCAATGAAACATGAATTAAATTACATTCATGAGAAACAAATGACTTATTACCTTTATTTTTAAGCCACTTTTTATACTTCAAATAATCCACTTTCTTATGCCCCTTCTTTTTGTAGAAGAAACACTTTACAGAAGAGCCTCCTGACTGAGATTTAGCTTTTGCCTGAGAGTTTGAACTCTCCCCAATGGTATTCTTTTGATTCTTTTTCTTAAAAGAGCTTTTCTTTGGCCTCGAACTTTGTTTATTCTTATGAGAGGCCATATGTGCACTTGACACCCTCTCACCCTTCAATCTCTCTTCCTCTTCAATACACTTGTCCAAAAAGTCATTAAAAGACCACTTGTCATTATGTGTGTTGTAAGAGATTTTGAAGGGTCCATACTCAGTAGGTAACGAGGTCAAGACCAGATGAACTAAGAAGGAGTCAGAGATGACAAACTTCATGTCATTCAATTGAGTCATAATATTTCTCATTTCTAAAGTGTGCTGTCGAATGTGACTGTTGTTAGAATATTTCATAGACACTAATTTGGATATGAGTGTACTAACCCTTGCCTTATTAGAAGTGATGAATTGAGCATCAATGGTTCCCAAAAGTTTTTTTATTATCCTGCAGTGAGGAATGGTGCCTCAAATATTCTTAGCCACCTGAGATTGCAAAAGCAATAGGCTAAGTCTGTTTGAGTGCTCCCACTTTTCAGAGGCAACCTTCTGATCGGCTGTACTCTACTCTGTAGGAGTGGGTGGTTCATCAATTCTAAGGGCCAGATCTAAATTCATATAACCTAAAGCGAATAACACAAATTCTTTTCAATCTAAAAATTTAGATCCGTCTAAAAGAGGAATACTACTAGAACTGTCGATGAGGAAGAAACCTGATACAATAAGAAACGAAAACAGAAAGTCACTACTATTATTGCTCAAATGAGACTCGTGTTGAAAAGGTAAAAGTGAAACCCTTTATTTTCACCTTTTCTGAGACAAGCATAGTTGAGTCATTATTGTTCCACTTTGGTGGAAACGACAATACTCATAGTTGCTCCATCTTTTCAATTCTCAAAGAATTGACTTCAGTTGGTGAAACTAGCAGATAATGTATCTAGAGGCAATTCAACAGTGTACCTTTGGGGTACAAACATGCTTCATGGGCTGAAATATATATCTACTATCATACTTTAAAAATTTGGAGCACAACGACCTACCTTTGGGTAGAATCGATGTTTCATAAATTCACACGCAATCATAATAACGAATCTTAATACGGTCCAAAGAATCTTTAATCAACACGACTTAGATCACTTTGGTGATTACATGAATCGGTCAATCAAGATCTTTTACCGAAAATATATTTGTATTATAGAGCACGCCCATGCACACATATAAATGCATGTTTATTCATGACAAAAAATACAAGTTCATGCTTCAACTAATATGCATAAACTAATTGTCATGAATTTAGTTATAATTCATGCTTAAAACCATAATGCATAACTTAATAAACATAAAACACATCAATTAACATGCATAAGTCATGCATTATTTAGAATAAACACTTTATAAAATATGAAAAATAACAAAAGCATGCTCGTATGGGTAAAACCCAGGGTCCACAAGCAGGAACCAATATGAAAACACCCTGAACCGGTCTAAAATAGCCCCGAACCGGTCATCCAAGGGTCCAAACTGGTTTAGAACCTTACGAACTGGTATTAAATATGAACAAAAGTTCATAAAACCCTATAACCGTATGCCAAAATCTCTGTATCTTCATATATTTATGAAAACAGGGTCTTAGTATCTCAGAACCGTAAAAAACTGGAAAAATTAATCAAAAATGGCTCTGAACTGGTCCCAAAAAGGGTCATATCAGTCATAGATTCGGTTTAATTTCAAATAGTATTTGGACCCTGCAGAAGCATGGGTCCGATTCGGTTTGAAATAGGCTTGGTTCTGACCCGGTCTGAACTGAATCCGGGTTTGACCCAGTCCAAACTTTACCCGGGTCTGACCCAGTTCGAAATGGACCCGGGTCTGACCCAGTCCTAACCGAACCCAAGTTGGACCCGGTCCAAAATGGACCTGAGTCTGGCCTGGATCAGACCCAGACCCAAAACCATTATGGGTCCAGGTCTGATCCAATGAAAAATGACAGACCCGATCCACCTGAAAAGGGTTTGGATCGAGCCTGTTACCATGTCATAAAGATGGTCCGGATCCGGCTATCCAACGTTAAAATAAAAATGTTTTTGTTTACATTGCCTGAGAAAACTGAAACGGTTTCTCTCTTAGGTTTCACCAGCAACCCTCATCGTCGAAACGACGACCCACGTCGCCTGAGCGACAACCCACACCGGAGCCTAGCCGACGACTATCATCGGTGCTCTCAGTGACGCATCCCCGACGACAGGTAAGGATTTGATTTTTTTTATGGATCTGCCGCTGGAGCTGTCGGTAAATCGGCGATGTCGCTGGGCAGCTGGCGGTGCCGACAAGACTGCCACTGCCCTTTCACCTCCCCGGTGAAAAAACCACTGGCCGAAAACCCCAGCCTGACGACTAAAGGGTTTTTAAAGGATGAGGGTTTTCAACCCAGCTTGTCGCTCTGGATGTTAGGTGACGCCGGACAGACCATGACGCAGATGAAACGACAGTCGAAAGCCTCCACTTTTCGGATCTCTGGCAAGATTAGCTGCCCCGACACAACCCCATGACTGAAGTATCAACCAAGGTTTTGTAAATGGGGGTTTTCAAAACCCTGGTTGTCGCACGTCCCCAGACGAACACCGGCCATACGACGAAAACACCCCCCCCCCCCATTCGGCAATGTTCCACAGTGACCCTGGTGACGGGCGACCAACCTGCAACCCTACAGTGCAAGGGTTTGTTCCTCTTTTTTTTATTATTTAAAGAAAGGGTCGTCGGGACAACCATCGCTACCGGCGGCTGGCAGGATAAGGCATCAGAGACAACAACCCCTGTTCACCTGCTATCACTAAATGTGTGACCCCCTCCTTTGGCTTCAACGAAAGTTGGGAAGGGGTACACACAGATCCATAGGCGAACCTCTTTGAATGGGCATACACATATGCCGACTCCATTCAATTACCTGTCAGTGCTGAGAAAAAATGACAACAGGCTTGAGTCTGCGTTAATAGGCTCGAGTCTGCGGCAATCGTCGAAAGGGCCAACTCACACCCACGCGCAGCAGAAGCATGGTGGGCTCATAACCCAATGTAGTTGTTTCTTGCGTAAACATATACAAAAAGCATACTTGAAGACGCCATAGAGTGCGCATGCGGGTGCTTGACGTTCTCCTCCGCCGATCGAAGCTCACGATGAGCTCAGACTTAAAGTCGATGATGAGCAGGACCCTGAACCCACTGAACAGAATGTAGGATAGGCTAGGGTTGATAATGTATGACAATGGTTACTCATCATCTAATGCAACCAGCCACCCCTTTATATAGTTGAGAAGGTACAATGAATGTGAATCTTTCTTATAGCATTAAGTGCCCTCATCTATAATGCCCACTACCCCACTAAGCTTTTAATGTCAAATCGGGTCACTCAATGAGTTGGACCCGAATCCAAATGTCTAAAGTGGGGGCAACCCTGCAACATTAGATGCAGGGTCAGGAAATAGCTCCTTGTGCAATTATATGATTTTGCTAACTGTATGTAAATGATCCCATGCGTGCAGTGTAGATTCCCTTCAGAACTCTAGAATCCTATGAAAGTTCATATTGATGATGCTAAGAGTTGCTAGAAATGAGTGCGGATGAGCACAGAGCAACCTCTGTCAGTAACCCGTTAGAGGTCACCCGGATGCCGTTCATCCATGCAAGAAGAACGGCATCAAAAACACCATGATTGGACTCAACATCTCCTACCCCTCGATGGGTCCCATGTTTCCTTTCAGAACCAAAGATGCCCTAGATGAACGACATCTAGAGTTTGCAAAATAAGGGCAGAAGACATAGTTCAACCATGGTATTTTAGATGCCGTTCATGGCATGAATGAAGGGCATCAGAGTGACCTCTGACAGGCCTGATGCGCATTCCCTAGAAATAGGAGAAACATGTAAGCAACTGACCGCCTCTCACACCAACTGGGGCTCCGCTTGTCTGGTAGCAGTAGCTAGTGCACGTCCCCTTGTGTTGGGACGTTGCAAGTTCAAATCCCAATGATATTCTTGTATAACTGGTAGGGGTCTGCCTAACCCAGCTTGCCTTTCAAAAAAAAAAAAAAACTGAGAGCCTCTCAGAGCCTGTCTCCATGATACATCACAGGCCACCAAGGACCATCTCAGCATGTAAGGTTGTTTGGTGCTGTGCTCGAAAAGGTTCTTACAAGTTACATGGCCTTCCAGTCAAGGTACTCTACCTGTACATTACATAGGGTACCCCTAACAAGTTGGCTAGATATTAGACATGGCCTTGCATGACCTTTACTTTTGCTTGAGGTACTCGACCTACATATACAACAACTACTTGGCTAGATATTGCACTTACCGTTGATTTGCCTGGCCCTAAACATAATAATTTTGATTACTTTATGTTAGAAGCACTTGGCAGGGCTAGGAAACGAGACAACTTGTGGTTAGGCTTGTAAAGAGCTCATTCCAACTCAAAAAATAGGCTCAGTAAGCTGAGCACTTTAACAAGCGGGTATGAGCCAAGTTGAGCCAAAAACTTGCTTGGCTTATATTGCCTTGTTATATATATATTTTGAAAGGCAAGCTGGCCTACCCCTACCAGATATCTGTTAAGCCCCATGTGTTGGACATTTCAGATCGGGTCCAACCTTGAGTGACCCCGTTTGATACAAGGCACTATTAATGAAGGGTATTACTTGGAAGGGGGGTTACATGACATACATCAATGCCAAACCCGCCCCCCCCCCCCTCTCCTCCCACTATAAATTGAGGCATGGTTGCTTAATGAGTGAAACCAAAGTACTTTCTTTCTCTCATTTGGGTTCAGGGTCCTGCTCACCATTGACTTGAAAGCCTATCTTAGGCATCGATAGACTTAGGAGAATGTTGAGCACCTGCAACAACGCTCTTTTCATCTAGGCTACCAGTATGTATTTTGTTTATTACATTCAGATTTAAGCCAACACCATATGGTAGAGGGATTCAAACATGGGCCTACAGCTTGGCACAAGACCCCACCTACCACATGGGATACCACCTTGGTGGTATCTTAGATATATTTTATATCATATAGTGCAATGTAGAATAAATAGTAAATGTTTTGCTTGCAGGCAATGGATTTAGAGTTTCAAATCCTATTGACCTATTGCTTTCAACTTTCTTTTCCATAACAAAGCTGGGGGAATTAGGGCCCCTCCCTTTTACAAATAGCATTTAGCCAACTCACACAGGCCATAGGCCTGTTCATACTACCAGACAGTTACTCAACCCCTCATATAACAGTGGGGCTTGCAATGTCCCCACAGCATGGTGACTTGCACAAACTGCTCCTACCAAACAATGGAAGTCCACCGTTGAAACAGTTCATTCTTTCTACGAAAGAGTCAACTTGTGGTTAGTTCAATTGATCTAAAGTTCAAATCCTGTTAAGCCCTGTTTTAGAGATAGAAGGGAGATGATATTTAATGAGGGTTTAACTAATACCACCCACCCCCACAGGTGTTTGGGAGCCCAACTTTTTGCCATTGATTCCAAATATCGCCTAATTTGACTACCTTATTCAATGAGGGTTTAACTAATACCACCCACACCTAATTTGACTACCTTATATACGAGGTGTCCGCCTCGTGGGTGTGGTGCGCCTCGAGTCAAAAGCACGCCTTGAGGGGCATGAGGCACACGCCTAATACCCTGAGAACTTTATAGTTGCGCACAGAGGCATAGAGTGATGCGCCTTGCTTCGAGGCGCGCTTTTGACAACTTGGCTTTGAACCTAATGTCTATGAATGGTACACCAGGAAATATCAGTTGGACTCTTGCGCAGTACAAAATGACATACATTTCAACTTTGAAAATTAGTTCAAGAGAACAAGTTTTCTTATTGAATAACTGGACTTTGACACACTTTTCTGGCATCTCCACACAGGTGTTCAAGCTGAAGGACGCCAAGAGTTTGATACACAGGGTGAACATCCTTGCTGCAAGGCCAAAGCAGTGGGGAGGTGAAGGAATGGTTGAGGCCATGAATCCATCCCCAACTGCCCTGAACGGATGGCTTCCTTCATTATGAAAAAAAAGAAGATTGAATCAAGTGCTACTCACAAAACTTGTTGGCCCCCATTCTTTTATCAAATGATCATAAATTTTGTGGAAGCTCAGCCGGTAAATGTTCCAACATTGCTTATGAAAAACAAAAAATCGTCAAAGTGTGTTGAAAGGGTACTGTAAGAAATTGAATCAAGCACTAGTCGCATGAGTTAAGTTGCTTATTCTTTAACTAAATGATCACAAAGTCTCTCTTTTTCAACCTTGAAAACCTTTGCAGAAGATATAGTAGTGGTAAGGATGAAAACATTTGCATTGTGACATTTTATAATAATTACATGTCATAGATCAGCATTATTTAATCTATGCATTCAAAATTGTCATGGTAAATTTATGTAGTGGTATGACGAGGAGGTGATGGCAGATGATGTACTTTTGCAAGGAAAATGATATATTGGCTTTGTTTTATAATCGATGGCAGACCAAAGTCCAAAATCTGCAACTTAAGAGAATCGATGGCGTTTCTTCTCTAACGATCCAAAATCTGTAAAGTCTTCACGTAAAACATATTTTTTACTAAATAAATTATTAAGAACAAATACATTGGTCTGATCAATAAAATGCTCAAACAATAAAGAAGGGAAGCCGTCCTATCTTATTTTAGACCAGCATGGCCTTCTGAATTGTTAAAAGAGGTCGGGGTAGGCCTAGGAAGACATGGATGGAGGTGATAATAAAGGATATCAATGCTTTGAACCTCACCGACGACATGGCATTGGATAGAAATGAATGGAGGAGAAGGATTCATGTGGAAGACCCATAATGATTTTCTTTGTTGGTTCATATCGCTGACCCCAATTGTTTTGGGATGAAGGCGTAGTTGTTGTTGTTGTTGTTGTATGGCCTTCTGAATTGTAACTAGGACGGTCAACGTGTTGGGTGTCGGGTACTCAACTCGTCATGTATACACGCAAATAACAAATTGCCATGTTCGGGTTCAGGTTTTGCCGGGTCATGAAAATGGAATTGTTATACCAACCTAGTGAAAACAGGATTTCAGAAAAGAGAATTCAAGCCTAGAGGCACGTTCTTAAGATCGCTATCTTTAGAACTTCAATCGCCCCACTCCGGAAATTCCGAAGATGCGAAAAAGGGTTTTGTTACGACTGAGTTCCCAGGATACAACTAGGCTTGAACCTCAAGAGAGTCACTGCTTCGCAAGAACAGATGACCTCTCCCACACATGAACTCTGCAAGCCAAACCGAGAAGAAAGAAAGGAGAAAACTGGAGAGTCAGAAATTCTGATATCCAAAAGACGAAGATAGAAGATATTTATAACCTTTTAGAGAGGCCAAAACGTTTTGCGATAAATGAGATTAAAGGCCATAAATCTGACAGTTTGAAAATAGGATGAAAGGTACCTGAACGGTCACCCACCTTTGACTGTCAATCAAAGGCCTCCAAAACCGTCCAACAGTCACAAAGCGCCTTAAACTCAATATAAATGCTATTAAAACCTTTCAAACGGCCAGATGTCTCAAAACCGAAAAATCAAAATGGATATTTGCGCCTCATATGCACCTCGCACCGCTGCGAGCGTGCGAAGTGCAAAGTGCGCCATCAAAACGCCACATTGCGCCTCAAGCGCCCTTGCGCACGCACGCGCGCGCGCGCGTGTGCGCGAACGGCGCGTCCGTTGCTACACGATGCGCAGCAACGTCCGCAATCCACCTAAATACTCAAGGCTTACCAAAGTAAAGAATAGATTACAAACTCTCTATTTAAACCTCTTGAAAAGCTTTTCTCTCTTAGATATGGGACTAAACTTTTCAAAACACTTTTGATAGTAACCATTAATAATTTAAAACTTTCCTAACAATCCTCCACTAGTTTTAAAATATATTTGGCTTGCATAGAAACCTATGCATTAGTGAGAGTGTCTGCATGACTTGAACCCCCACTATTAGAAAGAAAACCTAAATTAACCAAGGTGCTAAGTGGACTTACCTTGAACTTAGCTCCTTATATTGTTAACGGAGTTTTCAATCATACATCGGTTTCCAAAAGTCCGATTGTGTGGATTTCATGTTGGCACATTTAGAGCCTTGTGCTTTCCTGGATTCATGAGTGCTCTAGAGAATTGCCAATTCTCATAAGAAACGGCTCACATTTCAACACTCATATAGGTGAGTTTGTCTAGGTGTACTGTAACACACACCTTAGCCTTAAGGCCTACAAACTCATTAAGAGCTATTAGCTCAACCCTCATATTAGTTACAGCTCATGAGCACACATCAGTAATGGGCTTACATAAATATGCTCAATATCTGTCATTCACCAATTCGTTTCCCATTGAACCTATGCATGTGGGATCTCCAACGCTCTAGGTTGGGTATCCTTAGGTGATGACTTAATTGGCTTAATTCCCATTCCCCTCGATGTTTTATTGATGACATCTCTCGAAAGGCCTTTCGTAAATGGGTCTGCCAAATTTTGACATGACTTCACATATTTCAATGAAATAATATTGTCATCAATCATTTGTCTTATAAAACTGTGTCTTAGACTAATATGTCTAGACTTCCCATTGTATTTCATATTACCTGCTTTACATATAGCTGATTGGCTATCACAAAACATTGAAATAGCAGGTATAGGCTTCTCACCTAGTGGAATATCCACTAGCATATTCTTAAGCCATTCAGCTTCTCTACAAGCAGATGCCAAAGCAATAAACTCAGATTCCATTGTAGAATGAGTTATACAGGTCTGTTTCTTAGACCCCCATGCAACTGCTCCTCCTCCAAGGGTAAAAACCCAACCACTCGTAGACTTGGAATCTTCAAAGTCAGTATTCCAACTTGCATCACTATACCCTTCAATAACAACAGGAAACTCGGTATAGTGAATTCCATAGTCTAAAGTATGCTTTAGATATCTAAGAATCCTGTTCACTGCATTCCAGTGTTGATGACCAGGATTATTAGTGTATCTACACACTTTACTCATTGCATAGGCAATGTCAGGCCTTGTGCAGTTCATTGCATACATAAGGCTACCTACAACACTGACATATTTTAATTGTTGAACACTAGCACCATCATTAGGAGTCAATTTCATATTTGGATCATATGGGGTGCATGCTGGTGAACTATTAAGATATCCATACTTTGTAAGAATTTTCTCAATATAGTGTGATTGACATAATATGATGCCATTTTTATTTCTTATTATTTTGATTCCTAAAATAACATCTGCAACACCCAAGTCTTTCATACAAAACAAGGAAGATAAAAATCTTTTTGTTTGATTTATGCATTCACTATTGTTACCCAAAATAAGCATATCATCAACATATAAACAAATAATAATAATTGAGCCACTATCTACTTTACTGTAGACACATTTGTCCGCATCATGAATTTTAAAACCATTATGCACCAGAGAACTATCAAATTTTTCATGCCATTGCTTAGGGGCTTGCTTTAATCCATATAAGGATTTCTCAAGTTTGCAAACTTTGCGCTCTTGCCCTAGCACTACAAAACCTTCAGGTTGCTCCATATATATCTCTTCATCTAATTCTCCATTCAAAAAGGCCGTTTTCACGTCCATTTGATGGATTTGAAGCTTATATATGGCAGCCATGGCAATCAGAATTCTAATAGTAGATATTCTGGTTACAGGAGCAAAAGTATCAAAATAATCAATACCTTCTTTTTGTTTAAAGCCTTTTGCAACCAAACGTGCTTTAAATTTATCGATTGTACCATCAGCTTTTAATTTCTTTTTGAAAATCCATTTGCAGCCAATAGTTTTGCAACCAACAGGTAAATCCACTAATTTCCAAACATTATTAGACATAATTGATTCTATTTCATCATTAATAGCTTCTCTCCAAAAGGCAGCATCTTGAGAAGACATAGCCTCTTGAAAAGACACAGGATCATTCTCAATTAGAAATGTATAAAAGTCAGAACCAAAATTAGTTGGTTTTCTAATACGTTTACTGAGTCTAACTTCAGTTTCTGGTTCATCAACACATTCATTAGAATATTCAATCATGTCATTTACAGGAAGTTCATCTACTACAATCCGGCTGCCATCAAGAAGAGAATCAAATGCATTTTTATATTCTATGAAAGATGCATCTCTAGATTCTACAATAACATCATTAACAATGTCCAAAAATCTATATGCTTTACTATATTCAGCATACCCAACAAATGCACATTTAAATGCTTTAGGTCCAACCTTCTTCCTTTTATTTTCTGGAATTTTAACATATGCTAAACAACCCCAAACACGAAAATAACTAAGATTAGGTTTCTTACCAAAACACAATTCATAAGGTGATTTATCAGATTTGGAATAAGGAACTCGATTAAGAATATAACAGGCAGAAAGTATAGCTTCTCCCCATAAGTTGGAATGCAAACCCGTATTAAGAAGCATAGCATTCATCATTTCTACAAGTGTTCTGTTTTTCCTTTCTGCTACTCCATTCTGTTCAGGAGTTCTAGGAGCTGACGTTTGATGGATAATACCATTATCTTCACAGAATTTATCAAATTCTCCACCTAAGTATTCACCTCCTCTATCTGTTCTTAAATGTACAATCTTTGTTTTAAACCTATTTTGTACTTCAGCTAGATAAAGAAGAAATTTGGAAAATGCTTCAGATTTATGTTTCAACAAATAAACATAACAAAATTTTGAGTAATCATCTATAAAGGTAATAAAGTACCTATTGCCACCACGACTCAAAACATTATCCATCGTACACACATCAGAATGCACTAATTCAAGCAATTTATAATTCTTTTCTACACTAGGAAACGGGAGTCTAGTTAGCTTAGTTTGAATGCATGTCTCACACTTATGTTTATGTTCTATTTTCACATGACACTTTAGAAGACCAAAGTTATTCATATTATGAATGCAACGAGAATTTATATGTCCTAATCTTGAATTCCAAAGAAAATAAGAGTCAACCATATAAACAGAAGTAGTAGCTTCATTTATGCTCATCTTGAACATACCACCAGTGGCAAACCCTTTTCCTACAAAGATTTTCCCTTTGGTCACAGTTACAATCCCAGACTCAATAACAATCTTAAAACCATTTCGTGACAGGAGATCTGCAGAGATTAAATTTTTCCGAACTTCTGGAGCATAGTGGACATTCTCAAGTGTTAGGACTTTCCCGGAGGTGAACTTAATTTCCACACTCCCTTTTCCCAGCACTTTAGTTGAGGAAGAGTTTCCCATAAAGAGATTGCATCCCTCCCCCACTACTTCATACGACTTGAACAAGTTCCTGTCGTTTGCCACATGAACAGTGCTTCCAGTATCCAGGTACCAGTCCTTATTTGCAGCCACCATAAAGGTTTCAGAGATTACAGCAACAAGCCTCTCCTCTGACTCATTTGGCTTAGGACCAGTCCTCTTCCGTTCTCTGCATTCTCTAGCAAAATGGCCAAACTTGCCACAAACATAGCAACTAATTTTCTTTTTATCAGTTGGCTTTTTCCCTTTCACAAAATTCTTTTTGATTTTCTGGGTTTTCATGATTTTGCCACCCTTGTTACTAACAAAATTCACTTTAGGATAACCTTCTTTAGGACTCGAATTCTTTTTGTCACGAAGACGAGTCTCTTCCTCAATTCTGATGTCCTTAAGAAGGCCATCTAAAGTGATTTTCTCATTTTTATGTTTTAGGTGATTCCTATATTCTTTCTAGGAATCCGGCAGCTTCCCAATGATGACAGCAACTTGAAAGTCATCATCAAGATACATACCTTCTCCTTTGATCTTATAGGCCAGTATTTGC
The DNA here is from genome assembly GCF_984573655.1 of Nuphar pumila. Classification (NCBI taxonomy): domain Eukaryota; kingdom Viridiplantae; phylum Streptophyta; class Magnoliopsida; order Nymphaeales; family Nymphaeaceae; genus Nuphar; species Nuphar pumila. Next base: position 6,417,121 of record NC_143262.1, read on the forward strand.
ATCTCATGAATTTGAGCAAGTATAGGCTTATCATCAACAATAGAAAAATTAACATACTGATCTACTATAAACCTTTTGTTACCAGCATCTTCTGCATTGTACTTGATCTCGAGAGCATTCCACAACTCTCCAGCCGACTCCAATGGTGAATACAGGTCAAAGAGTGAATCGGCTAAAGTGTTCAGGATATGCCCTTTGCATCTGTAGTTGTCAGTATGCCACTTCTCTCGCTCTTTCTTCTGTTCTTCTGTCTCAACTTCTCCAGCAACGACAGTGGGACAAGACTTTTTGAGGACATAGTCGATATGCAGTTCGGACAGCAAGAAAGATACCTTTGATTGCCAACGCTTGAAGTTTGACCCATCAAATCGATCAAGTTTTTCAAGGTCACGGCTAAGCAGATTGATGGAGTTGGATGTCGAACCAGAGGCCATGAATGAAGTTCTAAAATTGTTATACCAACCTAGTGAAAACAGGATTTCAGAAAAGAGAATTCAAGCCTAGAGGCACGTTCTTAAGATCGCTATCTTTAGAACTTCAATCGCCCCACTCCGGAAATTCCGAAGATGCGAAAAAGGGTTTTGTTACGACTGAGTTCCCAGGATACAACTAGGCTTTAACCTCAAGAGAGTCACTGCTTCGCAAGAACAGATGACCTCTCCCACACATGAACTCTGCAAGCCAAACCGAGAAGAAAGAAAGGAGAAAACTGGAGAGTCAGAAATTCTGATATCCAAAAGACGAAGATAGAAGATATTTATAACCTTTTAGAGAGGCCAAAACGTTTTGCGATAAATGAGATTAAAGGCCATAAATCTGACAGTTTGAAAATAGGATGAAAGGTACCTGAACGGTCACCCACCTTTGACTGTCAATCAAAGGCCTCCAAAACCGTCCAACAGTCACAAAGCGCCTTAAACTCAATATAAATGCTATTAAAACCTTTCAAACGGCCAGATGTCTCAAAACCAAAAAATCAAAATGGATATTTGCGTCTCAAAGCGTGCGAAGTGCAAAGTGCGCCATCAAAACGCCACATTGCGCCTCAAGCGCCCTTGCGCACGCACGCGCGCGCGCGCGCGTGTGCGCGAACGGCGCGTCCGTTGCTACACGATGCGCAGCAACGTCCGCAATCCACCTAAATACTCAAGGCTTACCAAAGTAAAGAATAGATTACAAACTCTCTATTTAAACCTCTTGAAAAGCTTTTCTCTCTTAGATATGGGACTAAACTTTTCAAAACACTTTTGATAGTAACCATTAATAATTTAAAACTTTCCTAACAGGAATCCCAAACTCAGATCCACATAACTTTAAAATTGGTACCTGACAAAAATCATGACCCAAACCCAGCCTGCATATTGCTCTTGGGTGGCTTTTTGTAAATTTTTTTTTAATATTTTGGTAGTTAGATGAAAATCGTGTTTGTTGTATTGTGGATAGGGATGGCAGGGGATGGGGATGGGGGCGGGGGCACGGGACAAGGTCTCGAATTGTGTCCTGTTTCAAAATTCTGCCCTCCATACTTGCCTCTATTCCTACACGGGTTTTGATTTTTACCTCCGTTCCCGCTTTCATCTGCATTTCATGTCTTCCATCCCTGGTCCAAATGGGGCGAGGCAGGATGGGCCCGTCTTCTCTTGGTTCATCTCCATTCCTAAAAAATGGATTGAGGATGGGATGGGGGTGAGGCAAGGCGGGGATCAAGATGAGAACGGAGTGGGGTGGGGGAAAGCGTAAGTTCATTCTCACCTCCATCCCCGGACAGGTTTTGATTTTAACCTTCATTCCCGCTTTCATCCCCGTTTCATGTCCTTCATCCCCGGTTCAAACAGGATGAGGCAGGGCGGGGCCCCATTTTCCCCGTCCCTAATTGTGGAGAGCATTCTAGGCATGGACTTCACTCTTTTGTTTTTTCTAAAACCTACCACATATTTATATGTATTTATTTATAGTATTGTAATATTCTCATTCGCTTGTAGGCTTCACTTTGGCCCATGAACCATGTGAAACATCCCCAGATGCGTTCCCATTTCAACACGTGTGCATGCAGATTTTTTTATTTTAAAAATCAGATAATATCAATGTGAACAGATAGAGTTTGCCATCTTTGACTTTTTGGAAGCTTTAAGTCAAAAAACAAGGGTTTATTTTTTAATAAAATAATTTAAAAATAATTTTTAACATTATTTTAATAGCTTTATCACGTGACATGTTCTGATTGACATATAATATTTTTTAATTAATTTTTGGCTGAATCAGAACAATTTACTAAAGAATCGGTATCGGCCTATTCACCTGAATCATTGGCCAAACAATACAGGTCTGATTCAGATACTGACAACATTGGTCTAGACGAGCTGCACTTTTATGATCTTAACAAAAGAAAAAAAAAACAAAAGTTAATCAAGTCACTATATAGGTGAGAGAAGTTTGAAACGGCAAAAATAATATAAAAATTGAAAATTTCTGTTTTTATTGCTTTTTTGTTGGCAAAATGAAATAAAATAAATAATTAAAAATTGTAAAAAATATGTAGAAAATAACAAAAAATAAAAATAAGATAGATTAAGATGATGGAATTGTTTTAAACTTCTCAGTAAATGGTAAACTGAGAATGTTTCAAACTAACCAGTAAATGAAGGGGACAAGGAACACAGAGGAAACAATAATGATAAGGATGGATCTCATCTACCATGTTTAAGCAAGTGGGCCTTACATGTACGAATTGTCTAAGGGGATTGGTGGAGGATGTCCAGGTGGTCAAGATTATAGCATGATATTACAATATTATCCTTCTAAAAATTGCATGAATGATATTAACCAATGACATGATCATCCTTTTGTTTGGTAACGCTACATCGATAATATCCGTTTCAAATATATATATATATATATATATATATATATATATATATATATATATATATATATATATATAAGTGGAGTAATAGGTAAGTGTGAAATGATATGTGCTAAATGAGTTTTTCAAGGTTTTTAGTTTTATTTTTAACATATGGGTGAGTTTCTATAAGATTCAAAAATGCTCCAAATCTTTGTAAATTTTTTAGGCTCCAAATATTATTTTTTTCATATATATATATATATATATATATATATATATATGTGTGTGTGTGTGTGTGTGTGTTTCACAGGAAAACCCGATCAGGTTTTCAACTAACAAGCTCTGGACGCACAACTGTAAGCTGTGCGTCCAAGAACATTTCAAAAATGACCTTTTAGCACGGCTCTTGACTGCCACTAAAGGCCTGGTTTCTGCCCAGGTCTTAATCAGCAGTCAAGACTGCCTCTAAAAGGTGTAAAACACAATTTATTTGTTCGGTCGAATTTGTGTTGGACAGTTTAATAGATTGATGATACGAGATTCTCCTGTTTCATATATATATATATATATATATATATATATATATATCAAACCCCCTTTTGTCGAATACATATCGGATGCACACAGAGCCCTACCTGTGTTTTATGGGGCCTAATGCGGAGGAAAAAAATAGCCCCCTTATTAATAGTAGGAGTTCGGGGCCCAAATTTTTTTTAAAGAATCAAAATAACAATAAAATTTGCATTCACATTAAACAAATATAATATTCTAAATATTTATATTATATTAAATAAAAATTCAAGAAGACGAGGGGGCACATGGGTTTTTAATGTTTAATCGGATCTGAGTAAGGCAAAAGTTCTTGCCCAAACCTTTTCTAAACAAATGGGGAGCTCGGGCCTTAAAAATGGGCCCCTAATTTTTTTTTTTGGGCCCAAAGGCCCTCAGGCCCAAGCCTCATTGGCCTCTTTACAGGTTCGGCTTTGGATGCACACACGATGCATGTATTTTTTTGGACTTTAAGATCGCCACTAAAGGTCCAAAATGCAAAAAAAAATAATTGTGTGCTGCTGATCACGCATTGCGTCCTACGTACTCTCTATATATATAGTGGTTTTTTACCATGATACCTTATGGTGGTACACACTCTTGTTTTATGGATCAAGCTACCAAATGAAAAATATAACCATACGAATGTGACTGTTTATGTAATATGTTAAGGAAGGTTTTATCATGTCTAATACATCATCATAATAATTTACTAGACGGTAAAAAATCAACTACTCACAATTCATGAAAATATAGGTGGTTTACAAACAGTGCACACAATTCATGAAAATAGGGGTGGTTTAGATATGGTACAAAGTATCTTGGTACACACAGGAAAGGGCGTAACAGTGGATAACCTTCCTATGGACTCTTCCGGCCCATTTTTTTTGTGTTTTGGACCTTTAACGGTCCTGGACTGCTGCTAATGACCTGGGTGGAAAAACCGCTTTTAGCGGCGGTTTAACCATTATGTTTCAATTAGCGCTCGCCGCTAATAGCGGGGACGATCAGTGATGAGTGATATATATATATAAAGTTGATCTTTCTTCCTTGTTGGCATCATGCCATTGCTTCTCTTTTATTTATTCATTTTGTCTCAACCTTGAAATTTGGTTTTTTTTTAACACAGTCAACTTATATAGGCTGTAGAAAAACTTTAGCGATGCTTCTTCCTTGCTTGGGGATGTCATGCCAAGGTGATGAAATCCTACCAAATGAAATATGAGAAAAATATGTAAAAAATAGTTTTTTTTTATTTTTTAAAATTTTAATTTTAACCATAATTAAATACATGATCCATGTGCTTGTTTTCAAGGTTCATTTTGTTTTAAATCAGAAAAACATGATCCGGGTGACCGTTTCTGCTAAATAAACTGTGATAAACTATGTTAAACACATCTACAGGGTTGGATTTGCTAAAAAAGTGCTGAAAAACCCATTTAACAGGCTTGTTTCTCATGTTCTCATCACCCATCATGCCAGTACTCCAACTTGTTATTCAATAATATTTTCCCTTCAAATGAAAATACTATTTATTTCTTGTAGATGACACCCAAATTAAATAGGGAAAGAGGCTTTATAATATATCTATCCAATTCAGGCATGCATTAATGCAAACACAGAGTTAGTTTTGAAAGTAGATGTGAGGGGTCAAAATGGATCAGTGGCTCCACCAACTTGAGACCTTTCCTTCTGACACATGTCAATGTGGATGCTCTGAGATGGCGCCACATGGCAGTCTCTCCTTCTTCCAGAAAAGTAAAGCTTTGAAATTCAAACTCCAATGAAGCACCTTGTGAGGTGGTGCCATATGGAAAGCTCTTGCAGAGAAAATCAAGCAAACCTCAATTTTGAAAATTTTCAAACTCTGCTGAGGTGTCTCACTCACAAAATTCGTGTTTTATTTATTTCAAAATTCCAAATGGCATGCCCTGAGATGGCGCCACATAGAAGGCTCAGATTTACTCTGTTTGAATTTCAAAATCCTTCAGAAAAACTATAAATACCCTAGCCCACGCCTAGTCAAAGGAGGCTTCTTCTCTTTTGAATCTGAATTTCAACCTAAGTTCTGAACTCCATTCTTTTTCTTCTGAGTCTACGCCCTTTTTTTATCCCACCTGAAGGTCCAGAGATACCAGAAGAACACAAGGTAGGGTCCTATCCCAGTCGGTTCTATTGAAACAATGTTTCTGTTTTGATTCAAATACTGAATCACATAAATTTTTCATTTTGAAGAAAGGGTTTATTCGGAAGATGGATTGAACCATTCCCATAGAACGACATATATTAAAATAAGCATGCTTACTTGATGATTTTCTAGCATTCATGCATTTAGTTAGATTTAATTCATATTTTATTTTGTTAATTTAGCATATTTTAAAAGTTAATTAGGTTTAACTCGGTGTTTATTTCAATTCTGTCTAGTTTCTGTAAGAAAATTCACCCGATATGTTTCATTAATAATATATTAAAAAGGGTTGAAACTAGATCATGGAAATGGGCGATGAGTCAGTATCAGGTTTAAGGCTCATCAGTTGTGACAGTAAGCCTTTGAGTGGCTCCATCTGCATTGGTTTCACTAAAATAAGTACACAATGATATTGGTAGTAGATCAAAGCTACATCCCCAGATATCAGTTGTGTTTCTATCTGATATTGATAAAAACTTGTATCTGAAAACATGCATCCAATTAGACCCTCTTGGGGGACTTGATGCAACGTACGCAGATCTCACCTGTTTCCAGCATTATCAATAACTCCAAAATCTAATATACTCTGGTAGTTTGGCTGTCACCAGATAAAACCAGATCCATGGATGATAGACCAAATCTAGAGGATTTTATAGGCTTGATTTGTTTAATACCTAAAGCAATTAAAGCATTAAGCCACATTTTGATATAATGAGGCAGTACAGGTGAAACATGGAATAAATTTTCTTGCCTCTTGTAAAGTAAAAGCTCTCTCTCTCTCTCTCTCTCTCTCTCTCTCTCTCTCTCTCTCTCTCTCTTGGTTACTGCTTGGTACTTCACCAACTTAAGCCTAAGGATGAGAAAAGTAAAGGAATTTCTCACATCTCATCCAACCATAATCAACCATGAACCTGATTGTGTTCAAAGTATATTGCCTCCTGTTAAAACTCTCTCTCTCTCTCTCTCTCTCTCTCTCTCTCATATGGTTACTGCTTGGAATTTCTCACATCCCAAACGACCATAACCAACCAACTTAAGCCCAAGATGAAAAAAACCAAAAAAAGTATGAGGAATCTCCTACATCACAATCGCCCACAATCAACAATGAAGCTAAACGTGCTCAAAGATGGTACAATTGTTACTGTATGGCAATCCATGTGATGCCACCTTTTCCCTTTGATATGACCCACCGAGTTCTTGCCTCGCTTTCTCTCCATGAGCTAAAAATCCATCTCTAGAAAGCGGCCACCCTCAATTATGATAACCAACATGAAATTACCACTCACCACATATCCCTACCAAAGGAATCATACACAATAGAGCCAAACGCACAAATAACCAGCAATTTGCACAAACAAATTCACTATTGATAAACCAAATTTACAGTAAAAAAGAATACAGAGCTCTTAACTCACAATTCACAAACCCCACTTCAAGAGAAAAACAATGTTTTACTGTTAACGCATAGTAGCAGTACCACAATTTTACGTACAGTTGGTGAATACGGGTTTTACCAAGGAGTCTTCCTTCCACCTCTTATGTAAGTGCAAACTACAAAAAATCTAGAGAGAGGAAAGAGAGAGATGGGTCGGTCAATGGGTGACAGAGCCGAACCCCCTAGCGAGCCCACCGACAGTGCCGGGTCCGAACCCGAGGCAGGCCAAGAGGCCCCTCCTGTACGGTAGGAAGGTCCGCTTCTTGAGCTCCTCCGACACCGTAGTCCGGGAGGCCGAGTAGTGGATCTCGTGCGAAGACGCGAGCGACGACCTCCTTATGCTTCCGCCGCCGCTGCCGCTTCCGGCGCTATCCGTCGATCGGAAACTCGAGTTCTTCGCCTCCATCTTCTTTGCCCTCCCCTCCGAAGCGCTCCTGAAGAGCAGATCCTTGAGGCTCCACCTTTTTCCGATTTTCGACGTCGCCGGCGTCATCGTCGCCGTCGACGACGAAGACGATTCAGGTTTGAGTCGCTCTGATTCTTCTCCGGTAGCGCCGCTGCCGAAAAATTTGGAGCGCAGAGGCGACAGGGAGCGAGTTCTCCGGCTGGACCCCGAGGCCCGCTCCCGCCGGCTTGCGGCCTTCCTCGTCTCCTCCAGCGCGGCCTGGAACGGGTCGAAATCCTTCGCCGGCCGCGAGAACGCGCCCTTAAGCAGCCGCTTCCCTTGCTCCACCGGCGACCGCGGAGACTGCGGGACGGATCCCTCCGGCACCTGCAGCCGCGGCGGCGGCTTCAGCGGCCGGATCTTCCCCTCGTGGAAGAGCTCGTCCGCGGAGGAGATCGCAGGCTTCTCGGCGAACCGGAAGCTGCTGAACTCGAACTCGAAGTCGTCATCTTCGCCGCCGCAGGAACCCTTGGGCTTCCCCGGGGATTCCTCCCAGAGGAACGGCACGACGGCGGACTGCGCTCGGTTGGGGCTCGTCGGCGCGCTGCTGAAGTAGAAGAGGCCGACTCCAGCCCAGCGCGCGGGGCTCGACGGCGCGGTCGCGAAGGGGGAAGAGCACGCGCTGTCGAACTGGAAGTCGATGGTGTCGGGCGGCATCGGCCGGACGATCTCCATCTCTATCGTTCGCCGGAATCCGGTATCTCTCAGGCGTGTTTTCCGGCTGGCCTGGCTTGTTCGGAGAGAGGGGGAGGGTGGTCTTATGGTTATGGGTGGGGGGCGGGGCGCGGAGGGAGGGAGGAAGGAGGAGCGAAAGCGCGCAGCTTGACCGGTGCCGCCTTCCAACTGCCTTTTATGTGCGAAATGATCAGGTGCAATATGATTGCACAAATATTTATGCATTAAGCACCTTATCACCCTCCATCTTAGGGACAGGCCTGTCAAGTGTGGGACCCAAGACCTGATGGAGGGCGGTTGGGTGCTTAATGTACAATTTTTGTGCAATTATATTGCACCCGATCCCGTTTCTTACCTCGCAGTTGTTTGACTGGCGACGGCAGACGGTTTATCCATCTGCCTTGAGTCGGAAGTATGTCACAAAGACACGGGTATGATTCGACTCGACACTCCACAAAAGCACGGCGAGCTCAAACATTTTTCAAGCTATTTTTTTTTTCAAAAATGGGACAGGACAGGAGGACACATAACATTTAATTTGCCGATTAAAAATTATTTGTTGATGTTTAAAAGTATATTTTTATTGAAATATTATTATAAATATTAAAATAACATTCGTAGGTCCCTCGGCCAGAATGGCGTGGTCCTGTGACATAGGGTCAGCTTGCGGGTCTTGGTGGTGTGGATCTTATGAACTGGTGAACTGAGCCCACCCGAACTTGGCCTGGTTTGGTTCAGGTTCGGGTTAAAATAGGGTCATGGTAGACTGAACTAAATCTAAATATTTGGCAACAAGTGCGAATTAGAATCTGGGTACAAACTAGATCCGAGTAAAAGTATTGAATCCAAATAATAATACTGGATCCGCTAAAAAACAGGATGAAAACAGGGGGCTTAGTTTACAAGTAATAAAATGGAAACTGATTGGATTCAGTTCAGATTCACATCTAAATCCAGCAGAAAGTAGTGATGCAAATCCGAATCAAAATCGTTGAATCATGCATGTTAGACCGATTCCCATCTGGAATGTACATTTAGAGCTCAATTCAAGGATCCATATACTAGAATCATTTGTCGGATCCATATTCCAGAATCATTTTTTGAAAAAACTACAAAAACACAAATAACTGTTTGTCTATTTACAAACACTGACCTAACTTTTTAGATATTACAAACCCGCCTAGTTCATCAAGCAAGTTTCAAAAGTTAGGTATGTATTTATAATATTTCAAAAGTTAGGCTGTGTTCGTAAATAAACTAAAAGTTAAACGTATTTTTGTAAAATTTACATAAATTTTCTATCTTTATTTGTAGTTTCTTTTATGGCTACTGGATGCAAACGTGTGAGAAATGAAAAGTGAATTCCACCCCTTATTTTTGCTGTGTCTTAACGTTAATTTAATTGGGTGGGGGAGACCTTCATCATGCTTAGGGATGAGAGTTGGGCGGGGCGGGCCGGGCCGGGCCGGTTCGGGGGACAAGGTCTCCACCCTCGCCCCGCCCGTGCCACATCCCCGCCCCATCCCGGCCTGGTTGGATCAGCAAAGGAAAGGGGAAATGCTCAAAGAGAAAGTCATCCCCCGGGCGGTGGCTCTGTTTTCGATAGAGCTTGAACACTCGTGTGGCTCCCAATAGAAACCAGAAGTAGGGGGTGCACCCTTGATGGCTGACATCGAAAGAAGGGGTAATGGTGGCTCTTAGCACCCCCGACAACCTAAAAATGAGGGTTGCAGAATAGAGGAGGGAGAGAGGAAGAAGGTTACCTGGCGATAGTCGAGGTTTCCGACGTAAGTGACAACAACATCGGGCTCACAACAGCGGTTGGCTTCCAACGGTGGTGGCTGTGGTGGTCAGTGACAGTGGCTTCCGATGGTAGCACAACGGTTGGCTTTCGACTGGTCACGGCGGTGGCACGGTTCCGACCGATCTGCAAACGGAGAAGGATCCGAAAGAAGGAGGAGCTTACACGGGGAGGTAAAAGGAGGAAACAATCGGGCTGCGTGAGAGGGAAGGTGAACAAAAATGAAGAAAGGAGGTTTGTGTTAGGGTTTATCGGGGAGAGGGAAGGGCGGGGATGGGGCAGAGCGGGGGAGGGACGGGGAAAGTGTCAGTCCATCCCCGCTTCTATCCCTGCAAGGGGATGAATTTTAACCTTCAGCCCCGCCTCCATCTCTGTTTCATGCCCTCCATCCCCAGTCCAAACGGGGCGAGGCGGGGCGGGGCCCGCTTTCCCTCGGTGCACTGCCATCCCTGGTCATGCTGCTGTTGAAAACTCGTGCTTACGTCTTTTTCCTCCTCTATTTTCATTGATTTGATTAGTTGGTTTTAAGATAACATTCAATCTTTTAGTTTCCATTAATATATCCACCAAAGCTATCTCAACTTTTAAGCTTTTAACTTAACCTTCTAGGTTCAAATCCCATGGGTGTCACACCTTGTGCAAGCCAAAGCATGGTGACTTTCTGAGAGCAAAAGCTCACAGAGTTTTATACAGTCAGTCAGGACAGCGACAGTAAATATGTCCAGCAGAGCCAGCGCGGTTAGGTCTCTGATCCTGAGAGTAATTTCTCTGTGTAAATATAAAAAAAGAAAAACCTTGTCTTAACCAAAGATCTCTAAGACTAAACCGAGATTACTGATAGGAGCCACAGTGGACATGAGTGGAGGCTTGAATTGAGATGTGATCATGAATGAACGGCAGTAAATTCATTAAATTTGATTTTACAGTTTGGGGCCTATTTGAGAATTACATTTATTGGTCATGACCATGACTTTATTTTTTTTTTTAAAGGCAAGCTGGGGGTAAGCTGACCCCTGACCATGGCTTTATTCATAATAAAAAAAAGTGCCACTTTCTTTGAAGGGTCGAGAGTCGGTTGGGTGAGACACCTTAATGAATCTTTCATCAAGAATAGACCAAAGTGGTTTGGCATAGTGAGATGGGCCTATACAGTTTGGGCGCGCGCAGTTTAGGTTTAAATCCCATGTGTAAGCCGAAGCTTGGTGATTCTCTGGGGTTGATGAGTAAGCCCTCAGAGTTTTATGCTGACATGGATCGAAACCATAAGTATGGCAGGCTGAGCCAATGCAACTAGGTCTCTGTGCCTCGAGTGGTTTCTTCAAGTATATATATATGTATATATATATTTCATCAAGAATCAGGAATGATTTTGATTTATAATGAGCGGAACAAATCAAACAGTCGGACTTGGCTCGATTACCAGCGGATTGAGCTCATGTCTCGGCTCATTGCCCAGTGGACTGAGCTTGTCTCATCCTTGAATGAGACAAACTGAACAAGAGCTGGTTCACTTAATTAAAAACATTCTATATGTTATATATATATATATACACTTAACAGTTCATGTTTTATGTATATAACTTTTATTCATCCTTCTTTTTTCATATATATTTTATGCATCCTTCTTTTTATATATTACACTTAAAATATATATGATTTATTCATGTGAGCCCTCCGGAGCTGAGCTAAGCCAAACACAGACTCATTTAAGCAAAATGAGCTGCTCCTGGCTCCGTTTGCCAACTATATGAACCGAATGAGTTTGTGACAAGCTAAACCAAGCCGAGTCACAATCTGCTCGGTTCATTTACCAGCCCCAGTGACAAATATCACGAATGCTTTCATTAGACTCATCGAGTCAACTTTTGGCTGGTTGACTCTGAGTTGAGGGTCAAGATTTGACTGGTTGAGTCTGAGTCGAGGGTCAAGTTTCAAGTCTTCAATTGCCGTTTGCTTTCTTGGACTAACCATTACTTGTTCACACACTATACAAGAATCGCCTTGTTTTCAGGCTAAGCAGCAAAGATGATTTCTCTAGTGGGTGTTTGTGTCGCACAAAAACGGATCATTGGAACCCCGGAACGAATGCATAGCTCCCCGCCCTCAATTTCCTAATTCCCGAGCGAGGACCCGGGGACTGTTTGTGTGTCACAGTAAAAGCCCCCTTTCAGTGGTAAAGGAGGGTTTTTCGTGAGTCCCATACCAAAAAGTTGTGCACACAAACACGGCAAGCTTCTTTCCACAGGGAAAGCCTCTCACTTGGCACTAGGTTTTCACACCTCAGTTCCATTTACAATGGAAACAAAGTGTTGGGATGGTTGGACTATGTTTCTGTTCTTACACTTGCAAGACCTAATCACGCTGGCTCAGCCTGTCATACTAACAGTCTCTGTTCATGTTGGCGTAAAACTCCAAGGGCTTACCCCTCTACCCTAGGGAGTCGTCAAGCTTCGGCTTACACAGGGTGGTGATACCTATGAGATTTGAACTTAAACTGCCCGTCCAACAGTCTAGGACCCCATCTCACTAGCCCAAACCCTTTGGGTTACTGCTCACACAAATTTATTTTATGCACAGTGTTACATGCAATGCAAACGCCCCTAGAGGGTAAAGGATGGCAGTGGACCTGAGGAAAGGGCCCCCCGCCTCGCCCATTTGGACCGGGGATGAAGGGCATGAAGGGCATGAAACGAGGATAGAGTCGGGGATGAAGATTAAAATTCATTCCCGTGTGGGGATGGACTTACGCTTTCCCCCGCCCTGCCCCATCCCCATCTTGATCCCCGCCTTGCCCTGCCCCGCCCCATCCCTAATCCTTCTAAGGGATGACAATAGACCGTGGTGAAATGGGGCTCCGCTCTGCCTCACCCCCGTTTGAACCGGAGATGGAGGTGGGGGTGGAGGTTAAAATCCATCCCCGTGTGGAGGATGGAGCTCAGATTTTGAGATGGGCCAGGGGTGGAGGACCTTGTCCTCGGCCCCGGTCCATTGCCATACCTACTAGAGGGTAGGTCAGAGGCACCTTTGATGGATTACTGTGGGAGGTGCCTTGGATACTGTCCTTCTTCCCGGCAACCCAAACACTATGATTGGATGGTTTACTTTTCAGGTAGGTCCCGCAAAAATTGTCAGAGCAATTCATGTTCTAGATGATCAGCATCTAAAGCACAAAAGAAGATGAACGGCGGTGCTTGGGTTGCCGTTCATCTCATGGATGAAGGGCATACAAGGCACCTCTACCGATAGAGGTGCCTCTGACATGATACGGTCTCCTAGAAGGTGACAATTGAAGAAAAGATCATCAAAATCATGTGAGGATGGTTCAAATCTGCTTTTGTTGGATCTTCTGTGTTGCCCAATAATTGAGTGATTTCCCTATCAAAGAAAAATTGTCCCAACAAATTGAGTGGTTTCTTAGAAAAACATGAGTGTGGGGGTTCATCCGAAGCTTAGTCGCAAACATTGATTTTGGGGATTTTCTCATCAAGGAATAATCTTGCGATATTTTTAAAAGTATGTTTTCTCAGAAAAAAATATCTGTACATTTTAACTTTAAAATATGTAATAAAATATATCACAATACAATAAAATTCCATGTAAATGATGATATCACATTAACATTGCAATAATATCGTGATAAAGCCGAAATATTTTCAAGATACATGATATTTTTAAAAATATCATGATTATTTTGAGATTATATCGGGTTCTGAAAATCACAATATTTTCAAAATATCACGGATATTTGTTACTATGATCCAAAGTCATATAGCAACAAGACATGCATCAAAGGATACAGCTCCATGGATCTTTCTACACTGCTTAGCTGATCCATATCCTCCCTATGCATCAAATACTGGCCCTTGCTTCCGAGTATTGTTTGAAGCAATAGACCAATAGTGTAACTGGCTATAGGAAAGGCAAGAGTTTGGTGACTGTTGATATTTGATAACTGGTTCCTAGAACTATGATACCAAGTCAGTGAAGTGGGAAGTAGGATCCGCGAACTTAAAACCAAAAGTTAAAATTGATTTTAAAGTTTTTTTTTTCAGGCAACAACGTAGATAAGTGCTTCAACTAAGGCATCTAATTTTTTTAGTCAACAAAAGGGGAAAACCATTAAAAAAAATTCAAGTGGTCATGTGAGTAATGAATTGGCCATGTTTGACATATTTCTCTAGCCTCCGTCACTACAATAAATGGTGCCAAAAGTGAGTACTCATTGTCAGTTTTTCTTATTATATTTAAATTAAAATCTATCAATATATTTCTTTTTCTTTTTTGGATAGGCAAATTGAGGGATAGCCCAGTGGGATTTGAACCTAAGACTAATGCCACCTAACCATCCAGTTATTTCATTCAATCCCCAATAATTTTCCTATTTTTTTTTTCTCAAAATACAATTTTTTTTTATTGATTGTGAGTTTTCCCTTGTGCCAAAAACAACGTTCTAATATTGAAGGTATGACATTAACTTGACTAGGATTTATAAAATCTTTGTAGGTTTTTTCTTCATCACCACTTTCAACAGGAGGCAGCTTTTTGTTAATCTAGCGAGAGATTAAGCGTAGTCAAACATGCCCACGAGGGCTACATGATTATTGTATATATCCTAATACTAGATCCAATATATATATATATATATATATATAGGCATAATCGGGTCGAATCTTGTTAGACTTGAAGTCGAACTCGGATTTGAGAATACTACAACAGAATCGAGTGCAATTAGCATTCGGATCTGGTTTTGCTACCAAATCAGACTAAATGCACTTGAATTTGACCGGTTATCAGGTCCAAACCCGAACAATTTAGGTCTCTAAAAATGAAAGCTGGGATGTGAGTAAAGCCTTTGGCAGCAGCAAAGAATACTCATGCCCAAGGAAAACAGTCGTAAACTTGAAGTAGTGTCTGCAAGATATGGGGTTGCCATTGAAAGGCCTTATATGGAATGGCACCAAGTAGCAAACTCACTAGAGATGGCAGTGTTGGAGTCACCCACGTAATGTGGGTGTTACCCACATTAAGGACTCTCATAAAGATGTCCCTATCAGATAAGCCCCACGACTTTGGAAGAGAACAGTTACGTAACTATTACCTAATAAGGATTTGCGTTATAAAAGGGGTATTGATGAGAGACCAAAAAATAGTGCGCAATACAATCAACACAGTTGATTGCTCTAGGATTGGATTCTGCTCACCATCACTGAAGGGCCTGCACTCATTGAGGGTAGTGATCGGCTGGGGAGACGAACATCTCAGAAACACTCAACCGGTCCACCGTCAGCCATTATCGGACAATCATGGCCGCATCATGTACGCTCTTAATTTGTCTCTCCTATGCGCAGACAGATCCCAACATTAGGTTATGGGCCCACGCCACACTTTTCTGTTGCACGGGCCTGTTGGCATTTTTCTATGACTGTCGTCATGGGGCAACACAGGTCGCAGGTTGGCTGCGGGTGTGGGTGCATTGGGAGCATTCTTAGGGCTGGCAATGGACTAGGGCGGGGAAGGGGGACAAGGTCTCCACCCCCACCTCGTTTCAAAATCTGAACCTTCATCCCCGCCTCCATCCCCACACGGGGATGGATTTTGACCTCCACCCCTGCCTCCATCCCCATTTCATGTCCTCCATTCCCGGTCCAAATGAGGGTGAGGCGGGGCGGGGCCCCATTTCCCCTCAGTCTATAGTCATTCCTTAAAGGATTGGGGACGGGGCAGGGTGGGGAAAGGCGAGGATTGAGACGGGGACGGGACGGAGCAAGGCGTAAGTTCATCCCCGCATCCCCGTGCGGGGATAGATTTTAACCTTCATCCCCGCCTCCATCCCCGTTTCGTGTCCTTCAACCCCGATCCAAACGGAGCGAGGCCGAGCCCCGTTGTCCCTCGGTCCACTGCCAACCCTAAGCATCATGTTCACGCTCTTGTTCTGCTAATCCAAGTAGCCCCTCGCATAAACGATTTTCAGCAGAACGGAAGGGGTAACTGGCTCATACCCGTTGTTGGTCGTCGATGACTGTCGTTGTTGCCAGTCGTCGATGACTGTCGCCATGGAGCGACAACATTTTTGAATAGATTCGCAAAAATAATAAGAACAGAGGATCATGATTTTACCTGTGGTCGTCGAGCTGCAGGGGGTTTTACTGGCGCCAAAGTCGACCATCGTCGGATAACCTCCAGATGTGCAAAGACCAATGTCGCCAGACTCCTCTCGGTTGATCGCTGGAAAGGGGTTTAAAAACCCCTTTTATTTCCCTATGTTTCCTCTGCCACCAAGTCGGTGATGTTTCTGTCGGTCGCTGGCAGGCGACGTGGTCGCCGACAAGCGATGAGGGTCACCGGTGGGGCGACGTAGGTCGCCGGCATTGGTTGGCAGCTCCAGTGATAGACATTAAAAAGAACAAAAAGTAAAACTGTAAAACTTACCCATCGTTTGGGGGTTGCGTCACCGAGGGCACCAGTGACAGTCATCAGCTGGGCTCTGGATGCAGATCTTCATCGTCGACATTTTTTTGGCTGAAAGGAGCCTGGGCGACGTGCATTGTCGTCAAGTCATGCTGATGTCATCCCCATCAGGATCTAAAGGGAGATTTGTCGGTGACGGGGTTATCGTCGGAGGTGCGTCATCGGGGATAGGTGATCGTCGTCGGTTGGGCACCGACGTCGGTCACCGTAGGGAGACGTGGGTCGCAGTGGGGCGAAGAAGAGGGAGAAATTGTTTCAGTTTTTGAAGTTCTATAAACAGAAACCCTCAGGTTTCTGTTTTTATCAGTAAACCCAGATCGGGTCCAATATTCTGACCCAGTGACAGGCCCAATCCAAACCCATTTGGGGTGGATTGGGTTTGTTGTTTCATTTGGATCGGATCTGGACCCATACTGATTTTGGGTATGGGTCTGACCCATGTAGACCAAGTCATACCCGGGTCCATTTCGAACCAGGTCCAACCCGGACCCATTTGGTTTTGGGTCTGGTCCAATCCGGTTGAAACGGGTCAAGATAAAAAACAATTTGGATCAGGTTATGATCCAGACTCATAAGGCATTCGGGTATGGATCTCATCCAGATGGTTCAAATCCAGTTTTGGATCGGGTCAGACCCAGATCCTCTTTGGATCTAATCAGACCCAGATTCCATTTAGATCTAAAATAGGGTCCATATACTATTTTGACTTGAATCAGATCAGGAACCGATATGGCTCTTTTTTAAACCGATTCAGAGCTGTTTTTGATCGATTCCTTCAAGTTTTTCATCGGTTCCAAGAAGCTAAGACCATGTTTTCATAAATATATGAAGATACAGAGATTTTGACATACGGTTATAGGATTTTATGAACTTTTGTTCGTACTTGGTACCAATTCATAAGGTTCAGAACTGGTTCAGACCCTTGGATGATAGGTTCGGGGTTGTTTCAGACCGGTTTAAGGGGTTTTCAAATCGGTTCCTGCTTGAGGACCCCGAGTTTTACCCATTTGAGCATGGTTATTATTATTTTTCATGCATGCTATTTGTGATTATGCATACATTATGTATGATTGATATTAGAATCAAGGATAGTTAGATAACTTAGTGAATTCATGTTACCAAACTAACTGAATATATGTATGTTGTCAATGGTGTTCTATCATACAGTTTTATCTAATATTAATGTTATACTTAAATTCACGAAACGATAAAGCGACCCGAAGGGAGTTTCATCGTGTTTGAAATTTAAGTAGGGTAAAATAAAGTAAGTGTGCTAAGATACATTGCGCATGTGTATCCAAAGGTGCCATGTGTTGATGGTCTATCTTCACTTGAGCTTTGATTTTACCAGCTATGATAGGTAGGCGTAGTGATTACGTGTGTTAGAGCTGTTACCAAAGTAGGACTCCAATGACCCCCTATACTCGCCTGAAAATAAGCATATCAAGGGTCTTTATTTATTGTTTTTTCCATCAAGTTTGTCTTGTATATGCTTTTTTTGATACATATCTTTTGTCATGCAGCTTCTGGTTCTGTGATTTTAGATGGCTCAAGTACTATCTCTTTTCTTGATGGATCTAATTTTAGTGATTGGAAAGAAACTGACATTTTCATATTAGGATACATGAATTTAGATCTCACCTTAAGAAAAGAAGAATATGTTGCCCAGACAGATCAAAACACTGCTGAACAAAATAATGCTTTTGAGAAGTAAGAGCACTCGAATAGACTTAACTTATTGCTTTTGCAATCTAAGGTCGCTAAAAATATTCGTAGTGCTATCTCGTAATGCAGAACAATGAAGGAATTCTTAAGTGTTATTGAAGCATAATTTGTCAGTTCGAATAAGGCCAGGGCCAATACCCTAATATCAAAACTCATATCTATGAGGTATTCTGGAGGGGGGTAATATTCGCCAACATATTTTGAAAATGAGGAACATAGCATCCCAGCTGAATAACATGAAGCTGACATTTCTGACCCATTCTTAGTGCATTTGATTTTGGCATCCTTACCTTTGCAATATGAATATTTTAAGATCTCTTACAATACACATAATAATGAATGGATGTTCAATGAACTTATGTCCAAGTGTGTTGAGGAAGAAGAGAGATTGAAATGAGAGAAGATGCAAAGTGCACATATGGATTCTCATGGATTCAAGGTAAGACCAAAGAAAAATACATTTAAGAAAAATATTAGAAAAAAGTCAGCAGGAGAAAAGCTATCTAAAAGCAAGCAACCTGATTTTGCTCCCATAAAATGCTTCTTTTGCAAGAAGAAGGGACGCAGGAAGGCAGATTGCATGAAGTAAAATAAATGGTTAGAAAAAAAAGGTAATTTTTCATTTGTTTTTCATGAATATAATTTATTACATATTCTTGAAAATAGTTGGTGGATTGATTCTGGTGCTACTGTTCATATTGCCAACTATTTGCAACCGTTCCTAAACAGAAGGAAACCAACAATGCATCAGAAGAGCATCTATTCAGGAAATAAGATGTGTTCGCATGTGAAGGGTGTTTGAACCTGTAGGATCACTTTAGATACCTGCGTGGATTTGGATCTTCATGATATTTTTTATTTTTCATCATATAGTAGAAATTTAATTTTAATTTCAAGGTTAGATAAATTTGGATATTGTTTTAAATTTAAAAACTCTAAGTTAATATATAAAAATTCAATTAAATATGGTTCTGCTTTTGTTTATGATGATTTCTATAAATTAAACGTGAAGATTCAAACTCAGGAGTCTTTGACTTTTGAATATGCATTGGTTGAGAACAAACATAACATGATTAATGATAAGTCCTACATGTTTTGGCATCGAAGGTTGAATCATATCTCTGAAAAGAGAATAAAGAAACTCGTAAATGAAGGGATTTTGAAATTCCTAGATTTTACTGACAATGACCCGAGTGTTGATTGCATAAAGGCTAAGCAAACAAACACATATAAAGAGGATATCAAACGCAGTAGTGAGATGTTGAAAATAATGCATATGGATGTATATGGACCTTTTACCTCCTGTTATACAGGCGAAAGATATTTTGTCACCTTTATTAATGACTATTCTCAGTATATGTATATTTACTTGATTTATGAAAAATCTGATATTTTTTAAATGTTTAAAGAATTTAAGAAAGAAGTAGAGAAACAAACCGATAAGGTTATTAAGATAATCAGGTCTAATAGAGGTGGCGAATATTATAGTAAGTTTACTGAGATGGGGGCAAAGGGAAGGATCATTAGCATGATTTCTTAAAGAGTATGGCATTGTGTCTCAGTATACCATGCCTAGTAGTGCCTACTAGAATGGTGTAGCTGAAAGAAGAAATCTATACTTAAGAAATGGTGAAGGCCACGTTGAATTATTCAACACTTCCCATCAAGTTGTGGGGTGAAGCCTTAAGGACGGTTGTGCATATTTTGAATAAGGTTCCTATGAAATCTGTACCTAAAACTCCCTATGAGTTGTGGACAGGTAAAAACCATCACTGTCTTATATGCACATATAGGGATGTCCTGCAGAGGCTAAGTTATATAACTCTCACATTAAAGTCTTTGATCAAAGAACAACCAGTGGATATTTTATTGGTTATCCAAAGAGATCAAAAGGATACAGGTTTTATTGCCCATCTCATTCACCACAGATTATTGAAACGGATAAGGCAAAATTTCTTGAAGATGGTTTAGTCAAATTAAGTGCACTTCAAAATCTTGGTTTTGAGGAAATACATGATCCAATTTAATTACCTGTTGAGGAAAACACTGAGAGATACCATATTGTTATCCCTAATGATGATGTGGTTGATCACCCGGTTGTTGATGCACAAATCCAAAATGAACCTATTGTGGATAATGCAGAAGAACACAAACAGGATGAACATGTTCAATATGAACTTGTAGAACAACCTGTTTGGAGATCCACAAGAGTTAGGAAATCTGTCATACATCTTAATTATGTGGTATACCTTCAAGAGCCTGATGATTTCATAGATATAGATGATGACCCGTTGACTTTTATGGAAGTTGTTGAAAGCAAACAATCTTCGCACTGGATAAAAGCCATGAAAGAAGAGTTGGACTCTATGACTAAGAATCAAGTGTGGGATCTTGTTAAGTTACCTAAAAGAGTAAAACTCATAAGGTGTAAATGGGTTTTTAAGACCAAAAGGGACTCCAAAGGTGACATAGAGAGACATAAGGCAAAATTGGTTGTTGAAGAATTCACTCAGATGGAGGGCATTGACTACAATGATACATTCTCTTCTGTCTTAACTAAAGAGTCAATGAGGATAATTTTGGCCCTCGTAGATCATTATGAATTAGATCTACATCAGATGGATGTGAAAATAGTGTTCCTCAACGGGGATCTGAATGAAGAGGTATACATGGATCAACCTCTTGGTTTCTCTGAAGATCATCGTTTGGTTTGCAAGATTAACAAATCAATATATAGACTTAAACAAGCCTCCCGACAATGATATATTAAATTTTCCCATGTCATCCTGACTTTTGGGTTTATAAAAAACATCATTGATCGATATATATACCTTAAGAAAAGTGGGACTAAGTTCATTATATTGATGATGTATGTAGATAATATACTACTTGCAACCAACGATATAAAGTTACTTGCAGAGACAAAACAGTTTCTTATATCACATTTTGACATGAAAGATTTGGGTAAGGCTGCTAATGTATTTGGCATAAAGATTCGTCGAGATAGAGCAAAAGGTTTTTTAGGTCTTTCCCAAATATCCTATATAAATAAGATATTAAAGCGATATGGGATAAAAAATTATTCTCCTGGCACATCACCCATATCGAAAGGTGGTAAATTGAGCCTAAAGAATTGTCCACAGAATGATATTGACAAAACACAGATGAATGATTATCCATATGCATCAGTTGTTGGTAGCTTGCAATACGTGTAGACTTGTTCACGTCCAGATATCTCTTTCGCAGTAGGGGTGCTTGGTAGATTTTAGTCTAATTCAGACATATCTCATTGGAAGGCTGCTAAGAAAGTCTTGTGATATTTGCAATGAACAAAAGACTATATGTTGATGTATCATAAGGTTAATCACCTCAAGGTCATTGGCTAATCAGATGCAGACTTAGGAGGATGCCTTGATAGTAGAAAGTCTACTATTAGGTATGTCTTCTTACTTGTTGGGGGAGTGATCTCTTGGAGGAGTGGGAAGCAGATGACCACTGCTGCTCACACTATGGAGGCAGAATTCATAGCATTGTACGAGACTACTTCACAGGCCATATAGTTGAAGAACTTTATATCATAGTTAAAGGTGGTTGATTTTATCGAGAAACCACTGAAGGTCTACTGTGATAATAAAGCTGTAGTATCCTTTTCAAATAACAATAATAGTACTGCATCATTTAAGCATATAAAAGTAAAGTACTTTGTTGTTAAAGAAAATACAGAGAATCATCTAGTGCATATTGTTAATATTGGTACCAAAGAAATGATTGTTGATTCTCTTACTAAAAGGCTAGCATCAGGACTGTATTCTGAACATGTATTGAGGATGTACTTGTTAAACTCTTTATTTTGACATATGCATATGAATAAAGTGATCACATGTAGTTTATTGATTTTTATTATAGTTGTTTATTGTTAATCTCATAAGGATTAGAGATTTAACTAAGAACTTGTAGAATAGATATTAAAGGCCAATCTATTCATCAAGAAATTCCCATAAGGTGTTCGGTCGAGGGTTTATTGTTGGGACAAGTAGGAGAATGTTGGAGTCACCCACGAAATGTGGGTGTTACCCACATTAAGGATTCCTACAAAGGTATCCATATCGAATGAGCCCCAAGATTTTGGAAGAAAACAATTACGTAACTGTTACCTAATAAGGATTTGCATTATAAAAGGGGTATTGATGAGAGACCTTAAAAATAGTGCACAATATAATCAACACAATTGACTGCTCTGGGATTGGATCCTGCTTACCATCGCTGAGGGCCTGCACTCATTGTGGGTAACGATAGGTTGGGGAGACGAACATCTCAGAAATGCTCAATCAGTCCACCGTCAGTCATTACCAGACAGTCATGGCCACATCAGCTATGCTCTTTGTCTCTGTTGTGCACAGGCAGTGGACTGGGATGGGGCCGGGGGACAAGGTCTCCACCCCCACCCCGTCTCAAAATCTTACCCTCCATCCCCGCCTCTATCCCTTCAGGGGTTTTAGGGGTCCACCGACTAGGGACCTACTACTGCTTTTGACTGCATATAATGCAGGTTAATGGAGTAAAAGTTGAGATTAAGAAAACCGGTAATCCTTAACAAGTAAGCATTTCTAACACACGTTTCCAGCCGCTAGCTGGATAACAACTTGAACCTGCAAGATAATTGTTTGTTGGATCATGACCGTAGGCTAATATAAAGAGAATGAAAATCATAAAACCAAAAAAACTATTCCCCAATGTCACGTCTATAAAAGCATATGAGCATGCTACAAAATCAGTTTTCCAAGCCACAAAAACAGGTAAACAAGAGAAAGAAGCAACAATATCATGTTTTTTTAGCATATCGAAAAGTGAATTTGTAGGCAACACACAATTGAAATGCATCCAAGACAGAAAACCAGCTGCCTGAGTTGAGCCTATGACAAATGTGATAGAAAGTATGTCTGATCCTTTACCTGAAAACAAGCAGCAACATAACCAATCAAGTAAATATTTAAGAGATAAATGTGTCTCTCAGTTAATGTCACCAAAGGACCACAAGGTCTAAGAAGGAACAAAAAGAATCAGGAAGAGCAATGTCCAGTTAATGAACACTCTTCTAGCATCTACAGTACAACTATTACATAACACCCAATTTTTTCATAAGGAGAAAATAGGCATCAAGTTTGATTGACTTTTACAAAATGAGTCCTTCTAGCCACAAATATTAGAGGGGGATGTAAAAACATAAAAGATAATGAATTTTCAAACATCAAATGTAAAACTAACAAAAGATCTTTTTCATGTCAGAAAAATGAAAATGATTTCATAATGAAAGTGCCTTATTGAAAAGTACCATCTCATAGAACCTCTTTTCCATAACAAGTTAGGAAGCATTTCAGTGAAGCAACATAAAAATGGTCCAATCAGCGATAAACCCAACCCATTTATTCTATCTATAATATAAATCCATAATAATCATATCTAGCAATGGTGGATTAAGTTGGCAACCTGTGCTTGAAGAATTTCAGCATTTGTGGAAGAAACACTGCAGAGAAAAGTCTTTGAAGATTTAAATGAAGTGTTTTAACAGTGTATACCTTATCGGTAGATAGTTCAAGTATAGAAGATCCATCTCTGTAATGCAGAGGTGGGTGAACCACATGAGCATAATGTCCAGAAGCAATATAGTCAAACCAAAAACTGCTAATTGCATTCATAAAAGCACCTGAATCAGTGAAGAGCAAGAACTAAAAGGCAACAATATGCTTCAAAGTATAAACTAATATAAGTATCGTACCATATTATACAATATGTATGATACATATCAAAATTATGGAAAAAATGATACGAGTGTGTATCGTATCCGTATCGTGTGTATCGTATCTGTATCGTGTTTATCATACGATACAAGCCTATATCATGTTGTATCATATGATACACCTTCGGCAAACTTTAAAAAGGGTCGAAACTTGTTTTTTGTTTTTTGGCTTTTAAAGATTTCTTAAAGGCCAATTTTTTTATTTACGTAGAGGCCATTAGAAGGGTATTCATGTACCCTAGGAGTTGTGAGAGCGATTTGGAGGTCGATCTGTGCACAAGAGAGAGGGTTTTTTGTAGTTTGCTCAAGAGTGCATTTTTATTATTTTTGAATGAAGAAGACATTGAGAGGAACAACATGAAAGGTACACAGTGATAGATGATGAATAGCTGTATATTGAAGACAATGTGGATGTTGGAGGAGGAGGAGAAGAAGACAATGATGATGATTATGATTATTGAGGTTATATTTTTAAAAAAACTTGCTTATTTAACACTTAAATGTTCATAAACATGGTTATTTTATTTTTTTATGTAATATAAAAGTATGAGTCGTGTAGCATGTTCATAATTGTAAGATATTTAATATTTTGTATTGTTCTTGTGAGATAGTTGATGTTTGATGATGTCTTATGCAGCTCATAGAGACATAAATGCTTCATGTATTTATTTTATGGTTGTATTTTATGCAATTCATCATTGTGTCATGTTTTATGATTTTTTTTATAGAAATTTTGCTATTTTTTTATTTTCATGACATTTTTTATTTTTGGAAATTTGTACTAAAAATAAATTTTTTTTACTATACAATACAAATCTTATTTTGGGCTTGATTGATATGGGTAACGATATAATACTTACAACCTTGATATAAGCTACCAAAAGAATGTCAAACCTAATGGCAGTTCGGCTACATATCAAACTCTATCCTTGTATAGTGCAACCACTTTGATATTATGAAAACATGAAAGAGACCTACAACATCAAACAATGCTCATCTAAGTTAAACCAGGGAAAGAAGCAACTATATGCCTTATAGATCTATAGGAATTGAACCAAGAGTAGTTAAGCAGCATCCCATCAAAAACAACCCATCAAAAGTGAATATGTAAATCAAATAGAGGCAGTAGAATTGTAAAATAATCAATTTCTTAATGTACAAAGTCAAAAAACCTTGACCATGAATTAATACTCAGAACGTTAGTCAACTCTTCAAGGGCCAAGTGTTACCAATTAAAGGATACCTATGAAACTGATTCTGAAAGTGTTGTACTTACAACATTGTTCTAATATTCACATGTCAGATGCACAACTTCCAATGGCACATGAACCTAGTGTTAAGGTAGATATTGTTAAACTATATATATTCATATATATTTATTTTTTGTTTTATAATGGTTAATGCTTTATAGAGTTATTTTAATCTTTTCACATGTAATAATAATTGTTTATTAGAAACAATTATTTTTTTATTGTAAATATCTTGGCTATTTGGGGTTCTATGGTCATTTGACCATAGAGTCATTGGGAGCTTCTCCCTCCTTGTATGATGTGCATAAATAGGAGTAGTGATCCCTTTTATTCTTTAATGCTTTCCCCAATGGCATATGCCCAATAAAACATATATTTTTTATTCTTTGTGTTACCCTTTGTTGGCTATTGTCTCATTGCAGGCTTGTGCTTGTGAGTGTTTGTAATCTTGTAAGCCCTTAGAGGCATTTATTTTAAATTATGATATATAAGTTTGTTTTAAGCATGTTAGTAAAAGAACCAGTTATATATTATAATTTATTATGTATTCAATGATTGATGTGTATGCAATGGTGGATCAATTATTTGTTGATGTGTGCAGTTATAACTAGTAAACTAAAATGAATTAATTTTAATGTTATATTCATTGATATATGACTCATTTCATGCAAATTTTATCGTCATTCCAAAATCTATAGTCATAAATAGCATAGAATCAATAGTGTTTGACATATTAGTTCAATTGGTTTCAAGCACACGAGTGGTTCGTAATGCCAATAGAGGAGCAAAAGGGCCTAGTGGATCAAATGCAATTCTGGCAGTTCCTGAAGGTTCCACCATGGACTATTGGTCATACTCTCGTAAATTTCATGAAGTAGTTTTAGAATCTCATTATAATTATTTTTCAGTCCTTCGAAATTGAGTTGACCATCACCTTGAAAGATGTGACATGCATTACAGGATTAAAGTATCACAGAGAGCCGGTAAATGCACCAAGGTTTGGAAACTTTAAGTACGAATATGAAGTTTTATTGAGAGCAATTAAGGATGCATTTAAAGGTGATAGGTTAAAGCTGTCATGGTTGAGAAGAACAAACTAGACAAGGAATTAAAGGCATTCTTATTATATTTCTTTAGTACTTGTGTATTCATCGACACTAGTGTGAAGACAATTTATGCATCTTATGTGCAACTTATGCAAGACCTAAATCATGTAGATGACTTTTCACCGGAGGCAGCTTTATTTGCATAATTATATGCAAGTCTGAATCAGGTGAAGCATGGCAGAAAAAACTTAGATGGCAAGATAGTTTTGTTGGAGGTATGAAAGGTAATATCCTAATTTATTTTGATTTATATAAAGATATGAATTTGTGACCCTTGATGTAATCTATATAGCACAACTTGTCCACTTTACAGGTTTGCATATAAGAGTACATATCTATTGGAAAGCCCTTTAAACGTAACCCAATGTATATGTTTCCATGTATAGTAATGTGGAGCATGTCACGAAAGGGAGAGAACAAAGATAAAGAGGAAGAGGGGGAGGCAAAAGATGGGAGAAGGTTAGGTTTATCTTTTTATCTCATTATTGTGTAGTTGTCCTATTTTTTTATTTTGTAGAGTATACTTCTAGTAGTATGCATCACCATATCTTGTCATTCACACTTTTATACTTTTTTTGTTGAACATGCATAAACACCAAAATTTTATGATGCTCAATCTCTAATTTTTTTTCCAAGTGTGCAAATACCAGAATCAGACATTCCACACCACTGGACAACAAAATTAGTCTAGTTGTCTATTGTTGGATGGCAAAACTAGTTTAGCCATCTGTTATGAATGGCAGAACAAGAGTGTCATCCGCTATGGGACAACATGGCACGATTATCGTTTGTTGGGCCAAACTTGAGGAAAAATCTCAAGCTTATCTCTATCTGATTTCAACCATTTTGGTTCATTTTCTAGGACGAAATGGCTCTTCTCGGACAAATCCTCGCATAGAAGAACTCTTCCAGATAAGTGTTATAAACGTTATAAATAAGGGCTCATCCCTATGTTTTAAAGGATCAAGAAAATATGGAAATACATGTTAGCCTTGTAAGATCAAGCCTACATTGATCCTTGCCAACACTTTGTCTACCATTGAAGAATGATTATACGCACGCACTACGGATAGAAGAGAGCTTAAATAATAAAATGAACCCCTGCGTTCGAAAAAGGTATTTTCTCCAGATCCTTAATCTGTATATGTTAATCTTGTTTATTCTTCGGATTAGGTACTTATACACATTTTTGTATTAGATTCACATATTGCAATCAACGACGGTGGTGATTCAAGCAACGGAGTTAAGGAAACATGTTTCGTCTTTACCTTTTCGCAAGGCGAAGGATAATTGAAGCTTGTAACAACGTCCCTACATTTTTAAAGAAGGGTTTCATGTAATTGAAGTAAGTCACATCGTCTCAATATTCTAAAAATATTTATCAACAACACAACACTATGTATATATCAACATAGTAATCTCTTTCTGGGGTAATTTTATTTTTTTTACCGCATGATTGTGTAGTCGTATTATTTATCTCTTTTTGTTGGAGCTTTTCTCATACTAGCAATCATAAAATCACTTCATAAAAATGATAGGCCTACCCAATTCACTCATAAAAATTAAAATATGGTTGAAACCCACATGCATTATATTGTTAGAGTTTATGGGATTATAAGTAAATGAACATCATATCTTGACACTCACACTTTCACATTTCATGTTGTTTAAGATGACATTATGAATGTCTTATTAATGTCTTCTCATACTGGAGTAGGTTTGTATTTTTACCATGCCACCATGTAGCTCTCCTAATTCTCTCATTTCGTAAGGACGCTCTCTAACAACAACCATCATCGGTGTACTTGTTGCATAATATTGTATATTGTCATTAAGGCAATCACTTATTCTTGACGAACACAATACCAAATAGACATCAACATAGCTTTCTATTTCAATGATAGTTTTATCTTTTTTCCATAATTGTGTAGTCATGTTATTTATCTTCTTTTATGTAATTTTGTCTCATACTAACTATCATCAAACTACTTATCAAAGACAAGAGACCCACTAAGTTTGCTCATCAAAATTAAAGTATGCCCGTAACCTACATGAATATGTTGTTAGAATTTCAAGGATTAGACACAACTAATCATCGTATCATGTCACTTATACTTTAAAATTTCATCTCGTTGAAGATAACATAATGAATGACTTGTTATTATTTTCTCACATAAGAGAAGGTTTGTCTTTTTACCTTACTACCATGTAGCTCTCCTATTTCTCACATTTCATCCGATGAATCTCTAACAACAACCATTACCAACATACTTATTTTGAACATCATATCTTTTAATTTACACTTACACACTTCTTGTTAAACACAACACCATATATACATTGAAATCATCTTCTAATTTTAGTAGTTTTATTTTTTCACCCTACTAGTGTATAGTGATATTTATCTCTTTTCACATTCTTTTTTCTCACACTAGCTATCATTAAAGTACTTGTTGGAGACTAGAGACCCGCTCGGTTTGCTTATCAAAATTTATTGTCAAAACTCCAAATGTGTTATATTGTTAGAGTTTCAAAAATTATTAGTAATTGAACATTGTATCTTGTCACTCTCACTTTCACATTTGGTCTTGTTGTAAAAGTCATTATAAATGTCATCTTGTTTTGTCACATAAGAGTAGGTTTGTTTTTTACCCTACTACTGTGTAACTCTCCTAGTTTTTTCATTTTGTACGATCAATTTCTAACAATATCCATCAATAACACACTTGTTAATCGTATCATGTCATTCACACTTTCATGTTTGTTCTTGTTGAACATGACACAGTGTACACACCGAGATAGTTTTCTATTTTATGGGTAGTTTTACCTTTTTACTCTATCATTGTGTATTTATGTTGCTTATCATAAACATACTTGTTGGAGATAAGATACCTACTAAGTTTGCTAATGAAGACTAAAATATAGAGAAAACTCACATATATCATATAGTTACATGGTTAAAAATTATAAGTGATTGAACATTGTATCTTGTCACATACTTTTACATTTCATATTGTTGAACATGTGCATACAGGAGTCATAACCCCTACATTTCTTTGTTAAGTGATTCTTAATTTATAAAGAAACAAGAAATATTTTATAAATAACATACATTTTTTATACTGTGATTAATATTTATGAATATATTAGCAATTACTTATAACATACCTTTTATAATGTTGATTTTTTTTATGATTTTTTACAGAAATATGAGATTTTATGTAGATAATAGGATTTTTATATTATGTTTGAATGTATATATTGTTTCGAATAAGAATGAATGCATTTGCAGGTTTTATATTGTATTTGAATGTATGGATGTATATATTGTGTTTTAAAGAATGAATATATTGACAAGTTTTATATTGTATTTAAATTTATGAATGTATATACTATGTTTAAATGAATGAATATATTAACAGGTTTTATAATGTGTTTGAATGTATGGATATATATATATATATATATATATATATATATATATATATATATATATATATATATATATTGTATTTGACAGAATGAATGTATTGACAAGTTTTATATTGTATTTGAATGTATTGATGTATTGGCAGTGTTTGAAGGAGTAGTTTTTTATATTGTGTTTGAATGTATTGACATGATTTGAAGGAATAAATATATTGACATGATTTAAAAAAAAAGAATGTATTGAATGAGTAAATGTATTATCAGGATTTTAATACATTTTGAAAAAAATATGAGATTACATGTAAATAACAAGTTTTTTTATATTGTGCTTGAATGAGGATGTTCGCATATCAGAGTGTGTGAAATTCAGGGCATTCATGCAGTAACCTCTCAATTCAGTGATGTTCACATATCTCAATGTGCGAACGTTAGGACAATCAGGACATTTGCACAACTAAACCTCTCAATTCAGTATTGTTTGAATATCTCAGTATGTAAATGTTCGGTCATTCACACACTAAGATATACAAACATCACTGATTTGGGAAGTTTAGTTACTGCGTGAATGTCTTGTTGTTCACATATCAGAGTGTGAACATCAAAACATTCACGCAATAATTTATTCTCCCAATTCAGTGATGTTTGAATATCTCAATGTGTGAATGTCCAACAAGTGCATTTACCTTCTAGAAGATGCTTCTTAGTTTTGTGTTTGTCTACTACAGGACACGATGCATATATGTGGCAGTTGTGGTGCCAAATTTCCTGCACATACTACACCTGGTTGCATTATGTGGATCATGGGGAGCATCAAGAGATCAGATACATAAACTAAGACTGTTCCTTCAGTGTTAGCGTGATCTTCATATTCATTAAATCATTTGCTTCTTATATTGGGGAACATGGAAGGCATGCATGGTCAAAGGTTGTAATTTCATTAGGATTGAATTACAAGAATTCTACAATAATCGGCTTTCCTGTTCTCTTTTCTTCTGCAAGTTTGTTGATGATTCTTCATGCACCTGTTTTTTTTTTTGTTAGGGGAAGAAAAAAGAGAAAATAACCAGGCTGTAAATTTGCTTTGTTGATTACTCTGATGTTTTTCTCCCTTTATGTGGAGATAGAACTGTAACATCACTCCTGCGAGAGCATAAGTGATTAGGAATCGGTTTCCTTTGTTGTATACTTGCAAACATCAATGCAGCTTTGTATGGGTTTATATTTGCTACTAATGAAGGTACAGAACTATTGCGTTAGAAATAATAGTTTCAAACTATATCAACTGAATCTGACCACAGATGTATTCAACATGATTTATATGCTATAGTTTGAACTTCAGGTCGTGTGTTTTCAATGTACAAATATAACTTTTTGAGACATAAAAGTTTTGGTATATTGTATGCGATTGATTTTTGAAGCCTTTAACAGAACATACATATATGTCACAATCACATGATTCAAAACTTGTTTTCTATTAAGCAACCATTGTAGATCAAGTTCATAGGGTCAGATTAACAAAAAAATTTGAAAGGCTATTTCTACTCAATAGTTTGTATCTTCATTAGTATCAAATATTAACCCGCTTTGCAATGTTACAACTGGGTAAGAACAGTAATGATTTCTTAACATAGTTGCAATAGTAATGAGTTACTGACCTAGCTTTAGGCTTGAAAAAGATAACGCTTGGCAGCTGACAGCTGATATGATCAATGTGAATAAAAAAAAATGCTGCAAAACTTACTTCCACCATTTTGCTATTTCTGAAAGTACCTTTAGGTTTTGTACAATTGGTAGCATAAAATGATTGGGACTGGATGTTTGGGTTTCTTCTGAATCATATATTCATGCAATTGTGCTTGTGAGATTATTTCCGGGAAAAAAATTGGATAAACTGTAAATGGGCAAAGTTTATCTGAAGAAAAAAATCCAGCATCTCCACATTGGACTTTTTTTTCTCAAAATAAATGGATAAAACTTGTTTCAACTGAAAAGTTTTTTTAGGGAAAAATTTTCTCATGTTTGTTGTGCACCAGGTGAAATGCATGGATCCCACCTGTTCTCAGAGAGCTCTTTTTCCAAAAGTCCCCCCCTGCAATCAAACAAGGCCTAAGCGAAAAGAGATTTGGGAGGTTAAAATCTAATAGGTGAGATGGTGACTATGACCAACAGGGGCTCCGCTTGTTTGGTAGGAGCTGTTAGTGCACGTCACCATGTGTTGGGATGTTGCAAGTTCAAAGCCCAATGGTATGTTGTATAACAGGTGGGGGTCTGCCTAACCTCAGCTTGCCTTTCAAAAAAAAATGTAGAAGTGATTCAGTTAAACATCAGGGGTTCTCATGAAATTAAGAAAAAAGCTTGTCAGTTTTTCTTTACTGATCAGCTCATCAACAGACTGTCACAAGGTCAAGCCCGGTCTGTCAAAAGGACCAGTTGGCTGAGTCAATGCTCAGAAACCAGGTTTAGTCTGGTGTAGATAGGCCTGGTTACTCGTCGACCACAGGCTGCCACTTCAGTAAAACAGGTCAGGTTAGCTTGGATCTGACCAGCTCAAAAACAAGCCATGGGCCAAACAAGCCATGGGACAATCAAGCTCATTCCGCATCCTTTCTGCTAGCCGGACAAGGGAGAACGGCTACTGGCATTGCACAGACTCAATGTGGTTGCAGATATCTTTGGATAGATAAATTGGGGTATAGTCCCACCAAGCTTCTTGCTACATGGGGAAGCTCACTTCTACGAGAACATGCTTTGGAAGCACAAAACTCTTTGTTTCTTCTAAATGAGGGAAAGCTTTGGGAAACCAGCTTCCTAAATATGGGAAATTTGTTTTCTTTTGGTGGAAAACTTTTTTCTTCCCTGTTTTTCAAATCAATTCCATCATGTCTTCTTAATGTCTTCCTCTGGCTTCTTGTTGCTTCCCACTCACCACCTCCTTCTTGTTCAAAATAAGCTTTCTCGTCTAGCTAAGGATATCAAAGCTTGGCTTCATAGTCGTAAGGTGGAGAAATTTCAGCAAATAGCCGCATGGGATCAAGAGATTTCTCAGTTGTATCAGTCTATGTCTTCTCCTGACTCTCTTTCTGATTTGCAACTTCTCAATCTTCAGGCCAGGTCCTTAGAATTAACCATGCTCTTGAAAAACTGGAGGATCAAAGAGGAAATTCGTTGGAAGCAAAGGTCTAGGGTGAAATGGCTTGCGGCTGGTGATGGCAACACTAAATTT
The DNA here is from genome assembly GCF_984573655.1 of Nuphar pumila. Lineage (NCBI taxonomy): Eukaryota > Viridiplantae > Streptophyta > Magnoliopsida > Nymphaeales > Nymphaeaceae > Nuphar > Nuphar pumila. The sequence continues at coordinate 6,450,057 of NC_143262.1, forward strand.
TTTCACTCATATGCTTCCCATCGTCATAGAAGGAAGGTTGTTCCTTCTATCTCCATTGAGGGTGTTTCTTATCTCAATCAGCACGTTAATCCGGCAGTCTCGCTATACTTTAAGGACTTATATTCTGCTTCGTTAACTGCGGAGGGTGTCTTTGGTAATTTCCTAGTTGGCTCAATTCAGCTTGAGCAAGCCAGATATATGCAAAGAAGGTTCTCTGAAGATGAGATTTTTTCGGCCATTAAGGATCTGTCGGGTTGGAAAGCGCCTGGCATTGACGGGTTTCATGTCGACTTTTTTAGAATCTTTTGGGACTGTGTTAAATCAGACGTGGTGAGTATGTTCGATGAGTTTCATCGTAACTCCAGACTGCCTTATCATTTGCATGTTGCTATTATTTCGCTCATTCCGAAAGATGATGAGGCCAATGATATTTCTCGATTCCGACCTATCTCAGTTATGAGTGCTCTCTATCGGATGTTTGCCAAAGTTTTGGCGAATAGGTTGAAATCGGTGGCTAACCAGATTTTTTCAGACTCTCAGTTCGCCTTTATCCGTAATAAGAGGGTCCAGCACTCGTTCATCATGGCGTCCGAGGTGGTCCATTCCTTGCAGCATAGCGGTCAACCTTACTTTGTCCTTAAATTAGACTTTCATAAAGCTTTTGACTCTGTGCATTGGCCATTCTTATTTCAAATGTTAGCAAATTTCGGTATTGGTCGTCGTTTTTCTGGTTGGGTGAGAGAGTTGGTCTCAAATGCCCAGGCCATGTTAAATATCAATGGTATTAGAGGAGACCGGTTCAAGCTAGGGCGGGGTTTGCGGCAAGGGTGCCCCCTATCACCTTTGTTGTTCAATGCAGTTGCTGAGGGTCTTGTGGTCTTGCTTAAGCGGGCTGTTGTATCGGGTTTCATTGATCCTTTGCAGGTTTCCGACTTCCCGGGTCATATTCTTACTTATGCTGATGATATGATCATTTTTGGTCGTGCAAATGTTCAACAGATGCTCAGGTTCAAGCTTATCATTCAGTTCTTTCTCTCCATGTCTGGGATTTCTCTAAATGAGACCAAATGCTCTATTACCATGTTCAATGTTAATGCCAATATGCTTGCAGCTGGAAAGAGAATTTTTAATTGCACTACTTCTAACTTGCCTATTATGTACCTTGGCTTGCCGTTACAAGTGAAGCCTCTATCTTCAGCGGCTTGGGCTCCGACGCTTCAAAAAGTGAAGCGCAAATTGCTTTCGTGGCAGTCGTCTTATCTCTCTAGCGCTGGACGTCTAACCTTAGTCAGACATGTTCTTTCAACTATTCCAGAATTTTTCATGTCTCTGTTTGTGATGCCTGTGGGAGTAGAGAAGCAGCTGACGCGCTTGCTGGCAGACTTTCTTTGGTCTGGGTGTAAACTCACAGGTAAGCGTCACTTGATTGGTTGGCATTCGGTGGTTCTACCTCGGCGTATGGGTGGTTTAGGCATCCCGGTGCCCAGACTGCGAAGCATTGTTCTTGTCGCCAAGCAATGTTGGTTGGCCCACCAACCGGATAACCCTTGTGCTAGTTTTCTTCTTGCTAAATATGGGGATCCAACTCTTATTCCGGTTCGTCTGGGAACCCGAGGTTTGGCGCTCTCGCACTTGCGTAAATCGTGGTTGAGGGCTTTAGCCTGCTTTAGAGACCATTTTGAGGTCTCCGGAAATTTTGGTCAGTGGTTGCAGTGGGCGTTGGCTCCAAGCGGAGAGTTTCTCACCAAGAAAGTCTATAGATCGTTGCTACCGCCAGGGGCTGATTGGTTGCCCGAGGATGTGCTTTGGGCGAAGGGTCCTTCCCCCCGTTCGCGAGTCCTGGCTTGGTTAATTTTGCACGATAGGATCCAGACCCACAGTAATTTAAAGAAGTGGGGCATTCAACTACCGAGTTGGTGCGTGCTTTGTCAAGCTGCAGAAGAATCTACGTTTCACTTGTTCTGGTCTTGCCCAATATTTATGGAAATCTTTAGTAGAACCTGGAGGCATCCGGAAGTATTTGTTAAGGAGGAGTCATTTGCGCTAGATCTGATATTGGGGCCGGTTTGTATTAGGCGCAGCAAGAGGTGGAGGTTCATCTGGCGGACGTGGTTGCTTACCTCTTGGTGGTTTGTTTGGATGGCGCGTAACGATGCTCATTTTCGTCATATTCGAGTTAACATTCAAAACCTGGTGCATAAAATTTTGGTAGATGTTTATGCGATCTTGCGTATGCATCTTAGTGATCTTCCACTCCCTCCTGCTGATGCTACCTATCCTTTGTCACAATCTGGGCACGCGGCTATGGCGTGAGCCCATTTTATCTGTCTAATGTTCTTTTCTCTTGTGCTTTCTTTATTTGTTTTGGCTTTTGTTCTTGTTCAGTTCATGGGTTCAACATTTTGTTGATCTTCATGAGTGGTAATGTTGAATTACTTTCGGCTCTCTCTCTCTCTCTCTCTCTATATATATATATATATCAAACTTGCAAGTTGGTTTTATGTGGTTTTTTACTTGTTTTTGCTTCATTTCATATTTGCTTTGGCTCGCATTTCATATTGCTTCTTGTATCCATTTCATTTCCTAGTAACCATGGTCCCACAAAGATTGAAGGAACGATTCAAAAAGTTATAGATGCAAATGTTTTTTTCTTCATGTATCCCGTAGATGTGTTCATTATTGCTTGTTTACTTAAAAAAAAGTATTTTCATAAAAGACTTAATTTTTCAATTTAGATTAATTTTTTAATTTAGATTTTTGATATAATATGAGTTATTGATTTTTAGATTTTTATGAAAATTAGTCTATACATGAACATGCCTAAGAGTTAATGTTTTAATTGACATTTTTGGTATAATATGAGCTATTAATTTTTAGATTTTTGTAAAAAGTAGTCAATGCTAAAACATGCCTAATTTAATAAAAAAATAAACAATATAACCTGTTTGTAGGGTCTTATTTACAAAATATGCAATAAAATATTCAAAATTTAAAAGGGCCTATTTTGGTAGGAGCTATCAGTGCACGTTGCAGGCTTAAAACCCCAGTGGTACGTTGAATAAATAACTGATGGGGTCTGCCTAACCCCGGCTTGCCTTAAAAAAAAGCATAAGCCAATTGCTCTCTCTCTCTCTCTCTCTCTCTCTCTCTCTCTCTCTCTCTCTCTCTCTCTCTCTCTCTCTCTGGATCTGAGGGGTTTGGCGTAGTGGGATGGGGCTTAGACCGTTAGATGGACAGTCTAGGTTCAAATCCAATGGATGCCGCCCCCTGTGTGAGCCGAAGCTTGGTAACTCCTTTGGGTCGAGGGGTAAGCCCTCATAGTTTTACGCTAGCATGTACAAAGACCGTAATATGGCAAGCGGAGCCAGCGCGGCTAGGGCTATGCGCCTGGTGCGGTTTCTCCGAGTAAATCTTTATATATATGTGTGTAGGGTTTGGAAACAAGATGAGCAGTTTGTTGTTCGGCTCAGCTAAAAAATTGAGCTATGAGGCAGCTCGTTTAGATAAATAAGCCAAGCACAAACATGGCAAGCTTGGCTTGGCTCGGGTTGTAATAGCCGTGTTTTATATATTATATGTTTTATACATATATTATACATATCCTTAAAATAAATATTATATATGTATTATACAAGTATCATACATATATTATATATATTATACATATATTTTGCATATTATCGGGCTCTAAAAATAATATATTTTTTTTTAAATGAGCTAGCTCATGATCGGCTCATAAAAGTCGGTGAGGCTCAATGACAAGCTCATAAGGGGAGCTTATGAAGGAGTGTAGCCTTAGGGTGTGTATGACTTTTTGTGCAAGTTAGGACATAACAACTTGCTAAACTTGATCTAATGGTTAGATTTTTCTTCTCAAGCTTGGATCCCCATAAATCAAGTGCGTGCTACAGTACCACCACATATATATATATATATATATATATATATATATATATATATATATATATATATATATATATATATATATATATATATATATATATATATATATATATATATAGTAATGGGTCGGTGCTAAACCCATTTGGTGCTAAACAGCATGCTAAATAGGTGTTTTGGTCCTTTTTTTTATTTTTTAATTTTAACCGTACAGATGTGATCTATGTACTTGATGTATAGGGAACAGCTCTTGAAGCATTTGATTCCAATACATGGGTGAGTTTTTATAAAGTTCAAAAAATAAGTCCAAAATCTTTATAAAATTTTGAGGCTCCAAACATCATTTTTTTTCATCTAAAACACGTGATCCAAGTGTGAATTCTTAGTATCGACCATGCCCAACATATTTATATGGCCATAACAGCATAAAACGCACTAGAGAACTGAAAACTAGGGGTGGCAATCGGGTCGGGTTGGCGGGTCAGCATACCTCAACCCGAACCCGACCCGTTTATTAAACGGGTCGGCTGTGGCAAACACGAACCCGACCCGTTTAATAAACGGGTAACCCGACACGACCCGCCAACCCATTTAATAAATGGGTTGGGTCGGGTAAACGGGTTTTCAGGTTCGCGGGTCAGGTTGGCGGGTCGGGTTGACGGGTCGGGTAGACGGGTTGGCGGGTTGACTCACCCGCCTAACCCGTTTATTAAACGGGTCAGCCGGGTTGGCAGGTTGGCATACCCCCAACCCGAACCCGACCTGTTTAATAAACGGGTTACACGGGTCGACCCGTTTATTAAACGGGTTGGCTTAAGCCCAACCCGAACCCGCCTAAGAGGCGGGTTGGCGGGTCGGGTCAGAAATTGCCACCCCTACTGAAAACCCTATTTAGCATGTGGTTTAGCACCGACCCATTACTGTATATATAAAGATAGAGAAATGAAAACCTATTAAATGGGCACGGTACTAAATGAAATATGCTATTAGATTTTTTATGTTTTTTTGAAATTCAGATGAATCACTTCTTAGAGCATTTGATTCCCATGCATGGATAGGTTTTTATAAGGTTTCAAAATTCAATGGCCTACAATTTTTATAAATTTTTGAAGCTTCAAATGTCATTTTTTTTCATCCAAAATGCATGATCTAAGTATTGATTTTTAGTAAATCAATCATGTTGAACACATTTATGGGCTTGGAAACCATCCAACAAAAGGAAGGTACAAAATCTACAACCAATGATGATCGGATGGCTCTTCTTCTCCGATGCTTGAGCATCTCATCAATCGGATCTCATATATGTTATTTATAATTTATTTAGTAAGAAATGTGTTTTACACAAAGACTTTACGGCATACATGCATGTTTTTTGAAACGTGAAAAAATCAATCGCTCACAATGCATTTAAAACTTTATAATACAAAGTATTGTGGGTCATTGATTTTTAGAGCTTTAAAAAATGCATCAAAACATCAAAAATTCACAATCCATAACATGTCACTCACTAAATAAATGCTAAAAATCTAATATGCAAAGTCCGATAAGTGAAATACTCTATAGTTAGATAAAAAAATGCTATCAATTATCATCGGTTGTAGATTTTAGACCTTTCTTTGGTTGACGGCCCCCCTTCCCTAGGGTTAATATTGGCTACTATTGAAGGTATGAAATTAATGAGTAGAAATCATTCTTTTCTTCAAAAAAAAACAAATTTTTGTATATCAAATGTGATATACATGGTTTGTTTAGTAGGAAACTTGTTTTGAATCATGTGATTATAAAATCTAATTAGGTTTCCACAATAGTCCAAAAATCAATGGCCCACAATTTCATAAGTCAAAAGATCACATTTTTACATCAGAAAATCACAAACCAAGGCTTGATCCTTAGCAAACAAACCATGTTTTACACATCTATGTAGTTAGATTGAGTCGATACAACTTTCACCTATGATTTATAACTCAATAGTTTTGTACCTTCATTAGTAGCCAATATTTACCCATATATATATATATAGAGAGAGAGAGATGAACATATTAATTCCTCTTTTCTTGTTCTACCCCATTAGGCCCTATAGTTTGAAATGTTTTATGATAGATCTGAACTATAGATGTGTTTAGTATGCTCGATTTAGTGGGAATTGACTCTTGGATCATGGTTTTTCGACGAAAAAATGTATGTTATGAACCAGAAAAATTCATGTCTTCATAGCCATTGATTTTGGATCACCGGAAAAACTTGTATACAGGTCCAATTCAGATGATCCAAAAGATGGTTCCCACTAAAAAAGCTCTATAGATCACATCTATGGTGTTAGATGTGAGAAAAAAATTTACTGAAAACTACGGTTTTTGAAGGGGCTTAATGGGACAGAACCAGAAAACGAGGCAGAACAAGCACATTTCTCTCTCTCTCTCTCTTTCTCTCTCTCTCCTACGCTACTTGTACACTCCTAATATGAATACAAAGAACTAAAAAAAAGAGTTTAAACTTGGATAATAAACTGATACAGAAATATGTGTGCGTGTGCAATGTGCATTTGTCATGTGTGTGCACCCAGCCCAGCTGGGTTAGCATCTGGTAAACCAGACTCGCAACGCTACAATAATGATGTTTTAGCAGTCCAGCTATATAACGTTCAGACCAAGATGGTTCTCTAGACTAGAGGCTCAGACTTGTCGAATATCACACTCAACATGGGGCCCCTCGCTCTTGATTCTCTGCTAAGTGATATTTGTTTCCTGTCGTTAGCTCCTGGTGGTTACGCAGGATGCATAGGTCTGGTGATGTGATCTTTGTTGTCAAAGTTTTGGCGCTTGCTTCACTTGGTATCAAGTGCGTGCATCACTTTGGGCCCTTCTGCAAATGGCTTCAAGAAGCAAAAGAAAGTACCAAAATCACAAGCAACAGATTACCTCTGTTAAACACATTACATACTCAGTTTTTCAAGTCAAACCTCCAATAATAGAGGGCACCAAAAACTCCAATAAACCAAAAAGAAATGGTTGCCATCCATGCAAAACGTACAAAGGGTAGTTTCTGAATCGAATCGGTTTTCGAGAAGAGACCCGAATCAAATTGAATCGGTCTATTGAGAAAAAAACACAGATTAGATTATGCAACGAAGGAAAAATCAACCAAAGGTCGATTCAGGCTGTATCGGGCAGATTCGGCCCCTCCATCAGATCGGCTATTAGGCAATTCAATTCAAATCGGCCTATCAGACTTGCTTGATTTGATCTTAACATTAAATGTACATGCTAAACGTTGTCATGCATACATGTGAAGATGAGGAGAAAGAAGATGGATGCATGGTTGAGTTACCTAGAAAACTTGGTGCTTTACATATCACATCTCTCCAATCATCAGCCTATGTTAAGGAAGTGACATCTTATGTACTTTTTGCTAAATACATTTGATGGTAGTAACATAATGCAGTAACCAAATTTGGTTTCTATAAAGAATTATGTTTCACCAATGCGCATAATTTTTTTCCCATGCCTCATATCCACTGAAATCTTTTAAGGATATGACCCTGTAAGGAAGCCCAAACAAGAAATTTCTTATTAGCTACAGTAAAAGCATCACTTAGACCAAGGTGCTTTATCCAAACAGAACAACTTGGGATCAGCAAAGTGCACCTCACGAGCGCAACCGTAGAGGTATCTTCTATTTCATATGACAGACATTAACTTGGAACATATGATAGGACAGATGCAGAAAGCATCCAAAAAATTGCGTCTGCATTAAATGCTATTTGATCTTTGGACTCAACCTGGATTGTTTGTCTTTCATGGGTACCATACCCTAGAGTCACTGCAGTAATTTTCTGCCTATGTAGTATCCAGTGCAATGGAAAAGTTCAACATTGCTTAGATAATCCATCTAGTTGATTACATGACATGTTGTATCTGAAAAACAAGGCCCACCATTGTCTTATATCAAATCCAATTGCCTTTCTACACGTAGCAGAACATTATTTGGAGCTGTTCTTTTTAGCTTCTGTTAATTGTCACCTTATCACTACATGTACTTGAGGTTTTAAGAGTGCCATGATCCAAAGAGATGGGCTGCCAATTTTACTAGCAACCCCACTTTTACCAATAAACAGTGCAACTTGCAAAGCCTGATGGAAGCACCAACCTAGTGACCCTCTTATCTTCTCCTCATATATATTTTTGCTTTGGCACACTGCGTAGGCTGTCAGCCAAATAAAATATTCAATGACGTCTGAGATCTGGCATCTGTTATTAAATCAGTGACGATTTGACCAGCGCATTCCAAGAGAGTGCTGTTCAGAAAAGGAACAGAAGTCAATTTTTTTAAGTACTACGTCTGTGCACTGAATAGTTTGAGCTTTGTCACATTTTAAAGTTATCTTAAACTCTTTCACCCCCCCCCCCCCACCAAAAAAAAAAACAATGAGAATTAGAGTCTGTTTGAACTTAGATGTTGGTTAAAGGTCCCTTTAGATACCAGATGGTCAAGGTTTGCAGATTTCTGGCATCTTTTTTTTTTCCTTCACTGAAAGTACTGGTACGCTTGTCATTATTATGGTACCACCACCACCATCATGAATAACTTGATGAATCCCACTCATGACCTAAGAAGAAATTCTATGATGAACAGTGGGTACTGAAACAGACTTTTCTGGACCATGATGATGCTTTTCACAGAAATCGGCAAACAGTAAATAACTTTAGAGCCTTAGCTGTCTCCATGTTTGTTTGCATCCGCTCTTACATGCCTTTTTTTTTTTTTTGACAAACCATAATTCCTGCGATTGTTGGCAGCTTGCTTCCTTAACCAAGCTAATCAATCCAGTTTTACTTAAGCGTCACCCTTAAATTCCTGAAATAACTACGTAACTGTGAACCCCTCTGATGTTAGCCATATTAACAGGCTCTATCTTGAGGGGAATGAATGAAAGAGAGAACTGAAATGCTTCTTGTTTTATTCATCTGATCCAAAGATCACCCTGGTTTTTTAGGCCAGGGGGAGGAAGGGAAAGTGTGCAATGAAGGCAGCCATTGTTGGACTCAAACAATCACCCTGAGTGTGGTTTGAGAGGTTCAGTGCTGAAGCAGATCCAAATGGATACTACGAGTTCATCACTACCAATCCACATCAAAAAGCTAGTCTAACCCATATTAAAGTTTCATTTTGAAGTATGACAAGAACTAGACGTGGATATATTGCATGGAGACATCAAAGAAAATTTTGTTTATTTACATCAACCTTTTCAGGCGCTCATTCAAGACTTACTCGAACTGGTACTCGGCAGAAAATAAGGGCCTTGGTTTCCAGCTATAGGGGCAGAGGAAGGCAAATGCGAGATTTTCATCAGTCGGATAGATGCAGTAACCCGCAAGAATGGGGTAGCCATTCATCTTTATCTTTTGCAGCGTCTCACCTGTTTCCATATGTATGCTAAGAACTTGAAGTCGTACTCATTTTAGTGGATTGTGATACCTAGCCAATGCGAGAAGGAAGAAAAATTTCCTGAGAGTTTAATAACAAAGAATTATAGATTTTCTGCATTTGCTATACTGTGTACAGATATTCCACACAAACCCTGAAACCCATGTAAGCAGCTGTGAATAAAGAGGGGAGGGGAGGCTTTCATGATGCTAAAAGATACCTAAAACTGAACTCGTATGGCATTATTTGTACTGCCTGAGACAGAGACTCTTTTCTCCCTTTCTCAAGGCACTTGACTGCTTCCTTCCTCAACGCACTTGGTAATTGCAGGCAGATCCAGTCTAATAATGAATCCACATCCTTTGCAAAATCAAGAAGATACCAATCCAGCAGCTTGGGAATGACCAACTTATTGTTCTTAGTGGAAATACCAATTGTAGCCTGTAGGTACTCTCTCTTTGCTGCTTCAAGTTCGTTCTCTACTTTTGTGGCCGTGTAAACACGCACCTTTCATCAATAACAGTCAGCGTATCAGTACAATTGAATATGTTACTAAGACTACACTGCGTAATCTGCATGATCAAACCCAAACAAATCATAAAAATTCTCTTTTTCTGGAATAAAACATGGGAAAACTATACATTATGCAAACTATTAATTCAACAGTCCAATCCCACTTTGGGCAGCTTACCGCGGGAGATGACCAACTTCCACAGGAGAGTGCAAATGTGATCAATGGTTCAGGCCAATCTAACCCAAAGATGCTCCGCATTGTTCCCTCATCATTTTTTCCACCTTTTGAATGTGTCTAGCAATTGCAAGAGAAAAATTGACAATAGCATAAATAAACCAGCCACTTAAAATGCTGCAACAACCCTCAAAATGAGCATGAGATGAACAAGCATACATGTTTTGAGTGATAAGGCAGCCTCAAGATGAAATGTTCAATCGTCAATGCATTCAGCTTGTGGCTACCAACATTAAAGACTGCCTGCAACAGTACTATGGATTCATGAACACCTGAATCTGGTCTGCTACACCTCATCCTTGATGACACTAGCTAACTGAGAGTTGCAAAATTATATTGAAAGACGTACCTTACGCATTAATGAAACAATTGTGTGGGGAGTATCAGGTATTCCATGTTCTAGAAATGCCTGCAATGGGGCTAAATCATTACAATGACTTTATTGATCAATATGATTATAAATTGTGCTTATATCCATGTTACAGCATCTTTGATGACAATGAGTGCACCCCCAGAACACAAAATGCTGGAAAATTTTCATATAGATCACACAAGAATTCAAACATCACCCTTCATGTCATCATCTTGAATTCTGAATATACAAAGAAAAAACATGAAGTGCAGGAAATGCTCAATTGCTCATGCACCAGCATGTTTGTGATATGATTCGATAAAATGAAACAAAAACATATGATAATAAACCCGTAGGTGCAGTTAATGCAAAACATAAGTCTAAGGATGATCAGCCTAATCAAGAATCAAAATCTTAAAACAGTTGCATATTGCAAATTACATACATTCATCATGCATGAGTTGTAGATATTAATCCAAAACGCCAATTTCTGCTGATGGGTAAGGCCACGGAGATCCACTGAACCAAGTTTGTCAAGCAGCTGCCTGAAAGCAATGCAGGAGAAGGATTACTTAATTGCTTCCAATAATAGATGTTTCTGCAACTATTGTAAAACAAAAGCACACATGCATAACAGTTCATCTCTGCATTGTAACTTACTTCAGTCTACGGATTAGGTGAGCAGCATCAGAAACCCTGCTTAGATCTATCAAGCCCGCTGAAACCTCAGTGAGATACTTATATCGACCAACATCCCTTTCTCCAAATGCAGCGCAGACACCATAAGGGTCTCGAGCATCCAACTCTTCCAAGGCCCCCGTGTTGGAACCAACATCACTCCCTGTACTCGCTCCGGAGGGACCAATTCTTGAAATGATTGATGAGCTTTCAGAGTCTTCTCTAGGAGATTGTGTGCCTAACTTCATAAAAATGCTCAGTAAGCATCTGAGAATATCCTCAGATAGCTTAGTAGGTTCAATGGTATCTTCCTCTGGAATTGTACCCACATTAGCTATGCACTCCTCTGATTTTTCATGGCGGGCATCAATTTCCAGCTATAATGATCAAAGTAAAATCATATTCAGAGCAAAGAAAGAAATCAATAATAATCCTTCATCGTAATTGTTCTTCTATATACAGAGGGAAATCATATACCTGCATCTTCGTTATGGTTTCTTGTTTCTTAGCAAATCTCTGTTCATTACATGATTGTTTCTCAAACATCCTCGGCCTCGAAACTTTCTGTGGAGATTGTTTGTTCCTCGTAGAATTGGGACATAGCTGATTTTCTTTCCCATCCAGGTTAGACCCTCTGTTCAATGACTGCTTCCCAGCAACCGATCGATTTGAAGAGAACCCATTTTGGTTCGATTCAGAATCCATAGACGATTGGCGTAACAAAGAATTCCCAAGTGTTTTAGAATCATTTGGGCTTCCTGCGGAAGAGGAATGCTCCGTCCTGATAAGTTTACCGGGACAGCGATCCATACAATCTGTGGTACCATTCTCAATCTGTTTCTTGGATGATGATATATAAACAGCTTCCTGATACAATCCCTGTCTAAAATTCACGACCTGCGCTTCAAGCCTAACAACCTCCTCTTCCAAAACAGCAACTTCTGCAAGGAGCTCTAATGTCTGAAAATTTCATTATCAATCCCCTCAAGTCAATATCTAGTACTGGTTTAATTTTCCTCAAAAAAATTAATCAGAGTAACAGACAAAACAGTAACAGTAAACCGTCAAAAGAGACAAATAAATCCAAATTGGCAACAGGTCTTTCTTGGTGCATCATTTAAGAGCAAACATATCATCAAGTTGATGAAAAAAAAATCTTCTTGGCACTCACATATTGAGGAAGGTAAGGAGGAAGACGAGGCAGGGCACCCAAGGGTCTGGTGAAAGCTCTCTCTAGCGCTCTGTGAACATTTTCTTCATGTCTAAGCTTCTTCTTCAACTTATCTACCTATACATGATTGCAGCAAACCATCAGAATCTCAACAAATCTCATCAAACCCATCACACCAACAACAAGAAAAGGAAGAAAACGAAAAGAAACAACATTGGTCCATACGTCTTGTTGCAGTGCTATTTTTCTCTCTCTGCTGGAGCTCCTTCTCAAGCTCCCTTTCTCTGCTACTCTTGACACCACAACATCCATCTTCTCCTTCACGAAAACAAACGACCAAGATGAGATAACACGTCAAAGGACCAAACCCAATTCTCAAAATCTGTTTTTTAGCCTTGAGCAGGGGCCAAAGGTGCCTACTTTTTCGGTCTTAGTCTTAGATGGTGTCTTCATATTCTGCAATGAAGTCTTGAAGCGAGTATTCATCTTTAGTGCCTGAAACAGGAAACACCAGTGTGGCAACACATGAAGGGTAGCGTGGGATCGGAGCGTGGTGGAATAAAGAAAAGGTGTAACAGAAACAAACACAAGGCTTCAAAATTCAGAGCCTCAGTAACAACAAAGACATTGAATAAAAGGATCTCAGACAACAAAAGCATAAAGAAGGGAAGTCCTAAAGAGAGAGAGAGAGAGAGAGAGAGAGAGACCTTGTTGGGCTTTGAAGATTATTCATATCCCATCCCTCTCCCCTCCCCATGAAATTCTGGTAGCCACACCACAGTTGGCTTCTCTCTCTCTCAACAATTCAGATTTCAGACCTGCTGTCTGTCCCCTATAAAAAAAACCACCACCCCAACTAAAAGATTGAGAGAGAGGAAAATGGATGGTTTTTTCTTGGATGGAAGCAGAATGAAATAGAGAAAGGGCGGGCAAATTTTGCCCCGCTTTTTTTTTTCCTGGTTCGGGTGGGTCCGGGTAGGCTCGGGCCTTCTCTCTCTCTCTCTCTCTCTCTCTCTCTCTCATGACTGTACCACATGCCTTGTATCCCCATAATGAAGAAACATGGGATATCAATTTTCTCTTTGTTTATTAATTGGTGCATGAATATACTTTCATCTTTTTACCAGACCACCCTTCACTTTTTCTCTTACTAACAAAACTACCCCGCTATCTCACATTTTTATTCAGGGAAAGATATATAACTGCTAAGTTTAATTTTGGGTTTGATCTTATCTTCTTTTTTTTGCCCTTCCCTAATATTGAAATTGAACAAGGGTTTGAGATGAGGCTGCAGGAGAATTGAGTCGTCTTATGGGTGTTCTTTGTGTAAGACCAACATGTGGCATTTATATGGTTTTGCTTTTGAAGACTAGTTTCTATTGTTGTAGGGCACGATCCAATATGGATCAACTTCCCAAGACATTTTAGCTAATATATTCATTTGGACTTCAGGTTTTTGGGTCTACTATGCCCAATTCTCGAAGTCTAACATTAAATCTTTGCTTGAGTTGATCTCCTAAGAAACATAGACGAACTTCTAAATCAGTTGAATAACATTATCACACAAGCTACACACATTCCACACAAACTGAAATAACTTGGTCAAAGTAGACCCATGCACCATATTTAAACCATGTTGGTCATTTCAGAAACTAACCTACACAAACCAATGTAAAAAGTTTTGTAAGAGCAAGGATAAAAGCAAAAACCATCACAACTTTTTACTCAAATCTTATCAAATCTACAAATACTATTGCTTTTTCTTACCAACAAGGCCACACACAAGTCTTTTTCTCTTACTTTTTCCTTTCTTCCTTTTCCAATTCTTTTGCTTTTTTGGGGTGTGCTGGGGTACGAGGGATCACCCACACATGCATCATAGATGATAGCCATCATGACCACTTTCACACGCCACCCCTCTCTCCCTCATCCATTTGTTGTCAACCACTTGATAACAAATCAAGTGTCCCATCTGCACGAGCACATAGACAATTGTCCAGGCTTAACTAATCTCTTACTATAATCATTTTTAACATTTAAACCTTTTGGTTTCTGAGCTCATTACTTAAATGTAATACCCCTCCAAATGATGCATCAATTATTATTTTATGTTCTCTGCTTTCGCCAACATACATTGTCAAGTGACACAAAACCTAATGCAAAAAAACAGATCACTTTTGAATTGGAGAGTTGAACCAAACGGTATCAAGAAGATATTGGGTTCAATACCATGCGTGTTAGCTAAGCATAAAGTAGATTACAAAAATATCCTTGACTATTATAATGCATCAGATGATTTGGTGTATTTTTTGGCTGGCAATAAGTTGGAAGATATAGGTGGTTTTAGTAAATATGGCTTATGCATTTAGGTGGGGAAGGAGATTATTGAGAGAGTTAAATACTTGAAAAGGTTGTGGTCTTAAATGAGTGGGACCCACTTGACGCCCTAAAGGTTTTGTTAAAGCTCAAGTCACGTGTTGACTCCCTCCTAAGCTCCGTTGTGATGCCGGAGATGGGCCGCACGTGGGACCCCACAGTTGTCACGCGTGCACATGGAGCAACTATCATAGATGATCATGCACCTTCATGTCATGTGCTGGAGCAGAAAGTAAAGGGTACAGGCTCACAATCATGGGTTGGTGTTGAATTGTTATGGGATACATGTGCACATTTAAATATGATCAGGCCCTCTTGTGAATGTGATATTTTTGGGCCCTAAAAACCGTACCAATCAATCCCATGGTGGCAATGTCCTCTACTGGATCCAGCTATCACTGTTAATCTCAAGAAGGGTACTGTCACTAAATATTGCTTAGAAAGCTAGGGTTGTGAACAGGTTGGATCAAGATTCATACGCTATATATGATCCTTGCTGGTTCTTTATTGGGTCCCAAGCTGACAGCATGTAGTTGGGATAAGGCTTGATAATCAATGGCTGATGATTTGGGTTGAGAGGTCAATCTCACTAAACCAAAATTAGTCCTATCTGCTATTTGAGATGATCTTTGGATTTTGCATTGTGAAATCCTTATGGTGATGAATAACCAGTTCTCTAGTGTTGATCAAAGTGAATCTCTACATGAGCTGCATTTTTTCCAACTCGATTATTGCATTATTTTGATTTTAGCAAGTGATCCAGTTCTATAAAGGATATTGGATAAAGGAAAAAGAAAGAGATCAGTGGTAAAACAATGTCCCTGATAATTGCATCATTGTGCTTAGGATGTGAGGGCTCTACTTTTACTACTGAGACTTACAAAGGTATACAATGATAAATTGAGTGCAAGGAAAAGATGCTGTGTAATAGCAGGTGTGGGTCTAAGCTGAGATCCAAATGTGTCTAAGAGGGGCCCTGTTTTTTAGTGCACTTGAGCTTGTATTAGCAGCAAGCAGACTGCACCCAGTCTGCCCATGTCAAAGAAACGGGCCCCACCATCAGGCCTCACGAGGTGTGCCCACTTAATTGGAATTGGGTGGCCATGAATTGGCAATTGGGTCCCACCAACCAGGTATTGGCTGTTCATATCTTATGTTGCTGCACTACAATTATGGTACCTGCTCATGTACAATAACACACTCCTACTTAAATGGCTTGGATGGTGGGACGTAAATTTCATGCTTAGCACAAGAAACCACTTCCAAATCCGTGAACCAATCTAAAGAAATAGAGAAAACACCAAAATATGGATAATGCAATTACTTTTCAGTTACCTTCTTTAGTTCTAGTGTCTTCTTAAATATATATGGCAGTGAAAAGAATCCCTGCCACCTTGTTTTTTAGTTCGTTGAAAAATTGAAAGTTTCACTGACCCTCTCTTGATGTGGAAAATGACCTCACGATGATAAAAAGGTAAAAAAGAAGGAAAATGACCGCACGGGGATACAAGCAGGTACATTTTAACCTGATCAATGGTGACATGAGCTCCTTTTTTATCTGTATCTGATTTTATGTAGTGATCAGAAAAAAAAAAGGAGAAAATAGATGATGATGAAGATGATAGGGGAGAGCCATGTGGTTGGGGACCAAAGAAATGGGGAGGAATCAAAATGGCTGTTTCAGTCCAGCGGTGATCCAATTCATAGAAAGCAAAGTGACTCTGCTAGAATTCAGTGATGGACAAAGCATCTTTTCCATATGTTTTTTTTTTTGGTAATCTTGCTTGGCTTGTTTTACTAGTATTTTAGAGCTATTTGGGCTATGGGGTTGGGGAGTAGTGCCAAGACCAACTTGCATTTTTTGCTTAGGAATCCTTCCGAAACAATGTGATGTAAGGAAGTTCCAACTTCCAAAGTGGGATCAAAAGATTATACTATGATATATGCTACCTTATTCTATGGTAGGCCATGCTAAGAATCTAGTGAAAATTAACTGAAATTAAAGAAACACATGAATAACCAATCATTCATGTAACAAATCATCCTTTTATAATAAGTATTTATAGTGATCAGAAAACCCTATTACCGATCCAATTTGAACCCAATTCAATAAACTTTGAAAGCAAATACCAAAATCTCTATAATAAAATAGATCCAAATGAATCCTGATAAATGCTAATTGCTCCATTCTTCTTATTATTATTCTTTTTAGTGGATTTCCTTGGATCCTATGCTGCGAGTACATCACAATGTCTAGGGAACACGAACAACACACTAAGAGGAGCCTTGTGTTGCACATATCTTAGCATACTTCATCTCTTGACAGGACTCACCATTGTATGACAACAATATCAATATGCCCTTGTTGGCTTAATGATGCGGACTTCATGGTGTCAATGGTTTTTTTTTCTGAAAGGCAAGCTGGGCTTAGGCAGACCCTTACCAGTTAAACAACTATACCATTGGGTTTTGAACCGGCAACGTCCCAACACAAGGTGACGTGCACTAGCTGCTCCTATCAGACAATTGGAGCCCGGGCCCGTTGGTAGTGTCGATGGTTCTTTGGTAGAACCTATTTTTGGTTAATTGAACTCAAATGACAGTGGAAGCTGTAAAGAGTAAGGGTTCTAATTAAAAATGGGCAAGACACAGTAGTCCAAGAAGAAGAATCATGAGAAGAGAGAAACGATTTCAACAAGCATGATTATATATTTTGGTTAGGCTTTCCAAAAAAAACTTATAACGTATATAGAAAAGTAAGATGATCTTGCATCGGTTGAAGATGAACATGCCCAACTAATTGCTTCTCTCATAGAAAAAGGTAATAGGAAAAGGAAACATCAGTCCATGGTTGGATGGCACTTTTACTTTCAACTCTCTCTCTCTCTCTCTCTCTCTCTCTCTCTCTCTAGAGGACCACATAGTAATCTCTCTTTACATACTGAAGGATATAGATGTGCTTAGGGGTGGCAATCCGGTCGGGTTGGTGGGTCGGCGGGTTGGTGGGTCAGCATACCTCAACACGAACCGACCCGTTTAATAAACGGGTTAGGCGGGTCGACCCGTTTACGACACGAACCCGTTTAAGCCAAACCCGAACCTGGCTAAGAAGCGGGTCGGGTTGGGAGGTCGTGTCAGATTTTGCCACCCCTAGATGTGCTTGATAAAAGCACCCTAGGGCCATTGATGTGAGACATTCATATCATCAGTCTGGTTCTCTACTCATATAGCTTGAGTTTGGCTCATCTACCTCAGGCTTCCTATGAGCTCGAACTCGTATCAGCTCTTCACAAAAAAAGAGTGAAGCTTGAACACCTCAAGTTTGGCTCCTTTACCAGCCTTATTCGTTTAATAAGGACTCCTATTGAGTAGCCCACACAGGCTCTGTTCATCTGATAGGGGCGACTTGTAAATGTCTCCAAGGCGACAGGATGTCACAAGTTCGAAATCCAGGGATGACATCCCTTACCTTAAGGTCAAAGTTGGGTGTACTCCCTGGTGGGTAGGTTGGACCTCAAGGGTTTTACCAACCGGAGGCCAGCCAAAGTGTGGTCAGTGATAGGGGAGTTTTCTTCTTTGGACTACTAAAAAAAAAACCTACTTAGAAACGTGAGGGTAAAAAACCAGTTGTCATTCACTTTGCAAATCCTGCCTTGGCCTTATCTGCATGTGAATAAGACACGGATCAGCGTTCATGGCTTACTCGGAATTTGGATCTTTCCCATACTAGTTATGTTTGAAAAAGAAAGCATGGATCTTGGCATCTTAACTTAATTATTTGTTTTATTTGGTGAGTTGCACACTATACACTAGGAGGACCCTACCATAAGAATATGGTTTTTACAACCACCCAATTAATCCAATTGGCATATAAATAATAAATATCCGCAAACTGGCAAACCCTGCACTTGGAAATGAGTGGCTGAATCCTTTATGGCATATTGTGTAAAAAGACTATTTTCAATATCATTGGTGGAGATGAGAAAATGTCATCGTAGTGGCATACTGTCTTGCTAGCATGGATCTAGGCACCAAGCGTTAGATCCAACAATGCAGATGTGTTTACCGTGATTTACTTACTATGTTAGTAAGTTTAGTCATTGAGAATATCCCAAGATTCAATGTTCAAGATGGTGAAAAATCAAAGGCACGCACTATTTATATAGACATCTTACAAATGGCTCAAAATTTCAGGTTAGAGTCAACTTTACCCCATGACAATAGTAGGGATAATGTGGCAAACATGAACCAAATGTTACTTTTTGCTCTTTGAGATTAGATTTTTATGCAAGTAAAGTGTATATATATAGCCACATTTGGTCATGTTGCAATGACCTGCAAACGTCTTATTTTTTTTATTTTTTTGTTGTTTTTCATAAAAACTAACCTTACAGATGTGATCTACATGTTTCATTTAGTGGGGATCAGCTTTTGAATTGTTCGATTACGACACTTAGGTAATATTTTATAAGGCTTCAAAAATTGATGGATTAAAATGTGTGATACTTTTTCGCTGCACGATCCGGAAGGCGACCATGGTGATGACAAGAACTGAATTGGCTTGGAAGCACACACTACGATGCTCTCTTAAAAGTGATAGCTCATCTCAATAAAAATTAGGTGCAAAAGGATGAACTACAACTTCGCTTCTGGAATACAACTAAGCTTACACATTTTTTTTGCTTTTCTCGATCATCTTTCACACTAAGGCAACCGGCTATCACGACACAATTACCTTGAGCAGCCCCACAATGAAAAAGAAAACTTTTGATACAAGAGTGAAAAAAGAGAAAAAGAGTCTACACCAGCTAAGCCATGACAAGTCTAACTGAGACTAAGGGACCCTCCAAAGTATATATAGACCTGGGTCGGATGACTAGCCAACATGTCTGAAGTCCATTGATCACAACATTTATGTAAACTGTTATGCATCGAGATTTTTAGAGTTTTTTAAATTTTTTAAAATTTCACTATATTGATACAATCTGGATGCTTGGTTTTATAGAAACATACTCTTGGATCATTCGATTAAAATGTATAAAAAAGATCTTTTAAGGCTTGAAAATCAACAGCTGGGAATTTTCATAAATATTCAAGTATAAAAAATCATATTTCTTCATCCGATTAGGATGATCCACAAAAAAACTGACTACACCGAATGCATTTCGAGGATTAAATTTACCAAAAAAAATATGAAAATCTCGGTTCATAGTAATTTATATATTTATCATAGTTTTCATATTCCAATTTCCTTATGTATAACAACTTTGCACAATGACAGCTCACACACAAAAAGAGCAACAGCAAGAATAATCATAAAAAACAAAAACAGGTCTAGCGTAGGCTTAAAATTTTGAATAATTAGCCAATATAGGGCCCGGCAATAGACCGACCACGAAACGTAGACTCTAGATTCTAGACCATCCCCAGTTGACCTAGCCCACGAAGCATATGTACGTAATGGTCCCATTACCTATGTGATTTGTGGCACAACTCATATATACCTTACTTAAACAATAATTGGTGAAACCCATTTCCTTTAATAGGGGGCCCACCAAAAAGTGCATCTACACCGTCAATTTCCAAAATCAATGATAGATGGGCACCACGCGCCACTAAAGACACAAGCATAAACCGGCACCACCAATCCTGGACCAGCATGGGCTCAACTTTTAAGAGGAATGAGAGGCAAAAAAAGGGTGAGGCCAAGGGACAGGCCAGCCCATTTGGACACCAAGTGAGCCCCATTTGACAGCCTACCCTATTCCTCTCGTTACTAAAGAAGACAAGTGTCTCACATTTAATAAACAGGGAAGGAAGCTTCAACTAGAACACGAATCCTCACCCAAAACTTTTGGGTCGTTGAACAAAAGACAAAGTGGGTACCAGAGGGGAGGTGGGTCCCATGAGGTCACCACCTATCAAGCTAGCTTGGGGCACCCACTTGTCATCCCCGGGCTCTAGGTTAGGTTTTGGGATGTGGGGACAAGTGATATTGTCCTAAACTCCAAAGTGTTTATTGTTTGGGGTATTCTCTGATTCACACCATATCCTCAAGTTGGGTTTGTATGAGGGACTTCCCAACATAAACCTGTTTCTTGCAGACTAAAGTAGCCCCCTCTCAAGTTGACACACTTTCCCTCTTATTCTTGTAACATGGCATTCCTGACCACCCTTCAAATTAATTTTGTGGTAAGCTATGTCAGTATATCATTAGTCCAATCCGAGTTTTACCAAGGGTTGGCTGGACTATAGTTCCCTCCCTTATTGTAGCTTCTCACTCACTTCCTCTTGTGGTTTTGCCTGCCTTACTTACACTGTGGGATTACCACTTGCCCCCAAGGAGTCGCCACGCTTCGGCTTGTGCAAGGGGTGACCCCCATGGGATTTGAACCTAGACCGCCTACCTAGCGGCCTAGGTTCCGTCTCACTACATCAAACTTCTTTGGGGTAAAAATGTAAACATTATATTTTTTTAATATTTGCACCAAGAAACCGACACCAGGATCAAAGACCCAGCCATGCTGGCTCTGTTTGTCATACTTACAATCACTGTCCTCGCAGCATAAAACTCTATGGGCTTACCCCTTGCCCCTAGAAAGTCACCATGCTTTGGCTTGCGCAAGGAATCATGACGCCTATGGGATTTGAACCTAGACCGCCCGGCCCCATCCCACAACATAAACCTCTTTAAGGCTGCATCAAACATTTTTTAAACACTCGCTTCTTGCTTCATGCATTGCTTATCAAATCTGCTTTTTACTCTAGTAGCTATGAGCTAAACTATTGCAGCCCAGTTGACCTAGCCAAATTTGGCCAACTGCATTCATAATGAAAAAGAACAACTAGATCACATGCCATGGGAACAATTAGAGGATTCTCCAAGTTGCTAGTTATACAGTGGGACTGTTACTGCTGTGAATGAAAGTTCTGACCATATGATTTAATGTTTGTGACAGTTTTATTGCGAGCAACAAACAGTAGCCACAGGGCTTGGCCAATTATTTCTGGCTCAATCTTCACAGAGTGCAATTGAATTGCCCGTACCAAACTTGTAACTATAAATTTGTATGTACAAAAAATGATGTGATGAAGTCAGATTGGCAACATTGTGTAGGGATTGGCTCAGAACATGCTCACAGTAAAATGTTTCAGGTGAACCCCAACCATTTTGGACCCTATAAAGAGGGCTGTCAATGGGTTGGATTTGTCTCGGGTACCACCGACCCAATATCTAGGTGTGGACATAAAAATGACATAGAGAATGTTTTCTTGGTCGACTTGAACCCAACCCAAATGATATATATTGGAAAACCCAACCAGATATGTGGATCATGATTTTTGCAAGATATCTGGCTTGACCCAGCTGACCCCAGTGTTTGCTTATATATTTTTACTTGAAAAAGTATACTTGAAATACCATTTAAATTATGCAGGTCGGGCTTCTATTTTCTTGACCTGACATAACCGGCACCTGAACTCCAACCCGAATGGACTGCTTGTTATTTGGGGTGGGTTTGGGTGTACCCTGACTGGTCAGATACCAGAGCAGTTGACAGCCCTAAATTGAATGTGACACCGGAAGGCATATCCCATGCACGTAGGGATGGCAGTGGACCGGGGGAAAGCGGGGCCCCGCCCCGCCTCTCCCCGTTTGGACCGAGGATGAAGGTATGAAACGGGGATGGAGGCGGGGACGAAGGTTAAAATCCATCCCCGTCCGGGGGTGGAGGCGGGGATGGACGTGCACTTTTCCCCGCCACGATCCCCGCCTCATCCCGCCCCGACCAGTTTTCCCCGCAATATCCCCGCCCCACCCCACCTCATCCCCGTTTGAACCGGGGATGGAGGACATGAAACAGGGATGAAGGCGGCGATGGAGGATAAAATCCATTCCCCGCCGAGGATGGAGGCGGGGGTGGAGGACAAAATCTTGAGGCGGGGTGGGGGTGGAGACCTTGTCCCCCGCCCCGCCCCGCCCCGCCCCACTGCCATCCCTACATGCACGAGGGTTGTCATGCAATTAGTATAAGTGCACTTGAATCTTTAATTGAGTTCCATCTTTATTGCCTACTGGTCAACTCATTATTATTGGGGTCTTTATTTTTATGCACATATGATGGATCCAAACCATTGATAGCTCTAATTGAAATACATCCTCCATCTAAGGATTGGAATCTGACAGACAATTCATAGTTATACTAACTCAAAGTACTATATCAATTATTTCATTTGACTTGAATCCAGATCGGAGTGGCTCATTTGAGTTGTACAAGGTGGAGTAGCCCTTGTGCAGGTACCATTAGCAGTTTGGTTTAGACATTAAACACCAGGCTCAGTCTTGCTGTTAGTGAAAACCTTTGGATAGGGTTCCAAACAGATTGGGTATATATATATATATATATATATATATATATATATATATATATATATATATATATATATATATATATATAGAGAGAGAGAGAGAGAGAGAGAGAGAGAGAGAGAGAGAGAGAGAGATTTGTAGCTTCTCAGAAGTTAGGTGCTCAATGAGCGTGCTTCTTGGATGCTTTTTAGGCGGTTTCAGCCCTATAAATGTGTTGGGCATGATAGATTTACAAAGAATCCATACCTTGATCATGTGCTTTCTATGAAAAAAATGATGTTTGGAGCCTCAAAAGTTTACATAGATTTTGGACCGTTGATTTTTCAAACCTTATAAAACCCACTCATGTGTCCTAATAGAATGCTTCAAGAGCTTATACCTATAAAATCGAGTACATAAGTCACAACTGTATAGTCAGAATTTATAAATAAAATGAAAAAAAGGCTGAAAACCCCATTGAACACTTTCATTGAGCACTAACGTCTAAAATCGAGTACATAAGTCTCTCTCTCTCTCTCTCTCTCTCTCTCTCTCTCTCTCTCTCTCTCTCTCAGAGACCAAACAAGATTTCAACATAGCCACATAAATGGTCAAAAGAGTTGAACTCAAAAAGAACAAAAGTAGAACAGAAACAAGTGGCTCATCGCAGGAATCACAAAACCAATAAGGTCCGAGGAGAGCGGAGCGACAGCAAGAGGAGATGTTAGATCAGGAAGATGAATATGCAGAATCGCGTAAACGTCCACTAGCAGGAATCACAAAACCAATAAGGTCCGAGGAAAGCGGAGCGACAGCAAGAGGAGATGTTAGATCAGGAAGATGAATATGCAGAATCGCGTAAACGTCCACTAGGATTTTTGCGCAAGATGATTAATGTCGATCGAAGATTTTTGAAAAAGGGCATTGTTGCGTGCCATTCAAACGAACCACCAAGTGGTAAACAACCACGACCTCCAGATTGACCGCCACCGCTTGCTGCGCCGAAAGTAGACCGGACCCAAGATGAGGTCTAACACAAAGGACTTCTCCATAACTAGGACCTCTGGGTGCCTCCAAGTCCTACGAAAGATCTCCACAAAGGTAGGGCAAGACCAGAAGAGGTGGAACGAGGATTCTTCAGCAGCATGACAAAGCACACACCAGCTCGGAAGCTGGAAGCCCCACCTCTTTAAGGTAGAGTGAGTTTGGACCTTATCGTGCAAGATTAACCAAGCCAGGACCCGAATACGGGAAGAAGGGCATTTCGCCCGGAGCGCAGATTCGAGCAACCAGGTTGCCCCCGGGGGAAGCAATGATCTATAGACTTTGTTGGTCAAGAACCTCCCGATAGGAGTAATAGCCCAATGCACCCAGTTACCAATATCGGCGGGATCATCAAAATTGTTGTTGAATAAAGCTAAAACCGACAACCATGACTTATGCAGATGGGAAAACGTTCCACATCGCAAGCGAAGGAAAACCGGAATGAGAGAAGGAGGCTCATACTTAGAGAGAAGAAAAGTAGCACAAGGATTATCCGGTTGATGGGCAAGCCAGCTTTGCTTAGACACTAGGGCAATACTCCTGAGTCTGGGTGCAGGAATACCTAAACCGGTCATAAAACGCGACAAGACCACCGAACGTCAGCCAACCAAGTGGTGCTTACCCTTGAGATGACATCCAGACCAAAGGAAGCCTGCCAGCAGATGCGTCAGTTGCTTCTCTACACCCACGGGCATTAAAAACATGGACATGAAGAATTCTGGAATGGTGGAGAGAATGTGCTTCACTAAAGTTAGGCGGTCAGCATACGAGAGATAAGAAGCCTGCCACGAGAGTAATTTGCGCTTAACTTTAAGAAGAGTTGGAGCCCAGGCCACAGAGGTTAGCCGCTTAACTTGTAACGGCAAACCCAAGTACAACATCGGCAGCTCAGATATAACACAGTTAAAAATCTTCATCCCAGCAGCTAACATAGAGGGTTGGACGTGGAACATAGAAAGGAAACAATTTTGCTCATTAAGAAGGCTGAAAAGAGAGAAAAAAAATTAAAGAATAAGCTTGAACCGAAGCATCTGCTGAACACTAGCATGGCCGAAAATGATCATATCATTAGCATAAATAAGAGCATGAGCATGGAAGCCTTGGACCGGTAAGGGATCAATTAAACTGCATGCAGCGGCCTGCTTAAGCAGCACAACAAGACCCTCAACGACCGCATTGAACAATAAAGGCGAAAGAGGGCAACCTTGACGCAGACCTCGCTTCAGCTTGAACCGTTCCCCGAAAGTGCCATTGATATTCAACATAGCCTGGGCATTCATGACTAGTTCCATAACCCAACCAGAGAACCGACGACCAAACCCGAAGTTCGATAACATTTGAAATAAGAAGGGTCATTGCACAAAATCAAAAGCCTTATGAAAATCTAATTTAAGAACGAAGAAAGGTTGACCACAAAGATGCAAAGTGTGCACAACCTAGGTTGCCATGATAAAAGAATGATGAACCTTTTATTATGGATGAAGGCAAACTGAGAGTCGGAGAAGATCTGCGTAGCCATCGATTTTAACCTGTTTGTCAAAACCTTGGCAATCATACGGTAAAGAGCACTCGTCACCGAGATCGGGTAGAACCGAGAGATATCTGAAGCGTCGACGTCTTTAGGAATAAGTGAGAGACTGGCTAAATGAAAAGGGTAGTGTAGCCTGGAATTGTGATAAAACTCATCGAAGAGGCTAACCACGTCCGGTTTGACATAATCCCAGAAAATCCTTAAAAAGTCAACATGGAACCCATCAAAGCTAAGCACTTTCAAAGCAGACAGATCCTTGATAGCACGAAAGATCTCAGCATCCGAGAATCTTCTTTGTAGAGCACAGGCTTGGTCATGGGAGATCGCTCGTAGCATGATAGACCCAATATTTCCCTCTGCAACTACAGAAGAGGCATAAATAGACTTGAAATAGTGTGTGACGGCCTGGTTGACAAGCTGATCAGAGAAAGAGACACTCTCAATGAAGATAGAAGGGATAGCCTTCCTTTGATGGCGATGGAATGCATAGGAGTGAAAAAATTTTGTGTTGTCATCACCGGCTTTTAGCCAATTCACCCTGGATCGCTGCTTTCAACGAATTTCATCTTTGACTCTCCAGTTATTCAACAACATAGATAGCTCAATGGACCTGGCCTGGAAACTCAAAAGTTGAAGTTCAGGAAAACCGTCAGTGGAAGACATAGACTGATACAATTCAGAAAGCTCACGCTCTCAGGCATCCAAATGCTAAAATTTCACAACATTATAATTCTTGATCCAGACCCTGATATCCTTAGCAAGACGCAAAAGTTTGCTGATAAGTCGAAGAGCAGCCCAATGCTCGGTAGAAGGTTTAGACCAAGAGACCAAAATAACCGAATTGAAATCAGGTGAAGGAGAAGCCATCCCCTCAAAGAGTGATGAGCTGACCATGGTCAGAGATAGAGGGCGCAAGCAAGACACATTTAACGTCAGGGATGAGGTCCAACAAAGAAGGGGTGACAAATACCCTATCCAAAACCCGACAGCACGGGTGTGACCGTCTATTCGACCAAGAGAAGCGCTCGTCTGTAAGAGGAAGAGGATAAAAGAGGTATCGGTGAATAAAGTCTTGGAAGTCTCTAATAGAGGGATTAGGAAGGACGATAGAATTGGAATCATGAGGAGAAAGCAAACAATTGAAATTGTCCATAAGAAGGTGGCACTGATCATTAGAAGTAACCACCCTATCAAGGTCATCCCAAAACGCAGGCCTCTTGTTAGCGAGGTTGGGTCCATAAACTACAGATACCACTGCTCTCCGACCAACCAACTGTAAGCTAAATGCAACAGACAAATAGTATAGGCCTACGTCCAGCTGCGATAAATTTAAAGACTTCTTACCAAGGAGGAGAATACCATCGGCATGGTTGACTGCTGGCTTAAAGAAAAAATCTGCACCCTGCCAAATAGAAGAAGCGACCGCAAGTGAAATGTCATCCATTTTAGTTTCACAAATGACAAACAGGTCAGGATTAGCCTGTCTAATCCAACTCACCAAAAACAAGCGCTTGGGGGCAGAATTGAGGCCCCTAATATTCCAACAAACAAGCTTCATGGCACAAAATCTGAAAAGACCCGTGGCTGTCGCAACCTGGGCGATCTACGAGGAGACCAACCAGGAGAAACCAAATTTGGAAAGAAAATCTTCTTTCGTCTACGGTTACCAATAGAAGAACGCTGAACATTCCCGACTATAGAGTCATCCTATGAAGAACCGAACGAAACAGAATAGGGGGGGGGCAAAGGATATCTCCTGAAATAGAATGTAGACCAGAAATAGTCGAATCTATGACAGCCGATAGAGCTAGCAACTGAGATGCGAAGAGAAAGATATCCAACAGTCAAGCAACGTTGCCGATCTCAATACCCAGGAGGTGTGCACTGGGATGCAGATGGAGCTGAGAGGAAGGCAATTGGGTCGACACACACCCCGACAGACCGTCGTCGAGGCCAATGATAGGAGGAAAAATCAAACGCTGGGAATATAAGGTAATCTCTGGGGCACGAGGAGAAAATGGGCGAGGCTGAGGAACCGAGAAGCCAATCACCATGCAACTGCTGACCTGGTAGGAGATACCATGAATCACCATAATGTGAATAACAGGGTAAACAAAATTCCAGGATGAAAAGAGAATGAAGGAAGAGATTGAACTAAGGCCACCATGAGCAAGACTGTGCACCCGCGCCACCGAGCAACCACTAAAAAGGGAGAAGGTCGAAGAAAATGCTGGGTCCCAAGGTTGTGAAGAAATGACCGACTGAACTGGAGATTTTAAAAGAGAGCAGACCTTGGCATGGGACAGCGAGCCCACACCTGGCGGCACGAGCTGCGAAGGAAAAGGCAGAAGCACCGCAAGCCCACCTTGAGCAAGCAAACCAGAAGTTGTCACCAACGAGACTTGGGAAGGCGTGCAAGAATAAGCAGATTAAGGGCCCCGCCTAGGAGGAGAAAAAAGCTCCAGGTCCGAAGAAGAAAAATCATTAAAAGGGATAGACTGCATGGGGCCTTCTCCATGCAAAACGGCTGACGTCCTGGAGAGGAATGAAGAATATGTCAGGTCCCAAGGAGACAAATTGACCATATGAGTTGCATCAGAGAAATCAATGCAGGCCTGGGCATAGGCATGCGAGGTCATACCAGGCAACACGAGCGACGACGCTGAATGATGAAGGTCTAATTCCCCACTACATTCAAGCATACCTGAAGGAGCCGCCAAATATACTCGAGAAAGAGTGCCAGAAAAAACAGACCCACCGATGAGCCATGCCAGAACGAGGATATCCTTCACCGAAGAAGAGGCAGGTAAAGTCGGAGACAAGGACTGAGAAACCTTAGCACTAGGCGGCGACCGAAGCGAGACCCAGATAGACCCAATCTTGACCGCGAGGAAGGAATATGTCGGTTGCTGAAGATCATCGATTTGCACCCACGACGAGAAAGATAAATGTCTGATTGGCCGAGGATTACTTCGATGAGCACGAAAATGCCCCAACCCAGTAGGGGCTAGGGATGAAATAGACGGCCCCACCGAGAGTGGAGGAGAGAAAGCAGAACGCCTGCGCATCCAGACTGGGTGACCCTGAGAGAAAAAGAAGGAATCACACTTGTGACAATGATGACGCTTAAGAAAATTCAGGAAGAAACAAGCAACACACCACCAATCTCCTGGCCTGACAAGGCTTAACTGAGATTTAGAGTGAATGGCATGGAAGGAACGTTGCCAGGAAGAGGGAACCTATTGCCACGACTTATCCGCTGCCCAAACTGATGGCACACGGAAGAAGAATGGTGGAACCAGTGTTGCCCGAGCAGAGCACGCAACAAGTGACTTCAGCCTTACCCTACGCAAGAAATGTTGAACATTCGAGATGAGAAGCGATCCCACGGCAAGGCAGGAGCGCAGCGATGTTGAAAGCAAAGAGAAAAACCTATATTTGAGCTTGAAAAGGAGGACAATATCGATACCCCACTGGCGAAGAGCAAAGGCAACCCTCAGTCATTGAGAGCAACCTAGATAAAATGAAAGGGGCCCCAAAAACGGGCCACTGGGGGAGCATAAAAAGATATATATATATATATATATATATATATATATATATATATATATATATATATATATATAGAGAGAGAGAGAGAGAGAGAGAGAGAGAGAGAGATATGTTGCAAAATGAAGGTGAAGGAGTAGAGAAGAACACTCAACAATGGAGGCCAACTACCTAAACCAGCAGATAATGCAGAAAACAAAGCCTCATTAGAAGGTCGCTTTCTTCTAGCATGGGTAGATGATGCGTGGGGAAGATGGCCTTGCCGGTGTAGGTGTTGCACGGAGGAGGGAGAAGAAGCGCCTCGCCTTGTCGGGGTGTACCGTCTGGTCACGTTGATGGAAGATGATGGGTTGTTGTAGCATGGGGGGGAGACGAAGTGGTTCCCGCCCTCGTTGAGGGATGGGAAAAGGAACGAGGATGGAATCGGTTGGGTGAAGGCAGGCACTGGCGTTTGCAGTGGTATTGAATCCACAAGTGCCACCGAGAAAGAACGAGAGAGAGACCTGAAGAGGGAGGGGGGGGGGGCTGCTTCCGGTGAAGGGGGCATGAGACAGGAGGGTCGAGGGGTAGAGAGAGGAACTCGGGGGGAGAGAGAGAGATAGAGAGAGAGAGAGAGAGAGAGTGGGGAGGCAGGATGGTGGCCAGTACAACGAAGGCTTTGGGGGAGTCGGGAGACTTATGCTAGGGGGGGGGGGGGGTTGCAACGAGTCGAGGAGGGAGGGTTTTGCAGGGGGGGAGGAATCAGGCGAGGGGAAGAGAGGCGGGAGACGCAGGGGAGAGGGGGAAGGCTACCGTCGACGTGAGGAGGGGCTCCGGCGAAGCATGCCGGTGCGTTGACGAGGTTCGAGGGTCAGGGTCCCCCACTGAACGGTGAGGGATTCGTAGTGACCAGCGGAGAGCAAAGGAGGGCGACGACGGTTGGGCGCAGTGACAAGCGGAGAGCAGAGGAGGGCGGCCATGGGGGTTGGGCGCAGTCAGAGAGAGAGAGGGAGAGGGTACAAGTATATTTTTTAGAATGTTTGGAAACTAGTAACTGGGATAGGAAGTGCCGGTTGAGGAAGTGGGAACTGACAAATCCTGGATATGGCAGCTACCACCTCTTAGTGGTGGTAACTGTGGTTAGTGTAAATACATGGGTGAGAGGACATCACTTCCCATCCCAAATGGATAAACACCCGTCCCAGCTACCAGTTTCCAAACGCAGAAGGTAGTTTGACCAAGTTTTTGCCAAATACATTAACTCCTTTCCCAGATCCTAGTTTCCAAACAGGGTATCTAGCGAAAGGAAATCTTGGTCCAGGTGGTGGATTCCCAGAGAAAATGATGCCCTTCGATATGGCCCACCCTCAAGTGGCAAAAACCTATGTTGCAGGGACACTTCAACCTGTCCTTGTGTCGTGTCCCCTTGTATGCTATTTTTAATAGAAAATTGCAAAAAAATTAAAAAGCGTGTCTCGTGCCATTTTAGCGGCGTCCTTGTGACATAGGCTAAAACCCCTCGGTGGAAGACGAAAGGATAGAAAAAGCAAACGAATATTTATTTTGTTCTTACGTGGTCTGAGGAAACGCCATGCTGGACCAACAGGTAAGCATTTATTCGAGGGTTCAATAAAATGTCAGATGGTCCACGACAGAAACTCCAGGGGAGGCTGGATTTACATTTTGTTGTATTTGTAACTTTGTGGTTTAATTAGTTTTCAAAATGAACCCCTAATCCAGGACTAAGCAACACAATATTGTTAAATAAAACAGGTTTTCCAAAAGTATTAGGGGAAGATCTCCACTTGGTCTTCTTTATTGGGGGGTCACCAACCCAGCAAATAGAAAATAGTCAGGGGAAGTAGGGTTCTCTCTCTCTCTCTCTCTCTCTCTCTATATATATATATATATATATATATATATATATATATATATATAGAGAGAGAGAGAGAGAGAGAGAGAGAGAGTAATGGGTAGGTGCTAAATGATAAGTGCTAAATTGGTTTTTCTGCTCTTTCAGTATTCTTTTTATAGTTTTGACCCCATAAATGTGTTGGGCATGGTCGATTTATGAGGAATTTGCACCTAAATCATGTGTTTTCGGTGAAAAGATTGATATTTAGAGCCTCAGAAATTTACAAAGATTTTGGACCCTTGATTTTTTGAACGTTATAAAAACTCACCCATGTGTCAGAATAAAACACTTCAAGAAGAGCTGATCCCTATAAAATCAAGTGCATAGATCACATTTGTATCGGTCAGAATTTTAAAATAAAACCCAAAAAAAATGAAAACTTATTTAGCATATTTCATTTGGCACCTACCCATTATATATATATATGGTGCTCCCAGAGCACTTACTCCTTTTTAGTAGTCATTGGATTTTTTGAAATCCCACCGTTGTGATGCATAAATATATATGCAGCATACTTAAATTGTAACTCCATGCTTTTCAAATTTTCATGTAAAGGGAAATTGAGCATTTAAGGAAGATTTACTTTCTTAAATGTTACGTGGCTCTCTCTCTCAGACACACACATGCATACGTTGTTCTCTCTCGCACACATGACATGGACGATGGCATGCACACATGCATCCATGTCCATCCACGTTGGACATAGATGCATGTGAGCATGTCATCACGATTCATGCATGAATGCATAGATGATGGCATGCTCACACATGCATCCATGTCCATCCACGTTGGACATAGATGCATGTGAGCACGTCATCACGATTCATGCATGAATGCATAGATGATGGCATGCTCACACATGCATCCGTGGATGATGGCATGCTCACACATGTATTCATGTCTAACAACCATGTCCAACGTGGAAGGGCAAGGATGCATGTGTAATCATGCTATCATCTGTGTCTATCCACATGCATGTGCGAGTGAGAGAAAGAGAGATCATCATCCATGTTTATTCGAGTGAGAAAGATCCACGTATGAGAGAGAGATATGTAACATTAAAGAAACTCGGTCTTTCTTAAATATTCGTCATTGAAATAGGCCCCATTAATTTCTCTTTTAATGAGAATTTGAAAGTCCCATTTAGGTAAGCTGCACTCATATTTAAGGTGCGTTGGATGAACTTCGGAGCAGAAAAAAATGGATCAGACCATTTCATGAATTTGGATCAGAAAATGCCTGAACCT
Source organism: Nuphar pumila (assembly GCF_984573655.1). Taxonomy (NCBI): domain Eukaryota; kingdom Viridiplantae; phylum Streptophyta; class Magnoliopsida; order Nymphaeales; family Nymphaeaceae; genus Nuphar; species Nuphar pumila. The sequence goes on from NC_143262.1 coordinate 6,482,318, forward strand.
GGATTCACAACAGCCGAGAAGGGCAGGAGATGGATCAACCATACCCGTTTTTCATTCTGTAGGTGTGAATATGGGCTATGCTGTTTGGAGCTTGGCATTCATCAAGCCTACTGTTGGACCATATTGCATTAATTTGAAAAACTATTCTTGTATCAACGAGCCATAATCATGAATCATTTCAGGATTACAAAACAATGGAGCAACAAAGATAGTAGGGGAGGAGGTATGATTGGTGGACATGGCTGAACCATCCGATTAACACCAATCCAATGGCTTGGCTGCATTTTCTATTACATGTCATTGTCATGCTAGGCACCCTAGCATGCTTGACATGGTACGAAACCAATTTGAAAGCAATATATAGTGTGTGAATTTCGTTATACTAACCCAACCTATTTCAGATAAACATTTGATTATCAAAGTTGCATTAGACTTCAATGCTTATTTGAGTGGAAAATAAATCATGATTTGTAAGCTCCTAATCTAATTCATAAACTTGGGCTGAGTACTGACTTGGTGAGTGTACATATTACCCCACCGCATGTGCTGCATATGTCAAAAATCAGGAACAATGTAAACATCCACTATAATATTTTACAACTTCACTAAGTAAATGCCGTTAGAATATTTTTGCATATGTTTGGCACCAAGAATAAGATTTGGATACCATAACAGTATCAAGCACAATGATACATACTGGATCACAGTCAACATGAATCACTATTACCAGAAGGAATGGTATTTACTTTGCTGCGTCACTGCAGAAATTAGATGCTGCAAAACTGATACTAATCCTAAGAGGACAGGAAGAAAGAATGTGTAAAACTTCATGTTTTAGTGTGTAAAACTTGAGAAATGGTGCAGTACAAGGCAACTGCCCATCTATATCAGTCAGAACAAAGATCAGCCTGGTAAAGCTCAAACAGTCAAGGATGGATGATCACTCGACTCTGGATTCAACAGGGCCTTGCAATCTGCCTAGGCAGTAAATCTGAGTCGTCGCTCCAAAGATCAAACACCGAATGGTAACCCCCAGATTGATCCAAATAAATGGCTGATGCCTAAAATGATGGATCTTATTACCTGACCAAGAGAATGTCCGAAAATGAGAAGCTTCACTGCCACTCAGCATGCTTTACCAATAGTGGAACAGCCTTACCTAACACATCATGTTAGAACAATAAGGGGGTATCTGTTTCATGCTCTTTCCTATGACATATGCCTCCTTTCATAAGAAAGAGTCATTCTTAAGTGAGAAACATCTCTATGAAAAATATGTGGTGGGGTTACATAATAAATGCAAAAAAACATCCTTCCTATCAAAATGAATTATGAGGAAGCGCCTCCCCTTCTGAGCATCCCTTTCAAGGGAAAGTGACTCCCTTTGGGTGGAGGTGCAACAAACGCACCCTAAAGGATTCAACCCTAACTACCTAAGGTACAAAGTTTGTATATAAATCTTATCTGATACAAAACAATGCTCTGGAAAAAGTAAACAGAACTAACTCTCTCAGAACACCGAAGCTGCAAGGGTAATGTACTTGACTTTCTAATCTCAAGTGCTTAAACCAACCTGCATCACACAGGTTTCCATATATACCACAACTATAGCATCATCACAAACCAAAACGGAAAATGGAAAAAAAATAGAAAAAAAGATCAGCAAAAGAGATATGGCATATACAGTTGGAAATGGTGCAAGGAGGCAGATTGCACACTTCAATATCTCAAAACTTTTGACAAGAAATTAATTGATTAATTTAAAGAGAGAAATTACAACAGAAAAGGGCCGACTTAAGCACAAAGGGTTACTAGTATGTATTCTGCAAGTGGCTCTGAGGCTGTTTGGCAAACAAGCTCTGTGAATCAGGTGACATATCAATTATCTTAGAAGAAAATGCAACTGGGCTGTCCATGAGCTGATACTCGGGAAAATGATTACCCCATATATCATAAGTAAGGCCTTCATCCCCTAACAATCCATCACTTTCATTCACTTGTTTACTTGTTCTTTCTTTCCTAAGCCTTGATCCAGGAGCGCGTGCATATGGAGCAATGGCAGAAGACAGTGACAAACATGGAGAAGATGGTGATGATGCTAAGATGGAAGAGTTGCAAGCTGTTCTCATGTCATCCTTCACACTGCTTGGAAAAGTTGCAGTTGGCAACAAAACAGGATGGCCACTCATTTGCCTGGACATATTCAAGAAAGGTTCCTCAGCAGCAGGACTGACAGCAAATTGTTTAGATAACATATTGTTGCCATAGAACTTAACTGCCTTTGATGCTATGTCAGCACAATCCGTGTTTGATGTTTCAGTGGAAGTATACTCAGGCACCTGAACTGCACCCATATCAGGTGTTAGAGCCTGTGCCCCTTTAACAAGCGGGCTACCCAGACAAGATGACGTGAAAGGTGTAAGCGGAGACACTGGTGAAGAAGGGGCGGAGTTGCCACTCTGGCTACTTGAAACATCAGGTTTTCCTGACAACACACCACCTCTTTTTTTCCTCCGCCTTCCTCTTTCTCTCTCTGTCCTGACTGTGAGGTTGCTAATCTTGGGTGATTCAGCTAAACCTGAGCTCTCCGCTATGTACTTCGACCTGCTTGCTGAATGGCATGAAGACGACTGAGTTATCTTGTGGTTCTCATTATAGGATGGCAACACAAGAGAGTGCACACAATCCTGTATCCATCTCAGATGTGAAGAGATAGTTTCTGATTTTTGACTTTTGTGTGTGTCATCATGCACATCAAATCCCATATCTGGAGCAGGATGTGTGGCAGCCAACCTGAGAACCAGAGAACTGGAACATCAGTCAACCAGCGAGCGAGCGAGAGAGAGAGAGAGAGAGAGAGAGAGAGAGAACCTGAAACTCCTCCGACTCTGATGTGAATGAGCCAGTTTGCCAATTCTTGCAACTGAGGCGATGGCCTTCTTTTCATCCTTGAACAAGTATTCCTCACCTTCAGAGGCAGTTCCTTGTGGAAGGATGCGGCAGAAGATCAAGAAAGTTGCAGAAGCTGCAACCAAGACTATAAGAGATACCTTCCGCAGCAGCATCCAGAAAAATGACTTTCTGCACAGACTAAGTATGTAAGCAGGAAAGGTTGCTGTCATGGGGATCACAAGGATCCCTGTAGAAAGTTCCAGCTCAAGATCTCTATGAACCACTGATGCAGAAAAGTCTGTCTGGTATGAAATAAGAAGCCTCATTGACTCACCAGGCTGCAGAAGAAAACTGCTGCATGTATCTATTGTAAACCCATCTGACCCACAGCCAGTTCCTGAAATATCTATCCGCTTCACTTCTAGTGGCACCTCTCCTGCATTCTTTGCATAAAGTACTTTCAAAAGTGGCCTTGTACAGGTGGCACTAGTGGATTTCACATCAAATAATCTTTCAGGAGGTGATGCATTAAGAGAAAGAGAGAAGCCAAAATCAAACTCCAGGCTCTGCACCGGTTTTGACCCTTCAAGCAGTATCAAAGAGGCTAACCCTCCAGCACCATGTAAAGGTAACCATTCTACCCCAGTAAGGTTGTTTCTTATCAGTGCAGAGCTTCTCCAGACACAACGGTTTGATGGACGAAATGAAATAGGCCCAAGCAAAGCACTTTCATTAGGGTAAACAAACACTTCAGTTAACCCACTCTCATACATGAAAAACCCATCTCTTTTTGTTGAACGTTCATATTTAGCTGAATTACTTGTCACATGCTGTGACAGGTCACCAATACCTACACATTGATCGATTGTTACACCTGAGTTCAACACAAGCTGCATAACAACAGGTTTTTGACTTGGATTTTTCACAGTGATCCATTTTGAACAATGTTCCCCAACTTGGACAATTGGAAACAATATTTCAAGGTCACCAAGGACAGACATGCCTATTGTAGTTCTCTGTGACTTCCAGTTGTTTAGAATCCATTCATCTGCCTTTGCAATATCTGAGCCCTAAAGTAAGTACACACAAGGGACGAGTGAAGAGTTAGTTGCAGAACCTGGAGGCCAAAACTCATCTAGGAGCTCAACAGATTTTAGAAGACCTCAGCATGGCCAGCAGGGTGGTTGTGAAGGTGTTGAGTTAAAGACCCCAGATCAAACCCCGTTAGAACATGGGTGTGTCCGTAGCTTTCAGAGCTGGGCCACGTAAGGCAGAGTGATCGTGGGGCCCCACTCGGGGCTTTCCCTCGCTTCGGCAAGGGTTCCTCATCATAAAAAAATTAAAAAATTAGATGCTGCCACCCTAATTGGGCATCTTAATTCTTTCCATGCACACAGATGCGTGCGTACAAGTACACCATTCTAATATGATAATAGTAACTTAGATGAGGGAAAAAGAAGCGAGAAGGGGATTGACAGGCAGGTAGATACTACCATAGTTTTTCTACTATCAAAGACTTATGTCAATAAAGCCACAAGCCTTGACAGCTGTATTTCACACAAGGGCAGTATCAACATCAAGAAAAATCTTGTACTTGCAGGTTTTTTCATGAATAAACTTATAGGATGGTTGCAATCAAAACAAACTAGGAATGACAGCCAATATGTTTACAATTTATTGATATAACCAGATGCATGTTATAACACGACAGCTTTTGTAAAAACACCAGAAACATTATGTTGACTATTCACAAACTTTATATCATTCTTCTCTAATTTTCATGCACAAAAAGTCAGTCCATTCAATGTGTTTCATCTTCTATTAATCTAGACATGGCCTGATTGAACTTTGTAAGAATTGGCCATTCCAAGAGTCCAGTCAATATGAGATACCATGAAATGACACAAATAAGTTACCAATCCAAGAGTTTTGTCAATATGAGATACCATGGAGTGACATTTCATTTTAGTGATGGAAAGCACATTAAATTAGAATGATTAACATGTGCCCTCCTAAGGCATTGATTAGAGTGATCAGTCAGTCAAAATCAGTGTTACTATAATATATCATAGTGTCGGTAAGGAGACAAATATGATATGAGCCCCATACCGTATTTGATATGATTATCGTACAGATATGAAATATGTGTATTGTACCATATCGTATGATACACCCCGTATCGTGCAAGTCGGACCCTTTATTTTTAGTTTTCTGGTGCCAAAAAAGTGGCAACCGGCCACTTATGGGGGCAATTTTTTAGCCCCCAAGGGTCATTTTGACTTTGTTTTTGCATTTTTTTCCTCCACAAACCTCTTTTTCAAGCCTACTCACCCTATTGAGAGATCAAATCCACCCTAAAAATTGGGGCTATTGTTAGATTCAAGCTCTAGAAGTGTGATTTGCCTCAAATCTCACCCCTTTTCGTCCTACCCAACATTTTTTTTGCTTCTAACCTTCAAAACCGAACCCTCAAGCTCCTCTTTCACTCAACCCCTCATTTTCATCCAACACACTCAATTTTTGGCTTCTAACCCTCAAAACCAAGTCATAGTAGTGTGATTTACCCTAAATCCACCCATTTTTATTCTATACACGCATTTTTTTGACTTCTAACCCTCAAAATCGAGACCTAGGAATTTGATTTGTGTGAGATTCAAGTTGGAAGAGAACCAAGTCATGCTGGTGTGATTTACCCTAAATCCGCCCATTTTTATTCTATACACATTTTTTTGACTTCTAACCCTCAAAATCAAGCCATAGGAATTTGATTTGTGCGAGATTCAAGTTGGAAGAGGGCTTAAGGCATTAAACCAAGGGTAAGTTCATTTCTTTTGATGTTTTAATTGATTTCTTCATTTTTACATTTAGCCCTTTTTATAGTCCTAAATGTGTTATTAATCTTAGTCCTAAATCCACCCATTTTCATTCTATACACACATTTTCTTGACTTCTATTCTAACCCTCAGAATCGAGCCCTAGGAATTTGATTTGTATGAGATTGAAGTTGGAAGAGGGCTTAAAGCATCAAACCAAGGGTACGTTCATTTCTTTTGATTTTTTAATTGATTTCTTCATTTTTACATTTAGCCCTTTTTATAGTCCTAAGTGTGTTATTCATCTTAATTTTTTTCCCTTTTTCATCTTAAATCACCTATTTTTGTATTCTGAAATATCAAAATCGTAACCTAAAGGTCAATGGACAGTGGAGGTTGAAGCACAAATGATCCAGCATGGAAATATTGCAAACCGATGGATTTAAGGACACCTTCGAAAATGATAGTAAAGTGTAACTTTTGTGATTTTGTAATGCATAGTTGATTGTATAGGTTTAAATGTCACATCGTAGTGCATCGCAACTCCATTGTACGGTTATGTACTCATTGTATTACCTTTAATATTAGTGTCAAGCTTCTTACGAGTTTTATAGAATACGATAAACAAAAACATGAGTACATGCAGCATTCATTGGACAAAAATTGCCAGAAGTTGTTCTTGATTCAGAATACAAAGATGAACCATCAACATCCTAAGCTAGTGAGCACTTACCCTGCAGCAAACGAAGAAAATCATTGAGGTGATATATATATATAAGGGAGATGATCCACCCAAATCTGATCATATGGATGTGATCTCCATGGTTGAAAAGACATGAATAGATTCTTGGATCAAACTTTTTTGATGTGTAAGTAGCATTTTACAAGGGTCAAAAAATCAACGGTTTTGAAACTCAAAATTTTCTATATTATAAAATCTTACATATGCATCAAAAAACTTTGATCCAAGAGTCTATTCATATGTTTTCAACCATCCAGATCACATCCATACGGTCAGTTTTGCCACGAAACATATGTAACATACAGATTTTGAAGGGTAGAACAAGCAGTGGACCATTTAATGGATAGATGATCCTCTCTCTCTCTCTCTCTCTCTCTCTCTCTCTATATATATATATATATATATATATATATATATACATAGAGAGAGAGAGCAAGTAATGCTACGGTGCTCCGAGAGCACCTACTCCCACATACTAGAAATCATAGTTGTAGGTTGTGTACTCAACATAGTATATTTGGTAAGAATCATGCTTTGGATGATGTTTTTTGGACATAAAAACAGGATTTTTTAAGTCATGAAATTTTGATACATTGTGAGTCATTGATTTTTAAAGGTCTTAAAAAACCTACATGTGTGTTATAATCACATGACCCAAAACTTGTTTTCTACTAAATAATGTTATAGATCATATCTATAGGGTCTGATCCACAAAAAAAGTTCATGAATTTTGAAAATCTAAAGCTTCAATTAGGTGGGAGTAGGTGCTCCAGGAGCACTCTATCATTACTTTTATATATATATATATATATATATATATATATATATATATATATATATATATATATATATATATTTTATAACATTGTATGACCATTATTGATCCTATCCTATGTCACATGGGTGCGGGTGCGGGTGCCGGTGCCGGTGCCGGGATGCGGCACTTTAAAAAACCTTGGGTGCGGGGGTGCGGCAGGGCAAAAATGTAAAAAATTATATATATATATATATATATATATATATATATATATATATATATATATATATATATATATATATATATATATATATATATATATATATATATATATATAATTTTGAAGTTTTAACCGTTAACATTGTCATAATATCATGCTCATGCATGCAATAAATCAAATTAACAATCTACGATTCTATTCTACATCATAAAAACTAACACCACAATTAAATCAACCTAAATATCAATCAAATAAGTAAAGCATAAAAGAACTAAATTACGTAACAAAAGTATATCCTACAATGTATATGACGATGAAGTAATGGATCTTATTAAGATGGTCAATATTAAGTGATATGCATGGTTGTTAAAGAGATCTTATGTCCTGTTAAATAAATATTCCATTAGAGAGCCTTGAATGTGAGGCTCATTGTGATTTCCCCGTTGTTTGGAGAAGTGCACTGCGGTTTCCACAAAACTTAGTTATTTGGGAGCAATGGTGTGGATGAAGTTGGCAACCTCAACACCAATATCGTAATATCATTCATGTATAAGCGGCCATATGTTTCATGCCTTGATTTGCTATATGTTTCATGCCCTCTCCTATAAAAGAGACCAGTAACCGTGTAAATGTGTTGTTGCAAATATTGAGTTAGTAATGTAGAAATTGCATCCCTATATTCAGCAAGTTAGCAGCGATGGCTTGAATAATATATCTAGAGTGTGTTTGTTTCATTCTCTTTCCCATAAAAGATAGGGACTATTTTGCCTATCACAAAAAAAAAGATAGGACTATTTAGCGAGCGAGTGGCGATGGCAGCTAAGTACTGAAGGTCACAAATGGATTGGACTTGGTTAAACCTTCAGTGTGCATCTGATACATCTCTGTTTGGGAGCCGTGTTGGAGAGCAGATGAGAGGGGAAAATGAAAGATGAAGTTGGAGTTGTTAAATACATCTTTGCGACAATGTAGCTGAAAATGGCCATCTCCACCCCCTTTTTCACTCTCAACACCATTCTGATCTCCCAGGGTTCGCAAACACTTGTGAGAGTAGGTGATATTAATTAAACCCTCATTAAATTCCTTCTCCCCTCCCATATCGGGCTCCCCCATCTGGATTATAAAGCAAGATCTAAATGTTTAATAAGATTGGATTTAGACTTGTATGATCAGACTTTTTTTCTGGATTCAGATAGGTGATTCTGGGCAGATATGTGTTCGGATATGGATCTAATATGATCCATTTGCATTGTTTAATGTAAAACTCATGTTACCAACTTTTTTACCGGAACCAGTATCAGCATTTAAAATTTGGGCATGGATTAGCTCTCTAAGTCGGAGTAAGCTCAGACCCAAACTCTAATTCATGCTTGTTTTTTGAAAAACTTAATCGGACTCAGGCCAACCATGACCTGTGTTCGATCCATTTGCATCCGTAGCTGAAACCTTGTTTTGCTCAGGCCCACGGACCCTTACAACTCCAACCCGAACTCAGCCCTATAAAAGGGAATTTCCCGCTGAATTCCTGGCATTAGAGAGAGAGAGAAAGAGAGGCGGTGGAAGGAGAGGAAGAGATCGTTGTCTTTATCTCCACAGGATTCCAACGCCTTCATCGATCCCGTTTTAGGGTTTCACGTTCAGCGTGCTGTGCTCGCCCCATCGCATCTAGGGTAACGAAGAGAGGCGATTCTTGGGGGTTCGAGGAGTCGGAAGCGCAAGCATTGACGCTACCTGCTCAACCAACTGCAATGTGTAGCCGACGATCGTCACCAGGTAAATGGTAATCTTCGTCGTTGTTTCTTATTTTGCTGGTTTTTATCTTGCAGGTGGAGTTGTAAACACACACATCCTCCTCCCCTCAGCCCTTTTCATCGGGCATTTTTTTTTGTCTAAAAATTGGACACAAATGACCCTGGGTGCGTTGACCGCACCCAGGGTCCGGTTGACGGCACCGGGTGCCGCACCCACACGTGCACCCACGTCACGTCGACGCAGGTGCGGCACCCGGTTGGCCGAATCCCTGTGACTTAGATCCTATCATTGTGTTGCGTAAAATTGTAAATCTTTTCTTTGGTATGTATGCAGTGATTTTTTTTTTAAGTTTGAATCATTTGCATTTGTGATAATTAGATTTGGAAATGGCTGGACATAATGACCATATGTAGAAATTTTGTGATATTGCCCATTATTTCAGGCGGCATAATGTATTGAGATCTAGATTTTGTCGTGCATTGATTAATAGAGGTGTGGATCGCATGAAACAACACATTGTTCAAGCTGGTGCTTCAGTGCAACCATGTGTGCAAGCTCCAAATGCTACACGTGCTAATAATATCTGTCAATCTTGGTGATATATATAGAAGGCAAGAAGCAAGATTACAAGAATTAGCACGTGTGCAGGGCCTTCATGCACTGGCACAACGCAATGCAAATTCTGTTTCAGATGAAGAGCAAAAGGAAGCACAAGCACCAGTTGCCCCACAACAAGATGTCATTTCTGGTTATGAACGAGGAATGTTTGACAATGAAGATGATTGATGAGACTTGTTGTAATGATTATGCAGTTAAAGTGAATTTTTGAGTCTTTTCACTTTTTTAGTTATGTAGTCAACTATGTAGTTGCAGTGAATTTTAATGTTATTAACTTAAGAAGTTTATGTAGTGCACTTTTGAGCATTTTGACTTTTGTAGTTATGTAGCGAACTATGCTTCTATGTTATATCAAGTATCACATATCCCTCTCATGAGATCATCAATGCTATTGACTTTATCTAATGAATTATTAAACTATATTTCATGTGAATGACGTGTCAATAGTCTACTATGTTTATTTTTATATAATTACTCATTTTTAATTCTTGCACATGTGTACTCATTCCTGTTTATTTATTTGTTCTTATGTTCTAAGTTTTGCTTTTTTAAAATTTTAGAATTATTTATTTATTTATTTATTTATTTATTTTTCTGAATTTGTTTGCATAATTTAAATGTTTTTTTCTGTATCGTACGACATGATATGATATGGTACGATACACCCATATCTCAAGCTCGTGTGATACGGGTTCCGATACGCTAATTACAACATTGGCCAAAATTAAGTTCCCTCACACTCCCCGAAAACCAGGACAAGCCAGCCACTGGAGAGCAAGAAAAGATGAAGAAAAAATGGAGAGGGTATTGGCAGTTGACGACGACATGCCAGCAACCGGTGGTAAGTGACCACAACATCAGAACACGGAAGCACCCAGCACCAGCACATTTTGAAGCACCCATTTTAGATGGCTCTAATGGGTTGGATAGATGGTAAAGATTCTACTTTAGATAATTGTCCTAAAAGCAGATGCTTTTTAGAAGCAATAATGTGCACATTCACATGAAGGACGCCAAAATGTTTCATGAGTTGATACACAAAGATAATGAACAGAAAACATATAACTTGACAACTTTGCAAATAAGGTTTGGAAATGTTGTTCATTCAAATATTATATCAGAATACAATCACCAGCAGTGCTAAGAACCAGCAGGAATCGTGCTTCAGCAGAAGCAGTCGGGATCGTGATTCTCATGTCATAGGAATCCTGGCTCTGTATTCAGAAATTTTGATTCCCATGACATGGGAATCTCGATTCCTGTGTTCAGGAATTCCAATTACCATGACATCGGAATTCCAACTCCTTGAATGGGGATTCCAATTCTCATGACTGGGAATTCCAATTCCTATATTCAGGTATCTTGATTTCCTAAAGAAACCTAATTCTCTCAGGAATCCTGATTCCTATGTTCACACAATTTCACCCATCACTTCCTAACAATTCCTCCCAAAAAAATTGAAATAATTGTCCCAGTTCTGATTCCCATACTGCTTCTCTATTCTTCCCACTCTACCAACTAAATGTCAGAATAGAAACAAAAGTATGAACTCATGGAATGATGCACACAAATATGCACTGACATGGATGCTGTTGAAATAGATGGAAACCCAGTTACATCAGCCACTGAAAAATCCACTATTTGCTTAAAGCAAATAGAAAAGCATGGACAGCAATGGTAAAACCAGAGAGGAATTCATCAAAACAAGGTTGAAAAGCCTGCCATGCCAGACCTTATTTCACCAAGAGGCACTCTCCACAAGTTGACTTTTAAGAATGCCATATGTGTCTACTTCCCAATTTTCCTTTTCTACAATTTTAAATGAAATAACCACTTGCAAGGTGCCACGAGTCTTGCCTTTGGCATGCATATAGGAGTTCCCAGTGGAAGTTATTGCAGCAAGTAAATTGAAGTTCTTTTGCAATAAAATCAACATCTAAAGAATCAACACACAATACACCTGATCAATATCCTCGTCGACTAAATTATGGTGGAAAAGTAGAAGACAATGATAAGAGGCAAGCAAAACATGAAACAAAAGATTTTGTTCATCAAGGTGACCACCTGTGGTAATGGTTGGGGTTTTCAAAGATCTGTGTATACCAGCCTGGCAATGAGCAAAGCCAGTGAATTTGCATCTTTAAAACTAAGCACCACTTGTTGGAAACCTCAAACTTTTTAATAAAAAATGGGAACATTCAAAATTGACTGTTCAGACAACAATGTGATGATTCCAGTATATTTTTGCAATGTTATGATACAAATTTCATGTTAAGGGCATGTTTGCTTTGGTCACATGCGGATGAGCAACCACAGCTGAGAAAGTCTAAATCAATTTCAGCTTTGAATTTGAAATTGAAATTCTTAATTGATTTTAAAATTTAGGTTTTAGTTAACTTCAAATCTGAATTTCAATATTTAAGTTTGAGTTCACAATTCAACTCGAATCTTGTATTTTGAATAGTATTTGAATAAAAATAATAATTTAAATATAAAATTTGAATTAACACCGATATTGAATTTAAATTGGATGAAGTTTGAATTTGAATTTCAACTGGAATTCAATAACGAAAACCAACTTTCAATTCAAATTCCAATTCAGAATTCAACATTGATTCTCACTTTAAATTTGACTTTAAAATCACATTTGAATTTGCATGTATAATTCAACTTCAGGTTTGAGTTTTTAATTTTGTTTCCAATCAGAATTTCTAATTTAATTTCAGCATTGAACTTGAATTTGAAATTCTAATTTGATTTGAAAAATTAAGTTTTAGTCTACATCAAACCTGAATTTCATTATTTTTTAAGTTTGAGATCAAAATTGAATTTGAATCCTGAATTTGGGATAACATTTGAATTAGAATTTTGAATTTAAATATGAAATTTGAATTAACATCGAGACTGAATTGAAATTAGATGAATTTTCAATTTACATCAACTGGATGAAGTTTGAATTTGAATTTCAGAATTTCAACTGAAATTCAAAAGAGAAATCCAATTTTGAATTCAAACTCTAATAAAAAATTCATCAGTGATTTTTATTTTGAATTTTAATTTGAAATCAAATTTGAGTTTTCATGTTTAATTCAACTTTAGATTGAGTTTTTAATTTAGTTTTGAATCAAAATTTCTAATTCAATTTCAGCTTTGAACTTAAGTTTGAAATTCTAATTTGATTTAAAATTTTAAGTTTTAGTTAACATCATACTTGAATTTCAATATTTAAGTTCGAGTTCAAAATTTAATCTGAATCCTGGATTTGGGATAGTATTTGAATCAAAATTTTGAATTTGAATCAAAATTTTGAATTTGAATATAAAATTTCAATTAACATCGAGATTGAATTGAAATTTAATGTTGTTCGAATCAACATCGATCTTGAATTCAATTTCTAACTAAATATTCATCATAGATTTTGATGCAGAGCAGGACCATCCCAGATCCATACAGCATGACCCAGGCATGGGACCGGACCCGCACGATGGGATCTACGATTAGACCAAGGTACCGGATCCGACCTCGAACACGGTGCCACGATGTAGGGATACACCCCTGCGTACATACTCTCGGCGAGCGAAGAATGGAAGCAGTGCAGCGCACGTCAACAGCCCCAGCAAGAGTTGAGAGCATCGGGTCTCAGTCTCGGTCCCGGGTTCCGGACCCGAGATCCAGACCCGGTGCGCAGCCTATATAAGCCGAGCCTTAGGGTTACACTGGGGGGTTCGGGAATAATTTTTGCCTCTGCGCTTTTCTTCCTGTCACGTTCAGCCTACAGCAGCCTTTTGGATATCTACATTTATTTTATTTTGATTTCAGTCGTTACTTTTCAGTTTCCTAGAATTTGTCCTCAGTATTCAATTATTATTCAAGTGTAGTTGTTATTTCTTTCAATAAATCATCAAGGTGGATCGAAGGTTCAGATCCCCGGCGCATAGCCAGTTCCTTTTACGCAACATTGATTTCCTGCACGACTGTTAGTGGGTTGCGAGAGGCTCTTTCGCGTCGGCACCCACACGTGGTTAAACCCCATTCCCGCGCTGCATCAAAGTGGTATCAGAGTATAGCCCCTTCCTCCTTGGTCGACGGTATGGCGCAAGAGGCAAGAGACGATCCTGCGAGCAGAAAGGAGTGTGAGTGATCGGGCATCATCAACGAAGACCCCATGATGCGGATGATTGATATGATGACGAAGATCCAGGAAAATCTGCTAAGCGTAAGCAAGGACGTAGCCGGCATGTCAAAGCGTTTGGATGGGATCGAAGGACGGATCGTCGTTCTTAAGTCGCCGGTGGAGCCATGCGCGATGTCAATGCTGAAAACGGGAGCGGGATTGGGTGACGGTGCAACCAGTCACGTAGATGCTATCGCAGCCGAACCAGTCCAGCTGATTTACCCTCCATCTGGCCGTGCCACCGCTCAGCCCTTGGTACCTTTTATACACACGAACTCGGTAACGGCTGCGAATCACGCAGTCGGAGCCCTCCAGCCGAACCAGGGGGTCATTGAAGGACCTCCCAACACCGGCCTGGGTGCGCAGGCCTGGCCTCGAGCCACGGCCAAGGGACTGCAGGCCAGCCATGGCCTGCATGGCCCGAGCGTGACTTCGGGCCAGGCTGCAGGCACGACTGCGTCAGCCCGGGCCGGGGCTAACCTAGCATTCCTCCCAGAGCTCGTGCGTGGTGGCTCGGTCGCAGCCCACCAGCGAGCAGAGGGGTGTGGTCCCTTGTAGATTGGACCGAACCCGACAGGGTCTGGCCCGGATCATATGGTGACAGGGCCCAGACTCGGGTTTCGAGGACTTTCCTTTGGGTCCCAGGGAATGGGTCCGAGCCTCGAGCCCCATTATCCGACCTACCCAGTTGGGTCTGGTTCGCGGGTTATCCTGAATCTGACCCAACCTAATAATTTTGACCATAATGCATGATCCAATACCAACCCAAACTTACATCAGACCCGGACGAAGCTCCAGTTTGAATTTGAGCCGGATCAAACCCAGACCCATCCTGTTATGAATCAATGATCGAGTTCTAATCAGGCCTTTTCTCACCACAACTCGATCCATGATCCTACCTATCCCATTCTGGATCCGACGAATAGCTTAAGTCTTGACCCGATCTAGATCCAATCGGGTGAGTCATCCCAGTACTACACAAACGAGACCCAATACACGTACCAAACCCCAACCCGTCCCCGATCCAGAACCCTGCCCCATACCCGACACACTACCCCTACCCATAACCCATATTACCCCATTCCAACTAACCCAGAACCCGTGAACCGAGCAGCCCTTCTACTTTTAGTAGGACCCCCTACTATACTGGTGCCTCAACGTCGGCCATAGATGGCTCCCACCCAAAAGCGGGCCAGGCCGAGACAGCTTCAAGCAGTGGCTACACAGATCCTGCATGGGCCAGCGCGACCTGAGCACCGACCACGTGTCAATGGAATCCGTCAACATCAGCCTCCAGTCGAGCAGTATCGTGACGAAGATGATGATGCCATGATGGATGATGAAGCCTTCTGGAACGAGTACCCTACAGTAATGGTAGAACCTCGTCAGCAAAGAGCATCAGAGCACCCCTCCACCTATGGGGTGAAGATGGACCTTCCAGAGTTCGCAAGACGATTCGACGCAGAGCAGTTCTTTGACTGGGCCTATGCCGTGCAGTTTTTCTTTGACTACCACTCTGTAGTTGAGCACCGTCGTGTCTCTCTAGCGTCCACTCGATTGAGGGGCCTAACGCAGACATGGTGAGTGCTACAAAGGTCGAGGGAACGGCAGGGGCAGGAGCGTGTGCAGACATGGGAAGGGATGCAGAGATTGATGCATTCCAAGTTTGTGCCATCGGATCACGCCAAGAGAGCCTACAAGAAGTACCTGACCCTGCGTCAAGGCACCTGTACCGTGGCGGAATACACTGCTGAGTTCCATCGTCTATCCCTGCGAGTGCAAATCGAGGAGACCGCCTGCCAACAGGTCACGAGGTATATTTCTGGTCTTCGTCCTGCTATTTTTTATGATTTCAGTTGTGTTACAGTCGAGTCATTGGATCAGGCCAGCAGTTATGCAATGAATTTGGAGAAAAAATTGAAAAGGAGGCAAGAGTACAGAGTCTCCCGGAGTGACCAGTCCAGTCGACCCAAGTCGAGTTTCCCAGCCAGGGGAGTGAGCTTCCCTAGGAAGGAAGACTCAAAGTCTACCCCAAGAGTAGACCCTAGCAAGCCTGACCAGTCCGGCCCAGCATACCATACCAGATCCAAGGCCAAGCCTGGTGCGTCTACCATCCATTGTTTTAGGTGTCAGGAGTTAGGATACGTAGCATCCAAGTGCCCCACCGTGAACAAGAACGCCCATTTCATCGAGGGTATTGTTGAGTCAGCATCAGATAGTGAGGGTGAGTCATCGGTCGAGGGAGAGAATGCGAGGGAAGTCGTAGAGTTTGACGGTAACATCGAAAATTTATTGTCCATCCGTCATGTTTTGACTGCACCCCGAGAGTCGATCCCTGCAAGATGGTTGCGGAACAACATTTTTAGGACCCGGTGCAACTATGAGGGTCATGTGTGTGATGTTATCATTGACACTGGGGCTTGTGAGAACATGGTTTCCGAGAGTGTTGTGTCCACCCTGAATCTAAAAACGGAGAAATTGTCCCAACCATACAAGATGGTGTGGTTCAAAAGAGGAAACGAGGTTCCCATTACCCAGCGTTGTCTAGTTCGGTTCTCCATGAGAGAGCATTACCACGATGAGGTGTGGTGTGATGTAGCCCCTATGAGTGCGTGTCATATTCTTTTGGGACGTCCTTAGCAATTTGATCGCAAGACCATTCACGATGACCGTACGTACTCATTTATTTTTAAGGGTCATAAAATAATCATTCTCCCTATCAAGGAGACCAGTTTTCCCACTGTGGATAAGCCTGAGCGAGTTCCCTGGCTCGCGGGCCTATCATACCGGACTTTCTTGAGCCATTATAGGGAGGACGATTATTGTTATGCCCTGTTGGCTAAGCCGTCTATGATTACGTCGTTTGCCCGTTCCCGCGGAAATCGCGCCTCTTGTTGAGGAGTTTCGCGACATTATGCCAGACGACCTTCCTGATGGTCTTCCTTCGATGAGGGTGGTGCAGCATGCCATTAATTTTGTCCCAAGGTCGAGTCTACCTAACCTCCCTGTGTATCGCATGAATCCATCCGAGCATACCGAGCTGTTGAGACAGGTTCAAGAGTTACTACAAAAGGGTTTTATTCATGAGTGTGAGTCCTTGGGCAGTGCCCGCCCTGCTCACTCCTAAGAAAGATGGGTCCGTGGGCATGTGTGTCGACAATAGAGCAATCAATCGCATCACTGTCAAATACAGTTTTCCCATTCCCCGATTGAATGACATGTTTGATATGTTGGTCGGTGCCTCTATTTTCTCCAAAATCGATTTAAAAAGTGGGTACCACCAAATCCGTATCCGAGAGGGGGATGAGTGAAAAACGGCATTCAAGACACGTGATGGATTGTATGAGTGGTTAGTCATGCCATATGGGTTATCAAATGCCCCGAGTACTTTCATGAACATGATGACCCAAGTGTTGCGTCCTTGTATAGGGAAGTTCGCCGTTCTATATTTTGATGATATTTTGGTTTATAGTTCTTCGTTGTCTGATCATTTAAGTCATTTGCGTCAAGTCCTAGAGATTTTAAGGAGAAGTTGTATGTCAATGCCAAAAAGTATGAGTTTATGACGTCAAGTGTGGTATTTTTGGGTTTTATTGTGTCGTCTGATGGAGTTAAGGCGAATCCCGCCCAAGTTCGTGCGATTGTAGAATGGCCTATCCCAAGGACTATAGGAGAGATCTGTAGTTTCCACGGGCTATCCACTTTATACCGTCGTTTCATAAGAAACTTTAGCACTCTCATGGCCCCTATCACGGAATGCCTAAAGGGTACTAGTTTCCATTGGACTTCAACCGCGGGCAAAGCCTTCACGCTCATCAAAGAAAAAATGACTAGTGCCCCCGTCCTAGCCCTCCCTGATTTTAGCACGGTTTTTGAGGTTGAGTGTGACGCCTCTAAAGTGGGAATTGGTGTTGTCCTGAGTTAGAGCCGCAGGCCTATTGCATTCTTTAGTGAAAAGCTAACTCAATCGAGATGCCAATATTCTACTTATGATGTCTAGTTTTATGCCGTAGTACAAGCCCTTCGTTATTGGAGGCACTATCTCAATTATAAGGAGTTCGTCTTGTACATGGATCATAAGGCATTAAAGTATCTAAACAGTAAGAAGAAGTTGAGTGTGAGGCACGCCAAGTGGGCCAGTTTCTTGCGAGTACACTTTTACGATTCACCATCAAATCAGGTACTTTGAATAAGGTAACTGACGCACTTAGCAGGAAAAATAGTCTTTTAATGACTATGTCCGTGCAAGCCTACAACAGTTCCATCAACCGGTCCACAGGCAAGTCTCTTTTTCAAGTAGTTTATGGGCATTCACCAACCCATGTGGTAGATCTAGAACCTGTGTCTAGTCTCCCAGACCCAGCCCCAGCCCCAGACGCATTTGATGTTGTTGAATACATGCGTGATATTCACAGACAAGTCCGAGCCAAACTTGTTGAAAGTTACGAAGCTTACAAAACTTTCGTGGACCAAGGTCGTCGTGATGTCCAATTTTAAGTAGGTCAGTTAGTAGGTCGTCCTGAGCGTTTCCCAGTGGGTACTTATGGTAAGTTGAGTCCTAAGAAATATGACCCTTTCAAGATCCTCCAACGATTGGGTCCAAATGCCTACCTCCTTGAACTGCCCGAAGATTGGCTCATTTCGCCTATCTTCAATGTGTCTGATCTATATGCTTACTGTGACGACAAGTCGTCAGAGCCGACTTCTTCCCAACCAAGGAAGAATGATGTAGAGCAGGACCGTCCCAGATCCATACAGCATGACCCAGGCATGGGACCGGACCCGCACGATGGGATCGACGATCAGACCAAGGTACTGGATCCGACCTTGCACACGGTGCCACGATGCAGGGATACACCCCTGCGTACATACTCTCGGCGAGCGAAGAATGGAAGCAGTGCAGCGCACATCAACAGCCCCAACAGGAGTTGAGAGCATCGAGTCTCGATCTCGGGTTTCTGACCCAAGTTCCAGACCTGGTGCGCAGCCTATATAGCCTTAGGGTTACACAGGGGGGTCGGGAATAATTTTTGCCTCTGCGTTTTTCTTCCTGTCATATTCAGCCTACAGCAACCTTTTGGATATCTGCATTTATTTTATTTTGATTCCAGTCGTTACTTTTCTGTTTCCTAAAATTTGTCCTCAGTATTCAATTATTATTCAAGTGTAGTTATTTCTTTCAATAAATCATCAAGGTGGATCGAAGGTTCAGATCCCCAGCACACAGCCAGTTCCTTTTACGCAACATTGATTTCCTGCACGACTGTTCGTGGGTTGCGAGAGGCTCTTTCGTGTCGGCACCCACACGTGGTTAAACCCCGTTCCCGCGCTGCATCAGATTTTAACTTTAAGTTTTACTTTGAAATCAAATTTGAGCTGTGGTTGTTGGTCACAAGGTCAATCTTGTAATCGAGAATCACAGGATTCAAAGGATGAGCATTCTCAAGTGAGAATCATAATCACAACTTGCACTTTTTCATGTTTCACTAAACTTGAGAAAATGTATGATTGTGATATACAATTATAGGATCTTGAGAAAATCCAAGAGTCATAGGGCATTGCAAATGTGCCATAAGTCTTTTGAAGTGTTTTCCAAAAGTTGGGAATCTTTATTTCTTTAAGGAATCCTTTAGTAGCATGATAACTTTGAATTATTGCTGCATTCGGTGAACAAATTGTGTTGGCATTTCAAGTGTACTGGAACTTATATTCAAGCCTGGTTTTCCAGTGAACCAAGCAAGTATAATAAATACAATACAGCATGTACATAAGCAGGTAAAAAGATAGAAGTAGGTGTCGTTTTTAATCTTCCTTGTGGAAAGGCGATAAGAGAGCTTTTATTGATGCAATCAACGGTGATGGCCAGTAACAGAATCACATAAAGAAGCAGGAGGAAAGGAGAAGGAACATGAGCTCCAAAATAATAAAATATTTGACTATTAACTCAATATGTTGCAGCATATGATCCTCTTTATACAAAACCGATTGGAGATAGCATGACATTTGAAAAATGATGTCAAAATATGGAAACACAAAGAAGTAATTTTTTTGCCTATATGAGAACCAAATCTGTATTGCAAAATAAAAGATATACAAACAGCAATCTTCATACTTTGATTACTATTATGTGAATATCAACACAGAATAATCATCAAGCCCTTACCCAACAAATATAACAAAAGGAGATCAATTGTTCCATGTCACCCAATGTTATGATCAAGTCAACTAATTAAATTCTTTCCATCAACTAAAATAAGAAACACAAGAAAAAAGACCAAAAAGAAGAGGATCAGTATCACAGAGTAACTGGCATTACCATAAGCTATTTAATTCTGAAGGGAAAACAGACAAGAGTACCTTCATCAATGATTGTAGCTGAATCAAGCTGCTAAAAGATTGAGTTCTTGAACTGGCAAAAGTTGAATCCTCACTTTTGATTAGAACATTAGAATCATCATAGGCACTGGTAGTTGACTCAAGCTGATGCTTAGAAAATGTGTTGAATATAACTTGGCAAGGGATCTCAATCTGCGGACTAATAGAATCATTTGTCACTATAAGCAGCTTACAATTGGATCTGATGTTTGGGACTTCATCTGCAATACTTTCTGAAGGTGAAGTATGAGGACTATAAATGGCATTTGCAATTCGTGTAAGAGTCTGAGGGAAAAGTATCAAGCCTTGCACATATTTGATCTGAAAATGCTTCATGCCTTCAGTAACTTCCCTAATTTCATTAACCTTTAATGAATATGAAGCATCATTTTTCAATGTAAGAGAAAACATACTTGATTCCTTACCATCACGTGTCATAAGGGACTCCAGTAACAAAGATAATGAACCTTTACAATCACTATAAAACACCCTACTGAACATCTCTGCTTCAAAAGGAACAACAATTTTCTGAACTTGATCACGTGAGGAATTCCAGAGACTTACACAGATAGCCCCAAAAATGTCCCCCTCTGCTGGCAATAAAAGGTCCAGTTCAACAATGTTTTCGCTTTTTCCAGGGCCTATTTCCCAAAGCCTGGATGGCTTTATCTGCAGAAAAGGTAATCCCAATGGAAAAGATTTGACTGTTATCCAATCATTATCATTCAAAGAGGAACTAAATGCATCATCATCTTCGACACTTTGGCAAGCAGCATGTGCAAAATGTGTGGTATTCCCCATGGCGACTGAAAACCATGCAGTTATCTCCCCAACATGAAGGTTATCGTCAAATGGATTGTACAATGACAACTTCTTGGGAGAACTCTCAGAAAGTAGATTCCGATACACCATAGGACGGATTCGATAAGGGGACTCCATAGCTTCACCTTTAGCATGGATTATAAAGCCTCCAGCACTAGTTTGCAAGATCAAGTTAGCCGAAGAAAAACCTAATAACCTAGGCAAAAAGACAAAAGTGATTGAGATAGTCTCCCCAGGACTCAGCGACCTTTCTTCAAAGCCATATGCATAGAACTGTGGGTCAGTACTGAATGGTCTATGGACATGTAGTATGCTCTCATTATGTGTATTGGTGATAGTTAAGAAAGAAATAGAAGGGGAGAGCAGATGGTTAAGGCCCCAATTCAAAACCAGTGGATTAACTTTCAGTGAGGGAACACTGGTAAGAGAAATAAGTTCAACCCTGTCAAGACCATTATCACCCAAAGTAACATTTGTTCTACCAAATTTATGCCGACAATTACCTTCATAAGATGATGTGTCTGAAATGCTGACACCATATGAATCAACATCTTCAGTCTCCAGTGGGTAAAGCATTGAACTCACAGAACAAGAAATTATCTGCCCATTTGATAACTTAAAAGCAAAGTTGTCAAAATTCGTGCTCAAGTTATTCTCCCCAGGTACATGTAATCTTCCGGATACCAATGAATTACAATCCTGACGCTGAGATACTTCTGAAGAAAAAGCAACTCCATCGTGTTCTCTCATAACAGAAAAAGTAGGCAAAGTAGACTGAAAGCAAAAATGCTCCAAGTTCCTACAGAAATTATTGGAATTACAAGCTTCTTGCAAATTACGCTGGACATGGTTTGAACTAATATCACCTAAAACTAGATTTCTAAGACCCACATCATTTCCTCCATCATAGTCAGACCCATTAAATTCAAGGTCATTCTCTACTTTATTGGCACTTGGAGATGCATGGTTCTTCACTGTGCAAGGTGCACTCAAAACCACACCAAAAAGGTCAGATAATAAGAGAGCAAGAAGCAGATAACCATATCTGCATAGCCAAAAGTGGCATGCCCTGAAAGCATAAAAATATGATATCAGATGACTGCAACATGCCTTTGAAACAAAAATATAAATTCGTGCAGGAAAAAGGGAAAAGAGAGAAAACACTACCAATAAATCACAAATATAAGGGATGATAAACATGACTCTCAATCCTGGCTAGTAATTTTCTTTTTGGCTAGTAATTTTCTTTTTGGCGTCAACAATGCTTGCAAGCTTCTAGTGCTTTCAAAAATCGAACGAGAGCCATGACATATAATATATCTGATGTTTATAGACTGAAAAAAAACTATATGAAGAAAACATTAAACAGATTATGATAGCACATGCAGAACTAAGACAGCAGAATCTTGCAAAATGCACAAATAGAGCTTATGAAAATTGAACTTATGTTTATGCAAATGAACCCACCAAAAAAAGCAATTTACTAAAAGAAGAGAATTTCAAGCTACAACCTCCTGTGCTGGATGATATTGAAACACAATATGAACATAGAGGTCTGACAGGCATATTTGGAGATACTATTGAGAATACAACAATGGACATAGGAACAGAAAATATATGATACATGTATTCACATTTATGACCTAAATATTCACCAATGAATGAACCGGGAGAACAAGATGTGGGTTTATGAAGGCCATTCATAAAGTCAAGAAGGTAAATCCAATGTCTAAACCCTACCCTTGAAGGCCAGGATTCTGCGGGTAATAAGATGAATATGATTATAAATTTATAATAAACAAAGTACTAAACACCCATTCCTGGTGAAGTTACTGAGTTGCTAGAATATGGTTGTGAATTGGTCATCTTGGGGACTAGAATATGGTTGTGAATCGATTATCTTGGAGAGCTCCTTTCTGAAAACAAGCACAATTCAGATGACTTGAAACTCAAATCACAATGACATAAACTGTCCACTCCTCAGAACTTCACACAAGCACCAGTGCCCATCACTTACTGTATTTTTGAAGTCTTCAGGACCTATATCTTGAATCCCTTTCTACACATTTCTGAAAAATCCTAAAGATTATTCTTGCCTCCATTTTAGTTCAATAGGAACAAGATATCCAAACTCACTTCTCTCCTCAGTCACAAATGTACACGAAATAAGTCCCATTGTTTTATAGCTGCAACTCATCCTCATGTCAAAGTGTAGAATTCTTCTTGCAAATAACAGGACAGGAAATCATTTGTCAACTTGCATATAGCTTTCTGCTCCAAATAGTCAACACAAATTGAGAGATTTTCAACAAATAACTCAAGAGATTAAAAATGAAGGAATTTGAATGAAAGGGAGCACACAAGCAATGGGTTGACATCTGCAATTTAATCAGTACTAATGTTAATAGCAAAATACTGTGTGAAGTCTAAACCTGACTAAGTTGCACAAGAAACGGACTGACCAATGTATTATAATCGACATTGTAATGCCGAAATCAGACTAAGTCGCACCAAACAAAATATAGGAATGAGTTATCCTGAAGCACTCGCTTACAATATGTAGCATGTGCTAAATAACGTAAATAGATTTAAGTAGCAGGTCCCCATAGACTGCAGAGATAGAAGGGCCTTGAATTGCATGAACAGAAGAATCTTAATACCAGAGAGGATACACATTTAATTCAAAGGGAAACAATGGCTTCCCACTGATAGCGATTTATTTTCCTTGGTAAAAAGCATGTTCTGTCTGATCACAACTTCAAGAGCCACCCAAATTGCCCATTTGAAACTCAAAAAATTAGGTGCATTCTAGATCTCTATACCGGAAAAAAGACGTACAAGATCAAACTTGGAAATCATGTGTTCATACAACTTGCCAAAGACAAGTTTCCTGCCAAGAAAGACACATACCAATGCAGTTCATCACTTCTATGCAGCTTGATAGACATAATCCCGTTACCCGTAATCCTCGCACCTTCACTGGTTCTCTTTTATTTTCCCAATTTCCTTTCTTCTTGTTTTTTCCTTTCTTCCAATTCCCAAGACAGGGGATTGCACCAGGTGTCATTGGTAAAGATAATGCAACTCTTCTGTTCCATCTATCACATTCTTACCTATTTTTCCCGTTTCATGGCTAAGAATAAAGATACATTGGAGCCCAAATCAATCAGCCAAACAACAAGTATCATACATATTCTTATAAAAACTACCAAATATTTCGTAATAGACCACTCTTTTCCAACAGAGACTCAGCATTGACATCCAAGGGCTTCCATTTTCACAAGGTCATACATTCCCCAGTCGCGAAAAGTGAAATACTCGCTTAGGCAAGGACATACCAATGAGGCGCTCCTGGCCAATTAATTTTTATGGATACAGAACACCCCAGTTGAATAAGTCTTAACCACCATAAGCTACGTACCAGGTGCCACTTACTAAAAACGATGACATGAATTCACAACCCTGCTCTCATGAACATGTGAAAACACATTCCGGCATCCAACCCAAGCAATAACAATCACATACACACGCCTGCCTCATTCAGATTAAAAACAGACATAAGAAACAAGAAGGCTGCTATTTTAAGAAACTGTAAGACATCCCCATAAATAGATATTACACCCCTTTCCAATAAAAGATACCCTTCAATAGCTCGTTTGGGGTTGTTCCATCATGATGGTCCAACTACAGTTTAAGCTTCTCGTACAGACACCATGAAATACCCTCTTCAACAACTCCCAATCTAATCCAATCCTTCAACCTCAAACTCGAATTTACAAGAAAAACAACACCAAGAGAACTACAATCTTGCTTCAAAAAGAAAAGAAAAAACAACAACACCAAGATGGAACAAGAATCCACTATCCAGTAATCACCAACACGCCCAAACAAACATCAGAAACAGTTCCCCTAAAAGAAAAAACCAAAGTTCCATAAGAAAACAAAAACCAAGTTTTTGAACGAAAACCAACTCAAGAGTCACCACTACCCAAACAAGAAAACCGATATGAAAGACACCCACGAATAAACAATCAATACCAAGAAAAACATGTAAGACCATAGGCTCAAAGATTAAAAGAAAGCAGTCAAGGAGAGTGGCTTTGTAATAGGGAAAAAGCATATAGTGGTATGATGGTAACTTTTACAATTTCATTATTGTTCCTGTTATCGCTATTACTGTGACGAAGAAACGGAGAAAAACCAAAAAAGAAAAAAAAAGAACTACCAAGAAGGCATCTCGAGCTCTTGAGCTCTTTCCCTCCCCCCACGCTTTCCTTCCCTACAGAAGCAGAAGCAGCAGCAGCAGCATCCCCCCACCACCCTCTTTCTTATTTATTCCTTCAGAGAGAGAGAGAGAGAGAGAAAGAGAGGTCCTGACTTTCTCACAGAGGAAAACCCTGAAAAAGATGGATGTCCAAAAGGACAAAAGTCTCAAAGTCTCAGGGAGAGAAGGAAAGAAAGAGGGTGAATGAATGAAAAAAATTAATAATAATTTGTTCCCTTATTCGTATATATTCAAGAGGTACAGTGACGAACATGCCCCTTTTCATTATTTGCTTGAATTTGTTGTACTACCACACCAGATTATCGAGGATTAAATGCCTTTTACAGAAATAAAAAGCTTGTTGTCAGTATCGGTATCGGCCCTGAATCGTTTGGCCACCGATTCATCTATATCGGCCCATACTGATACTCGAGTGAATCGTTCTGTATTGGCCCAAAAATCATAAAAATTATTACGTGTCAATCATACAATGATATGTGTTAAAACCATTAAAATAATTTTAAAATATTATTAAACATTTTGGTATTTTTTACATTTATTAAAAAATAGCTGATTCAGGCTTGCAGACTTGCAGTGTATAAACATTGGAAAAAGAAAGCAGTGATAGCAACTAATGAGAGTGGTAGCTTTCTCTTTATATGGTTGAATATGTGTTGAGATTACTTGATTCTGCAAGATTAAGATTATCTTGAGTCTTAACCTGAGTCATAAGTGGAGTTTTGGGTCGTTGATACACCTTCGATCCGCGATTGTCCTAGAGTTAACAAGCTAAACTTGTGATGCACTTGAGTTAAACTTGGCTAGTAGAGTTAAGACTCATTGGTTCGCTTGGATGCACTTGAATTGATTAGGCACACTAAATAAACATCTTAAACTCATTTTGGTTAGCTATAAGCACATGTTGGTCAAATCAAATAGCTCTCAAAATCAAGGCCAACTATGTTAAAACATTCAAGGTCACAATTCTAAAACTTGGTAAATATATATATGTCATTTGACCACCCCTCCCCTTCATTGGTCATAGTAAATATCTTATTATTAAATTGTATTTTTGGGAAATATAAAAAAAAGTTACTATTTTCCACGACCAGATTAGCTTTGAACGACGGGTTTAAAGCGTGGAAACTGATGACTCTCTCTCTCTCTCTCTCTTTCAATAATAAGGTTAATTATATCAATTAAACTCTGCCCCCAATGACATCAGAAAAGATAAATCCAAGATTTGACATTAATAACTAAAATGTCATCACCCTATACTTGAAATTTGTACATCCAGCTCCCTCAGCTCAAACACCCAAAATGCCCTTCTTGGTGCAAAGGCTAACTAACTTGTTGATATTTTATTACACTTTTAATTTTGTATGCAATTAAAAAGATTAAACTTAGAGTGTTTTGGTCATTTTTATGTTTACGTGATATATGTCTATGATTCGAACTTCGAACTTTTTAGCCACGACTAGCCAAGTAGGCCTGTTGGGTCCGGTCCGACCCTTGGTCCACCTAGCCGTTGACCACTTTCGCACCGCACCCAGATGGACCGACCTGCCCGACACATCAGCAGTCGCCGCAACTGTCGTGGGCCCGCCCGAAAGCGAAGTGTTGGTGTCGTCCTGTCCGTAGGAAAAGACCGTTGGTGGCGGCATCGTTTTTTATGCCAATGACTAAAATGCATATTTTTTATTGGTCATGGACGATTTTGATCCTATCGCCAGACTCCTTTGTTTCACCACCTGATCACCCAGAGGGATCTATTGATCAAGAGGGTGCCCAATTGGGGAAGGTTTGATGGTATTGGAGCAATTTGTAATTTTCACATACTGTTGCTCATTTATGGTATCTTTTGTTTCAGTGTTTTTTTGTTTAGGGTGGAGGAGGGCATTGCCACCAATGACGAATGGGGGGGAGGGATGTGGTGGGGCCACAAAAGGCATTGGACGTTTCCCTTTCTTATTGGGCCCACCGCACTTGAGCAAGTGCGGCCTGCGATCTGTTTTCATCCTAGCAAGAGCATGGCAAGCACACGTGCACACCAAAAAATAAAGAAAAGGTATGCATGGTATATTTATAAATATATATATATAGAGAGAGAGAGAGAGAGATAATGGAGATTGTATAGACTTTTTATTCGTAAAGTCAAGTTAAGACTTTTCAAAAATCATAGTTTTTAATATTTTATGTTAGATAGCCTTTATCATTGATTAAAAAATAATTTTTTTATTAAGCATTTTTATGCTCAGGTGTGTACTTTAAAGATGTAAAAAAACAATGGTTGATATTGTACTAAAATTTGATTATAAAATATTGGCATTTTTTTCAGCAAAACAAAACATGTTTTCTTAATAAATAAGCAATGATAAGCATATCTAAACGCTTTAAATCAAACATAAAATACCTGAAATTAAGATTTTTAGAGGGTTATAAGGTGAATTAATGAAAAAAGGACAACACAGTCTCCATTCTCATATATATATATATATATATATATATATATATATATATATATATATATATATATATATATATATATATATATATATATATATAAAGAAATGGATACTTGATAAATGAAACATGCTAAATGGGTTTTTCTGTTCTTTAGGTGTTTTTTCCACAGTTTTGATCTCATAAATGTGTTGGGCATAGTCAATTTACGTGGAATCCACACCTAGATCATGTGTTTTTGATGAAAAAAAATGATATTTAGAGCCTCAAAAATTTACAAAGATTTTGGATCGTTGATTTTTCAAACATTATAAAAACCTACCCATGTGTCTGAATCGAACACTTCAAGAGCTGATTCCTATAAAATAAGTACATAGATCACATATGTAGGGTCAGAATTTTAAAATAAAACAAAAAAACCTGAAAAACTTATTCAGCATGTTTCATATATATATATATATATATATATAAATTTTTTGAAAGTCTTTATCCAATAATTTTTACATTTATATTTAGTATAACATGAATTTTGGTTCATTTGATAGTGACATACATGCGAGTCTATTAAGAGCTTAACAAAATGGCTTACAATCTACCAAAATTTACATCATTTTAGAGAATTGCATTTTTACATAAAAAAAAGACAATCCAGTGTTTGATTCTTGACAGCCAAACTGAGCGTATGCAGCTTGACAAGAAGATGACTCTCTCTCTCTCTCTACACACACACACACACACACACACACATATATATATATATATATATATATATATATATATATATATATATATATATATATATATATATATATATATGTGTGTGTGTGTGTGTGTGTGTGTGTGGATCAAGGGAGATCTATATATTTATAGATGAAGAGAGAGCACATAAACGTTCCTTTTGGAGCTACAATGTGGGCTGCAGACATTGTCGTTGTGTTTGCTTATGAATAGCAGCACTATACCTAATAGTGGAGTGAAATTCTTTCAAATATATATATATATATATATATATATATATATAGTGGAGTGGAGTGGAGGCAATGTATGGATTTTGGTTAATGGATAATCCATTGACATGCTCATGGGATGCAATAAATTCACGCAACATGTTTGGTGTCTTCAACAGTCAACTTCCACTGGGTGTAACTAGAAAAGCCAAGTTTTTGCATTAAACAGAGGACCCAATGAGGGTAGACATTAATGGCACTTTGTCCCTTCTCCATAGTTGGATGCCTTTTGTGTGGAGGGCAATTTTCTTGCAGTTGTCTTTTTGGGCTGCCATCACATTGAATTGGATCGGAAGAGGTCTTGCTTAAATTGGCTTGAAGCAGTATCTGGATCCGGGTCTGTCGAGGTGCCAGTCCCGAACATGAACCCAGTCAGATTAGTTATCACGAAATTCGGATGGTTTACATCCCTATGTGGGACCGACAACTGTTCTTTGCACAGATTAGTTATCACGAAATTCTATGGAGATACGAGAGTTAGGTAGTTTAGAAAGGGATCCATACGTAGATACTAAATTATTATAAAAATAGAGAGAGGGGGAATACATAAAAATATATCAAGTATTAATAAAAACCAGCTAAATTATAGATAATTTTCAACTTAAAGGGCACGTTTGGAACTAAGAAAGATGTAGGGAAAGTGATGCAAAATTAAAAATCCAAACGGACGCTTCCAAACGAGAGACTTTTTGGCTGAGAGAGTTTTTTTCAAAAAGTACGTTCTTTGATAAGAAACATTCCTCCATGGGGGTGGATGAATGTTTTCTACCAAGAAAAAAATTAATTTTACACTCCCCGTCACCCCATCTCACCATCACCACGCCCACCACCACCCTCCTCTCTTATTTTTTTATATTTTCTCACTCTGTTTTCCTCATTCTACACAAACAAGCGAAAAACTTTTTTTTTGAAAAACTTCTCATATAAAAAACTCTCATAGGCAAAACTTTATTTTCCTATGAGAGTTTTTCTCTCTTCCAAACGTGCCCAAAGAGTGCAT
Source organism: Nuphar pumila (assembly GCF_984573655.1). Lineage (NCBI taxonomy): Eukaryota > Viridiplantae > Streptophyta > Magnoliopsida > Nymphaeales > Nymphaeaceae > Nuphar > Nuphar pumila. The sequence goes on from NC_143262.1 coordinate 6,512,217, forward strand.
GTATAACTGTATTTGAGTGTAAGTTATGTGTATGCAAGTGAAGTGACCCTTTCGTAAGATGGGGCTGTTCTCTAGTAAGTGTATTGTAAATATATTTTATATCACTAAACTTAATGTAGTGTAAAAATTAATAATCAAAATGTTTGGCTTGAAAGCAATAATTTTAAATAATTTTAAAGTTCAAAACCTATTGCATCCAAGCTTTGAAATAATGTATTTTTCTGTAAAAAACATAGCTTGAGTTTGAGTTAATTAATAGGTCTAGAATTCAAATCTACGTATTTTTTTCATAAACGAGCTAACTTGAACACCGCACGTTTAGCTTGGAGCTTGGCTTGACTCACCACAAAATGGAGTCGAGCTTGAATTCCTCATGTTCAGCTAATTTGATCCGTTTACCAGCCCTAGTTGTACACATAGCTCAATCCATACCTATCAGTAGGGATGCGAGAGAATTGGATCCAGATCCAGATCAGCTAAAATTATGGAATTTTTCAATAAAAAAAGAAGAAAGAAAACATGATATTTTCAATATATTGTGGAGTGGAGGCAAGCCCTTGAGGTCCTCCCTGCTACATTCAGCTTTGACCTTGCGACAAGGAATGTCATCCATGGGTTTAGAACTTGTAACATCTGGTCAACTTGGTCACATTCACAAGTTGCCCCTATCAGATGAGGTAAAGAGCCCTTGTGGGCTTTTGGACAGTAGGATTTCTCATTCATGTAAGAATATGGGCACCCACACCTTACATATGGGACAGTTATATATGACAAAAAATAATATTTCTAAAAGGAAAAAGTGGAGTTGTAAGTAATTGACCAATTGAAACAAACTTATAGAAAACCATGAAAAAATTTATGGGACTGTTAAGGTCATGTTTGGAAGTGAGAGAATCATGAAAAAATTTCACGTGGAACAACATAATCTTCTAATGCATTTCCAAACAAAAGAAACTTTTTCCATATGAAAAAGATACCATGTTTGAAAGTGGAAAAAGAATTTTTTCTGTAAAAATCAAACACTTGGGATGCACAACGATGAAAATTTTCACCACCAGTTCTCCACCTCTTTATGGCCACATACGGAAGTAAGAAAAATTTTCATACAACAAGAAAATGCTTTCTATGAGAAGTTTTGATAGGATTACTTTTTCCAATTGCAATTTTTTCACTTGTTTGAGTAGCATGAGAAAAACGAACTAGAAAAATGTGAGAAAAATGAGAGAGAAAAGGGGATGGGTCGATCAGACAAGAGATAGAAAGAGACCTGAAAATGGTGGTGAGGGAGAAAAAGATGAAGATGAAGGAAGCTCTTTTAGCAGCTGATGGAATGCGATCTGTTATGGGTGAATGATTGCCCTAATGCGAAAAAAATAAATTTGTGACAAAAAAATGTCACCTTATTTTTTCTATAAAAAATCAGACTTGTAGAAAAACTTTCCTTTCAAAAAATTTCCCTTGTTAGAAACAGATTAATTTTTTTAAATTTTTTCTTTCTACTTTCACTCATTCTACTATTTTCCTGCTTTCAAGTGTGCCCAAAGGGCATATTGGAAGTGTGAAAATAGTAGGAAAGAAGAAAATACATTTTTCTAACCTTTCCAAAGAAGAGATTTTTTTAATTTTTTTTAAAAGTATAATTTTTTATAGAAAAAAATCCTTCACCTAAGGCTGTGGAGGAATCTCAAACCTGGCTGAGAGTGTCACCAGTTCCTTAGCTGCCACCATCTCCTTCCTCAACAGCTCACTCGCCATCACCAGCTCGCATCTCTCACTATCCGACACTAGTGAAGGTGACGATGACAATGTTTAGCTCTATGTTGGCGTCGAGCATGCACTTAGGGATGCTTTGTGAGTTGTTGAGCTCTGCTAGAGCTGAGAGGGTGTAGGAGGTTGGCGCCGAAGAACGGGTGGGGGGGTTGCCAGAATACTTGGAGGGGGTGATCATTACAAGAAAAACGTGGATTAGCGACGGACATTTGCGACGAATTTTTTCTGTCGCAAATGTGCGACGGATTAGCAAGAGAAAACTATCTGTCACTAACATTCAAAATATTTGCAAAATTAACGACGGAAATATCTCTCTCATAATTCTGTCGCTAATGAGCGATAAATTAGCGACAAAATTTTTTTATCGCCAAACACTATAAGAAAAAATGGTAATTAGCGATGGAATTAGCGAGGAAATTATTTTGTAGTTAATCTTTCGCTAATTAGCGAGGGATTAGCGAAGAAATTTTTTCGTAGCTAATCTGTCGCTAATTAGCGATGGATTAGCGACGAAAAAATTCTCTCGCTAATTTTTTATTTAAATCGTCCCATCTGAAATTTTCCCTCTTTTCTCGTTCGAAATTTTTCGATTTAAACTGTCTCCCACCACTCTCCCTGCGAGGTCCTCCGCTCCTTCAAGGAGCTCCGTCGGCTCTGCATCGAGCTCCCCGACGGCAACGCCCTCCTCAAGTGGAAGGCCGAGTTCGGGAGCTCACTCGAGAGCTGCGCCATCCTCGTCGCCCCCTCCTTCCGTCGGTGGCCCGCTGTTGGCTACGATCTCCCCATCGATCCCGCCATTGAAGCCGAGAGGGACCCCAATTGAGGCCCTGAGGACCAAGGAGGCATCCCGGAGTCATTTTACATGAACGGCGGACTGAAGTTGCGCGTCGTCTAGACGATCACCTCGTTGTTCGCTGCCTCCGCCGGAGAACGCGCCAGAGAGCACGCCGGAGAGCATGCTGGTTATGTGCAAAAGACCCCACAATGGCGGGTCGGGCGGCTCGGGTGCAATGCATGTGTGGTGCAATACAAGTCCAACCTATTGCTGCTGGAATACCACCCGGTAGGGAGTAAATTTTTTTTTAAAAATTTAGCGACGGATATTATCCGTCGCTAATTTAACGACGGACATTTGCGACGAATTTTTTCTGTCGCAAATGTGCGACGGATTAGCAAGAGAAAACTATCTGTCACTAACATTCAAAATATTTGCAAAATTAACGACGGAAATATCTCTCTCATAATTCTGTCGCTAATGAGCGATAAATTAGCGACAAAATTTTTTTATCGCCAAACACTATAAGAAAAAATGGTAATTAGCGATGGAATTAGCGAGGAAATTATTTTGTAGTTAATCTTTCGCTAATTAGCGAGGGATTAGCGAAGAAATTTTTTCGTAGCTAATCTGTCGCTAATTAGCGATGGATTAGCGACGAAAAAATTCTCTCGCTAATTTTTTATTTAAATCGTCCCATCTGAAATTTTCCCTCTTTTCTCGTTCGAAATTTTTCGATTTAAACTGTCTCCCACCACTCTCCCTGCGAGGTCCTCCGCTCCTTCAAGGAGCTCCGTCGGCTCTGCATCGAGCTCCCCGACGGCAACGCCCTCCTCAAGTGGAAGGCCGAGTTCGGGAGCTCACTCGAGAGCTGCGCCATCCTCGTCGCCCCCTCCTTCCGTCGGTGGCCCGCTGTTGGCTACGATCTCCCCATCGATCCCGCCATTGAAGCCGAGAGGGACCCCAATTGAGGCCCTGAGGACCAAGGAGGCATCCCGGAGTCATTTTACATGAACGGCGGACTGAAGTTGCGCGTCGTCTAGACGATCACCTCGTTGTTCGCTGCCTCCGCCGGAGAACGCGCCAGAGAGCACGCCGGAGAGCATGCTGGTTATGTGCAAAAGACCCCACAATGGCGGGTCGGGCGGCTCGGGTGCAATGCATGTGTGGTGCAATACAAGTCCAACCTATTGCTGCTGGAATACCACCCGGTAGGGAGTAAATTTTTTTTTAAAAATTTAGCGACGGATATTATCCGTCGCTAATTTAAAAAAGTGATCGACTTGCGACGGGTAATATCCATCGCTAATTTAAAATAACGATGTACTCGCGACAGATCATGTCCGTCGCTAATCTGTCGTAAATTAGCGATGAACGTAGCGACGTATAAGTTTTATCGCTAATTAGTAACAAGGATTATGCGACGGAGGCTATCCATCGTTAATCCATCGCCAATTCATCGCTAAATTATTTAGCGACGGATTAGAGATGGATTAGTGATAGATAGTGTTCGTCGTTAATCCACATTTTTCAGTGAAGCTCTCTCTCTCTATCTCTCTCGCATGCACATTTTCAATTTCATTTGTTACACAAACAAGTAAATTTTTTTTAAATTTTTTTTTATCATATTAATACTTATCATAGGCAAAATTTTCTTTTCCTATGATAAATTTTCTTGCTTTCAAACCCCCAAGCTGAGGAATTTTTCATATGTATAAATGGTGAAATCACTCAAAAAACAAGAAAAATATCTCTCATTTGGAAGTGCATGGGAAGATTATGGTTTCTCCATATTGAGCAGAGTTTTCCCATTATGTGCCTACTTGCATACGTGGTGGCCGTAGGATCTTGAAATTCTTGGAAATTCAAGATTGAATAAGCAAATAAATTTGACGGCTACAAAACTCTTTAATAGCCGGAGGAAAATTTGCTGATCAGACACTTGAACAATGACCACAATGCATATTCAAAAACATTATCTCACGGTTGACACAAGACAACTGCCGTGTTGGATGAAATCGTTGAATATATATATATATATATATATATATATATATATATATATATATATATATATATATATATATATAAAAGAGAGAGAGAGAGAGTAATTTGTATCATCTGACGTGTTTGATGGTACTGTTGATCACGCAGGATCAAACGGCAAAGCTTCATCATTTTTTTGTGCGCTCACCAGATTTAGCAGGGATTCAAAACCGCCTCTAATTCTTAATTAAAAAAAAACCGTTGCTATATATATATATATATATATATATATATATATATATATATATATATATATATATATATATATATATATATATATATATATATATATATATATATATATATATATATATATATATATATATATATATATAAAGGAAAGGCTTAATGAAACATATCAAATACTACTATAAATTAATGGCCTTAAAGTCAAAGCTCGCAAGGGGCGGCCAAGGTGTTTTAACTTTTAACCACTAGATCAGGTGCAATCACATCGCCCATTTTAAATGTGCTGCTGTACTTAATCACCCAGCCCACAGCTGACAAGCTGATATGAGAGCGATGGAGGGTGGTGAAGTGGAGCAGCACATAAAAGATGAGCAATGTAATTGCACCTCATCCATCCTATTCGTAGGCAGGGCAACTCATTCTATCTTGGTCCCACCACTAAACTGGGGTTTCCCTTCTGTTGAATATCCTAAAAAAAAAGCAATGATAAAAAACAAGTGAGAAAGCCATAAACAACTCCACTATACGAAACCTTCTCAAAGCAGGTTATATGTTTTCCCCGGAACATGCCGGTGCGTGTTCTCCGGTCTGAATAAGCGCCACGTATATACATAGGGCTCGTTTCCCCGTGTGTGTCGGCATCACTTAGCATCGAAGTCCGGTGCATTTGCAAAGACTTAAGTACCCTTTCCCGTCATTAGCGTCATGAAACGATGTTTTAAGTAAAGGACAAAAATGTTCGCCCGCCAGAGTTTGCAAATACTTAAGTACCTTTTCTCGCCATTGGTGCCATAAAATGATGTTTCGAGTAAAAGACAAAAATGTTCTCTCGCCAGAAAGGGTTAAAATCATCATCGTTTTAGCCCTAAGGAGTAAACTCCTATAATTTAACAGGACCTCCTCGCAATATGTCACCCTAGACATTTTGGATCACCCTTTAACGATGCATCATCTGCTGTAACAGGAGCTCCCTTTAATGACACGGCCTTTGTCGTCGTCTGTTGCTGTCAGAACACCCTTTACCGTTGTTTGCTACCGTCGGAACACCCTTTATCGTCGTTTGTTGCCGCCGGAGTGTAGTCGGAGTACCGTTGCCACCATCGACTGTATCTACCTTCAAGGTGTTTATCCTCCACTGTCGAATTAGCAAAACTTGTGTCCTAAAATATAAGTTTTGTGTAAGTTTTCGTTATGTAAACAAATCGATTTGTAAATCCGAATGCTAAATCTTATAAGTGGTTGTAATATACATGCTAAATAACACATATTTTCATACTAAAACATGAGTCGTGAAAGACAATGATATGTACTTATGAAGGCTAAATTTTTACAATAATTTGTAAGTTTAAAATTAACAAAGAGTTACACATTTAATACAGTAGCGATTTGTACGATGCATCAATGATTTATGCGTTTGAAGCAATAGCGATTTACGATTTATGATTTATGATTTATGATTTATACTTTTAAAGCAGCAACGATTTATACATTTAATGCAGTAGCGATTTATGATTTACAATGATATGTACTTATGAAGGGTTCGATTTCTACAATGATTTGTATGTTTGAAGAAGCGCTTTGTATGTTCGATACAGCAACGATTTATACGTTTGAAGCAATACTCATGTGTATTTATGATTTATGAAGTTACCACGATTTGTACTTAAGTTTCCTAAATCGTACTACGATGTTTACTTAGGAAGCCAAAATGTTACAATGATATATACTTATGAAGGGTGTGATTTGTACAACGATTTATACGTTTGAAGCAGCAACGATTTATACGTTTGATGCAGTAGTGATGTATAATTATAAAGTTACCTCGATTTGTACTTAATTTTGCTAAATCATACTATGATGTTTATTTATGAAGCCAAATATTATGATGACTTGTAATGTTGGTGATTGTGTAACGAATGTGATAATTCGTAATAATATATAATTGGGAAAACAGTTGTAACATACAATGATGTGGTTAAATTTATGTGTTGTGCAGGTTAGCAATAACTATAATTCGTAAGACAAGAAAGCCTTCGCCATTTGAGGGAATGACTCTTGGAGAAATCATCTGCCAATCTGATATATATGAGGGTTATGTAAAGAACATTGAGAATGAAAAGACAGGAACAAATTGTTGGATATTTATTATGCGGAGCCTGATCCATCAGATATTGAAGATGAAAAGCAAACGAAGAAAGATGAGGAAGAACTAAAGATAAAGAAGAAGGATGACGAAGAAAAGGAAAAGCAAAGGAAGAAGAAAGAGGAGAATGAAAACTACGCGCACTTACGAGGCAAAAGGTTTTTTTTCTGCCGACCATGCAAAATTAAATCTATATGCACATCATTCTTCATGTTATATGTCATGATCGTCAGTTGCATCGCACTATACTATGCATCGAGTTGTTATTTATCGTGCCAATAAAATAAACGACTTATCATATATGTGTGTTGATAATAGCGATTCAAGAGACAACGATTTAATGACATCTACGATGCTGCGAAGCAATTTCAATTTTAATCGCTAAATACACAACAATTTGAATACGCACATCGCCACCGCAATCGTGCAACAATGTAAATGTCGCACGCACATGTTTCAATATCATAAAAATTGACACTAGCAAACACATAATATGTTACAAATCGATATATATATCACATAATATATTATAAATCGATACAAAAATTCAGCATAATAGCTTACAAATCGATATTAACAAACAAAACAATATCTCGCAAATCGATAGTATATTACTACAACCGCAATTTGCGTTATACTATTCCAATATTTTCTATACAAAGGCAAATCGTTGTTGCTTACATAGACGCCATTGCTTAAATCGCAAATATCACAACCGGAATCTAGGTCTCACAAGGCATATCGATTTTTGACAACGAGTGGGATGTGAAATGACGTTTCTTTAACAAATGAATGACACATATTTTTGTAACAAAGGCAAATCATTGTGGCGATTTATGATTTATGATTTACACATTTAAAGCAGCAATGATTTATATATTTAATGCAGTAGAGATTTATAATTTATAAATTTACCAAAATTTGTAATCAAGTTTGCTAAATTGTACAACGATGTTTAATGTTAAAGTTCAAACGTTACAACTATATGTACTTATGAAGGGTGTGATTTCTACATTGATGTGTACGTTTGAGCAGCAATTTGTATGTTTAAAGTAAGAACCCTAAACCCTAAACCCTAAAACCCAAAACCTAAAACCCAAAACCCGAAACCCTAAATCTAAACCCTTAACCTAAACCCTAAACCCTTAATATCTTACTAAACCCTAACCCTAAACCCTAAACCCTTAATATCTTACTAAACCCTAACCTAAACCCTAAACCCTAACCCTAAACCCTTAACCTAAACCCTAAACCCTTAATATCTTATTAAACCCTAACCCTAAACCCTTAATATCTTACTAAACTGTAATGCTAAACCATAAACTCTTAATATATTACTAAACCCTAAACCTTAAACCCTAAACCCTTAATATCTTACTAAACCCTAACTCTAAACCCTTAATATCTTACTAAAATGTAATGGTAAACCATAAACCCTTAATATATTACTAAACCTTAAACTCTAAACCCTAAACCCTTAACCTAAACCTTAAACCCTTAATATCTTACTAAACCATAACCCTAACCTTAAACCCTTAACATAAACCCTAAACCCTTAATATCTTACTAAACCCTAACCCTAAACTCTTAACCTAAATCCTAAACCTTAATATCTTACTAAACCCTAACCCTAAACGCTTAATATATTACTAAACCTTAAACCTTAAACCCTAAACCCTTAACATAAACCCTTAATATCTTACTAAACCATAACCCTAGACCCTGAACCCTTAATATCTTACTAAATCATAACCCTAAACCCTTAACTAAAATCCTAAACCCTTAATATCTTACTAAACCTTAACCCTAAAACCCTTTGCCATCTCAGAGAGTTTTGTGTTGCGTAGGTTACCAATGGCTTACATTCGTAAAAGAAGAAACACTTTGTCGTTAGAGGGAAAATCTGTAACCGAAATCGTCGAACAGTATACTTTGTATGAGCAATTAGAAGCATACTACAAAATATTGACGATTGAGAATGATAAAGAAATGGAGCAATTGTTGGTAAAGTATAGAGTGAAGCCTAATCCGTTAGATATTGAAGATGATGATCCAACGAAGAATGATGATGAAGAGAAGTAAAAGGAAAGGAAGGTGGAAGATAAAGCAAAAAAGCAAAGAAAATCTAAGCAAAAGAAGGAGGAGGTGAACGATAGGGAAAAGCAAAGGAAGAATAATAAGGAGGAAGAGAAGTGAAGGCAAAAGGAGGAGGAGGAGAGGGAAAGACAAAGGAAGAATAAAGAGAAGGAGAAAGAGAAACGAAGGAAGAAGAAGGAGGAGCAGAGGGAAAAGCAACGAAAGAATAAGGAGGAGGAAAAAAAGCGAAGGCAGAAGAAGGAGGAGGAGAGGGAAAAACAAAGGAAGAATAAAGAGGATGAAGAAAAGTGAAGGCAATTGAAGAAGAGGAAGGAGGAGGAAGATAAGCAAAGACAGTTTAAAAAGAAGGAGGAGGAAGAGAAGCAAAGCAATTGAAGAAGAAGGAAGAGGAAAGACAAAGAAAGCAGATTCAGGATGAGAAAGAGAAGGAAAGACAAAGGAAGGAGGAGAAAGACAAGGAAAAGAAGGAAATGCAAAGAAAGGAGAAGGAGGACGAGGAAGAGAAGGAAAGACAAAGGAAGAAGATGGAGGATGAAGAAGAGAAGAAAAGACAATGGAAGAAGAAGGAGGACGAGGAAGAGAAGGAAAGACAAAGAAAGGATAAGGAGGACGAGGAAGAGAAGGAAAGAGAAATGAAGAAGTAGGAGGAGGAAGAGAAGGAAAGAGAAAGGAAAAATACGAAAGAGCGAAGGAAAGAAAAAGTACAAAAGCTATGGAAGGGAGGGGATGAAGAGGAGACAAGTGTGACCAAGGTACGTTAATCGCTACTGGATATAGTGATGTATTGTTGTAGGTATTATTATATATAGTGATGACTCTGTATAGCGATTACTATGAATAGCGATTACTCTGTATACCAATTATTGTTATAGTGATTACTATGTATAGTGATTACTATGATAGCGATTACTATGTATAGCGATTAATTATGATTTTATATTTTATGTTATAGGTTGGTCAGAAGAGAAGCAGAGAAGCAGGTGAAAAACTGAAAGGATGGTATTAGTGGCTTGTAGTTCTATCGTGGTACAGAAAGCTGAGTGAATATCAAAAGGACCGATTACGAATGATGCACTTTGGCGGCCTTTTGGACCAACGTTATTTTGAAAATTGATAAAACACCATGACCCACCTTGTCAATCAGTTGAACCATAAGACGAACATGTTCCAGTTTGGGGTTTTTAAGATGACCATAACCCTAGAAGATATGGCACGAATTACGAGTCTCAAGTGCAATGGGAGTGTTGTCCTAACAAAGCATTCAAATTATAACCCAAGGGACAATTGCATGACCCTTCTAGGAATGTCGATGGAGGAATGACGTGAGTGTATTTCGGGTGAAGGCAATTCCTCAACGATGAAAGTTTATTTTTTTCATAATAAATGGGAAGGTCGGTCCGCTGTATATGCATCTGAAGCAGCTCACCAAGAGTTGCGCAGCTTCCTTCTTTATTTTTTTGGACTTACTTTATTTTTTGATTATTCTGGTTCGAGAATAAGTTACTTGTGGCTGCAATTCCTGGAAGACTTAGATGGAGTTGACAACTGGGCATGGGGTGCTGCTATGCTCGCACAATTATACAGTCAACTTTACCGTGTGAGTAATGGTACGAAAACCGTCGATGGGTTTTGGCCATTTGTTCAGGTATTTGTTTATTAAATATTTAGTACTTGTGGACTAAGCTCGTTGAAGGTTATAGTCTTACTAATATATTGATTTTGTAGGCCTGAATGTGGGAGCATATTGTCGCCTTGTGTCCTCTGTGTGGCCGTGCGGTTTGTGGTTTTCTCATGATTGGCTAGTGGGCTTCAATAAATGTCAAGGAGGAAAATGCTCAGTTCATTTTAGATGAACTGCAATTAAATGAGATAAATGGTTTAAAATCATTGTAATGTTTAGCATTCTTAAGTAATAATCGCTTTAGGATTTCGTATTTCTTAGTACAAATCATTATTCATTACCATCTAATTTTTATCAACGTAAATCATTATAATGTTTAGCATTCGTAAGTAATAATCGCTTTAGGATTTTGTCTTCCTTTGTACAAATTGTTATCTCTTTAGCATCTAACTTTCATCAGCGTAAATCATTATAATGTTTAGCATTCTTAAGTAATAATCGCCTTAGGATTTTATCTTCCTTAGTACAAATTATTATATCCTTAACATCTAACTTTCATTAGCGTAAATTGTTATAATGTTTAGTATTCTTAAGTAATAATCGCTTTAGGATTTTGTCTTCCTTAGTACAAATCGTTATCACATTCAACATTTTGCATGAATAATTATGTCTATATGTAAACCACATTCTCGATTACACAAGTTGTTTAGAGACCCTATGTAGATGTGGAGGACGAGGACAAAGAGGTTGTTGTTGTGGCTGCGAGATTGTATGTCTGTGATATTTGGCTCTTTAGCAAATGTGAAGCTGAGTTACAACATGGCAGTCGAGTACTCCTACAAGCTGGCTTGGGGCAGTTGATACCAAAAGAGCCTGTGCTATGACCCCAACTAGATAAATAGTGGTGGGGCCAGGAACATGAATTGGCACAAACGCTTCAAGAAACAATTAGATAACTGGAATAAAGGAGATGTTTATATCATACCATATGATTATAAAGAACACCAATATGACCCCAACTATTTCAAACAATATTGGCAACCCATGCATCCAAATCAACAGATTGAGGAGAAGCAACATGAAAGTAAGGACGCTCTTATCCCCGATCATGTCATCTTCCAGCATAGACGTAATGTCCCTTGTGTCCCTTTGGTACTTTCTGCGATTCTCTTTGTTGTAGTACATGATAGAGAGCAAATACTGCTTCTAAAGGAGAATGTATTGTCCGACAGAAGGTTCGCGATGCTAAAAAAGGAGAATAAGGAGTTACAGAAGGACGTACAAAATTTGGAGAGACAAATTGGGTCGTTGGTTGAGATGATTACCAATGGGTTTAATGAAATCAAGGGAACAGAGATGCCACCAAATAAAGAGACTCCACCAAGACAAAGAAAGAGACAATTTGTAGGTCCATTTGAGTCGTCAAGTTCCAGTGAATAAACATATTATGTGATTTGTGTATCCCGATAATTCTATGTTGTAATTCATTCATTCTTTGTTGTAATTATATAATTCTTTCCTTAATAAGTGTGACACAGATAGTGATTAATAAGTGTAATTATTTAATTCTTTCCTTACGTTTGCTAAATCGTATAGCAATCATTGGCTTAGGGTTTATTATGTATCATGATTCCTGTGATAGTGATTACTATGTATAGCGATTATGAAGTTACCATGATTTGTACTTATGTTTGGTCAATCATATAACGATTACTAGTTTTGAGTTTATTATGTAAAGTGGATCTTGTAATAGCGATTACTCAGTATAGCAATTATGAAGTTAACGATTACTACTTACAAGAAGCTAATTCGTATAACGATTATTGGTTTAGGATTTATTATTTATAGCGATTCTTATAATAGTGATAAGTCAGTATAGTGATTCTGAAGTTAGCATGATTTGTACTTACATTTGCTAAGTCGTATAGCGATTACTGGTTTACGGTTTATTATTTATAGTGTTTCCTGTGATAGTGATTACTTAGTATAGCGATTAATAAGTATATAGATTATGAATTTACCACAAATTGTAGTTACGTTTGCTAAATTATATAGCAATTACTAGTTTTGAGTTTATTATGTATAGCGATTCCTGTAATAGTGATTCCTAGGTAGAGCAATTATGAAGTTACCACAATTTGTACGTAGGTTTGCTCAACCGTTAAGCAATTTCTGGTTTAGGGTTTATTATTTATAGTGTTTCCTTTAAATGCAAGAAACGTTGCATAAGATTAATTTTGGGTTTAGGGTCTAGAGTTTAGGTAAACGTCATCTGACACACTACTGATGTTAAGCGATGTGTCATTCATTTACACGTACTAACGTTATTGCGATGATACTAGCAAATGAAACGACATCTTTTATTTAATGCAAAATTTAATTAATTTATTTATTATAATCTTTGAAGGCGGTATTTTTGAAAACAGGTGGGATATGAAATGACGTGAAATGATTAACTTCGGTAGTGTGTTCAGCAAGGAACACAAGACGTTTCCTTTAAGAGCAAGGAACAGGCGACGTTTCATTTTTCTGCTTCGTGAACAACGAACAGAAAACTCAACGTTTCAGTTAACCAGCGTCATCGCAAAAACTGTATCGATGTCGAAGAAGAAAGTTGTGATTCAGTCAACCGTCCATAAAAAAGGGTACCTTCGATTGCTTTAACTTGCTTCATCTTTTTTATGTCGTTTATATTTTGCTTACTGAATACAATGCAATAGTTCTTTTACTGAATATTCAGCTAATTTCAGCGCAACATCAATAAAACAAGGTGCCAGAAAACTCAACAAAATGCTCGAAGAGAACATCGACCAGATGAGAGATAAATTTGTAGGACACACTATCAGTAATTTTATATGTATGAAAGCACTATCTATTATACATTTACGTATGTCGTGGTCATGTATATTAACAAGTGCATATTTGTTGTAAACAGACTATACATGATTTCGTCATGTATATTCAAAGCAAGGGATTATCCATGTCGGTACGCGTCGTTACCCCTTATTTTATGGTATATTGGTTATCTTATATATTTATTTTCTTTTTTAATTTACTAATGTACCTGCATGTTTAAACTTACTATTATTATTGTTTTGTTCAGTAGAATATCGTCCACTAAATATCATACACAGCTGGATTTCTAGATGAACTACAATACTAGGGTGTCGATAACCAAATGGCAGATTTCTCGTCAAGTGAAAAGGTTTATGACCATATCGATTTGCAAGATATTAAATCGATTTAAGATATAGTTTTGATTCATAATATTGATTTCTATGTTGATTTTTAATATCTATTTTAGGCTATCAATAGGAATTTACATATCCATTTAAGATATTATTCTGATTCTTAATATCAATTTATATGTTGAATCCTAATATCGATTTAAGATATTGTTTTGATTATTAATATCAATTTATATATTGATTCTTAATATCTATTTTAAGCTATCAATATGAATTTACATATCGATTTAAGATATTTTTCTGATTCTTAATATCAATTTATATGTTGAATCCTAATATTGATTTAAGATATTGTTTTGATTCTTAATATTGATTTCTATGTTGATTCTTAACATCGATTTTCAGATATTGATTCCTATATTGTGGCAATCGGAAAAGCATTGGGTCTTATACGTGTTGGATATACAAAAATAAAATATATGGTTATACAACTCCTTGGACTATAACATTGGTGTAGACCGTGACATTGTGCATTTGGTAATTTTCTATCTATAAGATTATCATATTTTCTATCGTGGCCCAAAATTTACTTGCTTTTGTATAAACCACAGGTTGGATTTTTCAGAGACATGTTGGGTGTCGACATTAGCCCGTGGAGGATTCACGTTGTCGAGGATGCTCCTTTACAAAATAATGACATCGATTATGACATCTTTGTAATGAAGTATATTGAAGTAATATACTATAGATGAGTACCAGAATTCACCGTTGTATGTTATACACTTAAACATGTTTTATTATCCTATATTATTGCAGACTACATTTCTATACTGGTCTGACTATCGATTTTTATTTTTTCGGGATGATATTTCTAGATTCCGCACAGAACTATGCAAAAAATTAATGGATTTTCTAATTGTGATGGATACAAAACCCTAGACTGCAAGATTACCTAGAAAGCAATGAAGGATGTGAGGCCTCCAGGAGTAAGAGGAAACTGTTTCAAACGTCCACCTGTTCTCAAGGATAACGTGAAGAGGGTTACGTTCTACTACTGAGAGAGAGAGAACAATTTTTGGTTCAACATTCAATTTTTCGAATAGGAGAATTTTTTTGTATACAGACATTTGTAACAGATTTAGTAGACTATGTATACAAATTTTGTAAGACTGTACAAAATTTACATTGATCTATAAACCAATATTATGCATTGGCATATGTGTTCAATACACAAATCGCCACTTCAAGCACGTAAATCGCGATAATGTCAATTGCGCAGGCACGTATTTCAAAATCACATTACAAATATCTTAAAAATTGAAACATCTTATAAATATATGCAACTGGCACTTGTTAATATCGATTAGTAAGCTATTATGCTGATATAGTGTCGATTTGTGAGACATTGTTTTGTTTGTTAATATCGATTAATAAGCTATTGTGGTGAATTGTCGTATATCGATTTGTAAGATATTATGTGTTTTCTAGTGTCGGTTTGTGAGATATTGTTCTGTTTGTTAATATCAATTGTAAGTTATTATGCTGAATTACGGTATATCGATTTGTAAGATACTATGCATTTTCGAATGTCGATTTGGTGATATTGTTTTGTTTGTTAATATCAATTTGTAATATATTATGCTGATTTGCTGTATATCGATTTGGAAGATATTATGTTGAATTACCGTAAATTGATTTGTAAGATATCAAGCCAAAGAGAAGTGAAAATTCTTACGAGCTTTCTTAGAAATGGTCACTTTTAGGTCATTAATTAATGAAATAAAGAAAGGTTGATCAGCAGGTTCAATCTTTGGCTTCTTAATGTCAGTTTGTTTACTGTTTTGGTCAGCACACTCTCTCTTCTCTCGAGGAAATTAATGAGTCAAAACCGCATCTGCAACCCGCCTTTTTTAGAATGAAGCTTCCTGATATAGTGTCGATTTGTGAGATATTGTTTTGTTTGTTAATATTGATTTGTAAGCTATTATGGTAAATTGTCGTATATCGATTTGTAAGATGTTATGTGTTTTCTAGTGTAGATTTGTGAGATATTATTTTGTTTGTTAATATCAATTAGTAAGCTATTATACTGAATTGTCGTATATCGATTTGTAAAATATTATGCTGAATTGTCGTATATCGATTTGTAAGATATTATTCACAAGTAGTGTATATCGATTTGTGAGATATTATGTGTTTTTTAGGGACAAGTTTTATGATATTTGTAGTATGATTTCTATTATAGAATTGCAGCAAAGAATTATAACATTACAACAAAGAATTATTGATTTACAACAAAGAATTATAGAATTACAAGAAAGAATTATCGATTTACAACAAAGAATTATAGAATTACAGCAAAGAATTACAGAATGCTAAACATTACAACGATTTACACTAATGAAAGTTAAATGTTGCAAGTATTTTGTAGATGAAGAATCCACACGTGATTCTTGTGTTGTATTGCTTACTTTTGAATTGAAGTGAGTCTATCATTAAACAAAACAATATCATGTACTACATTAAGTTCAACAAGAAATGCAAACATCATCCCAAAATTGTTACATACCAAAAGACTTGTCAAACTCATGTCATCGTTCCACTGAAACAGGTCGGAGGGATTGCAGGTTCCAACGTTGTAATACACGTCTGTAGGGTATTGCTGCATATTAAAAATTACACAAATTGGATATTGATAAGTTGCACGTAATACAATTTGCATGAGAAACAATATACTGTATTACATACATGTTCATGTGAAGGGCTTGGTTGCTTAAGGGTTGGTTGTTTCTTATATATTTTTTTGCAAACCAATTCCAGTGCACCCTTTGTCCTCCGACGACTGCGATGAGAGGCATGTTTTCTTTTAATACCCTTCGCTAGATATATATTTTCATCATAATCTACAAGGTTTACTCCTAACTTGTCGAAGATGATGTTGACGCTTCGGTGCAACTTGTCATAAGAGTCAGGGGAAATTTGAATTTCACCTACGTTGTTCGATCCCATTTTCCTAGATTGGTCTTCATGAGCTGCAACAGACTCATGGTGAATTAACTGTACTTTTTTAAGTAATGCTTTTGACAATTTTCTCATACATACATAGGCTTCTTCGCTTTTCGATGCTAAATCTGCAACATGCATAAGTGACCTACATAGTTGTTGGTAACAGAAGGCTATGTGGCACTTATAATCAACACTAGATTTTATCCAGCAATTCAATATTTGCTTGTTTCGTCCATCTTTGCATTATATATGACTCAGGTATTACTTGTATCTTCTCTTGATTAAGTGCCTTTAATGCATGACGACATAAAATACCTTTGAATTCAAATATTTTGCACATACATTCAACTATTTCGTTGTTAACATTGTACGTAACATGTGCTTCTTTCCTTTTTGGTTGCTCTTCGCCCTCCCATACAACATGGTATTTGTGTATATACTCATATTGTACACATCCTTCTATATTACAATTCATGACCTGTATAACATTTTTCTTAGTCCATTCAAATATAGTAAGTGCATACAGATCTGCAGATAGCGTCAATATTTTCATGCCCAAAGTTACAGGGTGGGTGTTGAAGCATTTCACATCTTGTTTAAGCTCATTTTGTCTAAGCCTGTCTACAAATAATTCATATGGTTCCATGAAGCGAAACATTGTTAAACATGAATACAAGGTTTTTTTCATTGTGACATGCATAGATTCAGCTCTTTGTGTGCTTATCATACCTGCACAAAAATATTTTCTTCCATATGTCAATGCCCACTTCTTTTTGTTTGCATATAAATTTTGTAACCACACACAGTCTTCAAGGTCGTATATCTAAATCATTTGCTCTCAATTAGACAGAAAAGTGTCATCGTCCATGCTCTCAAGTAGACACTTTCTAAACATTTTATCAAACCCTGTCTTCTGATTAAAAATATGTCCTATGTTTTTTGCTGTATTTTGAAAAATATGCCACAAACATAGGCGATGATGTGCATATGGCCATACATGTGACATTGCAGCCGTAATTGCATGATCACCATATGTAAGTACAACTTCAGGGTGCTTCCCATTCATTGCTTGTGTAAATACTCTGAACAACCCCTCAAAGATTTTCTTGGTCAGGTTATACAAAAAAGCGTCGCCTAATATGCAACTCCGTGAGTGATGGTTCACTCCGACAAACTGTCCAAATGACCACTATTCTGTATTAATCTTCAATGTCATATAAAAAACAAGCACATCATTAAAGCATTTATAATCTACTCTTGACTTTGAATCTGCCCAAAACATATTCACAGCATACCCATCTTCATCTAATTACATTGCACTAAAAAAACCAAGGTCATTGCTTAAATTCTTTTGTAGGTAATCAATCAAAGAACATATTCCTCCATTCTTCATGTTGTCTGACCTCTTCTTTTTCAAATGGTTTCTTAGATCCATAGGCGTGAATGGTACATTCTCACGACCACCATCTATGCGCGCACATAAATTGTATGTCTTCCTTGGTGTAATGCTGGCACTATCAGCTATTTCAGCAACTGCAACATGCACTTCAGTTACTTTATGATGTGACCTTAACATAGGAGTTATAAAAAAAGGGGCTAATTCATGATTATGATCATTGATTAAAGTATGAACTATATATTTCCCATTTGGAAGTCTTCTTAACACCATTCTCGCTGGACAGTCACATCTTGAATCTGACTTGCTCCTTGTTGGATTTTCACTTGACTTCTTTCAACCTTGCTTAGAACAAACATATGTCTTTCTCACCACGATACCTTGTGCATTTTTTGCCCAAGAATACTTTCTAATACTGAAGCCAAGTTTTAAAGCATAATCATTGTAAAATTTGTATGCAGCTTCCTAATTATTAAACTGCATTCTCTCTATGGGAACAAAGTCAAGTGTAATATCATGTAGACTTGAGGTGCCTGCACCTTTATCAAGTTCACTGTCATGATCGTCTACCTCATTATCGAATTACATTTCGTCTGATGGAATATAATTATCAAATTGCATTTCGTCTGCTGGAATATAATTATCAAATTGCATTTCGTCTGCTGGAATATTCAAGTCTAGAGTAAATCCAATGCCTGCACCCTTCTTATCATGTACATCAATAGTGCACATATTCACTTCTTTAGGTGCGTCGATAGTACGAATGTCCGTTGCTCCATGACTTTCCAGTGATTGAGATACGTTATCTTCAATGCAACCAGTTGATATGCTCAGTACTGTCATGAGCAAAACATCAATTTTTTTAGCCAGCGCATACATTTACAACAATTCAGCAAAATATATTATAAATCGATAATAACAATCAAAACAATATCTCAAAAATTGACACTGAAAACAAATACCATTTTACAAATCAATTTATGAAAATTCAACATAATATATTACAAATCGAGATTAACAAACAAAACAATATCTCACAAATCGACACTAGAAAACACATAATATCTTACAGATCGATATACAGCAATTCAACATAATATATTATAAATTGATATTAACAAACAAAACAATATCTCACAAATTGACACTGAAAAACAATAACATCTTAGAAATCGATATACAACAATCCAGCATAATATATTACAAATCGAGATTAACAAACAAGATAGTATCTCTCAAATCGACACTAGAAAATACATAATATCTTACAAATTGATATACGACAATTCAACATAATAACTTACAAATCGATATTAAGAAACAAAACAATATCCCACAAATCGACATTGAAAAACACAACATCTTACAAATCAATATACGACAATTCAGCATAATATATTATAAATCGATATTAACAAACAAAACAATATCTCACAAATCGATACTAAAAAACACATACAAATCGATATACGAAAATTCAACAAAATATATTACAAATCAAGATTTTCAACCGAAACAATATCTCATAAATGAAGCTAGAAAATGCATAATATATTACAAATCCATATACGACAATTCAGCATAATGTATTACAAATTGATATTATCAAGCAAAACAATATCTCACAAATTGACACTAGAAAAACACATAATATATTACAAATTGATATACGGTATTTCAGCATAATATATTACAAATCGATATTAATAAACAAAACAATATCTCACAAATCGATATACGTGTTACTACAACCGCGATTTGCGTTATATTGAATATACTGAGTGAATGAATGATACTGGATGGGGTAGAGGCCCTTGCTCGCATCTGTAACCAAGTATTCTTGTCAACAGGTCATAGCGTCTTACAAATGTCTTCAAGTTTCCAATCGTTGAAACGTTAAAATCTACCTGCAATAACAAAACAACGCCTTAATGACACTCACGACGACATATGTTCTTTAACAATCACAGATGACATAGAAAGATACTCACGATGTGACCTTAGTGGCACTTGTTGAAATGTTTGTGCATCATTGTTTTTTTTACCGCCTAACAAAAATGAAGAAGAAGAGAAGACTGTAAAAAGAGATGGCCGACAAATCCCCCTATGACGCCTACTAATGATCGAACCAGTCGTTTGATTTATAGTTATCTCCACGAGGTAGGAACGAACCCGAAGAGGTTTTCTATCTAACACAAGGCAAAAACGAGAAGGCGGCCATGTGTTGTAACACAAGCTAAAAATAAAGGCGAAACGTGCAAATCTATTTACGAGGAGAGGGAGGACATTTTCGTCTAACGCTTATCTATTTTACGGGAGGACATTTCCGTCAAAAGCATACATACCTTTTTTATATGTTATTTTATTAATTATCACGTGGGCAACATTGGCATATGAATTATCACGGGTCCCAAAATATTCCTCCACATACACCTGAACACGCAATTTGTGTTCTGGGGAGAACACACAACACCCTCTCTCTCAACCACTTGGTGGATCCATGACGCCAGGGTTTGCACAACTTTTACTTTGTCAATGCCTATAACAAGCTCCAACTTGCAACTGCTGGACCATGAAATGTTGAGTGCTAGGCTAGTGGGACTATATCTGACAAATAATCCAAATTGTGCCCCTCATCGAGAACACTAATGGAGCTTGGTTGGTTGGTCCAACAAATTGGGCATCTGCAATTCCTACGTAGCTTGGTCTAGTGGCAATGTGAGACATGACACAGAGTCGGGATTTTTATTTTTATATTTACACGGAGACCTATCGGCACTAGCTCTGTCTGCCATACTTATGATCATTGTCCTGGCAGCGTAAAACTCCGTGAGCTTATCCCTTGCCCCCAGGGAGTCGCCCCCATCACACTGTGACAAACCCCTTTGGGGCAGAGTTAGGCTTAGCCGTTTTTTAAAGTATACTTGTCATATTGCTCAACCCTTTCATTGTTTCAAAGCCAGAGTTAAAAGCACTATTTGTTAATGATGCCAATATAATTTATCAATAATCATAATGAATCACATTTGCCAACCAAATGAAGCGCCAATAATCTTGCTATCTTGATTAATTAATTTTATGATGCTATAAAATCTTCGTTGACTCTCGAATGAATTTCACATAACAATATTATTGCCAGTCTTTCATATTTCATTAGTAGGCCATTTGTTAGCTCAATGCCAAATGATGAATCCCTACTTCTCTTCTGCTCTGTTTGGGAGCCGTTGTTGTGAGGGGTGACCAAATACATCCTTCCAAGGAGTTTTATTGTGGTCTTCCATCCCAATGCAGCTCTCAACTCTCTGCTATGTCTCCCCTCCCAAACAGAGCCTTATCCTGAAAATTTAAACCAATGTTATCAGTATCGGTGCATATCGGCCTACCCATCGTATCGTATCAGCAGAATTACGATAAGTCAGTTATTTTTTAATAAATGTAAAAAATACTAAAAAAATATTTTAAAGTATTATTTTAAAATTATTTATTGGGTTTAACACTTGTCACATTATGATTGACATATAATATTTTTTTATTATTATTATTAGGCCGATAATATGAAGTAGAAAAATAAAGGTATTCCTCCCACTTGTGTACGGGATGTAGTTTCCCCTGATAAAACAAATTTTGAGATTTGTCCAACTGATAAAGGGACTCACAGTTGGTATACTGCAAGGTCACTGTGGTATGAAGAGAGTCTGTCTTGTATGCATGGGAAGGCATTCATTAAGCATAAATATAAATATATTGAATGTGGTTCAGACCTGGACAAGGCAGTGGCGTTTGATGGTCCCATGTTGCTTTATGATCACTGTCTTGGTCCACAGGATCGGAGACCTAACCACATTGGATCTGCCT
The DNA here is from genome assembly GCF_984573655.1 of Nuphar pumila. NCBI lineage: Eukaryota > Viridiplantae > Streptophyta > Magnoliopsida > Nymphaeales > Nymphaeaceae > Nuphar > Nuphar pumila. The sequence continues at coordinate 6,534,303 of NC_143262.1, forward strand.
GCTGTACTTACGATCATTGTTCTGGCAGCGTAAAACTCGGCCGGCTTACCACTTGACCCCAGTTGAGTTTGGGACTTCTTGACCTGATATAACTCGAACCCAAAGCCAATTACCTAACTGGTTGTTACTTGGGTGGGTTCAGGTACACAATATTATGGATCAGGTACCCAACCTGTTGACAGCCCTAGCTTAGGCAAGAACTATAGTTGCAAAACCTGAACCATCTTTATGCTATGCTTAATGCTCATAACGGATAAATTGATGCAACTTGTTATAGAAACCATTGACAAGAACCATTCATAATCTTGTTTCATAAATGGATGAAGGCTTGACGTTTGTTTTTTCATCCGGGTTGGTCACCAAATCGCTAAATTTTGCTCTATGGTACATCTATGCATAGTGACAAAAGTTTAAAACGGCAAAATAACGGCAGTCAAAAACTCAAGAGATTTGGAATTTTTTCATAAATCTTGCATTTTTTCGGCAAAATCTTTGGCATTAAAAAATATTAAAAAATTATAAGAAAATATAAATAAAACACATTTAAAAATAAAAATCTCGGGGGTTTTCACGATAAGTATCTGCTAAAAATGTAAATATCACGATATTTGTCACAGTTTGAAAATCATGCGAGAAATTACCGTTTTAAACTTTCAGGCAATTTCTCACGATATTTGTCACAGAGCATCTATGTAACAAATATCAGTCAATCACAATAATTTCGAAAGCCTGTGTAACACCGAAAAACGTAGCTTTTAAAATAATATAATCTATTTTAAATACATTTTTTATAGCAAGTTAATGTGATGGAAACACTTGTTTGATATATTTTATAATTTATATTTTATTGTCATTTTATATATTATGATATTCACGCGAGGTTTTCTCAAGCAAAAACATATTTTCAATATATCGCGATATTTTCTCCTGCCACAATTTTTGTGAGCACAAGATTTGTGACCTAGATTTTTTTTCTCATTGGCAAGTGGTGCCGAATTTTCTTATGGTTCCATTTGTTATCACAGACACAACAGAAATGCCTTTGCCGCATGCCCCAATGGGCCCTGCATTTTTCCCATGAGAAAAATGCTTCCCCAGGGGAGCTAGGAAAGGGTTTCATACGAAAACCCAAGAAAATGTGGGGCCCACTCCATCACAGACTACATGTGCCGACCATTTTTCTTTACGATGTATTTGTTTTAGCCACCATGGGTAACCAGCTATTCTCATATGAAAATGGCTGGTTTTCCCATGTTTGTACTTGGGGGAAATAGTTGTTTTAATATAAAACAGGGTATTTTATGATCGAACAAACTTACCCTGAAATCAAACCTGCAATGGGTAAGCGTGTCAAACAAACCAAACAAAGATTGTTGAGGCTCAGTTCATTTACCTCTAGTCCCCAACTCCGCCATGGGGAAGGGCTCATGGTGAGTTGTGTCGAGTCAAGTCGAGCTTGACTTGGGTTGTGAAGAAAATTTTACCTCGTATTAGCAATGTCAGGATAATGGGGATTTGAATGCCATATGTCTACAGTAGATGTAACTGAAATATGTTTACCAACAAAATATGTTTACTGGTATGAACAAAGATTTTTATAGGTTTTTTATTTTTTATTTTTTATTTTTAAATTTCACCGTACGGGTGTGATCTAGACATTTGGTTGTACAGAAACAGAATTTTGGATCATCCAATTACAATGTACAAGAAGGATCTTTTAAAGGTTGAAAATCAATGGCTCAAATTTTTTATAAATATTCAAGCATAAAAAATTGCATTTCTTGATCTGATTACGATGATCCAAGAGTTGATTCCTATCAAATGGATCATGCCTAATGCATCTACAAGGTTAGACTTGCAAAAACCCTTATGAGAATCATATTTGGTTGATAAACATATTCCACAGTAGCACTCAAGTAATGTCTTTTAATTTCACATGTTTTGTAGTATGTTTTATGAATAACTCCGGTTCAACATAAGATACACCCTCTAGCACATAAATGGTTTGGAGATAAATCAAGTCTGCCAAGGAGACAATTATAAACTGCTCTTGCATAGTTCTTTGCAAGAAACCCAGTTTTTGGTTTAATACTATAGCCCGATAAGGAGTGATTGTACCTTTTCAATGAATGGATCAACAGTTACTATAATGCCTCAAATTTTTAACACAATTTTTTTTTCTAATACGTAATAATGCAACGGTTTCACCAACAGACACTTTCAACCGTACCAAGCATTAGACTACCTGCTTGAGTGCAAGCTCGAGTGTCTCTTAGCCTCATAGTACCAAATTCAATACGAAACACCATTAACAAAATAAATCGATTGAACACATTACGTAAAAGAATCATTAACTTAAATGATTCATCAATGACATTGCCTTAACTGAATTAAGCTCTAAAAAATAAGTCTGCACATGCACTGATATTTAATAGCTCATTCTAACAAAGTTAAAAAATATATATGCAATTGACAAAAACTCATTTTTACTTATGTTATACAGCCTAAAATACTAATTTGAAATCAATTAAACATGCTTGATTTTTGGTTAAACATCTCGGACGGGTTACATTTATGAAGCACATACATTCAACCATTAAGGAAATAAATAAGTTTGAATATTAAATGAATTAACATAATTATCAAACCATTCACACATCTGTCTAAAATATTGAAATTTAAAACATCAAATAATGTTTAAATAAAGTTTGAAAGATAGCCCTCAAGATCTCAAAATTATCAATCTCACACAGCACCGATGCAGCAACCTGCATCCGCAACAACATATCACATATTACCTAAAAATATTTTATTTTGAAAACGTGAGACTTTGGAGGATCTCAATAAGATCCACATAGGTAATGCAATTATACTATACACTGAGCTTGCATACACATGCATTACTTTCAATGAACAAAAATTAGTATTAAATATTCTACTGAATCACTAAATAGTAAAACTTAGTAATTCATATTACTAGGATAAATCACAACCACGATATCTTATCTCATCACATGCATGCATCACATAAACATATGAACATATATTAGATTGCATAAAAGTAAAATGAGCAGTTATTTTAATATTTCACTTGTTTACCAAATGCCTATCGGGTATACGTAGGCCCCTACGAAACAAACTAAACTACTCGGGTGTTTATTATGATCTGTATTTTAATTTTTTGAGTGACTGACTCAGTCATCCTACAGGAGCAGTCTCAAACTGAGAGAGAGTTCTACTTGGACATGACTTCAAGCCATAATGGATCAATCACTAACTTTTGCAAAACGACTCCTAGAGATACTAACTTAACACAAATATTTGGTAGTCCTGATCCCTTAACATTTTTAGACTGGGACCACCAAAGTATAGCCCCTCGAAGCAACCAAAAAGGTTCAGAGGGTTTATACCGCCTACCCTCTCTAAGGTAGATATAGAACCATTCGGGTTGAGTACACCTTGGTAAAAACATACCTAGAATCTCACAACAAGGTTATCTTTATTAAGTCATGGGTCAATACAGCTACCATTGAGAAATAACTCATTGTAATATTCAAATCACGATCCTCTTTTGAATACTAGATCAAGATTTAAATTTATTTAAACACCCATGTACATGCACCCTATAGGTATCTATTTTCCTGTATGCATTTCATACTCATATACTGCATGACATCGCACTACATGTATTCATCATGACACATGCATAACATAAATATGTTACTCAGAGATTAAACGTGCAATATAACATAATCATGTTGAACACAATTCATCAAAGCATGAATAAGAATCACAAGCATTTTCATTCACATGTTCATAGTTTTTCCAAAATCGTTTCCTGCAAAAACCAAAATTTTTACGATATTTAAGCCAATAACGAGGCAGCCATGCACTATGACAATCCACTACAGGACTGAAAAAATGCATACATCCACATATATATGTCTGAAATCATGTCACAAAATTTCAGAATTTTAAAAAACACGGTTAAGGAGAAACAATTAAGTTTTTGGATTACGCGGCTAAAATAACCCAAAATCACATCAAATTTCGCAACCAAGTGAGAATGCATATTAACATCATATCTCAGATTCATAATCATATTGTGATCAATATTATAACACATCTAATATAAGTTGAAACACAAAACAAAATCAATTCATGTTGTCATAATTAAATTTAACAATAAAAATAAATTTTGAATCGCTTAGGAGCCTATTTCTCAGAAACAGAGCATCCCTACACCAAACCTGAATAACACAAGTTAAGATTTATTATTGATTTCATATCAATCATATACATTTACATCAGATCTGATATGATATGATACATAAACTATATTTATAAAAAAATTTAAGAAAACAAAAAAAATAAATAAAAGCCATGTGAATCAATTTTTATGAGAAAAGCTCCCACAAGCCCTAATCAAATTAATCCACATGAGCTAATTTATGAGTTAAGTTCCAACCATGTCAAATAACCTTAAATCTAATATAAATATAAATGAATTAAGTCTAAACCATCAAATATAATTAAATAATTACATAAATAAAATTATATAAGTCATTTTCTCAAAAAAGGCTCTCCTAAACCCTAATTGGGAGACTTACACAAGTTTATTTATGATTTCAATTTCAGCCAAGTATATATAGTGTAAATCCACATAATATACCTCAGTTTATGTTGTACATGAACCAAAAAGAAAACATTATTCATTAGCATATGCATCATAATTTATTTTTCAATAAAGTGATTAAAACCCTAGATTGATGTTTGAGAAATTAAGGTTTTGTTTCTCTTTTGACAATCCATTCGATTTTTGCATCTTATACATCCATATTCACAAGTTTAACACAAAAAACATGTTGATCATAAGCATTACATACTGAAATTAACAAATATCAAATTAAACAAGGAAACAACACAATTTATGATGATTTTCCAAAAGAGACCTCAAAAATTTTAAGAACGGTTTTGGTAGTTTAGGTTTACCTTTTTCAATTAGTTAGATAACCCAACTAACATGATAATAATTAAATACATGTTGCTCATAACCAATTAAATTCATAAATAAAAAATAAGAAATGTCTATCATGGATTTCAACATAAAAATTTAGATTGTTAAGATTTTTCCAAAACCGGTATTTGTAAAAACCTTTTTAAGGCTTTACCAAAAATTTCAGAACCTATATGGTCAGTTCTAACATGATTTTAGGGATGTTCTCAAGCCCTAATAACCTTTGAAAACAACAAATTTGTGTAGTATGATTTTCTTTAAAAACATGTTTTATTTTGAGGTTTTCTTGTAAAAACACCTTTCAAGGTTTTAAAATCATAAAAATCATATTATATTAGATCCAATAAGGTCTAAGAATTAATTTCATAAGATAAAAAATCTAAGAAACAAACCTAAACATATTTAACATGATTTTCGAAACAAAACTTCTATTTTGAGGTTTTCTCCAAAACCGTTTTTTGTCTTTTTAAAAGATTTTAGATCATATGAGATCAATCCCCATATGATTTGGGTTTGATTCATACATTAAACCACACTTAGATTTCATTTGGAATAGTCCTAGCAAGATTATGCATTCTCAGGGTATGTAAAAAGCAAAAACCCATGTAGATTTTACCTTAGTAAAATCGGTTAGCTTAAAAACTCAAAAAACATAGGTGTATTGGATGCTCTTCCTCTTCTTCTTCCTAAACTTCCTCAAAACGCAAGTCTGATGGCTGCAACTCCTCTACCGAGGCTCTTCTAAAATATAAATAGGGGAGGAAGAAGAGAAAACCCAAAACTATGAAGAAAGAGAGAGAGAGAGACGGCGTGTGGGAGGCTTTAAAAAGCCTCTCACCCCTCTTTCCTACTTGGAATGGGACTCTCTCTCTCCCAAAACCGTGTGGTTTGGGAGAGTCCAAAAAGTTTAAAAACCTTAGTTTTTTTTAACTATTACGACTAATCAATTAATAATTATTTAAGTTGAGTTAGAATTTTGAGAGGTGGGAGATGTCCCACTCTCTTTGAGCTTTTAATTAATTAATTAAGTATTTTAATTACCTCTTAATTAATTGGTTTCAAGTAGGGCCCACATAGGTTGTCCTATATGAGGGTCCAATCCAATGATATTGGATCCACTCAAATGTCTATATCCAATATTTTATTAATTGAATTTCTAAAAATATTTAGTGAAATATCCGAATTCATTTTATCATAATCGGGTCCCTTCATATTAGGTACATGTAAAGATTATCTAAGATGCAAACTAATTACATATTTTAAAATAACTTATTATTTGTTTTGTAATTATTTTCTAAATAATGTATCACTTATTTTCACACTAAAATACACACTTTAATTTAAATGAGATCCAAGCTTAAAGAAATAGGACATGCATATTCAAACCGTCTAATTTCTTATTTTAGTTTTCAAATTTGAATTTTACAATTTTTTGAATAATGTTATTCATACATTGAGACTAAATTCTACACTAATTAAAAAATAAAGAAAATCAAGAATATCAAAAAAATTGAGAATATTAAGAATATTATGAATATTAAAAATATCAAGAATATCGAGAGTATCAAGAAAATCAAGAATTGTACTCGAGTCATAAATACAAATAATTTTCTCTTTATTCAATATAATATCAAAGAAAAATCTCGGGTTTTATTGTGATATTTTCATTGTTCATGTTGGGATTTAGGTTAAAACGTGGAAATATTGTGTTTTCAAACACATCAAAATCTTTATTAATTTGATTATCTTATTATACTTCATCATCTCATCACTTACATCAAAGTTACAATTATAACTTTTTTATTTTTCTATATTATTTTAATTTCCTATTAATTTAGTATAAGAATGATTTATAGGATGTTTCATCATATATATTTTATCTAGTAAAGCTGTTGATGTGGTCGGGTTCAGGTCGTTTCAAATATTTTTGGGTTGGCACTTTCCATGCTCATACCCAAGAATTTGTATTTGGATCAGGTTGGGTACCCGATAATCCATAGACTACTTAATCAGATCTATAATCGATAAATTATCAATTTTATTTTATTTTCACTGACATAAATGCATTATATGTAGTATTATTCTGTTTTAGTTTTTTTTATTTAGGCTTGGGTCAGTTCTACCCATACCAAACTCGCAGACTTGGAAAACCCAAGCCACAAGCAGCTCCCAAACAAGTTGAGCAAAACCAAAGGGTGTTGTTTAGTTCAGTTCAGTTTTGCACAAATCTCATCGTGTTTGTCAAGTGGACTCGACAAATCAGGCCGCAAGCAGTTCATTATAACATAAACGAGTTGGGCACAAACAGAGGGTATTCAGTTCGGCTCGTGTCATATATGTGGGCAGGGTTTGAGTGATTTTTTTGTCGAGTACCCAACCCTATCTTACTAGTCTCTTATATATATTTTTAATAAAAATAAATTTTTAAAACTATAAGGCACTAAGTTTGGGATTCAATTTTAGTGAGCCTGATAAAATCTGAACCGACCCATTGACAGCCCTAATATTTAGTGATGGCAGTGGATCGCAGCGGGGGACAATGTCTCCACCCTACCCCGTCTCAAAATCCGAACCTCCATCCTCGCTTTTTATTCCCTTTCGGGTTTGAATTTTAACCTCCATCTCCAGTTCAAACGGGGCGAGGCCCCGTTTTTTTTTATCCATTGCCATCCTTAAAGAAGGGTTGGGAACGAGGCGGGGCGGGGCAGGGCAAAGCATAAGTCCATCTCCGTACGGGTTTTGATTTTAACCTTCATCCCCGGTCCAAACGGAGCGAGGCAAGGCCAGTCCCGTTTCCCCCGCTCCACTGCCATCCCTACTTGTATTTCGATCCATATCTAACTTGCATGTCTCACTTCCAAACAGATCCGAGTCGAACCATTCCCAGTTTTCAGCCCTAGCCGCAGTTAACCTCCTGACACCTCCCATTCTCTCTCTCTCAATCTCAATGGCGATCCCCACCGCCACCGCTGCCACCACTATCCATCGCCACCGATTCTCCGCCGCTCCGCCAGCGTCCCTCTCCTTCGTCCTCCCCAAAACCCTTGTACCCACCTCCTCCTCCTCCTCCTCCCAAAAACCCCTCTCTTTCCGCCACCAACACCTCCCTCTCTGCCACTTAACTTCCACCTCCGCCGCCGCCTCCTCCTCCGCCACCACCACCACCGACGCCGCCAACCGATTCCACGGTCCCTGCTTTGTCGTCGGCGACAACATCGACACGGACCAGATCATCCCCGCCGAGTACCTCACCCTCCTCCCTTCCAAGCCCGACGAGTACCGGAAGCTCGGCTCCCACGCCTTCATCGGCCTCCCCTCCCCTTACCCGCGCTTCGTCGCCGAGGGCCTCTCCACCACCGACTACCCCATCGTCGTCGCCGGAGCCAATTTCGGCTGCGGCTCCTCCCGCGAGCACGCCCCTGTCTCCCTCGGCGCCTCCGGCGTCAAGGCCGTCGTCGCCGAGTCCTACGCCCGGATCTTCTTCCGGAACTCCGTCGCCACCGGAGAGCTCTACCCGCTGGAGTCGGAAGCCCGCCTCTGCGAGGAATGCCGGACGGGAGACGTTGTCACGGTCGATATTGCGGAGAATTCGCTCGTTAATCATACCACTGGGAAGGCGTACGGGTTGAAGCCGATCGGGGACGCCGGACCGGTTATTCAGGCGGGTGGGATCTTTGCTTATGCCCGGAAGACGGGGATGATCGCGTCGGTTTAGGGTGTTTCCCGGTAGGGGGTCGCCGGATTTTTCCTAGGTGGTGTTGGTTGGTATCTCTTTTTTACTTCTTTTTTACTTTAAATCGTGGTGTATTTAACTATTTGTAGTGTAATTGGTGCTTCTTTTTGTGTGGTAACGCTTCAGTTCTATTGTTGTGTAATCTGGCTAAGTTCCTCACGGTGGGTGGTGTTTGTTTGCTGTATTTTCATGTCATGAAATGAATTAGAGTACACCATTGTCGTCGTTTTTTGCCTTAGTATAAATCAATCTGGGACTAAATAAAAAATTGGCTTTTCACAAAGATCAATAGAATGTTGCTATGCCTAACTGAAGAATGCACATTCTCATTAATGTTTTCCATATAGCAGTCTCACCAATAGAGATAATGCCAACAACACTAACACGAACTTTTTTATTGAATTATTTCAAAAGTCCGCAAGAGAAATTATAAACTTGGTAACAAAAGGAATGGCTAAAGGTTGCTGATAAAGTTAAGAAGGTATAATTTGATGTTTGAGAAACGAAGCATACCCTTCAATGCCAGGATTCTGTGGGTAATATACTTTCTTCAGGCCCAATTTTTTGGCAGCTAAAGCTGTTGTCACTCCAATGCAAGCAATAGAATTGTCCCAATTATCGGATTTCGAAATCATTCTAACCCGAGCACTGTTTATTGGAACATCATCACAAAACAATAAAAAGGAAAAATATAAGGTAACAAAAATGTGAGAAGAATGTGTAGAAGGAAAAACTAATGTTGCTTGCAGTCGTGCACAAGCAAATGTGTATAGGACATACTTTTGGCATTCTAAAGAATGGTGTCAGAACTAGTAAACTGCAATAGTCGAGAACCTACATTCGATAAGCATCTAACGACTCAAGATGCATTATGAGTGTGGACTGAATAACCAAAAGAAATAAATTAGAAACTGAATTAAGATAATTCTCTATTCTTTATGAATTCTTTTTTATTTTTAGAGAGAGAGTCTCGTACATGTAAATAAATAAGCATATGGAAAGAGAAATTGATACCTGACTGCAGAAGGACAAGCCAATGCAACTACTGGCAGAGAGAGTGCCTCGGTTAAGATTGCTTGATCTACTTCATGAACAGAAACCTGCATAGAAAAAGAAAAAGGAGAAAACGAATGTGAATGTTAGACGACTCATTTTGAACTGTTTAAAAGTCATGCATCACTTCATCAAAGAATATTATTTGGATTCATCCAGTCACTTGCGGAACATACTTCATCAAAGAATATAGTAGAAGAATAGAGAACATTACCGTGGATGTGGAGTAGGTATTTAGCCTTGTAACCTCAAAACCCCTATGCGTCAGGACCTCCTCTGTAAAACTAAAGTATGAGCCTCAACTGTAGATTTTATGAACCATAAGAACATAAGCTTCATATGGTCTTAGCAAAATTTAAACCACAAATGCTGTGCAAGATTGTAACAAATTCAATCTTTTATAAGAATAGCTAAATTTAAAAATCAAATACATGAGACAACATGGCTAACTTAAGCAAAATGGAAGTAGAAAGCAAACAACCTTTTAGATTTTAACCAATAAAATGCAAAAGTCATTTCTATTTTTTATTGATAAACAATAAGCATAAAATGATTTTTGGAAAACAGGTTAAGCAACTGAAAGCTAAAATATGTTGGATGCTATCAATGAATGGTCCAAGGAAGATGCATGAGCATAAGGGGTTGGCTCCAACGGGGCCTAATCTATGTCACCTGAGTACGGGTATGGAAGGTAAGACACGGTAATTTCAAAAAATGAGGGTACGGGGACACAGTTATATATATATATATATATATATATATATATATATATATATATATATATATATATATATATATATATATATATATATATATATATATATATATATAATGGTTTGTGGGTCCAACTCAGTTCTTAGTAAAAGAGGAACAGATTTTAGTAAACGAGGAAGTTGTGGGATGACATTTTGAATAAAGAAGGGGGTGTAGGTAAAAAATGAATAAATGGGGGTGTCCTTAAATTAAAAAAATGAATAAAGGAGGGTCTCTCTCTCTCTCAGAGGGTGGGAAGGGGAAGGTTTGACAAGGAAACAAATAAAAAAAAACAAGAATGTGGGTTTCGGGTTGGGTCTTAGTTGGACCCGACCCAACCCACAGGCTCACGTACCCGTAAGCATGTTGGGCCGTGTCGACATGGGTACGTGCCCTGTTTTGCCGTGTCCCAGTGACATAGGGCCTAATCATACACTAGAATTTAATTGTGTCCAATAGTTGGGGGCTTTACTGGATCAATAATTGGGTCGGCACAGCCCAAGTTAACTCATGTATGATCCACTCCATCAGGACGAGCTGGGTAGGTAGACAGGGGGACAAATGGATCAGATTTATTACAAGTCTGAGTTGAGTAATCAGGTCCCATGAACAAGACCGAGTCTGAAACAACTATAAGTCTAACATGACAACACCTGAACCTTGACCTAGACCTGATTAAAACTAGCTACATATTGAACCAGACATGGATTGACAATTTCAGCCAGGTTGGAACAGATCAGTCCTCCATCTGACCAACTTTTGGTCATAATTACAGCCCAAATGAATCCAAGTTATACCTCTCGGTCAATGTAAGCAGGGATCACTTCAAACCCATGCATCATCCAATTATGCTAGTGAGAAATCCCAGTGGACCCATCCGTATATAGCCACCTAGGCTGCAACAAAAAGGATTATGAAGACACACCTTCAATCCAAAGAACAGTTGTATTTTGGGATAGACCAAATATGAGTCTACTTGAGATCCATGTAGCAGGAGAAAATTCGCCCTGGACTACTGGGTGAATTAGATTGTGGATGCCCAGTTATAATCCAATTCCATGCAGGTTGTTGCATCTATGCAGGAATAAGTGCATTACTTTCAATCAAGATGATCTGACAACTCATTCCCCTTCCAGTTTATGTTACCCAAGCATGTTTACATGATCAAGAAAACAATGTCATATGGAACATACACGTCTATATGATCAAGAACAGTGTATCAAGTGGACACATGCAGAATTAATACAGAAAATGGTGCATAACTGTTTTTGGGTTAAGTCTGTTTCATGAGTCCTCAGGTTCCCATGTATTTATTTGTCACTCGATTCTTCCCTACATAAGTCTCCATGTTGATCATTCATAGCTTTTCAATCTACGGTATGTATCATCATTTTGTCTGAAATTATCTTGACATATGAGGCGAGATGGAAGCACTAAAAAAACTGCACCTAATTTATTATTTGTAAAGCAATAGAACCAGTGTTACTTTAAATTACTTGTAAAGCAAGAGAATCAGTGTTACTTTTGATGTAATGGTTCAAGATTTGTTTCCCCTCTTTTTATATTTTTCATAGCTGAATTTTCTAATACTGATTTTGAATCATTGATAACCCTATGATGTCACAGAGATGAAGAGGAACTCCACCGATCAAGACGTGACATGACATGATTAACAGTACATCACCACAATAAAAACAATGCATGATACTGAATTATGTGATAGAAAAAGACTCACCAATATCATTACTGGCCTCCACAGATGCAGGATATAAAACAGTACAAGTTTTAGTATCACACTTTGGGAGCTTTGAAGCCAAAACCTTCCCTGTGGCTGAAACAATGCACAGAACACGAATTAAAAAGGCCAAGGAACAAGGAGGACAAAATAACAAGGCCAAGAAACTCCTTTTTGACAAGAATCCCTGGCAGGCAGACACCAGATTCCAGAACTATTTTCAGATCACCAGCAGTCATTGCAACTGATCCTATATAACTTTAAATAGTTCATATCTTAAAGAAGTTTTCTTTGTAGAAGCACGCCAGCCTAAAAACCTCGATGTATTAGGACAAGCAGATAAAGCATCTTAAATGAGCACAAGTATCAAAGACAAAAAACAAGAGAGCTAGCTGCTCAGTTGTTCAGAAACTCCACAAGATCATGTCTCCGAGAGAGAGAGAGAGAGTCAATACCAGAGATGGTTTCCTACCTTTCCAAAGCAGAAAATGCTACATTTAAAGATTGTTGAGGAGACTGTCACATCCTCAAAGACACTTGCTGTTCCAGCACCAACCACACCTACTTGAACTTTTGGAGTTCCTGCAGCCCTAAAACAGAATCGTGCACTCATTTACAGATGAGAAGTGGCCCAAACTGCAAGAAATCTCAATTACACAAATCATGCTTTGAATGCAGACTATCGTATATACCTAATGTAACCTTCCAACCTGGTGGCACAAGCATAGGAAACCAGTCAGATTTTTTTACTCAAATTTATTGTATATTTGGTATGCTTTGTAGTATACTTCAAGAAATTTTCTATAGTTCTCTCATTTGGAGGTCAAAAATAACAGAAAATCCATCTGAGTGATGATGCCCAGAGTATCAAGCATGTAAGTGGAATCCATAACCTAAGTAAACGGACAGTAGATTTAGGTTGGAAACATTGTGCCAAACATTCCCCAACATAAGAAATTGCCTTCAGCTGCTAGCATTTAACCAGAAGAGCATCTCCTAAAAATCCAGAATAACTCAAAAAGTATGGAACACCTCTGAAAAAACGAATTCTTTCGCTTCATCCATATCCACTGAACAATATAATGAATACCAACATTATCCTCACATCTTCTTCTCCCTTAATTTCTTCTATCGTTCGACTTTCACCTTTTACTATTATGTCTATCATGGTGTATCGATTTAACTTTGAATTGTTAATGCTGCATAATGGTCGAACTGTAGACATCATTTAAGCATGAATTTTGTAATCCACTCTGCTTGTATGTATGTGTGCGGATGTATATATGGTATTCACGCATAAATGGTGCAACATAAGCGTAGTTCAAGACATTCTCTAGACATTTTCTATCATATAAATCCATGTATGGATCAAAGAATGCAATATAATCAAGAAAAGAGGAGATTGATAAACGCATGATATGTGAAACGCGATTCATGAAAAACCCAAAAGATTTTTTAAAAAAGGGCAGTCGAAATATGAAGGTGTTGAGTGGTGGTTAGGTAACCCTGAGCACAGAAGAGAGCTTATCCAGATCAGGCCCAGATGAACGTTCGATCAACGGAACCTCCAAACAGTTTATACCATGCTTGCCCTAGCAAAAAAAAAAAGAACAAAAAAAACATTTCCTCATTCTATGTTTCATTAACCCCTAACATTAATCACCTAAACCGACAATGATGCTCATCCCCCATCAACATCTCGAAAACACACACACACACACACACACACACACACACACACACACACACACACACACACACTACGCCACGAGAACCTATTGAATTGAGCGGTGAGACCAATAGAAAGAAAAAGAATGAACGATTGGGGAGAAGAAGAAGAAAGAGCGAACCAGGACGTCGATGAGCTTGCCGTTCTTGCCCCTCTCCCTCGTCACCACCACCTTCCGTCGCAGTGCAGGCGCGCAGAAGCAACGATAAGATGAAGAAGAAGAGGGGAGACTGAAGGAAGGGAGGGGCGAGGGAGAGGTCGGGAGGTGGAAGAAAAGGGCGGAGAGAACCATGGACACGAGTCGCTGCAACGACGACGGCTCTTCTTTTACTCACTTCCCGGCCCTTTTGCTTTCCTCATATGCCACGATGTGGGACCCACAGATGGGTGCCGAGATCCTCGTGGCCACCATCAATGCTGATCCGGGAAGCACGGTATTGGTCCGATCGTGGGCCCACTTTTCCTGATTAGGGAAATGGATCTGGTTTGACCCGCTCTGTCCACAGGATCCAACCCATTTCCGAAACCTACATTCTGGATGGGGAATGTGAATTAATCCTGACCATTGGTTGGACAGCTGGGATCAATATAGGATGGATCCCATTATATGTAGGGCTGGTAAAGGAGACGAGCTTCAAGTGTTCAAGTTTGGCTCGTTCTTGTTGTGAGTCAAACCAAGTTCGAGCTCCTAATGAGCCTGAGTTAAACGAACTGGCTTGTTTATATAAAATATATATTCGTTTAGAGATGGAATAAATAGGATTACAACAAATATGTATCTAAAATATATTTTTTAATACCTAACAAGCTTACAAGAGTCGAGTCAAGTACCTATTATTGATATTAAGCTTGTCGAGCTTATTTTACTAGTTCGAATGTGCTCTTTGCGAGCAGAACATGAGCTGAGCCTCGAGCGGCAGCTTGTTTCCCAACCCTAATTTCTGTAGTGAATCCTATAACCCAGGCTGGATTCAATAATCTTGGATCGATTTCAAACAGGTTTACCAACACAATATTTTAATTGAAAACTATAAAATAAAGATAAAATAACAACTAGAAATTCACTACTGCATTACCTATAAAAAAAATAATAAGATGATTGGTGAAGAGGAAAATAGTTTTATGCCTTTGCATGTTAGGTTGGATATTGAGTCCTTCCATTAAAAAGGAAAGGCTTTTAACGGGAAGGGGCATATGTTGGATTTTAAATTCATCAAATACTAAAACAAGATCGATAACATGCTCTCGCTAAATCGTTAAAATCCTAAACAGAATAAAATCAAAAGCGGAAGCTATACCTGAAGAGTGCTCCAGTTGATCGTTGATGGATATGATCTTTAAGAACCTGTATATTTTGGTCATTTTTCTTTCCCTAAACCTGATGAGAGGAACTCAATCTCTTTTTGACTTATGAAGAGTCCGAAGAGGGAGGACCTTAATATAAGGTTTGGAGACCATAACCTAATGCATTTAGGAGTATATCTCAACTCAACCCATTATATAGTTGTAGAGAGGGTAGGTCTCTCCACATAGTGTTTCATACCATTTGAGATACCACAAGGCCTATCTGGATTCGATCACATAAACTGGGCCTAAACCTAAGACAAACTTACGATGTGTGGTTCAACGTATGTAGGTCCATATAATTTTTTAACAATCTCTCACTTGGGCTACATACGTAACCTTATAATCACATGTTGTAACCTTATGAGCTCAAAAATACTGCATTATCAATTGATATCTATACCAATCTGGTTTATTGATCATGTCAACACAAAACCAAAGAGGTCTTCATTACAAATAACCTAATTGGACTCATCAATGATCTCGTATATTGACACAACCAAATGACATGGATCAAGTATGAATGTGAAGCATGAAAATTACATGCAATGTGATCAAACATGGTTATTTCCAACTGGTCCTACTAAAAACTTTAGTGAGATCACAATATAATGAGTACAGAATGCAACTGAAACTTTAACTTTATACCAAAGTGGCAAAAAAGAACTTTATTATATGATAAAATGACCAAATACAAACTCTCACTAAACCAGCATATCATAAAATGATAAAACACCCATGCGAGTAGTATGCTCGTGAAAGACCTTAGGTGACAAACCTTTAGTCAGCGGATCTGCAATCATGGAGTTTATGCCAATATGTTCTATTGATATCTGACCATTCTGCACTCTTTCTTTAACAACAAGAAACTTAATGTCAATATGCTTTGACTTCGATGAGCTTATGTTGTTATTGGAATATAGCACTGCTGAATTATTCTCATAAAATAACTTTAGTGGTCTTTCAACATTATCCAGAATTCGCAGCCCAGTAACAAAATTACGTAGCCATATTCCATGATTGGATGTCTCATAACAAGCCATGAATTTTGTTGTCATAGTGAAAGAAGCAATGAGTGTCTACTTGGTACTCCTCTAGGAAATATCTCCCCCAGCCAACAGAAAAATATAGCCTAATGTGGATTTGCGACTAGCTTGGCAAACATAAAAATATAGCCTGACAGAATACCCAATGATCTCCAACTGATCTGACTTCTCGTATGTGAGCATATAACCTTTTGTTCTTTATAAATACTGTATAACCCGTTTGGTTGCTTTTCAATGATCCATAACTGGGTTACTAAGATATCTGCCTAACATTCCAACAATGTACGCTAAATCTGAACGAGTCCATACATGAGCATACATAAGACTCTCCACGGCAGTTGCATAGAGAATTTATTCCATAGCCTTAATTTCAGACTGGTGTTTGGGGCACTGAGTGAGTCTAAACTTATCTCCTTTAGCAATGGGAGTATCCATTGGTTTACAATCCTTCATGCTATACATTTATAAAATCCTTTCGATATAACTCTTTTGTGATAATCCAAGAATACCCCAAGAACGGTCTCAATATATCTGGATTCTTAATACAAAAGAGGCATCCCAAGATCTTTCATTTCAATTTTTTTGTTAGAAATCTCTTGGTTTTGTACAGTATGTCTATATCATTACTGACAAGCAATATGTCATTCACATACAAAACCAGAAAAATAAATTTACTCTCACTGAACTTATGGTATATGCATTCATCTCAAAACTAAACGAGATGACAACTTGATGAAATTTATGATGCCACTGACGGAAAGCTTACTTAAATCTATAGATGGATTTTTTAGTTTGCAAACTATCTTCTTGGCATCGCTTGAGACAAAATATTCTGGTTGGACCATGTATACTGTTTCATTGATGTCCCCATTAAGGAATATAGTCTTAACATCCATCTGATGTAGTTCTAAGTCATAATGAGTCACAAATGTCATCATAATCCTAAAAGAGTCTTTCGTAGAAACCGAAGAGAAAGTCTCTATGTAGTCAATACCTTCCCTTTGAGTAAACCCTTTAACAACAAAACGAACATTATATATTTTTACATTACCCTTTGAATCCCTTTTGGTTTTAAATATCCATTTGCAAGCAATGAGTTTCACACCTTCAAGTACTGGGACAAGATCTCACATGTTATTGTCACTCATGGATTTAATCTCCTCATGCATTGCTTCAATTTACTCTTGAGAGTTAGAACTGTGTGTGGCTTGATGGATGTTGATTGGATCATCTTTCATTAAGCCAGTATCACCCTCATGTTATTGTAGAAAGATAATATAATCATCCAAAATTGTCTTTCTTCTCTCTCTAGTGGATTTTCTTAATGGCACTGGTTCTTGAGGTTGTTGAGTTTGAACTTTAGGAGTAAAAGTTTGATTTTGGATAGGAAGATCTATAACATTACCTTGATCCAAATTTGTGAAAACATTGTCAGGAATGAAAATTTGATCATTGTCATCCACAACTGTAGGAAGAGAAAGAGACTCTTCTTCAAAATCAATGGCTTTTACTTTATCACTCCCCCCAAACTCAGCACCCTCAAAGAAACAAGTATTTCCTATTTTAGAAAAAAGACTTATTTATAGGGTCATAAAACTTATAACCTCTGAACCTTTCAGAATACCCAACAAAATAGCAGCTAACCGTTCTCGAATCAAGTTTCTTTTCATATGGCCTGTACGGCCTAGCCTCAGCTGGACATACCCAAATATGAAATTGTTTTAAACTAAGCTTTAAACTTGTCAACAATTTATATGGGGTCTTGGTTACTGCTTTAGAGGGTACCCTGTTCAAAACATAGGTTGTAGTATTTAATACTTCTCTTCAGAGAGACTCTGGTAAGGTAGAATGAGAAATCATACTCCTTACCATATCCTTAAGAGTCTTGTTTTATCTTTCAACAACACCATTCATGCTAGGGGTGCCTGACATGGTATACTGAGGGACGATTTCACATTCTTCTAGGAATTTAGCAAAAGACCCTGGACATTATTCACTTGATCCATCATATCTGCCATAGTACTCACCACCACGACCAGATCTGACGGCCTTAATTCTTTTTTCAAGTTGATTTTCAACTTCAGCCTTATACGATTTGAACACATCTAAGTACTGAGACTTTTCATGAATTAAATATAGGTACCCATAAGGAGAATAGTCGTCTATGAACGTAATAAAATATTATTTATCATTCTAAGAAGCCATAAGAAATGGTCCACAAATATCTGTATGAATTAGTTATAAGACGTTTGTTCTTCTTTCGGCACCTAATTTTCTTATGTTTGATCATTTTCCTTTTATATACTCAACACAAACCTGAAGGTCAGTGAAATCAAGAGAACCAAGAATCTCATTTGACAGGAGCCTTTCAATTCTTTGTTTAGAACTATGACCTAAGCGCTTATGCAAACCAGAATTCTTTTTTGTTAATTTTTGTTTTGTACCACAAAAACTTATTTGCGAGGTTTCATTAAATAAGGCAATAGTATAAAGCATACAAAGGTTATCAATTGTAGATAAAGAACTGATCCCAATAAGATTTGAATCAAGAAATAACTTAAATTCATTATTTTTAAATAAACAAGAATAACCATATTTGTCCAAAATAGAAATATAAACCAAATTTCGCCTAAACGATAACACGATAGATGTTTCTTTTAAATCTAAAAAATTTATAGTCTTTAATGACAACCTAAATGTTCCTATTGCCCCGACTTTAACTATTTTTCCATCGCCTACATAGATGAATCTTTCAACATCAATTGACAGTCGGCAACTTAGGCAACCCTGCAAAGACACGCTTATGTGAGTGGTAACATCATAATCCATCCACCAAGTGTATTGAGGCACAAAAGTTAAATTAACTTTAGAACAAACCAAAGTAAGGATCATACCTTTCTTCTTAAGCCAAGCATGATACTTGGTACAGTCCTTCTTCATGTGACCCTTCCCTTTGCAAAAGAAACAACTAGACTTTGGGTCTTGATATCTTTTATGTTTCTTCTACGATTGAGGGTCAACTGCAACTTTCTTAGTCTTTTTCTTCTTCTTAAATTTGTCCTTAGAGGTTACTGCCAGATGAGCACTTTCAGTTTTTTCTTGCTTCATCCTATCTTCTTCTTGCAAACAATGTGAAATGAGTTCATTAAGAGTCCATTTTTCCTTCTGACAGCTATAACAGACCTTAAGCTGATTGTACTATGCAGGAAGAGATATCAAAACCAAGTGCACGAGTAAGTCCTCAGACAACTTTAACCTTAGTGCCTTAAGTTTCAAAGCAAGATGAGACATCTTCATGATGTACTCCTGAATGTTTCCTTTGCCCTTATATCTCATTGAGACAAGACTCGAAAAAAGGGTAATTGTCTCAGCCTTTTCATTTTTCATAAAATATTTTTCAATTTCTTTAAAGAAACGTTTGACATTGGCCTCTTCGGACATGGTGCCCCTGAAGGATTCCGGAATTGCACGTTTCATTATCATAAGACTCATGCGATTAGATCGATCCCACTGCACAGAGTTCTTTTTATCCTCATAAGAACTCTTATCCGAAAGAGCAGGTGGTTGATCTTCTCGTAGTGCAAGATCCAGATCTATACAACCAAGCACAATCATAACATTTTCTTTCTAATTCTTAAAAATTGAACCGCTCAAAACATGGATAAAATTAATGTTTGCATATATAATAGAAGCAAAGGTATTAACTCATGATTAATATTCATATTCACATGAATAATATAAAATAACATATTTAAAATAATGGTGAACCCCATTACAAGATACCCATCACAACATTAATACTTAGTCTTTGGACAGAAGTTTCAATTTGTAAGTAGTACTCTTAATACAATAATCAAAATATGGACAGTCAGTTCTGTCAAACAATGAGCCTTTCTTTCGACCGACTCGTTATTCACATGAAAAACCGAATGATTGTCACATATTCATTACTAAAAGTATACATTTGGGCTCACCCAAATAGTAGTCTTCCTTTGGTCCGATCACTATTCGCATGAACCGTAAATATATAACCATCATAGTATTCTAAAATGAACTAACCTACACAATAGATGTTACTTTGGCAACATATTGATTCAGTCAATTTAATTTAAAATATCGAACCCAAAATCATAAATAATACCAATGTTCAAATATGTCAGTGAATGCACATGAACATAAAGGAAACACAATTATAATTTGCATGTGGCCCGAAAGATAACTGAAAATAGCCCACCAAAATAACCCATGAAGCACACCAAATAGCCCTATAAAATCTTTATTTTATTTTATTTTATTTGTATAAAGCTTAGTGCAGGGGTCCAGCCAATTGGGTCAGGTTGGACCCATCTACTGATCCAAAGTTTGTCTGACTCGAAATAGGTTAGACCCAAAATTGTTGTAGCCGGTTGTAGATCCGAGCTATTGGGTGGGGTGCAACCAGGCTCGACCTGCACAATGGTGTCGACCGACTTGGTTCAGTGCCACCCCCCCCCAACCAAATGAGACTGAACCGGGTAGGCAAGCCCTCCCCACCCCTAATGCTCCTTAAGTCAGCCTGGCCTCAGCTCAAGTGTCTGATAAGGCCAGATCCTGACAGAAGACCAGATTGAACCGGTCCGGTTCGGTCGACTAAACACCGAATTTGCCTTGGTTTGGTTGGCATAACACTGAATCGAATGATCGAGTTGGCCCAACCAACTGAATCGACGGTGAGTCGATTCGGTCTAGGCAGAGCCAACAACAACTACGCCTTCATCCCAAAACAATTGGGGTTGGCGATATGAACCAAAAATGAAAATCATTCTTGGTCTTCCACATGAATCCTTCTCCTCCAATCATTTTTATCCAATGCCATGTCCTTGGTGAGGTTCAAAGCATTCATATCCTTTCCTATCATCTCCATCCATGTCTTCCTAGGCCTACCCCGACCTTTTTTAACAAATATACTTTTCCATTTCTCCATCCTTCTAACTAAAGCATCATTAGGTCTTCGCCGAATATGTCCAAACCACCGTAAACGATTCTCTCTCATCTTATTTTCAATGGGTGCAACACCTACCTTCTTATATATCTCCTCGTTCTGAATCTTATCTTTTATTGTATTTCCACACATCCATCTAAGCATACGCATCTCAGCTACACTCATTTTTTGAATATGATGTCTCTTGGCAGCCCAACATTCTGTACCATATAGTAAAGCGGGCCTAATACAATAAAAGATGAACTAGTTAGAAGGATGAACCGGCTCGTGCATGAGATGGTCGAGCCAAGCGCTGACCGTTGTTCGCCCTGTACACAGAGTCACCTGATGATAGTGGTTAGGGCATACCGAATGCCTCACCGTTGTTGTTGGACAAAGCCGACCCTGGACATCGGATGACGACTGGGCAAACAAAGTGCCCCATCTATCGGCAACCTGCATCCGATCATCCACCAACGGCTAGACCCGAGCAAAACATTATATGTCGTCGATGAAGTGCTAGATCAAATGCCTGTAATCACCGGCTCTGGAGAGAGACCAGCGATAGCAGAAAACAACATTGGGTTGTTGCCGAACCCAAGCACATCCACCCTCACATGGTTTGGCGATCTGAAGGAGGAGGGCCCTTCATCGTCTGTCGTCTGGCGAAGACAACAACGAGTCCTCTCTCTCATCGGATGGCTCTGATGAGGGGAAAACTTCTGCAGTAAGATGAGCCGTGTGAGTGATATCCCTTCGCATGACATCCAAAGATCATGTCAGCTGCAGCCTCGTTCGTTGTCTAGAGGACTGAACGACGACAATACACTGTCCGGTGAACGATTCTCAAAATGGGCAACACCCCCAGAATCCGATGAATAGTCGATGAGCAGAGTGTATCCAGTGATGGTTGAAATTGACCCTGGATGTCGGCATACACAGGGCTTACCAAGTGCTCACCTTCCTGTCGATCGACGATGGCTGAATCCGGCCAGGGTGCTAGTGACTCCAACGAGTTCGACGGATGCTGAATTCGGCCGTGAATCCATACGATTCTGACAATGAGATTCGATAACAACCCACATGAGAACTGCGAAGGGGGAAAACCCCTTATGTGAATCTTGAATGGGCATTATCCCTGATAATCCAGCGATCAGACTGGACGAGCACCTGTCTAGTGGACTAAATAGGGGCAAACCCCTGCTCCACAGTCCGATGATCAGGTAAAGACGGTATCACTATCAGATCATCAACATAATGAAGGACCCAATGACCATTCCTGCTTGGCAATCTAAATGGGAAATAAAACCCCATGCCGCTCGACGGCAATCCGATGATCAGAATGGATCATCGTCAGAAAACAAAAGAAAATACAAAATATTTATGAAATCATTATTTTCTAATGATTCAATGAGAACATGTGCTCTTATATCAATTGTTTGATTTTAAATTCATTGAATACTAAAACAAGATCGATAACATGCTCTCACTAAACTGTTGAAATTATAAACAAAATAAAACCAAAAGTGGAAGCTATACCTGAATCCATGGTGCTCTGGTTGATCATTGACGGGTATAATCTTTCAGAACCTGTATATTTGGTCATTTTTCTTTCTCTAAACCTGATGAGAGGGACTCAATCTCTTTCTGACTTATGGAGAGCCTGAAGAAAGAGGGCCTTAATATAAGGTTTGAGGACCATAACCTAATGCATTTAGGAGTTTATCTCAACTCAACCCATTATATAGTTGTAGACAGGGCGGGTCTCTCCACATAGTATTCCATACCATTTGAGATACCACAGGGCCCATTTGGATTAGATCACATGAACCGAGCCTGAACCTAAGACAGACTTACGATGTGTGGTTCAACGTATGTAGGCCCACACGATTTTCTAACATCACATATTTTTAAAAAATACTGCCAGCTTATAGGATTTTTTGTTTGTGCTTTTTTTCCCTAGATCTTTCTTAGAAATTAACGCCTCTTTCATATAAACCTTTCATATAAAAGGTGAAACAATGGAGAAATATATAGTGGAACCCATGTAATAAATGCAAATAAACATCTTTCCTATCAAAATGAGTTCATCCCTTATGTGAGAGTGTAACAAAAGCCTTCAAATGCCATGTTTGTAAGCGAAAAAATAGTAGAAAAAATGCAAGTAAGAAAAACACACAAAAAAAGTGATAATTGTTTCATCCATTTCAAATGAGAAAAAAAAACTAAAAGAAAAGTTTTTTTTGAAAACTTGAATTTTTTATAGAAAAAAATCCTCTGCTTATAAAGCAAAAAATTTCATATAGCAACCCCTCATCTTCATAGCATTTTATTCCAATATCAGTGATTTTGTTGTCTTCCACTTTCTTTATCTTCTTCAAGTGCACCTCTTGTTAGCCTAAATGGATCCCGAAAGCGTCCATGGATTATCTGGTCGAATGTACGATGAATGTTGGCTGTCGACATTTTCCTCAGCCAATCGATGCCCTCGATGAGCCCAAGTCATTATGTCGAGAAGCGAGCAAGACCCTTGAACCCCAAAGAGAATGAGAAAGTGACAACACATATGTAGTTCTCATCACACTATCATGGGTCTCTTATTTATAATGGGATATGGTGGAAGGATATGTTTATTGTATTGATGGACAATTATGTGACCCCTTCATATTCACATAATTGTTCTACAACCTTAATCCCCATGATTTGAGCAGCTCTTTGATGTTCTCTGGTCAATACGGGTCACATCAGATTGAATCTAATCCAAAAATCTAATATTTTGTTGCTTGACCCATTGACACGTAAAAACACATTATCGAGATTTTTTTACTGTTATATCGATCCAATTTTTATGTGAGTTCACATGTTATACTGAACCATAATAACGAATCATTCGAGTAATGAAAATGAAAATCTCTATATGAGATGTCATATTTTCATGTATTATAATATCATTAATTTTAAGTGCATAGTATGTTAAGAATACCTTTATGAATAAGCTGGTATCTAACTCATTATTTTTTATCTATTTAATATTGTTATAATGTTATTCTCTTTTAACAAATGAGAGATAATTTACACAATATCAACAATGCACAAAACTATAGAGAATCAATTTTGTTTAAAAAATGTAATCACATAAAACTCTAATATATTGTCATACATCATAAGGAATCAAATAGATTCATCCTCATTACATGTTGAAAATACAATACTTGTGTTATCTCTTTAGTAAGATGATCCACAATCATTTTCTTTGTGCCGATTGTATCAATACACACTAAATGATTCTCAATTATTTTTTTAACAATAAAGTATTTTATCTCTATATAACTACATGAAATGGAGCACTTATTGTTATTAGAGAAAGACATAACTTCATTATCTTAAAAGATCTTTACTGGTCTCTCAATAGAGTCCACTATATCAATACCCAAAATGAAGTATCGAATTCATATAGTTTGAGATGAAGTCTCGTATAGAGTAATAAATAACCATAACCTTATTAAAACTGAAAAATTTAACTTCAATGGCTTTTAGAAATTCTTTCACTATTTAGCAGTGAGGGATGACACCTCGAATATTCTTAATCACCCATGATTGTAAAAGTAACAGGCTAAGCTTATTTGAGCCCTCTTACTTCTCATAGACAACCTTTTAATTAGTTGTGTTATTCTTTATAGAAGTGGGAGATTCGTCAGTTCTTAAAGTTAAATCTAAGTCAATGTATCCCAAAAGAGATAACACAATTTCTTTCAAAATAAATGCTCATACAAGATTCATATCAAAAAGGTAAACATGAGACCCTATAGTATTCACCTTTTCTAAGGCAAGCATAATAGGGTCATTATCGTTACACTTTGATGAAAACGATAATACTCAAAATTGTTCTGCCTTCTCAATTTTCAAGAAATTGACACGTAATTGGTGCAATTAGTAGATCATGAAACTATAAGCAATTCGGCACTTTACCTTTGGCTATGAACATGCTTCATGGGCAAGTGTACACGCCTACTATTAAACCATGTATAAATTTGAAACACAATGGCTTGCCTTTGGGTAGAATCATTGCTTTATAAAGTCACACATAATCGTAATACCAATTTTCAATCTCAACATGGTCCAAATAACCCTCAATCAATATAACTCGTATCACTTTGGCGATTGCAAGAGTGAGTTGTTTAAGATCTATTACCGTATGTATATTCATATTGCAAGCATGCCACAACTCTCACATTATAAATTCTATCATAATTTCATGCTTAAATATCATGGACAACTCAAAACAATATAAAATAATCACAATATCATGCTAAAGTCACATATTCATAATAAAAATACCATATAAAAGTATTAGAGATATGATAAAAACATGCTTTTATATGAAATAACAGAAAATTGGCCTGAAAATGACCTCAAATGAGTCATTAAATATTATAAACCGGTCATTGAAAGCCCCAAACTGGTCCCAAAATGTCGTGAACAAGTCCCAAAATGCTCTAAATTTATTCTAAAAACCCTTAAATGAGTCCTTAAAAGCCCTGAACCAATCTTAAAAAGCCAAAATTGATCCCAAAAAACCCATATCCTGTCCTGAAAACCCTTGAATCAGTTTTTAGGATGCTTGAATCGGTCCTAGAAGGACCAGATTAGTTTTAGAATCGGTTCTGTTATAGTATGGGTTAACAGGGTTCGATTCTAGACCTGATTCGACCCATAATTTTTGACTCGGTCCACCGAAACCCTATTATGGGCTTGGGTCCTCAACTGATATTTAACGGGTCGATGACAAACCCAATTATGGTGAGCCCATAACCCAATGTTAGCCTAAATGGACTGGAAAAACCACTTACCGAAAGCGGCCATGGATGGTCCAATCAAAGCTTTGATGGAGGTAGGTTATTGAAGTTCTCCTCAGCCAATCGACACCCTCGATGAACCCAAGCCATTATATTGAGAGGTGAGCACGAGAAAAATGATAACACGTATGTAGTTCTCATCAAACTACCATGAGTCTCCTATTTATAGTGGGATATGGTGGGAGGTTATGATTGCTACATTGATGGACAATCATGTAGCCTCTTGGTATTCACATAATTGTCTTAGAACCATAATCCCCATTATCTGAACAACCCTTTGAGGTTCCTGAGTCAATACTGATCACATCCGGTTGGATCTAATACAAAAATCCAATACCTCTATGTTTAAAAGGGGGTTTAAGCATCCCCTTCAATCATTTTGTCTTATTCCAATAAAAAGGGACTTTCCAATCTTAATTTTCTTATAACAGACCTACAAGTAAAAATATTCTATTTGAAAAAGTTTTCATTTACAAGAGTTCTTATTGCTTGGAAAAAAGACCATGGGGGAGGTATGAAAGGATTTGCAGAAGAAAAGTGGTAAGTGGTAAGAAAAGCAAAGGCCACTTGTACCAATGACACTTTCATACGATGATGATCTTATATTTGTTTCACTCATGATGACAAATGAAGGGGAAAGGATTCCAGCACAATAATTTCCCATGAAAATTACTAAAACAAACAGGCCTTAAGAGAGTGTTTGTTTCAGCCACCTTTCATTTAAAGGGGCATTTTTTTTCACAAGGGATGAAACAAATGCCACGTGGAAAATAGTCGGTGAAGTCAGGTTTTAGACCTGACGGATTATCATAATTTCAAAGCAAGTAACAACAAATAAGCAACGATCAATCTTATTACTTATAAGTGTCAAACTTTAGTAAATTTGTGTGCATTACATACATTACATTTTACTTTGTATTTTTATTTATTATGGCTGCAATGGTGCAACTTATATACACGCAGCAGCAACTACAGTAGGTGTGCCTGAAACTAGATCTTGGGATGGCAGTGGACAGGGATGGGGGATAAGGTCTCTACCCCACCCTGTATTAAAATTTTGCCCTCCATCCTCGCCTTTATTCCCGCACGGGTTTTGATTTTAACCTCTATCTCCAATCCATTATTCGTTTCATATAATCCATCCTCGGTTCAAATGGGATGAGGTGGGGCAGGCCCGTTTTTTCGGTCATTCTACCGCTCCCGCCTTTCGTCATTAGAGAAAAGAGAGGAAAAAAATAGGAGTTCGTGTGGCTAGTTAGAGGAAGGAGAGAGGAAAGATTTGAGAAATAATTTTATGTTAGGGTTAGAAATATATATATATATATATATATATATATAATATTTTTAAATATGTATAAGAGTATAATAATAATTTTCTTAACAAGAATCGGATATGGAGCGGTGCGAGGCGGGGGCAAGAGTAAGTTCATCCCCACATGGGTTTTGATTATAACCTTCATCCCTAGTTTATTTCCCGTTTCATGTCCTACATCTTCGGTCCACACAGAGCGAAGGTCTCCGTTTCCCCTAGTCAACTGCCATCCCTAATAATCTCGTGGATTTCAAACTTTGTGAAAATCTCTTATTTTATTTTACTTTTATTTTTTGATTGTTTGAATTGACCCTCCACATGTGATCTACATGTTGGGTGTTGGGTTTAGGCAGGGCCGTACTTGTGTTTTATGGGGCCTGAGGCGGAGGGAAAAATGCCCCCCCTATTAATAGCAGAAGTTCTGGGGCAGGGCTTCGAAATTTTTTGAGCCCCTATTAAAAATGGGCTCCCTAAAAATAGCCTCCTATTAATAGTAGGAGTTTGGGGGCAGCGCCTCAGAATTTTTTGAACTCCCTATTAATAATAGGAGTTCGAGGGCAGCGCCTTTAATTTTTTTGGGGCCCCTAATTTTTTTTTTGCTATTTTTGGTCCCCATTAAAAATGGAATCCCTATTAAAAATGGGCCCCTAAATTTTTTTTTGGCCCAGGGGCCCTGAGGCCCAAGTCTCATTGGCCTCTTGACAGGTCCGGCTCTTTGACATGTCCGGCTCTGGGTTTAGGAGAAACAAGCCCTTGGTTCATGTTTTTTTGATGTGTATGGCGGATTGTTCGGTGGTTGAAAAATCAGTGGCGATGCTTACAATGATTCATATTTTCAAGTTTCAACCATAAAAAAACAAATAAAAATTCGATTCCTACTAATTTTTTTTTTTGAAAGGCAAGCTGGGGTTAGGCAAACCACTACCAATTATAAAACTATATCATTGGATTTTGAACCTGCAATGTCCCGAGTCTGGATCTGGTGCAATCACATGGCACAAAATTAAAATTTTGCATTATGCATCTGCACAACTGACAGGCCTGTCGAGGCTGTTCAGATGCTTAATCCACAAATATTTGTGGAATCATACTACACCTGATCTTTTCACCAATGTCCTGATGTGCACAAGCGGAGTCCCCTAGTACTGATTCCTACTATTTTTAACACATCCATGAGGTATTTGATCAAAACGATTTCTCTATCTATGAGTTTCATTTAAGGGGTTTAGAACCCATCAAGCTAGTTAAAATCTTTCCGTTTAAAATTAAATGCTGCTGTTTCAGGATCTTCTTTCCTTAGTGTTGGCTCAATTCCAGCCCACACGTTTATTCCTGTGTTTTTTTACAGCAATCTGCATCGAGTAATGTACTAGCTGGTGTTTCAAGTTAACTGTTGGATCTTGGTTTTGGATCCAGTATGACCATAGGGTCTCACACCGAGCTACAAGATGGGTGGACTCATTAAGCCAAATTATGAAACATGATTATATGGTTTTATGGGGTCTATGATAGTTTACTAAGGCAGAGCGTCCTATGCTCAGTTAGAGGATTGTGGAGAGCCCCACGGTCAGAGATGAGCTTAAATAACTTAATTGAGCATGTGTTTTCACATAGATGGAGGTTTGAATCATCCTTTTAGCACATGCCCCGAATCGATCTAGTGACTCCGTTCATACCGAGTTCCAACATTAACCCTTTGAACCTATGTCACAATTTGAAGATGTGATTTTTTGAAGGTCGATTCATTATCGAAAAGATAAAAGAGTGTTTTAAAAATTTGGCATTTTTCTATACAAAGCATTTTATTTTAACATTATAAAAATGCATTTTTTAATTTTTTTATCTCAATATTATTGTGATAAAAACCCTTTTAATAACTTTATCTTTTACAATTCTGCACATTTTTTCTATTTTATATATTCCCAAAAAAAAATCTGAGGTGTTTCTTGCACAGAGATTTTTGGGAGGAGGTTTGTGATAATATGCTTTGAACACTATCCTTTGTGCTGTTAATGCTGCTTTCACTCAAGATGTGTCAACGGGTAGGGTAAGGGTTTGGTTATAAATAAGTAGACTCTATTAGAATCCGGGTCGGATTCGAAGGATCCAATTAATACATGAAGCCTGACCCCAGTTTCAATTAAGATCCACAAATTTTCAATGTAAAAATAATAAAAAATATTATTTTATTCGGTACGGTCCCGGTCTGATTCATATAGTCTTTATAGGATCCGGGTATGGTTTTTTTTTATGGTGAGTCCGATTAGACCCGGGTGTCTGATTTCACCTGGGGTCTGAACCCAACCCAACCCAACCCAACCTAACCCAACCCAACCCAACCCGTTGACACCCTACCCCAAGTGGATCATGAGAGGGAGAGATCCATGACCATGAGCCTAACTTTCCACGTTCATGAGATCCGCGTGTCCCAACAGCAAAGGGAGGGCCGTTGTGTCTGTTGATGTTGCCCCCGTTTAATTTATTTAACATGCAACCAAGGAAAGAAGAGCAGGAGTGTTTATTAATAAAATATAAGAAGAAGATTAGCAAGGATTTTGTAAGTTCAGAAGGGTGGCAGAGTCAGAGAGAAAAAGAGAGAGATCCTTGCTTAGTGCTTACCCCAAAAACCATATTTTCTAGCCGTTGGGGGGAATAGTTTGAAACAAAAAATGGCACTAGGGTTAGGGCACGGATGCATGTTATGCCTCTGCTTCTTCCCTGTTCTCTCCCCTTCTTCTTCTTCTTCTTTTTCCTCCCTTGCGTAGCTGATCCGGACTGTTTGGAATGGAATGATGGTCTTCTTCCAGATCATGAGGGAGTCTTCCCGACTTGGATATGCAGAGCGCTTCCTCCCCATCGGATCTCGGATCGTCTCCCACCATAGAAGAGGTCTCCTCCCCTCCTTTCTCTTTCTATTTCTTCTCTTCTACTTATTTGCATTAAATTTGGAGAACGTGGTCGTTTCTAAAGTTATGGTTTTTGATGCGCTTTGGTTTCGGTTTGTGGGTATCTCTTTGGTTCTTTTCCTCTTGGTTGGTTGGTTGGTTGGGGGTGGTTTCTTTCTCTTTTAATGTATCAAGTGGGACATTTGAAATTTTGATTCGAGAGAGTTTCTGTCGGTTTAGTGGGTACATATGCGTGGCGGATATGGAAACTAAGTGGAAGAAATGAGAGAGCTTGCACCATGAATTCAGAATCATGCATAGAAAAAATGCTTGTGATGATATTAGTGGAAACGTGATTTTCCGGTGGGTGAAGATGGGAAATTGCACTAAGCCGTCCTTATAAAAAATCACTTGGCCATAGGAGAAGAAGGATTGAGCTTGTTTGCTGTGATAGACTTTATTGGTTATTAGGAACATCATGACCACTGTTGCAAATCAACTCTATTTTCTTGATCTGCTTCGTATTTCTCAGGCCACTTGTGTGTAGAATATGTAGTTTTTGGCTTATTCTCTGTCTGGGATACTGTCAAAACTAGTGAAGAACTTACATTAGTCTGTGTTACAATCAAGAAGTTTGAAGCACAAAATTTATAGAATTCATGTGCTAGATGTCATGGTTCTGCATTCTTACTTTTTTGGTATCTGAATCATACTGCATTCTGCTGCTTCTGGAAACTATTGGGTTTTTCTTTTTCCCAAAAAAGGCACAAAATTATTGGTAGTTTCAACATGTCTTGATGACGTTGATGTATGAATCTTGGTTGTCCCCCCCCCCCCCCCCCCTCTTATACTCCTTGTCTCCCTTTTGTTTTTCTGATCTCAGGATGGTCAATTAAGCCAAAGCAACGATGGAAGTAATACACCTTCACTTAGGACAATTCCAGACTCTTCTAGACGTTGGAGAGATGTTTTTTGGTTGTGTATTTTTGTCATCCACTTGGTGGGCCTCAGCTTTCTTCTTGCAGTTCTTGGAATCAGTAGGTTTGAAAGACCTGATAGGTTGCAGATAGACAAGTTTGTTAATAAGATTGTTCAGAATAAGTCAGGACAAACAGAGACATTTTGGCCTTTGTATGCTGCAGCTGCTGGCGTTGGTACTGTACTTGGATGTGCCTGGTTATCTCTTCTTGGTACACGAGCTCATCAGATGATGAAATTTTCAACATACATTTTGACAACTTATCTTGCTGTTATAAGTGTCTTATGCTTTTGGGATGGAGAAATTTTCTGGGGCATTGCATTTGCAATAGGTGCGGCTTTGCAGTTTATGTACGTGATGTCTGTAATGGATAGGTATGGCATGTTTTCCATATTTCACTGATGATAATTATATGAGCATTGCAATTCCAACCTGCCCCCACTGAAGAAACTAAAAGTAAAATCATATTCTGTTCTTCATTTTTTAACATACGTATAATTTATTGGAGAATAGTTGTACTCTGAGTTATATCATTGTTAATGTTCTTGTAATTTCTACCACTGTTTGTTTTGTTAAGAATGTCCAATATATGATTGTTGGCACCAAACTTTTAATGATCTTGATTGTAATTATTAATATTGACAAACAACTTGTCAGCGATATCTGGGCTAATAGTTATGTTAAAATATAAATGTTTTGCCATTGCAAGTAAATCTTATTCCTTGTCCATTTTATCATTTATGTTACCAACTGGAAATCTAGATGCATTATATAAAGGTAACTGACGTCTTGTTTTTTTCGTTTCTACTTCTACCTTAGGTATGTCAGTTACATACACATCATCTTTTTTTGCCATTCCTGTCTGTGCTCTTTCTTACTGTTTTTCCTGGGACAATGACTATTCCAGTTGCTTTTGACATTGTCATAAATTCCATAGGTTTCCTTTTACGATGTTGGTCTTGCAAAAGGCTGTGAAAATGGTTTGGAACCTGCAAGAAGTTATGAGGGTAGCATATTCATTTATGGTGGTGATGCTTTTATGGTTGATGCTTTGGTCGTTTGGTGTAGCTGGAGTTGTGGCTTCTAGCACAGGTGATGCAGGGCACTGGTGGCTTCTCGGGGTGAGCCGGCAAGTTTTCTCTACAGTCCATTATCAGTATATTCATGTATTGAAGTTGAAGCAAGAAACGTTTGTGGATAACAGACTTTATTATGATTGACAGATACTTTCAGTCAGTTTGTTTTGGACTGGTGCAGTCCTCTGTAATACACTTCATGTTGTAGTATCTGGAATGGTTTTCCATGTGCTCATCCATGGTGGTGAAGGATCTTCCTCAGTGCCTCCAAATCCATTGTTAAGGTCTCTAAGATATGCAGCCACAACCTCTCTTGGTAGCATCTGCTATGGTTCACTCTTTACTGCTGCCATCCGAACAGTGCGGTGGGAGGTACTATCCATAATAATGAGTAGAGAGTATCTTATGCATAGA
Organism: Nuphar pumila; assembly: GCF_984573655.1. NCBI lineage: Eukaryota > Viridiplantae > Streptophyta > Magnoliopsida > Nymphaeales > Nymphaeaceae > Nuphar > Nuphar pumila. The sequence continues at coordinate 6,567,195 of NC_143262.1, forward strand.
AAAAGCATCCTTTTATGCAGTATTTGTCTTAGATTTTCCATTTTGACATGTCACAGATCAGGGGAATCCGGTCAAAGATTGGAAATAATGAATGCTTACTGTGCTGTGTTGACTTTTTATTCAATCTTGTAGAGACACTTGTCCGATTTTTCAATAAATACGCATATGTACAGGCAAGTATCCTTGTTCCAAAACTCGATCATTTTTTTCATGAACATCTCACTTCAAAATTTGCCCTGACTACTTACTTTTTTAAGTTTATAGCTTCTAGGTTTATATTGTATCTGTTGATTTTGTTTTCCTTTTCAATAAATAACACAGGTATATCCATCAGTCTAACTCGATTTGCTTGCTATGACTCCGTAAACCTCTGTTCAAACATCGAAGTGCAGCATTAAACTTGTATTCTGAAATGCAATGATTTCCTTATTCCTTGGTATTTGCTTGTCCATGTTAGGGTGTTGAAATATATGCGCACTTTTGCTAAGAGTATATGGTGACTTTGGGTAAAGGAAGATCCAACTTAGATAAGCATGCTGCTTCATCTTACACTCCCCCGTCATGCTTTTCCCATGTGTTTGGAAAGTGTGAGCTTGAAGGATAGAAATTGACATGCTAAACACTTACTCTGAATATTCAGTTGTATGAGATTGAAGTTTATCCCCTTTCATGGGTGTGTATTGCTATGAAGTATGAAACTCTTTTGAATGTTGGTTGGGTCCTTGATTTGTTTAAATTGTTTTGCTCTATGGGCCTGATTGTATTTGTTCTCTTTTTTATTACAAATCTTTTTTTGTCCTTGATGTATGTGTGTGTTGTGTGTGTATGTGCATGCACACACATGCATTTTCACATGTATTTACTGGGTTTAACTCTTTGTCGACTATTTTATGAAACATCACACCTGTCAAGTCTAGCCATTGATTAGATTGGGAAGAGATGATGCATTTATACTCTCTTGAATTTATGCCAGAATTGTTTGAATCTGAAATACAAAAATCAATGTTTGAATGGAATTATTCCTGGAAAATATATTTGCTGCTGACGTAGTTTATTTTGCTGTCTCAGCAAGTAACTTGGCACTAACAAGTGTCTTTAATTGAAAACTAGGGCCCTGATTGGATCTATTTTTATTTATTGCTCAAAAACAAAAATAAATTAAAGCACATTTTTATAAAGAAAATGCTTGCCCTTATTTTTAATTAAGTGAATGTTTGGATCGCCGATTATTTAAATTTTGATGAACAAGCAAAGAAGATTAGTTAGTAGTGGTGATGTTGGATGGTTGCAATGGTGGATGGTGGTGGTGGTAATGGTGATGGCGGTGATGGTAGAAATGGTGATGGTGGTGGTGGTGGTGGTAATGATGGTGATGATAGTGGTGATGACAGTGGTGATGGTGCTAGTGGTGACGGTGATGGTGGTTGCAATGGTGATGATTGGTAATGATGGTGGTGGTGGTGGGATGGTGGAAAAATGGTGACGAGGGAGATGGGAGGGAGGGAGGGGGGGGGGTTGGAATGGAAGAAAATAAGTACCTAAAAAAAGTAGGTCCCCCTTATTTTTGAGAAAAGGGGTGAAATTTATAAGTATTAAAAAAATAAAAGTCAATGATCCAACTGTAAGAAAATGGAATCCTCAAACAAACTTCAAATACTTTCTCACGAATAAACTCTCTCAAAAACCATAAAGGTTCACACACAAGGCAAACACTTAAGAACCACTAGGGTTCACACACAAAATACTCAAAAGAGAGATTCCAAATGAAAAAGTGAAGAATTGATTTCATTTAAGTGGGACAAAACCCACATACACAAGATAAAATACAATTGGGTAACTCCCCATGTATACACAAAAAGAGAGGGCAAGGGAGAGTTGTTGGACATTCCAACAACTCTAAATAGAGCCGTTGGAGTGTCCAATGACTCTCACAACTTTTGCTTTTTGACTTAGTCAAAAAGCAAAAGGTCTATATTATGTCAAAAAATGAAAAATAAACTAAAAAGTAAAAACCTAACTAACCTATGCTATTGTAACTAAACTGGAAAAAAGATTACATATTATGAGATATTTACATATGAGATTATCTATGAGATTACAATTTTTAACACTCCCCCTCAAACTTACAGTTGAACAACCGAAAGTTTGTCAAAGAGAAAGTGAAATCGAGGAGTAGCAAGCGGTTTGGTGAAGAAATCTGCCAGTTGAAGTTTTGAGGAGACATAGGGAAGATCAATGGTGCCTTGTAGAAATTCCTCACATACATAGTGGTAGTCCATTTCGATATGCTTGGTTCGTTCGTGGAATGTCCGATTGCTGACAATGTAAATGAAACTTTTATTGTCACAACATAGCCGTGATGCATTTGTACTTGTAACACCCATATCATGAAGTAGTTGTCCCAACCAGACCCACTTCCATGGTAGTGGTAGCCATGACTCTGTACTCGGCTTCAATAGAAGAAAGAAAAACCTTCTGTTGCTTCTTACACCTCCACGAGATCAATGTCTCTCCAAGGAACACACAATCCAGTAGTTGAGTGTCGATCATTTGGATTACCTCCCCAATTTGCATCAGTATAAGCAGTTAATTCTAGTGTGGAAGAAGCTAACAAAAATAGTCATCTAAAAATAGAAGTTTTAATATATCTAATAATGCGTAATACAACTCCCATATGAACAGAGGTGGGGGCATGCTGGAATTGACTTGCTGTGTGAACAACATGTGCAATGTCAGGTCTTGTGATGGAGAGGTAAGACAACGCCCCAACAAGTTGTCTATAAGGTGTTGGGTTCTCAAGAGGTTTCCCATCATTAATTTTCATTTTAATGTTCACAACTTGAGGGGTATCAACATGTTTGTCATCTGTGATTCTTGATCTGTCAATAATATCAAGAGCAAATTTAGATTGAGTTAGTAAATAACCTCTAAGTGAATAAGCTACTTCAATACCAAGATTTTTTTTAAAAAAACCTAAATCACTCATTTCAAAGTTGGTTTTGAGAAATTTTTTTATATTGTCAACTCCCTGTTTATCACTTCCTGTGATGATCATGTCGTCCACGTAAAGAAGAATAATGATGATCCCTGCATTAGATTTCTTAATAGACAAAGTTGTGTCAGTAAGACAAAACTGAAAGCCAAAATCAAGCATAACTTTACTGAATTTATCATACCAAGCCTTTGGGGCTTGCTTAAGACCATATAAGGCCTTATGTAATCGAAGAGATTTTCCTTGAGGAACTTCAATGTCAGGAGGTGGTTTCATATAGACTTCTTCGACTAGAATTCCATTGAGAAATGCATTCTTAATATCCATTTGAAAGATATGTCATTTCTTTATGGAGGCAAGGGCTATTAGAGTTCTTACGGTGGTCATTCTAGCGACTGGTGCAAAGGTTTCTTCGTAGTCTATGACATATTCTTGGGAATAGCCTTTGGCAACTAGTCGAGTTTTAAATTGTTCAATAGTGCCATTACTCTTAGTTTTAACTTTGTATACCCCTCAACATCCTATGGGCTTTTCCCCAGGTGAAATATCTTGAATAGTCCACGTGTTTGCCTTTTTCAAGGCATTTAACTCGGTTGTCATAGCTTCGACACATTCTGAATGTTCTTTTGTTGTATTATAGTTTGAAGCAGAGTTACCAGTCGAGGAAGCGGGAGCGGGAAGCGAGACACTTTCAAAAATTTAAGAAGCGGGAAAGCGTGGGACTACTTAGAAGAAAATTACGAACCATCTCGGAAGCGACCTAGGAAGCGAGGGGGAAGCGAAAAAATGAAAATAGGGAAGCGAGGGGGAAGCGTGAGGGAAGCGAGGGGGAAGAGTGGGGGAAGCGCGCTTCCCATAAAAGGGAAACACGCTTCCCATAAAAGGGGGACGCTTCACCACGTGTTTCGGAAGTGCGACGTTTCGTGCTTCCGAAGCGCGCTTCCCCATACGCCTAGGTGCTTCCGGTAACTCTGGTTTGAAGGTTCTATATAGGAGTGTGATAGGGCAATATATGCTTGATGTTTTGGTGAAAAAGATTCATAGGATACAAATTTTTCGGGCACCTTTAACACCCTAGATGATTTTTTGGTTTCTATTTGATCCTGTGCTTTAATATATTTTTCTAGAGCACAAGGTTGCTCTAGATTTTCTTGCCTGAAGTATTAAATGTAGCCTGAATGAGATGTTTTAATGTTGATTATACTATTTTGATCTTCTTGATCAACTTCTTCTTCATTAATTTTTGGAACTAAGTCCAACAAGGAGTATTCATCAACCTCTCTAAGGTTTTTAGTTTAAAAAAAACTTTCGTTTTCTAAAAAAGATACATTTTGTGACACATATAACTTCCTAGTTCTGAGATCAAGGCATCTATAGCCTTTCTGATTGCTTGCATAACCAAGGAATGCACAAGGAATGGCCCGGGGGGAAAGCTTGTCATTTTTGTTGGAGAAAACAAAACATTTGCAACCAAATACTCTTAATCGCGAATAATCTGGAATTTGTTTGAAAAGTTTTTCAATAGGTGATACATTTTTTAACAAAGGCGATGGCATTCTATTAATGAGATATACTACGGTTAGAGTTGCTTCGGCCCAATTTTTTTTTGGAACTTGATGAGTAACGAGCAAAGTTCTTGTTGTTTCTATAATGTGTCTATGTTTTCGTTCTGTTAAACCATTTTGTTGTGGGATATATGGGCATGACTTTTGATGTAAAATACCATGTAGATTTAAGCAATCACTAAATTCTTTTGATAAATACTCTCTCCCTGAATCAATGCGAAATATAGAGATATCATTCTTAAATTGGTTCTTAACCAGTTTATGAAATATTTGAAAATGTAAAAATACTTTGGATCTATGTTTGAGAAAATAAATCCAGGTATGTCTTGTAAAATCATCTACGAAAACGACGTAGTATGAAAACCATCCTTCTGATATGACAGGTGCAGGACCCCATACATCCGAATGTACTAACTCAAGAGGTCAAGATGAGATAAAATTTATTTCTTGAAAGGGTAATCTCTTCATTTTTCCAAGAATACATTTTTCACATTTAAATGTCTCAGAATTACAAAAGTTTTCCATATTTGGAAAAAAATGAATTTTGGATATGTTAGGATGACCAAGTCTCCTGTGCCATAAATCCAAGTTTGTTTCTTGAACATTACAACAAAATATATTCTTGAGAATTTCTAAAAAATTCATATAGTATAGGCCTCCTTCTCTATGCCCTTCCCCAATCAGCTTTCCTGACTGGTGATCCTGCACTTGACAACCATAAGAAGAAAAAGAAATGTTATATCTATGGTCAGATAATTGAGAAACGGATAAGAGATTGAGGTTCAATTTTGGAATATATCTAATTTGAGGAATATGAAATCCTTTTAAGTTTTGAGAAGTTTTTTCAAAGTTCCCTATTGCTTTAATTTCTAGTGATGTTCCATTAACAGTAAAAACATTGGACCCATTTGAGTTACGACATTCAGATATCATTTCAATATTCGGAGTCATATGGAAAGAAGCACCTGAGTCAAAAAGCCATAGAGTTTTACCTGGATCGGAAGTGCTAACTGAAGAGACTACAACTCCCGTAGATGAAGATGTTAAACCAGAGTTACCGGAAGCGCCTAGGTAAGTAGGGAAGCACGGAACATCGCGCTTTCGAAACGCGCAGGGAAGCACCTTTTTTAAATGGGAAGCACGCTCCCTTTAATGGGAAACACGCTTTCCATCATGCTTCCCCCGCACTTTCCCCATTTTTTCAATTTTTTTGTATTATTTTATTTTATTTTATTTTTTTGGCTTCCTAGGTCGCTTTCGGTTCGCTTCCTAGGTCGATTCCGAGACGATTCCTTATTCGCTCCTAAGTGGTCCCACGCTTCTCGCTTTTTAAAATTTTGAAAGTACCTCGCTTCTCGCTCCCACTTTCCGTATCGCTTCCCGCTCAGGCAAAAGTGAAGTCTCTTTGAAGAATTGATCGTGTATAGCCTTGAAAAGCTTGGAAGGCTACCTATTCTCGCTCTTTGTGGTAAAAGTATTCCCCTTTTTACTTGTTTTTCTCCTTCCCCTCTCATTCTCAAGCTTGTAAAATGGATGACATTGATAATGTCACCATTAAGCCCATAAAACTCAACGATTCAAACTATGTAACATGGGCTTCAATCATGAAGCATCTCATTTGGAGAAAAGGTCTATGGGGCTTAGTTGATGGAACCGATGAGGAACCTAAACTAACTCTCACTAAAGAAGGAGGAAGAGAAGTACCTCTTTCGGAGGTAAAAAAAATTAAGGTCATCTCCACGTATGAGAAAAATTGGAAAGAATGGAGAATGAGTCATGCCAAGGTCATGTCTTAGCTAATCTCTAGTGTAGATATAAAGAAGTGTTCAAGTCTCGCAAAATTTGAACACGCTAATGATGCGTGGGAGTATCTTAAGAGAATGTATTCTCTTAGAGATATTGCTCATATATGTAATTTGCAAGAAAAAGTTTGGAATATGGTTCAAGGGGAAAAGAGTATTAGAGAGTACTACAATAGCTTATCCGAGCTATGGGAAGAATTGACTCTTTTTGAACCAAAGTGGCATTGTCCACAAGACATTGAGCTTCGCCAGAATCAAGTAAATGCAGAGTATTTCTTTCAATTTATCAATGGGTTGAGATCCGAATTTGAATCAACCAAGTCCACTCTTCTACATCGGGGAAAGGTTCCCTCTATTGAAGATACAATTGAAGAGCTAAGTATGGAAGAAAATAGACTCAAGAAACGAGTCGCCAAAAGTGATGATACAGTTTTAGCTGTATCTAGACCCAGTAATCACATTCGCACATACAAACTTCCACATGTTGGGAGGACAAACAATGAAAGGCAAGGAGGCGATTTTGAAAAAAAAAGTTATTTGTTATTACTGTCATGAACTGGGACACGTTAAAACTTACTGCCCAAAGTTGAAGAGACCTTATGAGAAGAAGGTAGCTTCTGTTGAATCAATGAAAGAATCAAATGAGACATCCATTGGAAACATGTCCCTAACTCAGCTGGTGGAGGCTCTACAACCTCTTCTTAAAGGATCTTCTTCCTCTACTGGAGTTGTTGCTTCTTCTGTTGGCATCTCCGATCCAGGTAAACCCCTATGGCTCCTTGACTCTGGTGCTTCCTTTCACATGACACCAAATTTAAAGTTACTGTCACACTGTTATAATTCAAGTGGATTGAATGTTTTGATTGCAGATGGAACAACTCTTGAAATAAAAGGAATAAGAAATTTCAAAAATAGCTCTCAAAACTCAAAAAGATTTTGTGTTCCAAAAATTAGATATATCCCTAAATTTCATCTAAACCTCTTATCTGTCTCACAATTAACTGATCATGGGTGTGATGTTTCCTTCTCTTTTCATGATTGTCGAGTACAGGATCACCAGTCAGGAAGGCCATAGAGAATGGGGCTTGTATTACGTAGACTTTTTGGAATTACCCAAGAAAACATTATACTGTAATGTTAAAAAATTGGGCTTGGATCTTTTACACCAAAGATTTGGTCATCCTTGTATATCCAAGCTCCAGTATTTTCCAAACATGGAAATTTTTTGTAATTTTGAAACTTTAACTTGTGAAAAATGTATTCTTAGAAAAATGAAACAGCTACCATTTCAAGAAAGAACCTTTGTCTCCACTCGACCACTTGAATTAATACATTCTGATGTTTGGGGTCCTGCACTGATTATGTCAAAAGGTGGTTTTCTATATTATGTAATTTTTGTAGATGACTTTACGCGATATACCTGGATATACTTTCTCAAACAAAAATCTAAAGTGTTTTCATTTTTTCAAATATTTCACAATATGGTCAAAAATCAATTTAAAAATGACATTTCAATATTCCGCACTGATTCAGGGAGAGAATTTTTATCAACTGAATTTAAAGAATATTTGAACTCACGTGGAATTTCACACCAAAAATCTTGTCCCTATACCCCTCAACAAAATGGGTTAGCTGAGAGAAAACACAGACACATTATAGAAACAACTAGAATACTACTTATCACACATCAAGTTCCTAAGGTTTTTTGGGCCGAAGCAATTTTGACTGATGTTTATCTTATTAACAAAATGCCCTCATCCTCAATAAACAATATCTCTCTCACTGAAAAGCTTTTCAAACAAACTCCTGATTACTTTAGATTAAGGGTATTTGGGTGCAAATGCTTTGTTTTTACAGATAGGAATGATAAATTCTCTCCCCGAGATGCCCCCTGTGCCTTCTTAGGATATGCAAGTCATCAAAAAGGGTACAAGTGTTTTGATCCTAAAAATAACAAGTTATATGTCTCAAGGAATGTATCCTTTCTAGAAAATAAAAGTTTTTTTGAAAACAAAGACTCTACTGAAATAGATGAGTATTCCTTTTTGTTGGATCTAGTTCCAAGGGATAGTGAAAGAGAAATTGATGTGACTGATTTTGATCCTGTTAGCAACAATCAAGATTGTATGCAATACTCTAGACGAGGAAACTTAGAAAGACAGTGTGCTTTGGATAAATACACAAGGGAACAAGAATATGTGTCTTCATCTAGAAAATCCATTAAGATCTCGAGGGTTCCTGAAAAACTTGTGTCATACGAGTCTTTTTCACCAAAACTTCAAGCCTTCATTGCCTTAATTCATTCCTATGAAGAACCTCCTAGTTATGATATAGCCAAGGATCAACCAGAATGGGTCAAGGCTATGGAAGTCGAATTAGAAGCTTTAGAAAAAACAAATACTTGGTCCATTCAAGACCATCTTCTAAACAACAAGAAATCTATTGAGTGTCGCTGGGTGTACAAGGTGAAAACTAAGAGTGATGACACTCTTGAAAGATTCAAGGCCCGATTGGTGGCAAAAGACTATTCCCAAGAGTATGGAATAGATTATGAAGAGACCTTTGCTCCAGTAACTAGAATGACCACCATTAGATTCTTAATAGCACTTCCATCAATAAAAGGATGGCATATTTTTCAAATGGATATCAAAAATGCATTTCTAAATAAAAATTTAGCTGAAGAAGTATACATGGACCTAGGGGTGGCAATCGGGTCGGGTCGATGGGTTGACGGGTCAGAATACCTCAACACGAACATGACCCGTTTATTAAACGGGTCGGATGTGGCAAACACAAATACGACCCATTTATTAAACGGGTAACCCGACACTACACGGTTAACCCGTTTAATAAACGGGTCGACCCGATAACATAGACACGATAACCGCACAGGCGCACACCACCATTGGAGAGGAGAGGTCTCGGGCTGCGGGTTGACGGGTTCGTGTAAACGGGTTGACCCGACCCGTTAGGAGTTAGGGTTAGATAAGTTAATATATATATATAAACGGGTTGAGGGTTGACGGGTTCGTGTAAACGGGTTAACCCGCCTGCCTAACCCGTTTATTAAACGTATCAAACGGGTTGGCGGGTTGACATACCCCTAACACGAACACAACCCGTTTAATAAACGGGTTGGGCGGGTCGACCCGTTTACGACACGAACCCGTTTAAGCCAAACCCTAACTCGGCTAAGAAGCGGGTTGGCGGGTCAGGTCAGATTTTGCCACCCCTACATGGACCCACCACCAGGAATGAATGTCCTTAAAAGGAAAATTTTTCGTCTAAACAAGGAGTTGTATGGTCTCAAATAAGCTCCAAAAGCTTGGTATGATAGGTTTAGTAAGGTTATTCTTGATTTTGGTTTTCGTTTTTGTCTTACTGACACAACTTTGTTTGTTAAGAATTCTAATGTAGGTATTATCATCCTTCTACTCTATGTTGACGACATGATCATCACCGGAAGTGATAAACAGGGAGTTTATGACATTAAAGAATTTCTCAAAACACACTTTGAAATGAGTGATTTGGGTTTCTTGAAATACTTTCTTGGTATAGAAGTTGCATACTCACTTAGAGGATACTTGCTAACTCAATCTAAATTTGCATTGGATATTGTTGTCAGGTCAGGTATTTCAGATGAAAGACACGTTGATACCCCTGAAATTGTTAATGCCAAAATGAAGATTGATGATGGGGAACCACTCGAGAACCCAACTCCATATAGACAACTTGTCGGGGCTTTATCGTATTTATCTATCACAAGACTTGACATTGCACATGCTGTTTATACAACCAGTTAATTTCAGTATGCTCCAACTTCTGTTCATATGGGCGCAATTTTGCGCATTATTAGATACATTAAAATTTTTATTTCTCGAGGTTTATTTTTATCTGCTTCTTCTAATTTAGAATTGCTTGCTTATACTGATGCAGATTGGGGTGGTGATCCAAATGACCGCCACTCAAATATAGGTTTTTGTGTCTTCTTGGGAGAATCCTTGGTGTCATGGCAATGTAAGAAGCAACAAAAGGTTTCCCTCTCATCAACAAAAGTTGAATATAGGGCAATGACTACAACCACTATGGAATTAGTCTGACTTCGACGTCTCCTTTCCGATACGGGGATTGAAAGTTCAAAAGCATCAAATCTGTGTTGCGGCAACAAGAGCTCTATCTATATTTCAAGCAATCGGACATTCCACGAACGCACCAAGCATATAGAAATGGACTTTTATTATGTTCGAGAGGAATTCTTGCGTGGCACCACTAATCTTCCCTATGTTGCTTCAGAATATCAGTTGGCCGATTTCTTCACCAAGCCTCTCGTTGCTCCTAGATTTCACTTTCTCTTAGGCAAACTTTCGGTTATCCAACCGTAAGTTTGAGGGGGAGTGTTAAAATATGTAATCTCATATGTAATCTCATAAGCATGTAATCTCATGTAATTTTCTTTTTTCTTTAGTTAGTATTTGGTTTAGTTATTTCTAGTTGAAACCTAACTAGAACTAGCTAAATCAGTCCATTTTAGGACTCTTATAACCTTCACCTTTTGACTAGTCAAAAAGGTGCAGCCACAAGGGAGCTGTTAGACTCCCTTGAGGCTCCTCTCCCCTTCCCTATAAATATAGGGACTAATCTCCTTTGTAATTTATTCCTTTTGTATGGGATTTTATCCCAATTCATTAAATTTATTTATTTCATGTTTGTATACCTATTTTCGGGTAGTTTATGTTCTTGAGTTCTCTTTGTGAACCTTTGTCGTTCTTGTGGTGTATTTGTGAGAAGTTGTTGAGAGATATTTTTGTAGTGTATTTTTCACTTCCTTACAGGTTTCTCATCGATTCCATCTACTAATCCCCATAAACCCTTCCCCCATACAAGATGCTTCATAATTAAAGCCCGTGTGACATAGTTGAAATCATTTAGTTTGATGGGCTTAATGGTGACATTATCATTGTCATCTATTTTACAATATTTGTAAAAAGCGATAAGAGAAGAAAGAGAAAAACTAAATAGAAGAATACTCTACCACAAATGATGAGTACGAATATCCTGTTAAAATGTATCATTCAACCTTTGTAATATATATTTTATATATATAAAGGATAATACATATTCATATATTGTATATATGCATATGTATTATCCTAATTATATATATAAAATATATATTTCTCTATTTATAGGCATAGGGGTAGTTTAGACATTTCACAGTTTTACGCATATTCCATTTGGAATATGTTTGTAATTTAATTTTATTTTTTCCTTTTTTATTTTTCTCTTTTTTTTTGGGTTTGCGCCACCTAGGGAGGCTCCCCAAAGAGTCGTTGGGGAGCCCCCAACAGTCACAAATGTGATCGTTGGGGGCTCCCAACGACTCCTTTGGGAGCCCCCTTTGTGGCTCCTCTCTTGTGTTATAAATAGGGGTCTCCCCCCTTGTATTTTAACCACTCCTTGTAGGAGCTTATGCTTCATTGTATAGGGTTTTTATCCTCTTCTTCCTTTTTCCTCAATAATATTCAACTTATGACTTTAAGTCATATTTACCCCTTTTATGGGTTTATGAATTAGCACATGATGTGCTTGTGTTGTTCCATTGAGTGGGTATATTCGCACTTCGTGTGCATGTGTATGGGTTCATTATTGAACCTAATGTATTCAAAGTCACTTTCTAACATGGTATCAGAGCTCGGTTGAGATCGAGTTGCTCTTTGGTGCATCGGGAAGCGTGGTATTCAAGAATTAAAAATAAATAAATGGTGAAGTATTCATTTCTCTCTCTTTTCTTTCTTAAAGTTATTTGGTATGCATTCTATTTCTTTAAGTATTGTATGAAAAATTTAATATGTTCTTTTTTTTTATGTGTACTCTTTGTCATTATGTCTTTTTATAAAAATTTGAGTTATTTGATACTCTATTGAATCTTTTTCGTATACATACTTTTTCGTATGTTTTTTTTTGAAAATTTTTAAATGATAACTTGTTTGGCGAAAAATTAGATATATGATTGCTCAAAACTTGCTTTAATGAGTCGGTAAAAATTTATGACCATTGGAGCTTTGAATTTATATTTTAAACCTAACTTTGTTTATAAGAATACCTTTTATATGAATGGTAAGTCTTTAAAAAAGGTATGTTAAGATTAAAATGTTTGTGAGGTGTAGTTTTTTTTTTGAAAAGTGCTTGACATATATGAAAAATTCCTTAATAAGTTTTGATTCACTTTCCTAATGTGTCCTTTTTATATTTGCAACATTTAATTAAGAAGGTTTTTTTTCCGGTTGAATTAAGTTTTAAAATGGTCTTATGGAATATGGTGATTTTCTTTGCATCTTTATACTCTTAAAAGATTTTTCAATTTGATTTAAAGAGCTTGTCTCATTATAAAATTTATGGTCTTCACTAATGTTTGTTGTGTACTTATTGCATTAGGAGTTGGTAATAATCTATTAAGTCATGTTTTTTGATAAAACTTAAGAGTTTTGAATTTTTCCTCGATAAATGTTTAATTTTATAGATTTATGCCATAGTACAATCTTACTTTATCATAAGGTTTTTTAATAAATCTATTATTCTTCTTTGTTGGGATTTCCCCCACTTTAGTGGAGTTTCCCCCACTTTAGTGGAGTTTCCCCCTTCTTTGGGAATTTTGTGTGTTTTTTGAGCTTTCTTTAAGGAGCCTTTCGGTCCTTATAATCTTCTTGTGAGTATATACTCTTTTATGAAGATTTCATGGTTGTTGTGAGAAGATTGGTTGTGAGCATCATTTTTTAAGTTACAATAGTGGATTTCATAAGATTTTCAAACTTCACCATCTTTATGAATGCCTATATTGGCCTAAGTTTGTTATTTGCTTATTCAAGATTATTGTCATTTAAAAATCTTGCATTGCACAAAAGTGTATCTATTATAATTTGGTGTGCATTTAATAGCACTTTATATCTATCATAGTTGAGGCTTGTTTTTGACTTTTTGATTATTCCAAATCGGTTCTTACGCATGATGTTGCTTAATATTTCATAAATTGTGTTAGTTGCATAATAAGTCTTTTTTGTATAAATGACTTCTTCTGAAGATTAAGCATAATTCGGATTTATGCAAAATTGTTGTTATAAAGCATATTATTGTGATTGATTATATTGGACCTTTGATTCAATTTTTAACCGGTCCTCTTTTCTTTGAAAAATGATTCTTAAAGTGTTTATTGCCTTTTTGTGGCATTTATATTTGTCCATCACATGTTATTTAATGCATCATTTGTTTGGCCTTATTATTGTTTTATTAGAGATGTTTGTTGAGGTGAGTTATGGGTACCTCGTGTTATATCATTCTAGATTGTCCACTTGCCGTTGAGGTGAGTTATGGGCACCTTGGGACTCTAAAATGATTTGTTATATGATCTCTAATTATGAGTGTGTCACTCATTTTTTCTCTTTTGGCCATTGATCTAATGGATGCTCTCATTTATATGTAAATGTGATGGATATATGGTGTTTAAAACCTTAAATGTTTTAAGGTATATTAAAATCAAGGTTTTGGGGATTATTGCCCAACCTTTTATTGTTTATGAATCATATGAGTGCATTTGCACATTTATGTTTTGTGCACAAGTGTTCTTGGTGTGTGTGTATTCACACATTTATTCCAAAATGATATTGTTATGGGTATTCTTTTTGAAGAATAGTGTTTTAAGGTTTTATTTATATGTTTGTCATTACAAGTTTTATTGCCTCAAAAGTCTTCTCCTTTTATAGCCCCTTATCTAAGTGTCATCATATGTAGACAAGAATTTTATTACACCTTCGTGTGTTGTTAGCCCTTTGTTGGCTTTTGCTCTCTTGGTCTAGTAGCTGAACACACTTGTCTTGAGTGTTATTATATGTAGACAAGGCACGTTGATTCACACCATGGTGTGTGATTTTAGCCTATGTTGGCATTTGTGTCCTTGTTCTAGTCGCTGAGTTGTATGCCCATGGTTGGCTTCTTTCACTCAATTCAAGTGTCATTTTATGTAGACAAGAGATGTATTGTGTTTTTAGCCCATGGTTGGCTTAATACTCTTGTTCTAGTAGCTGAACATACTTGATCTTGAGTGTATTTTTACGTATACAAGAGATGCTTTTTGTCCATGTTGGCGTGTATTCTCTTGTTCTTGTCGTTGATGCACTCATTTCAAGTATTATTATATGTAGACAAGAGGTATTTTTACACACCTTAGTGTGTGTCATTTGGCCTTTAATGGCATTGTATTTATATTCTTGATCTAGTAGCTTATACACTTGATTTACGGGTTTTGGAGGACTAATGAGGTAGTTGCTTGTAGTGAATGAACTACTATTGAAAATTGCAAAATTTCATTCGTGACTTGTGTTTTAAGATATTCAAGTGAATCATATTTTTGATATGCATATTTTAAAATCAAGTTGATTTTTTGGCATTTAATCTATATATTAAGTGCTTATGGTTCTTTGGCCACTTTTGTATGCAAAATATGTTTTTGTCAATTGAGTGAGATTTTCCTAAATGGGTAAGATTCTCTACTCAAATAACACTCTTCGTTTTGCCTCGTAAATGAATTTAAAACCTTGTGAACTCTTGTGTTTATTTTGTCTAAAGTATGCTTGGAGACTTCATTTCTCTTGTTTGGCACTTCATTACATGTTTGAAGCATGTTCATTAATGATTTCTTTAAGTATTAATTCATTTCATGATAATATATGCATATGCTCTTTATAGCCTTTTAAGATCTCATTCAATAAATCATATGTAACTTATGCCTCTTCGTAGGCTTACTGTGGTGTCCCTTAGGGGACCATTGTGTTATTCCCCATTATGGGGTTATGTTTGTCCAATGTTGGACCTTATGAATGCATTATGCATTCTTGCAATTCATTTCCGCATAATTTGCTTCCGCTCACCATTTAACATGATATATGATTTTGAAATCTTGATTTTTCTAAATTTTCCTCAAGTTAAAGTAATTATTTTATCATGTGATCTTGCATAAATATAATTTTGATTTTTGAAACTTTGGTTTTCTAAATTTTCTTTTCATGCTAAAGTAATTATCCTATTATGCATTAATTTTGCACCTTGTTAGGAATGTTCTATTTGAGTAAAGTGCAAAGATATTTTTTACTTGTTCTTTGTTGTTGTTCCAAAGTACCTTGGATAGATCATGGAAGGTGCTCATCGTTAAAGACGTTGGAGGAAGACATTTGCATTTTCAGTGGCATTCGGACTGAAGGCTCTTGAAGCCTTATGATTCTTCCTCTTGCTTTCTTCAATCTTTTCGTTCCCCCACGCAAAGTTTGAGGGGGGGTGTTAAAATGTATCATTCAACCTTTGTAATATATATTTTATATATATAAAGGATAATACATATTCATATATTATATATATGCATATGTATTATCCTAATTATATATATAAAATATATATTTCTCTATTTATAGGCATAGGGGTAGTTTAGACATTTCACAGTTTTACGCATATTCCATTTGGAATATGTTTGTAATTTAATTTTATTTTTTCCTTTTTTATTTTTCTCTTTTTTTTGGGTTTGCGCCACCTAGGGAGGCTCCCCAAAGAGTCGTTGGGGAGCCCCCAACGGTCACAAATGTGATCGTTGGGGGCTCCCAACGACTCCTTTGGGAGCCCCCTTTGTGGCTCCTCTCTTGTGTTATAAATAGGGGTCTCCCCCCTTGTATTTTAACCACTCCTTGTAGGTGCTTATGCTCCATTGTATAGGGTTTTTATCCTCTTCTTCCTTTTTCCTCAATAATATTCAACTTATGACTTTAAGTCATATTTACCCCTTTTATGGGTTTATGAATTAGCACATGATGTGCTTGTGTTGTTCCATTGAGTGGGTATATTCGCACTTCGTGTGCATGTGTATGGGTTCATTATTGAACCTAATGTATTCAAAGTCACTTTCTAACATATCCTTCAAGCTTTTTACGCTTTCACACGATCACCAATTCAAGAAGGATCACTTTCTTGCAAGAAACTTGTCTAGCACGTTTTCCAATGCACCGAAAGAACTTATCTTAATTGCTTCAACCAAGCTCTGATACCATGTAAGAAAATGAAATCCTCAAACAAACTTCAAATGCTTTCTCACGAATAAACTCTCTCAGAACCATAAAGGTTCACAAATAAGGCAAACACTTAAGAACCACTAGGGTTCACACACAAACTACTCAAAAGAGAGATTCCAAATGAAAAAGTGAAGAATTGATTTCATTTAAGTGGGACAAAACCCACATACAAAAGATAAAATACAATGGGGTATACATACACAAAAAGAGAGGGCAAGGGAGAGTTGTTGGACATTCCAACAACTCTAAATAGAGCCGTTGGAGTATCCAACGACTCTCACAGCTTTTGCTTTTTGACTTAGTAAAAAAGCAAAAGGTTTATATTATGTCCAGCTTTTGTATATTATGTCCAAAAATGAAAAATAAACTAAAAAGTAAAAACCTAACTAACCTATGTTATTGTAACTAAACTATGTTATACACAAAAAGAGAGGGCAAGGGAGAGTTGTTGGACATTCCAACAGCTCTAAATAGAGCCGTTGGAGTGTCGATCGACTCTCACAGCTTTTCCTTTTGACTTAGTAAAAAAGCAAAAGGTTTATATTACGTGCAGCTTAGTAAAAAAGCAAAAGGTCTATATTATGTCCAAAAATGAAAAATAAACTAAAAAGTAAAAACCTAACTAACCTATGCTATTGTAACTAAACTGGAAAAAAGATTACATATTATGGGATATTTACATATGAGATTATCTATGAGATTACAAATTTTAACACCAACCACTAAAACTTGCTATTTAAAATAAATATAAATGGCAATGAACAATTTATAAGTAATCCAAAAAGGGGGCAGATGTTTGAGCTTTTAATTTCTTTGCATTGAAATTTGTTATGCATCCATGTCTTAATTTCTTTGCATTGAAATTTGTTATCACTAGCTTGTGGATTTTTCTAATCTAATTATATGTTTTTTTTCATGTTGATTTCACTTGAACCTAGTAGTAGGTGTCACAAAATATGCGGAAAAACAAAAGCAAGAACCACAAGAGGCTTATCATAACACAAACACAATGTGCACAAGTCTACCATGGAATAATACAAGGTGCCAACATAAGCAATACAAACAGCTACTAAGGGCAATACCATGCATTAAAGCACAAATGCAAGAATAAAATAAATAACATTTTATTCGTAATATACTCACAAAGTGAGTTAGAATGCTTTATAAGAGCATTGGAAACCAATAGAGGGGTTCACTCCTATTTATACACAAGAGGTAGTCTCAAATAGAGTTGTTGGACTGTTCTAAAAGCTCTATTTGGTCTTTGACCAAATAGTCCCTATAAAAACAAAAAAGGACAAAAAGAACAAAATAAAGTAAAATAACTAAAGTACCCCTAATGGGCACAACCTAGAGTTGCCGGAAACGCACATGTATCAAGGGAAGCGCGCTTCCTCAAGACTCGCTTCGGAAGCATGAAACGCGGCGCTTCCGAAATGCATGGGGGAAGCGCACGTAAAAAAGAAGAAACGCGTCCCCCTTTAAAGGGAAACACGTCCCCCTTTAAAGGAAAATGCACACCCCTTTAAAGGGAGACGCGTCCCCCTTTAAAGGGGTACAAATTTATGAAATGTCTATTTTGCCCTTTTTTAAAAACAAAATTAACACGTGGAAAACAAGAAACTAAAGGAAAATATTTTTTTGAATAAGGGCAAAATAGACATTTTAAAAAATTGTGAAAACATAAAAAACAAAGGCTTAGGGTTTTGTTTTTCACCCGACTCCTCCCTCTCTCTCTCATTTTCGGCCATCGACGACCGACAACCTCCTCCTTTGTTGACGTCCGACGACCGAAGACCTCCTCGAGCGACGTTGGCAATGTCTCTGTTCAGGTATGTTCTCCTCTCTCATCCACTGACGTCCGACGACCTCTCTCTTTCGATTCGCTCTCCTCTCTTATCCACTAATGTTCGGACGAGTCTGAGACTCTGCGTTTCTGAAATCCATTGACATCCGACGACCAACTTTTCTTGGTTGTTCCGGATGTGGGTGAACACACGGTAATTTTTTATTTCTTTAAACCAGTTCTGATGTCCTCTTCCTCTTTTTTCTTAAGTCTGTCTGAATGTCTCCCATTTGAATTTTTGCAATCTGTCAAAAAGTGGAATCAGTGAGCGCAGTTACCATAGGGTGAGTGGCTTTAGACTCGAATAGGGGCTATCGCCGCCTTGTATAGGAAGTATCACTTCGGGTACACCCCCTGTGATACGGGCGAAACACTGACTGTCTTTGCTGATTCGGGTATCAGTTTTCTGATTTGGGTTTTAGATGAACATAAAAAGATCTAATTTCTTTTAAGGACTTTTGCTGAGATTTTAATTCTGTTTAAATTAGATGTGTTGGTTTAAATGTTGATTTGCTTGTTTCTTGTACTAGGTTCACGTATGATCAAGATTGTTTCTGTTTGAAATAAATTGATTGGCGTTATAGATTTTTAATATGCATCCTTCTAAAATGGGTTCACACTGATTGTAGTTAAATCGATTGATCGATGCTTGTGTGTACAAGTCCGATGTTTATTACGGACATGTTTTCAAGAATCATATATATAACCTTATGGGTTTTATACACAGATTTTTTTATATGCATTGAGTCTTGGACTCTTGGCTGATTCATGTACTGATTCATGTACTGATTCGTTAAATTTGATTTGATGGGCATTAAACCAAAATTTCTGATAAGAATAAATAGAACTATAGTCTGCAGTTCTTTTTAGATTGGATTTATCAGGCTTCTACCTATTTGTGATTTCCTGGTTTAAATTAAATCTGTGGTGTTTCAACTGTCATGTTTGTTTGAGATTTAGTTTAATTAAACTTGAATTTTAAGGCTTGATGCTTTCCTCTGTATTCATTACGGGTGTTAATGCTATTAGAAAAAGGAAATCTGATTGGTTTCACAGTTCTGAAATTTAGATTGTGACTGCGAAGCTGTGTGTGATACATATTGTCTGGATTATTTTAAGAAATGAGCATGATTAGTTTATGTGTGCTGACACTGAAGTTGTTTAGTAAACCCCACGGTAATTTACGGGAATTCGATTGCAAGGGACGTTCATGGTTCACTTTGGGTCTCTTTTTTTCCCTTTTGTTTTGGCATTCCAGTTTCATTAATGATTTGTGTTCTTCACTCTCCATCCTTTGCTGCTAATAATAGTTTTTTTAAAGTGTTCTAAAATGATTCCTATACTTTTATGATGCAAGTATATTTGCATGTTCTTTGCTTCATTAATGACCATCACAAGCTATGATCACGATAATTATGATGACGATGATGATTCTTTGTACAATTTGGAGCATGAATCGTCCAGTGGTGTTGGGAAGGACAATGCAAGAAAGGGCAAGAGGTCTTCTGATTGTCCATATCAGTTTGAGGACATAAATGAAAATTGTTTTGATGAGGAAGATGAAGAAGAATATGACTTGGATGACTACTATTCTGAAGATGACCAAGATGATGAACCACCTAGCATGCATAAAACAACAGTGCTATGGCGCCATGTATTGAAACAAAAGAAGACTGGGCAAGGAAAGCAAGGTGGAACCTAGGTTTTTATGTGCAGGCATTGCAAAAATATTTATCATGGGTCATATACTCGAGTTTTTGCACATCTCATGGGATCTTCAAAGGGACAAAGTGTTGCGATTGCCTTTTGCCCTGTAGTTGCAAAAAATGCAGAATTGACAAAAAAAAATTAAGAGGCAAGTTCGCCGAGTGGAGGTTTCATCAAGTGCATTTGAGTTGAGGAGATCAATCCGAAGAATCCTATTAGTATGATTACATCATCTAGTGGAAGCCGAAAAACAATTGATATTCGTGATACCTTTAAAAAGGTAGAAAGAAATCATGTAGATCACAAAATTATCAGATTTTTTTTGTGCAAATGACATACCTTTCAATATTGGGAAGAGATGATATCTGCAGTTAGTAAAGTGCCTGGATATAAACCCCCATCATATAAAAAACGTGAACAACGTTGCTTGACAGTGAAAAAGAGTGTGTTCACAGAGAGTTAAATGAATTTCGAGAAAAGTTTGAGGAGTTTGGAGTTTTCATTGTCTCCGACGGTTGGACAAATATCAAGAACAAACACTTGATAAATATACTTGCATCAAACTGTTTTGGCTCGATGTTCTTATATGCAAGTGGTTTTTTTAATATACAACAGTCAGCTGCAAATATTGCCGAGTTTTTTAAGACGAGATTTAAACTTGTGGGGCCTTCTAATGTAGTGCAAGTGATTACAGACAATGCAATAGATTGCAAGTTAGCATGTGAAGAATTAAAACAAATGTATAAGTATATTTTTTGGTCACCTTGTGTTGTGCACACACTTAATTTGATCTTTAAGGATTTGGCACATGAGTTTCATTGGTTGGGAGAAACATATTTGCAGAGTAAAGAAATTGTGAAGTATATCACAAATCATTTAAAAGCACTAGCAATCTTTAGAAGCAATGAAAAATTAGAGCTAATAAAGATTGCAAAAATAAGGTTTGCTTCACATTATACTACTTTGAAGCGCTTGCTTGATGTGAGGGAGAGTTTGAGGCTCACAGTAATTTCAGATAGATGGAGTGAGTGGAAGCAATCATGCACGGATGAAACTATGAAAAAAGGGGTTGTTACAATAGAAACAACTGTTGATGAAGAATATTGAGATTCTGTACATTTAGCATTATTGATTACAAAACCCATATATAAGATGATTAAATTTTGTGATCAGGAAGACCCTATAATTGGTGAAGTGTATGAAGGCATGGACAACATGTTGGGAGAAATCAAAGACAATTTAAAAGGACAACCAGATTTATATGAAAAGATTCATTAGATTGTCTCAAATAGATGAGATAGAATGAATGTGCCTCTCCATAGTCTAGCCCACATGCTTACTCCAAAATATTACGAGTCAGAGTATCTCAAGATCCCAGCAGTAGGAGGGGTCAAACGAGTTTCTCCTGGTAAATTTTTTATTTTATCTATTTAATAAAGTTTAAAGTTGAATGATTTAATTATTTTATTATTTCATTTGCATTTTCTTATTATAGTTATTAAACATTTTTTTTTGCAGAAAAGGATAATGATATCTTAGACGGTGCAATGCTCCCGCTTGAAGTTATATCTGCTGGAAATGAAGAGCTATTTACACTTTATAAGTCACAACTTGTGGCTTTTGCATCAAAAAGTGGAAGATTTAGCCGAAATGCGGCAAGAATAGATGCATTGAATTCTACAATGTCGATGCTTAATTGGTGGCGTTTTTATGGTAGCGATACACCTAAGTTAAGAGCATTAGCCATTAAAGTTTTATCTCAACCTATTAGCACATCTTCTGCAGAAAGAGTGTGGAGCACCTATAGTTATATTCACAATGTTAAAAGAAATAGGCTCAATGAAGATCGTGTTGATACCTTGGTGTATATTCATTCCAATCTTCGATTGATTGACAGGTATAATTAAACTGTGTTGTACTTTTGTTTTGGTATTTTTTTTTCTTTTTCTATCATTGATTGTTTATTAACATTCATATTTTATATTCTTGTTATAAAAGGTGTAACAATCGCTGCAAAGAAGGACCTAGTCGAGGATATCAATCCAGAATTTCCTATTGTAGAAGAAAATACGTTGAGATTAGAGGACATGTGATAGAGAGATTTGGATGATAGTGCACAACAATCAAGCACTATTTCCAAATCCAAACCCAAAGATGCACAACCAAGAGCTCCATTACCTCCAATAATCATACGTACAAATGAAGTTGAAGATGATACAAATCAATCCAACAGAGCTAGTAGAACTGCAGATATACAAGAGCGACCATCAGTTTCTCAAGGTCGGATTGGTCGTTTCTTTAGCAGGAGACCTAGGCAAGGTATGTTGATCTTGTGTTTTTTTATTTTTACTTTTTTCTATATATATTTTTTTTATATTTTAAATTAAGGTTTTTGAACATTTTTATTTTTTAACATATTCATTATAGGAAATGAAGGAAGAAGCAGAAGGCATGGTCGTGGAGAACAAGAAGCACGTGATGATGCAGAAAGTTCTCGATCTATTGCTGACTTGAAGGGGAAGAGAAAGATGACAGATTAATGAACTCATCTTCTCTTGATGTATTTTTTTTTTAAATGCTTGAAAGTTGCAAATGATGCATTTGTTAGATAATTGCAACTTATATTATTTATTGTCTTAGATACATGTTTTATTTTGTCAATGATGACATAAATCTTATTTTTTGATAAAATAAAAATATATAATTACATTTTTGCTTTCCTTTCGATTCTTATTTGCTTCCCTTTCGCTTCTCATTCGAATCCTATGTCGATTTCTTCTTCGTTTCTTAGGTCACTTTCGGTTCACTTCCTAAGTCGCTTTTGAGACGCTTCCTAGGTCGCTTCCGAGACGCTTCCTGGTTCGCTCCTAAGTCGTCCCGTGCTTCCCGCTTCCTAAAATTTTAGAAGTGCCTCTCTTCCTGCTTCCTCGACTGACAACTCTGGCACAGCCTGTTACGATGCTGTGAAATAACGAAAATACCCCTAGACGGTATTACCTATTACATCATTATAAATTATATATATATATATATAGAGAGAGAGAGAGAGAGGTACATGCTTAATGCTTGCATGCTGAATCGTACTTAAAAATCCTGGCCGTTGGCTTAGCACAATCTATTTATGCACAAGAGGTAGTCCTGTTCCAACAACTCTATTTGGTCATATGGTCATATACCAAATAGTCCCTATAAAAGCAGAAAAGAACAAAAAGAACAAAATAAAGTAAAAGAACTAAAGTACTCTTAATGGACACAACCTATTACAATGCGCTGAAATGAAAAAAATATCCGAGAGGCTATTACCTATTTTATATATATATATATATGTATATATATATATATATATATATATATATATATATATAGAGAGAGAGAGAGAGAGAGAGAGAGAGAGAGAGAGAGAGAGAGAGAGAGAGAGAGAGGTACATGCTTATTGCTTGCATGCTGAATCGTACTTAAAAATCCTGGCCGTTGGATCTACACCTAGATCGAATGGCCAGAATTTGTACTACTTAACTCAAAGGAATTGTGTCTCAAAACCCTCTCCCTCTTATTCCCCTTTTCCTCTCCCTCTCCTTCTACAAACTCTTCCATTTTCACCAGAAACCATCGCGTAAACCTCATCCCCATCCCCTCTTCTTCAGATGCCTCACAACAGAGGCTTTCCCCAACAACTTGGAGACGCCGACGCCACCCTCCCTGTCTTTCGACGGCCTCTCCATGGAAGAACACTGCCAACAAAGGAAGCTGTGCGGCCTCCTCGAGCAAGGCCGGTCGAACTCCATCCACTCCTTCCGATGGGTTCACTTACAACATTCTGTTTCATTGGCACTCGAGGTGTGGGAACTTGGAGGAGTCCTTGGAGCTCTTCGAGGGGTTGGTGAAGGGGATTCAGATTAGCACGTTCACCTGGAACATTCTAATTAATCGGCTCTGCAAGGAAGGGAAGATGGCAATGGCGCATGACCTCCTGGAGAGGATGATGCAGAAGGGTGTGGTTCCGAGCACCGTTGCTTATAACACCATCGTCGACGGGTATTGCAGGGTGGAGGACATGGAAGTTGCTCTATCTGTGGTCGAAGAAATGGAAGTGAACAACGCGAAACCTTGCCGCATCACCTACAATTCTTTGATGAATGGGTACTGCAAAATGCAGAAGGTGGCTGAGGCAGACAAGGTGTTTGGTGAAATGATTCAGAGAGGCTTGACGTCGGACGTTGTGACATACAACATCCTGTTAGATGACCACAGAAAGCTCGGTGAGCTTGAGAGGCATTTCAAGATTCTCAAAAAAATGAAGGCCAGGGGACTCAAGCTCAATGTTGTACTTTTGGTTCTTTCATCAACTGTTTATGTAAACACGGGAAGCTCTGTGAAGCCGAGATCGTCCTCAGAGAAATGGTGAGCAGGGGGGATCCCCCAAGTATCAAAGACTACAATGCACTCATCAAACGCCTCTCTGGTTGAAGCTTGTCGTCTGATGGATAGTTGAAGAGGGTTCAGATATGACTTTGCCTAAGGAATGAATTCTAATTGTATTCGTGAACAAATGTGTTTGTGTAACATATGATTAGCATGCAATATTGATTATTTAGTGCTAGTAAATTAAGAGATGATCTACATAATAATGTATTGTAACGTTAGGCAGACCTTGATTTAATTTAATTTTTGTTGTAGACTTGCAGCTGAGCTGCATTTCATTCTTTTCTCCATCTTGCATTCATCATTGACACTGGATGCTGGCACAACAAATGCTTAGGTTTATTAGCTTAGAATTGAAAACATGTCTTTTAAAATATATTTAAACTGCTACTCATATTAACTGGCCAGATGGATCCACTATCAGATTGACAGGCAACTCATGCCACAATTCCCTTTCGACAATTATCATTAAAATGGACCAGCTAAGCTACATCTATCACTGGCAGGCTGAGCTTGCACGACCAAGTTTTCGTGTTGAGTGTAGTTTCTTTGGGTTATTATGGAAAAAAGGCTACATCTGTAGATGGGCCTTCAATTTTTTGAACTCAGACTCTCAACTGTTGTGTTTCCACATGTAGTGCATGCTCAATGTCTTGCAAGTGATACACTCTCAGGATAAGGAGGAGCATGGCGTGGGCAATAAGGCGCTGGGTTTCAAACTTTGTTGTCAATTAGTCGGTAGTAGATATAGAACAGAGAAATGAGTGAAGCTCCTAGAGGAGACATGATTCAGTGATCGGGACGAGTATCGACCATCCAAAACATGATATGCATCCCCTACCCACCCACACGCCATAGACATCGTTAACAACATTGTGTGTGAATTGCTGAGCATATCAACCTTCAAATATCGGTAAACATAAACAGTTCCAAAAAATCGCTAAACTTTGCTTTGTTTAAGTGCACAAGTAAACACCCCCAATCGGTATTGACCCAAACCTTTCTAGCTTGCTCAACCTCAATACATTTTGTAACATCATAAAGAACTGGATTTCATGCTAACTTGTGCTTTTATTACAACAAGCAATATGAATTGCATACCACAACCAAATACATTGTTGTGCTGCCATATATTCCTCTTTCATGCTAAAAAACGTTACAACCCGTAGGGAAGTATGCCATGGCTCTCCATCTCCTGCAGAAGCTCCTTCATCTTCTCCATCATCCCCTTCCGGCACAACCTGCTCATCAATGAATTGTAGGTCACCAAATTGGGCACCAATCCGTGGGAAAGCATCCGATCGTGCACCCTAAACGCCTCCTCCAAACCGCCGCTCTTGCAGTGCCCGTCGATCAGCGTGTTGAAGGTCACCCAGTTGGGGGCGACGCCCTTGGCGAGCATCTCGTTGAATCGATTCCCAGCTTCTTCGACCCTTCTGCTCTTGCACAACCCGCTGATGATCACATTGTAGGTGAAGGGGTTGGGCTTCCACCGGCACCTCTCCATCTCCTCCATCAACCCATGGCGTCGTCCACCTTCCTCAACTTAACCGACGCTTGAATCACCTTCTTGAACGTGAACCCTTCCAGCCAAACGCCCATCCCGACGATATCGGAGAAGAACTCTAGGGCCTCTTCATGCATGTTGGAGGTGACTAGGGCTTTCAGGAGGCGCGGTGTAGAGTCTGACCAGCCTTGTTCGAGGAGGGTGTAGAGCTTCCTCACCTTCCATTGGCAGTGCTCTTACGGGGAGAGGCTGTCGTCGTCTCCAAGTTGTTGGGGGCAAGCCTCTGCTGTGAGGCATATGAAGGAGAGAGGATGGGGATGAGGTTTGGGTGATGATGGTTTTGGGTGATAATGGAGGAGTTTGCAGAGGGAGAGGGAGAGGGAAGTGGGAGAGGGTTTTGGGAAAGGGAACACGATTCTTTGGATTAAGTAAATACAGATTCTAGCCATTGGATCTAGTGTAGATTCAACAACCAAGATTTTTAAGTACGATTCAGCACACAAGCATTAAGCACATACCTCTCTCTCTCTCTCTATATATATATATATATATACATGTACAACTTAGCAGTAGGAACTTGCCATGAATTTAAGTGTTGCACTGTTACTCTTGTGAGATATCAGATGTAATTAATAGTTGGATTTTTTATATGAGTAGCTTTTATGATTTCTTTATAATGATGTAACTGTACAAGTTATTCTCAGATCTCACATTTGAACTGATTGAAAATGTGTATCCAAATGAAGTTTTTCTGCAAGTTGTAACTTTTGATCTAATTTTTTCTTCAAATGTTTATGATTTATACAAGAGACCCTTGTTTCTAAGATACTGTTGTGACTATTTCTGTGAGAAAAATCTGAGAATGTGCTAGTTTCATGCCAGATAGCAGTTCGTGGTAAGAGCTTTAACCACTCAGCAAGGGATGCATGGGAGCTTTTTCAATCAACTGGAATTGAAGCCCTTATAGCTTATGATTGTTCTGGGGCGGTTTTACTAATGGGTACTATATTGGGTGGGCTAATTGCTGGGACCTCTACTGGCATTTGGGCGTGGTTTAAGCGGAGTGACAGAGCAGTTATGGTTGGTTTTACCTCTATGTTGATGGGGATGACCTTGGTGAGTTTTAACTTTTATCTTTCCCTTTTAAATTGTGGAAGTGCCCAGCTTATCAGATATTTAAAAAAATGTGCCCAACCTTTTGGTTATTACATTTAATTGTATGCTTTTAATCTTTGTTTTAAATGCATGCTATTGCTTGGTCTGAAATCACTCAGTTGATCATTTAGTGAAACAAAATTAACTATACTGCCCTCAGTATATGTTTCTTTAACACAAGAACCTAAGATGAATTATTTTGTCAACAAAAGGACAAAAAGGTGACTTGTATACCTTTGGCGAGTATGTTGGAAAAGAAGGCAGTTCAATGTAACAATGAAAAAATGGGTGTATTTATGTAAATAGCTAATAAGTTTGGGGCATTTTTGTAAATTTTTTCTTCCTTTTCTTTAAATCAGCCTGCATTACATTCTACACAATATTCCTTGCTTAAAAGCCATTAAGATGTCACAATAACATAGCTATTTTTTGATAATTGATGTTACAAAGTACTTGGTCTCACTATCCTTCTACCAAATTAAGGGAAGCCACCTGCATTCTCTTTGAGTACTTTGGTCTCACTATTCCTTTTATCAAATTACTTGGTCCCACTATTCCTTTTCTTTAGAGCAGCCTGCATTACAGTCTACACAATATTCCTGCTTAAAAGCCATTAAGATGTCACAATAACACAGCTATTTTTTTGATAATTGATGTTACAAAGTAAGTTGGTCTCACTATCCTTTTACCAAATTAGGGGAAGCCATCTGCATCCTTCATCGAAGTTTTTCCTTTCTGTCACCTCTTACATCTCTTCCTTTTTTGGAGACTTGTGATATTGTGTATTCAACATGTAATCTCACACCATTTTGTTTTCCTGGTCAGTTCTAATACGAGGAGAGATTTTCTGACCCAGCTGTAGCCTAATGGAAAATTTCCCCCAAGTCATCTTCACCTGTTTAGTTTTAAAAGATGCACTTAATCTTATACAAATTGGCAGCATGAAATGGTGGTTGCATTTGGATCACCCCATCACTTCTCCTCATGTACTGGACCTTTTTGTTTTTTGTGGCAGAACTATGTGATTGTTGATTGTGCAGTACTTGAATTTGAATTGGTTGTGGTGTAAGATGAAGTTCCAAATGCTTAACATTCTTAATCTGAGATTTATCAAGCATGTGCTTGTCTCAGGTTGGTCTGGCTATGGTGGTGGTTGAAAGTGCTGTAACGTCCATTTACATCTGCTATGCTGAAGACCCTGCCCTAATCAACGCATGGGATGCTGAATTTTTCAACCAGATGGCCGAGGCCCTTCACCAACGGCTGCAGTACAGAAGTGCACGAGCTGGGGAAGTAATGAACCGAAGGATAGAATCCCAAATTGAAGAAATTGTGCAAGACTGAGGCTATCTTTAAAAAGACAAAAGACGCTTCTATTTTGCAGTTCCATTGAATTATATTTCTTATAAAATGAGCCGTTGCTTTCTTATCTCAAAAAATTCTTTTGACTTTCCCTACATACAACAACCGTTTGGAACTTTTCAACTGTTGTTTGGAATGTCGAGCATCAACTGCCTGGGGTTGCCAATGAATGGACCTATTGTTCTGCCACCTTTGTGCTGTCTTTGTAGCCCATTAATTCTGGCATTAGTCCATACAGTATGGTGCGGCTACTGTAGGTTTATTTAACTTGGTGGGTCACTGCTGAAAGTGGGCTTCTCTTTTTTCCAATTTTAGGGGTCTGGTCAATGTAGAAAATCCAAAAGCCTCAACCAGCATCAATAATTTTTAAAATAAAAAAGCATTATGGAGGGCCCAGCCACTTGAATTACCATTGAATTATGTGCTCTTTCATATTCTTCCCCTTGTAACTGGCCACATGTTTTTTCACGAGATAGAGAGAGAGAGAGAGAGAGAGAGAGAGAGAGAGAGAGAGAGAGAGAGAGAATGGTGTAAAAATATGGTAGAGAGAGAGAGAGAATGGTGTAAAAATATGGTATGCATGATGATAATGGTACTTGTATGGAAAACGAGAATATATCTTTCATTACCGTTATTATGAATTATGATGATATTATGGTGATGGACCGATGGTGGTGGGATGGACCTGTTGAATAGTTTATATATATAAAGTCCATCCAAACATTTGTCCATTAGCTTCCACCGTGTACTTATCTTTTGACTCCTTAACGTGCACTCTCTTGCTGAGTTTCTCCATTTTGAATAGAAAATTCCCAAAGGAATCTTATCTTAATATCTTACGGGAGCTACTCTCTTTCGTATTGAAGAAGCTAAAATGTTATCAGGAATAATATAATGGTGAGGCATTTGGAATATTTTGACAAATAAAGGGAGCCCCCCCCCCTGAGATTTATGCTAACCTAGCTACTCGATCAGTCAGTGTCCTATATTTCTCTTCGATGGCTATGCTACGAAAGCTTTGGAAAATATATCGACACTTGCCACTGAAAATCCAAGATGGTCAAGATTTTCAAATTCCCTATTCTAGCAAAAATATCCTAGAATTGATGGATTCTTGTCAGCCTCCAAACGTACAATTTCTAGCCATGAACTTCTTGGATTTCCAGTCTTGTAACTAGAGTATATAAATGCCAAACTATTGGTCAAAGGAATTAGAAGAGAACACCACAAAGGAGTCCCTTCTGTGTTAGGATTGCCGGTTATTTTGAAATTATTCAAAATTTAACATTTGAAGAATGAGTTCCTACCAACCTTTGGCATAGTCAGAATTAAACTATTCTTATAAACATGGCCGACAAAAGCATCAACCATGTGTTTTGGCAGCTTTGGAATTTCATACGCCTATTAGAATCATGTTCTAGGAAGCAACTGTTTATCTGACTTACCGAGGGCTTGTAAACGAGCTTTACAAGACGACGAGCTTGAAGTATTCAAGCTTGGCTCATTCTTGTATCAACCCAAGCCGAGTTCGAGCTCATAATCAGCCTGAGTTAAATGAGCTAACCTTTTTATAGAAAAAGACACTATTTTATATCTAAAAGAAATAAGATTACAAAAAAAAAACTTGTAAAATATATCTAAAATATATTTTTTTATTACCTAACGAGCTTATACGAGTCCAGCCGAGCCAAGTACCTATTGTTCACATTCAGCTTGCCAAGCCTATTTTATGACTTTGAAAGAGTGCTTTCCAAGCCGAACATGAACTGCGGCTCGGCTTGTTTGTCAGTCCTACACATACCAGCCATAATTAAACCAACAGTACAAGAAATCTGTGGATTAGCGATGGCCGCAATTCATCGCTAATCCGTCGCCAATCCCTCACTGTAGAGTTTAGCGACGGAGTAGCGACGACTAACTTTTATCGTAAATTTCTAGTCGCTAATTAGCGACAGAACATATCTGTCGCTACTTCCATCGCTAAATTGCGATGAAGTAGCGAATTCTATGATTCGTTGCAAGGCCGTCATTAATCTGCAGAGATTTGGATTTATGACAAATATGAATCTGTCGTTAATTTTATCGCTATTGTAGCGGCAGATTTGCGACGGATTAAAATTCGTCGCACAACATCAGCCGAGTCAGTTTTGCGATGGTTAAATATTCATCCTTGATCCGTCGCTAAATTATAGGCTGATACCAATTAGCAACAGATAAAATCCATCGCAAAAAATAAAAAAAAAATTAAAAAAATTTAATTTTTTTTTTAAAATATAAATATTGAGAAAAAATTTCTCGTGATACAATTTATATATCCTGTGAATAAAAAACAAAGTACACATAAAAAATACATATACAAAGCAACTAAAAACAATTTATCGATCCAGTATAATCCTCGCCAAGTTCTAATTATTTACAAGTGAACATTTACAAAGAGTTTCTTTTGAGACAACAAGAAGGTACAACAAATTCAACATAAGAATCTAATCATCGCCAAGATTCTGTGTGTCATCTTCTTTATTGTCTCGATCTGCCCTTTCAGCTCCTCTACGCTAATTATCTCTAGCATCCTACAAGAGAAAAGAAAGGTTAGTATTGATAAACAAAATATAATGAAATAAATTATATGCAATGCACCTAAGCTAAAGCAATCAAAGTAACATGAGTGAATTACACATAGTCTAGCTAGCAATAAAGTGAAGGATATTAACAGAATTCAGATGTGTTCTAAGGCTGACAGAAAAAAATTTATAATGATTCAATCATGCAAATATGTGTTCTAAGGTTGTCAAAAAACTTTCATAGTGATTAAATCATGCATATATGTGTTTTAAGGTAGTGAAAAAACTTTCATAGTGATGGAATCATGCTTATATGTATTCTAATGTAGTAAAAAAACTTTAATAGTGATAAAATCATGCATATATGTGTTATAAGGCAGGCAAAAACTTTCATAGTGATGAAATCATGCTTATATGTGATAAAATCATGCATATACTAGCTTGAAATCAAACGACATGAAACTTTCATACCTGACAGGCACCTGCATACGAAGTTCCCCTGTCACAAAAGAAGCAGCACAACTTATTATGGATAACGTCGAAAATTGCTTCATGTAAATAGTCACGAATTGTGTCCTTAACAAGTTGGCAGACACCATCTCAAGAATTAGGTTTGTTAGTCGGATGTTTGGAGCTAATGTTGGCGAGAGAACTCTGAGAGTTGTGATTGAAGGAGGCAACGACTGATGAGGTGTTCATATTACTCCCAAACCTAAACACATGACCCTTTTTGAGTTCACCTGTTGCAGTCACCCATGCTGCAGGATCAAAAGTTGGATATTGAGTAGAGTCATCGCCATATCGTTCTACCATCTGTTGCTCGTATGACTCCTACAAAGTAATGATTACAGTGTGGATTAATAATTGAGAATTACAATATTTATGATAACTTATATATTACAATGTTTATTACTACAATAAATACATACCGTTGTCGTTCTCGCCTTTTCTGATGCGAACTCTTCTATGGTCTTACGTTTATGTGTTTCAACAAACACATCCTTGTATGACACAATGCCTACTTTTTCTGCTTCCTGCGAAGTTAAATAATAAAAAATTTATTTAACAGGTATGCAATAATACTTATAAAATTGACAATATATATTGATGAATTACCATTTTCTTCAAGTGGCTCCCAAAAGTCCTAGATCCACCTGTGTGTAGATGAGCATCAGGCATCTTTGCTCAGTTTTGTGTAGCCTTCGTTGAGCGGTTTCGAAATTCATGCCCTGCCCATTTGTTACACATTGCATCCCAAACATCTGTCCTGATAGTAGGAGGGTCATGGCCCTTCCACTGCAGTGGATCATCTATCTCCCCAGATGCTTTTCTTGCTACAATCTTTATATTGTGCAGCATGTTTGCAAATCAACTAGCAGCCACCTTCTGTCACACCTTCCTCACGTCCTGCTCCTCCATTGTAGTTGCGAAGCGATTCGAAACCTACAAATAATTTCATAAAGTTAGTAGACATGACTATAAAAAAAAAATATGAAACACATTAACTATGAGAAACGATTGTATACCATGAATGAAGACCACAATCTATCCAACACCTTCTTCGGGTACTCTTTCCATTGAGCGACCGATCCTGATAGAGATTGAACTAGTGAATGCCTAATCTCTCATATTACTTCTTGTGGCTTGAACCTTGCGCTGCACATAAATTAATACAAATTAACTATCAATATACAATATTTATAAGATAAGTATATATCCATAACTAAGTGAGAGTGTGAACAAAAAAGTTTTGCATCTAAGAAATTAAATAACCTGTGATGCACATGCATCACTTACTCACCACGGGTATTTACCCGATTTGCATTATTTTTGTCACTTACCACAGGTCGCGGGGCACAAGCGGGATCCATTGCGGAATCTGTAGAAGACACTGCGTTAAAATAAAGTTTATTACCCGATGACAAGGATGGTGACGCCCCCTGTCGGAAACGAGCCCGGACAGGGAGACGTAGCCCTCTGCTGAAAGCGAGACAGGCAGGGGTACTACCCCTGCCGGCAATAAGGTCAAGGCAGGGAGCGAAACCCCCTGCCGGAACATTCACAGGAGGCAGGGGTGGGACCCCCCTGAAGGAAAGCATCGGGAGGCAGGGGCTGAGCCCCCTGTCAGGAATCAAAAATAAGGCAAGGGGGTCTCGCCCTCTGTCGAGGCAAAATTTCTCGGCAAGGGGATCCGCCCCCTGTCGATAAAACATACAAGGGGCATGGGGGCTTTGCCCCCTATCGAAATTATCGAGGACAGGGGGAGAAGCCACCCCCTGCCAGGAAAAACAAAAGGACAGAGGGCTTCTCCCCTTGTCGATCATTCTCTGGCAGCAAGGTAGAGCCCCACTGCAGAAGAAGTCAAGAGGATAGGGGGGCCCTATCGGCATTCGAAAGGACAGGGGCGAAGCCCCCTGTCCTGCCGAAGATCGAGGCAAGTGGAGGGCCTGGGAGAGGCGATCGAGGCCTCTGCCAGCCCCCGCCAACTACAGAGGGGTGGGGAGGGCCCAACAGAGGTTGTTGGGCCTCTGCTGGCCCTCTGACAACCATAGAGAGAAGGGGGAGGCTCCAACATAGGGGAAAGGGTGAGGGTTACCTGAGGGCGGGCTGGGGTCGTCGGCCCTCCGGCAACCAGAGGGGGAGCAATGAGAGAGAGAACGAGAGAGGAACAAAAGAAGAGGTCGTCGGTCGGGCGACGGGAGGTCGTCGGTCGGGCGACGGGAGGTCGCCGGTCGATGGGCGGTCGACGAGCGGCCGGCGGGCAACAGATGAAACAGAAAGAGAAAAGCGGCTCACATTAGGGATTTACGGGAGAAATTAGCGACAAAACAATTTCGTCGCTACTTGCCGACGAAAAAATTCTGCCGATGATCCATCGCTAAAGTATGACGGAACCTGAGACAAAATTTTTTCATCGTCAAGTAGCGATGGAGTAGCGACGAAAGTTTTCTGTCACTAATTATGCAAATGTTAACGACGAATAATTTTCTCTAGCTAATTTGTCGCAAACGTACGTCGCTAATTAAAGTTTTTCTTATAGTGCAAGACCGTTTAGACAATTTGTTGATTGATGTCTATTGGCATCATAAAAATGAGATTGCCATGGCAAAGGGCTATACCATGATGCTTCCTAGTCAATAGGATTACATTTCTTGATAGAGAGAGAGAGACCCTTTTTATTGATTGGGGCTTAATGGGAAAGATGGGCAACAGGCCAATATGAAAGAAAAAGGCTCGCGTGTGGCCCTTTTTATTGATTGGGGCTTGATGGAAAAGATGGGCAAGAGGCCAATGTGGTATACAGGAGAAAGGCTACTTTTCTCTGCACTCAACTATTAAAAGGAAAAAAATCTAAAGAACAACCAACCCTGGCAAAGATTTTCACAGGATGTTTTATTCATGGTCAACCAATGATGATGGCTACTAAGGCCCAAGTACCAATGTTCCTGCACCCAACACAAGCCCACCATTTAGCTCTATCACCTCCCCACCGCAAAAGAATAAGAAGATTTCCTGTTGGCCATGTAGACCATTTTTGACCTATCTGGCCACTACTGCTCATTGCAGGTAGCTTGTGACCCCCCCCCCCCCCCCCTCTTGGAAAAGGTCGAAGCTAAAAGCCATATTTTGCGACTGTGGCTGTGGGGTCTATTTGCTTAATTTTAAACCAAACAAAATGGTGAGCCTACAATTAACTAACTTCAAGGAAATACGTAAAGAAGAGAAGCCCAATTCTCTCTCTCTCTCTCTCTCTCTCTCTCTCTATATATATATATATATATATATATATATATATATATATATATATATATATATATATATATATATATATATATATATATATATATATATATTTGGTGCATCATTTTCATCATTGGCCAAAGCTGCTCCTGGAACTCGAGAAATCCCAGCTGCCTCGTTTGTAATCTTCCTTTCTCTGGCCTGCTGCCACCCATCTGTAAAGCAGTACCCTGCCACCACCTGCCATATGAAACCGTCTCTCTCTCTTACAGAGTGCAGAAAGAAACAGGTTTCTTTCGTTTGATTGGGGCACGTAGTCTCTCTCTCTCTCTCTCTCTCTTGAGTGCAAAAAGAGGCGAGACGTTACAAACAGGCATTTTTCGTTTCATTGGAGCATTTTCTTTCTCAAAAATCAATAGCCTTTCTCTCTCTCTCTCTCAACCTTTCTGCTTCTTTCTCGGCACACAGATGGCCGTGCCCTGCCGTCCCCTGCTCTCTCTCGAGACCCCCACCACAATGCAGATCGCCTCCCCACCAGCACCACCCTCCCCCGTCGGCCCCTCCCTCACCCAGGACAACCTCAAGCGGATTGCTGCCTACCGAGCGGTCGACCACGTCGAGAGCGGCATGGTCCTCGGCCTCGGCACTGGCTCCACCGCCGCCCACGCCATCGACCGGATCGGCGAGCTCCTCCGGACCGGCAAACTCCGTGACATAGTCGGGGTTCCCACCTCCAAGAAGACGGAGAGGCAGGCCGCCGAGGCTGGCATCCCCCTCGCTGACCTCTCCCTCCACCCCGTCCTCGACCTCTCCATCGACGGCGCAGACGAGATCGACCCCGACCTCAATCTCATCAAAGGCCGAGGTGGGTCGCTCCTCCGGGAGAAGATGGTCGAGGGCGCCTGCCGAAAATTCGTCGTCATCGTCGACGAATCGAAGTTGGTGCAGAATCTGGGCGAGAGCGGCATGGCTCTGCCCGTCGAGATCGTCCCCTTCTGCTGGGAATACACGGCAGGGAGGCTCCAGAGCCTCTTTGCAGAGGTGGGTTGCCGGGCGAAGCTCAGGACATTCGCGGATGGGGGCGAGCCGTTCCTCACGGACAACAACAACTACATAGTGGACTTGTTCTTTGACGGGCCTATTGGGGATCTACAATCAGCGAGCGAGGCTATCTTGGGCCTCACTGGTGTTATCGAACATGGGATGTTCTTGGGCATGGCTACCACCGTTATTGTTGCAGGCAAGCTCGGAGTTACTGTAAAAAACAAGCAGCTTTGATGTTGCTGGTTGCTTGATATGTTTTGATTGTTTTGGCTGTAATGAGTGAGCCCTCAATTTTGTAGTTTGGTTTCAGTGCACTATCTTAATTGCACAAACATTTGGTAGTTCTGGAATTATTTACATTAACTTGTTTTCATTTTCATTGTATTTCTGTTGAGGACTCAACCATGTCACGGTGATTTCTAGGTTTAATTGTATTACTTTTGGCGTGGGGTTATAGAAGTTTTAGATCGGTATGTCACACTTAATAGTTGAAATGTTGAAGAAAAACCTTAATAACGTAATAAACTAGTGGATCCAAACATGAGAAACATGTACCCACGAAAGGAAAATGCTTGGGAAACACAGGAGAAACATGATTCCCCTAGGGTGGGAAACACGTGTCCCTTATCTTTTTAAGTACTTCCCGTTTTGAAAACTGTTTCCCAGAAAATGTGCTTCCCATCCTCTTATAGTTTACAGTAGCCGTAGTTTGCCTCTCGCAGAACCTTCTTCCTTGGAAAGCAAGTCTCACCCTGAAGTCCACACCCAGAAATAATTTCTCTGGCATTGATTTTGGGGGTACTTTCCAGAAAGAAAGTGGGCCCCTCATTTGCATCATGCAGTGGGGCCTGTTGAAAAACACGTTGAGTTCTGTGTGTCTGCAGAAATCCTCTTCCTGTTCTCACATGATGCAAATGCCCCCAAAATATCGCAAAGAATTGAAAAAGCTTGTAAAGCAATGATCTGAAGATTGAAAACCAAATAAAAGGAATTATAGTGTAACACAAATTTTTTTTTTGAAAGGCAAGCTGGGGTTAGTCAGACCCCTACCAGTTATACAACTATACCATTGGGTTTTGAACCTGCAACGCCCCAGCACAAGGTGACGTGCACTAGCTGCTCCTACCAGACAAGCGGAGCCCCCGTTGGTATACAGTGTAACAATTTGGCCACCCACTGCTGCTTAAATTCATTGCTTTTTTTTTCTATTAAATCACTGCATAGTTTATAATTTATACAAGTTCTGGTGCTCTCATCTCAATCAATTCTTTTACGACATTCCTGATTATTATGTCATGGGAATTATTAATCATATATCAACTGCTTCGGCTCACTAATCCATGAAGCAATTGCTAGTGTGTGTCGACCACCACAGGCAACCTGTTCTGCAAACCAGCGTCCTTCTGTACCTTCAAAATCCTTTGGTGGTGGAACGATTATTGGAACTTCCATTGGATGACCAGTTGTCACTTTCCGGCCATAACCCAGACGTCCATGATCTCCACGTCCAAACTTTAAAGCAAATAAAAGACAATCAATAATTCGAACAGCTTGTCCATTTGTTTATAGCATTGAGTCGTCAGTACTCACCGAAAACATACGGCCATCACGTGTTCGGGCAACAGAATGAGTTCCTCCACATGAAATCTGTCAATATAAAGATCATCGCGTGATCAATCATGCAAAGAGCTGGTTATGCGTTAGCCTGTATGCAAATGCCATTCAAGTACCTGAGCGATGACCAAGCCAGAGAGAAGCTGCACTTTCTGAGGCACCATTTTGCTACTTTTGTCATCACCAAACCCAAGCCTACCATGCTCACCTCTTCCCCATGCATAAATCTACAATGCAATCCAAGGAAAGTACATAATCTGTTAAAAAAATACACATGAACTTGGCATTTCCTGATGCCAATGTTGAGCTTAAACATAAAGTGGGCCTTCCACACTGTCATTGAGCAATGCACTTGATGACAAGAACTTCCTATACACAGAGATGTTGCATAACACATCGTTCAACAAGTGAAACCACCATTCAACAGCAAATGTGTTTATGATAGTTGAGATTCACCATGCTTATATTGAGCCCTTAAAAGAAGTTATTTTAAAGGATAAGCTACGATGACCAGTGTTGTGAGAGGCGTACGCCTCAGTACCTGAAGCGTACGCCTCAGAGGCGAGGCGCACGCTCAAGGTACTGAGGCGTGCTGTGATGCGCAAATAGACCCTCATCAACCTCCAGAACCCCTCCTTCATCCCCAAGTCTTCCTCCTCCGCCCGATTCGTCTGCTGTGCTAACCCCAAGTGCCGGTGGATCCACCGTCACGTGCCGGCCAACTGCTCCTCCGCCGCTCCCTGCCTCCCCTCCCACCACTTCACTTCCATACCAGTTGTGAGAGGCGTACGCCTCAGGTACTGAGGCGTACGCCTCAGAGGCGAAGCGCAGGCTCAACGCCTCGCTTCGCCTCATCGCATTTAACAACCTTGACGATGACAACCTACTTGCACTATTCAAAACTCAACCAAGAAATTAAAAAAAAAGATATACAAGACATTATTAAAGACGATATCGCATAAAGGCTACTAACCAATATCAGTATTTAGAGAGCAGATCAGGTGATCTGTCAAATCACTTTAAGAAAGTGATTTGACATCTTCACCGTCCATTGCTTCATCCCACGAAGACCCCACGGTCTTTGTGCAATTTGTGGACGGTGAGGATGCCAAATCACTTTATGGCATCGCTTTCCTTAAAGTGGTTTGGCAGATCACCTGATCTGCTCTCGTATTTAGACCCTATCACAGTCACCAGATTGATACTGGCTATTTCTCCACAGTAATTTGGGGAAATGTTAATACCATTTTTCAGAAAAAATATCAAGATCTTGGCAATTTGTAAAAGAAAAGAACTCTGAAAAACAAAGCAAGAAAATAGAAAACGATAACGGTCTTTTCTGAATGATGATATAAACAAGTAGAAAAAAACATTCATATCTAAAAATCATATTGGATTAGGAGAATATACTATTTAAACTGGAGATGCATCATAATAAGATGTTACATTGAAAAATTTTGTCTACTAAAATTGTGATGGAATACCTCTAATATCTTTCATGTTTTCATATGAAGGAATTTTCAAAATATCAGAGACATTTGTGACAATGTTCTCCCTCCACATCAGGAGACTCTTGGCTTACTGCTTGGTCCTACTGTATGGCATCCAAACATTGGATATGCACAACTCTTTCCTGGATAAGCAAGAATGTTTTATAGTAGCACTAGCCAATCTTTGGCAGAAGTACTTCAGGAAGTCCGTGGTTAATTCATATTATACTATCACAGAAAGAACTTCACTGGGTAAAGGTGGCACAAGAGCGACCTATGAATATTTAAAACAAGTTAATTTAATTATAAGAAACCACCAAATGATAACTTCTAATGACTGGTTCACTGGTAGATAAACATATTTCATTAATCGGAATTCTGCTTTTCCAGG
This sequence comes from Nuphar pumila, assembly GCF_984573655.1. NCBI lineage: Eukaryota > Viridiplantae > Streptophyta > Magnoliopsida > Nymphaeales > Nymphaeaceae > Nuphar > Nuphar pumila. Next base: position 6,606,500 of record NC_143262.1, read on the forward strand.
ACATGAAAATAGGGACTGGTCTACTTCATTTGCAGGCTATCAAAAAGCACAACAAAAGATCCAACATAAGCAATGCATGTATAAAACCCAATGCATCACAAAGATGATAAACATAAAAGAAACATAATAGAGTTATGTCTGATGTTGGACAGTATACTACAGGCAAAATCAGTACATGAACACAATCAACATCTAAAAGCATGCATCTAATAAAATGGACCAAAATGCCCTTATATTTCCGACAAACAAAAAGGAACAAAGGAAAACACACAAGCAAAAGATAATAATAGACTCAAACCATCTCAATAAGAACATGCAAGATATCAAGCATCATATGATGCCATTTTCAAGAAACCATTCCTTCCAGATGAGATTCTCCACAACCCAGTCAACAGATATGCAGAAGCTCTTATGAACTACCAAAATTTTGCATGAATGGCCAATTTTTGTGGAAATAAATGCACATCATGGATTCACCAATTTTTGTGGAAGAATAGAGGAGAGAGAGAGAGAGAGACCTCTCCATCATCAGCCAATGCAGTGGAATGCCATCCTCCAGCAGCAATGTCAACCTACAGAACAAAATAAAATAGGTTTCCTTCAGTAATGGAAGAGACCTCAAAGGCTCGTGCTGGTGGACAAAAGGATCCAAAGAAACAGAATATAAATAAATAAATATCATAAAATAATAGCTACAAATCTAGTATAACAAATCAACAAATGTGAGAACAGAATGGCCAAAGATACATAATGAGCCCGCCACAAAACAATTATCCTCCATCATAACAGATTGAAGGCCATGCTAACTTTCATTTCTTTTAGACCGATGCTAGCTTTCTTTCGTTGAGACTCAAGAGGAACTTTTTTATTAAAATAAAAGAAAATAGCTGAGGTATAACCAATTACAATACATGAAGGCTATATAATCAATTACTCATTATTCCACAAGGTACACACTCAGTTTCACCAATGAAACAAAAAAGAATCATCAGATCTAATTCGTAAGGTCTCATGCATGCCATTCTGGGCATCACTCTAGCAGACATAATCTACACATACCAATTATCAAAAGTAATGTGATTTTCATGTGCTAATTTGGACTTTCACTGTCAAGGAATCCACAAGGTACTGGACAAATGCCATAGCACATCTATAAGCCAGGAAGTGGGTCAATTTGGCCATTCAGCAACTTAATGGCATGACCAAACTGAAACACCACCTGTTACACTTGGGAAGGATTCCGTGTGGGACCATTATGAAAGAAACGATGTGATATTGAGTGGTGTTTAGTAACTCAAACCCTTGGTGCATATAGGGGAATCATGGTTCACAAAGATAACCACGACCACATGACAGCACATTTGGGTTCCGAGCGCAAGCCTGAACAGCCCCGATATTGTTCAAAGCCTCAAGCCAGGTAGGTCGAGAAGCCCTTTCCATAGATTAGTCACAAATATTGTTCTCACAATAATATCACCGATTCACCAGCAGTTTCCTCAAGTAGAAAATGATGATGATAATATTTATTATTATTATTAAAAACTCAAAACAATTGGATTTCTCAAAAGTGTCATGATAACATTACAACGGGATATTTTTTTTACAATTTTTTTTTTCATTGATCGTAATATTTTTGGATTTTTTTTTTACAGAGAAAGCTTTAAAAAACTAATGGATTCAAAAGATCTGGTGACCATGGCGCTTATAGACCCTCAATCCTTGTCAATCTAAACTAAATAGTTCAATCAAGCCACTAATGCCCAAGCTTGACCAAACATAGAACAAAATAGTGTTGATTGGCAGTCAAACTTTGTACATTTTTAAAACATTAAGTTTTATTTAAATTGCTGGCTTAAACATTCTACAAGAGACATTTAAAAGAGCAATCCAGGTTAGTTGCATATGTTAAAATATAATATTGTATAGGACATATATATATATATAATATTGTAATAGGTAATACCCTCTAGGGGTATTTTTGTAATTCTACACTTGTAATAGAATCTGCACATTAGGGACAGAACAATCTTTTTTTCTTGCTTCCTTTTTTATTTTAATTATGTCCTTTGTATGATAATCAAGGGTTTTTTTAGTCCTTGACTATTATAGCTGTTGGGAGCTCCCCAACGGCTACAATGGGATCCCTCAACCTCTCTTATTGTATATAAATATGGGACCTCTTGTCTCTTAAAAATCTATGCACTTTATGTGCATTGGTTTCTTAATAAACTTATTAATTTTTAAGTGTTCCCTCTCTTTGGCTCTTGTGTTTGAACCCAGTGTGGGTTGTATTTTGCCTCTTACCTGAGGTGTGTTGGAGCTCTTTCATTTCATTATATGGTTTTAGAGCTTTAGAATATTGCTCGTTTGGACGTGAGTTCATAGATCATGGTGTCCAAAAGAACGTTGCTTCCGCTATATCTCCCTCGCTCTCTCTCCATTCATTTCTATGGAGGAGGACTGAGAGACCATCATCACGATTCCCGTGAGAGTCAATGATACCAATTATGTGATGTGGACGTCAATCGTGAAACATCAAATTTGGGGAAGGGTTTGTAGGGCTTAGTAGATGGCACCGAGAAGGAGCCAAAACTTGTGCTCACAAAGAACGACAATGAAAAAGTAGAGGTTCAAGGAAATAACATGACTAAAGTTGTTGCAGATTAAGAGAAAAGATGAAAGTTATGGAAGATGGGTCATTACAAGATTATGGGATGACTCATTAATAGTGTGAATATAAAGAAGTGTTAAAAATTAATTTTCTTCCCTCTTCGATGCAGCTGTATCCACATGTGTTGACCCTGATAAGACTTTTTGGATTCTTGATTCTGATGCATCTTTTTATATGACTCCTAATGAGTCCATATTATCTGAATGTCATATTAACTTTACAATTCTTATGTTTCAACTGCCGATGAAACTTCCTTATAAATCAAAGGCTTTGGAACCTTAAAAGATTTTTTCAAAAGTATTCAAAACTTTATGTGCCAAACATTATCGTACCAAAATTGAATTTGAATCTCCTATTCATTTCTCAAATAACTGATCATGGATGTATGATATCTTTTTTATCTAGTGGTTGTTTGGTGCAAGATCTCTAGTCTGATAGGCCAAATAGGAGAGACCATAGAAGTGAGGATCTCTACTTCATGGAAAATCTAGAGTTATCAAATCAATTTTTTTGTAATTTTGTTGAAAAGAAATATATGAAAAATTAGCATAGGATATTAGGACATCCAACTATGTCAAAATTACATTTGTTTCCATTTCTTGAAAATTGTAATGAAAAGGATTTGGTTTGTGAAGATTGCATCCTTGGTAAAACAAAATCCTTACCTTTTGGATCTAGTCATTTTGTTTCTAAAGAACCATTTGAGTTAATATATTCAGATCTATGGAGACCGACACCGGTAATGTCTAAATACTATGTTATATTTGTGGATGCTTATAGTAGACATACATGTATATACTTTCTTAGAATCAAATCTGAAGTATTTGATAATTTTCAAAAATTTCATAACTATGTTAAAAACAATTTGAGCAAACATTAGGGTTTTTAGATCCGATTTTGGAAGAGAGTTCTTGTCAAATGTTTTAAAAAACTATCTTAATCATTATGGAATTATACATCAAAGATCATGTCCCAACACTACAACAAAATGGTTTAGCGAAAAAAAACGGACATATTATTGAAACCACTATGACTTTGCTTATCTCAAAAAATGTTCCTAAATTTTTTTGGGCCAAAGCCGCTCTTAGGGCGGTTTATTTAATTAATAGAATGCCTTCAACTATTCTTGAAAACATTTCTCCATAGAAAAATTGTTTAAAACTCCTCCCGATTACAAAAGATTAAGAGTTTTTTGTTGTAAATGCTTTGTTCTTACCAACAAAAATAATAAACTTTATGCTAAAGTCATTCCTTGTGTATTTTTATGATATGCCAAAAATCAAACGGGATACAATAGGTGTTATGAGATCGAAAATGACAAACTTTATGTTTCAAGAAATGTCACTTTTCTTGAAGAAGAAAATGGATTTAATTAGGTTGAGTCTAAGAAATATTATGAGTACTCTTTTCTTTTTTATCTAGTTAGTAAACATGATGATGTAAATATGCATGAGAATGATGATGTTGATATTCATAATGTGCATGATAGTGACAATGATGACACTCATGATGCACATGAAATTGATAATGATGCCCATGATAATGTAGTTGAACCTCACAATGAGATATAAGTCTATACTCGTCGTACCAACTATCACCCTTCGTGTGCATAAGAAAGATATTCTCAAACTCAAGACATAGATGAGAATATCCAAAACACCTAGTATGTTTTTTTTCTAAGAATCCCTTGAACCCAAGTATAAAGCATGTTTTATGGTCATTGACTTTTACGTAGAATCATCCCCTTATAATGAGACTAAGAATCATCAAGAATTGATTGAAGCTATGAACAATGAATTAGAAGCACTAGAAAAGGCAAAAAATTGAGAAATTCAATTATTACCTATAAGAAAGAAAACTATACAGTGTAGATGGGTTTATAAAATTAAAACTAAAAGTGATGGAATATTATAAAGATACAAAGCTAGGTTAGTGACTAAAGAAAATAGTCAAGAATATGGAATAGACTACGAGAAAACATGTGCCTTGATAGCTAGAATGACTATTGTTAGAACACTCATTACTATAGCATATATTAGAAAATGACCTATTTATCAAATGGATATAAAATATGTTTTTCTCAATGGTAATCTTAAGGAGGAGGTTTAAGCCCTCAGGGTTAGGATTGACATATGAAAAAGTTTTTCGTTTATGCAAAGTTTTTTAAGGTCAAACAAACTTCTAAAGCTTGGTATGATCATTTTAGTAGTGTGATGGTTCAACTAGGTTTTAAATCTTGCTATACCGACACTGCGTTGTTTGTCAAGTCTTTTGATATAGGTATAGTCATTTTACTTCTTTATGTGGATGACAAGATTATCACAAGAAGTGATAAACAGGGAGTTGGTCATATCAAGGATGTCCTTAAGGTTAATTTTGATGTGACAAATCTTGGTTTTCTTTGTTGTTTTCTTGGTATTGAAGTAACATATTCACCTCGTAGTAATTTCTTAATACAAACTAAATATATTGTTAAGATAATAGAAAGATCGAGTCCTACTGATGAAAAGCGAGTTGATACTCCAAAGATCATCAATGTAAAAATGAAAAAGGATGATGAAGAACCTCTGAAGAATCCTACTTAGTGTTATTAAAAATGTGTCTCAAGGAGACGCGCCTCACCTCGAAGCGCGGTCCTCTGTGCCTTGAGTCGTACTTAAATAGTACACCTTACCCATAGCGCACGCCTCATGCGCTATGAGGTGTAGGTGTACACCTCAGGGAGAGGCGTGCCTTATCCTGAGGTGTGCACCTTATTTGATTTATGGGGCTTATTAGGGTCAGGCCCTCTCTTCTTTGTCTCTCATTGCTCAATCCTCTCTCTCTCTCTCTCTCGTCTCTCCCTCCTCTCTCTCATCTTTCATCTCTTCCTCCTCTCTCTCATCTTTCATCTCTTCCTCCTCTCTCACTGCTCCATCCTCCCTCGCTCTCGCTGCTCCATCCTCTCTCGCTCTCATCTCTCGTCTCTCGTCTCTCGTTGCTCGTCTCTCGTGTACGCAACAGAAGAAAGAAGAAGAAGAAGAAGAAGAAGATACTTCTTTTTTCCCTCACTGCTCACTCTCTCATCTTTCTCCTCCTTTTTATTTTTATATAGTGTTTGGCTGACCCTTTTGATATTGTGTTTGCTGAAGATAAATGGATTTTAGAGCTTTAAATTAGGGGCTTTTGTGTGTTTATTAATATTATTGCATTCTTTTGTGTGTTTGTTAATTTTTTGGCATTTTATTGCGTATATACATGCAAAAGTGTATTGGCTGACCCTTTTGATATTGTGTTTGGTGGAGGTAAATGGATTTTAGGGCTTTAAATTAGGGGCTTTTGTGTGTTTGTTAATATTCTTGCATTCTTTTGTATGTTTGTTAATTTTTTGGCATTCTATTGCATATATACATGCAAAAATGTGTTGGCCGATCCTTTTGATATTGTGTCTAGTGAAGATAAATGGATTTTAGGGATTTAAATTAGGGGCTTTTGTGTGTTTGTTAATATTCTTGCATTCTTTTGTATGTTTGTTATGCAAAAATGTGTTGGCTGACCCTTTTGATATAATGTTTTGTGAAGATAAATGGATTTTTTGTAATTTTTTATTTATTTGTATTTTTAGATACTGCAAAAGGCATCCTAAGTCAAATTTTTAGCAACTTTAGCACATATAAAATATCATTCCTAAATGTTTCTAGTAATGATACCAATTCAAAGGACATACAGGTTCCAGTAATAAACAGTCAACACAGTACATGAGAAGCAAATAAACAGCTTAGACTGCATTAAATGAATAGTTGCAAAAGAAAAAAAGAAAAGGATAGCAAAGTGCAGTAGGGTGAGAGTAAAAAAGCATATATATATATATATATATATATATATATATATATATATATATATATATATATATATATATATACTTTTTTTCTTGTTTTTTTGGCTAGGCTAAGGGAAAACCGCCCCATCATCGACCCCATATTTGCAGGCCTCTGGTTGGTAAAACCCTTGAGCCCCCCCCTCCCCAGCTTCGACCTTACAGCAAAGGACACACCCCCATGGGTTTCAAACTCGTGACGTCCTGTCAACTTGGTGACATTCACAAGTCACCCCTACCAGATGGGTGGAGCCCTTGTGGGCAAAGCATTTGTGATTTATGCATCATGAATTTCTTTAGAGTGTCAGGTCAGCAGAATCATGCACTTTTATCACCATATGCATTGATGGCTGATATTTGAAGAGCAATTGACAAAACTACAGTATCAGAAGATAAAAACATTTTAAAGCAAATCAAAGTGGCAGCATATTCATTTCATTCTGTATCATACATATCTTCCTTTCCACCATTTATCAAAACAATTGCTTATTGAAATAGATTTAACTGACAATGGATTGTGCACCTTTTGAACATATTATTCTTGCAAATTTAAAATAAAAGTGATGATAAAGTGAACAAAAAGAAAGGTAAGGCATGAGTGAGTTGAATACGAACCAAGGTGAGTCCCAAGAGACCTTCAACAGGAATAGGTTGTGATCTTGGCTGGGTATCCCCAGTTCCCAGTTGGCCATACTCATTATTACCCCATGCCAACAACATACCATCCTCGAGAAGAGCCAGGTTATGGAAAGCACCAACTGCAATCAGCCTGACCTTCTCGAGACCTTGTACACGCACAGGAGTAGAAATCTGCTTTCTATGATAAGCAATATCAAAGGACTCATAACCAAGGAGAAATATAGATAATGACAAAATGCATACTACTAAAGAATCATAAGGACACAAAATCATTGAAGAGAACAAGCAAAGAACAGCGTACATATCACCTGGTGGCCAAGGTTGGCCCCATGTCCATACATGCCCATCATTTGTGAGCACCACAGAATGTGTACCTCCAGCAGCCACCTGATAATTAGGACCTGTTAGCAACTTCAGAAGGGTGGCAATATAGATGCCAAACTGTTAAAATATATGTACTATATATATATATATATATATATATATATATATATACCCGATAGAGGTATTTTTGTCTTTTTACATAATTGTTTATAGAAACAATTACTTATTAATTAGGATATTTTATCCTTTTTATTTTTTGTAATTTTCTTTTTTAATCCCCTTTTTTGAACACGCATTGGGGGTCCCACATAGAATCGTTGGGACCCCCAATGGTCACAAATGTGACCGTTGGGGGCTCCCAACGTCTCTATGGGGAGCCCCCAATGGCTCTCCCTCTTGCTCCTTTTGTTATATAAATAGGGGTCATTCCCCCTTGTATTTGTAAGTCTTTTTCAAGGCTCGTTTCAATAAATATTCTATTATATTTTTTCATGCTTGTGTAGCATTTTTAGGCTTTTATATTGTCCTTTTGTGGACTTCTTGTTTGATTGCCGTAGTGCTTGTCCATTATTAGACTTTGTGAATGTTTGTGCATTCTTGGGTTACACTTCCTCCTATTTCTTTACATGGTATCAGAGCGAGGTCTTTAGGAGAATAGATCGTGTGTTGCGTCATCACGATGGTCGTCTCAAAAAACGTGCCACTCAAATTTGTGTGGCTTGGATTCAAGAAAAGTTCTTACCCGGTATGTATCTCATATTTTTTAAGTGTCCTTTGTATTATTTATCTTGTTTATGTATCTCTATTTGTATCTTATGTATTGTGTCTTTATGTATCTCATTTACATATATGTATCTTTTTTTTTTAATAGTAGTCTCTTGTTAAATATGTTAAAAATGAAAAGGTTTTTTAAAGTAATTATTAAATCTCGTGCGTAAGCATATTTTCATAAAATATTTGTTTTAATTATGCATACAACAACAACAACAACTACGCCTTCATCCCAAAACAATTGGGGTGTTTTAATTATGCATATCATCATAAAAAATATATTTTATAAGAATAGATGATTTTCCTTTAAAACATTAAATATTGTGCTTTTCATATGGCTAATTCCTTTGTTGTATGCATTCAATTTTTATCGTAATAATTATTGATAGTTCTAGGCATATGCTAAAATATGATTTTTAGGTATATTATATGAATTTTATGAAAATTTTAGAAACTTGTATGATGGACATCTTATGTCATCATGTTTTTCTTAACTCTTTGGTAATATCGTGTATATTTTTGTATATTGACATATTCATATTTTATGTGATTTCAATGGTTCTCTCACTTTTTTCCCTCAATAATATTCTTCTTTTGCCTTTTGGCATTTACCCCTTAGTGGGTTTTGTGTATGTTGCACTTTATGTGTTTATGATATTTGGTTCTTTATTGAACCCTTTTGTGTTATCCCTTGTAATTTGTATTTCCGCATATCTCATTACAATGGTTAACTTTAAGATGTTTTCCTCATTATGCAAAACTAATTCTTTGAAAAACATTCTCGATCGATTATGCTTAGATATTTGAGTTCATCTCTATTCAAACTTTATAAACCTTGCATTAAATGCTTTGAATGCATTTTAGAATGTTAACTCGTTTTTCTCTAAAAATGTGTCATAGTCACACAAAATAGATTGCATTATGAATAATGTTTGGTACAATTTCATAGCTTATATATAACTATGAGTTATTAGATTATTTTCATGATTGGTAGTAATTATGCTTACTTTTGGGATTGTAAAAAGTTATTCTAAAAACTTTATATGTATTATTTCCTTAATATTACATGTTTTGTTTGTCTCATAGTAGACTTTTGTTTTTAAAAGACTTCTTTTTAAGACAATATGTTCTTGTCTTCTCTTTAAGATTAATAGATTTTTTGTATGTAACGTGCCCTAGTGCATCTATTCCTTGATCGGTGAATTTATGACTTCATCTTTAAGAATTGATTATGTTAAGCATGATCCTTGTTTATTCAAAAGGTTGTCATGAGACATATTGTTATGCATATGATTGCATTTTTTCTAAGATTGGTCATCTACTATTATTGGTTTTTTATTTGAAATTGTCTTTTCATATCGGTTCCTTTTATGAACTCACCTATTTAGAAAATGATTTTCATGAGTATTTATTGCCTTCTTATGGCATTCGTATTGTCTATCACAGACTTTTATATGATGCATCAATCTTCTTGGTTTTATTATTGTTGAATCAGAGATGTTTGTTGTGGTGAGTTGTGTGCACATCGTTTTATGTCATTTTAGATTGTCAACTTGTAGTTTGACTCTAACTGATAGTTATGTAATCTCTGATTGTGAGTGTATTGGATCACTCATTTATTTTTTGGCCATTGTTTTTATTATGGATGTTTTTAATTATGTGTATCTGTGATGGATATCTAATTTTTGAAACCATGGTGTTTCAAAATATGGTCAAAATTGATATTTTTTAATTGCATTAGTGTTTCCATTACAAGCCTTCTTACCTCGGGTGTATTCTCCTTTTTATGCCTCTTATCTAAGTGTCATCATATGTAGACAAGAGATGTTTGTTCACACCTTCGTGTGTGTTTTTAACCCATTGTTGGCTTTGTACTCTTGTTCTAGTAGCTGATACACTTATTTTTAAGTGTCATTATATGTAGACAAAAGATATTTATTCACACATTCGTGTGTTATTTTTAGCCCATTGTTGGCTTTGTACTCTTGTTTTAGTCGCTGATACACTTGATCCTTAGTGTCATTACATGTAGACAAGAGTTGTTTATTCATGCATTCGTGTGTGATTTTTAGCGCTTTGTTGACATTATGCTCTTGTTCTAGCCGCTGATACACTAGTTTTAAGTGTCATTATATGTAGACAAGAGGTATTTATACAATCTTCGTGTGTGTCTTTGACCCTTTAGTGGCATTATATCTATACTCTTGTTCTAATCGCTTGTACACTTGATTTGTGAGTTTTGGAGGACTAGAAGGTGATTGTTTGTGATGGTTAAACCGATGCTCTAATTTACTTATTCAAATGTTTGAAAATTTTTAATCTATTCAAAATTGTCTAACTCATCTCTTCTATGAGAAATGATTAATTGAAATAATTTCATGCATCTTGCATTGCATTATTGAAGTTTGCAAAATATCACTCCTTGATATTTGTGAGAATGTATTTTTTCACAAATTGATGTTGATTTACAAATTTCATTTTACCTTCCTTATATAAGTTTTTAAAATCTCTCTTTGCAAAATATCATTTCTTGATATTTATGGGATTTTTTAAATTTGTCATCTTCCGCAAATTGGTTTTTGACTTGCTTATATCATTTCCTTTGTTATATGGGATCTTTTAATTATTTAATGAATCTCTTAAAAATCTTTATTACTTGTTTCTTTGTTTTATGAAAAAATATTTATCGATAAAAATTCATGCATTTCATTGATAACATACATATATATATGTATATTTGGTCTTCTATACTTGAAATCACTCTAGGATGGGTGAGTGAATTATGTTTTTAATTGATTATCGTGTTCACAGTGTAGTATGCATAAATTTAATTAACTCATCTTTTATTGATAAAAATTGTTATCTTTTCATAATTGTTTCATGTGCATTAAATATGTTTTATCCGTATGATGCATATATGTGTGCATTAGCATGGTTCACATAATTGCATGCATGAAGTTGATTAGCCCTTTCTAAAGATTTTAAGTTTTCTAAATAAAGATTCTTTTTCATATCTTTGTGCATTTATACTCCTTTGTGAGTATTTCATTGTGCCTTTGTGCACTTAGCCTCTTTGTGATTCTTGTGGGTTAATCAAGTCATCTTTGAACTTGATCTTATTGAAGATATTTTCACATTGAAGTCATTTTTCGGACTTGATTCCTTTTTAAAGATATTTTCACATGGTGTTTGCTTGATTGAAATGCTTAGGATATCTTTTTATTGTTTATCTCTCCTTAATGAATCATATGTCCTTTAAATAATCAAATCTTCTTATGATCAATGTTATGGTTTCTTATAATTATGATTTAATTTCATCTTTGAGGGATACTCCTCTTGTCTTTCTTAATATCTAATGATTCAAAAAATTATTACTATTTTGTTTACATCACTCTATTCTTGTTTTAAAATATCTTGTTGTTCAAATTTTGCAACACTTGGGCTAGAATATTTTTCTTGTGTACTTGTTGTCTTCTTTTGGTTTGTTCTTTCTATGCAGGATTTTTAAGATGTGATACCTTCGATACATCATGGAGATAACCAATGAAGGTGCTTGGGGATGATCTCAAATGAAGGCATTTGAATACTTATATTTGCAAAATCCTCTGATATGCCATAAAGATAGAGATTTCCTTTGAAGACTTGGATTCCTTCCGTTGATTTTTTTGTATTTCCAAACTTTCGAGATAACTTTTCCCGTAAAGTTTGAGGGAGGGTGTTAATATATATATATATATATATATATATATATATATATATATATATATATATATATATATATATATATATATATATATATATATATATACCCGATAGGGATATTTTTATCTTTTTACATAATTGTTTATAGAAACAATTATTTATTAATTAGGTTATTTTATCCTTCTTATTTTTTTTAATTTTCTTTTTTAATCCCCTTTTTTGAACATGCATTGGGGGTCCCACATAGAGTCGTTGGGACCCCCAACGTCTCTATGGGGAGCCCCCAATGATTGTCCCTCTTGCACGTTTTGTTGTATAAATAGGGGTCATTCCCCCTTGTATTTGTAAGCCTTTTTCAAGGCTCATTTCAATAAATATTTCATTATATTTTTTCATGCTTGTGTAGCCTTTTTAGGCTTTTATATTGTCCCTTTGTGGACTTCTTGTTTGATTGCCGTAGTGCTTGTCCATTATTGGACTTTGTGAATGCTTGCGCATTCTTGGGTTACACTTCCGCCTATTTCCTTACACAAACTTTCTTACACAGAAACATAGCTCCAGAAAATCCATGAAACTGGATTGGCATGAAAGAAAGAGCTCTTGTAGAGATTCATGGACTTAGAATGATTCCCTTGACTGAGAGCTTCCCTTCTATCTATGCTTTCGTGAAGGATACAACAGGTCATGGCGGTGACATTGGTTGGGCATCAGGGTCTGGAAAACCATTTGCTGAAGAAAGCCAACCCTAAAAGAGACAAGCATTTTGAAGATCTAATGAAATTATTAAGCAACAAGAGGATAATAGAGGACAGGGAGGGTATGATTGAGTGGAGGAGTGCCAAGGATAAATAAATAATATATATTATATGTATGTAGCAACAAATATCTGCAAAAATTTGAGAATATCATGTGATAAAGCAAAACGAAGCATATTAAGGTAAAAATTATTGCAATAGTTATTTTTCTTTTTCTTTCAACATTCTGGAAGCATTTACACCTCAACTTTATGTTATCCCATGTTATTTTATATCTCTTTCTTTGCTTTAAATATACGGAGATAGTCCTGATACTTCCTAATATTTAATAAAAATGATGATACCCCGAGAAATTGGCTCACAAATATCAAGAGTCATGTTGGTGACTACAACTCAATCTAAAGGGCACTGCAGTGATGTTATAGATTTGGTTCTAAGAAGAAGATGAAGTAGGGTATAGACTTACACAAGATGCTACAAGATGTACAGACCAAATTGCTGATTTATGCAATATGCTAAAAGGTGTGCAGTTTAAATTGCTTGAGAAGATCATGACATATGTTGAGAAATGTAAGGTAGCTGATATTGATTGAACAGAGGCTATGGGATAACCCTTAACAGAGCTAGCTAAGGAAATAGAGAATTGAAATATAATCAGACACAACAAAATTTGCATCATAAAGGACTGGGCAACATCAAGGACCAACTAAAATTCAGTTATGAATGTTTCTGCGCAATGGCAGCACCTGTCGAACAGAAAGCCTGGGTGCACAACGCTGCGGAATGACAACTTTTTTCCTCAGAGTTCGGGTGTTTTCCTTCTGATTAGGCTCCTCACCACATTGCCCATATTCATTTCCACCTGAAAATTCAAATTCCCAATTGATAAACCATGCCACTTCTCACTTGATTCTACAGATATTGAAACCATGGACTTTCAATGGCAAGAAAACAAAACAGCAGGCAGAATACCCCAAGCATATGCACGGCCTTGATCATCAACAGCCAAGCAGTGCCATCCTCCAATTGCTGCCTGAAAAAAGGAAAACGAAAAAGCGAAAAAAAGAATCATCCAGCCATCAAGTCCGCAATATCCCAGAATCAGAGCATCAGATTCCGGCAATAGATGCATTCCTTCAATTAGCTTCTAATATAAACAAGTGGATATAACAACTACACCCTTAGCAAGAGTCATGCTCATACGGAAATAAAAATGAACAATAGAATTGGTACCCATATAACAAATACCTTCACTCTTTTCATGAACAAACTAAACATATACTTTTTATTTAAAAGGGATAAAGAAAAATCATATCACGAAACTCTAGAGCACGTATTCTGAAGAGCACTAGTACAATTGGGCAAGCAAGCATTTCACACACCTGCACAATTCTCACATGGCCCAGGGCTCTGACCTGCATTACAAAGAAATGCAAAAACTTCAACAAACCAAATACGTTTCGGATTTCCTGTCGATTCCTGGTCGTCAGGGTCCCTAATAAGTTATCGAAAAGAGAGAAGTAAAAGAGAAAGATAACAACAAATGCTACCCCAGAAAGTAAGGATTCACCTGAATGGGTGTGTTCTTGATTTTGGATTCTGGGGGTTGTGCATCGGAGTCGTGACCTAAGGTGCCTCTTTGATTCCATCCCCAAGTAAACAACTGACCCACCAAACATAAAAACGCATAAACATGGTATTTGAAACCATAGGAACACCCACTGAAAAGATCAAATGGGCACCCACCTTCCCATCGTCGCAGATTGCCAGGGAGTTTCTACTCCCAGCAACAACACCGCAAACTCTTTCTCTCTCAAGATCTCGAACAGAACAAACCCAATCTTTCTCCTCCGAGTTCCCGATACCCAACTGCCCATCTTCACCAGAACCCCTGCAAAAAGAAGAAAAGCACCATAAAATGAGTAGAGAGAGAGAGAGAGAGAGAGAGAGAGAGAGAGAGAGAGAGACCATGACAAGACGATAGAGGTTGAGGTGTGAGCTGCCATGAGTGCTTGCAAGGTTGGCTTCAGCCAGGGAATGGACGTGTTTGGAAATAAAAAAAAAAAGTTTGGAGGGAATCAAGAGTGAGAATGAGAATTTTAGAGCAAGTGGCGATGAGTACTGATGCACACCCATCTCCCAAGTTCTTGTTTTTTAGAGAACCCCACCGTCGCCAATGTCTCTTTTTATCTTTAGGGTTTTTTATCAGTCATATTATAGATGCCTCACTATTAAAATTGAATCTTCTAATGCCTCAATATTGAAATTGAATCTTATTGAAAGGGGCCCCTGAATACCTTGATGTTCTTTCATGAAAACCATTCTTAACAATGCATATTATGTTGAGTTAATGAATCACTAAATTGATGCAGGAGCAGGTGCCACTGTAGTAGGGCTGGTTAACGGCTTAACTTGTTGAACAAAAGTGATGCAGGAGCAGGTGCGAAGCGAATCGAGACCAGACTCCACTTGTGGATCTAATTTTCCTTTTTAGTTTGTTTAGATTCAATTTCGATATCCGATTGATCGGAGATTCATTGTAAGATTAGGGTTTTATTAGTTGCTTATAAATATTTGCTATGTTGATTGGTATATTGTTCGTTGATGAATGAATTTTGAGTATTTTCTTTCTATTTAATTGCTTATTTTTTCATTAAATTTGAGTTTTTATAGTTTAGTTACGTAATAATGCTTTTAGAGGTAGATTTTCTCATGACTTAGGATTTGAGGTTACATAAAAAAGAGTTGCTCAAGCTCACCTCATTCATGTTGCCAGCAGGGAAAGGTATCATAGTATAGTCATTGTAAAAACTGAACTTGAGTTCATGGAGAGTCTGAGTTAAACAAGCTGAGCTTGAGCTAGCTCGTTGACCAGAAAAATTCCTTCTAAATTAAAATTAATAAAATTTGGGCTCTAAAGCTATATATTGAGCCGAATTTAAACAGACTTGTTTATCCTTTCAAAGCTGTAAGCAATAGGATTTGTGTCGCTAATTAACAAGCTTTTAGAGGTGGGCCACGTAAGGCAGGGTGGTCGTGGGGCCCCACCCGGCGTTTTCCTCACTTCGGCGAAGGGTTCCTTGTCATAAAAAGAAGAAGAAGAAGAAGCTTTGACTACCTTGAGCCAATCATCCATCAACCACTCTCTAAGATTCCTAATAGCAAACATTTATCATCAACTAAGAACTCTAATCCTACTTTTGGATCTTAAGTAAGATCCAAATATTAAAAGAAACTCCAAAAAGTCTAAACCAAATTAAAAATCAAAACGGATGTTGAAAATCCAAACTCCATCAGTCTTTTTTCTTGCATCTCGCTTGAATTGGATCTGGCTTCTGATCCACTGTTGCATCAATAACTTTAACCTTTTTTTATCCTTAAATCATTGGTCACTTTCCATGCCCCTCTATTTTCTAGCAATACTCAAGGGTAAACAAGCAATTTTTTGAAAGGTTAGGCACCTACGACAAATATTTAAAGCCAACAGCGGCTAAATGTAAATATTCCATATGTTAGGCGCTTATATGTAAACTATCCCAAAAAATTATTCTTTATCATTTTGCCAGAAAGCGACCCCATCATCTTTTTAAGGACAGGGTGCACCTTTTGGCAATTAGATGCAGGGATGGAAGTGGACCTGGGATGAAGGACATGAAACGGGGTGGAGGCGGGAATGAAGGTTAAAATCAAAACCCGTGCAGGAATGAAGATGGGAATGGACTTACGCTTGCTCCGCCCCGCCCCCAATCCTTCTAAAGGATGGCAATGAACTGAGGGAAAACGGGTCCGTCCCGCCTCGCTCCCCTTTGGACCGGGGATGAAGGTCCATATTTGGAGACAGGGCAGGGGTGGAGACCTTGTCCCCCACCCCCGCTCCATTCCATTGCCATCCCTAACTATATGTTGAGAAATGTCAATAAGATGGACATTTATGCAATCTGCAATTGAAAGCTCAGATTTTTCACAAAACCAAAGATTTTTGTGCATTTTGGGTTGCCTTTTGGAAGTTTTCCTACCTGCAGACACTCAAAGGTGAAATCAAGTATTTGTTCTAAATATGTTTTTATATTTTATAAAAATATATAAAATGGGTCGGGTCAGAATGACTCTGATCCAGTTCTGAACCTATTTCACACATATCTGATTGACCCCAAAATTATTTGTTCTAAATATGATATTTTTATAAAAAGGAACCTATTTTTATATATGGACCATATCTGCCCAAATTTCTTTTGATCGGGTCGGAATCGGATAAAAATCCGACCCAAGAGTAAAACGTACCTTTATGACAGTGTCATGGTAATGTGAGTCAAATGAGATGGTAGGATCATATCCACCTTCTCTTCACTTAATCATAAAAACAAAGAAAGCAAAAAATAGTTAAACGTGCTTCATGTTGGTCCTAGATCCAAATCTGCCATTTCTTGCAGCTTTCTCCAACAAAAAAAAAACTTGTGACAGTTTCAACAACAGAATTTAAAGATCAAGCCTGCGTTTTGGGCTGCCGCTTTTACAATAACAAGTGTGCTTTATGTATCAATGAGCATTCAAATAAGATTTTGGAGAAGATCAAGCATACCCCTATGCATGGAAGGAAGGAAATCATGTTGGAAGGAAGGAATTCAAAATCGAAACCATGATTAGTTTCTCGAAAAAAGAAAGAAAGAAAGGATGGTTGGGAAATCATTTCCTAGTTTTTTTCGATTTCTTACACGGAGAAACCGCCCTCAGGATTAGAGACCTAGTTGCGCTGACTCTGTCTGCTGTACTTGCAGTTTCTGTCAGTCTTGACGATATAAAACTTTGTGGGCTTACCACTCGTCCCCTCAGCATCAACCATTTGAGCTTTCTTCATTGAACAGTTTTAGCTATCATGATCTACTGATTGGCCATTGTTAGTCAAATGACAGTCCTAGATCTTTGTAATGAGTTCGAAGTCATTTTCGATAATCAAAACTCCACTGCTTCAAAAACCATCCATTTCCTAAAGTTGTTATTCCTCTATGTTTTACGTCTGCTTCTGATGCAAGGCAGGATGGACCCGGATCCATACAACCTGACCCAGGCAATGGACCAGATTTGCACCCTGAGATTGGGGATCAGACCCAAGTAGTGGATTCGATCCAGATTCCTGTACCGAGACGTGAAGAAGAGGTCCCTCTTCATACCTACTCCAGACGAGCACATAGAGTACATGCTGGGATGCCCCAGATCCAGCAACATCGAGTTTGTCTCGGGTCCAGTCCCTGGACCCGGGCTCCAGATCTGTTTGCAACTTATTAATACTCTGTTTAGGGTTGCGTGAAAAAGGAAAGGAAAGAAATCAAAGATTGCAACAGCCTTCCTTCAACATTTTAGTCTTTTTTGATATTCTTTTATTCCTTATGTGATTAGCTTGTTCTTTTTCATTCACCTACTGTTATTGCTTCCTTCCCAACAGTTCCATCATTTGTTTTTAGTTGATGCTCCATTGAAACAAAAGAAACAAACAACACTCATATTTTTTGGGTGGCCTTTTTTTTCCTATTATCACTGCATATCGCACAGTCGTAATGGTCGTGCCCACCATTTTCACAAACAGTTGTTTCACAGCTGATTCTTCTCACTGCATCAAGTGGTATCAAAGCTTAGGGTTCCTCCTTCAACAGCGTGATGTCTCATGAGGCGAAGACCGCTCCGGCAAGTGGCAAGGAGCGGGAGGACACCGACAACGAAGATCCACTGGCGCAGATGATGGCCATGATGACTAAGGTTCAAGAAAGTTTGTTGCGAGTGAGCAAATATGTGACTGGTATGTCGAAGCGCATGGATGGGATCGAGGCTCGAATGGGCGTTCTTGAATTGTCAGTAGGCGAGCTTGCAAAGCATATGAACCAATTGAGCGAAAGGGATGCAGGTCGCGACAACCTCTCACAACCGGTACCCTCTCCTAACACAAGCATGTTCGCTATTATCGACTCTGGAGTGGGGGTTGTTCAGCCGAACCTAGTGTGCGCTGATGGACCCTCCAGCTATGGTGTGTTTGCACAGGTCCGACCTCGACCTCTGACTCCAGGTCTGCAGATCAGACCCGGTTTGCTAGGTTCAGGAGTGGCCCTGAACCAGGGTGCTGGCACTGCAGCGTCGGCCAGGCTGAGGGCTGACCAGGCCCCACTTCCCGAGGTTGTGCGTGGGGGCGCTGCTGTAGCCCACCAACGCACAGAGAGTCATGGACCATTGTGGCTGGGTTCGAACCCGAGAGGGTTCGGCCCAGATTATTTTGCAGCGGGGCCCAGGCCCGGTTTTCAGGGACCATCCTTTGGGTCCCCGAAAGCGGGTCCGAGTTTCAAACCCCCTTACCCAACCTACTCAGTTGGGTTCGGTTCGTGGTTCACCCTGAATCAGACCCAACCCTTTAATTGTGACCCACAAAATGGATCCAGTGTTGACCCAAACTTGTATCGGACTTGGACGGAGCTCCAGTTTGAATTTGAGTTAGGTCAAAACCAGACCTATTTTGTTATGGATCAAGGATCGAGTTCGAACCAAGCATTCTCACACCATAACTCGATCCATGATCTTACCCATCCCATTCTGGGTCCGACGAGTAACTTAGGATTAGACCCGATCTATATCCAATCAGGCAAATTATCTCAATAATATACCAACCAAACTCAATCCCCGCACTCAAACCAACCCATTAACCAATCCTCGATCCAAAACCCAATACCTTACCCGACCTAACACCACTATCCTCGCTTGGCCCATAACTCAAACTCGTATTATCCCATTCCTACCCACCTAGAGCCCGAGACCTGACCAACCCTTCCACCTATAGCAGGGCCACCTGTCATACCGATGCCACAACGTCGGCCACATATAGTTCCCACTCACGGGCGAGCCAGACAAAGACAGATTCCTGGGCAAATTCAATAGGAACCGGTGCGACCAGAGCGCCGACCACAGGTCACCGGAGTTCATCAACATCAGTTACTAGGAGAGCAATATCGTGCTGAAGGAGATGAGGTCGTGTTGGATGATGACGCTTTCTTAAACGAGTACCCCGCAGGCATGGTGGATGCCCGTCAGCAGAGAGTAACAGAGCACCCTTCCACATACTGGGTGAAGCTGGATCTTCAAGAGTTCGCAAGTCGTTTCGATGTGGAGCAGTTCTTCGACTGGTCTTATGCAGTCCAGTTCTTCTTTGACTACCACACTGTCGTTGAACACCATTGTGTCTCACTAGCGTCTACTCGGTTGAGAGGCCTAGAGTAGACATGGTAGGTTGAGTTGCAGAGGTCGAGGGAACGACAGTGGCTAGAGCGCGTACAGACATGGGAGGAGATGCAGAGGTTGATGCAGTCCAAGTTTGTGCCGTCAGACCACGCCGAGAGAGCCTACAAGGAGTACCTTACCTTGCGTCAAGGCACACGAATTATGGCAGAGTACACTGCAGAGTTCCATCGTCTTTCCCTACGAGTGCAGATCAAGGAGACCGCTCGCCAGCAGATCACGAGGTATATTTCTGGTCTCCGTCTTGTTATTTCTGATGACTTCAATTGTGTCACAGTCGAGTCTTTAAATCAGGCAAGCAGTTATGCCATGAACATCGAGGAGAAGTTGAAAAGGAGGCAGGATTATCGAGTCTCCCGTAGTGACCAGTCCAGTTGACCCAAGTCGAGTTTTCCTACGAGGAGAGAGAGCTCCCCTAGAAAGGAAGACTCAAAGTCCACCCCTGGAGTCGACCCTAGCAAACCCAACCATTCTGGACCCGCTTACCACACTAGATCCAAAGCCAAGCCCAGTGAATCTACCATTCGTTGCTTCAGGTGTCAGGAGTTAGGTCATGTTGCATCCAAGTGCCCCATCGTGAGCAAGAGCACCCATTTCGTCGAGGGTATTGTTGAGTCAGTGTCCGATAGTGAGAGTGAGGATGAGACATTTGTCGAGGGAGATAATGAGAGGAAAGTTGTCGAGTTCGACGGCAATGTCGAAAATTTGTTATCCATCTGTCATGTTTTGACCGCACCCCGAGAGACGGCCCCAGCAAAATGGTTGCGAAATAACATTTTTAGAATTAGGTACAACTATGAGGGGCACGCGTGTGATGTTATCATTGATACTGAGGTGTGCGAGAATATGGTGTCCGAGAGCGTCGTGTCGACCTTGAACTTAAAAACGGATAAACTGTCTCAACCTTATAAGATGACGTGGTTCAAGAAGGGGAACGAGGTCCCTATCAACCAGCGTTGTCTAGTTCGGTTTTCTATGAAGGAGCATTACCACGATGAGGTGTGGTGTGATGTAGCTCCCATGAACGCGTGTCACATCTTTTTGGGATGTCTCTGGCATTTTGACCGCAAGACCATTCATAATGGCCATAGGAACACCTACTCGTTCATATTTAAGGGTCATAAGATAGTCCTTCTCCCCATCAAGGAGACTGGTTTTTCCACGGTGGATAAACCTGAGCGAGTTCTCCGACTTGCAGGCCTATCCTATCAGTCTTTCTTGAGCCATTGTCGAGAGAATGGTTATTGTTATGCCCTGGTGGCTAAGTTGTCGACGAGTACGTCCTTGCTCGTTCCCGCGGGCATCACACCCCTTATTGAGGAGTTTCGCGACATTATGCCAGATGACCTCCCAGATGGCTTACCTTCCACGTGGGTGGTGCAGCACACTATTGATTTTGTTCTTGGATCGAGCCTGCCTAACCTCCCTGCATATCGCATGAACCCGTCGGAGCATGCTGAGTTGTTGAGGCAGGTTCAGGAGTTACTGCAAAAGGGCTTTATTCATAAAAGTGTGAGCCCTTGCGCAGTACCCGCCCTGCTCACCCCTAAGAAAGATGGGTTCATGCGCATGTGTGTAGATAGTCGAGTGATCAATCGCATCACTGTCAAATACCGTTTTCCCATCCCTCGTTTGGATGATATGTTTGACATGTTGGCTGGTGCTTCCATTTTCTCCAAAATCGGTTTAAAAAGCGGGTATCATCAGATTCGTAGCCGACAGGGGGATGAGTGAAAGAGGATATTCAAAACACGTGATGGGTTGTATGAGTGGTTAGTCATGCCATTTGGGTTATCTAACGCCCCAAGTACTTTCATGAATATGATGACCCAAGTGTTGCGTCCTTGTATAAGAAAGTTTGTCGTTGTATATTTTGATGATATTTTGATTTATAGCTCATCTTTGTCTGATCACTTGAGTCACCTGCGTCAGGTCTTAGAGATTTTAAGGAAAGAAAAATTATATGTCAATGCCAAAAAGTGTGAGTTTATGACATCCAGTGTCGTATTCTTAGGTTTTATTGTGTCATCTGATGGACTTAAGGCAGATCCCACAAAAATCTGTGTGATCGTAGATTGACCTACCCCAAAGACTATAAGAGAGGTTCATAGTTTCCACGGGTTAGCCACTTTTTACCGACATTTTGTGAGAAACCTCATCACCCTTATCACGGAGTGCCTAAACGGTACTAGTTTTCATTGGACGGCTGCTGCTAGAAGGGCCTTTACTATTATCAAAGAGAAAATGACTAGTGCCCTTGTCTTGGCCCTTCCTGATTTTAGTACAGTCTTTGAGGTTGAGTGTGATGCCTCTAAAGTGAGGATTGGTGCGGTCTTGAGTCAGAACCGCAGACCCGTTGCTTTTTTTAGTGAGAAGCTGACTCAGTCCAGGTGTTAATACTCCACTTATGACGTTGAGTTTTACGCTGTAGTGCAAGCCCTTCATGATTGGAGGCATTATCTTATTTATAAGGAGTTTGTCTTGTACACGGATCATGAGGCATTGAAGTATCTGAATAGTCAAAAGAAGTTGAGTGCTCGTCATGCCAAGTGGGTCAGTTTCTTGCAAGAGTACACCTTCACGATTTACCATCAATCTGGTACTCTGAACAAGGTGGCTGATGCTCTTAGCAAAAAGAACAGTCTTCTGATGACTATGTCGATGCAGGTCATTGGGTTCGAACAGTGCAAGGAGTTGTAGCCGACAAACCCTGATTTTCAGCAAGTCTGGGAAGGGTGTCTCTCCTCTGATCGCACTACCGATCAACGATTTAGTATCCATAATGGTTACCTCTTTCACGGTAACAAGTTATGTGTGTCTGTCTTCTCTCTTAGACTTCAGTTGATTTTCGAGTTACATGAATGGGGACTAGCTGAGCATTTTGGACATGATAAGACGTTCGCTCTATTAGATAAACACTACTTTTGGCCCAAAATGCGCAAAGATGTTGTCAAGTTTGTTTAGAGTTGTCGTGTATGTCAAGTGTTCAAGGGTCGACGTCAGAACAATGGATTGTATACTTCGTTACCCATCCCTGAGCGTCCCTGGGAGCATGTGTCCATGGATTTTATTGTGGGTCTCCTTAAAACCCCGCATCATTTTGATTCAATGGCTATTTTTGTCCCGTGTAAGTGAACCACTGATGCCACACTAGTAGCTTTCTATTACTTTAAGGACGTGGCCCGCTTTCATGGTTTACCTCACATGATCACTTTAGATCGTGACATGCATTTTATGAGCCATTTTTGGAAATCATTATGGGCCTTGTTGAAGACCAAGCTTCAGTTCAGTAGTGCTTACCACCCTCAAACAGATGGCCAAACCAAAATTGTCAACCACACCTTAGGAAACCTGTTACGGAGTCTCGTGGGGGAGAATGTCAAAACATGGGACCTAGTATTGCCCCAAGCCGAGTTCGCATATAACAGCTCCATCAACCGGTCTACAGGCAAATCTTCTTTCCAAGTGGTTTATGGTCGGTCACCCATGCATATAGTAGACCTAGCACCTGTGCCTAGTATCCCAGACCCAGCCCCGGATGCATTTGATGTCATCGAGTACGTGCGTGATATCCACAGATAGGTCTGAGCCAAACTTGTTGAAAGCTACTAAGCCTACAAAGCTTTCGTGGATCAAGGTCGTCGTGATGTCCAGTTTCAAGTTAGTCAGTTAGTATGGGTTTACTTGCGTCCCGAGTGTTTTCCAGTAAGTACCTATAACAAGTTGAGTCCTAAGAAGTATGATCATTTTAAGATTCTTAAGTAGTTGGGTCCTAATGCCTACCTCCTTAAAGTACCCGAAGATTGACACATTTCACCTATATTCAATGTGTCTGATCTATATGCTTCTAGAGACAACAAGTCGTCAGAGCCGACTTCTTCCCAACCAGGGGAGAATGATGCAGGACAGGATGGACCCAGATCCATACAACCTGACCTAGGTGTCAGTGGACCGGATTTATACCCTGGGATTGAGGATCGGACCCAAGTAGTGGATTCGATTCAGATTCCCGTACCGAGACATGAAGAAGAGGTCCCTCTTCGTACCTACTCCAGACGAGCATAGAGAGTACAAGGCGGGATGCCCCAGATCCAGCAGCATCGAGTTTGTCTCGGGTCCAAGGACTCAACCAGGTCTCCAGATCCATTTGCAACTTATTAATACCCTGTTTAGGGTTGCGTGAAAGAAGAGAGAAAAGAAATCAAAGATTGGAGCAGCCTTCCTTCAACTTTTTGGTCTTTTTTTATATTCTTTTATTCCTTATGTGATTAGCTTGTTCTTTTTCATTCACGTACTGTTATTGCTTCTTCTCAACAGTTCCGACGCTCTATTGAAATAAAAGAAACAAACAGCACCCATATTTTTTGGGTGGCCTTTTTTTTTCTGTTATCACTGCATATCACACGATCGTCGTGCCCACCATTTCCGCAAACAGTTGTTTCACAGCCGATCCTCCCAACTGCATCAGCTTCATATTTACTTAGGAAACGGTTTGGATTCCTGCAGGATGTGATTAGTATCAGATTCAGGTACTCAGATATTGGCGAATTGGAGTCGGATTCGGTTGGAGAAGAGGTGCATATATATAAAACCAAATATAACTAAACAAATATAATCACATTCAGATATCGAATGGACTAGTTAAGAAATCTTAAACCCTAATCTGAACAGGATTATTAACCGGACTTGGTTCCCATTACGGATGCCAACTAATCAAATGGCTGATAACATTGGATTCTTTAAAATTCTTTAATTTTATTTTTTTTGTTAGGCCAAGCTAAAACCCTCCGTACACCCCAAACCCTAAATTACACTGATGGGTTTTGAACCTGCAACGTCCCAACACAAAGGTGACATACACTAGCTAGCTCCCCCCCCACCATCTTTACTTTTCAGCATAGAAAACCAACGTGCTTACCCTTTGGCTTTGAGCCAAGTAGTCATTCTGTTGTCACTAAAGAACTTCAACTTAGCTTCATTATGTACATCTAGGGGTATCAATGGGCCGGGTTTGACTTGGATTCGACCCGTACCAAACCCTACAGGTTAGGGTTTCATGATAAGTAAGAAAGTCCGATTGGAATCCAGGTCAGGCCGGAAGGGCCTGATTAGTATATGGATCCGGGTATGGTTTGTGAGATTTACATGCCATACCCGGGTTCAACCCTATTTTCCATTAAGATCAGTGATTTTTCAATGTAAAAGAGATAAAAAATACTATTTTATAGGGTATGGACCGGGTCTGGTTATGTAATCCTTAAAGGACCTGGGTATGGTTTTCCTTATAGTGGACTCGATCAGACCTGAGCCTGGACCTGGTACCAGCACCTCAAAGTCATATCCAGATTCAGATCCACTTGAGTCTGAACTAGATCCGACCCGCTGACACCCTATGTACATCCACTTACAGCACATGGATATTCCATTTTGACTCTTGTTCCATATTGAATGTTTTAGAAAAAAATGACCAGATCCTCATGTCATGTGACATAGCATCTACCTTACTTTAACCCTTCATGTGCTTCACGGAGGCAGGACCAGGTGCAATCACATTGCACAAATGCAATGTGCTGCTGCACCTAATCACCATCCATCTTCCGTTGTACAGCCTGTCAGAGTGGGGCCCAACAGCAGATATATGGTGAACAGGAGCAGCAGCACATTGCATTTGTGGCCTTAGTGATTGCAATTAGGTGGTGATCCTCCTTCCTTCCCAATGTTGTCAGTATGAAATGGGCCAACGATTCAGGTGAATTGGCCGATACAGATTCTCAAGTGAATCGTTTTGAATCGGCCAAAAAATAACAATAAAAATATTACGTGCATTCAGAACGTGATACATGTTAAATTTATTAAATTAATATTAAAAAATTAATTTAAGCTATTTTTTTACATTTGTTAAAAATAACCGATTCAAGTCAGTATCATATGGATTTTCTGGCGATACGATAAGTATCGGTCGATTGAGGCTGATACGCACCGTTGCTAACCAATTAATTAGTGATTGCTTATTTCAGTGCTCCGTCGGTTTGGTGGGAGCAATTTGCTCAAGTCACCATGTGATGACGTTGTAAGTTCGAACCCTGCTGCTATGGGTGGTTGTATAACTGACTTGTCTAAATTAATCCCAGCCAGCTTGATCATAAAAAAAAAATTAATAATAATAAAAAAATAATTTCTTACCTTGAATGTCCAGCCAAGCACATGCTAAAAGCAACAATTTGATAAGCTTCATACCTTCACCGCTTCAACGGAGACTGTAGCTCGCATGTTTGATGGGATATATGAAGGGGTGTCAACGGGTCGGGTTTACCTGGACCTGACCCGAACCAAACCCTATAGTGTTTGGGTATAGTGATAAATAATAAGACCTGATTAAGACCCGGTTCTGGATCCAAAGGTCCGATTAATACATGGACCCGAGTATAGTTTGTGAAATTTTATACCAGACTCTGACCCGATCTGAGTTACCATTAAGACCTAGAAAATTTTAATGTAAAAATGATAAAAAATATGGTTTTAACGGGTATGGACCGGGTCTGGTTCATGTACTTTTTATCAGGTCTGGGCATGATTTTTTATAGTGGACCTGATTAAGCCCGAGTTCAGACCCAATACCATACCCGAAAACCGGGTCCAAGTCTGGTTTCACCTGGTCCAAACCAAACCCGACCAGTTGACACCCCTACATATGCGGGTACTCAATCTAGATAGAAATGAAATCTAAGGAGTATGAACAATTTAAAATTTAAAACCTTGGTCACTTTTTTTTTTTTTTTTTGAGAAGAATGGCAAATAAACCTTTATCGTTCACAATATATAGTTTATGGACCAGCTTCAAGCAATAGGAAGTCATATTTTTGGAGGGAGTTGGACGCACTTTGCTTAGAGTTGGACACAAGCTATGCCACATGGACGCATCATTCTGGCGGTGTTTCTATAGTGACACGAGTCGGACACCATTTTGATGGTGTGTCCATGGTGACATGAGCTGCTGATACACTCGGACACTGATTCGTAGGTACAGTTAATATTTTAATAATTTTAATGTTTTATTATGTTTTTGAAAAAAAAAAATTTTAATATTGAAATGTTAATAAAGAGTTTTTATTAATTAAAAATTAAACCTATTTTTCTAAAAGATTTGCAAATTTACAAGTCAAACCTATGTCACGCATCCTCGTACGTGTCCGCTTATCTTTGTGACATAGGCAACAAGTTACCCTTCAGCTTCATTTAGGTGATTTGAGAGTTTTTTAACCTAAAACAATTCATTGGATCACTGAAGTGGTGGTGGATCGGTGGAAAAGAAGACAAGTGATGGGTAGGGATGTAAATGGTTCAGATTCGGGTCAGAAATAAACATGCATTATCAAGTTCGACTTAGTTGGATTTGGCCTAATCTAATTTGGATTCAGATTCTGATTTGAATTTGGATGAAAAAAGATAAAACATAAACCCCGTATCACTACAAGGATGCAGGCCAATAACGTCCATATATCTCACAACTATTACCCTATTTCTCACCACTATAAGCCTATAATAGCAAGATTTTTTGTCAATAAGTTGTCGAAAAAAAAAACTTTGTTGAGTAATAACGATGACATTTATAGCTCACCGTTAAAGGGTGAATCAACATCAACGGAGAATCTTGTCAGAACTAGGAACACCAATAGCGGCATGACAATCTTTAATGGTGAAGTTATTTTAACGATGAAATAGGATATAATGGTGAGAATTAATACATCATTATAGGCTATAATACAGTGATCTCGCCTATAACGGTGAGACAAGAATCTTGCCGTTATAGGCTATAAACCTCCAAACAAAAAATTAGTTTTCAAATTTTTTTTACATTCAACAAAAACTTGCAACAAACGTATACTTAAAATATGTTTTCAAAAATACCCTCACGTACATCCTCTCCAAGCCGGCAACAAACATATACACTTCTAATATTTACATAAATCAAAATTTAATTTGTGTCATGGATTTATACATTTTCAAAGTTATGTAGCATCTTTTTTAATTAGATGTTACGTAACCCTGAAAATATATACACATAACAGGAGAATCAAAACAATTAGACCATAAACAAGTAAACAAAGAGTTTAAAAATTATAGCAAAGTAGAAAATTGTAGTTAAACAAAGTGAGTTTAAAAATTTTAGATCTAGGATGAAGGGTTCTGTCTGTGCATATGCATGAAGGTCTGCATCTCCTTTCTAAACTTTCTATCTGCTTCTCTTTCTATCGCACCATTTTTCACCTTTCTCGTTTTTGTTCTTCTCAATCTGTCCTTTATTCTTCTCTTAATTGTTGGAGCTTTATCTGTGTCGCCTCTAGCAGAGAAGATAGCTCTGAAGCTCATATCTAGCTGTAAAAGGTTGGTTTGGATGGAATGACAAATGCATGCTTTTCGAAGAACTTGGCAAAGATGTCTCACTACGTCGTCGATGGACCTCCTTGTGAAGAAGATGTTGAGATTTCAATCTCTACATATTGCAGTTTCGCCTGCGTCATTAATAATTGGTTATCAGTCACTAATGATAATGTACAAAATAAAATGAATGAATATGGCACTACAAAGTGTAAGTTACTTATAAAGGTGTTTTCTGCTTCACTACAAATGAATGTCTTGCGATCTGAATATGTGTGCAAATCTTTGTAGAATGCACTCGCCGTCGGTTCCTACCCATCTATTTCAATTTGCAAATAACAAATTAAGAATTTATTAGATCAAACATATTTAATACTATAATATATAAAAAAAATAAACTTAAGAAATAAGAAATATATTTACACTTAATTGAGTCAGATTTTTAGTTAGGTTTAGGTTTTAGTCGGATCTAGGTTTGGGATTACATGCAAAACTTAATACCAAACCCACCTAATAGACTCATATTCGGGTAAGGTATCAGGTTGCACCTGAACTGTTTACATCCTAACTAGTGGGTGCATATACTAAAATCAAAATATGGCTTGAGAGGACGGCCTTGGACTTGGAAACCATTGCGAGCGTAGTCAAATGGATCATAGTTTGGAAAGACTTTGCAAAATTGTTTGAATTAATATTCTTGGATGGCATCAAAATAAGTGTATCATGCATGGTCATTCAACTTACTTTTGGCATGATATAAGGTTAGATTGTTGGAAAAGGCTTCAAAATAAACTATTTTCTACGATGATAATGTATATATCACTTGATTTTTTATAAAGATTTGATTGATTTATTGTTTGCCACTAAAGTACTTTTGAAAAATGTTTAGTCCTATATCTAAGAGGGAGAGATTTTTTTGGTGGTTTAAATATTATTTTTTGCATTTTTAAACCTTTGGAAACCTTTGTATCTTAGAGTGACTTACATGAACTGACACATCAACCATCCGTGTGTGTATGCGTAAGGGCATTTTGATGCAAGGGCGTTTGAGGCACAATGTGATGCTTTGATAACACACTTTGTAATTCTTATCCTCACAGTGGTGCGACACACATTTAGAGGTGTCTTGGTTTGTTTTGATTGAATCAAGCTTACCTTGACTTTTGACTGAGCCAACTTTGACTTTCAGTTTTACGTATTGATTGGGCTCATTTGAGAGTATTTAAAGGTGTTTATGAGTCTGTGACTGTTGGGCATTTTTGGAGGTCCTTGATCGATGGTGAAAGGAGAGCGATAATTCAAGGTTATTTTTGTCTATTGTTTAAATCATTGAATTTATGACCATTCAATATAATTTATCATCCAAAACCTTGTTAGCCTTCCTAAGTTACAAATACTTCATTTTTGACTTTTTGATTATCAAATTTTCTGATTCTTAAACTTTCTTACTTTCTATCCTTTTGTTTCTCGTTTGGCTGCAAGTTCGTGTGTGGGTGATGATAAAAAGATTTGAATGTTATGAAGATGAGACTTACCCGGATTACGTAAATCCTTTTTAAGATTAATTATGGGGACATCGTTGCAAGCTCCGACCATCCTTCGCCTGACGAGAAGGTAAAGACATGGCAAGTTTCACAATCTTCATAGCTTGAATCGCGCCACCGTAGATTTCAATATACAAATAAAAGATAAAAACATGTATAAATACATAATCCAAAAATTAAATGAAATTAAAATAAGTTGATTAGGGATTTAAAAAAATACTTTTTTCAGACTCGAAGGTCTCTTTATCATTCATGCTCCTTCTTGTCCGTTAGCATATAGATATGAGTGTTCTTGAATGGTGTTGGGACAACATAACGGCATGACTTGCATAGACGTGTTCTTGCAGGGCCAACACGTAGGTATTTAGATTTAGATTTTTTGATAATTTTTAGGTAATTTTCTGATGTTCAAGGTATAGGGGTGAACCCCTATTTATAGAGTACTAGGAGAGTCTTCCCTTGGAAGGAAGACTCATCCAAGAAGAGTCCTCCTACCGTATAAGATGGTTGGATAAGATATAGATATTTCTGAAATGCTCCTTTAGGACCCCATATGATCTTTTCCTTTTTGCTGATTTCATGTTCAGGTCCTTTATATCCTAGATCATGGATTCTCACTTTGGGTGCGGTTGAGAGTGGCTCTATGATGCCTTGTTGGTTTCTACCCAATCCCTTAAAAGCTTGGTACCCCATGGTTAAGGTGATTCTCCACCCATTGAGGTATTGAAAGACTTGTTTGTACTAAGCGTAACTTTTAAAATGAGAATCGTCTATCATCTTCTTGTACTGGAGGCTTTGGTGTCAAGAGACAATTCTGTGAGAAAATAAGGGTATATTCTTTTTGACTTGGTTCGCACCACCTCCTTGACATTTCTTCTTAAGTGAGAGTATAGAGATATTGTCTTTTTGTAGGATGAGATCTTTCTTACGAGACACAGAAAGAGATACCTTGGTATGATCGTTTGGTGGGTCCAGGCGAATGACAATTACCTTATGGGACATCCCTGAAGATTTTTCTTTCTCCTGTGAAACATACCTTGTCTGTATTTTCATGCCCTCATGCTAGCACACTTGGTGAACCACTAATGGTTAACAGAGACCATCACTACATGAGTTGACTCGAGGAATGCAGACCACTGTGTTGGTTGATGCTTTGTTGATCTGTTTTGAGAACCATTCCTCTCTAAGCTCACAAGCTTGGACTTTTTTCTCTTTATTGTGGTTTACATTCACATTTTTGTATGACTATTCTTGCTCTTGATTTATAAGGAAGTTACCATTTTTGATGTTGTTCTGAATAACATGTCCGAGGATAAAACATTCATCAGTGTAGTGCCCCACAACTTTGTGGCATCGATAGTACTTAGTCGGGTTGTTTCCTTTCATTTGTAGTGGGTTCAACACCTCGGGTAACTTCACCAATCCTTCCTTTAACAAGAGATCCAGAATGTCTGATCAAGCTTATTGGAACTTGGAGAATACTCTGTCCTTAGTCTATTTTGGGTTTGCCTTTTTTGGGGTGGTTCTCTTGTTGCTTGCCTTCTGACCCTTATTGCCTTGCTTCTGGTGGCCTTGGACAATGTTGAATTGACCCTTGGACAAGTCTGACTTCTTGTATATTTTGTTGTCCCTGTTGTGGTTTAGGAACCCGTTATACACTCATCT
This sequence comes from Nuphar pumila, assembly GCF_984573655.1. NCBI lineage: Eukaryota > Viridiplantae > Streptophyta > Magnoliopsida > Nymphaeales > Nymphaeaceae > Nuphar > Nuphar pumila. The sequence goes on from NC_143262.1 coordinate 6,638,078, forward strand.
TTGAATGCCTACCTCAAAAGTTATAACCTTCTTGATAAGTTCAGTGTATGTTTTAATGTGAGTCAAGTTGTTGAGGCTTCATAGAGGTTGAGAGAAGTTGTCCAGTAGGATGACCAATGCATGAGAGTCTGAGATTGACTCCTTCATCATACTGTCTATGGAAGAACACCTGTTGATGAACGTGTGAGCACCTTTCTCTTTCTTTTGTTTCAGGTTGTAAAACTGACTGATGGTGAGAAGGGTCCTTAGATTGAATTTAAATTGTTCTATGAACAAATTTATGACTTGATTAAATTTTCTTTTGTTCTAGAGGTTCAGAGTGACAAACCATTTCTAATGCCTCTCCCTTCAGGCTTCTGGAGAACCAATTAATTGGCTTCCTATCGTTGTTTTGATATTTGACCATACTTTTCATGAATAAGGACAAGTGAGTCCTTGGGTCCCTTTTTCTCTGAACTTTAAGAATTTTGGAGGAGACTTATCATCCTCATCACCGTATCCTTCTGGTAGAAAGTTGTTTATGAAATATTCTTTCCAGTTCTTATCTATATATCTTATTTCTGATATTAGGTTTTGGACCATGTCTTCCAATAATTTGATCTTTTTATTCGACTAGGGCGACATGGTTTGATCTGGACGGGTCAACCTAGATATGTGGACTCCCCTCTCCACATTAGAAAGTTGGGACTCTCCCCACTAATTGTGCTCTTTGTTCACTTGTGGCTTTAGAGTCTGTCTGGTCTTTCTTTTGGTCTCTCTATCGGACCGTGCCCTCTCACATTATGACTTGTGGGCTCTTCAGGCTCTTCTTTCAGCTCTTGCTTATTATTGTCTCAACTGTTCTTAGATCTCTCTCATCTTTTCCTTTATTCATTTTATATTTTGTCTTAGTTGTGCAAGTACATCCGCTTCCTTGGACCAGGCTTTGAAATGCGAGGTCCTAGGGGTTCGTCTTGTGGTCGACTCACCTGTACTAAAGCTATCCATTTTGTAACCTGTGTAAGAAACTTTATAAGACTAGTGGGGGTGCCATTTTTTAGACCAAGCTTTGAAGTGTGAGGTCTTAAAAATTTATTTTTTGGTAGACTCATCCATGTTAGAACTACCTATCTCGTAACCCTCTCAGAAAACTTTATGAGATCGATGAGGATACCATTGTGAGATGAACTCAGGGAACATCAGAGTCTTTCTCCTTTTTGGGTCATCCATAGACTCAACAGGAATGTTTGTGTGGGTCCTTTCTTTAAGATCATCATCGAATATGATGTTTTGCATCAGATGGGGTGACATCCCTTACGTGATATTCTCCAAAGGTGGTTCTTCTGGGATGGATTAGATTTAGTGTTTTCAAGTATGCATTATACCCCAAGCAAAGCAACAAGAGATTTTCAAGATAATGGGTACCTTAAAAACCTTTATTCACTAATCCAGAATGCCTCTTCGGGTTTTAAGACTCTCTTTCGGGTCCACACTGATATACCTATGCTAACAACTTAAATGTACTAATGTAGAGAATATGACTCCAGTGATACTACCACCGATATACTCAAGTTAACAACTTAAGAATACTCATAGGGGGATCCAGAGATTCAAATAATAGGACAGTAGAATTTGAAAAATGCCAATAAAAGAAAGGCTATTTTCCTAAAAGATGAGGAAGATAAAAATAAAGAGTACACAATGAGATCAAGCAGTGTTTCAAAACAAGTCCTAACTTGCTGGAGGTTGTATTTTTTTATTTTTTATGTAACATGTAAATCTCTAGCAAGTATTTCTAAAATTATAAGAACACCTAGGTGTAATATTGATGCATGAATCTAATGCAAAGCAACCTATTCATGAGATAACATAAATTAAATAAAAAATTATCAAAAAGAAGCAAAAGAAGGCACAAACGCGAAGATCTATAAATGAGACTACTTGTCAGCAGACGATAGAACCTGCAGACATGAGGGTATGCAAATGGCACTGCCTATCAGTGGACGACATAACTTGCAGATACAAGGGTTTGTGAATGGCAGTGCCTATCAGCGAACGACAGAACCTGCATACATGAGGGTCTGCAGATGACATTGCCTGTCAAAGGAATGGCAAAACCTGCAGATATGAGGATCTGCAGATAACATTGCCTACAACGAACGACAGAATCTGCACACGCGAGATCTGCAAATGACCAAACATTACCAAACAACACAGTCTTGCAGAATTTTCCAACAGACATTGTCATATGACGAATATACAAACACAAGGGTCTTCAAACGATGATTGGCAGACGACCAAAGCTTAGCGGATGGCCAAAGCTCAATAGACAACCAAAGCTCAGAGGATGGCAAAACCGAGATTGTCGACCGACAGAGACAGACAACTTGAGAAAAAATAATTTTTTCAAAATTTGTCCATGATGCAATTCTAGCTACGAAAATTAAAAAAAGTATGGTGTCCCATCACGGTAGCCAAAAACTATTGATAAAAGATTTAAATATTGGGAAGATGAGACTTACCTGAATTATGTAAATCCTTTTTAAGATTATGAGGACATTATTACAAGTTTTGACCGTCCTTTGCCTGACGAGAAGGTAAATATGTTAGAGGTTTCTCAATCTTTGCAGCTTGAATTGCGTCGCCACAAATTTCAATATAAAAATAAAAGATAAAAACATGTATAAATACCTAATCCAAAGATTAAATGAAATTAGAATAAGTAGATTAGGGATCTGGAAAAATACCTTTTTCATATTTGAAGGTTTGTTTTTTCGTTCATGCTCCTTATTTTCCGTTGGCATGTAGATATGAGTGTTCTTCAATGGTGTCAGGACATTGTACCAGCAAGACTTGTGTAGACGTGTTCTTGCAGAGCCAGCATGTAGGTATCTAGATGTAGATTTTTTGATAATTTTTAGTTAATTTCTTAATGTTCAAGGTATAGGGGTAAGCCCCTATTTATAGAGTTTTAGGAGAGTCTTTCCTCAGAAAGATGACCCATCCAAGAAGAGTCCTCCTGCCGTATAAGGCAGTTGGATGATATAGGAATAAGCCACAACTTATCCATGTGTTCGGTGCAACGAACGGTGTTATGCTTTGTTGTCCCGTAGCAGACAATACTTTGCTCTACCGTCCTGTAATGAACGACATTATGTTCTGCCGTCAAATAATGGACGATTATCCGATTTGCCATCCAAGTGTGAGGGGTATCCAATTCTTGATGGTTACCTGCAAACACTTGTCTTCAAAAGATATTAGCAATTGTGCATCATAAAACTTTTGTGTCTAGAGTGGGATATGTCACCTGGTATTGTGAAGCAGTGTCATTCTGGAGGTTCAAGCCTAGTTGTATCCTGGAAACTCAGTTGTGCACAAACATAACTTTCAAACTTGAAAATCACGAAGTGGAGCGATTGAGGTTCTAAAGATAGCAATATTAAGAATGTGCCTCTAAGCTTGGGATCTCGGTTTTCTAAAATTCTGTTTTTGGTCATCGTGTTCCAACATAGATGACTCCTCTCTCAAGCATGCATTTCCCAACCTTTTTTCTTAGGTAAGAACAAAGAGACTTGCATTTCTCAATCTTTCTCTTTTCATACATGCTCACATAGACAACTACATCGAAGAGGACACACACCTATTACAATTGATACAACTAGAGCTACATCTTTGTTTCTTACATGAAAGTTGGAGAGATTTTCTGATGACCTGAGAGAATGGTATGCCACTTAGGATAGGGCTCGTAAGTGAGCTGAATGAGACAAGCTTAAAGTGTTCAAGCCTGGTTCATTCTTGCGGTGAGACAAGCTGAAGTTTGATCTCATAATCAGTTTGAGTTAAATGAGTCAAGTTCGAGCTGACTTATTTATAAAAAAAATGCATTTTTTTAAAGCTAAAATAAATAGGATCACAAAAAAAATATATGTAAAATATATCTAAAATCTATTTCTTACTACATAATGAACTTATATGAGTCAAGACGAGCCGAGCTCCTATTGTTCATATTCAGCTTGCCGAGCTTACTTTACGAGTTTGAATGAGCTCTTTACGAGCCAAACATGAGCCCAGCCACAAGCAGCTCAGCTTGTTTCCCATCCATACTCAGTAATAGAATCTGATGTGTCTTGGTTTCCTTGCTTTGTTATCTTTGTTTTTTTGTTTCTGCCTGCTGCTGCTCAGGTGATCTCTCACCACCCTGTTCCCTAAATTCCCTGTGCAATTTCTTCATATCTTTGATTAAATTTATTTTCATTAAAAAAATGATAATGACTAAAACCAAAATAACTTGGATGTTTAAGTGGGCATCCTACACTGGTCAACTCACTTGTTCTTAAAAGAAAATAGTAGCTACAGTAATTGTTTTGTTAAAGATTCGATGCGATTCTTAAACTAACACAACAATGAAAATGACAATAATAGTCAATGGTAATGTCAGTGCTTATCATGATGACGACGAATGGTACGTATGATACCACCCACTGGCTGCATAGCATATACTATCTCTCACAGACTCACACCAACCCACCAAAGTGCTCCTTGAAGAAGATGTAGATTGGATTAGATAATCGATTGGTCACAAAATTTTATACTGTAAATTGATAAAGCCACTTTGATTTTAGTACTAGAAAAATGATAGCATGCATCTGTATTAGAAAGATGACAGTATGCATCTGATGCTACTTTATGCGCTTCCAGAACTTTAATTTGCCGCTGAAAATAACTTTTAGTTAAAGCTGCACTCACAAACTGGGGTCAACCCCAAGCCTTTCCTGCTCTCTCTAAATGCAGCATTTTAAAACATATATGCTGCCTGATTTAATGTAGACTTGATAGTGGCTGGCCATATGGTCATCCACAAAAAAAGTTGTATGAAACTTTGGTTGGTGGTTCGAGAAGTCTAGGAACCCTCGCCGAGAACCGGGTCACTTAATGGCCCACCACCATGAGAGGTAAACCCCATGTGAGGTCACCAACACCCAAGACCTTAAAGAGCCCACCAGTTAAAAGCAATCCACACAACTTTTGTGTAGATGGTGATGTTAATTTTTCATATACTCTGTAGCATCTTAAGATCTTAAGCAAAACATCTTTGGGTAGTTGTATTCACATCAGGTTCATTTGCATAGGTCTGGTCCATTTGCAAATAAATACATAGGAAAGTTGTATTCACATCAGGTCAGAATTGAACAGCCAAAAGTCATAAAAGTTCCATACTGAATCTGGTTCATTTGCGTCCCTAAGTGGTCGGTGCATGGCTCTAGGCATCATGGGATCTGATTCAGATCAAGTCACTACAAATACAAGAGAAACACCCCAATTAAAGTTCTCAAACTCAACACACCTGCAATTTGTCTACGTGCAGATATGATGAGCCAAAACGATTTCCCTTTCCCACCTGTTGCCCAAGTATCAGACCAAAAGGTGAGATCAAGACAATGCCACCAACTACAAATATACATGTTCATGCATGGTTATAATTGCTAGCTTAGCAAGATATATAGCTTATTCTGTGTTTAAGAAAATGATACACGCAGGCCGTATACTCCGAGAAACAACGCCATGGAAGATGGTGGTACGCTGCCTTCCATTACGTCACTGCCATGGTTGGTGTCGGGGTTCTCAGTTTGCCTTATGCTGTATCGTACTTTGGTTGGTAAGTAATCTCATGCCATCAATTTCAACGTACATGATGGTAAGTGACAATGAGATTCAATCTCTTATGGCATTGATTGGTTAAACACTGTCATCACTTTCAAGAAGTTCATAATATTGGTCTTATTGCACCTTAGAAATGATGCTTTGTCCAAGTTTTGAACTTGAAAGCAATAAAGATGATGGTAACAAACAGCAATAGCAGTTAAGACTTGTTGATAACTACTTGTCTAGTTGAATAGTTAAATGAGTGCGTATCAGGTCAGAGCGACCTCTGACGGTAACGATGTCATTCATCCATGCGATGAACGGCATCAAAGCACCATGGTTGGACTCAGCATCTCGTAGATGGGTCCCACATTTTTACCGTGCACCGTGTAGATATAAAATGAAACCTTGAGTTAAAGATTCATTAATAATTGAGCTGATGACCTTAAAACATTAATTTTCAGGGGACCTGGAGTATTGGTGCTGCTATTGTCATGGGCGATCACCTTGTTCACATTGTGGGAACTGATACATCTACACGAACATGTGCCTGGAAGGCGTTTTGATCGATATCACGAGCTGGGACAGTACGCATTGGGGCCCAAGCTGGGACTGTGGGTCATCTTGCCTCAGCAATTGATTGTTCAAATGGGGTGTGACATCGTGTTCATGATCATTGGAGGGAAGTCCCTCATGAAATCTGCAGAGATTATCTGTTCAAACTGCAAACAGTTTAGGCAGTCATATTGGATATGCATCTTTGGAACCATCCATGTCTTCCTCTCTCAGCTCCCAAATTTTGATTCTGTTGCTGGAGTGTCCCTAGTGGCCACAATCATGTCCCTAACGTAAATGAGCTCTCTCTCTCTCTCATATATATATATATATATATATATATATATGAAACTTTTGAACTTTTGGTTCGTCACCAATCATGATTAAGGCTTCTGTTCTATCTTGCTCAATTGGTGCAGCTACTCCACAATGGCATGGGCGGCTTGTCTAGCCAGGGGACCAATACCGAACGTGAACTATGCTTTGAAAAGGACCAGCCCCACTGATGCCATGTTCAGAGTGTTCAGTGCACTAGGGCAGATATCCTCTGCATATGCAGGCCATGGGGTTGTCATGGAAATCCAGGCAACAATCCCATCAACCCCACAGAAGCCATCAATCATACCCATGTGGAAGGGCTCCGTTATTGCCTACATCATCACTGCCTTCTGCTACTTCCCCACTGCACTCATTGGGTTCTGGGCTTTTGGACAGGACGTGGATGACAACATCCTCATGTCCCTTAGACGCCCACAGTGGCTGGTTGCTGCTGCAAATATGATGGTAGTCATTCATGTTACGGGAAGTTACCAGGTGAGACCAAGTCAGTAAATATCATGCCAGTCTTTCTTATCTTTGCATATATAAGCGTTGCTATTGCTTGTGTTTTGTTACTATTTAATCACAATAAGATGGGATTTTCTTACATGGATAACAAAAAATAAAAAATAAAATTTAAAGAAGCCCACAAGGGCTCCGGTCATGTATACGGGCGACTTGTGAATGTCACCAAGTTAACAGGACATCACAAGTTGGAAACCAATGGATGACATCTCTTGCTGCAAGGTCGAAGCTGGGTGTATACTTACTACCCGGTGGGCATGGGGACCTCAAGGGTTTTACCAAGAGGTCAGACAATGTGTCATTGATTTTGGGGGGCGGGTAGTTTTTTTTTTTTTTTGAAAAAAAAAGTTAATAAAAAAAGCTTTTTGTCCCTATTTTGCACAACATACCAAAAAACAAAGCCTACCTTTTTCTATCTTCCAAAATCATCCTTTCATTTCAAAATGTTAGGTCAAATGTGTGCTTTTGTATACAGTTATCTTAAAGATGGTTTTCCAATGCTTGGCAAAAAGGAGGGCTGATTTTGAAAAATGGGACAAAGGAAGGATGGTTTAGGTTTGCCTTATAAGGGAGGGATGATTATATATGGAAAAGACTCAAAGACAAATAAAAAATGACTATCACGAAGTTTGATGAAAATTTTTAATTTCAAAATATCATAAAATTTTGCCTCACTACAAATTTCTTATGAATGAGATCCGTGACGTTGATAAAAAGAAATTTCAATTTCTCGTGGAAAATGCTCCGCATGTCTGGTTGGAGCCCAACTCCAACTCGCCTATATAAAAATATAAATATATAAATAAATAAATAATATATATATATATATATATATATATATATATATATATATATAATAAAAAAACAATTTGCCTGCTAACTTTTTGCACATGAAAGAGCAACCATTCTTTTTCCAAGATAGTTTGCACTTTTGTTCATTCTCAACAATGTGGGCGACCTATGATTTAATAGCATCCTGGCATGGCTTGATTCTTAGATTTTAAAAGTTGTCACCTATACCACTAGTGTTTTTAAAGCATCTTTCTGCTTTTTCTTTCTTTCTCACTTTTGGTTATCCCCAAAATATGCTAGAAAGAATAATAGATAGTTTCTAACAGCTTTAAACAGATTTTATTACCAAAAATCTTAACAAGCTCCAACAGTTTTTTGGAAGGCGTTTGTTATACTCAAGGGAAGAATATTTCCTTTGAAAGAGCCACTTTAGAATAAATGTACTTTATCAGGGAGGGTGGTATGAACTCATTTCGATAGGAAAGTTGTTTTTTTGCATTTATTATGAAATTTATTTCAAATACCCGCCAAATGTTTTGGTCTAATTTATGTATACACCAAACTTTTGGGAATTTTCCCACCAAAGTTTGGTAATAGTTAATCAAATTTCTCTGAACCTAAATTGTCGTTAGGTTATCCATGGGTAGGGTGGGTAGGGGACTGGCCCGGCCTGGGCTCGTTTAGAGCTCGGCCCGACGGGCTTTAAGTGCTGCCCGACTCCAAGATGGATCAGCCCGTTTATTAACGGTATGAGTTTTGGCCTGGTTTTCGACGGACTTGGGTTTGAAGAGCAGCCCATGGCCTGGCTCATTGGTCCGATAGGCCAATGTGGAGTGGGTCAGGTTCAACTTGAACCCGACCCAAATCCATTTGTAAATAGTAATAATTAACAAGTTCCCAACTTTCTATGTACCCAACTAATTATCTTTAGATTTTTCATAAATTAATGCAACTAATTAGGTAAATAGTACGTAATAGTTACCAAGTTATTATGCAATAGTTAATTTTTTAAAATTTTATATTATTACAAAATTAATAAATTACTCAAGCCCATTAGATCAGAGGCCGGGTTTCGGCCTGGTACTAACGGGATAGCGCCTAAAATCTTGTCTCCACCCATCGGGCCACCAGCCCCTATGCCCACCCCTATCCATGGGTCCCTATGCCCACCCCTATCCATGGGTTAGTCTTTGTGTACATTGTGGATGGTGAATATGCCAAATCACTTTTCATATGACTTATCTGCCTTCTATCCCTAACTCATGTTTTAAAGTTACTATTTTTATTTTTAACTTTTCTTCATGCTTAACTAAAAGTACTGTTTTGCCCATACAATATGCCCAATCACAACTACTGTATTCAAAATTAGTTTGCACTTGATGAACATACCTCAAACCTATGGTCCTAGATTTACTATTTACCCTTGTACAAATGCATTCAGGATTTCCCTACATGCATGGATAACAATCTTTTGCCCTCACAACGTGCCCTTCAGATTATGATAAAAATAGATGGATATGGTTATGGATCAATACTGACCCAATGCTAATTTGTATTATGAAAAATGGGCCTGAATTTGGATCCAGATCCAACTTAAATATGACAATGATACCATTGGTATTCGAATTTGCAATGTCCCAACATAAGGTGACGTGCACAAGCTGCTCCTACCAAACAAGCGAAGCCCCCGTTGGTCAAGGGAGAAGAGCTTTTCACAAAGGAACAGGCAAGTATGAATAGATTGATCATTTTCTTAGAGAAATAACAGAATTTAGTGACGGTAACTATTCCGGGTGTCAATTGCTTAACCCAAATAAAAAGTTTGGGGGGAATTTGAAAAGCCCTAAAAGTTTGGTTGCACATGAATTGGACCAAAACATTTAGTGGGCTTTTGAAAAATTAATTTCCTTCATTATGTGAGTTTCAATGTATATTTTTCATAGACATGTTTGTTTCGCAGTATAGAAAATAAACTCTATTTCCTATGAAACTCTTTCATAGAAAAGGGAATGAAAAGAACGCCCCCAAAATATTTCTAGAACAGGAGAATGAACAACCATGGAAGGAGATCATACTGTCCTGGTTTCAAATGAAAAAAGAAATAGTAAGAATCTAAGCCCATTGTTTCAGGTTTACGCCATGCCAATATTTGACATGATCGAGACAGTGCTAGTGAATAAGTTCGGCTTTGCAAAGACTGCCATGTTGCGCATTGTAGCTCGAACAACCTATGTTGGTGAGTGATTATTTATTTATTTTTTTTAATGATGCGAAACCTGCCTAGGAATTAGGGGTAAATCCGGATTAGATTGGGATTAGCTAAATACATCGGAAAGTTGGATACAAATTGGGTCAGAACATTCAAAATTCATAAAAGTTGTGTACTGGATCCGGTCAGTTTGCATCCCTAGGAATGAGGGTCATTTGATAAGCCCCTCTCATAGATATTGTGTGATATATTCCAAGGAGAATCAATGCTCAACTAGAAGGGAGGAAACGGGGATAGGTCCGAACCCATTCCATTTGAGGCAGGAATGGAGGACATGAAACGAGGAATGAACAAGGATGAAGGTGAAAATCAAAACCCATGCACGAATGGAGGGCATAATTTTGAAACCAGGTTGGGGTGAAGAGAGCTTGTCCCCTGCACCCGCCCCAGTCTACTGCCATTAATTAGGGGTGGCAATCGGGCTGGGTTGGCATGTCAGCATACCTCAACCCGAACTCGACCCGTTTATTAAACGGGTCGGCTGTGGCAAACACGAACCCGGTCCATTTAATAAACGGGTAACCCGACACCAGAGGCGTAGCTAAGGGGGGCAGGACTGGGCTGTAGCCCAGTCCTGCCTCCCGAAACAGTTAATTTTTTTTTTTTTTAAAAGCCCAGTCCTAGCCCAGCCCTGATTCCATATGAAATAGATTTTTATCCATTTTTTAGCCCAGCCCTGACTCCAGCAAATAGTTTGATTTGTCCATATGAAATAGATTTTTATTAATAATTGTAGCCATTTTTTATTTTATCTCAATTTTTTTTTTTGGGGGCGTTGCCCCCGAACCCCCGACTATCACACATTTTTTTTTTCTACACCCCTGTTTGCCCCCCCCTCGCATGAATCCTAGCTACGTCCTTGCCCAACACGACCCGCCAACCCATTTAATAAATGGGTTGGGTCGGATAAACGGGTTCTCAGGTTCGTGGGTCAGGTTGGTGGGTCGGGTTTGCGGGTTGACCCACCTACCTAACCCGTTTAATAAACGGGTCAGGCGGGTTGGCATACCCCTAACACGAACCCGACCCGTTTAATAAACGGGTTAGGCGGGTCGACCCGTTTATTAAACGGGTTCATTTTTTCCAAACCCGAACCCGCCTAAGAGGTGGGTTAGCGGGTCGGGTCAGGTTTTGCCACCCCTAACTGCCATCCCTATAGATCCTCAACAAGATTAAACTCCATCATCTTCCCAAGAACCACTCTAACCACTTGAGCAACCTTAGGCTAGCTTTTAATATCTCATTATTTGCTTAAGAAGAAAAATAAAAATATAGTAGCAACTTCTTATTGGTGGTGGTCTTTCTTCAGCTGTCACTTTGCTAATCGCCGTCACATTTCCATTTTTTGGCGACCTGTTGGGCTTCTTTGGAGGATTTGCCTTTGCACCAAATTCCTTCTTTGTAAGTATAATTAAGATGCTGATTAAGTCTAGATCTTATTATAGTTGTAAATAAAGGCAAGATTTTTCTTTTTTTAATATATATATATATATATACATTCTAAAATTACTTTTTATTTTATGTAGATTCCATGCATACTTTGGTTAACAGTCAAGAAGCCAAGAAGGCTCAGCTACTCATGGTTGGTGAATTGGGTAAGCACATAAACCATCATTCTTTTTTTTTTTTTTTGCTTAAAATGTTAGCAGAGTATAAAAGTGATGCATAGCGGTTGCTCTACTCCTACACTATTAAAAGCAAGAATAATGAAAATTGATAAATGATTAAAGCAAAAAATTAAAGAAAATATCAATAATTTCTTTCAAAACTCTAATTGAGAAACCTATAATGAGTATATAAGGGAACATGGGAAACCCTTGGATTAGTTTAGATGTTATACTGATCCATTACTTAGAAAAATATTCAAATCTAAATAAACACCAATAAAAACCTTAAATTAAACTGGATCCAACCCGAACTACACTTTGCTTCTCTCTACATTAAAAAGGAAATCCTCAAAGTTTGGAAGGATCCAAAGATCTCATTTTAGAGTTCACACTATAGAACATCCAATAGTCTTGCATGGGGGGTTGGCGTAATGGGTGGGGGCCTTGGCAACTAGACGGGTGGTCAAAGTTCGATTCTCATGGGTGTCTCCTCTCTGTGCAAGCTGACACTTAGAATAGGCTTGGGTGGTTGGGACCTAACATAATCGATCCATTTGGGGCTGAATTGGCTCTTATTGTAATATTTATTACTTTAATAATTTTCTTTTAAATTTTTTGATGATTCTTTAAATTATAAAAGTGAACTTAACCAATTGGGTTTGAAACCGATACTGACAACATAGGTTTGCAGGGCTGCATCTTGCTGGGCTTAGTGATCATGTTCGTCTGTTCCGTGGGCGGTTTGAGAAACATAATCGTCGATGCCTCTACGTACAGATTTTTTGGATGACTGATATGCCCCTGATCCTGCCCTGCTCTTACGAGTTGTACTCCTACTCCTCCCAAGCAGCAAACAACATGGGGAAGAATTCTCAGTAATAAGATCCAAATCTGGATTATCTGATTTGTAAATGCCAATTATCGAACTCATAAAATAAGTGCTGGAAACAAGTTTTTAGATGCCAAAAGTTTGGACTTAATCCAGATCCAAACACAAATCCAATAAAACAAAAAAGCCCAATTGGATGAATTCCAATAACGCCCCATTATACATTCGGATCTTATACTTTAAGATCTACATTAAAAGGGAGTCAGATTCAGATCGGATATCCAACTAAACCCAATCCCATTTCATTCTTTCTTGACCCATCAATATCAGGTTCATTCAACAACAAAAAAAAACGAAAGAGAAAAGGAAAAAAATTAAAGGATACATGGCCAGCTAAACCAGTGATAAGTGCAAGAGGCCTAATGTCCACCCCAACCTTTAGGAATGTCAATGGATCGGATCCAAGTTGTATACCTGACCGAATCTAGTCACATTCGTTAGAATATATAGCATCCGATTAATATAATATATTCAGATTTGGTATGCAGTTTTACATCCTAATATGAATGAAAACGGATAACCCAATTCTAAATAGGTACAAAATATATCCAATTAGCTAGTCGGATTAGGATTCAGTGTTTCATTTTTCCCACCCAAAAATCAAATTAGGCAACATCTGATTAGGTCGGATTCAGTAATACCTACACTCAAGGCAAACCCTACCCCTTTGCATCCCTGCCAACTTTCAGGGATGGTGAGTTCCATCCTGTTCTTAGGCAGGAACCTGGTGGGTCAGATCCAAATCTCATGAATCGATCCATAATTATGGTAAGGTAACGGTAACCATCCTCCATTGAGACTACATGGATTCAGCCGGTGCCATTCAAAATGAAAGTGTTGGTTCAGTGGGCTCGGATCAAGCCGCATTTCTGGTTTGAGTTGCAGTGAGTCTATCATAGCATTGGCTTGGAGTTTATATATATATATATATATATATATATATATATATATATATATATATATATATATATATATATATATATATATATATATATATATATATATATATATATATATATATATATATATATATATAAACGGCATTAGAGAGGCCACAACAGATCAGGTGATTTGAGAAAACACAATTTTTTGTGTTTTGAAATCACCACCATCCATTGTGAAATTATGACATCAGCAGTTTTGGTTAGGGGGTGTCAACGGGTTAGTTTGGTTCGGTCCCAGGTGGAACCAGACTCAAACCTCATTTGAGATGATGGTACCAGGTATTGACCTGGGTCTAATCGGACCCACCATAAGAAAAACCATACATGGATCCTATAAGGATTACATGAACCAAACTGAGACCATACCCGGTAAAATAATAATCGGATCTTGGGTCGGGCCCCTGTCTGGTATGAAATTTCACAAACCATACCATCTCCATATATTAATTGTGACCCTTCTGGTCCAACCCTGATTCTAATTGGGCCTTCTTATTTAACACCAAACCCTTATACTCTATATGTTTTTGTACGGGTCAGGTCGGGGTCAAACCCGACTCATTGACACCCCTACTTTTGGTGGCTCCCACTGCTTGTAAAGTAAATGGTGGTGATTAGAGTGATGAACGGTGGTGATTTCAAAACACAAAAAATTTGTGTTTTGTCAAATCACCTGATCTATCCTCAAGACCGATGGATCATAAAACTTTTTATTTCTATTACTACATTTACATCAGCAACCGATTTTTTGAAAAGGATTTCCATCAATGAATTTCAATAGGTTGAAGATCATCAGCCTATTGAAATTAAGAATGTCATAAGAAAACTAACAATCGTACCAACACAAATATTTTACGTGTTTCGGGTTCGATTCAGGGTGTACCTACTACGTCCAGGACCTCAAGCCTCACTCAGATAATATTTATTCATGATACAAAATAGGCATAGAGAGGTACTTATATAGATTTTACAATTGTCTCAAGTTAGTTTTGCATTTTAAACTCCATTTTTTCAATCTAGGGTGAGAAGGGCGAACCTTTCACAACTTATAGAGTGAGGAATTTTTCAGGGTTAGGGTTTGTTTGTAAGGCATTTTTTAAAGGTTTTGTTTATTTATTGTTGGTGATGTTATAGCAGTTGGCTTAGGGTTTAAGGTTAGGGTTTCTATCTAGAATCAAGGGAGCCTAAGATGCCAAGCAAGCCATAGTCTTGTACACAGCCTATAGACCTCATGATATTCATTTGTTCATTCTTTTATCCTCTGTATACCGTGCTGCATTATAGAAATTGATACTATAAATGGAGATAGATTATGCATTAAGTAAACTTTACGTGAACTTCTCATGGTTCTCTCTTTTTAATTCTTTCCAAGCTAATCAAAAAGTTCGTGAACTTCTCATGGCTCTGATCTGCTCTGCTCTGCTTTTTATCATGCTTCTCCGATAAAGATATGCACCAACAGTGTGATACAAAAGCAGAGCAGAGCTTGACTTGGTTGGTTCGTACTGGGCTTGCTTATCATTCATGGTGATGCGCCAGACAAAAGACCCTTCCAAGGGGGGGAAAAAAGAAATACAAAAGACTGAAGAGCACGTTATCTGGTTTGGGATTTTGTTTTTTGCATAACTAGGAGAAAATGCAGTTAAACTGGCCTACAGTGGCAGTTCTAAGTGCCACTAAACCATGAAAGAAGTTCAGGTCCAAGGAGCTTGAACAGAAAAACTATCCAAGGCACCTGGATGTCGTTAGTCGTGGGAAAAAAAACAACATCACCCCTCTTTTGGACGATTTCAGGAATCCATTTTTTCATAATTGATGCCATTCATCTATATATAAAGTGAACGACATCATAAATTCTCGTGGGACCCATTTAGATAAAGTAAAGATCATCCTTTTAAATGGGTTTTGAGTACCCTCTATTTCCATGATGAAGGGCATCTAAGGATGCCTTGGACAGTTTCCTGTCCAAGGACCTGATCCTGTCTGTTGTGGGTGTCTTGAATGTTGAACCCAACCTGATCCGTGACCCCACTCAAAAATATTTTGGCGACAGTACAATACTAATTTTCACTGAGGTTTGTGGTGGTAGCGGAGGGATCTGGCCATTAGGCTAGGGTTTTAAGCCCTTCATTATGTATATATAGCTGCTTCCTTTGAGAGTTGGGTATGAGAGTTTTCAAATGTATCAGGAATTAGGGTTTTGAGAGCTCTGCATCTCACCATTGTATTCTCTCACGTTTGTTGGTGGATTATTTTGCTCTTCTTTCGCCTGTGAACGTGGGCCTGACAGACGAACCACGTAAATCTCATGTCTTCTCTTTGTCTAATGGCGCAGAAGGTCAATAGTGGCAATCACAACTGTAAATATAGCGGCACTCATAAATGTCATCATGCACATGATGCTAAATGCCCAAATTCTTGCAGTGCTAATCAAGTTTTGTTTCTAATTAGAATTATGGTGACTACATGGTTCACATTGAAAGTCTCAATCGTAGTAACCAAACTCTTCCTCCTTAATTTCTTGGTAAATCTCCACATCGGAAAATCATGATTAATCGGTAAAAGAATCAGTCAACCTTGTCCTTCATACTCCTCGACAGATCGCGATTAATCGGCATATGACAAAAACCATGGTTAATCGGCACAAAGATCATCATTCACATTTTAACAATAAAAAAAGCTAGAACTAATATCACACATTTCAAGATTAATTTATTAAAACTTTTTGAAAATTGGTGGAATATATTTAGGTACTTTGCTGGTGTTTTTTGACATGATTTTTTTTTTCACATTTTGGGTGTCCAACAGAGG
The DNA here is from genome assembly GCF_984573655.1 of Nuphar pumila. NCBI lineage: Eukaryota > Viridiplantae > Streptophyta > Magnoliopsida > Nymphaeales > Nymphaeaceae > Nuphar > Nuphar pumila. The sequence continues at coordinate 6,654,407 of NC_143262.1, forward strand.
AACAGAATGTTGTAAATTTCTCTTCTTTTTTCCCAAGTCTCGTCAAATCGCTTATGGAACTTTTCTAACAACTTCAAATTCAAAACTCTGCTGATTGAAAACCTAATTTGTGGTAAGATGTGCTTGGTATCTACTCACCATCTCTGCTGATCACCTGAAAGTGGGTAAACTGGAATGCAAGCTTGTGTAAGACGTGGGGATCGTTTGTTGTTGAAATAAGTTTCTGTAATATTTTTTTTGTTTCCAGTAATTTGCAGTTTTTTTTTTTACCCTGTATTCTGGCAATACTTTCCTATCATGCTGGATTTGAGTTTGGCCTAAGTATCACAGAAGCTGACAAGTTCCTCTGTTTTAGACTACACTGTTTTGTCCCATATTTGAGTTTAGCCAGCATTTAAATCTACTAGCCTAATTCTTGTAAAAAAAATTAGGTTGGAACATGATTAGGGTAACTTGGGTTGATCCATTTTGTCAAAATTATTCTCTTCATCGACTTCAAACACGGGATAACATGTTTCTCAGGAAAGTATTTAGACATAGGGTATAGGAAAACTCAAGACATTTTTTTTTACTCGAAGAAATCGCCCCAAGCGCAGAAACCTAACCACACAGCCTGCCATACTTACAGTCACTGTCCTGTCAGCATAAAACTCGGGGGGCTTACCCTCTACACCAGGGAGTCAACAAGCTTTGGTTTACCGGAGGGGGTGACGCCCATGAGATTTGAACTTGACCGTCAAACGGCCTAGGCCCCATCCCACTATAAAGAACTGATGAGGTGTAAAAGCATATAAAATGACAACAATATATACAAAACCACACTTCACTGGATGAATCGGTGAAACCCTTTGATCTGAAATGACTTGGACATAAAACATGACATGAAGAATCCTTCACTTTTCAACTTTAAAGCATCACAGAATTGAGGGTCTCTTTCATATGCCATTAGAAATTGCATTATATATATATAAAAGAGAGAGAGAAATGGAAACCTAAAGTACCAACCCTACCCACTAAGAATTTTTTGATATTTTTTTTAAAATTCTGGCCTTACAGATGTGTTCAGCATGATTGATTTACTAAAAACTGATACTTGGATCATGCATTTGGGATGAAAAAAATGGTATTTGAAGCTTCAAAAATTTATGACAATTATAGTCCATTGATTTTTGAACATTATAAAAACCTATTCATGCATCAAAATCAAATGATCCAAGTATTAATTTATTGTAAATCAATAATGCTGAATACATCTGTAAGGTATGAACTTCGAAAAAATACCAAAAAATGATGGTCTCAAGCAATAGGGTACTATATGGTAGGGATGCAGTGCATGGTTTAGGGCATTGCGTTTGTTTCTTGACAGGGATTTGGACGTGGGGGTAGACAGATCTTGCCTTCAATGAGCAGTCTCAAATGCGGGAGTTTTCTAAGTCCACAAGGTCTACCGTTCTCTTTTACCTCCAGGTCCGGGCTGGATCCCCAAAAATGCTTTATGAGCGAAGGGACCATCTCCGGAGACCAAAGTATTGGCTTGGTTGATTCTTCATGATCAGATACAAACCCATAACAATATCAAGAGGACGGGGTTTCAGTTTCTCAGTTGGTGTGTGCGTTGTCGACAGGCTGAAGAAACCACACATCTTTTTTGGTCTTGTGAAGTGTTTCGAGAACTGTTTTCTATAACTTGGAGGGCTCTATCAGTTGTTGTGCAGGAGGGCTGCTTTGCGTTAGATCTTATCCTCGGCTCTGCTATAATTAGACTCGAAAAGAAGTGCAGGACTATTTGGAGAGTTTGGTTATTTACAGTGTGGTGGTTCATATGGATGGCCAGAAATGATGCTACTTTTCGGGATGTCCCGTTCAACCTTAACCATTTGACTCATAGGGTCTTGGCTGATGTGTATGTTGTCTTATACATATATCTCAAAGACCTGCCTCTACCTCCAACTGATCCTCATCTACATGTCTATGGTCCTTGATGAGTTTTTTGTTTTTGTGTAAATGGTGTTTTCATGTTTTGCTGTTGTGTTTGTGCTTGTGGGACTCAACACTTTGTTGAGTTTCACTTTTAAGTAATGTTGATCGCTGCTTTTCGTCTCTCTCTCTCTCTCTTTATATATATATATATATATATATATATATATATATATATATATATATATATATATATGACAAAGCACCCTCATCCAGAACCAGGTCATTTGATGCGGAATCACCAACAACCAAGCCCTTAAGGAGCCCACCAGTTAAAGGCGCATAACTCTGGTAGCTGTTGGGGGATAATGAAAATAAATAAACCCAATGTAAATCGCGTGTTTCTAGGGAAGCAGATCAGGTCATGCTGAAAATGAGCGTTTTTGCTCATGCTGACATCGTCGCCATCTGATTTGCATTTTAAAAATCTCAAAAGTCAACAAAACCACGTGGCATTCATCCAAAATGCAAACAGACGGCCACGATGTCCGAATGAGCAAAAACGCTCATTTTCAGCATGACCTGATCTGCTTCCTGTTTCTAGTGGGCATCCTACATTTTACTGGCTATTCTTAAAAGATAATAGTATTCAATGCTATTCCTACTCTAATACAACAATGATAATAACAATAATCATCATGATATATAATACTAATGACGAGGTTGATGACAAGTGATGACGAGTATTATGACATAACAACCCACTGGGGTACAATTGTGGACCTTATCTCTCATACCAACCCACTCAATGTGAGCTTTGCAGAAGGTCTGGGAGTAGACAAGTGATTGATTATAATATTTAAAGTGTAAATTGATAAAGCCACTTTGATGTTAAACCTAGAAATATGACCTTGTAAGAGCCACGAGCAGCGTCATATGCTATACTATATGGACTTGCAGAACTTTTGCTACTGAAAATAACGTTTATCTTAGCCTTTCAAAAAAAAAGAAAATAACGTTTTTTAGGTCACACTGAGGCCAACCCCAAGCCCTTCCCACCAAACACTCGTACAAATCATGCATTGATTTTTGTAGGGAAGGGTCCAAAAAGCAGCATTCTCAGACACATAAGCTGGCTGATTGATACATGTAGACTCACTAGTGGCTATCCATGTGCCAATTTATACGTGGGTTCCAGTCTTCCCTGAAAAACAAAGTTCCATACAACTTTTGTTTAGTTGGTGATGTCATTTACTCATATAATCTACAGCATCTTAAGTAAAACGTGTTTGGGTAGTGGGATGCTTGACCCCAGTCCACAGCTTTTCAAAATTCTTTGGAATTGGTGGGGTCCTTGTTTGGTAAACAACCTTCTAGGAAGCCACATTTTTCTTCCTTGGCCATCATGAGATATGAGTCACCAACCACTACAAATACAAGAGGAAAACAACCAATATTCTCACTCAACGTACCCACAATTAGTCTATTTGCAGATATGGTGAGCCAAAACGACTCTCCTCCTCCTCCTGCAGCCCAACTATCAGCACAAAAGGTGAGAAAATAATTCCTCAACTGCATGTTCATCACTAGTATTAGCTTAGGATTATGGGTTTATTGTGTTTATGAAAAAATGGTACATTCGTGCAGGTCGTATACTCGGATGAAGAATTGGTGGACCAAACTACATCCCGCCATGGCAGATGGTGGTACGCTGCCTTTCACTATGTCACTGCCGTGGTTGGTGCCGGGGTTCTCAGCTTGCCTTACGCCATGTCGTACTTTGGTTGGTAAGTAAACTCGTGTCATTACTTAGTTTAAGTGACATAGTGGCCTTGCCTGAGATTCAGCCTCTTGTAACATCAATTCATCAAACTATGTCATCACTAATGCAATTTTGCCATGATGCGTTTGCAATTTCTGAACTTGCATGCAATAGAAATAATGATTACAACAATGATAGCAGTTGGGACTTCCTATTCTTAGTAACTATTCATTCAAAATGATTTCCAAACACAAGTATATATGCCCAAGGAGAATGGTACTTTCTAAAGTGGGATATATATATATATATATATATATATAGAGAGAGAGAGAGAGAGAGAAACTGCCCCAGGTGCAGAGACCTAGCCATGCTGTCTCAGCAATGCTGTACTTAAGGTCGCCATCCTGTCAGCCTAAAACTTTGAGGGCTTACCCCTCGACCCTAGAGAGTCACCAAGCTTTGGCTTACACAGAGGGCGACCCCCATGAGATTTGAACCTAGACAACAGTCTACGCCCCATCCCGCTACGCCAAACCCCTTGAGCCATTTGCTTTCAAAAGCTGCTGCGTCAGCTGAACTTCATAGTGTACATGCTTATATGCACACAAAAAGCAAGAAAGTATGTACATTACTAACTTTTGGGGCAAATGTACTAAAGCACTCTTGTTCTTATTATTATTGAATTTCCATATGCTTTAAAGAAGTAACGTTTTAGATGGTTGTTACTAGTTAACTATAGCAAAGTAATAAAATGATTTGCACAGCATTGATTTGGCAAATTACATACACACACATTATATGGGTAATCGATATACAGGCACCTAAAATTATAGCGATTTATGTTTAGCCACCTCTAACTTTTAAGAGATTGATTATGGCAAATACTTTTACCATCTGAGATTACTTACTTTCCATTAACTGTGGCAACAAAAAAGGGGGACCTACAAAAGTGACATTCAATCATTCAAAACAGTTAAATTGCCAATTTTAAGAGTTAACACAGTTTGGTGAATTAAAGTTACTCAGAGGGAAACTAACTATCTAAGCAAATTCTTAATTCAAAAGTAAGGTGCATATCTCAAATATTTGAAACTTGAGGTGGCAAAACTAAATTTTACACACACACATATATATATAGGGAAATGGAAACCTACAAAATACAAATCCTACTAAATGAAACGTGGTAGATTTTCCATATTTTTTTTTTAATTCTGACCCCATAGATATGTTCAGCACGATCAATTTACTAGAAATCAATACTTGAATCATGCATTTTGGATGAAAAAATGGTATTTAGAGCTTCAAAAATTTATAAAAATTATAAGCTGTTGAATTTTGAAACCTTATAAAAACCTATCCATGCATCAGAATCAAATGTTCCAAGAAGTGATTCCTATAAAAACAAGCATAGGTCAGAATTTAGAAAAAATACCAAAAAATTATGAAAATCCAATAGCATGTTTCATTTAGTAGGTTTTGTATTGTGTAGGTTTTCACATATATATATATATATATATATATATATATATATATATATATATATATATATATATATATATATATATATATATATATATATATATATATATATATATATATATATGTGTGTGTGTGTGTGTGTGTGTGCACGCGCGCACGCAAGCACAAAATCTTGAGTGATTTATAAGTGGTTAATTAATTAGTTCATTTTTTTTTAGGGGACCAGGAGTTATAGTGTTGTTATTGTCATGGGCGATCACCATGTTCACACTGTGGGAACTGATACAGCTCCACGAAGATTTGCCCGAAAGGCGTTTTGATCGATACCACGAGCTGGGACAGTACGCATTGGGCCCCAAGCTGGGACTGTGGGTCGTCTTGCCTCAGCAATTGATTGTTCAAGTGGGGTGTAACATCGTGTACATGGTCACCGGAGGGAAGTCCCTCATGAAATTTGCAGAGATCGTCTGTTCGAACTGCAAACAGTTTAGGCAGTCATATTGGATATGCATCTTTGGAGCAATCAATGTCTTCCTCTCTCAGCTCCCAAATTTTGATTCTGTTGCTGGAGTGTCCCTAGCAGCAGCGATCATGTCCCTCAGGTAAATGAACTACATATGTGCGTGTGGGGGGCTGGTAGACTTTTGGTACCAATGAATACAAATCAACTATTTTTTTCAAGTGTTGATTTTTTTTTTTATATCCTGTTTACAGATTTATCATTGTTCATTTACTAAAGACCATGCTTTGGAACAAATCAATTTAACAAAACATTTTGATTTTTATTTCATCAAGTTTTAATGCGTGCAATATTAAATGTTGATTGCTCTAAAGCATACCTAAACATGGAAAACACCTAATTCAATACATGCTTTTGCTAAGTAAAGCAAACACCCAAAGCTTTGTTTCACTTTTCTTTAGTTTTATTTTATTTTATTTAATCTGAGCATACAAATGTCTTGATATGTTGGGGACTGGCTTTGGGATCATCCGGTTCCAACATGGAAGCAGTTTTTTTAAGATTTGAAAATCAATGGTCCATAAAATCTTAAATTTCAAAAATTAAAATATTTGTAATTTTTTTGTTCAAAAACATGAACCAAGGACCCGTTCCTAACAAATTGGCCATGCCAGTCACATACGTATGACCGAAGGGCAAAAAGCAATCTCTCTCTCTCTCTCTCTCTCTCTCTCTCTCTCTCTCTCTCTCACACACACACACACACACACACACACACACAGACACACACACACACAACGGTGACTAAGGGAGTGTTTGTTACACTCCCACCCAAGGAAAGCTATTTACCCTTGAATTGAAAGGGACACTTAGTTGGAAAATGCTTCCCCATGCAGGGAGGTGTGAACTCATTTTGACAGGAAAGCTACTTTTTCACATTTATTATGTGGGTCCTACTACATATTTCTCACCCATATGTTTATTTTGTTAAGAAAAGAGGACATCTTTCTTATGAAAGAGGGTATGTTTCACGGGAAAGAGTATGAAACAAACACCCCCTAAAAAAGTTGTCCGCATCTATGTTCTTGGTCATTGTGGTCATCAAGACTAAGGGCTTATTCTCTCTCTTAATTGCTTTAATTGATGCAGCTACTCCACCTTATCATGGGTGACATGCCTAGCCAGGGGACCAATACCCAACGTGAGCTATGCCTACAAAAGGACTACCCCAACCGACGCCACGTTCAGGGTGTTCAGTTCGCTAGGGCAGATAGCCTTTGCATATGCAGGCCATGGGGTTGTCCTGGAAATCCAGGCAACCATCCCCTCAACCCCACAGAAGCCATCAAAGGTACCCATGTGGAGGGGCACAGTGGTCGCCTACATCATCACTGCCTTCTGCTACTTCCCCACTGCACTCATTGGCTACTGGGCCTTTGGACAGGACGTAGATGACAACATCCTCATGTCCCTTAGACGCCCGCAGTGGCTGGTTGCTGCTGCAAATATGATGGTAGTCATTCATGTTATGGGAAGTTACCAGGTGAGGCCAATTGCTATTAATATTTGATAGACATTCTTATCTTGCATGAACATTATTTCTATTGGTTGTGTTTTGTTACTGTCTAACAATAAGCAAAGAAAAATGAAAGAAAAAATATAAAGCAAGAATGGTTGTTGGTAAATTTACTGAAAAATGACCAACTGGACTCAGCTTGTCTGGTAGGAGCAGCTATTGTACGTCACCTTTGTTGGGACGTGGCAGGTTCAAAACCCAATGGTATACTTGTATAACTGGTAGGGGTCTGCCTAACCCCAGCTTGCCTTTCAAAAAAATGAATTATTGAAAAATGACTAGACATTTTCTTATTCAAGGAATAAAATGCTACGTCACAAATATCACCTGTATTTTGAACATATCATGATTTATTGTGTTTTTTAAAAAATGCAATATTTTCAAAATACTAACAACTTTGAAAGTATCACATATTTATTACAATATTAAAGCAAGAAAACAACTTTTTGCAAAGTTATATATATATATTTATTTATTTTGAATTATATTTTTTATCCAAACCCTCTCTGATCGAAAAACAGACCACCTAAAAGACCCATCCCCGGCTAGGCAAATTTCAGGTGGGGCCTACAACCACCCTGCCTTACATGGCCCACCTTCGAAATCTATGAACACATCGGTATACCAGCGGGGTTTGATTCACCCTATACCACTAGAGTTCTTAAAATATCCTTTTTTTTTTCCTTCTACTTTTGCAAGTCTGCTAGAACTCGAAATATAATTAGTTCTTAATAACTTTAAACTGAATTTATCATGAAAAAATTATGAAGCTTCAGCATTTTTCCCGAACTAAATTTTCCTACCATAGGAAAAAGAACAACCATGGAAAGAGATCATCCTGTCCAATTTTCATATGATAAAGAAATAGTGAAAAGCTTATTCCATTGTTTCAGGTCTTTGCCATGCCAGTGTTTGACATGATTGAGACAGTCCTAGAGAAAAAGTTAGGCTTCTCAAAAACTGTCACGTTGCGTGCCATAGCTCGCACCACCTATGTTGGTGAGTGTTTTCTTTCATTATTAATTTTTTCAAGAAAGGAAAATATTTTTTTTTTATGAAGAGGAACCCTCGCTGAAGCCAGAAAAACCCTGGTTGGGGCCTCACGATCACTCTGCTTTACGTGACCCGCCTCTGAAAGCTACGGACACACTCGTGAGCCAGCAGAGATTGAAAAGAAAGAGAAGTATATGAGGGCGTGTTTGCTAACATCTTAGGTAAATCAACTTGAGAAAGTGTAAGGATCCCCTTCCCATGAAAAGAGGCACAGAGTTGGGTGACTCCTTTTCTCAAAAAAGTTGAAGGCACGTACATTTTAATAAGCCTACACTTTTTCAAGTTTGCAAGCACCTTTTTTTTTTAAAGAAAAGTTTGCAAGCACTTGAGAAAGTGGCTGGATTGAGCATCCTTCTGCTTTGAAAACCTGAGAAAATAGACTTTCTCAGGTGCTTATGAACATGATCTGAGTGACTTCTCACTGTTGGTGGTGGTTCTTCAGCTTTCACTTTGCTTGTCGCCGTCGCATTTCCATTCTTTGGCGACCTGTTGGGCTTCTTTGGAGGATTTGCCTTTGCACCCAATTCATTCTTTGTAAGTATAACAATTTATTAAGATGTTATCTTTTTATTTTTTTATTTATAACCCCAAGAAATCGCACCCGTCATGAAGACCTAGTCACGCTGAGTTAGCCTGTCATACCTATGGTCATCGTGCCCACGGCTAAAACTTCGAGGCTAGGACCTCCACACCCAGGGATTAAGATGCTGAAAATAAATGCAACCTATTTCTTCTTTTTCAAAGTGTGTATATATATATATATATATATATATATATATATATATTCTAAAAGTACTTTAATTTTGATGGATATATTCTAAAAGTACTTTAATTTTGATGTAGCTTCCATGCATAATCTGGTTAGCAATCAAGAAGCCAAGAAGATTCAGCCTCTTATGGTTGGTGAACTGGGTAAGCACACAAACCCATCGACCTTGGACTCATGGGAACCCAAACAAGAAAGGCTGGTTGGGTCTAAACTCTAAAGACTAGTAATGATCAAGTTGAGATTTTGTTGGCAGGGCTGCATCTTGCTGGGCTTGATGATCACGTTCGCCTCTACCATGGGCGGTTTGAGAAACATCATAGTTGATTCATCTACCTACAGCTTTTTTGGATGACAGATATGCCCCTGAAACCGGCACTTCTCTTCCGAGTTGCCCTCCAACCCAAGCAGCAAAAGAGGAAGGATCCCATGATATCTTAATTTAGAGAGGGCATTTATGTCATTTTGCAAAAGTTTAGAAGTCTTCTTATGAATGCTTGTGATTTGTGGTTTTTTTTTTTTTATCTTTGGCAAGCAAGGGAGATCGCTGGAGTGGAGTTCCAAAAAAAAATCCTATCCTACAACATATGATATAAGATGCTACTTGGATCCTAGCTATCCAACTGATACATCAAGACAGTTCTGAATTGCAAGTGAGAATGTGTACTGATCCTAGACGTTTGGTTGGATGGCCTAGGATCGATGTCATGTTCCCCTAACTGATCCTATTTGATTATGCATTTGGATCTTACTTTAAGATCTACATAAAATGTAATATTAAAACACTGCTGGGAGGTCCAACCAATTACCCAATCTAATTTCACCTCCCCCACTCCACCACCCCCGAAAAGGAACCTTTAGAGATGGCAACTGATTGGATCTTGGTTGCATACATTGATGAATTTTGGTGAGCCAAGGCTCAGGTTTTAAGGTTTAGGTGGGTTGGGTTAGGTTTGCGTTAAGTTAAGGATAAGCTTAGGTATGACTTTAACGGGGTTAAAAAAAAATAGTTTCTCCTAAAATGCAATACAATAAATGCTTAAAAGTTAGGAGGTGACTAAGGACACATCAAGGAACCTTGGGTTAAATTTTAAGGTTCAGGGAATTCGGGGTGGTAGAGATCAAATTCTTAAAAATTATGTGTTTGTTCGAAGACTGAATTCTGTTCAATTTCTGACAGATCTTGAGAGAGTGAATAATTTCTCTAAGAATAAAATTCAGAAAATTACAAAAAATAAAGTTAGTCTGGAAACAAGTTACATAAGGTCTGATTAAAACTTGGGAGTCTAGGTCGATATGATTTGAGATTTAAAAATATACAAAGTTAGAACACAAGTTTGAGTCAAGTCTATTTTTGGACTAGGATTTGGGTAGAATAGACCTTGGTGTCTAAATTAATTCTTTTAAACATAAAAGAATTATGACATGATATTTTGTGGGTACATTAAGGACATGTAGGAGTAAGTGAAGTTAATTTTGTAGGTCTAGACTAGATACAGATTGGGAGAAATGTTATTTTTAAGTTGGGTTAATTTCAACAAATCATAATAACAGAATGTTGATTTTAGGATGAGGTTTAGGAAATATTAGGCATGAGAGAGTCATAAGAATTTGGTTTCAGGGACTGACATGGTTTAGGGAATATGTCCTAAGGCTGAAAGAGGGTACAGTCCGTCCAGAGAAGCTCAGAAACCACGTTTGGTGTAGGATTGGTCTGAGTCCACCAATGAGTTGATGCAGTCCACATGATCTTTACGTAGAATTGATTCTATGTAGTACTTAGGCAATTCCAGAGCGTGAAGGGTTGGTACTACCTTACGTAACCAGGAGATGGACCCTTACAGAAAGGGTGACTGAGTTATGGAGGTAGGGACTCAGAGGTAAGAAAAGAAGAGAGCCTAGGGGCCAAAGGGAAAGAGAGAGACATCCACACAAGGAGAGACGATTTTAGAGAGGAGGAGTTTACTTCAAATTTTCATTTTATTCTTTGAACTAAAAAAAAACCTATATAGATAGGCTCATGGGAGAAACATAAAAGTTTTATCAAAAACAAGAAACACAAATTCAAAGTGAGAAATCCTAAGAGGCTCTTTGGAGTCTCAACTTTGAAATTAGTTAAAATCTTTTTAGGGTGAGGATAACACTTAGGGCCTTATTCAATCACCCTTCATGCCCTTTTAGGCACCCCTAATAGGGGAGGTCGACCTCTCTAGTGGTCTCCACAAGGTCAGTCGGTTCCCTATGTAGATTTGGAGCTGAGTCCATCTAAAACAGGATTGATTCTTCTTGCTCTGCTCCATCCAACATCGAATTAAATGTGTTTCTCAAATAAAAAATGAAGTAATGACCCAAATCAAATGTCTCTCGTGACTGAGGATGCTACTGTGGCACCCTAGGGGTGGGTCCCACTGCAGGATGAAACTTGGATATGGATTTGCAAGAAATGGGTTCTCATCAATTGCTTAGACCACAAAACTTGGCTTTATTTTTTCCACAACTCGAATTGGGCATTCAACATATAGCTCCATATTAATGCTTGGATCTACTCAAATCCCTTGGTATAATGGATTTGGATTTGAGTATATTATTATTAGATCCATTTGGGGTACTGAATGTAGGTCGAGGTCTTCAATATCGGGATCCGTTTTAGTTGTCCAAGGCAATGCATTTGAAGCAGGATCCTCTAGAATTTGGATTGTCTCATATCTTACTAAGTCCAAATTCATATAGTCATATTTGGTAGAATATATATAATCTGATTAATAATCTATTAAGATTTGTGTGCTTTTACATCCTAATATGAACAAAAACAAATATTCCAAACCTAAATGCACAAAACATATGTATAGTTAGCTAGTCGATTAGGATTAAGTACTACATTTTCCATCAAAAAGTTCAAATCCGAATCCAATTAGGCAATATCCAATTAGGTTGAAAATACCCTCCATGTTGATTGCATCCTTGCCAGCCTTTGAAAATACCCTCCATGTTGATTTCTTAGGAAGGTGTCTAGTGGTCAAATCTGAATGGCTTGAACCTAATCCACAATTCTGGTAAGGTGACAGCAGATCCAAAACTCTTGAACTCCCTATATGACACCTGTCTAGTTCAAACTATGTTACTGGGGCAGGTGTCATTGCATGAGATAGGAAAGCACTTTCGTTTATGCAATCCTGTTGCACCTAATCTGCCCCATCACCAATTCAGTGCTTTGGCAACATCACAACAGAAAATGTTGGAAAAGCCACAACATGCTGCTCCCAAACAGTAGAGGGTTTTGTCCTCCAATTTAAGACCAAACAAAGCTAAGGATGGCAATGGATCAGGGCGGGGGCAAGGGACACAGGACAATGTCTTCACCCCCACCCCGTCTCAAAATCTTGCCCTCCATCCTCCCACGAGTTTTGATTTTAACCTCTATCTTCGTTTCATGTCCTCCATCCCTGGTTCAAATGGGGCAAGGTGGGGCATGGCTCCATTTACCCCCGGTCCACTGCCATCCCTAAACAAAGCTCTAGGTGTTAGACCAAAGGGCTGGCTTGGTCAACTAGTCTAAGGTATCTACCTTTGGCTGGTTGAGCAAGTCAGACAATTGTTCTTGGACTACATCCACTTCTTGAACTTCATGTTAAAAGCAATCTGTGTTTAATTCTAAGTCACAAGTAGAGCCGGGAAAAGAGATGCTTATGGCTTGGCTCATGTTTAGCTCTTAAAAAGTTCATTCCAACTCATGAAATAAGCTCAATAAGCTCTAGCATGAACAACCAATGTTCATCTTGGATTGGCAGGATCGTTCATTAAAAATAATATACATTTAAATATAATTTATATTATAGAATAAAGATGCTTAAAGTGTGTAACGACCCCAACTCATACCCATGAAAAAGTGACAATTTTTTTTAAACAAGTGTAAAAACATTTCCAGAAACCCTGGGCCCTTACAGTTCAATACAACCACCACCACAAAGGATCTTATACTCATCTTTCAAACCAAACCAAACCATAGCATACTTATTTAATAAAATACATAGAGTTCGAGACATAAGCAAATAAAATATAAATAAAGCAAAAAGAAGAGTCATGTTGTTCAAAATAATTTACCAAGTAGTCATGCAGTCTCCTCGTAACTCCTCTCAAAAGCAAGTCGCCTCATTGAGCCTCTAAGGCTGCAAAAAACACAAAAGTAGGGGTATCAAAATCCAAAGAATTTTGTATATGAAACTCTTTAATGAAACGAATAAGTAAAAAGAACATAAATAAGATTCATGCAATATTTTAGAGAGATATAATTATGACAAATTCATGATTCAATTAACTATTCATGCATTAGAGAACAATTATTAAGCATGAGAGATAATTTAATAAACAACAGGGACCACAAATTAAGCAATACAAATATTTAACATGTATTAAGGAACAAACATCATGCATTCACCAATATATCATAATTAAGAGAACAAGTAAATATGCATAATCTAATGAATAACAAGAATATGCATGATTTCAATGTAATGTATGAATAAATTATTATCTTTTATCAGAGTTTTCTTTTCATATGTATGCCCCTATTAAATACACACAATTTTAATTCATCTTCTTAATTATTGTTGCTCGTGAATACTCCAAACAGGTAAGAATTCTCGAGGTCAAGTAGGGTTCACAGAGTAACTTAACACACAAGTTGTATTTTATTACTAGGTTCCAAACATAACCCTCTACCGACATCAGAAATCAATACCATTCATCAAAATATTGAAAATCAACAACCAATGTCGGGACAATATAAAAATCAACAACCATAATACCATTTTCTTGGTATACCAAAATAGCAGTTGTGTCTACACACTGCCCCCAAGCAAAGTGGTGAATTCTCTCTAAAACTGTGACCAAAAGAAGAACCTCAATATTGGGTTTAGAGGCAGCAACAACGCACACAGAGTTTTAGTATCCTCATGGTTCCCCAAAACAATAATGTCCAAGATTCTTATATTATAGAAGGGACATCAAGGAAACGTAGATTACACTATTCTTTTAATTTCTTTTATATTGTTATTAATTCATCTTCTTTTAAATTGCAATCCAATATATAAAATTAATAATACAAGCTTGCAAATCAACATGCGAAACTCTTCACGGGACCACAGCCTGTGGCTTCCACTACAAAAAAAACTCTAATTGACCTTACTACTGGCAGGGGCAGCACCTGCCTGTCTCGCTTTCAGTAGAGGGTTGTGTTTCTCTGTCCGATGTCATTTTTGACAAGGAGCATCACCCTCCTTGTCATCAGGTAATAAACTTCATTTTAACATAGTGGCTTTTACAGATTTTTCAACGGATCTCACTTGTGCCCCGCGACCCGTGGTAAGTAAGTGACAAAAGCAATGCAAATTGGGTAAATAGCCATGGTAAGTGATGCATGTGCATCACCGGTTATTTAATTTCTTGGATGCAACACTTTTTTGTTCACTCACTCACTTAGTTGTGGATATATATGACTGCTTTGATGGAGTTCAGAGATCATGCTGAGCATGATTTTAATATATGAAAATAGAAGTATTCTTATTTTTGGAGTTCGGATTTCATGCTAGTCATGGTAGTAGTTAGCAAGATATTAGAGTGTGTTTGTTGCATGTACATGTTTGACATTATTTTGATATGAATGTATTGCAATGCTTGATGTGATTATATCCATGCTTGCATGAAGTCACTTTTAATTTAATTATGACTTCCATGTGAAATTGTATCATGAAAACATGCTTCAAATAAATGTATCATGTTATGAATGTGTTTGCACATGAAAATGAATGATAAGTTATCAATGCTTTAAGCATGCTTCAAATGAATGATTTTGCACATGAAAATATTAAGTTATCAATGCATGCATCATAGTTCTTGTGATTGTATGACATTATATATATATATATATATATATATATATGTGTGTGTGTGTGTGTGTGTGTGTGTGTGTGATATATCAAATCATTACATCTACCACAAATGGATGATAAATTTGATATTTTCTTCATCATAGCATTCTGATGATTCTCTTTTAAGTGGTTAGGATAATATCTGTAACATCATAGGATAAAATAACTGTAAACTGTGAATGGATGTATCATAGGATAATTGACAATGAGGTATCGCTTGAATATATGGATGGTGTTGACAATTTTATTGAATTTGCAACAAGTGTTAGTACAATGGATCCCACAGGTCAGATCAAGTACCCCTGCACCATGTGTAAGAACAATTGATTTGTAGAACTTCATGGCATTAGACATCACCTATATAGAAAGGGTTTTGTGAGTGATTATCAGAATTGAATGTTTTATGATGAAAAATTTATGAACAATTTTGATGCATGGGTGAGTGTGATGCACGATAATCCATATATGCATTTGATATTTGATGTCGCAGGACCAAAACTGGGTTTTGTTATGGGTCCTAATGATGTACCAACTAGGATAGAGGAAGAAGCAACAAACGATGCAGCTAGTAGATTTTATGATTTACTTAGAGATGCTGATGAGCCACTTTGAAATGGTTGCGAGAGTCACACTATCTTGTTTGTAGTTCTTCAACTACTGAATTTGAAGTTCGAGTTTAATTTGAGTCAATCATGTTTTGATCGTCTGAGCTCTATTGTGAAGAGTATGTTGCCCAAAGATGAGAAATTACCACGAAATTTTTATCGTGAGAAGGTTATGGTCAACACTCTAGGTATGGGGTATCAAAAGATAGATGCTTGTCCAAATCACTGTATGTTGTATTTCAAAGATAAAAAAATAGTAGATCATGCCCGTCATGTGGGCATCCTCAGTTCAAGCCAAAGACAAGAGGCAATGGTAGCACAAGGTCAAAAGAAGTATCATACAAGTTGCTCTGCTACTTTCCTCTCACCCCTAGATTGCAACGATTGTATATGTCTTCGACAACAGCTAAACATATGAGATGACATGCAAATAAAGTTTGACATGATGAAGACAAGATCACACATCCTGTGAATGATTTAAATGATTTGAATTTATTGAAATGTATTGCAATGGTTTGAATGATTTGAAGGCATTGCAATGTTTGAATGTATTGCATGACATTTTTTATTCTTTGATTATGTATCTTCGATACGTATAAAGTTATAATTTGAATATATTATAACATGTTTGAATGATTTGAATGTATTGCAATATTTGATGTGAATGATTTGAATTATTTGAATGTATTGAAATTTATTGCAATGATTTGAAGATATTGAAATGTTTGAATGTATTGCATGACATTTTTTATTTGTTAGAATATGGTTTATGGAGGTTACAGTGGTTGAGCACCCAGTGGTAACTAGTCTTAGCCTTTATCTTCACAGGCTGCTTCGATAGGTATATCATTTAACTAATTATATACTTGATTAGTTTAAATGTGCATTGTGTGAATTTCTAACTCATTTTTCTATAGATGATATTTCGCTTGCACATAACCCACCTACACCAGTTGTTCATACAAGTCACGAGACAACGCTGGATGCAGGTGGTGTGTTATTTTGAAAAAATAATTTTTGAAAAGATTTTTTATATGAAAAGCAATGTGAAAGCCAGACACCAAAAATAAAAACCAACTCTCACAAGTGGCGGAGTCTGGGTCGAACTCAGGAAACATGAATACTTGTATTCAAACACGCAAGTAAACTATACTTTATTGCCTAAAATGGAAAATTATGAGAAAATAAAACTACTTAACTATTACATCAAATGTTTACCCTACATAGAGGATTTAAAATGATTTTATTACAATCCCAAAATGAATTAAACTCCTAATTCTAAAAGAAAAGTAAAAGTGTCTTCTGCGCTCGTGTCTCGTATCACGTGTCAGATGCACTACCATGTATTGCTCGCTCGCTTGTCTCTACTCCTCGCTTCCCTGCAAGATACAAAAGCAAAACATACAGCAAAAACGAGAACTCTATGATAGAAATCAAACACAATCTAATGAAAATTCACAAAAACATGAATGAATAACATGAACTAACTATAATACTAATTGTAACTACTACACCAAAAGAAAGATTAGTAAAATAGACTATCTAATAAGAACTCAAGAAAGCAAGAAATCAAGAAATTACTATCTCGAAAGAACAAGAAAGCACTCAACTGAATATAGCTACCTAATTAATTGCTGAAAATAATAACTAACTATTTAATAAAGACTAACTTAACCAAGTAATGATTAATACTATTGATGTCTAATGCAAGAAGAATACATCATGCTAACCTAACCTATCTAATATATTATAATCAACTAACCTATATGCTAGGTTGACTAACTCAAAAGCATTGAAATTAACTAAACATGACATGAAAGGATTCTAATCTAATTGAAATTCAAGAAAATGACATGAAGCAATAAACTAATGTTGGTCCTATTTACCTGAATAAACTAGTGAATAAAAAATGAGAACTCATATGGAGCTATAGTAAGTAATCTTATGTTAACCACTATGTCAATCACATAAATTGCTTAATCAATATTATTCTACTAACCTGTTCAAAACAATTGATTTAACTTGCTGAATTCAACTTACCTACTGACACTAAATACCAAAAATCTGATTGCAGATTTATTAGATTTAACTAAGAAGCGAAATAACTAAGAGCAAAGAACACAAGTTAAACAAAATGAATTCTATTTCTAATGTGTTGCAGATTCAACCACGGTTTAACGTCAAATACGCTGAACCGAGTTCGATGTTGGTGTTTAACAACAACTTGCGCATGACCTAAAATGAAAAACTAAGCAACAATTGAACCGAAATAAACTATGATAATTGAAAACAACAAAAAAAACATTGCTTGACTAACCTATGTAAAAGAGAACCAGTAACCTAACATGTATATAAACTCAATTACTTACTACACTATAGGAAACATTAAAGAAAACTAAAGACTACTAGCCTCCACTAAAAATCACATAACCTTCCTATATAAAAAGCAACTAATGTTAACTTAACCTATAGCATGTAAACTAAACAAATTAACCTGTAATGTCAATTAACATCAACTAACCTAATTGAAAACTATTACACAAAACTGAAACAAAAGGCAATGCATTAGGTAACCGTCTGATACAAAAAATTTAAAATGCTATATCTAATATGCTACCATCTAAACACAGAGGTTAAAACACAACGACCACAAAAAGAAAAGACGTTGATTCCTACTGTGGTCACAGGAAAATGTTGAAGCTAATATTAAACAAAAAAAAACACTTGTATAAACAAAACGTTGACCTAAATAATAAAAAGAAACACACAAAACCTAATTAACAAAAGTCGTTGAAGCTTAAAAAGGGGGAAACAATATAACAGAAAAAAAAAGTAAAACGCTGAAGACCAAAGCTAACAGATGAATAACTGATAAAGAAATAACTAAAGAGACAATAGATTGCACAAAAATGCAAAAACACACAGAAATGTGAGAAAATCAAAATCGCAGATGCAAACAATAAAACATTGATTGAAAGCAAAACACAATATATTTTTTTTTGCATTTTCTATTAGCTATTCACAAATACGTTAAAACAAAAGGTAGAGAAGGGAAAGAAGAGGAAGAAGACAAGGAGAACTTACCGGATTGTGGCTGGAAAGGTTGAGATAAAGAATGGTCTCTCCCCGATGTTGACGTTCCCGTTCCCGTTGTGGAAGCACCCCACCGGCGAGAAAGAGGGGTTGAGAAGAGAAGAAGAGGAGGAAGGGAGGAGGAGAGAAGAAGAACTGGTGGGCAAGAAGGGTTGAGAGAAAAGAGGGGAGCCGTCTCTTCTAAAGGGAGGACCCCCTCTTCTTCCTCTACGTGATATTTTTAAAAGGGGGCATTAGGTTATTTTTTTGTTTTATTTTAAAAACACACCTTCTAGTTCTATGAAATTTCAAAAAAACGCTTGTGCTAAAAACTACATTGTTTACTAAACTACTAAAAACTCTAAGAAATATGAATGTGATTCTTTATTTTTTGAACTTAAACTAATTAAATTCTAAACTACTCAGAACAAAAGAGGAAAATATGAATGAAAGAAATTTTCTAAACTACTAAAACCCTAAAATACGAAATATGACTTGAAATTCATGATTTTTTGATATTTACTTTTTTTGCGTGGTTTCTCGAAACTAGCAATGAAATTTGGGATTCAATGCGCTTTTCTACTGGATCATGCATAAATTAATACGAATTAAATGCGAAAATGTATGCATGATCAACAGGGTCTTCTCAGTGTAACACACGACGACTCATTCAAATAGTGTATATCGATAATCGACCATAAGTATTTCATTTTTACTTATCCTATACTTATCTTATAAATATTGTATATTGATAGTTAATGTATACCAATTCATGTGCAGCGCGAGGTTCGAGCCACAATAAGTAATACGAGAGATTAGACATTCACTAGTTCAACATCTACCAGAACCGGTCGCTCAATGGAAAGAGTACCCAAAGGAGGTGTTAGACAGATTATGATCTTCATTCATGATATACAATCATTTCTCATAGTTAATGTGTTTCATATTTAATTTTTTGTTATAGTCATGTCTACTAACTTTCTGAAATTATTTGTAGGCTTCGAATCACTTTACAACTACGATGGAGGAGCAAGACGCGAAGAAGGTGTGGCAGAAGGTGGTTGTCAGTCGATTTGCAGACATGCTGCACATTATAAAGACTACATCAAAAAAAACATCTGGCGAGTTAGATGATCCACTGCAGTGGAAAGACCATGATCCTCCTACTATCAGGTCAGATGTTTGGGATACAATGCGCGATAAGTGGGCGGGG
Organism: Nuphar pumila; assembly: GCF_984573655.1. Lineage (NCBI taxonomy): Eukaryota > Viridiplantae > Streptophyta > Magnoliopsida > Nymphaeales > Nymphaeaceae > Nuphar > Nuphar pumila. Next base: position 6,674,237 of record NC_143262.1, read on the forward strand.
CATGAATTTCGAAACTACTCAGCGAAGGCTGCACAAAAATGAACAAAGATGTCTGATGCCTATCTGCACACAGGTGGATCAAGGACTTTTGAGAGCCACCTGAAGAAAATGGTAACTCATCAATATATATATATATATATTGTCAATTTTATAAGTATTATTGCATACCTGTTAAATAATTTTTGTTATCATTTAACTTTGCAGGAAGCAGAAAAAGGAGGCGTTGTGCCATACAAGAATGTGTTTGTTGAAACACATAAACGTAAGACCACGGGAGAGTTCGTATCAGAGAAGGCGAAAATGACAATGTTATGTATTTATTGTATTAATAAACATTATAATATACAAGTTATCATAAACATTATAATTCTTGATTATTAATTCATATTGTAATCAATATTTTGTAGGAGTCATACGAGCAACAGATGATAAAGCGATATGACGATGACTCCACTCAGCATCCACCTTTTGATCTTGCAGCATGAGTGACTATAACAGGTGAACCCAAAAAGGGTTGTGTGTTCGGGTTTGGGAGTAATATGAATACCTCATCAGTCGTTGTCTCCTCCAGTCACGACTCTCAAAGTTCTCCCACCAGCATCAACTCCAAGCATCCGACTGACCCGTCTAATTCTTGGGATGGTGTCCGCCAGCTTGTTAAGGACACAATGCGTGACTATTTACATGAAATAATTTTCAACATTGTCCGTAATGAGTTATGCAGCTTTTTTCGAGAGAGGAGAACTTCGTCTGCAGGTGCCTGTCAGGTATGAAATATTGCATGTCATTTGTTTCATGTCGTTAGATTTCAAGCTAGTATATGCATGATTTCATTACATATGAGCATGATTTCATCACTATGAAAGTTGGACTCCCTTATAACACATATATGCATGATTTCATTACTTTTAAAGTTTTTTTACTACATTAGAACACATATAAGCATGATTCCAACACTGTGAAAGTTTTTCACTATTTTAGAACACATATATGCATGATTGAATCACTATGAGAGTTTTTTGACAACCTTAGAACACATATTTGTATGATTGAATCATTATGAATTTTTTCTGTCAGCCTTAGAACATATCTGAATTATGTTAATATCCTTCACTTTATTGCTAGCTAGACTATGTGTAATTCACTCATGTTACTTTGATTGCCTTAGCTTAGGTGCATTGCATATAATTTATTTCATTATATTTTGTTTATCAATATTAACCTTTTTTTTCTCTTGTAGGATGCTGGAGATAATCATCGTAGAGGAGCTAGTGGAGGAATGGATAAAGGGGCAGATCGAGACAATGAAGAAGATGACACATAGAATCTTGATAATTAGATTCATGTGTTGAATTTGTTGTACCTTCTTGTTGTTTCAAAAGAAACTCTTTGTAATTGTTTACTTGTAAATAATTAGAACTTGGCAAGGATTATAGTGGATCGATAAATTATTTGTAGTTTCTTTGTATATGTATTTTTTATGTGTACTTTGTTTTTTATTCACAGGATATATAAATTGTATCACAAATTTTTTTTCTTGATATTTATATTTTAAATATTTTTTTTAGTTTTTTTTTATTTTTTGTGACGGATTAGCCACAGATATTATCCATCACTAATTAGTATTGGCCTCTAATTTAGCGACAAATATTTATCCATTGCAAAACTGAATTGGCTGATGGTTTTTGCGATGGATTGTAATCCGTCGCTACAATAGTGACAAAATTAGCGATGGATTCATATCTGTCGCAAACCCAAATCTCTGCAGATTAACGATGACCTTATGACGAATCATAGCATTCGCTAATTCGTTGCAATTTAGCAACAAAAGTAGCGACATATACGTTCCATCGCTAATTAGCGACTAAAAATTTGCGATAAAAGTTACCCATCACTACTTTGTCGCTAATTCATCACTAAACTCTACAATGAGGGATTGATGATGGATTAGCGACGGAATGTGACCGTCGATAATCCATAGGTTTTTTGTAGTGTTCATAGAACAGTGTAATAAGAACAATAATAACATAATTGATTTTTATAATGCATAGAACAACTAAAACAAAGAGCAACACCTGCTCAAGGCTCAGACAACCTACGATGATCCATTTTGATCATCGATGCATCCTATGCAAAAATCATGAATCACATGCCATTATGCATTCATTCTACATGTCTTTTAATGCACAATCATATATGCCAATTTAGAGAAGTGCATCAAACAATAATATTCATATGCATGTGCATAAGCTTACACAACCCACGCCAAGTGCATGCTTCTATTTAGTTCACATATTCAAGTCAATCGCATGCTTTCATTCATGAATCTTTTCAATTAAAATATATGAGCACTCATGCAATTACTTACATGCAAAACACATCAATTTCATAAAAGCACGTGCGCATAAGAACAATGGTGTATTAACACTTCGATTAAGCATGATATACTAATGTGCAAGTATGCAAAGATTTCATTCTTTTACATGTAAAGGCACCCATATTTAGGTTCGATGATGCATGCATATGCATATACATATACAAATTCAGGCTACAAGCATATGAAATTTTTCATCTCTGAGGTATGCATAGATATATCTGTGTCACCCAGATTTGCATGTAGGAACAAACTCATATTCCAAGTATGCATTTATGTTCTTATTCTCAATTGAGAATACGTGCATATTCAGATTCACATAGATTCATAAACCAATAGACTATGCTCATGCATGTATTCAGTTAGGTATGCATGCACATGTTTATTTTTTTAATTTTTTTATTTTTGTCTTTGTTTTAAGTATGCCCAGTCAACCTATTGTTCGACCGAGCTTGACAATTTCAGAACCTGGTTGGGCCTAAATACCAACATGATTCTGCCCAACCGACCTGTGCTTGGCTGGGCTAACACTTATAGTCCCCCAATCACCAACTAAGAAAAATCCCATTACACCATTCTTACAAGCAAACTATCTTCAAGATGACACCAACATTAATGTTAAAATAGACAACTATCTGGAATGGAAACAATTCGTTTAAACCAAGAAGCATATCATTTCATACGTCAGCATAGCTGTAATTTCCAAATTCATCACATCCCAAATAGTTTCTCTCTTTTTTTTCAGCATAGGAAGGTTCCCAGCTGACCTGCAGTCGGTTGGGGCTTAATCACTCATACAATCTGCCAGCAAACACACAGTCGGCTAGGGCCAAAAACAAACTCGATTGCCCAGCCGACTGTGGTTTGGTTGGGCCTGCCATATCAAAAAAAAAAATTCTCTACCCAGATGGCACAATTGGCTGGGCTTGTTACCTTAAGGATTTGCCCTGCCAACACACAATCGGTTGGGCTATCACAGAATTTAAATCTGCCCCAACCGAACTTATGTTCGGCTGGGCTTTGACATATTTCAAATTTGCCTCAGCCGAACTGCAGTTCAGCTGGGCTTTGATAGATTTTAAATCTACCCAGCACCTTTAAATAAATGACTCATACCTATATGGGATGTTGTAGCAGTCCCAGTTTGGGTCGAATCTGGCCCAAACCGTGGTTGTGATGCACAAGATTATCATGGGATCGACAAAAGTAAATAGTCTATATGCTTTTCTTTCAGATCTCATAAATAACTCATGAAAGGATTGCATATAAAACATATTCTCATCATAAAAATTAAAAGATGAATATGATGTACACATAGACAATCATGCATACATTGATTTATCATACTTCGAACATGGAAATCGGATCATAATCGTTTTTCCTATTTGAATCAAAAGAATGAACCCGTACCTTAACCATATATTGAAAGGAACTAGAAATCAATAGTGAAAACGTCAGATGATTGGAGAAGAACGATCTCCTTCTCTTTTCATCATTCTTCCCTCTTTTCCTCTCTTTTTTTCTTTCTCTTTTTCTTTTTTCCTTCTCTCTCTCCTTTTTTTTTTGATCTATTTATCGAGCTTTAGATGGGTTGGAGAAGAGAATGCAGCCCCAATTGGAACTCTCTTCTCTCTTAGAGTTTCACAAATTTTAAAACTTTCTAAGTTGACTTTTTCAAAGTTTTATTTCATTTGGAACTACATGTTTCTTAAACCTTCTTAGATGCTTATTGGTGTGTTTAAGGGGTCTACTAAGAGTCCTAAATACTCTAAAAAATAAATCTTGAAATTAATTAAAATTATTTATTAATAAATAAATACCTAAAAGATTCCAAAAATTATATTATTGAACTAGAATAGTTCTAAAGTGATTTTATATGGGTTTAAGGGCTCTACTTAGATTCCTAAACAATTGTCAAATAAATTTTTTTGAATTAAATTAATTAATTAATATTAAATAATAAATAAATTTCTAAAAATTCCCAAAATAACTTGGGAGGCTTCTTAACATTAATTTACTCAAATTTAAAGGTTTCTAATGAATTTAAAGTTGGAAAATCATTGGGCATGGATTTGGATTCATATTCGAATCCAATATCCAAATCCATCTCCAAAAATCCAAATGGTTCTAGGGTTGAATCAAATCTAGATTAATATGGGTCTTGGATAGAGTTCAGATCCATATTAATTTGGATCAAATCCATTCGATCCAACCTGATCCAAATCCCGATCTTAACCTACAAACTGCTCAATTTTTAAATAAATGCAATTTTTGGGCCAACCGTAGCCCGAATATGAAAAAGTAAAATACCATTATGCTCAAAATTTTGAGACGCATCTAATGATATGTAACTCAAATTTTGCCTTTGAAAATTATATAAAAATAACCTGAATTTTTCTTGAATTTAAAAGTAAAAAATAAAACTCTTTCTCACGTTTTAAGTGGTTCGTTTAAGCCTTGACAACGAGACCTGGGCCAAGCCCAGACTCAAAAGCATTGGCCTAAAATCATGATTTTATCAATTTTTCTTCTATACTTCGCCAAATTTTTGAAAATCTTAAATTTAACTAAGTGTGAAAATACGCAATATTACAAAGTGTTTGGTCTGCAAGCAACAAGTTAAGAGTTTAAATCTTATTGCTTAGTAGTTTGAAACAACTAATAGTTATTTTGTAAAGATCTAGTTTGAGCTTGGCTTAGTAGGCTTAGTGTCAAAATTAATATTATTGTTTCTAACTTTCAAAAAATATATATTTTTTAAATAAACTTGTTCATGCTCGGCTTATTTAATTCAGGATTTTCATGAGCTCAATCTCGGCTGGGCTCAACAAAAAAAATGAGCCAAGCTTGAACACCCTTTGTTCATTTCATTCGACTTGTTTACCAGCCCTGGTCACAAGAGCACAACGTTTTGGCTGCATGTTTCTAGTGACACAATCAAACCTGATATGACACAATAAAACATGTATATACATTGCCTTATTATTTTTAAATAGATTTTAAAAAATATATATATATATATAATATAAAAAAACTTTGAATGATTAAGAAAAATCAAAGTATGACCTGTTGCCTTATTCTCTAAAAAAATTATGAATTCTCATCTCAAACTCACGTTTAAAGGCCGAGACATCCGATCTGAATCTGATTCGGATTAGCCGGATTCCTGTAGTAGCCAAATCTAGCTCTGACTAAAAATTGGATTCAAGTTCCATATTGAGTTTTGCATTAAACCTGAATATGAATTTGATTAAAAATCAAATTAGATTAAAACCCGAACCTGATTAAGTGTAAATATTGGATTTTAAGCTAGTCGTACTCATATTTGGTTTTATCGTTTTTCATCTGACCCTGAATCCGATTAGGATAGATCCAATTAAGTCAGATTCAGTAATGTGTAGACCTGGCCACAATTTGACCCATTGACATTCGTACACGTTGAGTGTCAGATCATACTCACATCTTTATGGCATCAGTCCAAGATTAAATGCAGTTATGACTATAAATTGTATGTCAATGAACGACAGCCAGAACACCTTATTGTTTCTTTTTGTTTCAGCCTTCCATTTTTCGTATTGTAAATGTCGTTCATCTAGAACTTGAATGTGTCAAAATATCTGTGGAACCCATCCAAGAAACAACATATTCATCCAATGTGTCCTAGCTGCTTGTTATCACATGGATGAATGACATCCAAAGCAACTTTGCGATGCATCTGACCTAATGTCCTCTAGTATTAAGGTTGGCAGACGAAAAATTGTCCCAAGTTTTTACCTTTTACATTAAGTATTCACTCTAAACACTCAAAGCTCATCACGTCAGACGCTGACAGCAAGGACACTTTTAAAAGTGGAAAAAGTGATACAATATAGAAAGTCTTATGATTTTTTATGCTTCCAAACTAGAGAAAAGCATATTTTCTTACAAGAAACATTCATCAATGAAAAAAGGTAAATAAATGTTTTTACGAAGAGAAAATGATTCACTCCTCACTACCTATCTGTTGATAAACGTGGCCATGTTTCATGGAGAACATTTATCAATTAAAGATAGAGGAGGACTCACTTTTTCTTTAATGGATGAAACTGCCCTAGATAAGGGCTTTATCCAAAATGATCTTCTCGTTCTAGATAAGCTCCAGGTGAAACAACATAACAGTTGTTGGGGTAAACGGCTACCTAGAGAGAGGTAAACTCCCAACAACCCTCTTCTATAAATTGGAGGAGGGATTACTCACCAAAATACAAGCGTGAGTTAAAAAACACTTTGAAGCAGGCCATTTAAAAACCGATCTCAATCCCCCTGTTGACTTGGTAATCACGATTCTTCAGTGGTATCAGAGCCAGAGTTGGAGGTGTGTGCAAGTCCATCTCTAAATCACTGAGCAACTATCACCAAGACACACACAAAAAAGATCGACAAAACAGGTCAGTGCTATTTTTTAAGATATCAGGCAGGTCGTTGGATTTCGGCGACCCCTGTTTTTGTTTGCAAATCATAAGAGAGATAGACCTAGACACGGTCTAGCTGTTGCAAGTATCTCAAGGAGGTGGGTTTATTAAAAAAAAAGTTGTTTTTTTTTCTTCATTCTCAGAGGGTTGCCAGAAACAGGCGAACCCCTCTGTAAAATTTTTTTCTTCTCTGGCATATAACGACCTCCTTTTACTGCAATAAAAAAAAGGAGAACAAGTTTTTTATATTTTAATCTAGATTAAAAAAATAAAAAATAATTTTTTTAAAGTAGGGTCTGATTCCCCGACCTCTGTAATAAAGCAGGAAGAGGTCTGGGTCTCCATCACCGAAACCAGGCGAACTTTAAAAAAAAAAGATCCCATCTGGTATCTGCATCAATTTTCAAAAGGTCTCAGGCAACCTCGAGAGGCAGAAACAAAAAAAGGAGAGGGTCTCCAATTTTTTTCTCTTTTTTTTTAAAAGTAGGTCGCCGGCATCCTGCGACCTCGGTAAATAAAAAACAAACAAGATCAAAACAAAAAAGAGGGGTTTTAAAGTAGAACACAGACCCCAAACCGGGGCCTGTGTCTGTCATCATTGGAAAGGGGGTTATTTTTTTTTTACTGGCAACCTCATCAAGCAAGCCGATCGGCAGATTCCTTTGGGGTTTTTTTTTCGACGATCAATCTTGGAAATAGATCACAACAATTGAAAAAAAGAGGGAAAAGGGAAATACAGTGGGTCGCCGGAATCAGGCGACCCCATTCTTAAAAAATGAGGAAAACTAACCTTGTTCCAGAAGATCAAATGATATGTCCCTTTCTTTTTCCAGCATTTTTGGTAAAGATCCGGCATAGATTAGCCTCTTTTTTTGGTGATCTACCGGTGGTTTTTCTCACTGTAAAAAAAAAGAAAAAAGAGGAAAGGCGATAACCATTTTTTCATTTTTTTCTCTCCTTTTCTCGCTGCAACAACGGGCAAGGTTGCTCCAACGACCATTGGGCAGCTCCGACGCCTTCAAAAAATGGGGCACCTTTGCCGGTTTTCTTCTCTTCGGCAAACGAACCGACAACGATCTCGCCAGCTGAATAAAAAAAACAAATAAACGGAAGCTTCATCGGGAAGCTTCTGCTGATTTCGAAAAAGACCAATTTATATACGGTTTCCCAGGTCAAAATACATTTTTGCCCTCTGTCTTTTCTGGAAAGTTTGGTCAAGTCCCTGATTGACTAAATTACCTTTTTCACCCTACACATTTATATTAAAGACGGTTTTGTTCTGTTGTAGTTGATTTACCTTACTGCCCCTGCTTTTCATTTAATTGCCAATTATTTTCTTCTATTATAAAATTACAGCAGTATCATAGTTTTTTATGTTTATTACTTTTGTGTCCCTTAATTACCACAGAAGTCCTGGCTTTTGCTGGTAATTCCAGAAAAGGACTCCCACTTAGAAAATATTTTTTAAAATAGGATCAGTGTTCTGTTTTTTTATAGAAAACCCTCTGTTTCTATTTAAGTCCTACTTTGGGGGATTATTCTTGCAGAATTGTCCTCTGACTTTTCTAAAATTACAGAAAAATGGTCAGAGTGTGCAAATTAGCTCAATTTTAGTTAAAATCAAAGAGCTTGATTGTCATAAAAATTTTGTTTGTTTGCATGAAATAATAAAATTGATCATGAATTTTCTTTTGATTATGAATATGCTCTTTTATGCATTCATGACTGATATTCTTCTGGCATTCTACTTGTTGATTGTCGGACTTAAACTTATCATGTTATGCCATACTCAAGTAACCAACAACAGAAAAATGACAAGTAGAGTTTGTGCTACTGAATTAGCTAAAATTGATAAACTCAATGAGACAAATTTTTACATTTGGAAGAGGAGGATTACTCTTGTTCTGACTCTGGAGGGCATCGAGAATGCCCTTACTACTGAGATGAGTGACCCTGGTCCTAGTGCTTCTGACGAGATTAAAACCTTATATACCAAATACAAAAGGGATAACATGTTTGTCAGAACCATCATGTTAACATATATGGATGATGATCTCATTAGGGTTTTTGAGGATTACCCTACAACAAAGTTAATGTTTGAAGCCATATCCAAAAAATATGACACAACCTCAGAAACACACATTCAACTTCTCTTGAAAAAATACAATTCATGTCGTATTGAAGAAAATGACAATGTTGTTGACCATGTCAACAAATTGTTGGTTATGGCTAAGAACCTCGCAATTGTTGGGAATGCAATTCCTGACCAGATGCAGATATCCACCATTTTGCATAGTTTGTCATCCTATTGAAAGATGGTACAAAATGCTCTTAGTTTGAATTAAAAAAACCTAACCTTAGAAGAACTTTCTGCTTAACTAAAAATTGAGCAGCATCCCATGCAATAAGAACGAAAGAGAGAATTATATTTTGCTAAAGATGGACCTTGTAGGGGCTATAACTCTTCTAGATGCCCATAATTCAAGAAGAAATATTTTAAAGAAAATGGCAAATCTGATACGAAAAAAGGTCCAACATTTCACAAGCCGCAGACACTCGCCTCACAAGTGAAGTGTTTCAAGTGTGAAAAACCTGGACACTTCAAGAGAGATTGCAGGAGCCGGACAAATAATGACACTGGCAGAAATAATGGAAGCAATCAACAAAAGGAGAGACGAGATATTATCTGTGTGATATCGGAATGCTCCTATATGAACCAAGCTCTTTCTGGTTGGTGGGTGGACTCTGAGGCAATGCGTCATATTGCTATGACAAAGGAGGGGATGATGGACATGATCGACTATAAACCTGGTGAACATCGAGTGTACATGGGCAACAACACCTACTCTAATGTTATGGGTGTTGGGATTTATCGGATTGAAACCTCTAAAAATAATATTTTGTTGTCCAATGTTCTGTTTGTACCGTCCATGAGACATAATCTAGTATCTATCCCGGCCTTGGTTGCCAAGGGTTTTGAAGTTCATTTTTTTACCAGGGAAGGTCACTATAGGAAAACATGGTCGAGTCCTGTTTGATGGGATCTTTGATCAGAATCAGAGATTGTTCAAAAATTGTGACTCATACATGAATAAAATTACTTTGACTTATGCTTATATTGATACTATCTTTAATGTTGATATAAATGTATGACACCAAAGACTTGGTCACATTAACTTAAAAAAGTTGAAAAAACTTGCTGAATTATAATTAATACCTGACTTTGATGAATCATCATTTCATAGATGTGAACCTTGTATTTATAGAACAACGACAAGAAAACCATTCACACAAAATGTCACTAGAGCATCTGAATTATTAGAAATGATACACACAGACATATGTGATCCCTTCAAGACTCTAACTCTTAAAGGAATGCAATATTTTATATCATTTATTGATGATTTTTCTAGATATAATTATGTTTATCTTATAACTTATAAATCTGAAGCATTAGATAAATTTAAAGAATATCGTTAAGAAGTCGAAAATCAACTTAGGAAGATTAGAGTTTTACGATCTGATCAGGGAGGAGAATATATCTCAAATAAATTTACTAAATATTGCAAAGTCAATGGGATCATACTGCAAACTACTATTCTGAGCACACCTCAACAAAATGGTGTGGTTGAAAGATTTAATTGGGCTCTTCTTAATATGGTTAGATATATGTTATCTAACGCTTCATTACTCAAAGTATTTTAGGGAGAAGCTTTACATACAACAACATATGTCCTAAATAGAGTTTCATGTAAAGCTATTGTCACAACTCCTTATGAGTCATGGACAAGAAGAAAACCTAGTCTAAGTGACCTTCGTAGATGGGGCTATGTAGCTCATATAAAAGTTATAGAGCGATCAAGGGATGAACTAGATACCAGATCTATAAAGTGTATTTTTATTGGATATCCCAAAAGGTCTAAGGGCTATAGATTTATCACCAGATAAGAGTTTAATTGAAAGTAGAGATGTTACCTTCTTGGAAGATCAAAATATGGAAGAAGTTATTCTAGAAATAAATGAAGATGATCATCTTGATCTACAGTATGATTCTGATGACATACAAGAACCTATAAACAACGACAAACCTTATGAAATCACTCTTTCGTCTTCTTCTCAATAGTCTTAGGTTGGACACAAAAGGTCTAGAGCTCTTCCGTCTTACTTAGATGACTATTATGTCTATCTATCGAAGGAACTATGTTATGCTTTTGACATGGATAACAAAAAAGATAATTTGTCATATGGTGAGGCAATAAACTCACGTGAGTTAACAAACTGGGTAAAAGCCATGGACAAAGAAATTGAGTCCATTGAGAAAAACCAAGTCTGAGATTTGACTGATTTACTAGAGGAAAGGAAAGCCATTGGTTGTAAATGAATATTAAAGAAAAAATTCAAATATGATGGTAGCATTGACAAATTTAAAACAAGATTAGTTGCTAAGGGTTTTTATTAGAAAGAATGATTAAATTATGTTGACACATTTGTCGGTTGTAAAATTCACCTCGATAAGGATCATTCTTGCAATGGTAGCTCACTACGACCTACATCTACATCAAATGAATATTAAAACCGCTTTCCTTAATGGTGAGCTTAAGAAAATCATTTTTATGAAGCAACCTTAAGGTTATATAATAAAAGGAAAAGAAGATAAAGTATATAGTTTGAAAAAATCTCTATACGGACTCAAGCAATCACCATGTCAGTGGTACTTAAAGTTTCATAAGGTTATTATATCATTAGGGTTTGTGGCAAATAAGTTTGGCCATTGTGTTTATGTCTGAAAAAGTGAGAGTAAATTTGTTATTCTCTCACTATATGTGGATGACATTCTTCTGACTAGAAATGACAATGATATGATTGTCAAAACTAAGTTATGGCTAAATTCATAATTCGAAATGAAAGACATGGGAGAAGCATCCTATATTCTTGAAATTAAAATCACTCGAGATAGAAACTCCAAACTGTTAAGCTTGAGTCAAGAAAGATATTTAAATTATATACTCAAGAAATTTAAAATAAGTGATTGTAAGTCAGTTAGAACACCTGTAGTAAAAGGTGTCAAGTTGAGTAAAAATGATAGTCTAGGTGATGGACAAAAAAGACTAAATGTCTCTTATGCTCAAGTTATCGAAAGCTTGATATATGTTATGCTTTGCACCCGGTCGGATATCAGCTTTGTTGTTGGCCTCGTTAGTCGCTACCAGAGTAATCCTAGTTGGCCACACTGTCAAACAGTAAAAAGAATATTTTGATATTTAAAAGGGACTATAAACTTGAAATTATGTTTTCAAGATGATTCTTTAGAATTAACTGGATATTCTAATGCTCGCTTTGCAAGCAACAGAGATGATAGTAAATCCACCTCTAGATATGTTTTCCTCCTGGGAGGAGGAGGAGTTTCTTGGTGTTTTAAAAACAAGGTTGCGTAGCTCAGCATACTCAGTAAGCTGAATATATTGCATGCAATGCAGGTGCTACATTTGTCATTTGGATAAGCCACTTCATTAATAATTTGAAGCAGAAAATAACCATCAGGCCAGTCCAAATTTATTGTGATAATCAGGCTGCTATCTCTCTTATGAAGAGTGAAGCTGATAATTTAAAAAGTAAACATATAATGGTAAAATACCATTACATTCATGATATGATTGAAAGAAATGAAATCAAAGCCAGTTACTTACCTACATATGATATGATTGTTGATCATTTAACAAAGGGTATATTAGAGAAAATATTTTCAAAACATGGATCCTGTATGAGATTAAGATATGTCTAATATAGACATGTGTTTGGATGAAAAACTCAAATATATAACTCATTCCAAGATATTAATGCAAGGAAAACACTCTAATAGTGGGAGGCCAAATCTTGCATATAGTTTTTGTTTTACATGGCCAAGTGGGAGATGTTAATAATCGTGGCCATATTTCACGAAGAATATTCATCTGTTAAAGAAAGAAGAGGGTTCACTCTTTCTTTAACGGATGAAACCGCCCTGGATCAAGGCCTTATCTAGAATGATCTCATTATTTTGGATAAGCTTCAGGTGAAACAACATAACAATTGCTGGGGTACACGGCTACCCAGAGGGAGGTAAACTCCCAGCAATCCTCTTCTATAAATTGGAGGAGGGATTACTCACCAAAATGCAAGTGTAAGTTAAAAACCCCCTTTGAAGCAGGCCGTTTACAAATCGATCTCAATCCCCCTGTTGACTCGGTAATCACGATCCTTCACTATCGTCTCTATTACCATTCATCTCACCACCACCATCAAAAAACTGCCTTTCGACAATGATTTTTCACCATTCATCACCACCATCCATCGAACCACTACCACCCACCTCCCGAAAAATGGCACCAGTGAATCTCCTCCACCACCACCTACCTACGATGATTTCTCACCACCACTCACCTCTCAGAAAACCGCCTTCCTTACCATCAATCACTATCCACCATTATCGCCATCCCGGAAAATGGTATCGGAGAAGCTTCACCATCACCCCTACCACCATCCTGGAAAACGATGCCGAAGAAGCTCAACCATCACCATCGCCACCTACCACGCAAAAAACTGTATCGGAGAGGCTCAACCACCACCCCTCCTCCTCTCTTGTTTTTTTAAGATTTTTCATTTTATTTTTCTCATGTTACCCAAACAAGTGAAAATTTTTCATTTTAGAAAAATTATCTTATCAAAACTTACTTTTTTTTTCTTTCTTACGAGAGCTTTTCTTGCTTCCCAACGTGCCCCAAGAGAGTTTGTTTTACCATTATGCCCAGCAATGGTCCCTTTTCCAAGTTCACATTAAGGGGGCCCACTTTTCCAAAACAAATGAGATAAACCGAGAACATAATGCAAATTCAAGATAAATGGGTGCATCAAACATTCCCATAAAAAGGTAATTAATTGGCTTTGGTTAGATAGACGCAACAAACGTAGGCCTTCACCGTCGACCAGCTTGAGATGGGCCCCACATACTTTAGGGCAGGAAACCCTCTCTCGACCGTTAGTTTTTATTTGAATTTCAACCGTTAAAGCAAGACCTCGCGCGCTGGGAGGGAAAGGAATCCAAATCCAACCTCCGCACAAAAAGAGAGGAGATTGAGAAGGAAAAATATAAAAAGCACAAGCTTTCGGCGACCTCCCATCCCATGCCTTTCTTTTTGTATGAATGGATACGGCCTTCCACCACACCACAAAGCCAAAGGCTCGTGTGGTGGTGGTGATCTCTCGCCACTTTATTCCAATATTCCTCATTTGCTCCACCCTTTTAATCCTCCCTCCAAAACAATGCAGCTGAGAGTTTCTCATCAATGGGGGGAGAGAGAGAGAGCACTCCCAATGGTAGTCCCGCCACGCCTCTCTCCATCATCGCCGAATCATTTGAGCGCCTTACAAAGTCTATAGATTCCGGTTCTGTCGACCTCCACCTGACCTCTTTCGCCCATGCCTGCTCACACCTCTCTGGTCTGTTTGGATGCTTGGGGATTGCCTTCAAGTTTGCCGAGATCGATTTTGTCGCCAAGGTCTGTTTTTACCAATGTCACCCTTCTCTCGGGCCAGGGGGAATCTTTCGATAATTTGGAAAAATTGGTTTTTCTTGGGAAAATATCGGCATAAATAAGTGTATATGAACAATAGCACGATAAAAATGCAATTTCACCACAGGCAATATTTCGGATATACTTTGGCTCTTTTTTTGTGTGTGTTTGTTATATTACTCTTGAAAATATCATGATAAAATTGCAACATTTTCAAAATATTGCCCATATTCATTGTGTAGTTATTTGTCATTCCAGTTCTGCAGATTCCTGTTATTTTCAGGGAACAGGATTTTACAGTTTTGAACAATGGAATGATCAGGTACATGACCTGCTGGAAGCGTCGAAAACGTTCAAGACTTTAAAGGATGTTCTTGATCATGATGTCCGGCATGCCTCTGTGAGAAAACCCGGTAGCCACTCGCGCAATTTGCGAAGAGTTAGGCAGGGTCTGGACCTCATCAAAGTTCTATTCCAGCAATTCCTTTCATCCAAGTATGGTTCATCGTTTCTCTTAATTTTTTATCATCATCCATGTACATCAGCATACGCTTTAACTGCTGAATCTCTGGTTTTGATGCTTAAATTTGATCATTCCCTAACTATTACATGGTGCACATGATAAATGCAGGATCAAGTGTCCAATATTGCTTGGATGAATATCATGTTAATCATAAACGTTTTGGCTTTTTTGTCTAGTTCATGAAATGATATGTCATTCCAGAAGAGACCATGCACCATTGAACTTTGCATTTCTAATAACTGAAACATATGGGAAGTTTTGGTCCCGGTCGATATGCTATCCTGCAATCTAGTAGAAGGAACATATGTACCAGTTCATTATTGCTGCCCAATGGTTTTCCATGCGAAACCGATATAAATGAATCTATATACAAAATTTTCTGCTCATTATATGTAGATTTTAGAGTTGACTCAAGAGGAATTTTGAGTTTAGCTTAAGTCTATAATGGTTGCTATTTTGTCAGATCTTTGAATAAGGATGTATTGTATTTCGTGCATCTTAGACAAATTAAATATGTACTTTTTCTGTTCTAGCAGTAGAGGTGGTTGATGAAGTCCCTGGTCCAAACTTGAAACAAAAATGAACAGGGATTCCAGTTATTGACCAAGAGTTTTTTATATAAGCAGAAAGTCTCAATCATAAGTATTTAAAATCTTAAGCCATCAAATGAGAGCATTTCAGGATTGTATGAAGGCTTTAAAGGATCTCGTTTCCGGCCATCTGAGTGGTTCTTAATTTGCATGTGTGTTCCAAACATGTTAACGCCCATAATCTGTTTCATAGAGTTCCAAATTCCCTGGTTTGGCTTTGAATACCTAACTAGATGGACTTGGCGCTTTGCTTTGTACAAAAATATATGATTCAATTATATCAAAATTGACAAACTGTTTTACTGAGATTGTTGTGATCAATTATTGTATACTGTTGCTATAGTGAAAGCTGATTTTCTTGCCATAAGCTGGCCGCATCGATGTAAAGCCATGCACACATGCATATTTGCATGCTGCACTAACTTTTTACCAGGGGACCTGTGGTGCAAAAGCTGCAATTTGTGTGAGGATGACTGATGATCTATTATGTCTGTTGCAGGGGCAGTTCCTTAAAACAGCCTGCAACAATAGCATATGCCCAAGTCTGTGCACCATTTCATGGCTGGGCAGTCAGGAAAGCAGTTGCTGCTGGAATGTATGCATTGCCAACAAGGGAACAACTTCTAGTGAAGTTGAATGAAACAGGTTACCTATTAAGTTTCATTTTGAAAGGGAAACTATTGGTTGTTGCTTGATCATTTGAAAATGGATCACCATTTTGATATGGTTGCATCAAGGCCCATCCGTTGAAGCATGTAGGTCTTGAAATCGTTTAGGTTAATGATTTAATTATGTAGATCAAAATTAGGCAGGAAAGGAGCTAACCTATTTCCACCAAAATAAAGTCCATATCGAAAGTTTTAGAGCCTGTTTGTTTCATTCCCATCATGTGGGAATGGAAAAGGGCACTTTTCCCATGCTTGGGGCCCACTCAGCTACCAACTTGGATGGCAGGATGAGAATGTTTTCATGGGGGGAGGTGTGACAGAAAAATGACATGAAAATGCTGTTGTTTGTTTCATTCCAATGTGAGAAAGGACTGAGCTTTAGGGAGAACTTGGGTCACACAAGAAATAAAACCCATTGGATTATCAGTAAGAATATAATAACATCGGTCAATTGACTACCCAGGGTTTGCATCGTAGGGAGGCATGCCCATTAAGTGACTCATGTCTTTAGGAAGGTTTTTTGTCACAAAGAAGAACAAATGTTTTTCTCTATTTTTTCAGGTAAATATTGGCTACTAATGAAGGCAAGGAACTAATGAGTAGAAATCACTCTTTTCTTCAAAAATTTCCATTTTTTTATAGATCAAATGTTAAGGATGTGATCTACATGGTTTGTTTAGTAGGAAACTTGTTTTGAATCATGTGATTAGGACAAGTAATTAGGTTTCTAAAGGGGTTCAAAAATCAACAACCCATAATGAGCCAAAATTTCATAACTCAAAAAATCATGTTTTTACATCAGAAAAGCATGATCCAAGGCTTGGTCCTTAGCAAACAAACCATGTTGAATGCATCTCTGCAGTTAAATTGAGCTGATACAGCTTGCATCTATAATATCTGGCTCATTAGTTCCTTACCTTCATCAGTAGCAAATATTTTTCCTTTTTCCGCTGTCAATTTTTGCAAAATTTAAGCAATATAATAGAAAAACAAAAACAGTCTCTACTTGCCTGTCACATGGATACTCCATTTCGACTCCCCTTCCAATATCCTCATATATACAAATTATATTTGAAAAATTCTTAAAAATGGCACTATCCCTGTATCGGAAGCCGTATCCATGTGATGGCTAGTCCTTGCATCATAAGACATTCAGTGCCGTTGTAGTTCACTGCCAGTGTAGTTCCACACAATTGGCACCAATTTTCTACTTGGCATGCATTTTACATCTTCTAAATTTCAGTGATCTCACAAACTGATAATTTTGGTTGCAGAGTTCTCTGTAGTAAAGAAAATGAAAAGGTACATTGATTCCTCTGAGCCCGTGATACAATATGTGGACAAGCTCTTCCTCTCTAAGAATATCAGCTTAGACTGGTGAAAACCTTGTTCTTATTTTCAGAGAAGAGTGGTGAAAGCCATTGCTGATATGATGGTTTCATCTTTGACATCATTGAACCAACACATGAAATTTTGTTCTTCAATTGCTCTTTCAGTTCTAATACTCAAACTTCATGAATATGGTTAATCAGGTTTAATTAATGAGAATGTTTTCTAGTGAATGATGTGGGTGCCCCCAAGTTCAATTTCAGTTTATAATAACTAAAGTGTCTATAGACAGTTCCAAATTAATCAAATGGCATGTACCCACCAGGGCTCTATTCATATGTTCCATATGCTGGGATGTCATGACTTTGACACTCATGGATATAGTTGTATAACCGGTAGCGGTCTGTGTAACACCAGCTTGCCTATCAAAAAAACAAATGGCAGGTGGAAAGTAAACATTAAGAGGAACTAGATAATTAAACAATGACAAGCTTGTCGTTAAAATTTAATTTTATAAAAGGATGTTTGGTCTCGTACTCTAGGGTGCTGGGGAGGGGAGATGTGGTTGTGTGATTGGTGTTGGCCCTTTTGAATAGGGGGAGGGTGGTGGTGGCGCCGCCACGATATGGCATTACCTGGTTCGGTCAGTCCCGATCATCGAATCTGCTCTAAATGCAAATCGGTTTCAGTTGTCCCCTATTTAAAACACAGAAACTCAATGGAATAGGGCACATGATGTAATGTAGTTCGATTCAATGTGACCTATGTCCATGGGTAAGCTCTCTCTCTAGTTGACGCAGAGAGGAGGAGAAGGGCTCTATTTATAGATTCTTGATAATAATGTTTACAATGGTTTAGGACTTTGTGTTTAACAATCTCCTTAGTGTCCTGATCATCATGAGATACATTGGGAAGAGTCCAATGCTTATCATTGGTTACATTAAAAGGAAGTCTTCTTGAGAAAAGACTTATCCAAGGAGGAATCCATGTTGAAAACGGTCTTGGGAGGAGTCTTGATAGGCTTGTGCACATTAGCCTTGTCCTCTTGTGCTCTTAGAACTTTTATCCCATTAGCCTCCTACACGTGGGTCTTGATGATTGGACTCTGCCTTGGGATGTGGGTCCAACATTGGAACTGGTCTTGGATCAGGATCTAATATCTTTACACGCCCCTTCAAGCCTACCTCTATGAGGTTGAGCTTATCTATGAAGTATACGAACTTAGGTCCAGTGAGAGGCTTGGTCAAGATGTCAGCTACTTGTTCTTGGGAAGAGATGAACTAAACATTGATTTCACCTTTTGAGAGATGGATGGGCTAACCAAGACCCACGGCTATGGACAAGACCATTCTAATCGAGGTGGGTTTAGCGACAGGGCTAAAGGTTTCAAATTAGTCGATGCCCTCTTGTTGACTGTACCCTTTAGCAATAATTCTGGCTTAGTATCTTGTTATAGATCCATATGCATCCCTCTTGATTTTATAGATTCATTTATATTCAACTAGATTGGTAACTTTATAAGGAGGAACCAAGGTTCAAGTATGGTTTTGATAGAGTGTCTTAACTTCTTATTCCATAACTTGATGCCACTTAGGTTCGGTAAGGGCTTAGTGAAACAAGTAAAGTTCTAGTTCTTTCTGTCTTAGCCCACTAAGAAGGGCTATAGGATATTTGACTTCAAGAAATAAATGTGGTTTTAGGGTATCATCTTGGGACCTGGTGACCATGTGATGGGATCGACCGGGTTTAATTTGAAATGTCAAGAATAACATTCATGCCTGAGTTTGGGGGTTCTTGGTTAGTATTTGGCTGAATGGACTGGATTATTGATCAACGTGAGAGGATCCAGGACGACACGATGGTGCTGGTGGACACGTGTCTTTTGGAGGATCAGAAGTGGCATCAATAGTTGGATTAGGGAGGACGACCTCAGGGTTGGTTAGAAGTATTGGACTAGATAAATGTCTTATCTCTTGTTATTCATAAACAACAAGACTACTAGGTTGGTTAGACTTTTGGCTTTGGATCCAGGTGAACACTACCTCTTGAGATGTGATGGGCTTTTTTCTTTCATGATAGAGAAATCAACTTTTATCAAAAACTATATGTCTAAAAATAAACACCATATCCTAAGAAAATACACACTTTGAATCTTCATTCAAGTTTAGATTTTGTGTAGGAAACTAAATAGGGATAACATGTGCACCCAAATAATTTTAGATGGTCATAGCCTAGGACATGTTTAAGCAGGAGCTCATGTGAAGACTTTTGAATAAGGTTTGGTGTGGTAACCAATTAATTATGTGGCAGTTCTAAATGCATCAACCCAGAATATATGATCCAAAGAGACAAAAAAGCAAAGTCAGACCCGATTCAACTACATGTTGATGTTTTCTTTTAACAACATTGTTTTGCTCAAGAGTGTGAGGACAAAATAACCAGCATTTGACACCACACTGGTTTGAGAAGTTTGTAAATTCATCACTCACAAACTCTGCATCTCTATCATTATGAAAAATCTTGATTTGACTACCAATTTGCTTTTCAACAATATTTTTAAAATTTATAAAATATGCAAGCATATCTGATTTCTTGACCAAAGAGAACGATCAAGAAAATTTGAAAAAATCAACAACTAGAAGTCGATAAAACTTGTACCCCTCGCGGGATGGTACAACAGCATGACCTCATAGGTCTGCGTAAATCAACTCTAAAGGAACTTGAGCATAGAATTAAGCCTAATCAAAAGTTAATTTGTGGTTCTTACTTATAGCACATGATGAACATAAATTAACTTTGTCATTCATAAGTAAAATTTTCTTATTATTCATGGGTTTTTTCAAAAATTTAAAACCAGGATTTCCCAAATGACAATGTCAAACTTTATCAGAAAATCTAAATTTATTATTGCCTACTCTAGCAAAACTAACTGAAGAGAACCAATTCGTGTTTCCATGATGTTCACTCGGCAAGGATAGAGGCCTCCTCTACTTGGTCCTTTTAGGAGAGTAGCCCTCTTGAGTAGATCTTGTACACAAAAATTATTAACATAAACAAGTAATGATTATCTCTTGTAAACTTAGCTACGGACAAGAGATTTCTCTTAATAAAACATGTTAGGATCCTTTTGAATTATAGTTGCTATATTGACTCCATATTTGTCCATTAGGCTAGTCTTCCTTTGATTCATACTTGCCTTACCATTTGGCTGTAAATTTGATCCCTTGATTTATGGTTTGTTGGAGGAATGTGGAGCATGTTTTGTACCTTGACATAAATCCTAAATTTTTGTTTATAATTTTTGCCGAACCATGTAAAATATTTTTTAGGATGGTTATGTAATTTTATCATATATTATTTGTCGTATCCAACAATACTAATGGACTTTATGTAAAATTCTTAGACACTTCTTATTTAAGGAGACATTCTTCTCTTTATTGTTTATCCCAATCAATAAAGAAGAAGGCTCAGTGCAATCGTGAACTTAAGCAATTTTTGTTGAACCACCTAAATTTTTTGTTTTCAATGATGGTTGTTTTCTCATTTTGTGTTTTTTTTTCTAACATGCTTCATCATGTTCAAGTGAAGATCTCAATTTACCTTGATTAGTGTTTACCTTACCTGACATGCCTTCGTTCCTTTGTCTTGATCCATGCTCACCTTATCATCATTCGTGCTTGCCTAAGCTTCACGATATAATGCTGTGGCCTTATCGTCATTGATACTTGACCGTTCTTGTCATTGTGCATATGCGTGTGATGCCACCATGAGCATTTTGCCTCACAAAGTACAATTTTACGTGGATCAAGGAATTTGGTTGCCTTCCAATTAATTCGGTTTATCATTTGGTTTAAAAAGAATTCATTATTCCGATTTTCAGATAAATTCAAATTAACTGAGAGCGACAACTCAATTTATATGTCACACAATGATATCAAATCAGTGTCCATTTTATTAGAGGATGGCATTTCTTATGCAGCAGAGCTGCTGCCACTGACAACCACTCTTGTCAATATTTCTCTGGATGGAGATCATGCACATCTCGAGAAATGCCAAGATGGGTGGCTGTGCAGGCAATGCATGATGCAGCGCCGCTGCTGCCACTGACAGCCACCCATCTCAACATTTCTCGAGATGGAGACTATGCCCATCTCGAGAAATGACAAGATGGTTGGCTGTGTGGGAGATGCATGATGCAGCTTCGTAATTGAACACTTTATTAAAGTCTGCGGTTGGAAGTTTCTGAACTTTTGCAATTATGAACATAAATTCTTTGTTTATAGGCGCTCAATACGCAAAAGGTGCCTTGGATGCTGTGGTTTAACGGACCACATGCCAATTTAAACATGGACCCTGTTTTATTTGGATCCAACTCATATCTAAAACATAAAAACACAAGGTAATTGGATAGGTATGAAAGAAACCAGATCCACGATCATATAATTAGTAGGGTCCAACAGGGGAGAGAGAGAGAGATTGTGCTACCTGTGCATGGCTCTGCTCTGATTGCAAATTCGTGAATGCATGCTATTACACTTGTTCTCTAAACATGAAATTGAGTAGAAAATACAAATTTTCACTTCTTTTACATTTTTTTTCTGAACCTAACCATACAGACATGATCAGAATAGTTTGCTTAGTAAAAAACATGTTCTGGATCATGTGTTTTAGCAATACGTAAGCAGGTTTTTCAAGGGCTTCAAAAATTCAAAAGGCCACAACGTATCAAAATTTCATAACTCGAAAAATCATATTTTTACATAAAAAAAATGATCCAATGTGTGATTCCCAGCAGAAACTATGCTGAACACGTCCATGAGGTCAGATTGAATGGATACAACTAACACCTATGATTTTCTAACTAGATTGTACATACAGTAGAGTATATATATATATATATATATATATATATATATTATACTCCCTATAAAACGATGGATATTAGTAATCTTGATAATAATTCAACAAGAAGCTGAAGAGGGGGGACTGTTAAAACTCACACTGGGATCAAGAAGAGCCTAATTAATAGATTCAATAGCAAATTACGGAAAGCCTAATCGTCTCCAATATCGATCAGAAACTTGTTTGATGAAGTAGGCATCCTCAGTAAGGAAAAGCAGAAGCAGCAAAAGGTGTTCTCTTCACAAACCGCCCTTTCATCCTCGGCCTCTTTTCGGCGTTGAGCTTGCGAACTTCGTACCGAATCTTCTTTGCGAAGAGCCTTGTTCTGCGCTTCTCTCTGTACCTTGAAACCCTTGCTTCCCTTCCACCATCTCCAATTGCCAAATGCAAGCCTACACTGGTCTCTCCATAGGAGCTCATCTCCATTCCACCCACCCCCTGTAAATTTCAATGGAATCTCAGTAAAATAATTATCTTCATGTGACTATCATGTCCCAGTGATTGGACACCTGTCACCCATGACAATGAAATCCATCAACAATAGCCAAAACACCAATATTTATTGGTGGTTGAAAGCAAGAACTCAACATAGAAAAAAGACGCACTGAAAAAGACATCATGTTCATCTGTAAACTTCAATCTTAATTTCTTTCAATAACATTTAATGGCCTAATCTCTCTCTCTCTCTCTTTATATATATATAAAGAGAGAGAGAGTGTGTTGGACTTAATTAAATTAGGACTCCTTTTCTAGGTATCCATTGTTATAGCACTAATAGGATATATACTTAAAGAGTAAAACCATGAATTTATGTAATTTACTTCTTTAAGAATATACTAACCGTGAAGTCTGGCCAACAATCATCGGGGTTAAGCAGCGGCCGGTCCCCGGTTGTCCACGGCATGCCGTGACCAGCCCAAGCGGTTATCACGGCTTCATAGTCGAGCCGCAAACAGATCCGCTTTGCGAACCTGCCATGGCTGCCCACTTCAGTGTTACTGCTCAATTGGACCTTCTCCTCACCCTCCTCGCCTGTTGTCGGTGTGTCGTAGTCAAAATTGAGATCCATGGTTTCCCTTGACATGTCCACCATGGCCTCAACTTGAGTTACTGCCCTTGCTTGTATCTCATCCTCCTCTTCCATCTTCACCCTACTCCTAGAGTAGTCCAATTCGGACTCTCTTGAGTCAAAGAGCCCCAGACCTTCCATGCAGAAGGAGTCATCATCAAGTCCTGTGCCAAGTAAGTTCTGCACATCCGCGGCGAATTCGGCAAGATCGGCTTCAGATGGAAGAAAACAAGGAAGATTGTCTAGATCACAATTGAGGTCCAGTTCATTTGGATCCGGCGTTGGCGAAGGCTTGTGGTCATCGGAGCTGGTGGTGGTGGTGGTGATGGTGGTCGTAGTAGCTTCTGAGGCATAGAGTTCGCAGACCATAGGATCGAATACCGGAACCCGATAAAGGAGTTGTTCCTCATTCTCTTCTTGCAGTTCATCACCGAGTTCCGGAACAAGGAACGAGTTCGTCTCCAAGGAATTGGGTTCAGCCAACTGCTCAGACTTGGCTGTCTTAGCATGCGGGTGTGGGCGGGCCGACCGAGCCTTTCTAGTGAAGCCTCTATGCCATGAAGGCAATAGATCTCCACTCATGGTCTTGATTGAATTTGATAATGAAGTTTTGAGACGGACGCGCTCATGGCGCTGAGCCAAAGGATTCGCAGACTGAATTGTTCTATCACATGCCTGGCAAAGAAAGGCGTCATCAGCAGCACAGTACCAACAGGCACGCCGTCGGCCACAGTCCTCGCAGGGCCTGGCCGTCTTCCCGCCGACGGCATTAGCGACTTTCTTTTCCATTACAGTATTCATAAGAACCAAAACGAGAAGGAAGGAAGGAAGGGAGAGGAGCAGAAGGTGCTAGAATAGGTGAAACTACTCTAACAAGAACACAGTGGAAAGAAATAGCTTATTTAGAGAGGAAAGACAATAATTGGTGAGGTGGTGTGGTGACCCACACTGGACCTTTGGCTTCCGCCCTGCACTTTTGTAGGGTGTCAGAGATACTTTGGGACCCACGACCCGCCTTATCTCTTCTCTCATTGGCTGTTCTGCGTGACCATCGGAAATAAGAGCATCTCATTTGTAGATGATTTGCCAAGACAGATTTCAGATGGGGCCCATGTTTTTAGGTCCTTTTCCTTCTTCTCTCACTAGTGTCCTTTCCTTCTCCTTGGACTCCCTTTCTTTGTTTCACCTTCAATTGTAAGCCCTTCTAACAAAAACAGCAATAGGATGGATCTAACCAACAGCTCTAGGCTGGGTCCAGTCTGATGGCTCATTGACTGGCCAGATTGTCTCAGTCAAATATTTTGCCATGGCTCAACACTCTTCCCAAGCTGGGTCAGGACATATAGATAATTAACACTGCTCGCACACGGTCTGATTTTATTGGAGTTTCATGGATAAACGGACCGCCCTTTTATCGGGGCACAACCCAGTTTTATTTCTTGATCAACAAGGGTTCAATCTTGGCTTGTGTTGTTATCCAAGCCAAGTTCTAAATTTGAAATCCAGAACCAAGGCAAGGCCCTAATCTTGCCCTTGGTTTGGGACATTGCATTGACATGGAGGTAGTTTCATTATTTCAACCTACCAAGTATTGCTCCTCTCTGTAAGTAATTTCAGACAGGCTTTGGGTTTTTTTTTTTTTTTTTTTTTTTTGGGGGGGGGGGGGGGGGGGGGGGGCTCTTTGTGTATAGTGATCCTTCTGTCTCTTTTAGGGGACTGGGATAATGATATGCTCAGGTCTAGATCAATCTAAACATGGGGACCTCCCCAATATGACCATACCATCCTATCTTTTCAAGGAGTCAAATGGACCCAGGCTTTTTATTTTTCATTTTTTTTAGCTCGTAAAATTTCCATAGGAAATTGCTGAGCTGACATTCATTTCCAACCATTGGTGAAACCAACATCTCCAAAATCATAGTGGTAAAGTGTCATGCAGGCATTTGTGGACCCTCTTTTTTCACCACCACCCTCTTTTCATGTGAAAAGTTTTTCATGCCTCCTCATCAAACACAGAGGGAACTTTCAAGGGAATGAAACAAACAAGCCTTAAATTTTACCAACTTTTCTTTTAGAGCATGTTTGAACACACTCCAGCATCAAACACAGAGGGAACTTTCCCCTGCTCTTCCGCTGTTTTGGGGAAAGTTTCACCCTAAAATTGAAGGGGGGAATTTGTGACGTCCCCTTTGCGACTTTTTCCCCGAGAGAACTTCCAGGCATCAAACGCACCCTTAATTTTCAGTACAATTTGTTAGAAACATGCTATGTAGGAGATGCAACCGCAAGACATGTCTCCATAGCCACACCCATGAAAGGTGAAAGTAGGTGAATTTAGGAAGAATAAGACTTGTCATTTTATGATAGGGAAATGAAAATTGTTCAGGTACAAGGACAGAAAGTTTGTTTAGAGAATTATTTTGCCCATACTATTATGGTAATTTAGCATAAAAGTTTTTTTTTTTAAAAGTGAGATAATTCAGGATTTTTAAAAAAAAAGTTCCCTTCCGTTGGTAAAGGGAACTTTGAGGGCTTTACCAACGGAAGGCCAGTCAAAGTGTGGTCAGTGACGAGGGGTTTTAAATTTGGACTATCAAAAAAAAATAATTTAAGGTATGCATTTTACTTAAAAATGCATGTTTAGTCAAGTTGGGTAGATGACATTAATCTCTCTCAGTTTATTTGTGTTATTTAGAAAAGCATACCTTGCTTTCTTTTGTAATTCGGATTCATACCTAAAAACTTTTATTTCAAAAGCATTTTTTTGTTTTTTATAGGCAAGCTGGGGTTAGTTATGAATCCGTTCTTTCGATAGTCCTAATGATAAGAGTGGGCAACACGGGCAGGCCCGGCCTGGGTCGCTAATTGACCGGGCTGACCCAGTCAAAGCCCGGCATGCCAATTGAAGAGCCAGGCCATTAAGAAAACCCTGACTCACTGCCTGCCCATTAGCCCGTGGGCTTAAATAGGCCTGGCTGAATATATATATATATATATATATATATATATATATATGGTTGGGCCATAGTTATTACTTATTAGTAAACTTGCCCTACCCTCGTTAGCAAGACCCCTCCCCCTCTCTCTCTCTCTGAGAGAGAGAGACAGACGGGTCTGTGCTAAACTACATGCTAAATAGGTTTTTTCAGTTATTTTATTTTATTTTTAAATTCTAACCATAAAGATGTAATCTATGTACTTGATTTTATAGGGATCAGCTCTTGAAGTGTTTGATTCCAACACATGGGCAGATTTTTATAAAGTTTGAAAAATCAACGATCCAAAATCTTTGTAAATCTTTGAGGCTCCAAACATCACTTTTTTCATTGAAAACACATGATCCAGGTGTCACTACAAGAAAAACGTTAATTAGCAACATAAATAATCCGTCGTAAATTTGTGATGGATTAGCTAGAGAAAACTATATGTCGTTAAAATTCAGATTATTTGTGAAATTAGCGACGAAAAAACTTTCGTCGCTAATTAGCGACGGATTAGCGACGAAAAAAATAGTCTCAAGATCCTTCGCAACTTAGCGACGGATCAACGGCAAAAATTTTCCACCGCTACTCTGTCGCCAAGTAGCGACGAAATTATTTCATCCTTAATCTGTCGCTAATTTCTCCCATAAAACCCTAATGTGAGCCACTTTCTTTCCCTTTCTGTTTCATCCCTCACTTGTCGCCTGCCGCCCGTCGACTTCCCTTTTCGATTCAGTCCCCCTCTCACCTTCGCTCCCCTCTCTCTCGCTCTCATCATTATTTCAACCGACAAGCTCTGCCCGACAACCCCCTTCCGACCTCACCCCTTCGGGGTTTCCTGAAATGGCTCCCCCCCCCCCCCCCCGAGCTTTCAAGTGGTCGCAGGAGGGGACCTAGGTTGCGACCTCCTCTCTCGTTTCCCTCTCCTGTTCTCTCTCTTGTTGCTCCCCCTCTGCGATTTCTGGTGAGCCGACGACCCCAGCCTGCTCTCCCTGTGTCAACTCTGCCCGCGGCGATCGTCGGCGCCTCCCGCATGTAACCCTCCCCCTTTCTCCCTTGTTGCTTTCTCTTGAAATCAGCATCGTCAGAGGTTCGACATAGGGCCGCCAGCCTCTATCGAGCCCTCCCCACCCCTCTGTAGTCGGTGGGGGCTGACAAAGGCTTTGATCGCCTCTACTAGGCCCTCCCCTTGCTCTTGATCTCTTCAGCATGACACAGGGCTCCTCCTTTGTCCTCTTGTTTTCTCTGGCAGGACAGGGGGCTTCACCCTTGTCCTTTCGAATGCCAATAGAGGGCTTCACCTCTGTCCTCTTGACTTCTTCGGTAGTGGAGCTCCGCCTCCCTGTCCTCGTTATGATCGGCAAGGGGAGAAGCCCCCTGCCCTTTTGTTTTCCTTGACAGGGGGTGGCTCTCCCCCCCCCCCCCCTGTCCTTGATAATTTTGACAGAGGGTGAAACACCCTGCCCCTTGTTTGTTTTCTCGGCAGAGGACAAAACCCCTTGTTCTGCTATTTTGCCTCGGTAGGGGGTTTTGCTCCCTACCTTGACCTTACTGTCGACAAGGGCAGCGCCCCTGCCTGACTCGCTTTCAACAGAGGGTTGTGTCCCTGTCCAGTCTCATTTCTGATAAGGGGTGTCACCCCCCTTGTCATCGGGTAATAAACTTCATTTTAACACAGTGTCTTCTGTAGATTCCGCAACGGATCTCGCTTGTGCCCTGTGAATCGAGCCCTGCATCACCTACACACGTATGAAATTTATGAACTCAATTAGGCTTGATATCGTGTACAAAGTATGAAATTCATCTGGATGTGTTACTTAAAACTAAATGTAGCCGAATCTGTTACTCAGGAAAAAAATACAAAAGTAAAAGCAATGCAAATTGGGTAAATACCCATGGTGAGTAAGTGATGTAAGCGCATCACAGATTATTTAATTTCTTGGATGCAACACTTTTCTGTTCACACACTCACTTAGTTGTGGATATCTAGGACTGTTTTGATGGAGTTCGGAGATCATACTGAGCATGATTTTAATGTATGAAAATAGAAGTGTTCTTATTTTTGGAGTTCGGATTTCATGCTAGTCATGGTAGTAGTTAGCGGGATATTGGAGTGTGTTCGCTGCAGATACATGTTTGACATTGTTTTGATATGAATGATTTGAATGTATTGTCATGTTTGATGTGACTGTATCCATGCTTGTCTAAAATTATTTTCAATTTGATTATGTCTTCCATGTAAAATTGTATCATGAAAAATGCTTCAAATGAATGTATCGTGTTATGAATGGGTTTGCACATGAAAATGAATGATAAGTTATCAATGCTTCAAACATGCTTCAAATGAATGGTTTTGCACATGAAAATATTAAGTTATCAATGCATGCATCATAGTTCTTGTGATTGAATGACATCATATATATATATATATATGTGTGTGTGTGTGTGTGTGTGTGTGTGTGTCATTGTTTATGCTTGTAGGTCTGTCATGGTGATGTTAATGATCAAGGAATATGTGATTTATAAAATGATCCGACCAAAGTTGTGCAATGTTACAACGGATACATCGTAAATGGTTTTTGATTTCATATAGAAGACTACGGTGTAAACAAGTCAACGATGAATAGTAGTGTGTATGTCAAGGGTAGCAGTTACGATGAGAATGAACTTGACTATTACGGTGTTATAGAAGAAATAATGGTACTTAGGCATAAATAACATGATAATTTTATTCAAGTGTCATTGGTTTGATCTCACAGCAACATGAGTCGACAAAGTCTCAGGCATTGTGGAGGTGAATCATAAATCAAGGTTTGAAACATATGAACCATTCATATTAGCATCGCAAGCTCAACAAGTTTACTATACTTCATATCTGAATACAAGAAAGTCAGATAAAAATGAATGGTGGGCGGTTTGCAAGGTAAAGTCTAAACTATACCCCGAGTATGATCAGTTACAAGAAGACAAGATTGTTGAAAAGAGTGATTACTATCAATCAGATGATATGTATGACTTCTCTTATAGTCATGATGTCATACATGGTTTGCAAGTCACATCTTCATTGTCCGATGACACACATATGGAAGAATATGATCCAAATGATATACTAAGTGGATGGGTGCCCAATGAAGAAGAAGAGGAGGAGGAGGAAGAAGAAGAAGAATATGAAAGTCAAATAAGTGATGAGGAAGCATACTCGAGCTAGTGAAATACATTTTGTAATACATACCTTATATTTGATGTGAATGATTGCAATGATTTGAATGTATTGCAATATTTGATGTGAATTATTTGAATGTATTGCAATGTTTGATGTGAATTATTTGAATGTATTGCAATGATTTGAATGTATTGCAATGTTTGAATGTATTGCATGAAGTTATTTTTGATTTGATTATGTATCCATGAAGATATAGAGTTGTGTAACTGATCCAAACAAAATTTTTATTTGTTAGAATATGGTTCGTGGAGGTCACAGTGGTTGAGCACTCAGAGGTAGTCAGTCTCAGCCTTCATATTCACGGGCTGCTTCGATAGGTATATCATTTAACTAATTGTATACTTGATTTGTTTAAATGCGCATTGTGTAAATTTCTAACTCAATTTTCTATAGGTGATGTTTCGCTTGCATATGACCCACCTACACCATCTATTCATACACGTCACAAGACAACGCCGGATGCAAGGTCTTCTCAGTGTGACACTCGATGACTCATTCAAATAGTATATATCGATAGTTGACCGTAAGTATTTTATTGTCACTTATCCAATAGTTATCTTATAAATAATGTATATCGACAGTCGATTGTTAATGTGTATCAATTCATGTGCAGCGCGAGGTTCGAGCCACAAGGAGTAATATGATAAATTAAGAAGTCACTACTGCGTCATCTTTCAGGACCGATCGCTCAATGAAAAGAGTACCCGAAGGAGGTGTTGGACAGATTATTGTTCTCATTCATGGTATGCAATCGTTTATCATAACTAATGTGTTTCATGTTTAATTTTTTGTTATAGTCATGTGTGTTAACTTTCTAAAAGTATTTGTAGGCTTCGCATCACTTCGCGACTGCGAATGAGGAGAAGGACACGAGGATAGTGTAGCAGAAGGTGGTTGTCAATCGATTTACCGACATACTGCATAATATGAAGACTACAACAATAAAAGCAGTTGGTGAGATAGATGTTCTACTGCAGTGAAAGGGCCATGACCCTTCTACTATCAGGAGAGATTATTAGGAGGGAATGTGCGACAAGTGGGCGAGCAATGAATTTCAAAACCGCTTAGCAAAGACTGCACAAAACTGAGCGAAAATGCTTGATGCCCATGTACACACGGGTGAATCTAGGACTTTTGGGAGCCACCAGAAGAAAATGGTAACTCATCAATATATATATTGTCAAATTTATAAGTATTTATGCATACTTTTTAATTGATTTTTTTATCATTTAACCTTGCATGAAGCAGAAAAATAAGGCATTATGCCTTACAAGGATGTGTTTATTGAAACACATAAACGTAAGAGCACGAGAGAGTTTGCACCAGGGAAGGCGATAGCGACATCGGTATGTATTTATTATATCAATAAATATTGTAATATATAAGTTACTATGAATTACATTATCATAAACATTATAATTTTTAATTATTAATTCATATTATAATCATTATTTTATAGGAGTCATACGAGCAGTAGATGGTAGAGCGATATGGCAATGACTCCACTCAGCATCCGCCTCTTGATGCTGCAGCTTGGGTGACTGCAACCGATGAACCCAAAAAGGGTCGTGTGTTCGGGTTTGGGAGTAACATGAACACCACACCAGTCGTTGCCTTCTGCAGCCAGAGCTCTCAAAGTTCTCCTGCCAGCATCAACTCCCATCGTCCGATTGACCCTGCTATATCTTGGGATGGTGTCAGTCAGCGTCTTGAGGATAAAATGCATGACTTTTTACAAGACGTCATTCTAAACCTTGTCCATAATAAGTTGTGCAACTTTTTTTGGGACAAGGGAACTTCATCTAAATTCAACATGAGCTCTGGTGCCCGTCAGGTATAAAGATTCATGTAATTTATTTCATGTCGTTAGATTTTAAGCTAGTATATGCATGATTGAACACATATAAGCATGATTTTATCACTATAATTTTTTTTGACTGCCTTATAACACATATTTGCATAATTGAATCACTATAAAAGTTTTTTGACAACCTTAGAACACATACAAGCATTCTTTCATCACTATGACAACTTTAGAACATATATGAGCATGATATTAGCATATATGAAAGTTTTTTGACTGCCTTATAACACATATATGCATGATTAAATCAATATGAAAGTTTTTTGACAAGCTTAAAACACATATATGCATGATTGAATATCTATGAAAGTTTTTTGACTGTCTTAGAACACATATGAGCATGATTGAATCACTATGAAGTTTTTTGACAACCTTAGAACACATATGAGCATGATATTAGCATATATGAAAGTTTTTTTTACTGCCTTATAACACATATATGCATGATTGAATCAATATAAAAGTTTTTTGACAACCTTAGAACACATATATGCATGATTGAATCGCTATAAAAGTTTTTTGACAACCTTAGAACACATATAAGCATGATTTCATCACTATGAAATTGTTTTACTGCCTTAGAACACATATATGCATGATTGAATCACTATGAAATTTTTTTACTGCCTTAGAACACATATATGCATGATTGAATCACTATGAAAGTTTTTGACAACCTTAGAACATATATAAGCATGATTTCATCACTATGAAAGTTTTTTGACTGCTTTATAACACATATATGCATGATTGTGATACATAACACATTTATTTGACAGCCTTATAAACATTATATGCATGCGTGAATCACTGTGATATTTTTTTGACAACCTTAGAATACATATCTACATGATTGAATCACTAAGAATTTTTTTTGTCAGTCTTAGAACACATATCTGAATTCTGTTATTGTCCTTCACTTTATTGCTAGTCTATGTGTCATTCAGTCATTTACTTTGATTGCATTAGACTAGGTGCATTTCATATAATTTATTTTATTATATTTTGTTTATCAAAACTAACATTTCGGTTCTCTTATAGGATGTTGAAGATGATCAGCGTAGAGGAGCTGATGGAGGCATGGATGGAGGGGCAGATCGAGACAATGAAGAGGATGATGCTTCGAATCTTGGCGAGGATTAGATTTATTTGTTTAATTTGTTTCACGTACTTGTAACTAATTAAAACTTGGCAAGGACTGTATTGTAACTTATAGCTTGTGTTAAATTTGTTTCACTTGCTTTGTATATGTATTTTTTATACATGGGTTATATAAATTATATAACGAGATTTTTTTCTCGATATTCATATTTCAAAAAAAAAAAAAATTTAAAATTTGTGATGGATTAACGACGGATATTATCCGTCGCTAATATCTGTCGCCAATTTAAATCGGTTGATGTTTTGCGATGAAATTTAATCTGTCGCTAATTCCTCGCTCAAATCGTGATGGTCATTAGCGACAGATACGTATTCGTCATTAAATTTTAGCGACGAATTAACGACAGAATACATTCCTTCGCAAAACCAAATCAGTCCTTATTTAGCGATAGATTAGCGACAGACATTATCTGTCGCTAATTAGTGATGGATTGGTGACAGATAAATTCGTCTCATTTTAGCGACTAGGATTATGCGACGACCGATTTTTGTCACTAACACGTTAGCGACGGATAACATCTGTAGCTAATCCGCATTTTTCTTGTAGTGTGTGTATTCTTTGTAAATAGACCATGCCCAACACATTTATAGGGCCAGAACCACATAAAAAGTACTGAAAAAGCTAAAAACCTCATTTAGCATGTGGTTTAGCACAGACTCATTACTCATATAGAGTAATGGGTCAGTGCTAAACCCATTTGGTGTTAAACCACATGCAAAATATGTTTTTAGGGATTTTTTATTTTATTTTAAAATTATGACCGTAAAGATGTGATCTATGTACTTAAATTTATAGGGATCAGCTGTTGAAGTGTTTGATTCCAACACATGTGTGGCTTTTTATAAAGTTCAAAAAATCAACGGTCCAAAATCTTTATAAATTTTTGAAGCTCCAAACATTATTTTTTTCAGCGAAAACACATAATTCAGGTATGGATTCTTTGTAAATTGACCATGCCCAAAACATTTATACGGCCAGAACTCATAAAAAGCACCGAACATGCTGAAAAACCCATTTAACTAGGGGTGGCAATCGGGTCGGGTTGGCGGGTTGGCGTGTCAACATACCTCAACTCGAACCCGACCCGTTTATTAAACGGGTCGGCTGTGGCAAACACGAACCCGACCCGTTTAATAAACGGGTAACCCGACACGACCCGCCAACCCATTTAATAAATGGGTTGGGTCAGGTAAACGGGTTTTCAGGTTGACGGATCGGGTTGGCAGGTTGGCGGGTCGGGTTGACGGGTCGGGCAGACGGGTTGGCGGGTTGACCCACCCGCCTAACCCGTTTATTAAACGGGTCAGCCGGGTTGGCATACCCCCAACCCAAACCCGACCTGTTTAATAAACGGGTTGGCTTAAGCCCAACCCGAACCCGCCTAAGAGGCGGGTTGGCGGGTCGTGTCAGAAATTGCCACCCCTACATTTAACATGCTGTTTAGCACCAAATGGATTTAGCACGGACTCGTTACTATATATATATATATATATATATATATATTATATATATATATATATTAGCCTAGTAGAGAAAAGGTTGTGCATAGGCTGTATCAAGCTTGATAAAGCGGCGGACCTGATTTGTGAAAAAATATATCCTATTACGAATCTGGTTTTTCATATTCAAACCTCTACAATCTGTTCATCATATTAGTCGATCTAGAATGGGATCCATTCTAAATATGTAAAATCTATCGATTTCTGTGTGGAAAAGGTAAAATGGGTTAGATTAGATCCAGTCATATCTTTTTATCAGATTTTAACCCAAAATTCAACAAAGCCCAAACATATTTTATCCCAATTTGATATGGACTTGGATGTACAGTATCTAGATCAATATGGATCAGGCCTGGTTCAAACTGATAGGGAATTTAAGCCGTTTAGCATTTCTAATACTCAACTCCAAAACCTGCTTCATATCAGTTCGGGTTCGGGTTTGTTTGGCTCTAATTTTAAATGTGATGTGAAAATGGCTCTCATTAAAACTCGCTGCATTAAATATGTTAAAATCTTTTTTTCTTTTTTCTTTTTTTTTTTGAGAGAGAGAGAGAAGGCAAGTTTGTATTCATGTAATATAGCAATTATACACCCTAAACCCAACCTGTATTAGGTAGGTTTTGCTGTAGTTTTTGGTCCTGATTTAGGGATGGTTTTGATGAGACCTGCCTGACCCAACCCAGATACACCCTTTATAAATAATGGAGTTGAAAATAGGCTGGATATGAGTCAGATCAGGATAGATTCCAAAACTGGTTCCAACTTTTGATGGGTGGATTAGGTTTCATATCTGAATCCAACTTGAATTGTACAATAATGAGTAGGATTCGGGTAAAAAATGGGACCTTATATTACTGGATCCAAGAAACGGATAAGCAAACTGATTTTAAAGGGGAAAGATAAACAACTTGAGTTTGAACCCATTATAATCTAGAATCATCCATATATGCTTATATGATTCTAACCAAGATCTAAATAGACCCTGACTTTGTCTATTCTAGATCTGAACTAGATTCAGATATATATTATCTGGATGAGATAATGTGAGCTGAATCCAGTTTGAACCTGGGTTAAAAACCCCACCCGTTTTCATCCCTAATAAATTGGGAAATCATGGTAATTGTGAATCTTTGATGCTTCAGAGCAAAAAAAGAATTTTGGATTTAAGGACAAAAGGTAATTTAATGGAGTGGGAAGATAAGTTGAAAAGATCTGGTGCAATATGATTGCACAAATATTTGTACATTAAGCACCTGATAACCCTCTATCTTAAGGACAGGGGCCTGTCAGTTGTGGGGCCTAAGGCCTGATGGAGAGCGATGCTTAATGCACAAATTCTGTGCCATGTGATTGCACCCGATCCAGACTTTAAAATTTAGAAATGAGAATTTAAAGTCTGGATCGGGTGCCAAAGTAGAATCATATTTAAGCCACCGGTGGTAGACAATTGGGTGTATTTGCATAACGGTGAGAATACTTTGGCTGACTTTTGAAAAGCCAAAAACCTTTGGCCGTTATATTAAAGGGAGAAAACTTTGATGGTGGTTTGAAAATTATTTTTTTTTTTTAGTATGAATATGATTATAGGAATGACATCCAATCACACGTGAGGTTCAGTAGGTCACGTTGTCCTTTTCCTGCAATAGAATGGTACAAACTACAAACAGGCCCAATCCAGCCGTTAAATAAATCCATATTAATGGCATTTAATAAATATGATCAGACTACTGTGTGCCAGGACAATGGAGAAACCAGTGAAGGTAGAGAATCTTGGGATTTGACTTCTCGTACCTGAGCTGCCATCACATGGCACACTTTGATTGTGTCTCTGCACCTAGCTGCCATTCATCTGCTTTTGGGGCCATCACATGGCACACTTCAAAGTGTGCCACCCAAAAAAGCAAATCTTTGTGCTTGAGTATCAGACACCTTTGATTGGTTCATCAATGTCTGAAAAAAAATATGAGACCCATCTGAAAGATATTAGATTAGCAGACCTTCAGTTGGTAAAACCATTGTGGTCTCTTACTCTCTTTTACTGACGAGGAGGAGCAGTTAGTTCACGTTACCTTGTGTTGATAAGTTGCAAGTTTGAATCCCAATGATATGGTTGTATACCTGGTAGGGGTTTGCCTAACCCAAGCTTTTTATGTCCAAAAAAATAGTAAGGACCTTGTATACTTTTTGAGTCACACAACAAGATGGGGGGTATGGCATTAGCCCTCTCACATGTGAATATGGTCTTTGGTGTTACAATCAAATAAGAAATGTGGAAATAAGCTGGCCAAATAGAGTTGCATGATCTTAATTAGGAACCACATGATCTCCTTTAAGGGCCTGTTTGGGATTGGTAGCTGGGATGGGCGTTGACGGAGTTTATGCATTTGTGGAAGTGACAGCTGTTTTGCCAGCTACCACCTCTACTGGCGGGCAGGTTATATGTTCCCCCCAGGAACACTCACTGTAGCTACAGTGCACGTTCTTGGGTCCCCACTGAGCGTCGTGTGGCGCTAAGTGGGATGTACGGGGGAGCCGTACAGACGCTCTGTGGGGTGTATGGGGGAGTCGTACATCCTGCAGGCCGATGTACGGTGGTGTATGGCTCCCCCGTACACCCCACTGAGCGCCACGTGGTGCTCGGTGGGAACCCCGGAACACACACTGTAGCTACAATGCGTGTTACGGGGGTGCACACGCAACACCCTCTCCCTCTAGTGTAAATACAAAGGAGAAAGGGCCTCACTTCCCATCCCAAATTCATAAACGCCCATCCTAGCGTCGAGATTCCAAACAGGACCACCATGGGTGTTTGACTAAGATTTTGCCTCAGGAACACCAAATGCATAAACGCCCATCCCAGCGCTGAGATTCCAAACAGGCCCTAAATATCTTTCTTTGTGTTTCCTTCAACGAAGCCTATATTGTAGTATTGTTTCAATGTCTTCTGGTTTGAACTCATTAGCTTCCGTCCTCGTGAATCGTAGGCATGCAAAGCCACAAACGAGGTGGGCTGGGTTCGACTCATAAGCTGGGTTCATATGGCTTCCCTCAGCTTGGTCCAAGCCTATGCCATTGAGATCCTGTTTTGTACTTTCTTCCAGAAGCATTTGATGGCACCCAAAGTTTCTTAAAGAAGCATTGACCCAAGGGAGAAACTTTCGGTTTTTGTGTGGGGCCCACACACACTATCAAATAGGAAATAAAAACCTCCCCACTTTCACGAGGCATTTTCGTGTTGTGCATGGTGCACATCAATGAGAAATCATATTGTTGTATGATTATATTATTGGATTAATTTTGGTCTAGCACTTCTTCTCCAACCATTGGTTTTAAGAAAAGGTTAATACTGCTAGTCATTTGTTTTTCTCTTTTTTTTTATCTGAGATCCTTATCATCAAGTCTAATTATGTGTTGTCCATGAGAGAGAATTGGGGAGCAAGTTCATATTTAGGGAGGAGGCCAGATTAGAATGGGGAGCAAGTTGGGATGTGACCATATTCAACTTTTTGTCACCTAAAAAGATCATCATTGATCAATGATCAAAGAAAATACAATGAATTAAGAGGAAAACATTATTTGAATGACTTTTATCTAAAGACACCAACACTATCATGAGAAAGCATCAATCTGAGGGGAAAAAAACCTAAATTTCCAAAACAGAAAAGATTGAGACTTGAGAGCAAAAAAAAAGTACATAATCCATAATATAATGCATTTTACCACCATATCCAATTGAGATGTGCTTCAACGAAAGAAAAACAATAATAAATTTAATTAGCTTATAAAATCCTCTGCTTTTATCGATTAAAGAAATTTCAACGCCTCTTATTGAGAAAGGTTAAAAAAATAACCATAATTCATAGTTTCATAAGAAGAATACATCAAGTATTCCTTTTTTAAAAAAAAACAGAAAAAAAAAGTTTTGACATAGAAAAGAGAGAGAGAGAGGACTCTCCTTCTACGTGATGCAAACACGCCCTTTGTGTTGGTGGGAGGTTCATGATAAAGTCATCTCCAATGATAATCTAGATTCTGTTGATACCCTCAGTTTGGTCCCACCATTGGAATCACTCTTTTGGGTATTAATTTTCTTCAAGTATTCCACAGGAAAAGTAGACTTGGAGCACTAACATCAACTGTAGGCCCCTCCAATTAGAGACCTAAATGGAACCACTCGCCATGGGAGAAAAGTTGTTAACCACATGCAACACCATAGCGAAGTTTCCAAAGCCATATGTATGGCAATAACCAAGAGGCAGTGTCAACATCAGCACTACCCCTCCCGCACACTGCATTAACTGGTGTTGCACCCTTGCCCTGCCCCCATCAAATTGAATCTTGATGGATAGGATGTTGTTTTTAGTGCACTATTTTACCTCACTGTCAGTTTCCATATCATGACATCTTGTTGGTATTAGGAATTTTCCCCATGGGGCCTTGGGCTGATGCTTATCTTGCCAAAGATCCCATGCTGTTTTATTAGAAGAAATCCAAATACTTCACTGTCTCATTAAAAACTAACTTTAGAGAGGTAAAATGCTTGCGTGGTTACCTCCGCAAGTTTGAAATTCTACTTCACTGGATAAGCTCAGAACACAAGAACTCACTCAGAGACACTTACTGCCCTCAGATATTTATATGCAAGACTGGTATGGCCTCTGGCTTCCCATGTGCATCATCATGCTTCTCAGTATAAGTCTTTTTTTTTTTTACTTTTTGGAAAATTCAAATGCTCATGAATGTTTTCCATGGAGAACACATGTTATAGGTAGACAGAGAAGGGGGGGTGAGTGTGAATTTGAACGAGCCTAGCCCCCCACACGCCTCTCTCTCTCTCTCTCTCTCTCTCTCTCTCTCTCTCTCTCTCTCTCTCTCTCTCTCTCTCTCTCTCAAGCAAGCAAGCAAGATTTGCTCTAGTGAATTGAGTGCGGACCAGTTCTGCACCAACTGAAACCAATTCATACACCACTCGGTCTGTCATTTCATACGAGTTCGGTTTCCCCACATGCTCTGCTTACTCAACAGAACTAGGTCCCGATTCTATAAGCCCTGTGACCACTAAGGTTAAGCCCTTTATGGCTGGACAGTACGGCTCTAACCCAAGAGAGAGGGTGTTGCGTGTGCACCCCGGAACATGCACTGTAGCTACAGTGATTGTTCTTGGGGGGAAACATATAACCTGCCCGCCAAGACCTGTCATACAAAATAGTGACGCTTTGCTGATCCAGCTACCAAGAGACTTTCAGTAAAATTAAGACCAGATGAGAAAAAGGAAATCACGTATTGCTTTGCTTGCTACAGAGGGATACCATTTGATATGTTGGATAAGATGAGATCTATAAATTTTATGACAAATAAATGAGTGGACATTTCTGTTTGTTCATTTATCTTCAAAAAGGATAATACTCGCCCTCATACGTGAGAAGTTGAAACTTTCTCAGCCTCACCAACGATGGTTGACTATGGGTACAAAGAGATACACAGATTTACTCTCTCTCTCTCTCTCTCTCTCTCTCTCTCTCTCTCTATATATATATATATATATATATATATATATATATATATATAT
Organism: Nuphar pumila; assembly: GCF_984573655.1. Lineage (NCBI taxonomy): Eukaryota > Viridiplantae > Streptophyta > Magnoliopsida > Nymphaeales > Nymphaeaceae > Nuphar > Nuphar pumila. The sequence continues at coordinate 6,713,991 of NC_143262.1, forward strand.
AGGTGTGGCAAAATCTGACACGACCTGCCAACCCGCTTCTTAGGCAGGTTCGGGTTTGGCTTAAACGGGTCGACCCGCCTAACCCATTTATTAAACGGGTCGGGTTCATGTTAGGGGTATGCCAACCCGGCTGACCCGTTTAATAAACGGGTTAGGTGGGCAGGTCAACCCGTTTACCAGACCCCGACCTGCCCACCAACCCGCCCGCCAACACGAACCTGGCCCGCCAACCCGCCCGCTAACCCACCAACTCGTTTACCCGACCCAACCCGTTTATTAAACGGGTTAACCGTGTCATGTCGGGTTACCCGTTTAATAAATGGGCCGGGTTCGTGTTTGCCACAGCCGACCCGTTTAATAAACGGGTCGGGTTCATGTTGAGGTACGCTGACCCGCCAATCCGACCCGTTTATATATATATATATATATATATATATATATATATATAACACCGGTTGAGTTGAGTAAAAACTGGCTAGTGGCGTATTATGTTATAAAAAAGGTACCTCAAAGATTGAAAATGACGTTTTTACTAGCCTGTTACAAAACCAGCACTATTATATAGAGCCAAGGTTTAGCAAAAGAAGAGACAAACAGACAGAGTACATGTTTTGGAGATGCAGATGCTAAGATGGATATTTGGGGTTACAAGAAAGGATAAAATAAAAAATAAATATATTACATCACGTCTGAAAGTTAAACGAATAAAAGATAAAGTAAGTGAATGCTCTTAATTTAAGATAATTTGGACATGTTGCACCAAGACTTCTCATGACACTTATAAGAAAAGTTGACAGTACAAGCAGAGGAAACCAGAAAAAAAAAAGAGCATTAAGGACTTAGAAGGAGGCAATTAGAAGTGAGATAAAAGAGTATAAAGTCACAGAAGTTATAGCTCTAGATAGACAAGAATAAAGAAATAGGACTTGTAAAACCAACTCCTTGTAGTTGGGATAAGGCTTGATGATAATGATTATATATATAACTAAACATATTACGCCCCATTTATCATTCTGCCCTATAGGTTTTAAGTGTTTTGTGATAGATCTGAACTGTTAGATGTGTTTAGCATGATTAATTTAGTGGGAATAGACTCTTGGATCATGTTTTTTTGACGAAAAAACATCATTTTATGAGCTAGAAAAAACTGGTACCTTCATAGCCATTGATTTTGGATCACCGAAAAACCTGTATACACGTCAGATTTCAACAATCCAAAAGTTGGTTCCCACTAAACAAAACCTATAGATCACATCTATGGTGTTAGATGTGAGAAAAATTACTTACAACTATGATTTTTGAAGGGGCCTAACTAGACCTAACTATCATATATATATATATGTGTGTGTATTGGCTACTAACGAAGGTAAGGAACAAATGAGTAAAAATCACTATTTTCTTAAAAAACTTTCAATTTTTTGTAGATCAAATGTTAGATGTGATCTACATGGTTTGTTTAGTAGAAAACTTGTTTTGAATCATGTGATTTTGACAAGTAATTAGGTTTTTAAAGGTTCCAAAAATTAACTGCCCATAATGTGCTAAAATTTTATAACTCAAAAGATCACATGCTTACATCAGAAAAAGAAGACTTGATCCTCAGCAAACAAACCATACTGAACACTTGGTTAGATTGAGTTGAGTTATTTACTTTAATTAGTAGCAAATATTTTCAATATCTATACATAGATAGAGAGAGAGGGTGATGGCCGAGCTGGTGGAATCGTGGCATCTTGCCTACCGTATCTTGTATTCTAACAGATCCTCAACAATTTGTATAGACAAGGAAAATGATAAAATCATCAAGCTCATGTTACATGAATTGACAAGTAGGTGAATTTTTACCTTAAAATGAAGATCTTTGCTAAGCACACATATAAAAGGCATTTGAGGTTCCCCCACCACAAGACGTGGGAGTTGCACAGCCATAAATAGCATGCGTTCTGTTAACCCTTTTTGTCCAGTTATGCTCAAGTTGCCCTAGGAGGCATTTTGGGACTTAGTTTCAGGTAACTGCCTTATATGTATAAGTCACATAAGTTCTCACACCAAGCCTTGAAAGTGATCCTTTACACAACGGTAATCTCAAAATTGAATGGTGCTCAACGTAGGCGTTGGATTGCCAGGAGGGGGTGCCCCTCATTAAGCAAAAATCAAAATGCATGCAGGCGGATTGTGGTTATCGATTTAATTGCCAACCTAAAAAATGCAAGCTTAAATATGTGATGAGAAGCTTGATCTGCTTAAATTGTGTATATAATCCATTTCATGGTCCGGGATGCCCTGCATCATTATCTTAGGTCCGGATACCAAAACCTTTCCTAGATACAGTGAGGGTTGGGGTTGCCTCTTGTGTTACAAGGGATAAGGCAGGTAAAACAAGCCGAACTAACCGAACAGGGCATGCTCGAGCTAAGCTCATTTACCAGTTGACCAAGGTTGTGACTTGGCTTGTGCTAAAGCTTAGCTGAACTGAGATTCAGCTTGGCTCGTTCCTGTGTAAAATAATCCATGTTAATTATTAAATAGAATATATATATATGCTTAAGATTTGCTACAGTTGATTGCAAATGAGGCAGAAGCCCCTTGTTTGTTTGTTTTTTCTTACATCTAACACTTTGTTTACTAGGAACTGGCTTTTGGATGGCCAGAATCTGACCTCTATATAGGTTATTTGGCAATCCAAAAATCAAGGGCTATGAAAGCATTACATTTTTTCGACTCAAAAAACATGTTTTTCGTCAAAAAAAACATGATGGAAGAGTCGATTTCTACTAAATCAAGCATGTAGAACACATCTATGAGGTTAGATTGTGTCAAAATAACTCACATTGTGAGATTCAAAATATAGGTGCAATCGATTGTACTTTATATAAACGAAAAAATACCGTACTATACAACAAATATGACACGTTTTCAAAAATGCCTTATCATTTTCAAAATTCATCCGCTGTCCAAAACCGCAAATGGAAAATATTTTAGGATCTTTTTACTCTTCACAAAGGCAAACCTCACAAAGTTTGTATGATATATCGTTCCACCCGTTGGCTAAAGCAAAACCTCACTTAAATGTATATTTACATATTTTTTGTGGTCCTCAAGAAATGCACAAAAGTTTTGTTATTTATGCAGTATTCTTTGTTAATCATAAAATCACAATATCTTAGCAAAACCGCATATTTTATACTAAAGTTATAGAAAATTGTGTGACCCTTTTTTCTCTTTTCTTTAACAGTTACTTAAATATATGTTCGCACCAATTTTTTGTGGTCTTCACAAAACACACAAATATAACTTATGTAAACCTCCTTATGATCGTAACTTCACAAATACCTTAGTAAAATCACATATTTTTTACTAAAGTTATAGAAAATTGTGCGAACCTCCTTTCTCTTTTCTTTAACAGTTACTTAAATATATGTTCGCACCAATTTTTTGTGGTCTTCACAAAACACACAAATATAACTTATGTAAACCTCCTTATGATCGTAACTTCACAAATACCTTAGTAAAATCACATATTTTTTACTAAAGTTATAGAAAATTGTGCGAACCTCCTTTCTCTTTTCTTTAACAGTTACTTAAATATATGTTCGCACCAATTTTTTGTGGTCTTCACACAACACACAAATATAACTTATGTGAACCTCCTTATGATCGTAACTTCGCAAATACCTTAGTAAAATCGCATATTTTATACCAAGGTCATGGAAAACCGTGTAAACCGCCTTTCTTCTTTTTATAATCCTCACTTAAATGTATGTTCGCATCTATTTTTCTATGGTCTTCACGAAGCACACAAATATAACTTATATAAACCTCCTCAGGATCATAACTTTGCAGTTAATGGAGTAAAACTATATGTTTTATAAGAATATCACATATCTAATTGTGCGAAGAGATGCAAATATGTTATTAACTACACAAATATCTATTACATATAGAATGTGATATTCTTTCATGTTTGCGATTTTTCATGGTATAAAACTGATTGTCCGTACTCCATGGCTATTTTCATATTTTCTAGGGTTTCTTTATAGTCCTCAACTTGCTTGATCTTTCACAAAAATTCAATGACTTTTCCATCAACTATTTTTTGTCATTCTTTTTCCATGATTCATTAGTGGCACTTCATCATTGTACTTCGATGTGGTTGCTGCATCCTTTGCATCGTCTTCCCCGGTTAGGTGGAAAGGTAAGTTTCATATTATGCATATTGATTTTTTCATTCTAAACTTCTTTTTGTAGAAATGAGCATCATCTAGGCCCATGCATATTTGTGTGTGGTTGTTTGCTTGTCCTGTATTTTATTTAATATTTTTTACGTGATTTATCATTTAAGGTTTACTATGTTTAGGGTCTATTATGTTTAGGGTTACCATGTTATAGATGACATGTGTGTGTGTGTGTGTGTTTGTTCTTTATTTGATTTTTGGTATTTTTGTGTTGGTGTAATGGGACTAGGGTTTACTGTGTTGGTATAATGCGTATTTTTTTTACATAGGCAATTAATTATGTTATTAGTATCTGTTAAACTATACTACCATCTCACTGATGATCGTAATTGGAGATCTTCAGTGGTCCTAAAAAATGCTTTAAGGAATTTGTGGCTATATTATCTCATAAAACCAGATATAGTAAAGAGTTAGTCAGTCTCTAGTATACTCGTTCTCCAAAGGCAAGTAACGAACAAATGTGGATAAATGTTTTTTTTTATGATGATGTAAAAGTGATGTTATTTAGTGGCAATGTTTACGTAGTGGTTCATATAGTGCAACATGAAGCACTTGAAATGTCTCAAACGGTGAATGATGTTGATATCACAAACATGCAACAATCACTAAAAGTGAATGATAGTAATGTTATACATGTTAAGGGCATGTAGTTGCCTGAACTGATTAGAAATATAGACGTTTGACCTGCAGACGATGAAGAATTTTCATGAACAATTATTGGTGTACATGTTCAAAGGATCGCTATAGAGGATATAGAATCACATGGGCAACTAAGTGTTAGTAATTGTTATCTTTGAAATGTGAATGACATCCAGCCTTCTAAAGCTAAAGACAAAGCTAGGTAAAAGTTGTTGGACATTGAAATTTACATTTTAGATGTAAGTATGATGGTGGATGTGATATTTTTATGGTTAATCTTGATAATTGAAAATGCAAGATTGTTGCATGTGTGAAAGCAAATCATGAGACAATAAATTTTAATTTATTTTGTGCAACCAAAGAGTCAATTAGTGGCAACAATGATGTCGCAGATGGTGAAGACTATGATGATAGCATTGATGATATAGATAGTGGCAACAATGTTGATGATGATTGTACCATCTCTACTTAGACATATTCAGAAATTATAGGAGATAACTAAGACATTGATAACATAGAATAAGTATTTGTTGCTGAAAATGATGCACTAATGACATATGAGAAGTCCAAACCTTGATATGGTGCATGATCTATATGGGCATTTATTGGCAATAGAATTGTTTTATGTTTTTAGACTAATATTTAGGCTTTACTAGGTTCTCGTTCAATGGATTTTGTTTCAATAAAGAGCAATTGACAATCATTAATGCGAAGGCAACTCAGTTGTATGAGAGCAATTAATGAAAGACTTAATGATTGTAAACAATTTCAGTGGCTATCAACAAAGTCAAACGATCGAGAGGTTACTATCGACAAAATTTTTAATGATCTTTAGCATTGTCACAATTTTTTTAAAGATCATGTGATCATGAATAACTATAAAGTAAAATTCATGAAGAGCTGCAATAACAATCACTTTGATATACATGAAAAAGAACCTGCAAACTATGCTTGATTGCACCTGGAGGATCCATTGCTAAAAAGTTTGGGAAGCAACATTCTTTCAAGTGAACAAGTGTCAAATCGAGCATATATGTGGTGAATCATTGGGAAACCTAATAGTAAAAAAATATTTTTCAAGTAGATTTTAGGTGTTATTTATGGACATTTGCACGATAATCTGAAGATGAGTTTAAGAGAAATCATAAATGACATTAGACACAAGGAAGGTGTGGAGGTTATGTACAAACAAGCATGATGTTCATAAGAATTAATCATGGTGGCACTATGTGGTTCATTCAATGAGTCTTTCAGGATGATTCACACCTATTGACATCATGTAATGATGACTAACCAAGGATTGACAACGTATATTAAGACCGATAAGCGACATCAATTTATGTACTTGTTTGTATCCTTCCATGCATGCATTAGTAGGTTTTTGAAAGGATGTCCTCCACTTCTTATGGTAGATGATACCTTCTTAAAAGAAAAATATATGGGTATATTGTTGTCAGCCTCATGGTATTGATCCTTTAGATCAAATATTTCTAAATGCATTTGCAGTTGTGAATATGGAGTCAAATGATTCATGGGCATGAGTTGTTGTACATGTAAAGGAATAATTGAGACTCTATAATCATGAAATACTCATACCTAAAGCACAATTTACAATTATCTCATATAGGCGCATAGGGCTACAGTATGTTATTCTCGTACATGACCAAATTGTCATGTTGGATTTTACATGAAGCACTTGACAGAAAACTTTAAACATAAATTTGGGGTACCACTTAGTCAACTTTGGTGGAGCGCAGTAGAATCACCCATGGGATAAAAGTATAATTATTTTCTTAAAAATATCTGAGAGAAAAGAAAAGATGCATACAAGTATGCAACTAAGGACGTAAAAGAGAAACATTAGGCTAACAGTCCCTTTCCCACTAGAAGGTACGAGTGCTTAACCTCTAATACAGCGAAGAGCTTCAATGTGTGGTTTCGCATAATATGTGACAAACCCCTAATATCTCTTATTGAAAAGCTTTTTTCATGGTGATGAAACTTTTTTAAAACCGAACAAAAGGTGGGCAAAACATGTTAGGAATTGTGGTGACTAAGGTAAAAATTAACTAGAGAATGGTAAGAAAAAAGAACAAATGCTACATGTGCAAGTAGTGCATTGTCTTCATCGTTTGTACGAAACCCATGATCTATTTCATGGTTACAGTGTTGATCTTAAGAAACAGACATGCTCTTGTAGAGTGTGGCAGGTTAGCAGGATTTTATGCCAACATGTTATTGCATGCATTTTGCATGAAGGAAAGCTATCAGAAGATTACTGCGATAAGTTTTACATTGTTGAATTGCATCGAGTTGCATATAATATTTATCCATACATGTCAATGACAGATAATGTCCTACACATCGCTCCTTCGAACAATATTCTTGTCCTACCACCAAAAGTGAGTCTTAAATTGGAGCGCCTTAAGAAGAAGAGAGAGAGAATAAAACACGAGAATGTTATGCCATACAAGTAGAGTCAGTATGGTAAGGTTGGCTACAATAGGCGAAAGCACAAATAACAGTATGTTAGAGTATTGATTGTTTGCAAAATTTGTATTTGTTAGGTGTTGTTTAATGAATTCTTTCTTTATATTTATGTAGTATTTTTTAATGAATTGCTCAAATATCATATGTCTTCTATGTATATCTATGTAGTTCATGATGAATGCTTATAAATCAAAAGAGCAACATCACAGTAGAAAGTTGTTCAAACCCCCATCCTCATCCCCAACCCCAAGCAAAGAAACAATTGTCATACCTGAGGTACTTGTAAATGTCTCGAGTCATGTTTATGTGTTTATATTCAATTTCAAGTAGCAGTTATGACATGTATGTGTTTATGTTCAATTTTAATTATTGATAAAAAAAGGTTGGTCAGGAAAGTCAAATTGTTCAGGAAGGGGGAAATGAGTTAAAAGAGTATGAATTTTACAAAGATAGTTTGATGGCAAGTGATGTAAATGTTATGTTTGCATATTTGTTTGTTCGTTCTTTTGTTTTGTTTGTATGTATATTCAAATGAATCTAACATGAATATACCGCATATATAACATTTAGCAAGATTCATAAAAGTCTCAAAAAAAAACTGCATCCAAGACATGAAAAAAGAGCATAATCTACCAAGGACCTTTTATCTTACGCATATAATAACATTTGCATCACAGTAAGTTAAGATTACTTATTTAAACTTGATCTTATTGTTCTCTCATACTCGGTAGATTTAATGTTTTGTTGCGTGATGAGTTTTTTTACAAGTGGATGGGCTACGACTGTTACTCTGAGTGGATGGTCTCACTTGTATATGTAATTCCTCAGCAAGAAATTGAGTAATTATTTTGTTTATATGTTTGTTAATTTAATTAATGTTTTGTACATATTAACTTAGAATATGATTAGTACAAGTATGATTATGCTATATTTATCCTTTTATACATGCATTAGGAAAGAAATGAAAATTTGACCTTCACCCAGGTACGTGTTTATATATCCTTATTTGTGATATTTATGGAGTCAAGATATATTAGTTGTTTGTTAATAATCCTTTTTCATAATGATGTCATAAACTTGTAGGAATCGTATGATCTCATTCTATAAGAAAATGAGGAAGATTGTTGATAAGGAGGCAAAAAATATAAAAAAAAAAAGATCGCAGTATAAAACAACAGAGACGAAAAAGGTGGAGGTTGCGGAGGCAGAGGTTGCAAAGGCGGGGACTGCGTATACAGAGGCTGCAAAGATAGATGTTGCGGAGACGGAGGCTACATAGACAGATGTTCTGGAACTGTGGGCAATTATGGAGACTATATGTTGATGCGAAATTGTAATTTATGAATTATCAAACTTTAATCATGTAAATTATGAGTTTAAATTTGTTCTTTAAATATTTTATGTTGATGAGTTGCCAAAACTTATAGTTGACTAAATTTTTCATGTTTAATGAGTTTAAATTTATCAAACTTTATGAATTGTCAAACATTAAGGATGTAAATTATGAGTTTGTCATTGTTCTGTAAATATTTTAGGTTTAATGTTTTGCAATATTTGTGTTAAACTTGTAAAATATATATTTGCACCTCTTTATGATTATAACTTCACAAATATCTTAGTAAAATCATATATTTTATTCCAAAGTCATGAAAAAATATGCGAAGCTCTTTTTTCTCTTTTCTTTAACTGACAAAAGTACTTTCACAGCTATTTTTTTGTGATCTTCATCAAGCACACACATATAACTTATGTGAACCACCTCATCAGAGTAACTTGGCAAATACTTTAGTAAAATCACATATTTTATACACAAAATAAGCGATTTTGACCTAAATGATGCATAACAAAGTATTGTGAAGATGAATAACTCCCACATTTATGTTTTATGAACATAAAGAATTTTGGGACTTCTGTAAAAAATAATATGCAATTTTTTCTTAAATGATGTCAATTATTTATGTGGTTATCTCTGTTAATTGTAAAATCGTAAATACTTTAGTAAAATTTCTTATTTTATACCAACATCGCCGAAGACTGTGCAGAAAGAGGTCCGCTTTTTCTTTTTTACAGACATAATGAACTTTACATAATTATATCTGTGAACATCATGTTAAACTCAAACCTCAAAAATTCACAAATACTCAGACTAAGTTCACACTCTCAAATATGTGAGTTTTCTCCCAAATACGTGAAAGTCCTCTCAAATATGTGATGGTCCGCATTAATTGTTATGCTTCGATTTGCATTTTAGGATTTGTTTTTGCTTCTAAAAAGCAATTGTGGAGAAGATTTTAAAACAGCAAGGGGAAGATGCCATGACTGGGGTGGAGAATATTTTGGAGAAGATAGGAGGTGGAGATGCTGAGGTGGTGAATGATGTTGATGGTCCTCAACAAATAGAGAAGGTTATGGTTATAGAAAGTGTGAAGAGGAGGTGGTTTCACCTCAATCATTTATTCGAGAAAAGAGAGGGTTTGCAGACAAAAATAGTGATTGGCATTAAGAAGCTAAAGATTGAACTCAAAATACGATGTGGAGCTATGTCTGATTGAAAATGAGCCCTTAGAGGAACAAGTGCATGCTCCATAATTGGATTGTAGGATTTGCATGCTCAAAAATCAGATTGTATATAAGGCAGTTTCGCTTGAATCATTGGATTGAGGAGACGGTATGCAAACAACGACAGTAACTCGACTGGCATTAAGAAGTCAAAGATCAAACCCGCTGATTTTGAATCTTTTTCTATTTCATCAATTAATGACCATATGTGATGTAGTCCACTAAACCCATGTAGAGCACTTCAGAATTCATGTTGCACATCTTCTAATTGCATTAAGATGCCAAAGATCAAACCCTCTAATGTTGAGTTGTGTACTATAAATGTTTGTAACATATTCATTTTTTTAATGAATGGAATAAATATATGTATACTCAAGTACAGTTTTGAATGATTGTAATGAATATATATATATATGATGTTCTTATATAATATATTTTTGTTTCTCCTTACAATTAGATATGTGATCTTCTTATAAAATATAATATTTTACTATATTATTTCTGAAGTTACGATCATGAGGAGGTTTGCATAAGTTATATTTTTACACTTCATAAAGACCATAAAAAAATATGTGCAAACATACATTTAAGTGAGACTTAAAGGAAGAAAAAAGAAAGGAGATTTGCACAGTATTCAACGACTTTGTTACAAAATATGTGATTTTACTAAGGTATTTGTGAAGTTAACATCCTGAGAAAGTTCGCATTAGTTATATTTGTGTGCTTCGTGAAGACTGCAAAAAAATAGGTACAAACATATATTGAAGTGACGGTTAAAGAACCAAGAAAGAAGGTTTGCACGGTTTCTCGCAATTTTAATATAAAATATGCGATTTTACTATAGTATTTATGATTTTATGATTAATAGAGAAGACTGCATGAATAACATAATTTTTTGCATGCTTCTTGAGGATCGTAAAAAAAATGTGTGTATACATTTAAGTGATGTTTTGCCTTAGCCAACGGGCGGAACGATATATCGTGCGAACTTCATGAGGTTCTCTTGTGCGAAGAGTAAAAAGGTCATAAAAAGTTTTTTATTTGCCGTTTGGAACAGCAGGCGGATTTCAAAAATTTTAAGGTATTTGAAAAAATGTGGCGTATATGTCGTATAGTACCATCATTTTTCGTTATATAAACCCCTATCTATATATGCGCTGATCTTCTCTTTTATTTATTACATAAAACATATATTATGCAAAATATATACATGTTTTTATCTATACGAGCTCACATGAGTTGAACTATGACCCTGAGTTCGGGCTCAACTCCTCTAAGCTGAATGAGCTGCTTATGGCTTGAATCGTCAGTTATACAAACCGATCACAAACTAGTTCATGACGATCCGTACTGAGTCAAGACACAAGTGGATCAGTTCGTTTACTAGCCCTAACAAGGGATACGGGGACATGAAAACCAAACATTCTAGTTGGGAACAATTCGTTGGTGCTACACTTGACTATCAATAGTTAGCAACTTAGAATCTGGGTCAGGTCTAGGTAAAATAGATCCTAACATGGTCTAGTGAATGAACCAAATTGTAAAACCAAGCCAGGCCAGTTTTGAAGATTAGGGATGCATGCCGCAAGCTTGTGTAACCACATGGACATTGATTTGGATGTCCTAGTCTGCAATCAAATGGACCTACTAGACCATATATATATATATATATATATATATATATAGAGAGAGAGAGAGAGAGAGAGAGAGAGAGAGAGAGAGAGGAAACATGTTAAATTAAATATGTTAAATGAAACATGCCAAGTAGGCTTTTGAGTCTTTTTCAATTTTATTTTCAAATTATAACAGTACAGATGTGATGTATGTACTAGATTTTATAGGGATCAGATCTTGAAGTATTGGATTTTGATGCATTGGTTGCGTTTTTATAAGGTTCATAAAAAAACAACAGTTCAAAATCCTTTCTAATTTTCAAGACTCCAACTGTCATTTTTTTCATTCAAAGCACATGGTCCGAGCATAGATTCCTTGTAAATCAACCACATCAAAAACATCTATGGGATCAGAATAGCAAAATAAGCACTGGAAAACGGAAAAAAACCATTTAGCATGTTTCCCTCACGTTATATATATATATATATATATCGATAAAGTGTGGACAACACTGATTTTCAATGTTCCAACTTCTAAACTATGTTTGATAAATCTGACTTTACAAATGTGTTCAGCATGATCTATTTGATACGAACTGATTGTTGGATTAACCTTCTTTGATGAAAGAAAATCTAAACCTGTGTGCATGTCATGATCAGATGATTCAAAAGCTTATTACTACTAAACAAACTATATAAATCACATGTATGAGTACATTTCAAAAACTAACAAAAAATTAAAATATTTCGATTGTCCAAACTCTCCTACCATTAGGAGGAACTAATCAATCCATCTCTATATATAAGATTTGCAACAATAGTTTGTAGGTGTAAACAGCCTATCAAATGGGGCAGAACCCCCTTGTTTGGTTTTTTTTCATACATCTAATACTATAGATGTAATCTACAGCTTCTGTTTAATAGGAACCGGCTTTTGGATAGCCAGAATCCGACCTATATATAGGTTTTTTTTTATGATCCAAAAATCAATGGCTATGAAGACGTCAATTTTTCTGACTCATACAAACATGTTTTTTGGACAAAAAACATTGTCCAAGCATCAATTCCTACTAAATCTAACATGTTGCAAACATCTATGAGGTTAGATTGTGTCAAAACAACTTGCATCGTGAGATTCAAACTAGATTTTATGTACAATCAATAGTACCAAATATATATATATATATATATATATATATATATATATATATATATATATATATATATATATATATATATATTAAAAAGGGTAGGTGCCTAACAACATAAGTGCCTAACCAAATGGATGTGGAACGTCCATCACTCGCTATGCGATGGACACTCAGCACGTATTCAGGTTTAAATTAATCTTTAGTGAAGCTTATAAAGCACTCTAAAGGCTAATTTTCTGCCAGACGTGCTTGAAAGAGCCGCTAAAGGCCTTTTAAAAACATGTGTAAAACAGTTTTTAGCGGCTCTTCCGCCCATTCTTTTAGCAGCTTTTCAAAGGACATTTAAGCATGAAAAATCATCCGCTCGGTGTGTGTCCATTCCACTTAGCACGCCTATATCGTTAGGCACATAGAGTTTAACCAAAGAAAGGTCCAAAATCTACAACCGATATTAATGGACAACATTATTCATCAATCAGATTTTCCATATTGAATTTTTATCATTCATTTAGTGAGTGACATGGTTTGGATTATGAATTTTCTATGTTTAGATGTATTTTTGAAAGCGCTAAGAATCAATGGCCCATAATACTTCTTATTGTAAAGTTTTAAATGCATTGTGAGCCGTTGATTTTCGCATTTCAAAAAACATGTTTATATATTGTGAAATTTTTGTGTAAAGCATATTTCTTATTAAATAAATTATAAAGAACAAATATATAAAGTTTGATAGATAATATACTCAAACATTAGAAAATCGTCCGATCGTTGTGGGTTAGAGATTTTGAGCCTTCCTTGGGTTGGATAGTTCCCCTTCACTGTATATATATAGTAATGTGTTTCTTAGGCCCCCTTTTACGTTAGGTCTCATTAGGCTCCTTGCATAGTTTTAAGTATTTTTTTTCACATCTAATACAGTGGATGTGATCTATAGGATTTGTCTAGTAGGAACCGACTTTTGGATCGCTGGAATCTGACCTGTATACAGGTTTTTCTAGTGATCCAAAACTAGTGATCCAAAATCAATTATTCCAGCTCATAAAAGTATGTTTTTTGGTCTCAAAAACATGATCCAAGAATCAATTCCCACTAAATGAGTATGTTAAACACATCTAACGGTTCAGATCCATCATAAAACATTTAAAACCTTTGGGGCAAGACGAGAAATGGGACCTAATATTTCAGTTTTCTCTCTCTCTCTCTCTCTCTCTCTCTCTCTCTCTCTCTCTCTCTCTCTCTCTCTCTCTATATATATATATATATATATATATATATATATATTAGCATGTAAGTGTTTGAAGATTGTTTGGATAAGTGTTTGATCGCGCCATCAAACGATGACGTTGTCGTCTAATTTTTTTTTGCAGCCCTGGTAAAAGTCTAGGCAAAAAAACACATTTCGCAACACTACAAAAACCATGCTCAATCGGTTTTTTATCTTTAAAAAGATGCACGGTATTTAACCACGCATCCGAACAAGTTTGAAGGAAAACTTGTCCGAAGATACAGGTTTTACTATATATATATATATATATATATATATATATATATATATATATATATATATATATATAAGAACTGAAATATGAGAACTAGAACATGGGAACTGAAATATGAGTATTTTAAATGCTTTTTTTTGCAAATCTAACTATGTGGATGTGCTTGGCATTGTGAATTTGCTAGGAATAAACTGTTGGATCGTGTATTTTTTTATGTAAAAATGTGATTTTTGAATGCTTGAATATTCATGAAGATTATGAGTCATTGATTTTAAAGTCTTAAAAAATCTCATTTATGCATCAAAATCGGATGAATCAAGAATGGGTTCTTATAAAACCAATCATGTACATAGTTAGATTTAACAAAAACTCCATGAAAATCATGATTCACACATTAGTTCTCATATTCTAGTGACTATATATATATATATGTGGAGAGAGAAGTTCCCAACCAATTTCTGGTCCTAGACGTTCTGGCGTCAATTATTTAGTGGAAAGATCAACAGAACTATTACCCGTGCTGAGCACCAACCAGTATCGAAATGAAATTCTGGCTACTACATGATCATAGCAAGGGACCTCCATATAGGGACTAAAGCCTTATTTTAGGTCCTATTGGATGAATGACATAAAAAAAATGGTAGCAAACTGGAAGCACAAAATGGAGAAGAGACTAGGAGATCAAACGATCACGAAGCTTTCCTCTGAATCATGAAATGGAGCTACAACGTATCCTTATACATCTCAACCGGAATTACAAAGGTTATGACAGCCAATGTAATCCAAAGGATTTTCCCACCCCCCTTCCCTACAACACGCAATGCTTTTAAATACTTGGATCACTAGAAGACCCCAGAAGAACCGCAGCTCCAATTTCAGAAGAATAACTTGCATACAACTCAATGTTACATATACATGTGCCTCTCTGGTGTAATCTTGAACCCATGGCCGGGAACAGAACACACTGCGCTATTTCTCTATGCCTTGCTGTAAATACTGTATTAGGTCATAGCCAGCAGTCGTCCACTTGTTGTAGGCATCAATGCAGATTCGGATCATAAAATTTGCGGCCTCGCGGTCACTC
The DNA here is from genome assembly GCF_984573655.1 of Nuphar pumila. Classification (NCBI taxonomy): domain Eukaryota; kingdom Viridiplantae; phylum Streptophyta; class Magnoliopsida; order Nymphaeales; family Nymphaeaceae; genus Nuphar; species Nuphar pumila. The sequence continues at coordinate 6,729,261 of NC_143262.1, forward strand.
ATTTCTGGATGGAAACGCTTCCGAAGATTTCCAATTGGATCACCACGACTGAAGCATGGGAGTCCACTGTCCACCATCAACAGTACAGTGTTTATAATCCCATCCATATGCCGCCTTGCTGCAAGATACCCTTTCACACACAAACTGTAGAACAGGTATAAGCCACAACAAGTCCATTAATATCAGCTCAGTATGTGAACCAACATGAAAAACATGAATCAATCATGAAAAAACATGAATCTCTCTCTCTGGAGTTTGAATTAATGGCTATATTCAATAACCTCAGATAGATGCAAAATACATTGCTCAGAAAGCATGAGCAATGCTTTCGGAATAAAAAACAGTAAACAGCAAGGAATAAACAATTCATGTTAGCATAAGCAAAGTTTTTAGTCAAAATCATTTGAACACAATGAACAGCAAAGTGCAAACAATTCACGTTATCTCCTGAGAGTCGTGGATTGCATCATTAGAAAGTGAAATGTGCCATCTACTATTTAATTTTACAGAGAGAGAGAGAGAGAGAGAGTTTCAATTCTCTCACTGCTTAAAGAAAATAGCATCACGTTTTAGAATACAAGGAGCCCCAATAGTCATTAGAGGAGAAAAGAGAGCTTGATAATTCAAGAAAACTTGATTTAGAAAAGCAACAGAGATGATTTCCTGTGGATATACTTTTGTATGGTCATGCAAAAAAATCTTCCAGCAAGTAGTAAGAATCTAATAGAGGTCAGGCACAAAGCACTAGCAAAACAAAGTACAAAAAACTAGCAAAGATCACCTTACAAACTGATTCCAGGCGTCGCTTTTCATCGCCCCACTTGGGTCCAGCAGTTGAGTCATCTCATGGCTCAACTTGAAGTGTGCGCTTTCAAAACGCATGTTACCACCAGGTGATGTTTCTAGGATGAATCCAAAATCGATATGGACAAGTCTTCCCACACTGTTTAAAACAAACGTTATTAGTAAAGTGTTAGACAAAGACGAGATGAAAAGGTCACAAATGACATATACTTGTCAAAGAGTAGATTTCCGTTGTGTCGATCCTTTGGCTGAAGTATAAGGCTTGCAACTGCATAACCAGCACTGCTAATAATGAAGTTGTAGCGAGCAGCTTCAAATGTGGGAGATCCAACAGGGCCATAATCTTGCTGGAAAATCTCATACAAACCCCCATCGGTGGTTTCACCCATCTGATTTCTACTTCGTGTATTAGGCACCACCTGAAAATTTTAAAAATCAAGATTATCTACTAGCAAACAGAATGAAAAAAAACCCTAAAAACCCAGCCTTGTTAAAATATAGTTTGCGTATGGATCTGGATCCAGATCCATACGCATGGTATGTTAAATGAAACACATGCTGTATATTACTCATTAATGGCATCCTTGTAATATCTCTGATATTACAAGGATAGTTGTATACTTGTTTTATACATATGAAGGTTAGGGCTTGGAGGTCGAGCAACTGAGTGCCGCCCCAGCCGATTCTCTCTCTCTCTCTCTCTCTCTCTCTCTCTCTCTCTCTCTCTCTCTACTTTCCTGTGCAGGCTGAACGACAGACTACGAAGTCTCGTACGGTATCAGAGCTCAGGGTTGCGGAATCCTGTTAGAGGCATGTTCAGCGAGATCTGTAGAACCAGGTTTTGGCTCGTCTTCCCCTTTCTCATTCTTTCCTTTATTGAAACTTGTCTCCTTCCCTTATTGAAACTCGTCTTCCCCTTTCTCATTCTTTCCTTTATTGAAACTCGTCCCCTTATTGAAACTCCCAATCTGTCTATTGCAACTCGTCTCCCCATCTGTCACTTATTGCAACTCCCAATCTCAAAACCCTTTTTTTTATTCTCCTCTCTGACTCCAGCCATAAACCTCTTAACGTCTGCCAGTTTTAATAAAACTGCAACTCGTCTCCCCATCTGTCACTTATTGCAACTCTCTTTTGTTTTCCACTTTTAACGTGTCAGTTTTTTTTTTCCAGAAATTCTTTCCCCTATTTCCAGAAATTCTTTGATTCCAGAATTTTTTTTTCCTTTATTGCTATTTAGTGTCCCCTGTGCAACGCCTACAGGCAGATTGTAACTGTTTACAATCTCGATTCTGTTTAAAAAAAAGGGTTATTTCCAGATATTGGTCGCACGGGTACATGTCTTGTTGAAGTTCTCCTGATTGATTAAGTGATCTCAAGCCTGTTTGTTTCTTCCATTCGTTTTGTTTGCTTATACATTGTCCCATTAATATGGATTACTCATCGTCATCCGGTCCCTCTGCAAATTTCTTGAGTCAGCTCGTTACAGGAAAACTTACTCATTCTAATTTTTTGACTTGGAAGAGGCAAATCCTTCCTTTTATACAGAGTCAGAATCTCGATGAACATCTAGATGGTTTAGTTCTTATACCATCACGACTTATTTTGCAAGAAACCAAGGATGAGAAGGGTGACACAATTACCATTTCTATTAAGAATCCAGAGTATACAGCTTGGAGGAAGCGGGATCAGTCTTTGGTTGCTTATATTGCGTCAACACTCTCTCAAGAAGTGTTGGTTACTCTTTCAGATGATTACACTGCGGCGGATATGTGGAATAAGTTGTCCCAGACATATTCTCAGATATCAGAAGCCCGAGTTATGTACTTAAAAAATGAATTTCAAAGTTTGAAGAAAAGCTCCATGACAGTCATGGAATACATAGGCTGCTTGAAGAGTATTACTGATCAATTGGCGGTTATTGGAAGTGCTATTGCAGATAAAGTTCAACAACTTCTCAATGGATTGGGTCCTGATTTTGACATGCTTACCACAGCTTTATCATGCCTTCCACAGTTGCCCACTTTTGACGATCTTCAAGCGAAACTTCTCCATCATGAGATGATTATGAAACAAATGGCAGAAGGAAATGAATCAGCTCGTCCTCATTCAGTTTTGGCCATGGACACTTATGTAGGTTTTGGACGAGGGAATGGAGGGCATCAAGGAGGCAGAGGCCACGGACGTTTTGGGCAGGGAGGACGTGGTATCTTGCCTACACCTAATATTTCAGGGGTTTTTAATACAGGGAATCAGAGGAGAGTGCCCACTTGTTTCTTATGTAACAAAAGAGGACATGTGAAAGCTGATTGTTGGTTTAATCTACAGAACAGAGGAAAAATAAACAAAATTGAGAATAAATCAGCTACCACTGTGGACACAAAAGTGTCATCCACAGATGTGCAACAACTTTTGTTATCAGCATTGTCACAGATGACAATCAAGCAAAATGAACAAGGTGAATGGTATGTTGATTCAGGTGCCGCCACACATGTTACGGGTAATGCGGGTAAGTTATCTCACTTATTGCCTTATTTTGAAAAAGGTAGTATAGTTACGGGAGATGGAACTTATCACTCCATTAGTCATACTGGCAGTGCACATATCCCTATGTCAAAGTCCTCACTTCACTTGTCCAATGTACTTCTTACTTCCAATATTAAAAAGAACATTGTTTCTGTAGCTAAACTTGTTGACGATATGAATTCTTCCGTCGAATTTACTCCCTCTTCTGTTTATGTTAAGGATCTACGAACGAAAGAGACGTTCGCTAAGGGGGGAGCGACAAGGAAACATGTACGTCTTCAAGGAGATTCCTTCAATGTCTTCGTCTTCAGTCTCAGTTCTCCAGTTGAAGTCGTCCAAGCATTCTTCAGTGTCTTCACCTTCAGAGTCTTTGTTTTTACCTTCATTGAAAGTTTTTAATTCATCTCATTGTAATAAGTCAGATATTTGGCATAGTCGTTTGGGACATTGTAGTCGAGGTTTCGTTGAAAATCTTGTATCTGATGGTCTCCTTCCAGAGTCTAGTTTATGTTCATTTTTTGGTAATAATAATAAATGTTCTTCATGCAAACTCTACAAAAGTCATGTTCTTCCTTTTCATATTATAAATAAAAGAGCTTCAAAGCCATTTGAAATTATTTGTTCTGATGTTTGGGGACCCGCACCTATTCCTTCTCTTTCTGACAGTCGTTACTATGTTATCTTTATTGATTCTTATTCCCGTTATACTTGGATATATTTCTTAAAACACAAGCATGAATTTTTTCAAATATTTCGGGAATTCCATTTGATGGTCAAAACAAAGTTTGCTTGTGCTATTGTGCATTTACAATGTGATGGTGGAGGAGAGTATTCATCGAACGAGTTTATTGCCTTTCTTCGGGATAAAGGAATAAGTCGACAGGTTTCTTGCACTCATACTCCTCAACAAAATGGGGTTGCGGAGAGGAAACACAGGCATATTGTCGAGAGCGCGATGAGCATGTTACATGATAGCAATGTGCCCGTTAGTCTCTGGACAGAAGTTTTTCACACATCTGTTCATATCATAAATCGTCTTCCTATGGCACTTTTGGATCGGAAATCTCCCTATTATACTTTATTTGGGCAAAATCCCTCTTACGATGAGCTGCGTGTTTTTGGTTGTGTATGTTATGTACATGTTGATTCATCTCTGCGAAATAAGTTTCAGGACAAGGCTGTCAAGTGCAAATTTGTTGGGTATGCAGATGAATACAAAGGTTATCGATGCTATGATCCTACTACAAAACGTATTAGGACCTCCAGAAATGTTGTTTTTGACGAACGAAATTTTCAGGTCAATGACTCTGCAGCGTTGCCATCTCGAGAATTAGAAGTATATGATCCATGGATGAGCACAGATCTTTTTGCTAATACAGGAGAAACATGTCAGACAAATTGTCCTTCCTTCAGCTTGAGTAGGGAGTTGAATGACTCACAGATGCATGTTGAATTATCTCCAATTGAGTCTCCAGTTGAGCCACCCCCAGTAGAACGCTTCTCTGGGCAGATATACACTAGACGGGACAAAAATACAGAGCCGAGGAATGTGGAAAGCATCGCCAATGATCCGGCTCAAAGGCCGTCACGCATTAAGCATCCTATTCAACGATGGGTGAGTTATGAGACCTCCCTTGATTTCCAGTTGTTTATGCCTCAGCTCACAAAACAGGATGAACCAACTTGTTTTAATCAAGCTCTTCAATCCCGTCATTGAACTGAAGCTATGAATGAAGAAATGGAAGCTCTTCATGAATGTCAGACTTGGGAAATAGTCCCTCGGCCAGAAGGAAAGAATGTAGTTGGCTCAAAATGGGTTTATAAAACAAAGTATAAGCCTGAAGGAAGCATTGACAGATATAAGGCACGACTTGTTGCTCGAGGATTCACACAACAATATGGTGAAGACTACGATGAAACTTTTAGTCCGGTAGTCAAAATGGGTACTATTTGTGTCATCATATCCCTAGCAGTCGATCGAGGTTAGAGCCTTAGCCAGATGGATGTTAAAAATGCATTTTTGCATGGAACTTTAAAGGAAGAAGTGTATATGGAGCAACCTCCTGGTTATGCCGAGAAGGATCCTACTGCCTCGATGTGCAAACTAAGAAAATCTCTGTATGGGTTGAAACACGCGTCCCGTTCCTGGTTTGAAAGTTTCTCTATGCAAATTCAGAGTTATGGTTTTAGAAGATGCTCTCTGGATCACTCACTCTTTATTTACCAAAAGGCAAACATTGTTATACTTCTTCTTATATATGTTGATGACATTGTGATCACTGGGAGTTCAGATAATCATGTGCAAGACGTGAAGCAGTTTTTAATGAAAACTTTCATGATGAAAGATTTAGGGAGTTGAGGTACTTTTTTGGTGTGGAAGTTGACAGACAACAAGACACATTGACACTCATGCAACAAAAATACACTCTTGACCTTCTGGAAAGAGCTGGGATGACGAATTGCAAACCAGTCAGTACTCCTAGTGTATTACATCAAAGGCTGAGCTCTGAAGATGGTCATCTTTGTGTCAACCCTACAACGTATAGAAGTCTCGTGGGGATGTTACAGTACTTGACCTTTACCAGACCTGATATAGTTTATGATGTCAATCAGGTATCCCAGTTTATGCATGCTCCAACGGAGGGTCATATGGAAGTTGTGAAGCGCATTCTACGTTATTTAAAAGGAACTATAAGAGACGGACTTGTTTATCGCAAGAACGATAATCTGCATAGAGGACATGAACTCATCACTTATACAGACGCATATTGGGCAGGGGATCCAGATGAGTGACGATCTGTCTCTGGATATTGTGTATATATTGGACACAATTTAGTGTCCTAGAGCAGCAGAAAACAAAAGGCAGTGGCACAATCGAGTACAGAGGCTGAATACAGATCGATAGCTGCAGGCACGGCAGAAGCCACATGGATTAGACACTTATTGAGTGATCTTGGGAGACAATTATTCGATCTTTTCTTCTATGTGACAATCAAAGCGCAATAAACATTGCATGTAATCCTATCCAGCATAGCAGAACGAAGCACATTGAGATTGATCAACATTTCATACGGCAGAAAGTCGAGATGAAGGATATAGAACTACGTCATGTTCGAACAGAAGATCAAGTGGCAGACTTGTTTACCAAGGGGTTAACAGGACGTCAATTTTGGCTATTGAAGAGCAAGTTGTACATGCTTCAAAATCACGTACAACTTGAGGGAGGGTGTTAAAATATAGTTTGTGTATGGATCTGGATCCAGATCCATACGCATGGTATGTTAAATGAAACACATGTTGTATATTACTCATTAACGGCATCCTTGTAATATCTCTGATATTACAAGGATAGTTGTATACTTGTTTTATACATCTGAAGGTTAGGGCTTGGAGGTTGAGCAACTGAGTCCGCCCCAGCCGATTCTCTCTCTCTCTCTCTCTCTCTCTCTCTCTCTCTCTCTCTCTCTCTATATATATATATATATATATATATATATATATATATATATATATATATATATACTTTCTTGTGAAGGCTGAACCACAGACTACGAAGTCTCATAAGCCTCTCATGGAAAAAATACAATAAGCCTAAAGAAGATTCCAATTGTTAATGCAATGTATGCCCATAAATAATTGGATTACCCAACACATATAATATAATATTATCAAAATGGCATTGGATAGTAAAAAATGATAGAAGTTATCATATATTCATTCCCGCATATGAAACCATCTGTCACACGGATACTCCATTTTTTTCCTCTGTACCCGTGTCGACACGTGTGTCCCCATGTTGACACGCGTCAACACCTTGACACACCATTTTACCCTCCATATATACAAGTTTGTATTTAATTTATAATTATATTTTCAATAATATAATATATATTTTAGATATAGCAAATATATTTGGATTATATTTTGTTTATTTTGTATTTATATGATATTTAATATATATATATGTGCGTGTGTGTGTCCAAAGGCGGAGCTGGGGGGGGGGGGGGGGGGCAGGACTAGGTTGTAGCCCAGTCCTGCCTCCCGGCCCAGTTAAAAAAAAATTTAAAAGCCCAGTCCTAGCCCAGCCCTGATTCCAAAGGCGGAGCTGAGGGGGGGCAGGACTGCGGCCCAGTTAAAAAAAAATTTAAAGCCCCGTCCTAGCCCAGCCCTGATTCACGAGTCGGATCCAACACCTGGCGAGGGCGGGCACCCGCCCGTGCTGGATCCGACCCGTTTAACTTATTACCCCTCAGACCCTCTTCTTCTTTGATCTTGATTTTGAGTGACCTAGCCCTTGCCCTCGTCTTCCCCAAATCCCCCGACTCCCGACGGCCCATCCAACGTCGCCCAGCTTCTTCTCTGACGCCGACTGAGCTTCTCCTCCGATGCCGGCCGCCCACGCTTCTCCTCCAAGCCTCTGAGGCTGCTCCCGTGCTCCTGAGTGAGCGAGATGACGAGACACCGACCGAGCACGACGACAAGACACAGATCTTTTGGGTAATTTGACTAATCAAATATGTGCTAGTTTGATTTAATCAAATTATAGGTGGATTGGAGTGGATTTAATCAAATCTACTCCAAAGTAGGGTTGATCCTGACCAAAAATAATTCACTGCATTTATTTTTTATCAAATTTTATTTAAAATAAAAAAACAATTTACCCATTTTGAGGATAAATCCTATTTTTTGTTCCTGAATGAGCTCTTATACATATATTCCTATGTATATATATATTATATACATATATACAGATGTCTCTCAGTCTTTTATCTCATGTTAATTGTTTGACTCACAAATTAAATTAAAGTGGAAGATGAATGTTGACTGTTGATGGTAATTTATGTTTTTTTGTGCAATAATTCTACTTTATCTACTCATTTTAGTTGGAACAAAGCTAGGAGAAGGTTGTGAATCAGTGACTTCTGAATTTTAGAATAAGTCCTGATTTCTGAATTATAGAATCAATTATCTACTTTATCTACTCAAATTATATAGAATTATAGAAAAGTCCTGACTTCTAACTTGTGTTTTAATGTTCTGATATCCAAGAGATATTTTACTTGAAAGTAGAGTTACAACATTATCAGATTGATGTGGTTTCTGATCCTCAATTTCAAGTACCTACTCTACCTGATTTGTATCAAAAGTTGGTTGCAAGTGGAAGGTCAAAAAGTTATGTCATGCTAACTAGATTATTTCGTCTTGTATTGACATTACCAGTTTTTACGACCACTACAGAACGAGCATTTTCAGTGATGAAGCATGTGAAGGCGAAAATTCATAACAAAATGAACGACGGTTTTCTTGCTGACTGTATGACATTGTACATCGAATGAGAATATACTATGACTTTAGTTATAGATTCTCTTATAGATGAATTTTATGTTGCAGGTAACCGTCGGGGTCCATTTTAGTTGGTACTTTTGTATTTTGATTTATTTTATCATAAATAAAATTTATGCATTATTATGAACTTCAAATTATCGCACCAGTGTTATATATTGCCATTAGATAATGTTTAAGAACTTTCTGTTGAGGTTGAGAACGACTGCAGCAGATAGTTTGATTTGTCCATATGAAATAAATTTTTATTAATAATTGTAGCCATTTTTTATTTTATCTCAAAAAAAAAATATTTGGGGCGCTGCCCCCAAACCCCCGACTATCACACCAAATTTCTTTTTTTGGGCTACACCCCTGTTTCCCCCCCCCCCCCCCCACACACACACACACACACACATGAATCCTAGCTATGCCCCTGTGTGTGTCCCAGTAACCACATTTTTTGGAATTGCCCTGTCATACCCGCACCCATACCCAAGTGACATAGGACACCATACACCCTTGTGAATTGGAATATGGGATATCATGTTGCATCAAGGTGCACCATGCAATACGATCACCACACCATGTACAACAAACCATCTCATACAAATCGACTAGAAGAACAATGGATTTTAAGCTTTTTAGCCACCTTTTGCAGCTTTTTGAGCTTATATGAGGGTCATCTTGGACCCAACTTCATACCCAAAACCCCCATATTGACTTTCACTGTCACACATATGGAGGTTTTTCCAATTTTACCTTGGCCCAACCTCCAAATCGCTTGCACCTCATGGAAAATCCAATTCATTCCTTAGTCTGACCATGGAGCCTCCTAGATCTTTTAGAAAACATTGAATCATGCTCACCTTTGAAAAAATTGGATCATGCTCAGGGAGGCTAAACCAATAAATTTGGGGTGAGGAAGTCATTTTTTTGAGGGTTAATCTTAAGAATGACCAATGTTTCTCTTTTTCAGGTTTACTGCTAGGAATCACTTAGTGATACCAGATCTACTAATGTAAAAGAGTAACTGAGCTAGTATGGGAATGTGGTGAGATGATCAACCATTTCATAACATAATGTCAGTTATTTTCTGCAATATTAAATGGCAGAATACATAGGTTGAAACAACATTCTACATAAACATGTAGACCATGTAAACCGTGTGTTCTAAGATACAAGAAGAAATGGTAACCAGCCAGCAAGGAAGATAAGGGCTACATTAAATGACAGAATACATAGGGTGAAACAACATTCTACATAAAACATGCGACCATGTAAAACCATGTATTGTTCTAAGATACAAGAAGAAATGGTAACCAGCCAGTGAGGAGGAGGATAAGGAGGGTGTCACTATCACAAAAGGTCCTTGAACAAGAAAGCCAAATATCAAATGCTAAGGAAGATCAAATAGAAAAAAATGCAAGTCTTTCATCACCACCAAAAGTTGGAGAAAGTTCTCAAATACGAGTTGAAGTTTCAAGCATGCATGATAATGTGAATATGACTGTGCTGTTTGTCATACAAGTACTTAATTATGGAAATTGATTATGCTTCAATTGCCTTAGTTTAATTGTTCAATAATGAAGCTGCTGTTTTACTATTTGTGGTGAACATGTTCCTTTTAGGTTTTCTTTTTTTTACCTAGTTTAGCGATTTATTTATTTGAACAAGTTTTAGCAGATCTGACAACATGATAAGATATGGCACAAAATATTTATTTTAGTTTTTACAGCATTGGTACATGTTCTTTTAGGTTTTATTTTTTTACCTAGTTTATCGATTTATTTATTTGAACAAGTTTTAGCAGATCTGACAACATGATAAGATATGGCACAAAATATTTGAGTAGTTTTTATAGCATTGGTACGATAATTATGTTAACCAAAGGCAGCAAGCATTAAATGTAAAAATATGTGCAAATGTATGTACGTTCATGTTCACCCTGCAGTAGCATGATCCATATAACAGTTTCAAACAAATAAAAATAGAAACTGTTTATACGCTAACATGCTAGCAGCCAATCTGCAAATTTCAATAATAAAAAGGTGATTCGCTGTGCCTATACCAGTGCACGATTTTGACAAAAGTGCATGTAAGGTCATGCTTCCAAGATTCAATATTCAAAAATATGTTATTAGGGGTGGCAATCGGGTCGGGTTGGCGGGTCAGCATACCTCAACCCGAACCCAACCCGTTTATTAATCGGGTAACCCGACACGACCCGCCAACCCGTTTAATAAACGTGTTGGGTCGGGTAAACGGGTTGGCGGGTTGGTGGGTGGGTTGGCGGGTTGGCGGGTTGACCCGCCCGCCTAACCCGTTTATTAAACGGGTCAGCCGGGTTGGCATACCCCTAACACGAACCCGACCCGTTTAATAAACGGTTTAGGCGGGTCGACCCGTTTATTAAACGGGTTAGTTTAAGCCCAACCCGAACCCGGCTAAGAGGCGGGTTGGTGGGTCGTGTCAGGTTTTGCCACCCCTATATGTTATCATGGAGAAATGTCTGAATAAATGATCTAATCCATAGCTAGTCAAATTCTGACTTGAGAAAATATCAATATGTAATTAATCAAATTCTGACTTGAGAAAATATCAATTAAAATTAGCATTAAATAGAAGAGTGCAATTGAACAATTTCAAGCAGGTAGCCAAATCCACATAATTAAGTTTTGCAATTTCCATGAAAAAAAACACATTCAAATATTAGCCACATAATTAAGTTGAGTCGAAGAGCATTATTTGTCATGTTGAGATTCAATAATGAAAAAAAAAACAAAAAAAAAAAGCTACTCAGTGTGGTTTCACATAATCATGAGGGAATGATACAGTTAGACATGCCATCAATTGCTTTAATAACCCTTGTATAGAATAACTACTTTTATTCTCTGACCACAGCAAATGAACTGTAAAGATTTTATTGCCCAATTACTTGAAATGCTAGTGAAGCTTTTGCAATAGTTATTGACTACTTCTGTAACCGCTTCGAGCTGCACAGCATGCCCAGAATCAATGTTGTTACTTCTGGGTGCTGCTACAGACAATATATAATGTAATATAAATTATATATTTTTCTATATACACTTTGTACTTTTTGTACTGTTTCCTTATATTTTAGTCGAACTTTATGTGGGTGTATGTAACACATGGTCACCTATATCGTTCAAGGTAACTTCTCAGCGAGGGTTTTTCTCGGAGATATTTTCAAAAGGTGAAAAATCTTGGGAAAATCTCAGAATCTTAAAAAATTGAAAAATATAAATAATAGTAAGAAAGAATAGAGTTTCTATTATCCTTACAAAACTATAACAAAACAAGTTTTTAAAATACAAAAGAAACAAAAAATAGAAAATTTGAACTTGAATAATATAAAAATATGATTTTTTTAAAATATCATGATAATATTGCGATATTATCGTGATATTTTCATTTTAGCGATATTTTGAGAATAGCGCAAGATTTTTCCGATAATATAAACTACCTCAATATCTCAAAATCTCTCGCGGTATTTTCAAAATATCGCTGATATCCGTGACTGCTGACACCATTCTTTTGGAAAACACATGTATTGTACCATGTACCAGCACCAGTACTTATGTGACAGTTGACTATACAGAGAAACAATGAAAAGATGATGTCTCAGGCTCGAAGGTTTCATTGCTATAACAAGAGTATCTACTTACTCAGAGAGAGAGAGAGGTGTACCTCAATTATGCCTCTTTCAGGACCAGTAGGAAGAACTCCATAGGGAAATACATAGAGATTGAGACCAACAGCTCCAAAAATGTCCCGAATGAGAGATATCACCTGAAGTGCAAGTACATCTTGTCGACAATCATCCCCAACCTAAAAGTTTGAATCGTTTAATTTGATCACATGCATTCAGTGTTAGGGTGAAAGAAGAAACTGACCAATGTATCAGCAAGAAAACATATGTCCAATGAATAAAATAATAATATGCACCAACTTCAACACATGCCTGCATGAAGAGCAAATTGAAGCCATGTTTGTGAACCATATAGCAGAGGGGGAAAGGCCCTGTAAGAACCGCGAAAAGGCCAAACCACTATTTTGTTGAAGGTGGTGAGTCTTGGTTTTTACTCAAAAAATGCATGAACACATGCATGGGGACAAAGCATGGTCTTGCATAAAGGAGGAAGAATACATTTCAAGAGCTGCTAACAATAGCATTCCTATAGCCAGGAAAAAAGAGATCACCTTGAAAATGCATGCTTGTGGTTTTAAATCATTAGGATCACCGTCTCTATCAACAACATTAAATGTAATCATTATAGGAACTTTGGCAGCAGATTGTAAAGGGATCCCACTGTCAAGCTGAATGCTTCGGACAAGTTTGTTGGGAGCAGTTGGAAGATAAAGGTCCTCTCCTTCCATTTCTATTTTTTCGAGTTCCCTGCATAAGTTCATACATCAATTCACAAGTCACAGATTTATAAATTGATACGGTAAAAAAGATGACTATATGAATATTATGATAGTTAGCATTATTGTACCTACGAATACCAGCTCTTCTTTCTTCTTTTGGTAGTGGAAAAAGTACACCAGAAATAGATGTCACTTTGTCAAAGAAATTAAACTCCCGTTGGAATAAGTCAAGGTCCTCAGGTGTAAAACTATCAATAATCCGTTGCCTGACAATTGGCAGAAGTGCTAGGAAGGAGTTCTGAAACAACAGAAATGATGGTTAGGAACATGAGCAGGAAATACCAACAAAACTAAAACCTCCAAATGATCAAACTTTTGTAGTATTTGTACATCAAGAATTAACATGGGTATACTGTTGCCAAAATTTCACATTATTAGTGAGATGTTCAGAACAAAGACCAGCTTTGTTAATACGTATACAAATGAAATAGCAAGAGCAGCAGCTCTTCCAGCAGTAAGAATTGGAATAATTGTTGGAAACTTAAAATGATGGATATGCAAGCATGACAACTCATTAAATTCTAAATCCCCATGAATAAAAGCTGGAAATAGTCCTAGAATTGAACTGATGAATTCAGCAAACAGCTATAACCAGCAAGAGTTGCTTGCAACTGTGCCTGATAACGGACTTAAGCTATTGCATGATTTCTTACCTATTGTCACAGTTGTTCACATCACTGTCACCAATATCGGCGATATTTTGAAAATATCGCAAGAAATACCAATATTCTAAGGTAGCCAATAATATCAGGAAAACCTCGCGATATTTTCAGAATATCGCTAAAACAAAAATATTGTCATATTATCATTGATATTTTTGCAAAAAAAAAAATAAAAAAAACTTAATTTTATATACTTTCAGTTCAGTTTTTTCCATTTTTTGTTTCTTTTGTAATTTTAAAACTTGTTTCTTTATATTTTTGTAAGAAAAATAATAGAAAACCTGTTCTTTCTTACTAACATTTAAAAAAAATCATTTTTTTAAGCTTCTGAGATTTTTCATCTTTTGAAAATGTCTCCAAGAAAAACCCTTGCCGAAAAATTACCTTGAACTATGTAGGTGACTATGGTTCACATGCAGCTTTGCAACTTCATAAATATCCATATGAAGCGATATCACTTCCCTATGCCTAGTCCTAGATGAGTTCCATTAGTCAATCATAAGAAACTCAAGCTTGGGCTTGCTTCCCTACGGTAAGTGGTAAATGAAAGTCATAACCAAATATGGAAAAACTTAAAAAATTTCAGCTTGGAGAAAAAGACAAACCCCATGATTTGACTTGCTAAACTTAAATATATAATAATAAAATCCAAATAAAAGAAAAACCTAGAAGCTCCAAAATCTTGTGACCTCCCCAACTCCTCTCATCACTAGATAAAAGTGATGCTTCAATAACAAAGAAAAAGAGAGAAAATGGATAAGATCATGTAGACAACCACATCAAGCAAATAAAAGATCATGACAACATCAATAAGAAAACTAAGTTTGCTCTGAAACAAAAGATTGGAACAGATGAGACACCAAAAACATCCTAGAAGATTCCATATGCAGGTCACATTTTTCTCAAAGGGTTGAAGTACATCAAGCTGTTCGCAAGGACCAAATCGATCTTCTTCCCATGGATCCCATATGAGGTAACCCTAGGAGAGCCGCCAACGGAAAACCTGCAGTTACTTTGTTTCTAAATGGACGCCCAGATAATAATATAAAATCCCTACTGCAGTAAATGATTATAAAATCCCTACTGCAGTAAATGATTAAAATAACTTCTGAAAGATAAGAACCACATATGAAGCAGGTATGAATTTGAAAAAAGCTCACTGATAAAGAAAAGGAAAAGGAACCATTTTGTACCTTAGTAGGCCCAGAATCTTTTCCTGTGTCTGGAGTAGATGACTCTCCCTGTCATATAGTAAACCTTAGAAACATATAACAAGAATTTTCTATACAACTATTCACTTAGCATAAAAAGTAGATGATATTCTAACATGATAACAGACTAACTTAACCAAGAATGCTGATAATTGATTCAGACGTAAAAGAACCTATTAAAACATAGAAAAGAGGAATTCCTTGAAAATGACAAACAAATGGGAAGCAAGGGCCCTCGAAAAACCGATAAGTAAATCAGCATATTCAGCAAGAATGGAATTACAAAAAATTGTCAAGGTAAAATCCAGTGATGAATACCTGCAGATGCCATATTAATATGTGTGCAAAAAGATTGCTTCGTCTAGCTGCCACCATCAAATAACCTTCCACTAATTTCTGCGAGACAATTTCAGAGCACCACTATAACTATTACTTACGAGGCAATATTAAAATTTTTGGAGAAACATACATCCAAGGGCAACAAAGTATTTACCCCTTCATCATAGCGAAGAGCTTGTACCAATTGTGGCATGAAAAATGTGACCCTTTCGGGAGGATAGGATTCTAAAACTCTAAGCACATAAGCCATAACACGAGGATGGCCTTTGAATGGTGGAGTAAGAAACTCAAGAGCCTGAGTAATACAACAAGGAGCCCAATGTGGTAACTGTTGCAATACTGCTGAGTTTTCATCAACAGCCTTAGGAGTCACAAAAAATGGCAAAGCTTCAGGTATCGTGCGAAGTTCCAATAAATGCAACTGCAAAAGATTATAACAATATCTCATTAAGTAATCTTATCATATTTATAATGTTCATGTAACTTATTTCTATAAGAGTATCATAAACATGACAAAATCAATAAATAGAAGTCAAATCGTAAAAACTTTAGGCTGATTTTAACAAACACATAAGAAAATAAATAAGGTAGCAAAAGTATCATTATGTGGGAAGTAACATGAGCCATATCTACAGGCCAGGTCATTGGAGCCTCTTTTTTTGTGTTAGTGATCATCCAAAATGTACATCTGGATACTGATCAAGAAAACCCCAGATGAACTACAAAATAATATGTATATCATGGCTAAAGATAACAGAATTAAGCATGAGGTATATCTGAATAAATATGTAACCACATGCTTAGCCCACTTGCATACAAGTGATACAAACTGTGGGATAGACAGCGCCTGGTGGAATTTGACTCTGAAATTAGGGATGTAAATGGTTTGGATTTGGCTTAGGTGTGGCTAATATCAGATCTGACTAATCAGGTGTTGGCTAAATGGACCCAGTTTTGGATTTGGATTCAGATGGTGAAAAGCTCATACCAAATCCAATTTTCCACGTCATCAAGTCCGAAACTCTATCAGATTCGGTAGCATAAAAAAACCATATCCACATCCAATAATTATTGGATATCGTTTTGGCTTTTACCAAATCCAACTAAATGGACTCAGATTTGGTCAGATTATCGGATAAAATCCAATCCATTGACATTCCTACCTAAGATATCTCAAGCTGAGATAGCATGTTTTCTGCAAAACACAGCTATCAAACTCAACCCTCCACTCCAACATGGAGCCAAGTAGACAAGTGATGCACATAATTCAGGATCTAACAGGATCTTGGTGAGGCCAACATAAACTCCAACAGACTAACATTGAGGAGAATTCCTCCAGAATAAAATGCCATATCATGTACAACTAGCATACGGAAACCGGGGTGAAAAACATACTTGCACCAGCTGCATTAGCTCATTTTTCACAGCTGATACTGACGGAAACCTTGCAGCCAAGGCAAGGGCAATTCTTGGATCCACAGAAAATGCAGTCCTTACATACTCTATCCACTTTTCAGAGCTGATTTTGGAACGACTGGGCGTGCTTTCTCTGTAAAATAATTCAGAGATTTCAAGCAGCAGATAAGAATATGAAGGCATTATTCAGTAGTACTTTTATAAGGGGTACTAACATGGAGAAGTAAAAAGAAAAGCAATTAGGGAATCAGTGGACTACTTCAAAGGTTGTGCCCAGACATCAAGCCTCTCAGCTTCATTCTGGCATAGCATCAACAGTAACTGTTTCCTTTTCTCCCTGCCAACAGCATAGTTCTCCATACAACCCCAGACAGGATGAGCTTGCTCTGTCTATGCATCACAAACAGAAATAAGTTAGAAAATCAGCAAAATAGCAACTCAAAACAACACAGAATAGAGAATATCACGTAGTGTTAAAGCTGTCTGGATAAGACATACTCCAATAGATACAAAGATAATTGGTCCTACCATATTACCGAATGAACTTCCATTCTCTCGATTGCGTACTTTGGATGATTGATCAGCCGGAGGTGAATCAACTCGTTCATTCATCAGATGGTGAACAAAAAGTTGAACAGACTGAGCTTCAGCGTGTGCGAAATTTTGATTACTTGTATCAAACCACTCTGGCTCATGAGCAAACCAATCTAAGGATGCTCTGAAACAGTAGTAGATCAAGCACATGAATTAGCTAATGACAGAAAACTCTTAAAAATGCAGAAAATAAAAGCATCTTCCCAGGGGGAAAATCTGCTTATCAAAACGGAAACTCAGAAAATGATCTAAAGGACAAACAAATAAATATATATATTTCCATTTTTACAGCACAACTTACCGTAAGTAACTTCCAATTTGCATACCATCAAGAGTAGCCTCATATGGCAGAGACGATACATAGAACTAGCCTATTACGAGTTGTGTGCCTATTATAGCAATCACAAGCTACCTAGATACACTAAAGAATAATACAAAACTGTAAACAGTAGGCAATGAGGACAGCTGATGCAATGAACACATCAAATCTGGATACTCTTACCAAAGTTGACATGCAACAAATAAGCCATATGCATGCATGAAAGTGTACAAATGCAAAAAAAACACAAATACATTGTCTATGTATGCACGCATATCATAGTTACTTTTTTCCTTGTTATAAGGAGGAAAAAACCATCTGTTAGAGATAAAGAAAAGCATGGTGACAAGGAATTACCATGTGAAGAACACAGCATATACAACTATCTGATATCCCAGGGATGTTAGCCCTAGTCCCCATGCCTAAGAAAACTAATCCATGATAAGCAGAACCACTTCACTTTTTCTCAGCATATAACATGGCGTCAGTTCTAACTTTTCTCATGAATGACCTCAATATTAAAAGCCCCTTCCTGAACATTTTTGTTTCTCCCGAGCCAGCCAGCGGTACAATCAAGCACACAACAGCCACCATGGCCAAATGAAGTTGCCTTTTGCAAGCACAGAAGGTCCCTAGTATATGATTCAGCCCTAAAGGACACCACCATGCCTGGTCAAGATATGTTAAATAGTTGAAGGTGGGTTGGACAAAACCAGAATAAGTGATTCACATCTTTCATCATACAGCCATTTTTTCAATAATATTTCAATAAAATGGTATGCTCATGTATTAAAAAAATATTCAAATCTTCTTGTTTAAAAATTAAAAAAAAATCCATGCCCTTCCCTATTTTCCAAAAAAATTACAAAACTTACATCTCGAACACATGACATGCATTGGATCATACCTGTGACTTTGTGACATAGTCACATAGCCTACCCTAAAGAGGCATAGGTATCTCTCAGTCGAAGGGAAAGCATCAGACTGTCCATCTTTCACAACTAGGGAATGTTACCCTTGCTTACATCGATCCCTTTCCTAAATTCCTTCAAGACAAGAGTCCAACTATTCCAACACCCAAACCATCCTGCCACCAGCTGGAAACCATCTAAATCCCAAGGCCTATTGCACATGTTGCATTTTCTTTCAAGCATGTGGCCCATAAACACTCTTCATGAAGGAGATTTCATAATGAATCATCTTAGTCACAAACTGATATATGAAAATATCATGATAGCTCTGTCATGTATACATGTATAATGGACCACTTTTGTATACACAGCATGTAGAAAAGTCTATTGGTGATGCCCGAAACAGGTGGAATTGGTGTCATTTTGAAGAGTGTCACTCCCTCTACCATTTGGTACCAGAAATTGAGTGAATTTTAACCCATCTTTGAGCTAACAAATCCATCCCATCTGTCAATGCCACTGGGGGTGCTAGATTGTTGGGAAGTCAGTGGGCTGCACCAATAATGATGGCTGGCATGATCCAACTGGTTTTTTGCCAATCCAAATCTGATAATGCTACAAAATGCCCGATTGCATCATGTCAATGGTACAGTCGAGCACACACACACACACACACACAGGAACATTAGTGTCAACAGTTTTTTTGGTTAATTGTTGTTTCATAGGAATGTCAGCAAAGTTTCAACAAAAAGAAAATGTAAGAAAACAGAAAAGTGAGAAAACTATTATGTACGTAATTCCATGTATTATCCACTGGTTTTATCTTGGCAAGACAATTCCTCTGATATTTTTCCTTTTGTATAATTGTCAAGAAAAATCTCAGCAAAAAAAGGGAATTTTTATATTAGAGCAATCATGAAAGCTAGTTTTTATTAGTGGTTCTTCACAACCATATTAAAAATGGAAAACTTTCAAAAACAGACCTAAAGTTTCGGCAATAATCAACACACCTAAGTTTTTGATGTTGTTAAAGACCACCTAAATTTACGCTCCGTTAATTAAAAATGCACTTCCGCCAATCTATCTTGGGTTATCATTAACCCAAGTTGAGTTAATAGGTTAAAGTTATTAATTTATCCTCAAAGCACTATTTTTTGTTTATTGTAGCACACATTTAACGGCAACTCTGAAGAAGCAAATCTTGGTTTTTTTAATTAACCGTGACAAAGATTAAGGCCTCGTTTGTTTCATGGAACTTTCATAGGAAAGTGCTGAGTTGGAAATCCTGATGTAATCCTTTCCCACCATGAATGAAACAAACATCAAATCATCATGGTGGAAAAGTGCCATGTTGGCACAAATGGGCCCTAGTTTTTCCCATTACCTATCACTTTTTATATGTAAATCCTTTCATACCTCCCCCTATGAAAGCTTTTACATGGGAAGGCTGAGCTAGCATGATTTTTTAGAAATCCATGTCCATTCCCATGTAAACTCCTTCCTTTAACGAGCCCTAAGTGTGCTTTTAACTATATTGAAAACTCAGATGTGTTTTTTATTATCACTCAAACAATGTGTCTTTTTAAAAAAATTCCCTTAAAAAAAGGGAATATATCTACAGGATAGAGAAAGACTGTTTAGAACTTTAAAATTTAAATGAAAATTATAAAAACTATCAGGTTATTTTGCAAGATCTCAGATACTTTTACAATATTTTCATGATATCTGAATATGAGGATAACATTTTAGGAAATTTGCACACACACACACACACATATATATAGCATCTCCTCTGTGCTCTTTGTCAGGTTTATCCTTTCCATTTTCGATCTGTCGCCTCTAATACAAATGGCCTGTGCCACAAGACACAATATGGTGGGTGATACAGCCATTGATAACAGGCCCTGGCTGAAAGGGCTGGGCATCAAGTTCCAATCTTGTCAACTGACGAGATACCGTCGTCCCAACATTCCTACCTTCAGATTTGCACCAGTTTAACAACATATATACGCACATGCATGTGCACACACATAAGAATATGACATGAGATCTTACCAGAATATGAAACAAATAAGAAATTAGAGTTATTTAGAGATGCATGACTTCACCTATATACACGATCCTCTAGTAGACGAAACCCTGTTCTACAGTTCTCCATATTGCTCTGAGTTTGGCACGAACAGAACTTAAGTCCAAGAAGCATTGCTGTGAAAAATGTACCAGCTGCAGCAGGATGCTTTGAAAAATGCAACGGTGACTTCATTGTCCCTTGCAACATGCGACCAAGAAGCAGAAGTTGCTCAATACTCTCATGCCTGATAACCTTGAAGACATAAGACAATATGATAACTGTTACAAGACAAATAAAAGGGATAAATGTATATACATACACACATATATTTGTTTGTATGAACTGTATCTATGTATGAATGTATGTGTGCATATGTAGGAGTGTATATAGACACACGCAAAGAAAGAGAGAGAGAGAGTTGCAGAAGAAAGGTAAACTAGTGCACCACTGACAGATATAGGAATACAATGATTCACAGTATATAATACATGTGAAAAAACTATAAAACCAAATAATAGATAAAAAGAATTAAAAAAAAAATTATGATAGCTTTCAATAAGCACAAATACACAAAAGTGCAGGTACATGTGTGGAGTGCATGCACCGTGTCCATCTTTTCTCTACCAAAATTTCAACTACCAAGTGACCATTAAAGAGATCCGATTCATAGGAGCAAGCAGTTATAAAAATTCAAGTTGCTTGACTTGAACCAACAGAGGTACACTTTAATCCTTCTTGGTTCAAATTGATCCAACTTTAAAGAAGAAGATTCTCTAGAAATAGCCTTTCACTTAATTTCAAGAAGAAACAATTAGTGGAAATAGCTACACTGAAAGGTCATAGTCAGTTGCCAACCTCAAATCGATCAATAAGAAAACCAAGCCATAATACATGAGCAGCTATTCCTTCAACAGGATCCCGACCAGGTTGAGGTTCAGGCTCCCCTGGTGAAAGCTGAGGCCTCAGTTTAGCAGCAGGACCAGCGTTTCTTGTCTCAAATGCAAATAACCCTCGTTTTGTATCTATTGTCCATAACCATGCATCTACAAGCTCCGCAAGGAGGAGAGATCCCAACTGAGGTGCAGATGAAGCCAGCCATGTCCAGATGAAGACTCCTGTCTCCATTGCCTCTGGTGTTAAAATGTAAGATGGGCACCAACAAAGAAGGCGCAACAGCTGAGAGAATCCTTCAGAATTCAGTTTCATATCTGTCTCCTGAATAAAACTCATGCAAGCACAATCAAATTCTCATAAGTAGTTGTAGACAATGAATACATGACAAAGGATAGCATCATAATGACAAAGATATGTAGCTGGAAGTCACAATCTGACACCTACAAGATTCGAAAGAAGCAAAGCAGTAGCTCGGTAACAAGTCTCACGGAATGATGTTTTATCAAAGGCTCCACCTTTCTCAGCAATACCAACAAATTGCTGAAGGAGACCCACATACTTCGCCAGAATAATCTCATTAAAGGAATCTTTCTCAGGTTGCAATTGCTCATTAGAGAAACTTGCGTTTAAGCCTTGAAAGCCCAGATCCAGACCAAAAGGCTTTGGTGACGCTATGCTTTGTTGAAACCCACCAATGCTGCTATAGAATGCCCTCATACCACTAATTTCCCTAGTATAGTTACATTTGACATTGGCGCTGGCTATGCCTGTGGAAAGCACCTCTAGATTGATTGCTTCTGTCAAATTCAAGATAGCCCCAGAAGCTGCAGCTGCTGCAGCAATAACTGCAGGAATATTTGCAGTCCGAATGCCAGTCCAGCAGTCAGATTTCCCACTTCCAAGCCGTATTTCAGATAGAAGAGATACAACATCGCTCGCTTGAAATGTCCTCTGCCATGCATTCAGCTTGCAGAACTTTTCCTGAATAAAAGGCTGCAAGGGAAATGACAGTGGATCAAGAAATAAAAAATGCATGCTACCAAGGCAAACTTATTCTCAAACAGCACATACTACCAATCAAAAGGAATATGCATGTGTGTGCATGCGCACATGTGCATGTGTTGTTAGGCCAGAAGGGTATTTTAATCATTTTATGGACACAGAGGCCATTTTTGTAATCTGATCAGTGGTCGCCCATATGGATACAGAAGTAACTATTATATTCAATGTGTTGTTTAGCCTTATTGTTCAAAGGGGTACATATATATTAAATGAATAATTATTGATATATCATGTACTGTTTAGCCACTTGGAACATAGGGTCTTTAACTGGTAAGTTGGTAGAGTTAGTAGATGTTATGTGTAGGAGAAAGATTGATATTTTATGTCTTCAAGAGACCAAATGGGTAGGTGAGAAAGCTAAAGTGATAGAACCTTGGGGATATAAGATTTGGTATACAGGAATAAATAGGAATAGGAATGGAGTAGGGATTGTTATGAGTCGTCAGTTTATAGATAATGTAGTTGAGGTCCGTAGGAAGGGTGATAGAATTTTACTTATTAAATTAGTATTAGGTACGGATATTATTAATATTATTAGTGTTTATGCACCTCAAGTAGGTTTAGATGATTCCATTAAGCATCAATTTTGGGAAGATTTAGATGGAGTAGTACAAGAGACATCTTATGGAGAAAAGCTTTTCATCGGCGGTGACCTTAATGGACATGTAGGCATTAGTAGGGATGGATTTGAGAATATCCATGGAGGCTATGGTATAGGAGAAAGAAATGAAAGTGGAGAAAGGATTTTAGATTTTTGTTTGTCCTATGATATGATCTTAGCAAACACTTGGTTTAGGAAGAGGGAGTCTCACCTAGTAACATTTAAAAGTGGGGTTAATACGAGTCAGATAGATTTTTTCCTACTTAGAAAGAGAGATAGGGGTTGTTGCATCGATTGTAAGGTTATACCAGGAGAAAGTGTAGCTACACAACATAGAGTCTTAATTTTAGATCTTAGAATTAGACAATGCCGCAAAAGGGATAGACATAGGATAGATCCTAAAATTAAGTGGTGGGCACTGAAAGGAGCTAAACAAGGAATGTTTGTAGAGCAGGTAGTTAAGGAAGTTGATTGGTGTCTCGAGGAGGATTCAGAATCAATGTGGAATAAGATAGCGGGTGGTATGAGAAAAGTAGCTAAGGAGGCATTGGGTGAGTCTAAAGGCGGTGCACCACTAGGTAAGGATACATCATGGTGGAACGAGGATGTCAAATTAGCTATTAAGGTTAAAAGAGAGTGTTATAGAAATCTAAGTAAGAGTCGTGATAATGAGAATTTGGAGAAGTATATGATAGCAAAGAAGGAAGCTAAAAAAAGTTGTTCGAAACGCGAGGGCTAAGGTATATAAGGAGGTTTATGACAAGTTGGATACCAAAGAAGGCGAGAAGGATATTTATAGGCTTGCAAAGATGAGAGATAGGAAATCGAAGGATTTGGGTATGGTTAGATGTATCAAAGATGAAACGCAAAGGGTTTTAGTCAAAGATGAGGAGATTAAGGAGAGATGGAAAGATTATTTTGATAAGCTATTTAATGATAGTCATGCTCAAGATCTTGGAGACTTCTCCATTCCTTTTCATGAGATAAATCGTGACTTCATGCGCAAGATTCAAAAGAAAGAAATTGCAGAGGCTTTGAAGAAAATAAAATCAAGAAGGGCAGTTGGCCCAGATGGTATACCTATCGAGGCTTGGAAATGCTTGGGAGAGAAAGGTTTAGAATGGTTGACAAATCTTTTTAACTTGATTTGGCGAACAAATAAGATGCCTAATGAGTGGAGGAAGAGTACTTTGGTGCCTTTATATAAGAATAAGGGTGATATACAAGATTGCACAAACTATCGTGGTATAAAACTCATGAGTCATACTATGAAACTTTGGGAGAGGGTGATTGAGTCTAGGTTGAGGAAGGTTGTCATGATATCGGAGAATCAATTTGGTTTTATGCCTGGAAGATCAACTATGGAAGCTATACATCTTCTTAGACAACTTATTGAAAGATACAGAGAGAGGAACAAAGATTTGCATATGGTTTTTATTGATTTAGAGAAGGCATACGATAGAGTACCTAGGGACGTTCTCTGGTGGACAATGATGAAGAAAGGTGTTTCTCTCAAGTACATTAGTATAATTAAAGATATGTATGAAGGAGTAGTAACCAATGTCCGCACTTGTGGAGGGGTGACAACCAATTTCCCGATAACGGTTGGGTTACATCAAGGATCTGCTTTAAGCCCTTTCCTATTTGCAATAGTGATGGATGAGCTTACGAGATCAATTCAAGAAAATGTACCGTGGTGTATGTTGTTTGCTGATGATATTGTTTTGATTGATGAGTCTAGAGCTGGGGTTAATGCTAAGTTAGAATTATGGAGACAGACATTGGAAGCTAGAGGTTTTAAGTTGAGTAAGAGTAAGACTGAATATATGGAATGTCGGTTTAGTAAGCAACGAAGTAGTGATGGGAGTGTAGTGAAGCTTGGTGAGCAAGATATACCGGTGAATGATTATTTCAAATATTTGGGATCCATCATTCAAAAGTATGGAGAAATTGATGGAGATGTAAATCATAGGATAAAGGTTGGGTGGATGAAATGGAAAAGTGCTACTGGAGTGTTGTGCGATCGTAGAATGCCATTGCGGTTGAAGGGAAAGTTTTATAGGACGACTATTAGACCCGCTTTACTTTATGGTACGGAATGTTGGGCTGCCAAGAGACATCATATTCAAAAAATGAGTGTAGCTGAGATGCGGATGCTTAGATGGATGTGTGGAAATACAATAAAAGATAAGATTCGGAACGAAGAGATACGTAAGAAGGTAGGTGTTGCACCCATTGAAAATAAGATGCGAGAGAATCGTTTACGGTGGTTTGGACATATTCGGCGAAGGCCTAATGATGCTCCAGTTAGAAGGTTGGAGAAATGGGAAAATATATTAGTTAAAAGAGGTCGGGGTAGGCCTAGGAAGACTTGGATGGAGATGATAGGAAAGGATATGAATGCTTTGAACCTCACCGAGGACATGGCGTTGGATAGAAATGATTGGAGGAAAAGGATTCATGTGGAAGACCCAAAATGAATTTCTTTTTTGGTTCATATCGCTGACCCCAATTGTTTTGGGATGAAGGCGTAGTTGTTGTTGTTGTTGTATATCATGTACTGTTTCATTCTTTTCTAGTTTTAGTGTTTTACCCTTTTAGAGTATAAATAAAATACCAGTATACTACAGGTGCTTGACCTTCACCTGTGATTGAACAAGGAGACACGAGTAGCCTTTCTTCTTCCTCCAACTTTTGACATCAGATTTTATATGTATATGTGTGTACTTTTGTATGTTTGTCCATATAGTTCAGGAACATCACTATAGAAAAAGAATGAATTAATATCCCAGACCATTGTTAAGCACAATAAACGCTGTCAAAACATTGAGATCATAATCACTATTGTCTGGAAAACCATGGCAATCAATGACCAATCAAAATACTAAAAGAATAGAATACACAAAAAATGTGTACTAATTCAAAAAAAATCAGAAAATTGTCTACACACACATGCACGCATGTGTGCACAGAGCAAATCCAAAAGAATGGAATTCCTTTAGAAACTTTCAAAAATATCAATGTGGTTATAACAAGAACATTTGAAACATAGAAAAAGAAGCTTCTCTAAAACTTTAAAAAACAAGTTAGTATGACAAGGAGAAATTTTTCAACATAGAAGAAGAGGAAAAGGGCATTAATGAAAATTTTGAAATAGTGCAAACTGTAGAAATATGAAAAGATCAAAAATTATTTTCAAGCACCACCCACATCAGAAGATTCAAAACCAAAAACAGTTGTTTCAATAGTGAAGGCATTAGCAGTTCACCTAGCAGCATAGGTAAAGACACAAGTTTCTTTGCTGTAAAGAGGTTTTATTTAATTTAGAAGAACATTTAAAACACCAATCACCATTGGCATTTTCATGTTGATTTGAAATAGGCAGTATCAACATTTAAAGATGACTTTTTTATATATTTCTTTGTGTGTGTGTGTATGTGGTGGAGGATACCATACCAACTGCAAAAATAAGAGGAACTGACCATTCCACTGCTCAATGATTAAGGTCAACAAAGACTTACCTGTTAAAATGTAATCTGTAATATATATATATATATATATATATATATATATATATATTATTTAATATTATTATATTTTCTTTTATTATTTTCTTTTTTTTATTTTTCTTTATTTTCTTTTTTAGCATCTAGTTCAATAGAAACTAGATATTTGATCCAGTCAAGTTCCTGTTGGAACTTGACTGTGCAAATAGTTGTTGGACTGTAGTCCAACAGCTATAATAAATGCTGTTGGACTACAGTCCAACAGCTATAATAATAAATGTTGTTGGACTGTAGTCCAACAGCTATATTAAGAGACGTTGGAATCCAACGTCTCTTTTGGAGAGCTCAAAATGAGCTCTCCTCTCTCCCACTTTTTTGTATATATAGGGGTGAACCCCTTCAATGTATACTACTATGCTTCTTAAGCATTTTGTTCATGAATAAAGTATTATTTATTTTTCAAGTGTTCTTCCTTTTATACCCTTTCAAGGGTCATGCTTGTAGTGTCTCCAATAGACACTTGTTTGTGAGTTATTTGTGCATTTGTTGAAGACCACCATTTCATTACATGGTATCAGAGCTACGAAATCCTTAGATCTTGAAGTGCTTCCGCCTCGATTTCCGTGCCACATTTACAAAAGGTGTTTCATCACCTTGTTCTTGGCTCAAGAAGATTTGTTTGAAGAAAGGCGAACTTGTGCTACAAAAAAAAATTGGTTTTGTATCCTCTCTTATTCTTTTGTCTACTCTTTTTCTTTTCTTTTTATTTTTCTCTCTCTCTCCTCCTATTTATTCCTCTCTTACCCTTGTAAAAGATGGATGACAATGATAAGATCACCATCATTCCTATGAAGCTAAATGATACTAACTATGTAATGTGGGCTTCGATTATGAAGCACCACATTTGGGGAAAAGGTTTATGGGGTATAGTGGATGGTTCCGATTTGGAACCTAAACTATCTCTTACCAAGAAAGAGGGTGATAAAGAGGTTCCTCTAACGGAAGAAGAGAAGAGTAAGGCGTTAGCCACTTATGAAAAGAAATGGAAAGAATGGAGGATAGGGCATGCAAAAATTATGTCATGGCTCTTCCTCATTAAAGAATACAACTCCAATAGAAAAGCTTGTTAACTTAACTCCAGATTATTCTAGATTAAGAGTCTTTGGATGCAAATGTTTTATTTTCACCAACAGAAATGACAAACTCTCTCCTCGTGCAATCCCATGTGCCTTTTTAGGATATGCTGATAATCAAAAAGGCTACAGGTGTTTCGATTTTCAAAATGACAAATTATATGTGTCAAGAAATGTATCTTTTTTGGAAAAAGAAAGCTTCTTTGAATTTGAAAAATCCAAGGATGTCACTGAATACTCGTTTTTAATTGATCCAATTTCAAAATCACATGAATGCAATGTTGGATGTGACCTTGACAATGATCAAAGTCCTATTGCTGTTGAAAATGATGATAATGAAGAGCAAATCCATATGGATGTTAGTCTACAATATTCAAGACGTAGAGAGCAAAATCTTCCATGTGCATTACAAAAATACTCTGAAGTCTCACCTAGAAGAACGTCTAGAATCTCTAAACCTCCAGAAAAATTTGTGTCTTATGAATCTTTTTCACCCACGTATAGGGCCGCCATTACATTAATACAATCATATGTTGAACCATCATCATATTCTCAAGCAAAAAATCATATAGAATGGATAGAAGCCATGAAAATAGAATTGGATGCACTAGAAAAGGCCAATACTTGGACGATACAAGATATTCCTCCGGGTAAGAAACCTATAGGTTGTAGGTGGGTATACAAAGTCAAAACCAAAAGTGATGGGACCCTGGAAAGATATAAGGCCCGTTTAGTAGCAAAAGGATATGCGCAAGAGTATGGCATCGATTATGAAGAAACATTTGCTCCTGTGGCCCGTATGACCACTGTTAGAACTTTAATAGCCTTGGCCTCCATTAGAACATGGCCTATCTTTCAATTAGATGTCAAAAATGCTTTCCTGAATGGGAATCTCGTTGAAGAAGTATACATGGAAGCCCCACCTGGTATTAGTATCCCTAAGGGTAAAGCTCTTCGTCTAGAAAAAGCTCTTTATGGTCTTAAACAGGCTCCAAAAGCCTGATATGACCGATTTAGTCATGTTATGCTTGATATTGGTTTTCAACCTTGTTTAACTGACACTGATTTGTTTGTTAAGAAATCTGATGCAGGCATCATTATTCTTCTTCTCTATGTGGACGATATGATCATCACTGGAGGCGACAAACAGGGAGTTGCAAATATCAAATCTCTTTTTAAAACTCACTTTGAAATGACTGACTTAGGTTTATTAAGATATTTTTTAGGCATTGAAGTTGCTTATTCCCCTCGGGGGTATTTGATATCTCAATCTAAATTTGCTCTTGATATCGTTTCCAGGTCTGGAATTACAGATGATAAGAAAGTAGACACTCCAGAAGTTGTCAATGTTAAAATGAAAATTGATGATGGAGAACTTCTTGATGATCCTACTCCTTATAGACAGCTTGTTGGAGCTCTTTCTTATCTTTCCATTACTAGGCCAGATATAACTCATGCAGTTCATACAGTCAGTCAGTTTCAGCATGCTCCCACCTCCGTGCACATGGGAGCGATTTTGCGTATTATTAAATACTTAAAATCCTCTCTTTCACGAGGACTCTTCTTGTCTGTTTCATCTTTATTAAATTTAATTGCATATACTGATGCTGACTGGGGAGGTGATCCCAATAATAGACACTCAACTACTGGTTTTTGTGTGTTCCTAGGTGAAACCTTAATTTCGTGGAGGTGCAAGAAGCAGCAGAAAGTCTCTTTTTCCTCCACCGAAGCTGAATACAGAGTCATGGCAACTACCATTATGGAGGTTGTTTGGCTCAGACGATTGCTAGCGGATATGGGAGCTAAAGCAACGCAAGCTTCAAAGATGTGATGTGACAACAAAAGTGCGATCTACATTGCAAGCAACCGGACATTCCATGAGCGCACTAAACACATTAAGATGAACTGTCACTATGTCAGAGAGGAATACTTACATGGAACCATTGATCTGCCATATGTTACATCAGAATATCAATTAGCAGACTTCTTCACCAAGCCTCTCGCTACTCCCAGATTTCACTTCCTCTTAGACAAACTTTCGCTCATTGTACCGTAAGTTTGAGGGGGGGTGTTAAAATGTAATCTGTAATATATATATATATATATATATATATATATATATATATATATTATTTAATATTATTATATTTTCTTTTATTATTTTCTTTTTTTTATTTTTTTATTTTTCTTTATTTTCTTTTTTAGCATCTAGTTCAATAGAAACTAGATATTTGATCCAGTCAAGTTCCTGTGCAAATAGCTGTTGGACTATAGTCCAACAGCTATAATAAATGTTGTTGGACTATAGTCCAACAGATATAATAATAAATGTTGTTGGACTGTAGTCCAACAGCTATATTAAGAAACGTTGGAATCCAACGTCTCTTTTGGAGAGCTCAAAATGAGCTCTACTCTCTCCCACTTTTTTGTATATATAGGGGTAAACCCCTTCAATGTATACTACTATGCTTCTTAAGCATTTTGTTCATGAATAAAGTATTATTTATTTTTCAAGTGTTCTTCCTTTTATACCCTTTCAAGGGTCATGCTTGTAGTGTCTCCAATAGACACTTGTTTGTGAGTTATTTGTGCATTTGTTGAAGATCACCATTTCATTACATTACCTATGTTTTAAAAACGACATTGAGCGTCATAAATTTATGGATAATGTAATTCTTACTAAATTAACAGCACTTTAAGTATTTAATGTGAACCCCCAAACCATTAATCAACAAGCGACGATAATTCAAAATTTTTAACAAGCATGACATAAACAACATCAACAACTGACTTTTCCACTATGTCAACCCGACCCTGGGTGTGGTCAACGCACCCAGGGTCATTTTGGTCCATTTTTTGGAAATTTAAAAAAAAACTGGGCTACAGAATTTAAAAAAAATCTTGGGGGGGGGGGGGGGGCTGCCCCCCTATAACTCCCCGCCAGGGGTGGCTCCCCCTGGACCGCTGACTGTGCTGGGGGAACGGCCCCCCTCCCCCTGTAAGGAAAAAAACCCTGAATCAGGCTTCACAACTCATCACCTGTCCCCTAATGGGCACAACTTTGACCGAGTCTTTTATATATATATATATAGCCGAGTCCCCGTGTCCAAAATTTTTGAAATTGTGCCGCACCCGCACCAGCACCCATGTGACATAGCTTTTCCACAAATGGACGGGCCGCCTGTATCTAATCTCCAGTTTGGAAATGAGTTGGAGTTGACATTGTTCATTATTGGAAAACAAGCATGCAATTGCAAAAAAAAAAATTAGGCCCAACCCCTTGCTAGAACTATTCTTACTATTTGTTAGCTTTAGATTTTCAAGGTAAAGCAGTGAAGCTGAACAAAGCCAAACCAACACACCTTGACTCATGAACACCAGTACACAATAAAGGCGGAATCTAAGGTAAAAAAACAACAATGCTGCAAGCAAATAAGTATGAAAATAACCTGTAGAAGACCCTGAGTTGTGCATGGGGCATATGAAAGAGCACTGGTGACCCATTCCCTAACTACTCGATGGTGAACAGAACGAATTGTTGCCACGGAGGCTGGATCATTAACAAGACTAGGAGGTACATTATTATCAACTGAAAAGAGCAGTGAATCAACACATGATGAATTCCATAATACCTGCATGAAAACACAACCATTTGCCCAACATAGAAGGTGGCAATTTGGAACCAATAGGACAAAGGTCACAACCTAAAATAAATAAATAAATAAATAAGAAGTAGAAGTACAACCTGTGGAAATCTGTCTTTCAGCTGGGTGAGTAAAGTAACAGAAATATCACGGACATGTTCCTCCCTCAAGGTCATACTTTTTATAAGAAAGCATGCATGAGCACAAAGCACAGCCTCCCTTCTATCAGCTTCACTGCCGGCTGCAGATATTCTTTCCTCCTAGAAGTCAGATAAAGGTTGATTCAAAATGTCAATAATATCATCATCATCATCATCATCTACAGTCAACTATGTGTCTAGTGTAGCAGAATGTTTGTCATTTGACAATGATTCACAAAGTCAGACCCAAATATTTCCTAGCGCCACAGGCATCCTTTAACATAAGAGAACAATGCTCACAGAAAATACAATCTTATGTACCATCATATTTTTACATTTTAAACACATGCCACATGGGCAACAAGTCAAGCTGCATGGGCATCATAGCTAACTATCTTAAAATCAAGCTTAATTTCTTGTCTCAAATATTTACTTGTAGCATACTATATCTCAATTGACTGACATAATTTTTCTATACTTGTACATTCTCATAACAATGGTGCTTTTCCGAAATCAAACTTTGTTGTCCAGCATCTTGGACTAACCATCCATTAGAAGGTGTTGTTAAAAGATCAGCATGCTCAAAGACCCTTTTAAAGAGGAAAAAGAGGACCTTCTACTACTATTCCCATTGGTATGGGACTAAAAATTATTGCAATCAAAATGCTAGAGTAAATAACGTCACAAGATTAAAGGCATATGTGTTTTTCAGTGTCACTATCGAAACCAATCTTGAGCATAAAGCAAAAAAATGCCTGGGCACATTTAACCTGTGCAAGCTATTCCCAATATGTGTTCACTACTTCACATGGTAATGACTGTTAAAGCAAAAAAGATCATGCAAAAACAAAAAAAAATATTAAATAGATCAGTCTAACAAAAGGTACACAAATCCAAGAGGAAAATTTTAAATAAAATTGTGAGAAAGCAGTCCTAGGATTTGTTTGGTTTACCAACAAGAGGCGTCACATGAGGATCCCAACCCCGCCACCCCTCTCCCTTTTCCCTTTTTTCAGATAGTAACAAAGCATCTTGATTGTTGAAAAATCATTGAAAATTTAAGTGATTTATTCAGAGGCACAGCATCAGGGAAAAGGACAGAGAAACTAGAGATGAACCACGGGCCAAGAACATTAAGGTAGTTAAGTGGAACTTTGGGAGGTCTTCAAAAGACATGAGAAGCTCATGGGAGATATTGACAACTTTTACTATGTGTTTCCATATATCCATCAAATGCACTACTGCACAAGCTGATAACAATCCCTGCAAAGATGCAGGCAAATGAGCTAAACATGCATCCCAAGTTAAACAACAAAGAGAAAGATGAGGAAAGAAGAGAGGAAATAGAACATTGACAGAAATGCATGTGTACACTTTAGAGAGAGAGAGAGAGATGTGCCCTTTTAAACTGACTGTAAGTGTATTCACAAGACCTACGAAGTATTAAACATACACACACATAAATGAAAAATAAAACCGCAATGCAGCTACGATGAAGTAATATAGAAAACAATGTCAAACTCAAACATACAATGGGAAAAAGTAACCCCGGTCACTACACGGTGATGAAATCATAATCTATTCAACTTTTTGTAGAAAAGACGATGCAAAGACCTTGTTTTCATCTTTATGAATTCATTTTCATGTGTTCAGTTGAGGTGTAAGCTGATCATAAAGCTATAATGCCATCACATTGTAAAAGCACTGAATAAGTGGAGCCTATTTATCCAAAGTCTTGGGCGCCAGTCAATTCAATGATGCCAAGAAGCCTGCTTAGGGAAGGCAGCTAAAATAGAAAGGCAAACACACCCATAGATGACACAAACCTTGAGGTGAATAAATCAACTGCAAATGAAACATGACCAAGTCCAGGGGAAAGGAACAGAAACATGCCTGTAGCTTCTCAAGTTTTTTATTGAAACCCAAAAATATTATTGTTTGTTCTTTTTGAAATAGGATAAAACAATGCAAAGAAGATTTTAGTTTAAGGTTGTGCTTTTCTGCTCCCTAGGTCACTCAACAAGTCCAAACAAACTGCAGATCTATGACTCTGCCCAACAGAAATCTGTGCTGCTTCTTACCAATT
This sequence comes from Nuphar pumila, assembly GCF_984573655.1. Lineage (NCBI taxonomy): Eukaryota > Viridiplantae > Streptophyta > Magnoliopsida > Nymphaeales > Nymphaeaceae > Nuphar > Nuphar pumila. Next base: position 6,762,954 of record NC_143262.1, read on the forward strand.
GATTCATTGGTTAACAATTCTATCATTCATTAGTTCAGTAGAACCAGGAATATGATGACAAAATAATTGGGTGAACCAAAGACAATACATCTGTTTCTTTATTGATCTGACTCTTTTGTTGATGAAATCAGAGGCTGAAGCTTATGATAATTGATAACTTCATTTTTTATTAGCATGTCCTCAAAAAAAAATTTGATGCTGACTATGAATCCTGGACACCCAATCAATCAACAAAAGAATCTTCTTATAAAGTGCATATGGTACCCACACTAAATACTTACAAATGCAAAACATAAAAAGGAAAAGGATTCATATCCAGTTTTAAATATACTCCAATTCCATTAATAAAGTGGCCCAAAAACTCACACCAGAAACCAAATAAAATCAATTAGAAATTGGGATAGAATTAATTAGTAAATGAGCTATGACAAGCACATCCAGAGTGCATAAGTAAAGAGTGCCAAGGTGTAGCACATCTTGGAAATCAAGGGGTGGGGTGGGGTGTGAGGGATGGGGATTTGTGGTGGATGAAATACAGCATCTCACTATCGCTTATGACAAGAGAACCATACTGTTATTGTGAATCCATCACAAAATGACATCATCTTGACGCTAGAACCTAAATAATGCTAGTAAGTGTCCTCAGAAATAACTGCATCTGTGGAACTGCTATTTATGAAGCCATGCATGAAAATTTAGAGAGCATGATACAGCAACAAAGAATCACAAACTATTCCAGGCGAAAAGATATCTGAATTCATCATATGGGAGATTGAAAAATCAGCAATTTGAAATTTTTAAATAATTCAAATAAAATGCAAGGAATTTAACATCAGAATTCCAGATGTCTTTTCAACGAAATGGCAAGAGCCGGTTATGTAATAGCTAGATAACATTTATTATAGAAGTACCAGCCAAGTGCATGCTGTTTCAAAAGCTCCATGGACAATGGCTGTCAAACACTGCAAAACGGCCGGCTTTAAATTTGGAGTCTCGAGGTACTCAAATACACAACTGAAGGCACTCCTAGAACTTGACGATCCAGGGCTACCATTAACCATGCCACCATCGCAACTGAAGCGTATTATTTCCAAGAAAGTCACCGCAAGGAGGTATGTTGCCTTGACACCTGATAAACGAATGTCAAATTAGCAAAATTATCAACCCTTACAAGCTAGATACAATAGAAAAAAATAGAAATCAGAAACTAATAAACCCCATTAATTTAAGAAAGCATGTGAACATATGCACAGGCTAAAAAACAATACAGAAAGGTACAACTAGTATTAAGCATAAAGAAAAACAAAATAAGAAATAGCTTCATATATTAAAAATTAAGCAAGTCTCAATGAGACTTGTGGAACATTTTATATGCATCTTCAAGGAAAGGTCCATCATGAACCTGAAATCGTAGCCATGGCAGCTATCTCAATTCGACCACCAAGGGCTGCAGACAAAGCAGCCCTCTGAGCCACAGCGGCTTTCTCATTGTCACTACCTCGACGACTACCAGGATTGTGAAGTGCATTGAGTTCCAGCTCATCTTCAAGCCATTTCACAGAACTAACAACCTGCACAAATGCATGGAAACATAAATACAAAACGAGAAACACTGACAAGACAAGCATGCAGTTTCATGATTACAACAACTAAAATCTGGAAACTATTCAAAAGGATGATCATCGCTCCAAATTATGAGTAAACTTTGTTTCCTAAACAATTCTATTTGTGACTTGTATTATTAACGAAACTACGCATCACTGTCCACTTGCAGACTGCTTGATACAAAATTACAAACAGGGAAGGCTAACCAGATGGCTGAAGCAGGCAATGTAGGGGTACAAAAACATCGAATACGGGCCGGATCATGCCAGATCTGAATCCAAATCTGAAACACAAACAGTATATCCAAACTTGGGTCCAGATCCAATGAGGTAAGGTTGAATCCAGAATCCAAATATATATGGTAATATTCATCCAGTAAAAAAATGCAATCATATTGGATTTTGACGCAAATCTGAAATAGATCCAACCTAACATACTGATACGAATTCGATCTGAATCAAAAAAATAATTTGATTTGGCGAATCCAAATCCAACCCCAATGCACATTCAGATCTTATTTTAAGAATCCAAATGCAGAAATAACTTGTCAAATTAGATCAGATATCCAACTATCTCCAATGTATTTTCACCCCTAAGGCAAGGCCTGAGTAAGAACATGTTCCAGACAAATTCAGGGGTGATGATCTGGGTTAAGAGCCAGTGACAACTTCCATCTACTAAAAATGCTGAGACTATCGTATTTCATATACGGGACTCGGGCAACCAAGCATGACCTAGTGTGGCCACCAGATGAGAACCACAACACTTTCCAGGTGAGGTAAAAGCAAGGTCCGATCACCTAATTTGTCAGATCCACTTAGCCTGATTTAGGCCAGCTTACCTGATTGACACCCGCTAGACATTTTTTTGTGAATGCACAACACAAATTAAAAGGCTTATGGCTCCACATACTAAGACCAAAAGACAAGCATGTCCCGCTGCATCTTTACAGAAACAGAACCTAATACTTCCCTTGACAGTCATGCCACAAAGATATTATATTCAGTGCCATACATACACCACTTTATTTTGTTGACCAGAGCAATATATATCATATGCCACACCCATATTCCTTGTCTATCATTGACAATTGCTTCTGGTCCAGCCAAAGCAATGACACATACGTGAACAACTTTTAACAGCTTTCAGTTAGTAAATGAAAAATAAGTTGAGAAGCATGATCTGAGGTAAGTGAAACGCCTCAAAGTTCAGCTTACCAGTGGTGGTGTTCCTTGAGCAATACGCTGAACAGACGCAGACCATTGACCATTCCACATGTAAGGTCCTGCAACAGCTTGAAGAGCAAGGACACTCATGCTCGCCAAACTAGTCAATGTAGTGGATACAGGCTTTGCTTGAACTGAATTCTTCTGAATAGGAGGAGCCAAACCAAACAATACAATATAGAACCACAAATTGCGAAACAATTTCAATAATGAAGGTTCTACATCTTGAGTAGGATCAAAATCAGAACATATTTCTGCAACAGCAGGAAGTATAGGTCCCAACAAATCACCCCCGCTCCTGGAATGATTGAAGACCCGCTATTAAAACAGGAACATAATGTGTTCCAGAGCAAAAAAATGTAGTGAAAAAGATGGATAGAAGTCCAACTATGATAAGATAGAATTGCATCCACATACTACTGAAATGCCACCATGTATGCACAGATAACACTAAAACCAACTGAGCTAAATAATAAGCCAAACTAGCGACAAACATTTCTCATATGATATGCAGTGGACTTACTTTCCGCTTTTTGGTTCTGCAGCCAACCCAACATCAGAGCACAAAACTAATAGGCACTTTCGGTAGTCTGACCTTAATTTAGCATTTGTAAGCCCACTAGCTATCAAAAGAAAACCTGCAGGGAGTGTCTAAAATAGAATCAACTTGATTAGCATGACACTTTTCAAGCATAAAGGACCCCAGCAAGTTATAAAGATCACATTACTAAATTATATATAACCAGGGTCTCAGATTGCAATACAGACCTCTTCTCGTTCTTTAGTGGCTTCTGGAGGCAATGGTTTGCTTTCTGCAGAATTGACAGCAGAAAGTTTATCTAGATAGCTCCTTGTCATCAACACTACAGTCTCCCGGTAGGACTTCTCAAATCCCAAACTCGCCATCCGAGATACTGCGTCTAACAACTGTAAAAATAGTCACATGGAATCACAAGAACAGATAAATGTATCCATAAGTCTCCAGGAACATAATACAAGACGATGCACCAATTAAAGGAATGCTGTAAAACTACATGTACATGGTCAGGAAACAATTTTTCATACTCGTAAGCGCAATACACTAGGAGCTGAAGCATCACCCTCTTGCAAACTCTCAATAAATAGAGGAAGTATCATATCTACAACTTCGCACTTATTAACAGAGATGCTCAAATTAGCCAGAAAGCGGATGACATTACGCTGCACAACAGAGAAAGCCTGCTTATCTTTCTCGTCCTGTAAATTGAAAAGCATGCACAAAAAGCCTTTTCAGTCTATAGATAAGAAAATGAAACTCTGCTAGAAAAAGATATAGACTAGAGAAAATGATATCAAGCTATGTAAGTATATCTGCAAGTAGAATAACCAAAGCGCAAACAGTATTTTAGAACAGGCACATCAGAATTTTTTTGGGCAATATCATCAATCTATCAGAACAGAACAAGGATTGATCATTGATAGGTAGTAGCTTTTAGTTCTAAAGAATAATCTGCAAAAGTGACACCACGATATCAAAATGGACCAAAATACACATTATGAGCAATATAATTTGAAATTTCCTATAATACATTTACACAACACAGAGAAAAACGCATACATGAATGCATAAATATATGCATATATACAAAGTTAGATGGTCATATAAAAAAATACGACATTCAATGCAGAAAAAGGTCAATATAGCCTTTATCTTTTGCAGAAATAAGCATAAACTAGGCTTTAGAGGCCAAAAATATCTTTTTGAGGATAAAATTTGTGATTAGCTCATTTTCACAATTCAAGTAAAAATTTTCAGTTATCTTGAGGGACCAATTGCATGCACCCATTTTATCCATAAAAAACAGATAGGATGGAAAATGTATTTTGCTCTATAAAGCAATATTCCAACTATAGTCACCAATATCATTCTTGGAAAGGTTTTCTTGAGAGTTTTTACAAAAAATTGTTTTCCTCAGGAAAATATTGGAAGTTTTAAAACTTTAAAAATATAAAGAATAATAAAAAGATAAGAAATAATAGGTTGTATAGTATCTTTGTTGTAAAAATATAAAGAAACAATTAGAAAAGTTTTTAAATTGGATAAAATATATAAAAATTTTGTTTTTTGAAAATATTGAGAATATCACAAGAAAATCTTGAAAAAATGTCACGCTATTTTGAAAATCTCAAGAAAATATCAGGTGACCTATGTCATATAGGTGCAGGTGTGGATGTGGGTGCCGGTGCAAATGCAGCGATGCGGCACTTTCAAAAAACTTGGGTTTGGGTGCGGATATATATATATATATATATATATATATATATATATATATATATAATCTTGGACAGACCTGGGTCTGTATACCTGACTGATTCAAACCTGGGTTTACTTTTGATGCAGAGCAGGATCGACCCAGATCCACACAGCCTAACCCAGGCAGGGAACCGGACCTGCACGATGGGATCGAGGATCGGACCCACATCGTGGATCCAACCCAGATCACGGTACCAAGACACAGGGATGATGTACCCCTGCGTACCTACTCCAGACGAGCATAGGTCCAGACGTCACAGATCCAGCAGCAGCATGAAGCCGATGTGGATCATGACTCGAGTCCACGACTAGACCCGAGACCCGGGTCCACTAGCAGTCTTTAAAAACCTTCTTCTAGGGTTGCGTTGGGCAGAGAATCTTGAACATTGCAGCAGCCTTCTTCTATTTTTTTCTGTCAACAGTTTTCCTTTTGGCTTTTAGTCCTTTCTATTGTTTGTCTTTATTTTGTTTATGTTCATCCTATTGTCGATTGAGATTCATATTGGAATAAAAGCAAGTGCCATTGTTTTCGGTAGACATTCTTCTTATTTTCTGCACATCGCACAACCGTGTGAGTCGTGCCATCGTCTTCCGCAACCAAGTGCATCGAAGTTGATTCCCTCGCTGCATGCCCTCCTCCTTCATCAACGGCATGGCGCAAGAAGCAAGGAACGATCCTACAAGTGGGAAAGAGCGAGAGGAAACCGGCAACGAGGACCCGATGATGCGGATGATTGATACGGTGACAAAGATCAAGGAAAATATGCTACGCGTAAGCAAGGACGTAGCCGGCATGTCGAAACGTATGGATGGGATCAAAGGTCGGCTCGTCGCCCTTGAGTCCTCGGTGGAGCAACGCGCGACGTCAATGCAAAGAACGGGAGCGGAGCTAGATGACGGCACAACTAATTGTGTGAATACAATACGTGCGGAAACAATCCAGTCGACGCACTCTCAGTCTGTCTGTGTCACCGTCTCGCAACCGGTACCCCCTCTCCATCCAAGTTCGGTAGAGGCTGTGACTCACACAACTGGTACCCTCCAACTGAACCAAGAGATCACGACAGGACACCCCCACGTCGCGGGTGCGTTACCGCCCTGGCCTAGAGCCACGAGGGCTGTGTCGCAGTCTGGACTGGGTCTGCAGGACCCCAGCCTCACGCTGGGTCCAGCCGCAGGCCTAGGTTCGTGGCCTCGAGCCACGGTGGCTGCATCGCAGGCCTAACCGGCTCTGCAGGACCCAGCATCACGTTGGGTCTTGCCGCAAGCCTGGGTTCGTCAACCCGACCCGAGAAGGACCCCTCTTTCCCACTTGAGCCTGTGCGTGGAGGCCCAGTGGCACATACCCGCGAGCGAGAGCAGGGGGACCCCTGTGGATGGGTCCGAACCCAAGAGGGTCCGGACCGAACTTTGTGAGAGCTGGACCCAGACCCGGATCTCGAGGACCATCCTTTGGGTCCCAGGGAGCGGGTCCGAGTCTCGAAGCCCCATACCTGACTTGCCAAATTGGGTTCGCGGTTCACCCTGAATCAGACCCAACCCACTACTTTTGAGCCCTAAAACAGATTCAATACTGATCTAAACCTATATCGGACCCAGAAGGAGCTCCAGTTTGAATTTGAGCTGGGTCAAAACCAGACCCATCTTGTTATGGATCAAGGATCGAGTTCAAACCAGGCCTTCTCACACCACAACTCGATCCATGATCCTACCTATCCCATTCTGGGTCCGCCGAATAGCTTAGGTCGTGACCCGATCCAGATCCAATAGGGTGAATCATCCCAGTATTACACCAACCAAACCCAATACCCGTACCAGACCCAATCCGTTAACCCATCCCCGATCCAGAACACAGTACCATACCTGACCCACTACCTCTACCTTAACCCAACCCATAACCCAAACCCATATTATCCCGTTCCTACCCACCTAGAGCCCGAGACCCGACCGACCCGACCACCTTTAGTAGGACCTCCTGTCATACCGGTGCCACAACGCCGACCACAAATGGTTCCCACCCACGGGCAAGCCCGACCAAGGCAATTTCCAAGAGCCGCCATGCAAATTCAAGGACCGGCGCGACCTGAGCGCCGACCACACATCATGGGAGTTCGTCAGCACCAGCCTCCAGGCGAGCAGTACCGTGAAGATGGTGATGAAGCAGTGTTGGATGATGACGCCTTCTAGAACGAGTATCCTGCAGAAATGACAGAGACTCGTCAGCAAAGAGCACCAAAACACCCATCCACCTACGGGGTGAAGCTAGACCTTCTGGAGTTCGCAGGACGATTCGATATAAAGCAGTTCTTCGACTGAGCCTATGTCGTACAGTTTCTTTTTGACTACCACACTATAGCTGAGCACCGTCGTATCTCTCTAGCGTCCACCCGATTGAGAGGCTTATCGTAGACATGGTGGGTTGAGCTGCAGAGGTCGAGGGAGCGGCAGGGACTAGAGCACATACAAACATGGGAGGAGATGCAGAGGTTGATGCAGTCCAAGTTTGTGCCGTCAGACCATGCCGAGAGAGCCTACAAGAAGTATCTGACCCTACGTCAAGGCACCCGTACTATGGCGGAGTACACTGCTGAGTTTCATCGTGTATTCATACGAGTGCAGATCGAGGAGACCGCCTGCCAACAGGTCACGAGGTATATTTTTGGTCTTCGTCCTGGTATTTCTGATGATTTCAGTCGTGTCAGAGTCGAGTCATTAGATCAGGTAAGCAGTTATGCCATGAATGTGGAAGAAAAGTTGAAAAGGAGGCAAGAATATAGAGTATCCCGCAGTGACCAGTCCAGTCGACCCAAGTCTAGTTTTCCAACCAAGGGGGCGAGCTCTCCTAGGAAGGAAGACTCAAAGTCCACCCCTAGAGTAGACTGACCAGTCCGTACCCGCATACCATACCAGATCCAAAGCCAAGCCTAGTGAGTCTACCATCCGTTGCTTTAGGTGTCAAGAGTTAGGAAATGTCGCGTTCAAGTGCCCCACAGCAAGCAAGAATGCCCATTTCATTGAGGGTATTGTTGAGTCAGTGTCTGATAGTGAGACTGAGGGTGAGTCGTTGGGTGAAGGAGATGATGAGAGGGGGGTCGTAGAGTTTGACGGCAACGTTGAAAAATTGTTGTCTATTCGTCATGTTTTGACCGCACCCCGAGAGTCGACCCCCGCAAAATGGTTGCAGAATAACATTTTTAGAACCTGGTGCAACTGTGAGGGGCATGCATGTGATGTTATAATTGAAATTGGGGCGTGTGAGAATATGGTGTCCGAGAGTGTCGTGTCCACCCTGAACTTGAAAACTGAGAAATTGTCCCAACCATACAAGATGGCATGGTTCAAAAGAGGAAACGAGGTTTCCATCACCTAGCGTTGTCTAGTTCGGTTCTCCATGGGGGAGCATTACCACGATGAGGTGTGGTGTGATGTAGCCCCTATGAGTGTGTGTCATATTCTTTTAAGACGTCCCTGGCAGTTTGGTCGCAAGACCATTCACGATGGTCATAGAAACACGTACCCATTTATTTTTAAGGGTCATAAAATAATCCTTCTCCCTATCAAGGATACCGGTTTTCCCACTGTGGATAAGCCTGAGCGAATTCTCCGGCTCGCGGACCTATCTTACCGGACTTTCTTGAGCCATTGTCGGAAGGATGGTTATTGTTATGCCCCGGTGGCTAAGTCGTCTATGAGTACGTCGTTGCTAGTTCCCGCGGACATCACGCCCCTTATTGAGGAGTTTCGCGACATTATGCCAAACGACCTTCCTGATGGTCTACCTTCGATGAGGGTGGTGCAGCATGCCATTGATTTTGTCTCAGGGTCGAGTCTCCCTCACCTTCCCGCGTATCGCATGAACCCATCCGAGCATGCCGAGTTGTTGAGGCAGGTTTGGGAGTTACAAAAGGGTTTTATTCGTGAGAGTGTGAGCCCTTGCGCACTACCCGCCCTGCTCACTACTAAGAAAGATGAGTTCATGCGCATGTGTGTTGACAGTAGAGCGATAAATCGCATCACTGTCAAATATTGTTTTTTCATTCCTCGTTTGGATGATATGTTTGATATGTTGGTCGGTGCCTCTATTTTCTCTAAAATTGATTTAAAAAGTAGGTACTACCAAATCCGTATCTAAGAAGAGATGAGTGAAAAAACGCATTTAATACACATGATGGATTGTATGAGTGGTTAGTCATGCCCTTTGGGTTATCAAATGCCCTAAGTACCTTCATGAACATGATGACCCAAGTATTACGTCTTTGTATAGGAAAGTTTGTCGTTGTCTATTTTGATGACATTTTGATTTATAGCCCGTCTTTGTCTGATCATTTGAATCATTTGTGTCAGGTCTTAGAGATTTTAAGGAGGGAAAAGTTGTATGTCAATGCCAAAAAGTGTGAGTTTATGATGTCAAGTGTTGTGTTTTTGGGTTTTATTGTATCGTCTGATGGAGTTAAGGCGGATCTCGCCAAAGTCCGTGCGATTGTAGAATGTCCTACCCCAAAGATTATAGGAGAGATTTGTAGTTTCCACGGGTTAGCCACTTTCTATCGTCGTTTTGTGAGAAACTTCAGCACCCTCATGGCCCCTATCACGAAGTGCCTAAAGGGTACTAGTTTCCACTGGACGTCTGCTGCAGGAAAGGCCTTCACGCTCATCAAAGAGAAAATGACTAGTGCCCCTGTCTTAGGCCTTCCTGATTTTAGCACAGTTTTTTAGGTTGAGTGTGATGCCTCTAAAGTGGGAAGTGATGCAGTCTTGAGTCGGAACCGCAGGCCCATTGCTTTCTTTAGTGAAAAGCTGACTCAGGTCAGGTGACAGTACTCCACTTATGATGTTGAGTTCTATGTCGTTGTACAAGCCCTTCGTTATTGGAGGCATTATCTCATTTATAAAGAGTCTGTCTTGTACACAGATCATGAGGCGTTGAAGTATTTGAATAGTCAAAAAAAGTTGAGTGCTAGACATGCCAAGTGGGTCAGCTTCTTGCAAGAGTACACCTTCACTATTCGTCATCAGTCTGGTACTCTGAACAAGGTAGCTGACGCACTTAACAGGAAGAATAGCCTTTTGATGACTATGTATGTGCAGGTCATTCGGTTCGAGCAATGCAAGGAGTTATACCCGACGGACCCTGATTTCCAACAGGTCTAGGAAGGGTGCCTCTCCCCTGATAGCACAGCTGACCCACGGTTCAGCATACATAACGGTTACCTCTTTCGAGGTAATAAGTTATGTGTACTTGCGTTCTCTCTTAGACTTCAATTGATTTCTGAGTTACATAAAGGGGGGACTAGCTGGGCATTTTGGACATGATAAGACGTTCGCTATGTTAGATGAACGCTACTTTTGGCCCAAAATGCACAAAGATGTTGTCAAGTTTGTTCAAAGTTGTCGAGTATGTCAAGTGTCCAAGGGTCGACATCAGAATAGTGGTCTGTATACTCCGTTGTCCATCCCTGAACGACCTTGGGAACATGTGTCCATGGATTTTATTATGGGTCTTCCCAGAACCTCGCGTCGTTTTGATTCCATCTTAGTTGTGGTTGATCGATTTTTCAAGATGGCTATTTTTGTCCCATATAAGAGAACCACAGATGCCTCGTTAGTAGCCTCGTACTACTTCAAGGATGTGGCCCGCTTTCATGGTCTGCCCCACACGATCACCTCAGATCGTGACACGCGCTTTATGAGCCATTTTTGAAAATCGTTACGGGCCTTATTGAAAACCAAGCTCCAGTTCTGCAATGCATACCACCCACAAACTGATGGCCAAGTCGAAGTCGTGAACCGCACCCTAGGGAACTTGCTAAGGAGTCTAGTTGGGGAGAATGTCAAAACATGTGACCTAATCTTGCCGCAAGCCGATTTCGCCTATAACAGTTCCATTAATCGGTTCACGGGCAAGTCTCCTTTTCAAGTGGTTTATGGTCGATCACCCACCCATGTAGTAGATCTAGCACATGTATCCAGTCTCCCAGACCCAGCTCCAGACGCATTTGATGTCGTTGAGTACATGCGCGATATCCAAAGACAGGTCTGAGCCAAACTTGTTGAAAGCTACGAAGCCTACAAAGCTTTCGCAGACCAAGGTCGTCGAGATGTTCAGTTTCAAGTCGGTCAGTTAGTATGGGTTTACCTGCGTCCTGAGCGTTTTTCAGTGGGTACTTATGGAAAGTTGACTCCTAAGAAATATGGCCCTTTCAAGATTCTTCGGCGATTGGGTCTGAATGCTTACCTCCTTGAATTGCCCGAAGATTGGCATATTTCGCATGTCTTCAATGTGTCGGATCTATATGCGTACTATGAAGACAACAAGTCGTCAGTGTCGACTTCTTCCCAACCAGGGGAGAATGATGCAGAGCAAGATCGACCCAGATCCACACAGCCTGACCCAGGCAAGGGACTGAACCTGCACGATGGGATCGATGATCGAACCCACGTCGTGGATCCGACCCAGATCACGGTACCAAGACGTAGGGATGATATACCCCTGCGTACCTACTCCAGACGAGCACAAATCCGGACGTCACAGATCCAGCAGCAGCATGAAGACGGTGCAGGTCATGACTCGGGTCCACGACTAGACCCGAGACCCGAGTCCACTAGCAGTCTTTAAAACCCCTCTTCTAGGGTTGCGTGGGGCAGAGAATCTTAAACATTGCAGCAGCCTTCTTCTATTTTTTTTTGTTTATGTTCGTCCTATTGTTGATTGAGATTCATATTGGAATAAAAGAAAGTGCCATTGTTTTCGGTGGACATTCTTCTTATTTTTTGTACATCGCACGACCGTGAGAGTCGTGCCATCGTCTTCCGCAACCAAGTGCATCGAAGCTGATTCCCTCGCTGCATCAACTTTGACCCAAGTCTGAATCAAGTCAAAGCAAACCCAACAGACCCAGGTTCAATTCAGACCTAGGTTTGCTTTGACACAAGACTGAGTCTAACTTGGGTCAGAATAGGTTCAGGTCCTATTCAGATCGGGGTTGCTTTGACCCAAGTCTGAATCAGACTTGGACTAAACAGATCCAGGTCAATCAGATCTGGATCAGACTCGAACTTGGATCAGACTTGAGTCTGACCCAGTTAACATGGCTGCTTGCTTGCGCCAGGTGTTGTAAAACTGTAAAAAAATAAAAAGGGAAAAGAGGAGAACGAGAGTGACAAAGAGGCATGGATGCAATAAAAAAGGAGATGGAGGAGGAGGGACGGAAAAAGAGGAGAGGCAGGAGAGGAGGAAGAAATGGAGGAGGAGGCAGAACAAGAGGAGAGCAAGAAAGAGAAGAAATAGAGGAGGTTGAGCAAGAGAGAGAGGTACATACCTGAACGGTGGGGTCGTGGGGTCGTTAAAAGGGACGCAGGAGAAGGGTGCAATGGAGAAGGGGTTGAGCCCCTGCCCCTCTTTTCTTCTTTTTAACCTTTGAAAGACTAAAATCTAGAGAAGTACCCCACCCCTCCTCCCTCCTAAAAATTCAAGTACGTACCACCCCCCACCCCCACATCGAAGAGGAGGAAGAGAGGAGTTGGGGAGGGGGAGGGGATGAGTCGTGCCCTAAACTCGCACCCCCCCCCACCCCCTCCAAAAAAAAAAATTAAACATTGGATGTGGGTTGACGGCACAAAGGGTCACATTGACCGCCCAAGTGTCGCACCTGCATCGCGTCAACGCGGGTGCGGCCTCTTTGGCGAGTCCATGTGACATAGCAAGTGACCTTGAAATATTGATAATATTGTGATATTTTCAAAATAACGGTGATATCGAAGACTATGATTCCAACTTATCTAGTTTCCCGAGTAAGCAGGTGAAGCAAAAAAGCTCATTCTAGGGTATTAGACTCTAAATTTTTCATTATCTATTGATACCATTTAAGCAGTTAATATGCAAATGTATTCATAAAGTAGCAAAGTTGCTAGTGCAAAGACATCATGAGCAATCATGTAACTAAACTAATAATAAGGAACTTAAGAGAGGGGAGGCTCTAGAAACAAAAAAGGAAAGAAGAGGAAAAGCAGCCCTTACGGACCCAAATTCAGTCGAGAGCAGATCATATAAAACCATAGTTAACGGAAGCTTCTTAAATAGGCAGGAAGCACAATGCCAAAAAACTTGCTTCGGAAACTCAATACTTCTCGCTTCTAAAACTTGGTGAGAATCTCAGTTCTCTCGCGCTTCTCCTATGCTTCTCACACGCTTCATTCATGCTTCTCTCACACTTTACTTGTTTTTTGTGTATCACACTTCCCACTCACATTTAATGCAGTTTCTCTAAATTGGTAAGCATCATTTTTAGATTTTGGCAAAAATCAACTTAAAAAAAATAATGAAATTTAATACAGTCGTTTTTTTAATTTTTCAATTTCTATTACACTTCCCATTGGATTCCCATTTCACTTGTTTTTCAATTTCTATTACACTTTCAAATCAATTTCTCACATCACACTTCAAATAATTAAACTATCTCGCTTCTCTCTTCTAGCTTCAGCTTCCTAGCCGGGTAAACTTGCATAAAACTTAATTTTTAGAGGTCGTTGTGTGATCGTTGCAAGGACATGATACTTGTCCCATGTTAGTATGATATACTTGCAAGTTGCAACCTTGGTCACCGAATGTTATAGGCAGAAACCCAAAATTATGGGGTTTTTGCTGGTCAGCTCTCAATTCAGCCTACTTGCCCCAAACTAGCCAAAGACGGAAATTGAACAAATGATACATTCTCAAGGCCTAATTGTGTTTTGCATCAATGTTGTAAGTAGCGTATTGTATCATATGATACGGTATAATACATATCATTACTATGAGCAAAAGTTATACAATACACACTTGTATCGCATGATACATACGATACAGCCTTGTATCTGTCATGAAATATGGGAAAAAATAAAATCAAGAACCACAAAGGGCTTACTATAACATAAACACAATCTGCACATGCACAAGTCCACCATGAGATAATACAAGGTGCCAACATAGGCAATATAAAGAGCCACTAAGGGCAATACCATGCATTAAAGCATAAAAACAAGAATAAAATAAATAATATTTATTTATAATATACTCACAAAGTGAGTTAGAATACTTTAGAAGAGCATTGGAGAACACGAGGGGGGTTCACCCTATTTATACACAAGAGAGTCTCAAATAGAGTTGTTGAACTGTTCCAACAGCTACTATTTGGTCGTTGACCAAATAGTCCCTATAAAAACAGAAAAGGACAAAAAGAATAAAATAAAGTAAAAGAACAAAAGTACTTTTAATGGGCACAACCTATTACAATGATGTGAAATGATGAAAATACCCCTAAAAGGTATTACCATTTACATCATTATAAATAAAATATATACATATATATACATGTACAACTTAACACTTCCCCTCAAACTTACCGTGTTATATACCGAAAGTTTGAAAATACAAAAAAGAGGAGAGGAACCAAGTCTTCAAGTGTCTTCATTGAGAGATTTCATCTTTACAACATATAACAGAATTTTGCAAACACAAGTCTTTGAATGTCTTCATTGGTGATCATCCCCAAACGCCTTCATCGGCTATCTCTATCTTCATGTATGATATATCAAAGATATTTCTTTCTGAATTCATCACATCTTTAAGAACCTGCAGAGAGAACAAAACACAAATTCCAGCTACAAAAAAAAAAGATATCTTAACCAAATAGTTATATAGTTTTTAAAAGAACTAGTATTTATATTTTGAACAAGAATAACACTCAAGAAGAACAAAGTAATATTTTTAAGATTTTTAGAAACATTAATAACAACTCAAGCAAGATAATAAGAGCATACCTCAGATATAAAATTTATAAAAACAATTTTAGACAAGCATAAGCCCATAATTAACATATTTTTCAAGAAAACATAAATATTGATCAAAAGAGAATTTAATCACTTAAAGAACATTTAAACTATCAAAAAAAGATAAACAAACATGTATTAATAATATCCTAAAATTAAAAGAAAAAATACTTCAAATAGAACAAAACATTAATTTATACTAAAAATAACACGCATACAATGTATAACACTTCAAAAAAGAACCCTCAAGAAAAAAAGAGTTAATTAAATTTATGCATACAACAATGTGGACAAGATAATCAATTAGAAACATATATATGCAATATATTTAATGCACGTAATAATGAATGAGAGAAATATCATAAATCACAACCCATTAAAATTCACTTACACATCCTAGAAAGAGTTTAAGTCCAGAGGACCAAATAACAATTTTAAAACACACACACACACACACACACACACACACACACACACACACACACACATATATATATATATATATATATATATATATATATATATATATATATATATATATATATATATGTTATCAATGAAATACATGAAATTTTATTGATAAGCATTTTTTCATACAAGGAAAAACAAGTAAAAGTTTAAAAATTTCATAGAAAGATTTTAAAAAAATTCATATAACAAAGGGAATGATATATGCAAATCAACATCAATTTGCAAAAGATATGAAGAGATTTAAAAATCCCACAAATATCAAGAAATGATATTTTGCAAATCTCAACAATAGTTTGACCACCACAAACAATCACCTCACTAAACCTTCAAACTTCAAAAATCAAGTGTATCAACGACTAGAACAAGAACATAGACAATATGTCACTAAACGGTCAAAGACGCACACGAAGGTGTGTATAAACATCTTTTGTCTAAATATAATGGTACTCAAAACAAGTGTTTCATCGATTAGAACAAGAACATAATCACAATGTCAATGATGGGCTAAAATCACGCACGGTGTGAATAAACATCTTTTTTCCACATATAATGACACTCAAAAATCAAGTGTATCAACGACTATATCAAGAGTATAATCGCAATATCAACAATGAGCTAAAAACACACACGAAGGTGTGAACAAACATCTCTTGTCTACATATAATTACACTTAGATGAGAAGTACAATAAGAGCAACACACGAGGTAAGAGAGCTTGTAATAAAAACAAACTAATGTCATCAAGAAAAATAAGATTATCAATTTTAACAATCTTTCGAAACACCATGGTTTCAAAATAGATAGTCACCACAAATAAACATAATTATAAGCATCCATAATAACAATGGTCAAATAAACAAATGAGTGATACAACATACCTGAAAAGAAGACACCATTCACGATTGGATCTAGATCTCAGGATCCAGACCCAACTTATCTTGTTTATTAACACATGCTCATTAATGGCATGTTGTAATATTTGTATAACATGTAATGGGTATTTTCGTACCCTAATCAATGTACAGAAGTCTACTTAATGAGAAGCAAAACACGCAGACCTGTATTGGGTTTTCTCTGCAGCCCTAAAAGCCTCTCTCTCTCTCCTCGTTCGTTGCTTTCTCACATGGTATCAGAGCTATGGTTCCAGGTTCTCTCTTCAACTTCCCATCACAAGGTAATATGCAGTAGCAGCTCTTACCAGACAAGCAGATTCCCCTTGGTAATCCTTCCTCGTTGCCTTCCTTTCTCTAAGGTATTTTGTCGCTTCTTTCTCCTATCTCTAAAGTCTGCATCTCATCAATCCTCTTTCTCTAAGGTATCCTCTTTCCTTTAATCTTCATCAGAGTCTTTTGCATTTACTTTTCCCTTTCACGCTGTTTGACGTGATTCCATATGGTCACGCAAGAGCAAATTCTTGTGTGACTTCATTAATTTTTTTTTTGTCCCTCATCTAGAATATCGTTGGACAGATTCAGATTTCCTTTTTTATTTACATTTTAGAATATTGTTTCATCCAAAATCTGATTCAGCCCTTTGCATCTTTCAAAAAAAAAAATACGTTATATCCAAATAACGTGTTTCTATTCTGCTTCTTATTAACTGATCTTCATCCAGATCAGTTTACTGCATAAATTTGTTTTCTGACTCGGGTTTGCGGTAAAAAAAAAAAGGCTGCCGAGTCTAAGCTTTCTGAAATTTCGTATTTATTCTGACCTTTGTTTCTGACTATTCCACCTTCAATTACCTATGGATTCTTTTTCTTCTCAATATGTACTTTCTTCCAACTTTCTTAGCCAACTTGTGTCAGAAAAACTGAACAACTTCAATTTTCTTACCTGGAAAAGACAAATCATCACATTCATAAGAAGTCAGGATCTTTCTGGGCATCTAGCTGGGTCTGTTTCCGTTCCTCCAGAGTTCATATCACAAGATGGCAAGACTGGGGAGGGTGACACTTCCATTACTTTTGTCAGAAATCCAGAATATATATCCTGGATGAAGCAAGATCAGGCTTTGGTTGCCTACATCACTTCCACCCTGTCACAAGAGGTGCTTGTGGCAATCCCCGATGACTGCACAGCTATGCAGTTATGGCATCGTCTCGTTCAGACGTACTCTCAAGTTTCTCAGGCAAGAGTTTTATTTTTAAAGAAAGAATTTCAAATGCTGAGAAAGGACTCCATGATTGTCATGGAGTACTTAAACAAAATGAAAACCATCACAGATCAGTTGGCTATAGTGGGATGCGCGGTTAACGACAAAGATATGGTGCAACAAACTTTGAGTGGGCTGGGACCCGATTATCATATGATGGTTACTTCCTTGCTGTGTTTGCCAGACTTACCTACATTTGAAGATCTTTGTGCTAAGCTCTTACAGTATGAGATGACTTTGAAAGGATTCTCTGAAGGTAATCACAACCCTGTTGAACCCCACGACGTTCTTGTCACAGGAGTCGCCTATGGTCGTGGACGTGGTAGGTATGAATCTAGAGAAAGAGAAAGTCAAGAGAGGAATGGACAAGGAACTCGTGGAATATTACCTACTCCCAATATGCCTCCTAATCTGCAAAGGCAAAGGACCATACCTACCTGCTTTCTCTGCAACAAAAGGGGACACATAAAGGCAAATTGCTGGTTTAACTCGCAAAATAGAGGAAAGCAATTGGAGACAAGAAAGGGAACAGATACATTGAAAAATAGTGGAGAAGTCAAAGAACTGTTATTGTCTACTTTGGCTGAATTAAATATCAAACAGAATGATCAAGGCACTTGGTATGTTGATTCTGGTGCAGCCACTCATGTCACCGGTGATGCTGGTAAGCTCCTAAATCTTGTTCCTTATGTTGGTAGAAATAGTATAGTCACTGGAGATGGGTCTCACCACCATATTTCGCACATTGGAAACTCTGTAATTCCTATGTCCAACTCTTCTCTTGCTCTTTCAAATATCATCCATGCTCCTAACATCAAGAAAAATATTGTTTTTGTCTCTAAGCTTGTAGATGACATTAATGCTTCAGTCGAGTTTACTCCTTTCTCTGTTTGTGTTAAGGACCTTCACACGAGGGAAACGTTCGCTGAAGGAAAACGACAAGGGAATATGTATGTGTTCCAAGAGAATCCTTCATCCGGTATTCAGTCTGTTGATTCCACCTTGAAGCTCACGCCATCATCCTCAGTTTCTCCTGACAGTGTTTTTAATCTTTCTGAATGTATTGAGCCGAATCTTTGGCATGGTCGTCTAGGTCATTGTAGTAGTCCTTTTATTGATAAGCTTGTTTCAAGTAGTCTTATTCCCAAGTCAAGTCTAAGTTTAAGTGTCGACAATAAAAAATGTTCTAGTTGTCTTCAGTGTAAGAGTCATGTTCTTCCTTTTCATTCCATTAATAAAAGAGCTTCAAGACCATTCGAGATTATATGTTCAGATGTTTGGGGCCCAGCTCCAGTTTCTTCCATGTCTGGCACTAAATATTATTTCATCTTTGTTGATAGCTATTCTAGATACACATGAATTTTCTTTATGAAAAATATATCTGAAACCTTTAAGTTATTTCGGAACTTTCATTCCTTTGTTCAGAATCAATTCTCTGAGAATATCATTTGTTTTCAATGTGATGGAAGGGGTGAATTCTCTTCAAATGACTTTATTAGTTTCCTCCAGACAAATGGGATAAGTAGGCAGGTGCCTTGCCCTCATACACCTCAACAGAATGGGATTGCTGAACGAAAGCATCGCCATATTGACGAGAGTGCAATGAGCATGATGCATGATAGTAATCTTCCAGTTACCTTCTGGACAGAAGTCTTTCATACAGCAGTCTATGTCATAAATCGATTGCCCATGAACATCTTGGAAAACAAATCACCCTATTTCTCTTTGCATGGTGTGCATCCAAATTATCATGATTTGCGTATATTCGGGTGTGTATGTTATGTTCATGTTGACAGTTCAATGCGGCATAAGTTTCAGGATAAGGCCTTAAAGTGCAGATTCGTTGGATACGTTGATGATTACAAAGGCTACAGATGTTATGATCCCGCAAGCAAGCGCATCAAAATATCCAAAAATGTTGTGTTTGACGAATCAAATTTTGGTCATAATGCTATCACTCCTCCTGAAATTGAAGTTTACCATCCTTGGTTAAACTCAGACCTCTTTTCTAGTATTGATGATGTTTGTTCCTCTGAATGTCATCAAAGAGATGAGGGAAACGTATCTACTGCTGAGCAAAGACCTCAGGAAAGTGTGATTTCTGAGTCACTATCAGCTCCAGAAAGATATAAAGGCATTGTTTACTCTCGACGTGAGAAGGAGATACCCCTTAGCTCTAATCAGGAGCAGAATCATCCTGTTTCCATTCAATCACCTATTCACAGAAGGTCTACCCGATCTCGACATCCTATTGATAGGTGGGTTAGTTATGAGAATTTTACAATGGATTTCCAACTCTTCTTAGCCTCTTTGGGCAAGGAGGATCAACCCACAACATTTTATCAAGCAATAAATTCTAAGAGATGGATTGAAGCTATGAACGAAGAAATGGAGGCCCTTCATGAATGTGGGACTTGGGATATTGTTCCCAGACCCCACAATCGAAATGTGGTTGGATCGAAGTGGGTGTATAAGATAAAGTATAAGTCGGATGGGACTATCGAACGATACAAGGCTAGGTTGGTTGCTAAAGGTTTCACACAGGAGCAAGGACAAGATTGTGATGAGACTTTCAGTCCGATCATGAAAATGGGCACTATCCGCATCATACTATCATTGGTTGTTAAACACCAATGGACTCTCAGTCAACTGGATGTAAAAAATGTGTTTCTACATGGAACTCTAAAGGAGGAAGTATACATGGAGCAACCCATTGGGTATGCAGAAGGAAACTCTAAAGAATACGTGTGCAAGTTAAAGAGAGCTATATATGGTCTGAAGCAGGCATCTCGATCTTGGTTTGACAGTTTTTCGCTTGAAGTAGAAAAATATGGCTTTATTCGGTCTCTTCTCGACCATTCACTTTTCATATTCAAATGCAAAGATGTAGTTACTCTATTATTGATATATTATGATGACATTATCATTACAGGTAACTCTAATGAACATATTGAACAGGTTAAAGAACTTATGAATCATAGATTCAAGATGAAGGATCTTGGTAAACTGCGATACTTTCTTGGAGTAGAAGTTGACAGGACTGCTGAAGGCATGACACTCACTCAACATAAGTATACCGTTGATGTTCTTAGCAAGGCCGGTATGAGTGATTGCAAGCCTATAAGCACACTCAGTGTACTTCATCAGAAACTCAGTTCCCAAGATGGAGATCTGTATGAGGACCCTACAAGATATCGCAGGATAGTATGAATGCTTCAGTATCTTACCTTCACTCGACCTGACATTGTCTATTCTGTCAATCAGGTATCTCAGTTTATGCATGAACCACATATTGGGCATATGGAAGTTGTTAAACGCATTCTTCGATATTTGAAGGGAACTATTGGAGATGGTCTTCAATACAGAAAGAATATGCATGGCCATCACATGCATGAGCTTCTTACTTACACAGATGCAGATTGGGCAAGAGATCCAGATGAGCGTAGATCAGTTTCAGGATACTGTATTTTTATTGGCCTAAATCTTGTCTCCTTGAGCAGTAAGAAGCAAAAAGCCATAGCGAGGTTGAGCACAGAAGCAGAGTATAGAACAATGGCAGCAGCTACAGCTGAAGTAACATGGATCAGACATCTGTTGACAGAAGTAGGAGAATCGATTTTCAAAAGTGTTCTCTTGTGTGACAATCAAAGTGCTATCAACATGTCATTCAATCCCATCTACCACAGTCCTGCCAAACATATTGAAATTGATCAACATTTTGTAAGACAGAAGGTCGAAGAAAAGGAAATTGAACCAGAATATGTTCGGACTGTTGATCAAGTTGTTGACTTGTTTATAAAAGGACTTATCAAGGACAGATTTTGGATGTTAAAAGGCAAGTTGTTCATGGTTCAAAACCATGTACACCTTCAGGGAGGGTGAAAAGAAGACACCATTCACGATTGGATCTGGATCTCAGGATCCAGACCCAACTTATCTTGTTTATTAACACATGCTTATTAATGGCATGTTGTAATATTTGTATAACATGTAATGGGTATTTTTGTACCCTAATCAATGTACAGAAGTCTACTTAATGAGAAGCAAAACACGCAGACCTGTATTGGGTTTTCTCTGCAGCCCTAAGAGCCTCTCTCTCTCCTCGTTCGTTGCTTTCTCATAATACCCACAAAACCAGAGATCAAATAATTGTCGATTAGAGACAAACTATAAGCCGACAATCTAAACTAACAAAAAATTGAGATACACACAACTCACCCCAACAAACAGCTCTGCTTCAACATCAACAAGGACAAAAATAAATAAGGCATCATATAAAAATTTGTAATGGATAAAACAAATGCCATAAAGCGGCAATACATACTCACGAAAATCAGTTTCCAAATAAGTGAGTCTATATATAAAAACTAATTTGAAAAAACAAAGTTTAAAATCAAATCCAATAAAGGTAGATGAAAACTTTAGAATGAGTATAGTACAATCATATACACAACAAGAGATCAAATGATGCAATTATATGCATGGTCAATATAAGCAAGTCTACTATGAGACGACAATGGCATACAACATTAAAGATGGCCAAAAACATATATAGAGATTTTTAAAGAACCATATGAAAAACCAAGAGTATACAAGTACAACTAATCATGGATACTCACAAATAGATCAAAATTCATTTATATTAATAATCTAATAACTTTAAAGCCACAAAAAAATATGAAGGAACACATAAGATATGCATATGAAGACCATGATTTCACATAACATACTAACATATCCAGAATACATTTTATTTGACATGCTTACGCAAGAACCAATAAAATAATAGCTCACTTAAAAAAAGAGAT
This sequence comes from Nuphar pumila, assembly GCF_984573655.1. Lineage (NCBI taxonomy): Eukaryota > Viridiplantae > Streptophyta > Magnoliopsida > Nymphaeales > Nymphaeaceae > Nuphar > Nuphar pumila. The sequence goes on from NC_143262.1 coordinate 6,785,317, forward strand.
TTTTAAGATAAAACTCTAATTTAAATTTAATTTGAGACAATAAAACAATACCAAAAACAATTTTGAAATGGCACATAATCATTAATGACACATAAAACATACATAGACATATGTTCACAACACTTAAATATGAAGATGATATACTGATAGAACATACAAATCATCTGTGGCATGACTAATGAACTTAAAATCATGATGACTTAAGATATAAAACATACAATAATTTAAAAATTCCTAATGAGCATATATCTCAATGAAAGCACCAAATAGAATTCAAAGAACATGACACGTGCATAAACTCAAAATAAATATATACGAGCATGAGATCATAAAATTATATATTTTTTATATTAAAAATAATAATAACATGGAGACCTTACCATAAGGAGCTCAAGAGTATACTACTTATGGATTAATGTCAAAAACAAACAAAAGAGCCATTAAAATAATATTTAATTTTAAAACATTTCACAAAACTCTAATTCCAATTAATTCAAAAAACACATTTTACATAACAAAAAAATAACCATAATATTTTAAATAAATTTTGAAAAGAAAAAAAATGAAATACATATTATAAATACCTTTTTTTAATTAAACAAGAGATATGTACAAAAATACGAAAGCCTCGAGTCCAAGCCATATATATTAATCCAAAATTTTCTTTCGAAGCACGAACTCAAACAAGATACCAAGATCAAGAATCCCTCGCTCTGATATTATGTCACAAAATATGCAGAAAAACAAAAGCAAGAACCACAAAGGGCTTACGATAACACAAACACAAAGTGCACATGCACAAGTCCACCATGGGATAATACAAGGTGCCACCATAGGCAATACAAACAGCCACTAAGGGCAATACCATGTATTAAAGCACAAAAAGTAAGAATAAAATAAATAACATTTTCTTCATAATATACTCACAAAGTGAGTTAAAATGCTTTAGAAGAGCATTAGAGAACAAGAGGGGGTTTCACCCCTATTTATACACAAAAGATACTCTCAATAGAGTTGTTGGACTGGTCCAACAACTCTATGTTGACTAGTCAACTCTATGTTGACTAGTCAACTCTATGTTGACTAGTCCAAAAAGAACCCAACAACTCTATTTGGTCTTTAAATAAATAGTCCCTAAAAAAACAGAAAAGAACAAAAAGAACAAAATAAAGTAAAAGAACTAAAGTACCCCTAATGGGCACAACCTATTACATGTTGTGAAATGACAAAAATACCCCTAGAGGGTATTACCTATTACATCATTATAAATAAAATATATATACATATATATATATATGAATATATATGTATATATGTATAATATGAAACAAATATATAGATGTATGGTAATATATATATATATATGTACAACTTAACAGTACCGTGTCATATCATAGTGTATCATACGATATATGGTGTATTGTATGATACAACTTCGACGCACTTTAAAAATGGCCAAAACTTTTTTTATTTTTTAGGTTTTAAAGACCTCTTGAGGACCGACTTTCTCATTTGTGTAGAGGTTATTAGAGGAGTATTCACGCACCCTAAAAGTTGTGAGAGAGATTTGGGGGCTGATACGTGCGCAAGGGAGAGGGATTTTGCGGTTTGCTCATGTAATAGTATATTTTCACTATTTTTCCAATCAAGAAAGTGGGTTAAGGTAAAAAAATTATTTATTATGAGTAACATTACAAAACTACCTTCCAAAAAAAATTCGTCTCAAAGACTCACACCAACGAACCCCCACCTTACGACCAGTGGGTGTTGTCCCCTTGCCAACTTACTGCAAAGTTGAATCCATGAAAATTAGGGATTTATATCAAAATAGAAATCAGGCTTCACACTCATCCAACAAAGATGGCATCAGATGATCCGGCATGACAACGGAGCATTCAAGTAATAAGTAAAAACCGATTGAAAATCAAGTGCAACTATTTTCATAATATTTTTGTTTATGTAATATGAAAGTACAAGTCTTGAGGCATGCTCTTAAATGCAAGATATTTAATATTATGCATTGTTCTTGAGAGATAGTTGATGTTTGATGATGTCTTATGCAGCTCATAGAGACATAAATGTTTATGGTTGTATTTTGTGCAATTCGTCATTATTTCATGTGTTATGATTTTTTTAATTTTTTCTTTTTTTTTGTTTTTTGAAAAAATTGAAAAAAATATTTAAAATTATAACTTTTTTTTATATGAAAAGTGTCTTATTTTGGGCCCGACCGATATGGGTAACAATACAATACTTACAACCTTGTTTGGATAATAACGTGGAGAGGCAAAGTAAACTGGATCTTACATGCTGCTCTCATATATGGCCTAATTGACGCCCTGATTAGGGTTTTACTAGCTCAAGATCCTAATCACTTAGCCTCATTTAAAAGTTCTGCTTTTAGGCCTCCACGATGCAAGCCTTCTTCCTCCTCTAGTTTAGGGCTTCATGCAGCTCAAGTTTTATTGCCAAATGAATTTTTCATTTGTTGTGGTAGAAGAAACAAAAAGGAAAAGGGTAACGCAAAGAGGGGACACAGGCAATGGCAATGAAAGAGCAATGCTGAAGGATGATTCCAATACGGTTTGAAGGATGAATCGCAAACAGGATATTTCAACAACCAAAATCTCGAAAAAGGAGTGGAGGTGACACAAAACTTGCAGTTCTGTCACGAGTTGTCCTAGATCTATATCTTTCCACACTTCAGCTAGGTCTAAGACCAACCCTTCAGCATGTAAAATTCGATATCAATAGTAGAGAGCACCATTAACTAACTCTGGTTTTTATATAGTTATGCACTTCAGTAAGACATTTACCTATTGCCTTTTCCTTTCTAAGCTTTAGATTTAAACTAAGTCTAGCTTCAATCCACAACCAAATATCAACTGTGTGGAGATGAAAAGTGGTGATAAAAACGATCAAGAGGACAAGAGCTACCTGCTCCTCATAGTCATTCCTTTCACGTATACTTGCAGCTAATGCCAGAATGAACGAATCCACGGGGGCCTTGTCCTTGTTCCAACCAAACTCAATGATCTCGCAGCATGTTGCAGTCACGCTATCAAACATCGCATCATGAGCGCTCTCCTTAGCATCACCCTGTTTCGGAAAGAAGGCCAATGCAAGTAATCAACATAAGCCTTCACCGGTAACAAATGCGGGATGAAGCGAATGTACACCGTAGCTCACCGAAGAAGGCGGTGGGGTACAAACGGTCAGCACCAGTGATTTCAGGCGAAGCAGTAACACTCGCAACACCTGCCCACCGCGAGCAACCGCCACCTGGGCGACCCCATTGAGCAAAGAACTGAAGAGCTTTTCGCAACTTTTCAGCTTCCGCCAGGAAGAAAGGATACATGCATCCGCAGCATCCAGGAGCAATGCAAGAGTTCCACGCAGCAGCATTTTGGAAGTCTTCCCTTCGGAGTTGAGGGAAAGGAGGCTCTTGACCTGCACAGAAGCCGCTGCTTGGCAAACGGAGAGCTTCCCATTGATTCTCGCCTTCAAAGCCAAGCCTTGTTCTGTCCAATCCCGCTTCCGAATCTGCAGAACACGAATCTCGCCGATTCCAGCATTGCAATTCAAGCAAATCGAACGCAACCGCAAGAAGATGAAGAGAATGAAGAAATCGGGGAGGAGATTTTCGCCGTACCTTGAGGAACACCGGTAAGGATTTGAGATGCTTTGCGGCCACCGTTCTCATTTGTTCCAGATGTCCTAGCCTCACAGGCGCCCGATCAAGGACGTGTGCGAAGAGCCGAAACGTGATATCCTGCCTCTCCAAGCCCTCGATAGTCTCCTCCTCGAACAAGATCATCTGCTGTTTCAGCACCGACGCGCCGTCGTTGAATCCGAACGGCACCGCCAGCTGATCCAGGCTGCTCCGCCCGGCAATGCTGCTCCCGTTCAACCTCAACCCCTTCGCCCCTTCCTCGGAACCCTCCTCCTTATCCTTCCCCTTCGACGGGGTGCTCGCCGCCGACCCCGAATTATCCACGGACGAGCCGTAATCCGACGGGGACGACACCGATCCGACCTCCCTCGGAGATTCCTGAACCGAGAACCCTTCGAGGAGGCACCCAACAAGCTCGTCACCGTCGGACTCCGTCACCGGCGGGCAGCTCCGTGACACTGCGATCAAGAAAGCCCTGGCGATCGGGGTCTCTGCCGCGAACCTGACGGAGTTGACGACGATCCCACCGAAGAAGCCAGCGACCTCCGCGGAGAGGGTGGGGGAGACGTCGGTCGCCTTGGCGACGCGGCCGAGGAGGTCGGAGAAGAACGCGGAGACGGCGTCGAGGCCGAAGCCGGGCGGCCAAAAGGATTCGTGGAAGGAGGCTGGGATGACTCGGAGGAAATCGAGGACGGCGGATCGAGGGCGGGGGTCGGAGTGGGAGGGGCACTTGGAGAGGAAGGCGGCGAGGGCGAGGACGGCGTTGAGCTGGGAGCGGGTGGCGCGGGACAGAGGGCCGCCGCCGGAGGTAGTGACGGAGGAGGAGGGGGGAGGGGGGCAGCGATTGCAGATCCAGGCGATCTTGTCGGCGAAGGCGTCGGGGTTCTGCGATACGAGGTCGCAGAGCTCCGTCAGGGCGTCCATGGCGGATCGCTCGGCGATGGCGCCAATTCCTTCCCCGTCCCGGCTTTCCCTCTTATGATAAGAGAAAGAAGAGCGTGGTTTTAGTTGAGAAGGGTTGAGGATCGTGGGCCCCGGAGAGAGGGGCTTGCGTTTTAACTTTTAAACGTCACGTCGGGTACGCGGGGCGTGAGTGCACTGAGCGTAACCCTCGTGGATGTGTTTCCCCGCGCTTCGCCAGCTCTGACCGGGTTGGTACGAGAGAGAGCTCCAGCTCCAAGAAAACGGGTCTTCAGTCGCTCGGTATCCATCCCGGCTAGGAATGTTAATGGATCGGGTTTGACTCGAATCCGACTCGTACCAAACCCTATAGGGTAAGGATTGGTGATAAACAAGAAGGTTCAATTAGAATTCGGGGCAAACTCAAATAATATATAGAGCCGGGTATGGTTTGTAAAAATTTATACCAGACAAAGGTCCGACCCGAGTTTTGGCTAAGATACAAAATTTTTCAATGTAAAAAATATAATATATATAGTTATTTTACCGGGTATGATCTGAGTCTGGTTCATGTCAGCCTTATAAGATCTAGGTATGGATTTTTTATGATAGATTCAATTGGACCTAGATCCAGACCCAATAACAGCATCTCAAATCAAATCTGGGTTTAGTCTCATTTGGGTTTGAACCAAACCTGACTCATTGACACCCTGTCATGTAAGTTTTTTGTTCATACCTTGACCAAACCCTATAAGGTCAGCTATGGAGATAAATAAAAGACATGAGTAAGACCTGGGTCCGGATCCGAATGTCTGATTAATACATGGACTCCGGGTATAGTTTGTGAAATTTTATACTAGACTCGGGTCTCGCACAAGTTCCGATTATGACCCCCGCAATTTTTCAATCTAAAAATGATAAAAAAATATTATTTTATTGGGTCTGGTTCATGTAGTTTTGTCTGGTCCGGGTATGATTTCTCTTATAGTATACCTGATTAGACTTGAATCCGGACCCGATACCATGCCCAAAAATCTGGTCCAAGTCTGGTTTCACCTGAGTCTGAACTAAACCCGACCAGTTGACACCCCTAGTTGGAATACAAGTGGTTTTAGGCATGGATCAATTTAGTCTCAAACAACTATGCCAAAATCGTGTCAGGTGGGTGTGATCGATATGGTTTCTTGTTTCGGATCAGTTTCACCTGACCCACTTGCACCCCAAATTCAATCTATCTTTAACTAGTATATAGCCAAGTAGAGGCTTTTAATAACGGAATCCACAAGTTGCTGTCCAGGGGTCTTCTAACCGTTTGTTTAGAGTAGATGGGTAGCCTTTTGATATTTTGCCTAGATATTCACAGACTTGCTTTTTTTCTATTGGAAAATTTCACCTGACTAAGTCGATACCTGTACCCACGTACATTTATTGTAACTGGCCTGTTTGGAATTTGTAGTTGGGATGGGCGTTTATGGAGTTTATGCATTTGAAGAAGTGGCAGCTGTCAAATCAATGATTTAGGGTAAATACAAAAGAGAAAGGATCTCACTTTCCATCCCAGCACCGCGATTCCAAACAGGACCACCAAGGTAGTTTGACCAAGATTTTACCTTGAGACCACCAAATGCATAATCACCCGTCTCAGTGCCGATATTCCAAACCGGCTTAATCTCCAATTGTGCATAACTACCATCTAGTCGAGTCAACTTCTTGGTCCGTTCAAGCCCATTCGACCACCCAAGACTCTAGCAAACTTTTTTTGGGTTTTCTTATGGAAAAACTAGCGTTGGGTCAAAAGACCTATAAAAAGTGCAAAATTATGGTTACCATTAGGGGTGGCAATCTGGTCGGGTCGGCGGGTTGGTGGGTCGGCATACCTCAACATGAACCCGACCCGTTTATTAAACGGGTCGGCTGTGGCAAACACAAACCCGACCCATTTATTAAACAGGTAACCGGACACGACACGGTTAACCTGTTTAATAAACGGGTCGGGTAAACGGGTTGACAGGTTAGCGGGTCGGTTTGGGTAAACGAGTTGACCCACCCGCCTAACCCGTTTATTAAACGGGTCAGCTGGGTTGGCATACCCCAAACACGAACCCGACCCGTTTAATAAACGGGTTAGATGGGTTGACCCGTTTAAGACATGAACCCGTTTAAGCTGAACCCAAACCCGCCTACGAAGCGGGTCGGGTTGGCTACTCCTAGTTACCATACCTGACACGTAAAACCTTGAAGCCGCCACTCTTTCACCATTAACTTTGCTACTCCGCTCCAACTTATGATGCCGTTTAGCTTGAACATCTTAAACCCCACTTAGACAAATGTGAGAAGACCCTATAAGGGATAATCAAGCTAACTTGAATAAAGTAAACTACACGATTGCTCCAAAAATCTTGCGGGCTATAGCATTTAATATTGAGATTTGTGCTCAAGATCACACTAGGTGAGATTCAATATCCAGGGAACATGTAAAAATATAAATATAAAGCAAAGAAGTACATAATGCACAATAACACAGATTTTATATAGTTCCGTCAAAACTGCTTACATCCACAGTAAGAGTATCGAGAGCTTTATCATTAATTATGAGCTTTATCATTAATTATTAAGTAAAATGTCAATACAAAAGAGAACAAGTAAAAACCGCAAACGGTAACACCTACATCAAACCTTCAATCCTCCAAGATGATTGAAGGTTTGCAACCAAGCCGCACCTTCTCTCTCAAACCAAGAGAAGTCCAAATAATAGATAACCACCTAAGATAGTACAACTACCCTCTATTTCTCTGTCAATTACATGCCTCAAGTTCCCCAAGAAAAAGAGAGCATTTTTTTTCTCCGGGAGATAACCATCTACTGTCTCTTTATTGAATACTCATTTCCAAAAAGAGAGCATTTTTTTTCTTAACTAAGGAATTTCCTTATTTTTCTTTTCCAAACCCATCTCTATGGGTTACCAAAAGTTTATCTCAAGAAAGTGTTCATATGTGGCAATTGAGTCTCACTAAATGACTCGTTGAAGCTACACAACTCAACATTTTGTTGCACTAATCTCATTGTTCAAATTGATTTCAACACCACCTAATCAATTTAAACAAACCACTGAAGCATCCTAAAACACATGCACAGAAAATAATAAAAATAAAAATAAACAAGAGGGCTCAAATCACAGCACCAAGATTTGTGCCACAAGGGACTATATCGGGCAAAGCTGACAAACAATATTTCACTATAAATAAAGAGATCACAAGAGAAATACAATATTAGAAATCAACATCCTTATCTCCCAACTTTAATGAACACTCAACAACCCCATAACCAACAACCACACTAATAGAAACCACTACAATGTATTCTTTCCTTTGTGTACACAATCTGGTGAGATTCATGAGGGCAAACAGATCGGGTTTGGCTTAAACGGGTTTGTGTCATAAACGGGTTGACCCGCCTAACCCGTTTATTAAAAGGGTCGGGTTCGTGTTAGGGGTATGTCAACCCGCCAAACCGTTTAATAAACGAGTTAGGCGGGCGGGTTATACCCGACCAATTAACACCCCCAGGTCCGACCTACCCAAGTCACAAATTTAGGGACACTAATGTCTTTGATGGAAAAGATCATGCACCATTTTGACCAAACAAAAATATTTCCTCTTATATAATATATTAACCCACTAAAACCCTAAACTTTTGCTCCTCCCTTCGGAAACCCCCGAGTACTTTTTAGAGAGAGAGAAAGGATGTGGCGGACTGCGGCCTCTGCGCTCTCTCCGATCATCCTGAGGAGGGTATCGTCGACTCCTTCCCTTTTCCTGATCCCCCACCTCCTCCTTCGGTACATCTCCGCCCCATCACATCTTCCACCACCCAGCATCGTCCTCAGACCCGTCGTTGCTCCCAAATTCTTCGTTGGTAGCCCTCGAACTTTCACCACTAGTGGCTGCTGGAGCTCCGGCACCGAAGAGGATAAGGAGGACGTCGATGATGAGAAAGACATGGTGTTCGAAGACGACGATGATGGTGATGATGAGGAAGTTGATTCATCCGATGAGGATGATTTCTATGATGAATGATCGATCGATGGTCATGGGTTAATTGGTGGGTTTGCTCGTTGATGGTTAAAGAGTTTATTAGGGTTTTATTTTAATGCTATTGGAGAAAGAGAGAGGTAAAAGTGCAGTAGGATCGAGGCAACGAGCACTAGAGATGGGGTGAATAGTGCTTTTAAATATCATCTATGGAATTTTGACGGATTTTGCAATTCGCAAAGCAATCACACAAAGAACACAATAATTTATCTTAGTTCGGTCTTTCCTGACCTACATCCAGTCCCCAAGCAAAACTTGTTTGAGATTTTCACTATCAACCTTGTGTAACTACAAGATCATACAGACCAAATTCGGTCCCACTTTCAGTAACACACCTACTGAAAGCAAACAACTCATTTAAACCAAGGAGTCCTTCCTTTTATAGAAAATTGAAATAAGTAACAACTTACAAAACAACCTATGAGCCCTTCTTATGAATGCAAATGAAATGCAATTGACTTTTGATGTTGTTGAAATACTCTACTCAAGAATTCACTATTTTTCAAAGGAATTTGAGTGAAAAAACTAAAGTGAAAAATATCACGTGAGTGAGAAAATGAATATGAGTGAAAAGCAAAGAGTAATTGATTCAAATTGATTGGATTGCAGTGCTTTTGAGTGTAAAATGTACTCATATTTATAGTTGAAAGTTTCCATACGTTGAGGGTATGAAAGGGTGTCAAAACAGTTTATTTTGAATGATCAAAATGTTTGAAAAATGAAAAGACACATTTTTTTAAAAGTTTCAAGAAAAACGACAAAACTAGTCGACTGGAACAGTAGTTAGTCGACTGATTTTCAAATATTAGTAGACTGACAGTTATCGTCGGTCGACTGATGTGTTTATCGAGCCATTTGAAAATTTGAAGATTTGAAACTTAGTCGACTAGAGAAAAAGTTAGTCGACTTATAATATCACCAGTAGACTGAAAAATCTTTCAGTCGACTGCTGCTAAAATTTTCTGAAAAACATCCGTTTTGTCCGGTCGACTGATAAAAGCATTAGTCGACTGCTGCTAAATTTCCAGAAAACACACATTCTGTCCGGTCGACTAATTTAATAAAAATGACATTTTGCTTAGAAAATTTGGCGCGAAAGGATTAGTCGACTGGTGAGTCTATTGGTCGACTAATAAACACGAAAATTTAAGAAAAGAGTTTTCTAAAAACATTTTCATGAAAGGTTCTTTTAGAAAAGTTTTCTAAAGACTTTTTAGCTAAAATGCAACTGAAATATGCACTTTAAGTAAGACTCTTACAAGAATCTAAGACTTTTAATGTATTTTACATTTGCACACAAATCTTCAAAGATTCTTCATCGAATTCTTCAATTCTTGTCATATTTCTTCATTGCCTTCGCTGAAATGCAGTTGATTCACTTGCTCATCATCAAAACCTTGTACTTGAAGTATCATGTACGACTTCAGTGGCGTAACAAGAGGCTTATAAGAATTACTTGGACCTAATAAGAACTACACAAATCATCTCTATGTTATCGAGTCGACCTGTTTAATAAACGGGTCGCTGTGTCGTGTAATCGGGTCGTGTCGACCTGACCCGTTTATTAAACGGGTTAATCGTGTCATGTCAGGTTACTCGTTTAATAAATGGGTTGTGTTCGTGTTTGCCACATCCAACCCGTTTAATAAACGGGTCATGTTCGGGTTGATGTATTTTAACCTGCCAACCCGACCCGCCAACCCGATTGCCACCCCTAGCTATAAGGTATGGATGTGAGAAGCTTTTGTATGTAAAACACCCATCTATTCTCAATTTTTTATAATTAAAAAATACCACTAAACATAAGGATGTTACAGGCTTTTTTCTATTATTAATAAAACTCAAACAACCAAAATACCCTCTAACAATGTGAAAAAAAGATTTACTAACTCTAAAGAGAAAATATAATCAACAATCTCCAACTTATAGAAAATCACCTCCTTGTCATTGTCAAATCATTAAGTTCACTTTGCCTGCATACTTATCGAAGCCAAGCTCCATTATAGCTTTTCCACCTCAATTACCTTAGTTAGCATATCCACTAAATTTACCTTTGTCATAAAATAAAATCATGGGGTTAAAGTGCATATCGACTTCACACATTGAAACCTTGGAGTTAAAGTGCTTCCTTGCTAGCTTCTGTCAATGCCTTGTACTCGGCCGCAACAGTTTTGGTTGAAGCATTGACATCCAACTTATTGGATCATTCTCATATTGAAACACATTACTTGTAATAGATCTCATATTGTCAAGATCACCTGCATAGTTTGCATCCATATAACCATGTGGTATATTAAAATATTTTGCTATATATGATAATATAATCACTTGTACCTCTAAGTATAGAAGCACCCATTTATCTGCTACCCAATTGTTTTTTATTTATTTATTTGCCATATACTAGTTTCGAACACCAACCACATACACTATGTCGATCCTAGTGTATATCATAACAAACATCAACCAAACTAGCATAAGAAACATCATTCATCTTCTTCCATCACAAGACAATTATTTGAAGATAACTTGAAGTGAGTCACTAAAAGTGCTTTAACAGGCTTTGATTTGCTCACAACTAACTTGTCAATTACCTTTTCCACAAAACCTTTTGTTGTGGTTTCATTGACAATATTAAAAAACACACCTTTAGACAAACCTAATAAAATTATGGATTGAGCCTTTTTGATCTAGCTCTTCCCATTGTGCATATGTAGTATTGGCATCTTTATTTTTTTTCTAAGCAATGCCTTTTCTTACTCATATTGGATTAGAAAAGCCTACATTTGAATCCTCCATGTGTCAAAATCATCATGACTATTAAACTTCTCAATATCAAACTTGTGGCTCACCATATTTTAAACTTTTTCTCCATAAGCATATAAAATATTTCTATTAATCTATTTTTAGCACTTTTAGAAAGAATACCAGAACTACTCCCAACAACACATTCTCGAATGACTAAATTCATAGGTATTGATTTAACATTATATGGATGAATATATCTTGCAATCACCACAATAATGTTGACATATAAAACTATACAGTATATATAGAATCAGCATAAAGATATAAAATATTTCTATTCACATAAGCAAACCCAAAAAACTCAACAAGTCATAAACAGAGCAGCCCATAATGCTTAACCCCTACTGCCATTTCTAAAAAACATCCATAAAATGTGCGTGACTTGTCTGTTTATTATTATTTTTCTTGAAAGGCAAGCTGGGGTTAGGCAGACCTCTACCAGATATCTCTTAAGCCTCATGTGTCTGAGGGATTCGAACCTGGGCCTTCAGCTTCGCACAGGACCCCTCTTACCAATAAAGGACATCCATACCACAAACAAACACCATGCTATTTTTAAAAAGTTATAATGATGCTCAATTTTTGTCTAACACTGCTCATAAGTAGTAAGAATGACGCCTTACTTTTTCTTCTTATTATTAATAAAACCTAAATGATTAATCTCAAAGAAAAAAGATGAATGATTGATATCACCTGACCCAATTCTTTTAAAAAGAAAAGATAAGAAATAACCCAACGTAAAGAATGTCACCAATTTGATAGGACATCACAAGTTTGAAATCCATGGTTGCAAGATCCAAACTTAGTATATTATCCGATTGGTAGGGAGGCTTCAAGGGTTTTACCAATAGGTAGCCAGCCAATGTAGGATGGGTGATGAAAGTCTTTTTTATCTTGAATTATTAAAAAAGAAAAAAAGAGCATATAGGTGAAGAATCAAATGCTTTCATAAGATCAACGGGGCTCTGAGCTAGTGCACCTCACCTTGTGTTGGGACATTGCAGATTCAAAACCCAATGATATTGTACTGGTAGGAGTATGCTTAACCCCAGCTTGCCTCTAAAAAAAAAATGCATCAATAAAATATGAGTCTAGATCGGGTGCAATCACATGATACAAAATTTGTGCATTAAGCACTGCCTTCCATCAGACATTGGGCCCCACAACCGACAGACCCTGACCCTGTCCCTGTCCCCAGTAAAACAAGTGCTTAATGCACGAATATTTGTGCAATCATATTGCACCTGAGCTGGGGGCGTCGGACCGTTATCAAACAAGAAAGGCATATTGTAAAGGGATGCGAAGCGTGCGTGCACCCCAAGAAAGGCATTTCGGTAAGTCGGTGCGGCAAAGCTTTGCAGAGCGTTAAGTGAGGAACATTTACCAAAACTCCCTTGGCTTATCTCGTAGCAATTGCTCTCCCTCTCAAAATATAACCCCCCCCACCGGCCCTCATCCAACGGTCCCCGTTTCATCATCAGGACACGTGTCTTCTCTTGTAAAATTCCCACACCAAGCCGGTGACCGTCTTCCCCGTAGCATATAATCCTGGTTAGCACATAAATCTCAAATAAAGAAAACAATTCATTATTGGAAAAACTCTAAAAACAAGTCCTATCAGTCAAATCGCGCAACGTGTAAAGTACAAAGAACTTTTTGGACTAATTATACAGTTGGCACGACGTGAAGATCAACTTGATTAACGGGTTGGTTCCGGGATCACAGACTAGGAAGAGGGAGAGGAGGGCGTAACCATGGTTAAAGAATCGGGGTATGAGTGTGAAGAGTCCTTACCTTCCCGGCGACGGGTTAACCCGTTTTGGTGTTTGGTATAGGAGAGTCGCAGAAGTCTTCTACCGTTGCCCTCTGTGGTAGATCGAGAAGACGAGAGAGAGAGAGAGAGAGAGAGAGAGAGAGAGAGAGAGAGGAAGCGAACGATTGGAGATGAAGGTGTTCGTGAAGACGTTGAAGGGGAACCACTTCGAGATTGATGTGGAACCCTCCGATACGGTACTCTCTCTCTCTCTCTTTTGCCTCCTCTTCTTGATTCGTCGTAATTTAGATGACTACTATTCTGATCGAATTTGCTTTAACTCTTCTTTTTGCGTCATAATTTGGTTTTGGAAAATCTTTTTTAATCTCAAATTTTCTTACGTTCTACTTTAGGCGTAATACATTGGGGTTCGAAAATCGCCTTACCTCGTTTCCTCCCAATTTTCTCAAGTTCTTCTTTTGGTATAATAATTGGGTGTCGGAAATCATCTTTATATAAATAATTAAGTATGCATGTGTGTATATGTAGTAATTTTCTTTTTTTTTTCGGGTGGGGGGAGGGGGTGGATAATTCATTTGGTGATTTCTGGGAAAATTATTACTTTTATTGGGAGTTGTTACTCTGCCGTAGTATTTTAGTCTGGGATTGATTTTTACCATTTTTCCCTTCCTCTCTCTGGATTTTTTTTTTCTGTTTTGCATTTTCATTGATTTATTTATTTTTTCATTATCCATTGGATACTTGTAATTTGCCACTCACTCTGTTCAATTCGCAAAATAAATACAATATCAGAGAATTGAAATTCGTGGAATCTGTTTGTTTCTCATTTATAAGCCTCCATTGATCTAGAAATCGAGTTCGCGTGGTGTTTGTTATTTTAATTTACTCTGTGAATGAGATAAGAAGGGGAAAAGGAAGAGTTGGAGATTTGCTATATGATGTTTGAGAAAAAATCAGAATGGGTGTAACTCCAGAGCAGCAGTTGGTTTCATGGATGTACTACACAAATGCATGAAGTGAGGAGTAATTTTTTTTTCTGTTTATTACACGGATAAACCTAACCGCGGATCAGAGAGCGAGCACATACACTGTCCATGGACTTTACTGTGCGGGTCGACTATGGTTAAGTTTGGAAGTGTAGACGTTGAAGATGCTTTTGCGGGAGACCCTCTTGAGTATTTGTGCTCCTTCAGCAGGCTATTTTATTCTGCAAAATGACTAATTTATTCTGGAGGTAATGTGTGGACGTTAGAGCAGTTGACTGCTCAAGCATGATAAAACTTGTTTTTGGTCATGCAGAAACCATGTTTTATTATTTATCTTTACACAATATTGTATAAATAAAGGAAAGCCAATCACCAAAATCAATCTTAATCTTCAATTTTAGCTTTAATGATTTAATCCACCTTCTGTAGGCATTCCACAAATATGTCCTCTTATAAGGTATTCTATAGGTTTATCAAACATATATTCAAATTGAAAACATGTTTGATCTGAACTGTTGTCAGTCGTAGGGTGTTTGTCTGGTGTTAGATGCATAAGATACAAAACTTTATTGAGCACTGGGTTACTTGAATCAAATGTGTGTAGTGCCTGTTTTGGCATTGTGTTCTACCCTGGAAAGTGGGTCGAGCACAGTCTTCTGTGTTGGTGATTAGCGGCAATAATTTTGTTATAATTGTGAAGTTGCAGCTGACTTCATGAATTATGATCATGTTTTGGCATCTTGTTACATGTGGACTTGTCATCATTTAAACCTTTGCCACCTTAACTTGTTCCCTGTGTGCTATTGTTCATTGCAGAAACTTGCTATGACTGGGTGGCTTATCTCTATTTATTTTAAATTATCAAGTTTATTTGTTAGAATAGATCGAGGCATAAGGATTTGACATATTTCTGGTTTCCAGAGTTCAGTACCCCAATGCTCCAAAATCCACCTAATTGATGAAAATTAAGCTGAGGTTTTTGAAAATCAAGTATCTATCTTGAAGCATGGCCAAGGAAAAATATTGGACAATAGATACACCAAGAGGTGAAAAAAAGGAAGCGTAAATGGACGAATAAAATTTTCTGTTCATACCCATACTTCAGGAAGTATGGTTTTGCAGTTGGATTTCATGGTTTCTCTGCGGAATGCCTTTTTGGTCACATAGAGAAAAAACACTTGCTTATCTTGGCCATCAGCTAGTATGGATCTGAGGATTTTAATCCTTTGTGTGGATTGTTACCGAAAGGTAAATGTTATGTTTCCTAGACACTTCTGGGTCCTGATGTATCCGTGTCCATCCATGTTGGATGCCAACAATGTATGGGCATAACTTGGAGACACTTATTTTTGCATGATCGAGTGTTCTGCCTTTTTGGATGTGGTGGTTACTTCGTCTTAGGTGTCAGACAGCTTGAACACTCATTCAACAAAGTGTTTGATGACATGTTCAAGTTAGTTTGGAACTAATGTGTTGCCAACCCTTGTGATTAAGGCCTTGAATATGCTGGACATCTCATTGGCATACATTAACTCTTTCATGTCTTCTTGTATGGGTTGTCCAAGATGTAGATAAGCTACTTTGATTTACATATTATGACTTGACACACTATTTTCCCTTTGCAGAAACTCTCCTTGTCATATGATGAGATCGGTGATCCTGTTATAGTTATCCCATTCCATTTAATAAAATTGTCACTGATACTCTTGAATCCAAGCCCTAATATAATGTTCTTTTCCATTTTCCTAAATTGACGATAAGCTCATAACTGTAGATCCACTGTCTGGTCTTGAAGCTTTGCTAATCTTCTCCTTCTTACTCTCAGATATGGAGGTAAAGTTTAAATTTGTTTCGGGCATGCTTGTGATGTATCTTTGATGTGGATCATGAGTTTGGAGTTCTGCTTCTGCTATTTATTTTTTAGAAGCCAAATAGTTACATTGTAGGACACGTAAAGTTGGGAAATATTTATTCCCTTATCTTCACATAGATAAATGATATTTGGGAGCATGAAGGCTTGAAGGTTGGACAGAAGATTGATGTTTGGACATACATGGAACATATGCTTGGATCATGATAAATGGGGAATATCTGATGCAAGCATTGGAATTTTTTGAATGAGTATATGGGAACTGCTTCTTCTTGCACGGTGGTATGGCAATATATCCAGATTTAGTAATGTGCAATTAAAAGGGAAAGTGTTATAGTTTATTTATCTAGGAACAAGCATGCAACTTCTTGGTGAATTTCATATGCCAAGCTTGTGACATGTTCCTACTTGTAGCGATGGATGATCAATGGGTCTCCCTCTGATGGTGAGCTTAGAGAATTATAAACTTAAAGTAGAAAACCCAATTGTGATATGGGGAATAAGTTGAGCTGTGACATTTTCACTTGAATGATGGTTCATTGCTAAATTGTTTTTTTCATATATAATATTCTGTTAGTTTTTTAGATTATGTGGTAAATATCAATGACATTTGTAATTCTTGATACTTTTTTCAGGTTTCTGCTGTTAAGAAGCACATAGAGACCATCCATGGTCAAGATGTTTATCCATGTGCTCAACAACTACTAATTCACCAAGGGAAGGTTCTTAAAGATGAAACCACATTGGATGACAATAAAGTTGTTGAAAACAATTTTATTGTCATAATGTTAACTAAAGTAAGCTTCATTTCTTTTAAGTGGCTAGAATATTTCGTGGCTATTTTATAAATGATTACATAATGACTATTACTTATCATTGACAGTCAATTCTATACAACCTTGTTATGAACCATTGTTTGTTTCGGTTTGGTACAGAAAAAAGTCATTTTCAGCCTCACCTAACTTGCACTTATTGTCTGCCTTAGCGTCATTACGTTCATCAAGAATCTGAATTTTGAATGTTTACGAAAATTGTTAACAGAAACAAGAAAAATCCACAAAGGCCAAGAAGTAACTTTTGAAGGAACCACAATCATGTGTAAGAAACACTAAACCAAAATTTGTGCTTCACATGGGAAGAGAAAGAAGCACATATCAGAGCAATATTTATGTTTCATTTGATTTATCCCTTTGCATGCAGATCAGCTTTTTTCTGTGGCTGGTATTCGAAATGAGTTGAATTTACTGTTTTATGCTGGAAGTGTCTTATTCGATGAAATATAGCCGAAAAGTAGTTGAAAACCAAAAAGGTGGTCCTCTTCTTTATAAGGTCGTAGAAAAAATGATGTACTAGGTGTAATGAAACAAGAAAAAGAATACAAGAGAGTGCCTCTTATGGGTTTACAAGAACACAATATCAAAGAACACAAATACCACTTATGAGTCAACACAAAAACACAAGCACATACATCACTTAGGGGCAAAGAACACACTTAAAAACATAAGATTTTATATATTCAAAATGCTTGAGAAAGCACTACTTGAGAGAAGGGGGAGATCCCCTTTATATACACAACATGGCTCAATAGAGCCGTTGAGAGCTCCCAACAGCTCTATTTGGTCAATGACCAAATATCCCTTAGTCAAAAGGGAAAAGACAAAAAATATAAAAATAAATAGAAAAGACAAATGTGCCCCTAATGGGCACAACCTATTATAGTGTTTGAAAAGACCAAAATACTAACCTATTACAATAGTAGAATATATACATATAAATATGTTGGGGGGTGTTAAGATAGCTATACATATTTATATGTTAATATATACATAGGGGAAAATGAAAACCTACCCAATAGCAAACCTCCCAAACCTACCTAATAAGAAACATTTATCAGATTTTCAATGTTTTTTTTTCGAAATTCTGACCATATGGATGTGTTCAACATGATTGATTTACTAGAAATCGACACTTGGATCATGCATTTTGGATGAAAAAATGGTATTTGGAGCCTCGGAAATTTATGAAATTGTAGGTTGTTGATTTTTGAAACCTTATAAAAACATATCGATGCATCAAAATCAAATGCTCCAAGAACTAATTCCTATAAAAACAATAGATCACATATATAAGGCCAGCATTTTGAAAAAACACTGGAAATTTGATAAATGTTTATTATTGGGTAGGTTTTCATTCCCTTACATATTTATATGTACATATTAACATATAAGTATATATAGCTATCTTAACATCCCCCCTCAAACTTACGGTGCCACAACTAAGAGTTTACCAAGGAGGAATTAAAATTTTGGTGATGAAAGTGCTTTGGTGAAGAAGTCTCTCAGTTGATACTCGGATAGTATATATGTCTATATAATGGTTTTCTTGAAGAATTCTTCTTTGACATAATGACAATCCATTTCGTTGTATTTGTTTCATTCATGAAATGTGTTATTGCCCGTGATGTAAACTGCGCTTTTGTTATCACAACATAATCTTGAGGATTCTGTTAAGTGAACTCCCAAATCTTATAATAATTGTCTCAACCACACCAACTCAGAAGTAGTAGTCACCATAGCTCAGTATTCTGCCTTTATGGAAGATAGAAATACCTTTTGTTTTTTGCATTTTCACAAAATCAAGTAATCACCTACAAAGACGCAAAAAACTGTAATTGAGTGTCAATCATTTACATATCTACCTCAACCAGAGCTTGAATATGCAATGACTTTTAAAAGAGAAGATGACAAAACTAAACCATAACTAATAGTATTCCTAATATATCTAATAATTCTCATTACAACACTTATATGTACTGTACTAGGAGCATGCTGAAATTGACTAGCAAAATAAATGACATGAACAATGTTAGGCCGAGTAATAGAAAGATAAGTTAGAGCTCCAATCATTTGTATGTATGAAGTTGGATCCTTTAGGGTTTTTTCATCATCCTTCTTCATTTTGGCATTGATGATCTTAGGAGTATCAACTCATTTTTCATCAAAAAGCCCTGATTATGCTATTGTCTCGGTTGCGTACTTAGTCTGTGATAAGAAAATAGCCATGAGGTGAATATGCAAATTCAATATCAAGAAAATAATGTAGAAAGTCAAGATTTGTCATATCAACGTTAGCTTCGAGAACATCTTTGATATGACTAACTCTTTGTTTATCACCTCCTGTGCTAATCATGTCATCCACGTCGAGAAGTAAGATTACTATACTTGCATTATAAGACTTAACAAACATTACAATGTCAATATAACAAGATTTAAAACCTAGTTAAGTCATCGCACTATCGAATCGATCATATCAAGCCTTAGGGGCTTGGTATGGACCATACAAAACCTTCCACAAGCGAAGGATTTTTTCATGTTTCAACCCTAATCATGGGGGGAGGTTCCATATAAACTTTCTTATTCAGATTACCATTAAAAAAAGAGTTTTTAACATCCATTTCAAAGATAGGCCATTTTCTAATCGAAGATATAATAATGAGAGTTCTAACATTTGTCATTCGAGCAACTGGAGCAAATGTTTCTTTATAGTCTATTGCGTACTCTTGTCTATACCCTCTACCTACAAGTTTAACTTTATATCTCTCTAATGTCCCATTACTTTTGGTTTTAATTTTGTAAAGCTATCTACACTCTATGGTTTCTTTCCTTTGGGTAATATTTGAATTTCTCAAGTTTTTGCCTTTCTATAACTTCTAATTCATTATTCATGACTCTAATCCATTCTTGGTGATTCTTAGCATCATTATAAGATGATGGTTTTACATACGAGTGGATGACCATAATACAAACTCTATACTTGGGTTCAAAGGAGTCATAGGACACAAACCTACTAGGAGCTTTGAAAATCTTCATGGATTTTCTAACACTAGATGGATCTATGCTTTGATTTTGGGAATATCTTTGTAAGACACATGAAGGATGATCTTTGGTACGATGAGTATAAGTTTGCACTTCATTATGTGATTGGTTTATGTCATTGAGACTTTCACTTTAATTCTCATGTGCATCATGAGTGTCCTTATTGTCACTCTCATGCACATAATGAATATCATCATCATCGTTCTCATGAATACTATCATTGTCAATAACTTTATCATGCTTATTAGCAAGATAAAAAATGAACGAATACTCATAATGTTCTTTGGATTTATCCTTATGAAATCTATTTTCATTTTCAAGAAAAATAACATTTCTTGAAACATATACTTTGTCATTTTTAATTTCATAACATCTATACCTTTTTTTATTTTCAACATATCCCCAAAAACACAAAGAATAGTTTTAGCAGAAAGTTTGTCATTTTTGTTAGTAAGGACAGAGCATTTACAATTAAAAACTCTTAACCTTTTTAATTGGGAGGAGTTCTAAATAGTTTTTCAATAGGGAACACTTTACAATAGTGTTTGAAGGCATTCTATTTATCAAACAAACTGCCCTAAGAGCGGATTCGGGTCAAAAAACTTTTAGGAACATTTTTAGATATAAGAAGGGTCCTAGTGGTCTCAACAATATGCCTATGTTTCTTTTCAGTTAGTCCATTTTGTTGAGGAGTATAGGGATAAGATTTTTGATGAATAATCTCATAGAGATCAAAATAATTTTTGAAATCATTTGACAAAAATTCTCCTCCAGAATCAGATAATTTTTTTTAATGTTGACTTTAAATTGATTTTTAGCATAGTAATGAATTTTTTAAAAACAATAAAATATTATGGATTTGTATTTAATGAAATATATCCATGTATCTTTACTATAATCATCTAAAAAATAACATAGTACGATACTCCTCCTTTGAACACAACCAAAGTCGTTCAAAAATAGAGTCTTTACAAACCAAATCATTTTCATTATAATTTACAAGGAATGAAAACAAATGTGCTTTTGACATACTAGGATGTTCTAATCTTTTATACCAATTTTATGTGTCTCTCTTTTCACAAAATTACAAAAAACATGTCCATAAAGAGAGATTTTCACTTCTATATCCTCGCCCAATCGGCTTCCCGGATTGGAGATCCTGCATCAAACAACCACTTGATGAAAAAAAGATCTTGCACTTATGGTCCACAATTTAGAAAATAAATAACAGATTTAAATTTAACTTTGGCACCATTCTAACATTTGGTACATAAAATGTTTGATGCTTTTGCAAAGTTTTAAAACTTTTGATTTTCAAAAAAATTTCATCGATGGTTGAAACATAAGAATCATTTGAGTTATAGTATAGACTCATTTGGAGTCATATGGAAGGATGCATCGGAATCAAGAAGTCTTACCGGCATCAATGCATGTGGATACAGACGCATTGGAGAGGAAAGAGGCTTGATTTTGAACATTGGTTGTAGTGCCTTTATGACTTGTGCTAGTGACATTAGGCCAACACTCTTGGAGCTTTCATGTATACTATTTCTCTCAAATGATGGCTCTATAGAGGCCACTTTCTTTTCATCTCTTCAATATTTTCTTTTTCTCTTTGGGCAAAATGACTTGATGTGTCCCAGCTTATTGCTAAAATAACATATTTTCTTCTTCTTGTATTCATAGTCATTTGAGCTTCTTCCAAAGTAAAGAGGCTTGTAAATTTTTGTGTGATTTTCGGGTCTTGAGTCTCTTGACATAACAAGGACTGAGTCTTCATCTTTCGAAAATGTAGGTTTCTTCAACCTATTTTCTTCCATAGTTAGTTCTAATGTTTCAACTATGAAGGGAACACCTCCTCTATGCAAAAGTGCGGACTTAGTACCCTCACATTCAAGTCTAAGTCCATCTACAAAATAATAAAAATGCTCCATATTAATTTATTTTTTACGGAGCTCTATGTCCATGAAAAATTTTCAATTAGGCTCTAAGAGAGCTAGCTCATCCCAAAGGAAAGATAACATTGTAATATTCTCTTATGCTCATGTCTCCTTGGGTCATGGTCCTAACTTTATCTTGAAGATTACTTACATCAGTGATGTCCTTTAAAGAATACATATCTTGGAGATACTTTCAAGCATCACTTGCAAAATCAAATTTGGTTAGGGTAGAAGACTTTTTTATGTCAATACTATTGATGAGTCATGCCATAATCTTGGAATGACCCATCTTCCATTCCTTCTATTTCTTTTCATATTCGGCAACGACTTTGCTCATGTTGACTCCTTGGAGTGACTCTATTTTGCCATTGTCGATCTTTGTAAGCTTGAGTTTGGGCTCTTTTTCGGTCCCATCTACTAAACCTTATAGACCTTTGCTCCAAATTTGATGTTTGATAATTGATGTCCACGTCACATAGTTGGAGTCATTTAGTTTCACGGGAATGATAACAACGTTCTCTCGTTCTTCCTCTATAGCAAACAAGACAGAAAGAGAGAGAAAAAGAAAGAAAGAGAGAAGGTAGGAGCGGAAACAATGTTCTTTTGGACACCACGAGCCTACAATATCACGATCCACGAACTCACGTCCATACGAGCAACTTGTCTTCAAGAGTCAATTTACTAAAGCTCTTGTATCATGTAATGAAACAAGAAAAGGAATACAAGAGAGCGCCTCTTATGGGCTTACAAGAACACAATATCAAAGAGCACAAAGATCACTTATGAGTCAACACAAAAACACAAGCACGAACACACTTAAAAACATAAGATTTTATATATTCAAAATGCTTGAGAAAGCATTACTTGAGAGAAGGGACCCCTTTATATACACAACATGGGCTCAATAGAGCCGTTCAGAGCTCCCAACAGCTCTATTTGGTCAATGACCAAATAGCCCTTAGTCAAAAGGGAAAAGACAAAAAATATAAAATAAATAAAAAAGGCAAATGTGCCCCTAATGGGCACAGCCTATTACAGTGACTGAAAAGACCAAAATACCCTTAATGGGTATAACCTATTACAACAATGTACAAACAGTATAATATATATACATATATATATATATATATATATATATATATATATATATATATATATATGTATATCACAGACATATATATGTGCATATTAACATATAAGTATATATAGCTATGTTAACACTAGTCCTATGCACTTCCTGCCACCACTTCTCTGTAGTGGTTGCTTTCAGTTAAATCCCTGTCCAAAATACTTATTCTATATTGCAGTCTTTTATTGCTGTGTATTATTTGGCTTCATGAGTAAGGCATGCCATCATTTCGATGCTTCCACTTTCAAGCCACTGGAAAAACTTCTCCAATGTTTTTTCTCTTTCTTCTGATCTTTGTATTTTTGCCTGATAAGTACCAAGGGATCATAAGCAGTGCAACTGTTATATGGTTTCTTATTTGGTATCATCCTGACGGTCAGGCTTGTTTCATGCTATCCAAGTTTGCTATCCTCCAGTGTTATATTTTGCTTAACTATTGCCTCAAATATTCAATTTCTTCCCCAAACATGGGTATTTCAATGTCAATTTTAAGTTCTCAATGCCACAATAGCATCTGTTTTTCCTTCTTTTGTGTGGTCCATCTCTCCATTAGGAGTTATCACAGTCTCATTTGTCAATGGCTTCATTTCTACTCTTATGATATGCGACTGTGCTGTAAACTCTGGTGTCAGAAAATCCACTTCTGAGAAACATGAAGGAACTAATGCGGCCAATTCCATATAAAAGCATACATCATATCTATCTGTATTCCCCTTCTTGTTTCAGGCTAATCTCCCAAGAAGGTCAGCAAAATATCACTTGTGTCAAGGTTTCTGGTGGCAAGAGTGGATAATCCAACAGACTTCCATGATGAGGGCTTGAAGGAGCTGCGGCTTTCCTCAACCCCCTTCTCCTAAGAACTCTTGCAAGAGATTGTGAGCTTTGGGGGAGAGGATGGGCACACCAAATAGAGGCTTGCTTTAACATCCAGAATTTGAATGCATTTATTAAAAATGAATATGTAATTTGCGTGCAAACATTGATTAATAAATAAGGCACTTCGTGGGTGGCAGAATTAGGATTCCACTAAAAAACACCCTTGGACAGGTGGTAGCTGAATTGAGGAATTTGGGTGCTAAAAGCCATCCCAATTCCTCTCTGTGTCAAGCACCAGCTCCTGAACAAATTTTGCCATTGGAATTCTGTTTATGACCTTTGCAGATACTATCCCTTGGTCAGTGGTTTTGCTTTTTTCATTAATCCACCCCCCCTTGAAAGACCTTGTAGTATATCTTTGTTGCATGTTGATACTAGCTGACTGTTAGTTTCGGTATTCTCTTAGAGTGCCTTTGTCTTTTGGATGTGTTCTTTGGAAAATCCTTATCATGCCTTGTAGTGTTCTCATTGTCATTCTCATCGTTGTAGTGTTTTTTACAAAATTTTTGTTGTCATAATAGACACTTCATTAGCATTCATGCATAAGTATGTATGATAAGCTGTTTATCTCTTACCAATTGGAGAGAAAAACAGTCTTTTTTGGAAGTTCATAAACAGGAACACAGTGATAATGTTGTAGCAATAATTGCTTGACAATTTCTGCTGGTTCTAGTTGTTTGAATAATCACTCAAATATATCATTTCCTTTTTTTATTATACATCTCATGTGATGCATGCTATGGGCCTTATGGCAGATTGATTTATGGAATGCTGCTTCAGTGGTTATGCTTAAGAATGAATTGGTGATCATAAGCAGTGTGTGTGTGTGTGTGTGTGTGTGTGTGTGGGCTTGCATGTATTATTCGTGCATACAGCTTTTTTTGGTTTGTTTTGGATGTTAAGCTATGTAATTTGTTGTGTTAAAAAATCCATTTTCTATCTGCCCCAACTTCTAGTTGCCATCTCCAGTTCAACTAACATAACCTTTATTCTGTCATGTGTTTAAAATTTTGCAGCCAAAGGGTTCATCAAGCGGAAGTACTCCAGTTGCTTCAGCAACTCCAGTAATGTTCTTTTTTTTTTAAAGAAAACTATTGTTAACACACCCATAGGGATTTTGTATCTTTTCTATATTTATGGACCTTTTAAGTTATGTTTGTCCAATTCTTTGACTATTTAATTATTATTCTCTTTTAAGGACTTCCTTATCCCCGAGTTTATGCACACTCATTTGCTTGATACTTCATATTCAATTCTATGACAAGCCAAAGGGTGGCTGTGACAATAGCTAAGCTTGCATCCATAATGTCTTGATTGTGTTGCATTCCAATCAGCATTATGCTGTTTAATGCAATTTATGTGTTCGTCATATCCATATATCCAGGCTCCACCAAGTTCTGTGCCCTTTAATCCTCCAACATTATCATCAGTGACTCCTCAAGCTGCTGCAGCAACCTTGGCTCCGTAAGTCATTTGAATTTTTTAGCAATCTTCAGTTGATTCTTCTTGGGGTCTTAATGATTTTAACATATCAAAGTTTACTTGTTAAACTGCTTTCTGTGATCCTTTTCTCGTAAACAGAGCCCCGTCTGTGACTGCTCCAACTCCAACTGCTAGTGGGGCTCCAGCACCTACGCCGACTACATCATCGTAAGATCCTCATAAATTTATCTTATAGCTATTGTATTGGTGTTTTCGTTATTAGAATATTATTATTGAGTTCTTGTCCCCAGATTTCTTGTTCTTGGCAAGGATATTTATGTGTGGCATCTTAGCTCATATAAAGAAGTAGATCTGTATCTTAACCACCTAACTGCCCACATATTCTTGTAACTGTTATACTCCGAAATTAGACAACATGCACACACTGAATATGCACATAAACGCTGAAGGTTAGACTGAATATCAAGAATTGAAGTATTTACTGTATCTGAAGGAGAAAGGGCAAATCTCATACATCTTTTTGTTCTCTCAACAAACTTCAACTGATGATCATCTGCTGCTACTATTGATCATGCTTGTAATATTCCAATTTCTATAGTTATGGCACATTATCGTTGAAAATATACGTAATATGCTCTTTCCTCTTTTAGATAATCAAAAGAATTCATCTAGTACTTTTGTATTATCCTGGTAATTTCTCTCTCTCTCTCTCTTTCACACACACACACACATGTGCACCCACTCTACCTACATGGTACAGTATAACTGCAACCTACAACTTTGGTCTGCCAGAAATCCATATGATTCCTATGGCCTTTTGAATGGGCCAATGTTGGTGTGTAGTGATTTATCTTTTCATATTTACAAATTTATTTTATTTGAAGATCTTCAAGTTGAGGTTACTTTTTTGGAGACAAGGGTCATGTTATTTACGTTTAGTAATTGTATAAGTTAATTTATCCTAATTTTGGTAAAACACCTCAAATATTTATACCTTGTGTATGCAAGAAAACATACAATTCTTGACCCATCAGAGTTTGCTCCTTAATTACAAGAGATGCTGTCATTTACTATTGGCAAATAATCTAATGCTCTTTAAGAGATTTATGTTGGCGCAAGTTGAATGTTTGAACAAGTTATCCTTATGCGTATTAGGTGTTAAATAGATCAGGACTTTGTGGATATTGTATCCTAGGCATGTCAGGTCTTGAATGTTTTTGTGATGAGTAATTTGCAGCCTCACTGGTAGGTCAACATCAGGTTAACCAAGTAAAAGGATATTGCAGTGACCGTGAAGAGGACAAGTAATTAGGGTGTTTGGGTTGTTTGCTTTGCACTAGGTGGGGCATTTTGCATATTAGGTGAGAGCAATATGGCCAACAAAATTGCACATTTATGCAAGTTTTCTAAATCCAGTTTTCTCATTGTTTCCTTGGATTCCAGATTCAAGTTTTGTAGATTCTCTTCAGTAGCTATGGGGTATGCAGCAGTCAGTGACTCAGTGGCAACCAACGTCTAAGGTAGGCTTCTATAAGTGAATTGAAAGAAGGCTTGAATACTTTAAAGCAGTCACTGGCAATTTACATCTTAGGTAGCCTTCTACAAAGTGGAAATTGAAAGAAGGCTAGAATACTTGATAATTAGAAGAAATCTGGGTAACTTTGATTAAGATTTGGTTGAGAACTTGAGTTTATAAAGTTTGTTTGAGTATCTTTATTTGATCATGCTTGACTTTTCAATAATAGGGGCATATCTTCACCCACCAATGTCTGATTGGGCATCTGGATACTTGATTTTTGTAAGGTATTCACGGAAACTATGTAAAGTTAACTGATAATGTTCATATTAATTACTATGGAAATGAAGAAGTAGAACACATATCCAGGACTGGCACTGAGCTTAACCAAATAAGTTGGAACACGTTTAACTTGACTAGGTCATCCTGGACTTGCACTGAGCTTAACCAAATAAGTTGGGACACGTTTAACTTGACTGGGCCATCCTGCGCTAAACTCCTAACAAATTGGCCGTCTATAAATCAAATGCAGTTCAGTGTAGGTGTTAGGTAGTATAACCCTAAAATTTGACATCAATGTAGTTGAAGCCCCTGAAATTTGTCAATGACAAAATCTATTACTCAAAAAGAAAGTCTGTCCCTCAGCTAGGTTTGTCAGGCTTTTAGACAAACTTTTTCTACAAGATTTCAGGATACCTGTCTTTATTAAATAATTGGTTGTCATCTTCTGATTTTAGTAGTAGGCGGGATATGTTTTGGAAGGCTGCTGTTTAATTGTGTTCCATTTTTTTGATGAAATGACCTGCTGGAGATTCCTTTGGTGCAGTCCAAATACATTTAATTCTTGACAAAATGCCATTTCCTTTTTTTTCCCTCAAGTTCATTTGTTATTGTTGCATGCACTATGACTGTTGGTTCTCTGTGGGTTGATAGATTTTTTGCTCAAATTTGTTTATTTTATTTTATTTTTGATGCAAACAGTCTAGATGTCAATGCTTATGGACAAGCTGCGTCAAATCTTGTTGCTGGAAGTAACTTGGAACAGGCCATTCAGCAGATTCTTGATATGGGTGGAGGAAGTTGGGACAGGGAAACAGTTGTGCGTGCTATGCGAGCTGCTTACAACAACCCTGAGAGAGCTGTTGAATACTTATATTCAGTAAGTTTCCTTTCATGATATGGTTCACGCTGGTTATTTTACTGATTTCCACAAACTTTATTTTTCCTGTGAAGGCTGTTTGTTGTTGTTGGTTGGAGTTTGTTTTCAGTGTCCTAATTATTAAGTTCAGTAAAGTTTCTTTTCCTATCCTACTTGTATAAGATGCCATTAACTTTTCTTCATCGCTTTTGGTTTTAGACTTTTAGTTGTTTTCTGTTCCATTTGAGTTGCCTGTAAAAGCTATTTATTACATGGTTTAGTTTTTAGATATAGTTTGCCTTGGTTATATTTCCTCATTTATTTGAGGGCATTAACTTTTAATAATTGTCATAAATATGTCAGAACCAGGTTGATTGAATCTGACAGTAACCTTTCTAATTGGATTCATATTAGCAACTAAGTTCAACCATACAGGGGTTGAGTCTTCTCAGGAGATTCCTGTTCCCCTTAAGGGGTGTTTGACTGGCAGGACACGATCATCTCAGGAGACAATTGCAGTCCTTCCTGTGTGGGTCCCACAACCCACATCAAACACAAGACATTTGTGCCCCGACATAATGAGATACAAGTTTAATTTGAGTCCCATTTTGGCAGGACAAATTCATCCAGGACATCAAGCGCCCTCTAACTCATTTTATATGTGCTTGTTAAATAAAACATTGACCGCATCTTAGTCATTTTGTTTGACTATAAGATGGTCAGCTGAGTGATTTAGGACCAAATGTGTCTTTGCAAGGAAGGTGAAAAAGATGGGTGTTCAAATGCAATAAATGAAAAGTTGGGTGGCTTTTTTGTAAATATATGTTAAATTGGACAGTTTTTGTAACTATATTTTTGTCTGAATCCAGGTTGGTACTGGGTCTGGTCAGAATTGCTTTGCCTTTACCTGGTTGCACATGCCCAGTCATGATCAGGATCTTGGTCTGATTGGGTCAAATGTAGGCCAGTTCTATCCATTGGTTGTTCTGTCGTCTGTTGGTTCCTCTTGTTTGTGTTGTTTCTTGTGAGGTTGCCCATCAGAAGAATATTTGAAGGTGCCCACAAGGGCTTTGCTTATCTGGGAGGGGCGACTTGTGAATGTCACGAAGTTGACAAGATGTCACAAGTTCGAAACCCACAGGTGGCGTCCCTGGTGAGTAGGGGGACCACCAACTGGAGGCCAGCCAATGTGGTTGGTGATGGGGGGGGGGGGTGTTCCCTTGGATTATCCAAAAAAAGAAGGAATATCTGAAGGTGTGAGCATATAGCTAGGTTACCTTAGTATTGAACAAACAAATGTTGGATAGGATGTCTTGCTGCCTTTTGTTTCCCCAGTTGTGTCTGTTCAAATTTCTTATGGCACCGAGTTGTGGATGCTTGGTGAAATCTAGTGCTGCCACAATGCATCTTGAGATAGAGGGTAATGGCAGTATGCAACCGTTTATTATTTTGCTATTTGTGGCAAGTCATGAATATTTCTGTTCACTCGCTTGTATTAGCTAACAGTGTAGATATTTCATACTTGTTTACTCTTCTCAAAGTTTGTGTTCATATGGTTATTAGACCCAGGTTCATTTATGCAACTTTTCTCCGGGGAAAGGAAAGCGCTGATAACCTGAATGTAATTTTTGTTTTTTTATTTTTTATTATTGCTGACATCATGAACGCAGATAAAGTTTAACATTTATTGTTTCCATCGAGGGTGAGCTATATGTGTGCAGTCATTATATCTTGTAACAAGTTCCTGATTGTGAATTTCCATGATCTTCTTTAATTTGTTCCTTGGTTTCCAGAAAGCATGGTTTATCCAAGTCTTGCACTGACGTTTCCTTTTCCCTGTTAGGGTATTCCTGAGCAAGCAGAACCACCACCACCTGTTGCTCGATCTCCTACAACAGAGCAAGCTGCAAACCCATCAGTTGCTGCACCACTGTCAGCTCAGACAACGGTTCCTTCCAGTGGTCCAAATGCAAATCCATTAGATCTTTTTCCCCAGGTATTGATTTTGCTAGTATATAGCCTTCAGGGTTTGATGGATTTTGAAATTTGGACCTACTATTTTTCCCTCCCATGTAAATAGGGTCTTCCAAGCGTGGGTTCTAATGCTGGAGGTGGAAGTTTAGACTTTCTACATAACAGTCAGCAGGTATTAGAATGCTGTAACTGAAAACCTCTTTGTGAAGTTCCAACATTTATCTTATGAGCTTGAACTGTTTGAATATTTTCAGTTCCGAGCCTTGCGGACCATGGTACAAGCCAACCCCCAGATTTTGCAGGTCATTTTCATTCCCTTGCCACTTACTACTTTCTTGTTTGTTTTCTTTACAATGTTACATGCCATTTCAATCACACTTCATTTCTTGAATACTCTATGTTGTTTAATAGCCGATGCTTCAAGAATTGGGTAGACAAAATCCTCAACTTATGAGGCTTATCCAAGAGCATCAAGCTGATTTTCTTCGCCTTATAAATGAACCTGTGGAAGGGGCAGAGGGGTGAGAACTGCGAAGCTTCAAGATTTAATTTTTTTCATGTTGGTAGATTTTTCTTTCTTATTGTTGTAAATGGTAAATCAGGGATCTTCTTCCCCAACTGGCTGCAAACATGCCTCAGGCTGTGCAAGTGACTCCCGAGGAGCGTGAAGCTATTGAGCGTGTAAGTTTGCTGGCTGATTTGCTTGGTGGATTTATTGCAATGATTTGTTTGGAGGTCTTATGACATTTATATTATGTTGAAGTCCCATTATGCTTTGGAAAATGATCAAATTGCCTCTAAAAGTATGTGCCCTAATGCCTCCATGTAATGTATATCACCAGTACTTTTTCCAAATTATCCTATACCATTTCATTAATTCCCAAATGGCAATTGACTTTGGACATGTGGTAGCACGCCACTGCAGCAGGCTTGATTTCTACTCGAGCTCGCATTCATCTTGTCACTATTACATCTAGGGGCTGCATGCCTTGGGGTGTTGTTGCTGTGTCAGCTTTTTTTGAGAAGAAGCAAACACAAGAGAAGAAGATGCCGTGTCAGCTTTTAACTTTGTGTAATTTGTTTGGCGTTTCTAAATAAAATTGTCTATGCAGAAATGCTATTCTAATAGCAGCGACAAAATTGCTAGAAGAGCTAGAGATCAAGATTATGGTATCATGACATTTTTGTTAAATTATAGTGTTGTATATATATACACATATATGAGTATATATATGTATATATAATTTATATATAAATGTTTTATCATTGTAATAGGTTTGCCCATGTAGGGGCATTTTTGTCTTTTTACATGTATGTAATTAGTACTGCACATTGGGGGCAATTCAGTCATTGTATATATTTTCTGTTTTTTTGTCTTTTTATTTTCATGTAAGGGCATATTAGACTTTGTCCAATATAGTTGTTGGGATCTCCCCAACGGCTATAATTATAGTCGTTGGGTGCATCCCAAGTTCCCAACAGCTACATTGGAGTCCGATGTGCCTATTTAAACTGGGTTAAACCCCTTTTCATTGAATGCTTTCTATTGTTCAAATGAATAAAGAGTTATTATTTTTTATGTTTTGTGCTTGCCCATAGTGGCTATTGTTTGCACTTTTGTGCTTTTGCGATTGTTTATACTTAGTTCTTGTATTGTCCCTTGGTGGACTAGTGCTTGTGCACACTATTGTGTTCTTGTATGCCCTTATTGGGTTCTCTTTTGTACTTTTGCTTGTTTCATTTCATGGTATCAGAGCCATAGACTATTGGGATCATGGAACTTCTCCAAAGATCATGATTGCGGCAAAGAAGGGTTTTTCTTTAAACTCTTGTTTTCTTCTTTGTGGGGATATGTTAGTGGTATTACATGTGAACCACAACTTATTCTTACCAAAAAAGATGAAGATCAAGTTAAAGCTCTTGATGATAATGAAATAAAAAAATGCTTAAAGAATACTACATCAAAGTTGAGGATTGGGAAGCCAAGAATGCCCAAATTCTTTCTTGGTTCCTAAATAGTATGAAACTCAAGATTGCCGCTAACATATTGAAGTTTAAGAAGGCATGTGATGCATGGATTTTTCTAAAGAATATGTTCGTGCAAAAAGACTTGACATGACAATATTTTCTTGAAGAGAAAACCCAAACCACAAAACAAGGTGATAAGAGTGTGAAAGATTATTATGACACTCTTTCACCTCTTTGGGATTAGTTGGATTTGCTTGAGCCTAAGTGGGAAGGCTCCGCCATCAAGTTAAGGCAAAAGCAACTTGAAAATGAACACTTTTTGCGTTCTTATTCGGGTTGAGACCCGAGTTTGAGCAAGTGAGGTCCACAATCTTGCATAGGACCGTCACCACCTTTCTAAGTGATGCCTTTGCCGAGGTCAATGAGGATGTTCTTGCAGTGTCAAGACCCGACAACATTGTTAAATCATACACACCTCATCAATTTTGGAGGAACAACAATGGAGGAGGAAGGAGGATAATTTGTCATTTTGGTCAAGAACCGGAACACATCAAATCAGAGTATCCCAAGCTCAGAAAAGGTAGCAACCATTGAAGAGTCATCCAAAAAGGGTGAAGAAGCAATCAAGAAAGTAAGAGATCTTAAGGATATTATTAATCAATTAACAAAGACATTACAACAATTCCTTAAGTCAACCTCCACACATACTTCCGGTGCCGCCATCTCCACATTCTCTCCTTTAGGTGCCCTTTCTTTGATACTTGACTCCGATGCCTCCGTCTCCACCTTCTCTCCTCTAGGTACGCTTTCTTGAATACTTGACTCTGGTGCCTCTTTTAGAATCCCTCTTATCCGAATGTACACAACCCTTTTATATTTTATGTGTTTCTACGGTTGATGAAAACAATTTAGAAATAAAAAATATTGGAACTCTTAAGAACATTTCAAAAAAATTTCAAGTTCCTAAAGTTAGAGTTGTTTCAAAGCTCAATTTAAATTTGTTTTCGGTTTCACAAATTTTTTATTATGAGTATGAGATTTCCTTCTCATAAAAGAAATGTTGGGTACAAGATCGCCATTCACGGAAGCTGATTGGGGAAAACCATAAAAGGGGAGATTTCTACTACATGAATTTTCTTCATATTCCTAAAGAATCATTTTGTAATTTTATTAAGAAAAAAGATATTTCTTTATGACATCAAAGATTAGGCCATCCTAATATATCTAAATTCTCTCTTTTTCCATTTTTGAAAGACTTGTATTAAAAGAGAATTCATATGTAATGATTGTATTCTTGAAAGAATAAAGAAAATTCCTTTTTGCTGTAGAACCTTTGTCCATTCAAAACCTTTTGAACTTGTGCATTTAGATGCATGGGGACCGACTTCGGTCATATCGAAGGGAGGGCTCTCTTATTATGTTATATTCATCGATGACTATACTAGGTATACTTGGATTTATTTCTTTAGGCAAAATTCTTATGTGTTCTTATGTTTCAAAGAATTTCACAAAAATGTACAAAATCAATTTCAAACCAATATTATTATTTTTTGATCTGACTCAGGGAAAGAATATTTATCTAATGATTTAAAAAACTACTTAAAATAAAATGACATTTCCCATCAAAGGCCTTGCTTAAATACTCCTAAACAAAATGCATTAGCCGAAAGAAAGCATCGACATATCATCGAAACCACGAGAACATTGCTTATTTCAAAAAATGTTTCAAAAAAGTTTTGGGATAAAGGAGCTTTAACCATTGTATATCTTATCAACTGAATACTCTCATCATCTTTGCAAAATATATCTCCAATTGAAAAACTTTATCAAACCTCATGATTTAAGTAAATTAAGAATTTTTTGATGTAAATGTTTTGTACTTGTTGAAAAAGGAGATAAATTTGTCAATGTAATAGGGATATTTTAGTCTTTTACTTAGAGGGTATTATTGTCATTGTATATGTTATTGTCTTTTATATATTTTTATTTTATTTTTTATTTTTGTTCTTGTAAATGTCAAATAGGACATGGGCCTTATGGTAAATAGGCCATGGAGCCGTTGGGATCTCCCCAACGGCTATATGGTCCTCCTCTCTTGTATATATAGGGGTGAAAGTGAAACTCCTCCTCACCTAATGCTTCTTGCTTAGAGCATTTCTCAGTACAATTCTACATTTTTGTGTTGTGTGCCCTTAAGTTGGTGATTTGTCTGGTTGTGTTTATGTAATTGACCCATAAGTGGTCATTGTGATTATGCATGTTCATCAGGGACATTTGAATTCTTTTTATATTCTATTACAAAATTATCCCTTAAAGCCATCAAATGTGTGTTTCTTGGTTATGCATACAACAAAAAAGGGTATAGATGCTATAATTTGAAAAATGATAAATTATAAATATGAATTTCCTTCAAAATGAAAAAGGGTTTAATTTAGATAAGCCTAAGGATGATTTCGAATATTCCTTTTTATTTGATTTGTTGCATGAGAAAGCACAAGATAAAATTATACATGTAGATGATGATCATGGTGATGATATGCATGTTGATGATTCTGATGTTCCCTTAAAAGATAGTCAGAATCGTGATATTTAAATTTATTCTAGAAGAACTGATAAAAATCCTCCATGTGCACTTGATTGGTATTCTCAAAACCGAAATCTTGAAGAAACTAGTATTGAAAAATCTAGTAGAAATTCTAGGCCTCCTTATAGGTTTGTGTCCTATGAGACATTTTTTCCTAGGTATAGAGTTTGTCTTATGTCTATCCACTCATTTTATGAACCTTCAACCTATAATGAGTCTTAAGATATTCTCAAATAGGTCGATGCCATGAATATAGAACTAGGAGCCCTTAAAAAGGCAAAGACTTGGGAGATTCAACTATTATTCATAGAGAAAAGACCATAAGATGGAGGTGGGTTTATAATGTCAAGACCAAAGAGAATAAATTATTAGAAAGATATAAGGCTAGATAAGTGGCCAAAGATTATTTTCAAGAATATGAAATTAACTATGAAGAGACTTTTTGCTCCTATAGCTTGTATGATCAGTGTAAGGACACTCATTGCCTTAACATCCATTAAGAAGTGGTCTATTTTTCAACTTGATATCAAAAATGCCTTTTTAAATGGTGACCTAAATGAGGAATTGTACATGGATACTCCTCTTGGACTTGGGATTGAGAGAGAAAAAGTTTTTCGTTTAAAAAAAGCTATGTATGAGCTTAAGCAAGCCTCAAAAGCTTGGTATGATAGGTTTAACAATGTTATGTTAAACTTGGGTTATAGATCATGTTATGATGACATTGTTCTTTTTGTCAAGGATATTCATACTGATATTGTTATTCTTCTATTATATGTAGATGATATAATTATTTCAGGGAGTGACAAAAAAATGGTTGATGAAATTAAAACTGTTCTTAAAAAATATTTTGATATGTCTGACCTTGGTTTTCTAAGATATTTTCTAGGTATCAGAGTGACTTACTCACCTAAATGTTATATCTTGTCCCAAATGAAACTGGCTGCAAATATCATTGTCAAATCTGAGATTTCTGATGATAAGAAGGTTAACATGCCGAAGGTCTTCAATGCAAAATTAAGATTGAAAGAAGAAATTCCTCTTGCAGATCTAACTCCATACCGGCAACTGATTAGATCTTTGATCTACTTATCTATTACAAGACCAAACATTGCTCATGTTGTGCATTCAACCAATCAGTTTCAGTATGCACCAACTACAATGCATGAGTGTTGTATTAATAATTGTCAAATATATTAAAAATTCTATATCCAAGGGGCTATTCTTATTCTTCTCTTCCTCTTTAGATTTAATTGTTTATACTGATGGAGATTATAGAGGTAATCTTAATGATAGAGTCTTAACTACTGGTTTTGTGTATTTTTAGGAGACTCTTAAATCTTGGCAGTGTAAGAAGTAACTGAGGCTTCTTTATCATCAAGTGAAGTTGAATATCGAAGCATGACAATAACAACTATGAAAATTATCTGGTTGAGGAGTCTTCTCAAAGATATGAGCTTACTCATTTCTAGACCATCGAAAAATGTGCTGCGACAATAAAAGTGCTATCTACATTGCAAACAACTACACCTTATACGAACGAACCAAGTATATAGAGATAGACTGACACTATGTCAAGGAAGAATACTTGAGAGAAACAATTGAGTTGCCTTATGTGACTTCGTAACGTTAGCTGACAAACTTTTTCACTAAGGACTTGCCTTCACCTCATTTTGTATCTCTTCTTGGCAAACTTTCGGTGATCACACCGTAAGTTTGTGGGAAAGTGTTGAATTTTGGTGTTGTATATATGCATATATGAGTAAATATAATTTTTATATATGCATGTTTTTTCATTGTAATAGGTTTGCCCATAGAGTGGCATTTTGGTCTTTTTACACGTCTGTAATTAGTACTACTCATTAAGGGCAGTTCAATCATTGTATATATTTTTTGTTTTCTGTCTTTTTTATTTTCATGTAGGGGCGTATTGGATTTTGTCCAATATAGCTGTTGGGATCTCCCCAACGGCTATAATTATGGCTGTTCGGATCATCCCAACGGCTGCATTGGATTCCAATGTGCCTATTTAAACGGAAGCAGATCAGGTCCTGCTGAACATGAGCATTTTTGCTCATGCCGACATCGTGGCCATCCGATTTGCATTTTAAAAAGGTCAAAAGTCAACAAAACCACGTGGCATTCATCCAAAATGCAAACAGACGGCCACGATGTCGGCATGAGCAAAAACACTCATGTTCAACATGATCTGATCTGCTTCCTATTTAAACGGGGTTAAATCTCTTCTCATGTTATGCTTTCTCAAGCATTGTTCAATATGCTCGCCGATAGTAGCTATTGCTTGCACTTTTGTGCTTTTGTGATTGTTACTAATTAGTTCTTGTATTGTCCCTTGTTACGCTAGTGCTTGTGCACACTTTTTTGTGTTCTTGTATGCCCTTAGTGGGTTCCGTTTGTTCCATTTCAACTTTATCAAAATGAAAAATGGGAACTGAAAGATGAACAAGTTTAAACCTGTTGAAATCGGAGAACATGTACTTGGAAAATGACTTTGACTGAGCTGTTTTCTTCAGAAAAATATGCCCCAACAGCTTTCTTCTGATTACTTTTTATTTGCCCCCTTGTATTCTATTTCAATTCATTCACAGATTGCTTGGCCCCTTTCCTTGTGTATGCCATTCTGAATTCTTCTCTTCTTTGCCCTTCTACTACTATGCCTTAACGATTCTTGTTTGCTCTACTACTACTGTGCCTTCTTAATGATTCTCAAAACACGACCTGGTTTTGTGAATGTGGCATCTGCATCCCATTGGCCGGCTTGATTCTTTTTAATTTGATGCGAGTGCTTTCAACTATTTCAGAAATAAATTGTTTCTACTATTTGCCTAAGATTTGTGTGCATCCGCACACGCGCACGCGCACACACAAAGACTCATGGTGTTAACTATAAAGATATGCTTTCACAGCTCTGAGCAAATTAGGTGTTAATGCTGATGCTTGTTTCGTGGTGGCTGATCTTTTCTGTTCTTGCCTTATCATACATTTTTTGGTTCATGTACAGCTGGAGGCAATGGGTTTCGATAGAGCTATCGTGCTCGAGGTGTTCTTTGCATGCAACAAGAATGAACAGTTGGCAGCCAACTATCTTCTGGATCACTACAACGAGTTTGAAGAGTGAATAGTTGCAGGCTTTCCCTTTTTATATACTGGGTGCTCTTTGTGGCGTACTGTGTTTTTTTTTGGTGGGCAGAAACCCAGTGTAGTAAACTTGCTGATATACAGTGGTTTCCTACTT
The DNA here is from genome assembly GCF_984573655.1 of Nuphar pumila. Taxonomy (NCBI): domain Eukaryota; kingdom Viridiplantae; phylum Streptophyta; class Magnoliopsida; order Nymphaeales; family Nymphaeaceae; genus Nuphar; species Nuphar pumila. Next base: position 6,823,112 of record NC_143262.1, read on the forward strand.
CTGGAATATTATTTGTACACAATTTTATTCATTTGAATCAGTGATTTACATACCAGCTTTTTCCTGAAGATGCAATTTAAGCTTCGGTCGCAGTGGAAGCCTGAGGTGTGCTGATTCAACTGGGGCATCATCCATGCGTAAAAACAAAAAAATAAGACACCCTTGGCCTGTTCACGGTGAAAAAGTTTATACTCGGTGGGTTCCAAACTAACGAGTGAGACATTAACTTTTATTTTTTGTAGGTCGATGTAATTTACTTGTTTGGTTTTAGTAAGATTCAGCCTTTGGATCATGTTGGATTGAGTTTGGAACCTTGAACAGACTGCTCGTGATTAGCCGGAAGGTGAGGATGATGTCCGGTCATCATTCCCCTTATGCCCTGGGCGATACACGTGCTATCCTGGGAGGTAGGGATGGCAGTGGACCGGGGGACAACGGGGTTACGCCCCGTTTGGACCGGGGATGAAGGGCATGAAACGGGGATGAAGGTTAAATTCTATCCCTGTGCGGGGATGGACTTAAGCTTTTCCCTGCCCCGTCTCAATCCCCTCCCCGCCTCATCCCCAATCCTTTAAGGGATGACTATAGACTAAGGGGAAACGGGTCCCGCCCCACCTCACCCCCGGGGATGGAGGACATGAAATGGGGATGGAGGCGGGGGTGGAGGTTGAAATCCATCCCCGTGCGGGGATGAAGGTTCAGATTTTGAAACGGGGCGGAGGTAGTGGAGACCCTGTCCCCCGCCCCGGTCCACTGCCATCCCTACTGTGAGGGTGAGCTAACCCCAAAAACCGGTCCTCAGTTTGGATTGCAGGTTGTAAGTTGTGACTTGCCTGCTGAAGCTGGAATCTCCGGTCAGCCATACAGCAAGTATTGAAAAATCAAAAGCCTGCAATGTATACAAAATTTCACCTCAGAAATTCATATTTTTGTGTCAGTAAAACAATATCCAAGGGTCGATTCTTACTGTTTAGACCATGCTGAGTACAATATCCAAGGGTTGATTCTTACTGTTTAGACCATGCTGAGTATATTAAATGAGATCAGATTTGGTCAACACAACCTGTTCCTATGTGCTTCAACTAGGGAACTCAGAACCGGCGTGTTGCAGATATCTTCCCGTTTTATGTTTGTCTTGTCTGTCTGATATAACTGGTATGAGCATGCCGAGTTGAATTGAAGTTGTATCATCTTCACTGAGGGTTCTTAGTTTGGGATTCGAACCTGGGACTCTTTTTGTTGTTGCAAGCCCTTTGCTCGACTATATGAAGAAAATTGGCACACATTTGGGTTGAGTTGATAATGAGATTGATATTGGGCAAGAGAGCAATCTCTTTTGGTCCAGGGAGGATACGCGAAGATTTTACGTCTCCTTGTGGTTGGTAGGAGCTGTCAGTGCACTTCTCCTTGTGGTGAGACGTTGCAAGTTCAAAACCCAAATGGTACGCTGAATAGTAACTGGTGGGGGTCTGCCTAATCCCAGCTTGCCTTTAAAAAAAAAGAATGAAGATTTTACGTGTGGATACTTATTATTTAATTATTTTATTCATGGCGTTGGTTGGTTGATTCCAAAGTAGGGCATTTTGTTACAATCATGGGCATGTCGTGCAAGTTTTTTTTTTTTTCAGCTTTTGTTTCTTGGTTGAGCTAATTGGCGAAAACCACCTTGCTCACTGAGTTCGTGGGCATAAAACTCCTGATCTTTCTTGCGATTAGGAACTACATCCAGCTTCGACTTTACACCAAAGGTTGTGCACTTGTGAGTGGAAGTGATCACGGCTACTACGAGAGCTATTTTGAGAAAAAAATGTTTTCACTGGTGGCAAGATTAATTCTCGACAGTGTATGATATGAGTTGGGTACGTCAATCATGTTATAGAGTCCATTTTGGCCTAGCTGACTTTTTCCCGATGGAACTGCTCCCGGTTGGGATCTTAATTTTTAATTTTTTAGCATTTTTTTTAGAATTTAACATGTAATCTATATGTTTTTTTTAGTAAAAATCACCTTTTAGATGATCTGTATATGAGCAAGTTTTTATAATGTTTTTTAAAATCAATAGCACATTATTTTATAAAGATCATAAAATAATATTTTTCAACAAAAAAATGATCTAAAAATTGATTCCTAGCAAATAAATCATGATCTAAAAATTGATTCCTAGCAAATAAATCATGTTGAACATATATGTGGGGTTTGATTTGCTTAACATAGTTTAGAACATTGAAAATCAGCACTCTTGTATGGTATCAATGGTAGGAGAATATATATATATATATATATATATATATATATTCTCCATTTTCTGATTCTGCCTCATGCTGCCCCATGCTAATTTAGTGAGAATAAACTTTTGGATCATATTTTTTTGAAGAAAAATATATTTTTATGAGAAAAAAAAATGATGTTTTCATAGCCATTCATTTTGGATCACCAGAAAAACCTATATACAGGTCAGATTCCACTAAAAGCCTGTTCTCACTAAACAAAACCTATAGATCACATCTATGGTGTTAGATGTGAGAAAAGATACCAAAGAATTAAATTTTAAAGGGCATAACAGGGCAGAACAAGAAAATGGGCCTAAGCAGCACATTACTCATAATATGTATGGAGTAATGCATTGTGATCTACAGGTTTTGTTTAATGGGAACCGATTTTTGGATCACCGAAATCTAACTTGTATAAAGGTTTTTCCAATGATCCAAAATCAATGGCTATGAAGGTACCAGTTTTTTTGGGCTCATAAAAATACGTTTTTTTGTCAAAAAAATGTGATCCAAAATTTGATTCATATTAAATCGAGCATGCTAAACACATATAATCATAAAACACTTAAAACCTATGGGGGCAGAACTAGAAATGGGGCCTAATATGTTCAGTTCTCTCTCTCTCTCTCTCTTTATATATATATATTATATATATATAGCTTTTCATTCAATGTTTTGTGCTACGTATACACACAATGCAACCCACACTTTGACAATGATGGTCATGGCCAGTAGGAGGGACAACATAATAACCAACAGAGAAACAACAAATACCGAAGGAGAAATTATTATTGTTGGGATTGTTACATTTGCCATGGTGATCATTGGGCAAATCATTGTCCGAACAAGAATCATGGTCTAGAGAACGGAGATAACTGCAAGCCTAGAGCTGCGAAAGCCGTCCAAGCTGAAACCGGGCGTGTTATCGCAGAGCAGCCTATTGTTGGGGCTATGAAGATGAATGCGGTGAAAGAGATACCTATTGTCGGACCACTTGTGAGCAAAGAGTTGATGTACTTAGAAGTCCTTCCGAATGAGCAACTCACCAAGGCATTGGTTGACATAGGCACCACATACAACTTCGTTTCTCCTGAAGAGGCAGAGCGATTGAGGCTACAATGAAAAAAAGAAAGAGAGCTGGGTGAAGGTGATCAACTCTGAAGCCAAGCCTATTTATAGAGTTATCCGCGATGAAGGTGGTTAACTCGTGTTTTTTCAAAGTTGGATATACGATTAGGCTATTAGCAAATTAAAATTGCCAAAGGGGATAAAGCCATGACCACCTGCGTGATATGTATGGGGCATTCGAGTTCCTTGTTATGCCATTCGACTTTATGAACTTGGTTGCAACCTTCTCTACACTGATGAATATAATATTTTACCCACACCTTAACAAGTTTGTCATGGTTTACCAAGATGATATAGTGGTGTATAATGATTTTATGGAGGAGCATGTTCAACACCTTCATATTGTATTTTAAACTCTGAAGGATAATGAGTTGTACGTGAAGCAAGAGAAATGCTTATTCAATCAGAAGAAATCACATTTTCTTGGCCACATTATGGGATGAGGCATGTTAAGGATGGATCACTAGAAGGCCAGGAATGAGAGCCACCTGTCAAGGTCCTAGAGTTGCATTCTTTCTTGAAGTTTGACAATTATTATCGGTGATTCATTAAGGGATATTCCTTGATTATGACCTTGCTCATTGATCTGCTGAAGAAGGATATGTCATGTGTGTGGTCTGATTCTTGTCAAGAAGCATTTGATAGGCTAAAGCACATATTGATTGAAGAGCTAGTGCTGAAGTTGCCTGACTGTCACAAGCCATTTAAAGTACAAACCAATGTATCTAACTTCGCAATTGGAGAGGTGTTACTGCAAGAAGACGTCTCATTGCCTTTGAGAGCCGCAAGCTAAAGGATGTCGAGTGACGCTACACTGTGCAAGCAAAAAATGTTGGCTATCGTGCATTGCCTTTGCGTGTGAAGATACTATCTTTTAGGGTCACAGTTCATTGTGTGCACTGACAATGTGGTGACAAGTTTTTTCCAAACTCATAGAAGAAGCTGAGTCCGAAGCAAGCTTGTTGGCAGAAATTTTTTGCAAAATTTGACATGGTTCTTGAGTATAAGCTTGTCAGGACCAATGTCGTTGCTGATGCTCTAAGTCGGAAGGTAGAACTTGCAATATTGCACGAGGATGAAAGTAGCACCAACCAATCTACAAGTGATCTTCTCGAGCATGTTTGAGAAGAATTAAAGAATGATCTGGTAACCCAACAGATTATTGCGCTGGCAAAGGAAGGGAAGACTCGAAGAATCTGGTTCGAGGATGATTCGCTCCACACCAATGGGGATCGTTTGTATATCCCACGGTGGGCAACTCTGCAAAGGTGCTTGATGCAGGAGTGACATGACACATGTTGGACTAGTCACCTAGGGCAGTAGAGGACATTGACATTGTTAGAGTGTGTGTATTATTGGTCATAGATGCAGCATAATGTAGATGCCTATGTGTGGACTTGCTTGATTTGCCAACAAGCTAAAGCTATAAACCAGAGATCGAAAAGATTGTTAGAGCCATTACCTATGTCGAGCCGTCTATGGAAGTGCACCACCATGAACTTCATTGTTAGTTTTTCAAAGACACATGGTTGGAGTTCAATTCTTATGGTTGTGGACAAGTTCTCAAAGTATACTATATTCGTAGCTGCTCCTGCCACCTGCTCAACTGTTTACACTATAAAGTTGTTCGTATAAAATGTGGTGAAATATTAGAGAATCCCAAAGAGCATTATTAATGATCGAGATGATCATTTCACTGAAAAGTTTTGTCGTGAGAAATTCTGATTGCTGAAGATAAATTTGTATTTGAACACCAGCTTTCATCCCCAGACTGATGGGTAGACAGTGCAAATTAATGACATCTTGAAGGAGTATCTTCGACACTTTGTTTTTGCTAACCGGAGGGATTGAGTGAACTTGCATGATGTCACCCAATTTTGCTACAACCTCCAGAAAAGTGAGTCATCTGGCCACAGTTCATTTGAAGTTGCAATTGGACAACATTCACAAACTCCTCACTCTCTTGCTGCACGTGGACGTAGTAAAGCACCATACACATACCAGTTTGTCAGAAATTGACAGGACCATGTGGAGTTGGCGAATGTCTATCTGAACAAGGTTGTGAAGCACATAAATAAATGACTAGATGAGAAGCGTCAATCTGTAGAGCTCAGTATTGGCAATAAGGTGTTGGTGAAGCTCTACCTTAAGCACACTGCTATCTTTTAGGGTCATTATCGAGGCCTTATTCGCAAATATGATAGCCCCTTCACCATCACGAGGCGAGTTGAGAAGTTGGCTTACAAGGTGGATTTGACAGCAGACTTTCAGGTTCATCCAATCTTCTATGCATCCAACATAAAGTTGTTTCACAAAAACAAAAGAGATCTGCAGTGGAGCACATCTCAATGCACTCCGATTTCACAGCGTATACCTTCAACAACCAACATGTCAGGTAGAAAACCAAAAGTCATCCTCAATCACTCCAACAATTATCTTGGTGATGTGAAGAAGTACTTAGTGCAGTGAAAAGGTCTACCAGAGAGTGAATCTACTTGAGAGAAAGCTGTTAGTATGTGAAAGCACCATCAACCTGTGAAGGAGTATCACTCACGATTGTCGCCGAAGATGACACCAACTTAGGTGGGAGAGAGTGTTCCATTGTCAAGCTTTTTGCTTTTATTATTTGATGTAGTTACCTCTTTTGCCTTCTTATAGTGCATGTAATCGCTTTTGGCTTAAGCACCCCCAAATACAAGGTGATTTTGTGGTCCTTCTGTACTCGTTAACTTGTTAATATAAGTCTTTGCTTTCTTGCCTTCTTCTATTCTCTCTTGCCTCTCTGTTTTCTTTATGTGATTATGTGCATGTGTACTTGTGCTATTGCGCCCGCACGCTTGATGAGCAACGTTTAGCTAGATTTTTGTTGTATGCTTGAAAGGTCATTCTGGTGTTGGGGTACACCAGGCAGGGCCTTCGCTTTTAGCCCATGGCAGTTACAATGCACAATGTATTTTAATATAATGCACAAAATATTTTTGGACTAAAAATACCCTTTAAAGTAACTTTTTATAATTTTTGCTATGGGGTTTTAATCATTCTGCAACTTATATTTTAGCTGCAAATGGCCAATCTGCCCCTACTCAATATCTACAAATACCTTATCTTATCCTTATTTATGCACGGTTGCCCAACTTTGCGTTTGTCGATTGAAAAAGTTACCAAAAATATGCATCCGCGTTTATTAGTAAATTCATGGCATGTTGTAGAAGTCATTGTTTAGCAGTTACAACGGATTGTTTATAAGAGAAATCAACATGAAGGTCTTCATGTTAGTCAGAGAAGCCAAAGAGAGAGAGAGAGAGAGAGAGAGAGAGAGAGAGAGAGAGATGATGTTTGATGGCATGATTTTCAGTAGATCGATGCACTTTTGATGAGTTTCTCTATGATCAATCCATAGGTTAGGGCAACAAATAAATTATAGGTGAAACTGATTTGGGTTTGGACAAATCGAGCAAGTTTTCATGCCGATGAATTCTCCGATGGACATATAAAAGGTTGAGTTATGGGAAGGTAGATGCAAGGATAGGAAAATGCAATTTGTTGTTTTTGAGGAAAGTTAGATTGGCATTAATTGTTAAAAACTGTTTTTGAGGAAAGTTAAATTGGCATTAATTGTTAAAAACTAAGTAATAAAGTGTAGAAAGAAAATGACAAAAGACCCAAAGCAAAAACTACAAAAAAGTTACTTTAGAGGGTATATGTCGTCTTAAAATCTTTTGCTCATGATATTGAAATGCACAAATGGTTGTACATTGTAACATCCCCCTATATATATAGGGTTAATATTAGCTACTAATGAAGGTACACAGCTAATGAGCTGGAAATTACAGGTGCAAGTTGTAGACTCAATATAACCACATTGAGCTAATGTGTTCAGCATGCTTTGTTTGCTAAGGATCAATCCTTGGATGGTGCTTTTTAATGTAAAAATGTGATCTTTTGAGTTATAAAATTTTGGTATATTGTGGGCCATTGATTTTTGGACCTCTTTAGAAACTAATTACTTATCATAATCACATGATTCAAAACAAATTTCTTACTAACAAACCATGTATATCATCTCTATAACAATTGATTTACAAAAAAAATGATTTCTACTAGTTAGTTTAGTACCTTCATTAGTAGCCAATATATATAGGCTTAAGATTAAAATGAAGGCTGTGGGAGCAGGCCAAGCTTAAATGGCTCAACTCAGATACATTTTGGATTCATCACAATAGAGTTGGTGCGTAAAAAGAACTGCTGTGGTTGATGTCCCTCATCTTTGGAGCAAACCCAGTGATCAACGTTTTCACCAATAGGCACCTTAACAAGGTGCGCTAAAGGAAGACAATGGGTGACCTACTGCATGACCACCCATCCTTCGCCACCAAGGCATAGGAAGGGTGCACACACACACACACACACACACACACATATATATATATATATATATATATATATATAGTGGTAGCTGAGCATGCAAATTGGTAACTTGAGATTTAGATTTAAAGTGCTGAATTAAAACAAACCAAAGAATGGTACGAAGGAGATCAACCTACTCCCAACTGTAGATTTTTTATTTTGAGAATCTATTGGAAGTGGTCGTTCGTTGCATGACCCCAAGTGAAACTACTTTTCCTTAAAAGAGATGTTGAGGAGGGAAAGTGCTTTCTCAAGGGGTGGTGTGAACCCATTTTGACAGGAGAGATGCTCCTTTTCATTTATTATGTGGGCCCCACCACATATTTCTCACAGAGGCGCTTGTTTCACTCTTCTTAAATCTTAAGAAAGAAAGCCAAACAAAGAAACAAAGAAAGTTGTTCTTTTGGATTTATTATGTGGGTCCCACCACGTATTTCTCATGGAGATTCTTGTTTCACTCTTCTTAAGAAAGAAAGCCAAACAAATGCCCTCAAGACCGCATTTGGACTCAAGGATGAAATAACACTAGTTACACTATTAAGGCCATAGGTGGAGGAGCACCTATAGTGATAACATTGAGAGAGACCACCATTTGCCATCATTTTTGTGTGATATAGAGGGAGTCCATGAGCATGGTGGTGGGCAAACCCTCTCTCCAAGCTATTGAGTATTGCTTTAAAACCCAAACTTTCAAATTTTTAGAAACATCAAACTTTTTTTTGCAATAACAATATATGTATTTTACTTATAGTTCAATGAATAAATGTTAGATTTTAAAAAAATTATAATATATATTAAAAATATACATACCAACACAAAAATTTAAGCACACAACTTATAAGAATATAATAATTCATCCCAAGAAATAAAATGTAAATATATGCGGTTAGGATCTCGTAACAACATTCTTATGAAACAACTTAGGAGTAATGCCTCCTCTCTTATGAAGAGTAATTCATCTGTATCAATGCCAACCTTATGCTTTTGTCTTTAGCGAATGCTTATAGTAGGTAAAACATTGATAAGACATGCGTTAAAAAATTGTTAGTTATTATCAACAATATTGCATTTTATTATAAGAATAAATACCTGATGAGTTAGCTGACATATATGATTTATGCATCGATGTTTGTGATGATACCCATCTAGAAAGAATCTATTAAAATTTTAACAATGACTTAACAACATTTATGACAAAATTATCATTCAAAATATGTATGCATTAACTAAATATATTATAAAATCAAGGATTACAATGGAAACACATATATATTATGAGTATGAATATCACAAACAAATGAAAACCTACCACTATGTAAACATTCTTCTATAGGTGAATCGATTGGAACTTCAATGTTTGTTCCAGAGATATCTATCCTGACCCAATCTATATCAACATCACCATTTATACTTTGAGTAATTTTTAAGAAATTATAATTTCTTTTAAAGAACGATTAAGGTTGCTCCTATGAAATGAAAGTTATTAAAGACATGTTATCATCAACCATTGCATCCAAATTCAATCTTAACTTGCATATAAGAAAACTAAAAAAAAAAACTTAAAATTACCTTTCAATTTGGATCCAACTGTCATCCATAACGTCTACACACTTATTCAAATATGCGTAAGTTCAAAAATTATTGCCTAACTAGATATTGCATACGAAATAATAAACTAATATATAAATGTATTCACTAAATTTGGATCCAACTTTTGTCATCCATAACATGCATCCACTAAAATCTAAATCATATATGAGAACAAAATACATTTACCATGTATTCAATAAATAAATTATAATATAAAAACTTAAAATATAAAACTCCTAAAATCTAAATAATATATGAGAAAAAAATATATTTAGCATGTATTCAATAAATAAATAATGACATAAACAATTAAAATATAAAACCTCTAAAATCTAAATCATATTTGAGAAAAAATACATTCAATGTGTATTCAATAAATAAATAATAAAAAAAATAATTAAAATATAAAACTCCTAAAATCTAAATCATATATGAAAAAAAAATATTTAACATGCATTCAATAAATAAACCACTAAATAGGAAATTAAAAAGTAAAACTTTTAAAATATGAATCATATAGGAAAAAATCATATTTAACATGCATTTAATAAATAAATCATAAAATAGGTAATTAAAATATAAAACCCAAAAAATATAAATAATTTATGATAAAAAATATATTTAGCATGAATTCAATAAATAAATCATAAAATAGGTAATTAAAAAATAAAACCCCTAAAATCTAAATTATATATGAGAAAAAATACATTTAACATATATTCAATAAATAAATCATAAAATAGATAATTAAAATGCAAAACCCTTTAAATCTTCAAACACACACACACATATATAGCATGCATTCAATAAATAAATCATAAAATATATAATTAAAATATAAAACCCCTAAAATCTAAATCATATATAAAAAAAATATATTTAGCATGTATTTAATAACTAAATCACAAAATAGGCAATTAAAATATAAAACCCCTAAATTCTAAATCGTATATGAAAAAAATATATTTAGCATGTATTTAATAAATAAATCATAAAATAGGTAATTAAAATGTAAAACCTTTAAAATCTACATCATATATGAGAAAAAAATATATTTAACATGCATTCAATAAATAAATCATAAAATAGATAATTAAAAAGTAAAACTCCTAAAATCTAAATCATGTATGAAAAACATATTTAGCATGCATTTAATAAATAAATCACAAAATAGACAATTAAAATGTAAAACCTCTAAAATCTAAATAAATATGAAACAAATATATTCAACATGCATTCAATAAATCAATCACAGAATAGACAATTAAAATGTAAAACCCCTAAAATCTAAATCATATATAAAAAAGTATATTTAACAGACATTCAATAAATAAATCACAAAAAATATAATTAGAGAGTAAAACCTCTAAAATCTAAATCTCATAAGAAAAAAAACACATTTAGCATGCATTTAATAAAAAAAGGTAATTAAAATATAAAATCCCTAAAATCTAAATCATATTAAAAATTTCATTTAATGTGCATTCACTAAATAAAATAAAAATAAAATAATTAAAATATACAAACCCTAAAATTAATAAATAAAAAAATTACCTTAAGGAGGTTACCAGTGAACACAACGTGAGAGAGACAGAGAGGGGGTACGAGAGAGAGAGAGAGGGGGCAAGGGAGAGGGTGGGGGCAAGAGAGAGGGGGCAAGGGTGACATAGAGAGAGAGAGAGAGAGAGAGAGAGAGAGAGAGAGAGAGAGAGAGAGAGAGAGAGAGAGAGCATCTCTCGAACCTTTATTTTTATTTTTTTTAACATAAGCTATTATTGCATGGTTTTTTTTATGAGAATAAACATAGATTTTTACTGACGTGATCATAGTTCATGCTAGTAAAGATGTTTACTTCACCGTCGTGAAAAATAGTCGTGCCAGTAAAGGTGTTATACTCATACAATGTATGTCGCGCTAGTAAACATTATTCATTATTGGTGTTGCATAGGAGGCACACTAGTAAAAATATAATTTCTTGTAGTGAATATGGCTTAATTGGCGATCGCATCTTAGAAGGAAGGCAACACTCAACGTGGGGATGGTTGTATATGGTGGATAAGTTATATAATTTGTCTTATGTATTTTATGCATTAATGTGGTAACCCCAAATCAGGAAGAATTCACGCAGGGAATGTTTTACAAGTAATGGACAACAATCCCATGATATGTAATTCTTCTTTGATTTGGTTAAGTGAAATTTTTTTTCTTTCATAGCTGTGTATGGTTATCATATTGTGAGGAAATGTCAACATTTGATTTACTAAAATGAATACCTTTCGATGTATGCAGAGGTGGTTGCCGACCCATTAAGAGAGAGAGAGAGAGAGCATTCAATGATGGGTTTGAACTGAACACCCCCAACCATGTAGCTCCACGTAGAGAGCCCCATTCCTACCCCTGTTCAAAAGGGTCAAACACCCCCAACCATGTAGTGCCACGTAGGGAGCCCCATGCTTACCCCTTATTCAAAACGGCCAAACACCTCTAAGCAGAGGTGTCAACAGGTCGAATCTAGGTGAGTCCAAGTCTGTCTGACTTTGAGGTGTGGGTACCAGGTTCAGACTTGGGTCCGATCGAGTCTCCCATAAGAAAAACCATACCTAGGACACTCATTTGAATCAATTCATATTGATATTTGGGGTGGATATTCCATGCCATCCATCTTCTGGGCTCATTTTTTTTTAACCATTATGGATGACTACACTCGATCCACATGGGTTTATTTGATGAGGTTCAAGTCACAGGCTAAACAGCTTTTGCAAACTTTCGTTGCCATGGTTAAAATACATTTTCAAGAAGTTGTTAAAACCATTAGATTTGATAACAGGACAAAATTTTCTTCACATGAGGTCTAAAATTATCTCTGTGAGAATGAAATTCTTTAGTGCAACTACACCATAACAAAATGGTGTAGTTGAGAGAAAACATAGGGATTTGTTAGAAATTGTGAGAGCCTTACAGTTTGAAGCAAATTTACCTATCAATTTTTGAGGAGAATGCATGTTTACCTCAACCTATTTGATAAATAGACTTCCAACTGATGTTTATGCTATGCACATGATATTCATTTCAAGCATAAGTTTGATTCTTATTCTAGTAAATGCATTTTTATTATATATCCTTTTGGCCAAAAGGGATACAAAATGTTTGATCTTGAAAATACCTTCATTTTAATTTGTCATGATGTCATATTTCACGAATGAATTTTCCCATTTCAATCATGTGTTTACGTTTAAACAAATCCTATTATTGAGACACATGAACTTGGCATTCAAGACCAACCTATTGAACCTGAATCAAATCAAAGTGACCCACCTTCACCAGATCAAACCGTATTACACGAGCCTAACCAACTTATGAGTAAACCCATTCCAAACAATGAATCAGATCCAACTATTACGCAAGGCCAAGCTGAAATTAGACGATCCACCCACAATATATAGCACCAAACTCACTTATCTAGAAGATTACCAATGTTCCTATGCTGCGCTCTATGCTCACGCTACGTCATCCAAAATAAGGGAACTAATCATCCCCTGTGTCACTACCTTTCATTCTCTTAATTTTTAAATGTCCATTTTGGTTTCCTTGTCTCGACCTCATCCAACAATAAGCCACATGAGATGAAAAGTGGAGAGAAGCTATGACAGCTGAGATCAAGGCTCTAGAGGAGAACAACATGTGGACACTTACCAAATTGCTTGAAGGAAAAAAGTAGATTGATTGAAAATGAGTATACAAAATCAAATATTAATATGATGGATCCATTGAAAGATATAAGGCCCGTCTAGTTGCAAAAAGTTATACCCAATAAAAAGGCTTAGACTATCATGATATGTTTGCTCTTGTTATGAAACTTATTACCATGCGATGTCTTCTTGCTCTTGCTGCTATTTTTTTTGGCTCCTACATCAACTTGACATCAACACCGTTTTTTTATAAGGAAACCTGGATGAGCAAATTTATATGAAAGTACCTCTAGGATATTAGGTTAAGGGGGAATAATATGTTTGCCTCTTGAACAAATCACTTTATGGGTTCAAACATGCTTCCGGATAATGATTCACAATTTTTTTCTAAGCTCTCAAACAAGTGGCCTTCAAATAATCACTTGTGGATTATTCCTTGTTTTCCTGGATAAATAGAAACAAGTAAACATTTGTCCTTGTTTAAGTAGATGACATAATTGTTACTGAAAATGACGATGTCATCATAGAAAAAATTGAAAAAATTTCTTCACAAACAATTCCGTATCAAGGATTTGGGAAAACTCAATTATTTTCTCAACATAGAAGTAGCTAGATCAAAGGAAGATATTTTTTTAAATAAAAGAAAATATATCTTGGAAATTTTGAAAGATGTGGGATACCTAGGATCCCAGTGACGTTACTGTGGAACAAAGAATGAAATTGGATCACAATGGAGAAATTGTTAATGACCCTACTCCTTACAGAAGGGCGGCTAATATATCTCACCATAACACATCTTGACATTACTTATTCAATGAATATTTTGAGTCCATTCATGCATGAATCTCGACAGCCACATGCGTAAGCAGCCATGAAACTTTTTCGTTATCTTAAGAGCACTTCAAGGTAAGGCATTTTACTGAGCTTAAGAAGTACTTTTCAAATTTTATGTTATTAGGATATAGATTGGGTGTGTTGTCAGTTCACCATAAGATCCACTATCGGGTTTTGCACATTTCTTGGGCAAAGTCTAATTTCTTAGAAGACTTAAAAACAAACTACTATATCTCGTTCTTTCACATAAGCAAAATACTCACTTATATTGTGATAATCAATCAGCTTTGCATATCGCTACCAACCCAGTTTTTTATAAACAAACTAAACATATCCAGCTTGATTGCCATTTCATTCAGGAAAAGATTCGGTACCGTATGTACCAAGTTCGTTCCAAGAAAACATCAACTGGCGGATATCTTGACCAAAGCTGTTGGAAAAGATCATTTTAATTATTTGGTTACCAAATTAGGCATACTAAATCCCCATGCTCGAACTTGAGGGGAAGTATTAAGGATAAGAGAAAATGACAGATATCGAAGGGATCAGATTGGTGGACAGATTGGAAAGATATCGAGGATAAAGCAATGTTGACAATCATGGAAAAGAAAATTTTGAATTTCCGCCAGCTTGTACATAAAATCGACAACCTTTGATTTTAAATTATTGTTGTAATGTTTTTGACAGTTAATATCTTTTTTGCTATTCTCAAATCCCACAAAATATGGGATTAAAACAGTCGTGTAACTATATATATTGCTTCATTTTCCTAATGAGAAATCATCTTTTCATTTTTACAATTAACGTAGAAGGCTCAATTTTCACAGAAATGGACATATCAGTTTCACCCATTTAAATCTCAGATCGTAAACAACAGGGTACATGATGATTTCTCTCTTACTTTCCTGATTCTCTTTTGTGTGATGTCAACGTGGATACGGCAGCGGATACAGAGATAAGACCATTTTTATGATGTTTCTAATATGACTTGAATATAAGGGGATACAGAATGGGTGTCAAAATGGCGTATCCGTGTGACAGCTTCTGTGAGAAAACATCAGACAGTGAGGCACAGAAAAAAGGCTCTCCACTTGTTTAGTAGGGAGCTATTAGTGCACGTCACCATGTGCTGGGACGTTGCAAGTTCAAAACCCAACGGTACGTTGTGTAATTTGGGGGGGGGGGGGGGGGGGGGTGTCTGTAACCCCAGCTTGCCTTTCAAAAAAAAAGAAAAAGGCTCACCTACTGTTTTATGTTGCTTTTATGTGATTCCTGCCAAGACAGAACATGTGTTTTTCTGGCGTTGTGCTGTGAGTTCTCGGAATAGATGCCAATATTTGTAATTCCCTGCTCTATCATTTATATGTAATATTATATTCAGTATAGATGTTAGATGGTATGATTAAATGGGTCCTGCATGTTGGCACCATGCCACCATCTTGATATTACATCTGATGATATCCAGTTGCTTTAGTCACCATCTATTTTTTTAGTTGGTTAATATTGAGTTCATCTTTAAAGATTTGTTGCATCAATTGGAATTCTATGGTCAATTCTTTTTGAAGGTTACGTTAGTGCAGTGTAGACCATAATCTGTGTGCTTCAATTAGGTACTGTGTGGGGATGCAAATCCACCCTTTTTCCTGTCCCACAGCAGGCCAAGTTGACATCAAGGTCCGGGATGGATCATGATATATTACTGTATATGGATCATGACATGCAAATGTCTGCCTAATTTCTCCCCAACAAAGCATAGTGGAAAGGGTTTGGAGGAAAAAGGTGTTAGAGAATTATTCTCTGTTTTCAGAGAGTGGAGCTCATTTTGGGTTGTAAAAGTGCTTGTCTTTTTGCTATGGAATAGAGCTTTTGTGTAAAACCATTGGGTGTTAATCATGGTGGATGGTGGTGAGAAATGGTGTTTCATATTGTTTTTAGGGAATGCCATATGGTGGATTTTTCAGATATGATTTCTTGGTAAAAATCAATTGAATTAATTAATCTTATGGCCATGATCCGTTGTGCTTCACCATGCTTTGAATCATCATAGTGATGGAAAAACCTGTAACTCTTTAAAGAATGCAAATTCTGTGGTATCACGCCCAATTGGCAATTTTAACATGCAAAACACTCTATTTTAAAGTGATTGTTGCGTAATGAAAACTAAACATATTATAACCACTGCATTATATGATTATCTGCTCGATGTGATAGACGATATTTACCTGAATATTCTTACTGTTATTACCTTAGTTATTTGCTTGTTTGTGTTCATGTTGGGTAGTGCTAATACCAACATTAATATTTAGTGCTACCACTAGCTGAAGCATGAATCGAAGATGATTTAGTGAATATATGGTGAGATCATTGCAACGGGTGTATCTTTTTCATGTATGTGCATAACCTGTTTGGTTAAAGTGGACGTCGGTGGGATCCAATCATTCCACACATTAAGAAGGAAGGAGGCAAATGGTAACCTTCAATTTTTTTTTTCTGTTTAGATTACAGATCAAAAACCTGGCCCAAAGGATACAATGGAGTATTACCACCATTCCTATTTGTTCAAAAATGAGCAAAGGCATGTAAATCACTTACATTAGAGAATCCTATTACATCATTAAAGAGATTTGGAAGCGGGTGTCTGTGATATTAATAACCACGTATCTTCTGTTACCTGCTAATTAACATAAGAGTAAGACGTTGTAAGATGCCTTCTAGTAGGTCCAGATTCCAGAGTGAAAACTGTATACAGCTTTCTCTGAGGTTGCGTGTGTGTGTGCCTGCAGAGAGAGCGATGTATGCGTATTAGCAAATCAGTTAAATGGCATTTTTTATTTTTAGCTTACTAATACAGATCGAGCCATAAGTAACATAAATTTCTCGTTTTAGGGAATGAATTATTATAATGAACCATGACAAACACATACATTTTGCAATCACTTACCTCCGCTTGGGAGGGATTTCATAGCTGGGATATAAGAGTTGCAGGTTTGTGTTTAAATTTGGTCAAACTACTGCCATGATGGTTGTTTGGAAGAATGGTATTGAGATGGTAGTTTATGAGAGTGGAATGGGGGTGAGACGCGCTCTTTTGTATTTGCAATAAAAACTGGAATTGATAACTACCACAGCTTAAAAGGTTGTAGTCGCCAATTTCGAGAATTGGTAGCTTCCATTTTTTCAAATCCAGAAACTCTCTCTGATTGCCGGCTCCCAAACAGAGCCTAATCTATGGCACTTTACATTTTGCAGTCATAAACCAATTCTGTGTGCTGGAGAAAAGCTGATTCCTGAGAGCGGCCGACATGCTTGAGATCATGTCATTTGGAAGCTCAGAATCTGCCTTTCTTCATCATTACTGTATGGCAATTGGTCCATCAATTCCACCTAGTTTAAGGAATCATTCCAGTCCAGTTATATTCTAAAGCTAAAATCATGTCTGATCTAATATTTAAAACCACGAGACTGATGTCACATTGTCATATACCAAGGCTATGTTACTTTCAGGTGTATAATGAATTACATTGCAGTCAAGAATATTTAAATATAAATAATTATAAGTATGCATTTTGACCATTGACAAGATGAAGACCAGCGAAGGAAACCTCAAGAGTGACTTGACACAAAGGAATCAGTTACACTCACTTTAGATTCAGGCTCTAATGCCAATAAGAGAATGAATTTCCTAGAGTTGGTGAGAAATTGACTTTCATTTACCTTTGCATACGAGGGTCGTTTTTTCATTTACATGAGAATGAAAATCACAAAAGGCCTCTTGTGACTTTGATTCAAGTGACTTCAAATCAAATTTGATTTGGAGTCGCATGTGGCCCAGCAAACCAAACACAGCTGTTTTATGGCAACCAAGGCTCCACATTTTTTAAATGAGCCACCCATATGCTATTATACAGTTCCAAGAGCTTCAAACACCTGGACAAGTGAGCCACTTAAAGGCATCCAATTAAAAGAATGTCGAGTTCAAAACTTAAGGTGTGCATCCTTTGCCGCAAGGTCAAACTTCATACTACTGTTGAAGAATGCCTAGACTTTAGGTATTTTATTGGGAGGCTTGCACTAGGACCGTTGGGTTCACCGTTTTAATGGTAGCTAATGAGAGAACTGGTTTTTTTTGCCTTAGCAAAAACAAAAAAACATTATATATATATATATATATATATATATATATATATATATATATATATATATATATAGAGAGAGAGAGAGAGAGAGAGAGAGAGAGAGAGAGAGAGAGAGAGAGAGAGAGAGAGTTTTTGAAGTTTTTTTGGTAAAATGATTGTAAGGGTAATTTTACCTGGTTTCTTGAAAACCCTGCAATTTTTAGATATTCTTCCGATGTCCAAAATCATAAATATCCAACATCGTTAAGACCCTTTTACCCTTTGCAACTGCGAATTTAGGCCTTTTTGCAATAAAATTTTACCGCCCGTTGGCTATGTTCAACACCCACTTAAATCCAAAATTACAGTTTTTTATGCGAATTTAGACTTTACAAACTCGCATAAATTTATTTACAATTTTTTTGTGAAACTGAAATCACCAAAAACACAAATATTCTACTCTTTCACATATCTTTCATGAAATCACAAAAAAATACATGTGAAACTCCACTTACCACTAAAT
This sequence comes from Nuphar pumila, assembly GCF_984573655.1. Taxonomy (NCBI): domain Eukaryota; kingdom Viridiplantae; phylum Streptophyta; class Magnoliopsida; order Nymphaeales; family Nymphaeaceae; genus Nuphar; species Nuphar pumila. The sequence goes on from NC_143262.1 coordinate 6,841,668, forward strand.
TCGCAAATATCTTACTTTTTCGCATATACTTCTCGAAATCCCATAAACTTATATGCAAAACTCTACTTATCACAAAAATTACAAATATCCTACTTTGTCTCTATATTTCTTGAAATTACATAAATTTATGTGTGAAAACTTCACTTACCACTAAATTCTCAAATATCCTACTTTTTGCATATACTTTCTGAAATCGTATAAATTTATTGTGTGAAATTTCACTTACCACTAAATTTGCAAATATTCTACTTTGTCGCATATACTTTCAGAAACCACATAAATTTATGTGCAAAATTCCACTTATCACTTACCACTAAATTTATAAATATTTTACTTTTTCGCATAGAATTCTCGAAATTGCATAAATTTATGTGTAAAACTGCACTTACCACCAAATTCACAAATATCTTACTTATTTGCATATAGAAAAACACGATATCACACTATGTCACATGGGTGCGGGTGCAAGTGCAACGATGCGGCACTTTAAAAAAACTTGGGTGTGGGGGTGCATGAGGGCAAAAATATAAAAAATAATATATTATGTATATATAATTTTTAAGTTTTAACAGTTAACAACAATAACACTAATGAAATGAAAAACAATTATCATAATATCATCAAATCAATATATCATCATGCATGCAATAAATCAAATTAACAATCTACAATTCTCTCCAACAATATCATAAAAACTATCACCATAATTAAATCAACCTAAATATATTATAGAAATAATCAAATAAGTAAAGCAGAAAAGAAGTAAATTATATAATATACTAACAAAAGAAGCAAACAATGCATAATTACACACCAAAAGTATATCCTATATAATGTATATGACAATGAGGTAATGAATCCTAATAATTTTCAACTTCATCATCAAATGCATCATAAGAAAGAAGATTGGGCTTAGATAAATCTATGTTTGTAATATTGAAATCATGCTCTCCATCTAAGTCATACTCTTCTGGGTTTACATCTCAAAATTTGAGTGAATCTTGTCTGCATTATAAACCCAATTTGAAAATATTAAATATAAGTATATTTAAATGAAAAAACTAAGAAATAGTCAAATAACTAAGAGAGCAATTAGTACATGTATTCATTATTGGTTCATGAAAGTAGTTGAATACTAGAATGAACCTATACTAAATCCTCTGCACGCTTTCTAGTGAGTTTGTTTTTCTTCATGTTGTGGATTTGAGAATATGTGCTCCAATTTCTTTTACAATAAGATGAACTAGCAGATTGAAATAACAATCTCAATGCAAAACGTTGGAGAAGAGGTGTTTCTGATCCAAATGTTAACAACCATGTGATAGGATTTATATTCTCCTCCTCTCTCGCTAGTAATGCTTGTCCATATAATCTTGAATATGCAAATTTTTTAAACTCTTGTGTGACTTGATTTAGAATATATGAGTCTTGATAAAGTCTAGTCATACACATATTTTTATGCCTTGATAGCTTTGGGTCTAAATTTGGAGAGACACGATCAATACCACCTTCCTATCACTTTTTTGCACAATATTTTGAATTAAGAGAATGTGCCATGCAATGCAAATGAGTGTGTTCTTATCTCATTTTTTGATTAAAATTAAATGAATATGGTTAAAATTTTTTGAATAATCTAATGCAGGATTTTTTCCCTTCATACTTGAAAACTACAACTTATATTTCATAAACTTTGTGAAGCATGAGCTCATCCTTATCAACTTCTCTCAACATTTACCAAATAGATTGCATAAATTGAAGAAAGTACGTATACAACTTTATCCCAAAACGCATCATCAACAATGATTTTTTTAATTTCTTTAGACTTGACAACATCATTAGCATGATAGAATGTCTAATTCTCACCAGTCACCATATTAACCAAAGTATTCTTCACTTCCTCAATCCTCTTCACCATCACAATGATAGACACAAAACATGTTTCAGTGACCTTCAATAAATTTAGGTCAGAATGCCTATTAAATATAACATTAACATGATGATGGTTGACAACAAAATTTTTAATAATGCTTTTGACATTTTTTCTAATTCCTCAATTCATTAACATAGAGCATAAATTGGTGAATTTTCTTTTTCTTTGGGGTTGCAGATGCTCTTGAGAGCCAGATTCAAGCTGTGTGCTATACAGGAAGTCTAAAAAATATGAGGATACTTACTCTCAAAATTCAATGTTTCACTTTACAAACTGGAGCGTTGTCTGTGAGGATTTGTACTACTTTCTTATCACTCACTCCTTTTATTACTTCTATAAACAATCCTTTCAAATACTTAGTATTTTTATATTGCCCAGATGCATCAACTGTTTTCAAGAATACTAGGCTACTAAGCGAAGAAGCAATGAAATTAATTAGTGGACGCCTTTAAATATATGTCCACCCATCAGAAATAATAGAAACTTTATTTTGTTTCTATGAATATTTTTCAATCTCTAGCAATCTCCCAACATTTTTTTATCTCTTATGCAAGAAGTGTGATTTATAGTTTTTCTGAGCTTGGAGGTACATAGCCACTCAAATTATAATTTGCCAAAGAAATAACTAAATCCTTCAAATAGGAATTTCTAGCTGTATTAAATAAGAGTGAACTAGAATAAAAATACCTTCTTAGTTTTTATCCATTTCCTCCCTTCCATATGTATTGAACGATGCTTGTATCATTCCACTTCCTCTACCTCCTACAACCACTTTTCTTTTTTTTGAGTATCTTCTTGGTGATTTAAAAATGGTACACTAATTACACAAGAATCACTCATTTTCTTCCTTTTCTCATATTCATCTTGTATTTTCTTCGCATTGCCTCATCAACTCTTCTGCATCCTGAAATATCATGTCCTGATCTCCTTAATAAACGAGACTTAACTCTTATGTGAGACCCCACAAAATATCTTTCATAAAGCTTGCATCGAAATCTCATGTTTCCACCACCTCCTCCAGTTTTTGCAAGCTTATCTACATGAGCCCATAATAGCCCCTCATCATCACATGTTGTAGCTAAAGAACTTGAATCAACACTCCTACTATAAATACTAGCAACAATAGTAGCAAAACTCACTTGTGTAGATGGGGATGACTCTAGTCATTTTCCTTTATCCATCATTTTTGTCTTGAAAATGAAAAAAATGTTATATTAAAATCAATTATGCACACAATCAAGATTAAAAATATTGAGTGCAAGGTCAATAACATATACAATAGTAGACTAGTAGTAGTACCGTACATATAAATAAATAACAAAAGGTACGAGAAACATATATAACAATAACATAAATACAACTTGATCTATCTAAATATTTAACTAGTAACAAAATTTTAACAAATTTTAGGCAGTAGACTAATATGTTACAAAAATTTTAACTAGTAACAATAACAAATGTTAAAAATATCTAAGTATTTGACAATAACAATAATAGACTAGTAGTAAGTTAGTAATAAAAATATGAGCATTCAATCAAATTTTAAGTAACAAAATCAATAATAACAACCAAATTACCCAACATCAAGTCATCAATAAATAATACACATTATAAGCAACCATATGTCATAGGAGAAACTCGGTTCGACTTGGCTAGGCTTGTGAAAACTCAGTTCGGGCTTGGCCGGGCTTGTGAAAACTCAGTTCGACCAACATGTTTTGCAAAATGGCTACTTCAAGCAGCAATTTTTTTTTTGATAGAACCCCATACAGGCCATAAGATTAGGATTCAAACTTGCAACATCTCAACAGACATATTATGTATAATATATCTATGCATATTATGTATAATGTTTATATTACATAGTTTTTACATGTAAAAACTCTTAAAAGATAGTTTTTTAAGAAAATGAGCTAGTTGAATTGAGTTTTTTCTAAAATAGGTAAATATTTTTTTCAAAAATGGGCAACAATGGTGTTTAGCCGAGATTGAGAAAGAGAGAGAGGTACATAGTAAGGGGAAAAGAGATTGAGTTGAGAGAAAGAGGCACGAAAAAAGGGAACAATATATAGAGAGAAAGGTAGCTGAGAGATTGAGAGACGAGTGGAGAGAAAGATATTGAAGGAAAGAATGAGAGAGAGAATGCATACCTTGGAGATGGAGAGAAAGCGTCACGCTCTCCGAACGATAGCAGCTGCTAGGCATCACCGGTGTCGAGGTGTCGTAACTCAGGATTGCAACATCGGGGTCGGGAGACAGAGGAGAGAGAGCAAAATTGTTTTGCCCTAATCCTCAAGTCCATTTCATTGAAATATTTTTTCTTTTAAATTTCAAAATTGGGACATATATGATCATGGATGCATTAACTACACCCAGTGTCAGGTTGACTGCATCGGGTGTCGCACTCGCACGTGCACCTGTGTTGCGTCGCATCGATGGGAGTGCGACACCTGGTTGGCCGAATCCCTGTGACATAGATATCACATGAATTTATTTTCGAAACCCCACTAAATTCAAAAATATCCTACTTATTCACATATACTACACGATCACACAAATATTATACTTAACAATTTGTGAAAGTAGTTCTTGAATCATATATAAACCCGCTGCAGTCCCCAACCTGATTATTTTTTGCATTATCTAGTTTTTTTTTGTCTTTTGTCCCCAACGAGTGGTCCCCAACATGCTTTCCTTCCAAAAACAATTTTCGTTAAATATTTCTGGCGACTATTTTTGACAACTATTCATCAGAGGCATTTCATCGCTGCTGAACCATCGACAATGTATTTTTTCGGTAAGCACAATGTGTCTGTTTGTTTAATGGTTGAATCAAACACTGTTCCATTTTGTTTAATGGTAGAATGAAACAATGGTCACCTTTTTTTTGCTTAAAATGAAATAATTTTTTTTATTCTCGGTAAGCATAATGTTCTTTTTTTTAAAGGCTTTTTGAAACATAAATGTGTTATTTATTTTTTGCAATGCTTGTTCAGTATTTCCTGTACTGTTATTGTAGAAAAAATTGAATATGTTTATTAATACAATATGACTAATCAGAAGAAGGGGACCACACCCATATCATCTAAAATTTCACAAGCACAACAACAAAAGCCAATAAAGTTTTCATAAAAAATGCACCATTAATAATCACATACAACTGTGATCAAGCAGTAAGCTAAAGAAAAACCTGAATTGTCATACAATAAACAACTAAATTTTTTAAAGCGATGCATATCTAAGGCAAAATATAAAAAAAAAGTTGAGCAATTTATAGGCACAATCTTGTCTCCCATCCCAGAAGCATCTAAGGAGAGAGTGACCCATTGGTTGGGTATGAGGTTGTTGCTAACCTCAATGCTTGGATAAATGAAGTTGGAGACGCGGCCACCTGTAGTGACAATGGTGAGAGAGCGGAGAAGGTACCTGACCAAAGGGCTAAGATTAATGTGGTTCCTTCTCAGGAAGTAGATGTGAGGGTCATATGGCTTGTCGAATGCAAACACCGCTCAGGAGTCTGATGTTGCTATCCAAGTTTCAATGAAGAACTAACATCCTGCATGCATCGATTCTACTGAAACCAAGCACACCAGTGGTTTTTAAGACTAACAGAAGAAGCAAAGGAGTTGTTGGATCAAATGTATTTTAAAAAATTCTTGAAGATCACACCATAATACATCAATCATCCCCTCTTAGAGGCCGTTATAAACATATTCAAATTCGAAGATCTTGAGATGACAATCATGTTGGAGGATATGTCATGAATAACCAAACTGAAGTGCTAAGGAGAGCCAATTAGTGGACAACAGTGGAGAAATTTTAAACACTTATTTATTTGCAATCAAATGATGATGCATTTCAAATTGAAAAGATCAAGTTTTCATAGCTTAGGATATACTATGACCCCAATAAGGTGGGGAGGATGAAGGTTAAACTACCGTGTATTAGAGGAAATGGTGGTAGGGTAGACAAGACGATGAGAGCATTCTTGTTATACTTTTTTGGCTCATGCTTATTCAATGACACTGGTGAAAAGTATATCAATGCATCATTCATCAAATTGTTGCAAGACCTAGATCACATTGATCAATATGTATGAGAAGTAGCCATACTTGCATACCTGTATGCAAGTTTGAATAACACGAAGAACAAAAAAAAAAATTGCCCGAATGTTGGTATTTTTGGAGGTATTTATTCCTTCATTGTACCTAAACTTTTGATTTATAGTTATTCCTATACTCACATATTGCATTTTGATACATATTGTGTATTAATCTTTGTTAATCATTATTATGCAGGTTTGAATATGGGAGCATATATCCATTGAAAAACCCTAGATGTATGATGTTGCCCATGAATTTTTATGTGCCATAATATGAAGTCGGTCATGCAACAAAGAGGGTTGTGATCGTAGATTGGTGGGTCCTTGCATGTCACGTGTCGGCTATGCTGCATCGCTTGGTAGGTTGACTAAAAAAACATAAATATTATTGTTAATACTATATATATATTAATAAATTCATGTTTCTAGGCCTAACCATAAAAGAAATATAGGTAAACTACTACCCCTATGAAGGCACGTTGGAAGAGGAGAATGCTGATATAGTTGTGGGGGTGAGGACATTACCAAGAAGGACATTTGGATGCACAACATGAATGAAGTTGAGCTCCAAATGGCTAATTGAGTCGTTTAGTAATTTGGGTTTGTTTAACAACCAATTGGTCGCCATGAAGGATCAAATAAAAAATTACCCGTGATATTCCTCTCTAAACTTTAAGACTGACACGAAGGTGGTAAAGTCATCAACTTGTCATCCATAGAACATGCTACCAGTGATGATTTTGTACCCGCCCAACAGGTTGCACGTTCTTCAATGACAAAAATGGTCTTTCAGGGAGAGAACAATGTTGGAGAGAAGTATAAAAAGATCGTAAGTGAAACCGAGAGAGAGTTGACTCTTACATTTGAAGAAATCCGTATGCTGAAGAATATGGTACATACTCAAGATGATATGATACATATTCAAGCTGGCCTTCTAGCGAATACAAATAAGGTCATCAAAGATCTACAATCATGGCAATCACAATATCTTCAACTGTAGAAATTCATTTGATTGTTTTTTTATATATATTCAAAGATCAACATTGTAACTCATTGATTACTCATTGATTTATATATAATGTTATTTAAATATTTCTATGAATGAATTTTTATATAAAGTTGTTTGTTTGTCATTGATTTGTATATAATATCATTGATTGAATGTTTAAATGATTTGAATGTAAAACTGAAACATTGTTGAATGTTTAAATAATTTGAATGTTCAAAATTGAAACCACTATTAAATGTTTAAATGTAAAACTAAAACCATTGTTGAATGTTTAAACTGAAACCATTGTTGAATGTTTAAATAATTTGAATATAAAATTGAAACCACTATTGAATGTTTAAACTGAAAGTACTCTTGAATGTTCAAACTAAAAGAACTGTTGAATGATTTGTATATAATGTCATTGTTTATATGTTTCTAAAACCATTGGAATGTTTAATTGATTTGAATGTCTATTTGCTTACATTCACTGTTATTTAGGTTGTTATATGCGAAAATCCACTTAAAATCACAAATACTATATAAATTTGATTAAATATATGTCCACTTAAGCTGAAACCACTAAAATTATATATATCATACTTTTTTACATATTAATTCACAAATTTGCAAAAAAATATTTACAAAAATCATATTGATTCGCATAAATCCAACATTTTCACAACAATCATATTGTTTCACATAACTGCTGAAACAACTAAAATCACAAATAATCAATTCATTTGTGAAATAGATGGATTTTCCCAAATATATTTATGCACAAATTTGAATTATAGACAAAAAGTATCATTTCTATGAAATAGTAGAATTTTAATGTTTTCAGTTTAAGTGGAGTTTCACAAACAAGCACTATTAATTTGCGTTAGGGCATTATTGAAATTCGTTGCATCAAAAATAAACAAAATAGGTGACTAATGAATTGGCATGTGACAAAAGGAGGGCATTGATTGACTAAACTAAAGAAAGGTTCTTCAGTTTCTAAATAAAGTAGCTGCCCCTATGACTTTGATTCAAAGGGCAAAGAACCCCACCATTGTTTCATATGGGTGGGGTGCGGCTTGTGGTAAGCAGCATGGATATTCTTTCTTCCTATAAATCCCAACAATATTTGAAGATCTTTCTATCAATAGAAATGTGGAGAAAATATTGGAAGGAATCTCCAAGGTTATAATGATGAAAACACTTTCGTCTCCAACTCCGTCGAGTGTCCGTAGAATGGTTGTAATGGGAATCCTAGAAACTCGAATGAGCGAACCCCTATTCTGCTCGATGACTTGTGCTTTCTCGTTAGTCCCTTGAGAGATCCTTGCACAATCTGAAATGACAATGGAAAATAAACGTCTCTTGATCCCGAGATCAGGGCATTAAAAGACCCACAAAATGTTAACGTATATGCGAAAGTGTAGGATATTTGTGATTTTGGTGGTTTTAGTTTTATAAAAAAATCGCAAAATAAATTTGTGTGCGCTTGTGAGGTCTAAATTTGTATAAAAAACCTGTGATTCTAAATTTAAGTGGGTGTTGGACATAACCGACAAATGAAAATTTTTTATCGCAAAAGGCCTAAATTTGCAGTTGCAAAGAATAAAAAGGTCACAAATGTCATATATTTGCGATTTTGGACATCATAAGAACATAAAAAATTGTAGGTTTTTTAGAGAATTGGGTGAAATTACCTGTACAGTATGGTCATTTTCTATTTATTTTTTTATGTTTCTCGCAATTCTGAATGTACATAGATGTTTTATATGCTTAATTTTATAAGAATTGACTCTTGGATTGTACAATTCGGACAATTTGGTAGGTTTCTATAAGATTTGAAAATTGACGATTTATAATTTTCATATATATTCAAGCTGAAAATTCATATTTTTCATCAAAAAATACGATCCAAGTATTGTTTTCTAGCAAATCGACTATGCCAAATGCATTGTTGGATTAAATTTATGAAAAACACCCCAAAAACTCTCATACTCTCGTGGTAGACAATTAATTTTAGTAGGCACCTACTCTCCACTATATATATATATATATATATATATATATATATATATATATATATATATATATATATATATATATATATATATATATATATATATATATATATATATATAGAGAGAGAGAGAGAGAGAGAGAGAGAGAGAGAGAGAGAGAGAGAGAGAGAGAGATGTGGGTGGGTGGGTAGGTAGGTAGGTGAAAGCTTCCCAATGCACCCATCCTTTTGATGGGTGCATGTATGACTTGGGTCTCGACAGAAAAGCTACAGCCAATTGAGCCAACTTTTCCAAAAGGTCAGAGTTGCTATTCGTTAGGTCAACGGTATCCAATAGGATATGGGCATTAGCGACACAACCACAATAAAATGTGTCCTTTAAAACATTTTCCCTGTGGGACCAAAATATCCAAACCAGGAAATAGATGCCATTGTCATTTTCTTAGCACACACATAAACATGGAAAACGCTTCCTTCAAACAAGCCACATGTAGAACTGCCATCATTATCATCATCATCATAATCGACATATCATAATGGTTGTCAATAGTAGGGCGTGCGTGCTGGCCCATGGCCCATGAGGTTGGCCTAAAGCCAGAAAAGAGGGAGGGTGAAATTGGATTCGCACTATATTTGAGATTTGGACGGAGAAAGCAAATAGGGAACATCTTGTGGTGGGTGGCCCTTAGGAGGGGACTTCATGTCTTTCACCAGAGAGACCTTTTAGGTGTAAATACATGTAACTACAAGTCTCTCTTTCATTCCTAGTGTGGAATGATATATGGAACGCTAAACAAAAAGGTGGGTTATCACCATTCATGTCACTTGTATTGTAGCAACTGTCTTCTATTCGCAGCTCTCTCTCTCTCTCATATCTTCAACAGGGAAGAGCATAACCCACTCTTCCCTTTCTTTTTTATTTTTTGTTTTATTCCTGTTCTGTAAAAACTGAAACCCTTAGATCCAAGGGGTTTGGCCTAGGCGTTTGATCGGCAGCCTAGGTTCAAATCCCATGAGCATCAAACCCTGACTAAGCCGAAGCTTCGAGACTCCCTGGGGTCGAGGGGTAAGCCCTCGAAGCTTTATGCTGACAGGACAGCGACCATAAGTATGACAGGCTGAGCTAGCATCGCTAGGTCTGCACCTGTGGTGGTTTCTTCTAGTAAAAATAAAAGAAAACTGAAACCCTTTATGTCACAAAAATTGTTTCATGTTTTAAGTTAGCAATGTTTTGTTATAGAAACAAATATTATCATTTTGAAAGTAATTTGCGGAGTCCAAATTCATATCAGCCACTCACTTTCAACTCCAATGAAATGATCAGGTTAGGAACTGTTGGACTTCAATGCTCCAATGAGGCTATGAAATTAGACTTGGTGCTTATTTTCAGCTGTTGTCTATTCCTACGCTCTTCTCTAGCAGTTGCAAGAATTTAAATTAAACAAAATGTCTGAGGGAAGATATTATTAAGGCCTAATAGAAGATGCACAGTTACATAAACCACCATGGACATGGTTTCAAAATTCTGCGTTCCGGTTCTCTTTCTTGAACTTCGGGAAGGCCATTTCACTCTTGACGGGTTATTTATTGAACAAGTAAGCCAGATAGGAAAAAGTATGGGGTCTTTGTCCGTCATACTCATAACTAACAATCAAAGATGCATATATATCATATAAACAGTGGTTTGTAAAAGAAAATAGAGTATAAAGTGAATAATGATATATATATATATATATATATATATATATATATATATATATATATATATATATATATATATATAGAGAGAGAGAGAGAGAGAGAGAGAGAGAGAGAGAGAGAGAGAGAGAGAGAGTTATGACCAAGCAGACAAGGACTACGTGGTAGAGCACCCGGACATACAATTAGGGCGTAAATGGGCTCGGCTAGTATGGCTCATGCGAGCTGAGCCAAATTCAGCTAGTATATATGTGCCCGAGCCAAATGAGTCAATCTCGTGGTGGCTCGCCTGATTAAAAAAAAAATTATCATTAAAGAGTGCACAACAATAATGGAACCCCTCCTAACCTGTTAGAAGCAAACATACCCATCATCCCAGTTGAGCTGACATGCTTTTCTTGACATGTGTGGTATGTAAATTCCATATAAAATGTATAAAAGAGCCTATATGAGATGAGCCGAAACAAACACCACTTGTTTATGCTCGACTCGGCTATCTATGACGAACGAGCTCATGCTCGGCTCTCCATCCAAACAAACCGAACACAAACGAGTTTGGAACTAGCCGAACCGAGCCAAGCCACCAGTTGCTCGGTTAGTTGTGGCTAGGCTCGGTTCCCAGTCATACATACAATAAAAAAAGGGTTCGTGGAAGTTTTGTGTTGTCTAGTGGCTGAAAGAAGAGCACATGCAATAGTTGATCAATCATGCAAAGGGGGAACAGAGCAACAGTAAACCTTTCCTCTACACTTATCAGCAACCGTAGTGAGCAAAGTTTACAAGGATCTATATAACTGGAGAAGATTGCCGATGCTAAACATGTAAATGTAAAAGATCACCAGTAGAAACCAAAGAATCTTCCAAAATCCCTTTTTTTCTTTTTAACTCTTACCTACAGGTAACAAATGATTACTCATTATACCTCACACATAATTACCAGAATCTAGACAACACATTGGCCATCAACGTGACATCTTAAAAAAGAGATCAAATGGGAGGAGAAAAACACATAAATTATGATACATGGGAGAAAGGAGAGTTCAGCACACTGAATTGCTGTTTCTAGTGACGTAAGGTCATCGCTATCTTTATTTCTTATAGTTGATCATTTCCATATGACCTTTTGATTCTCTTTCTTCGTTTACTGTGCACTATTTATGATAGTTTATAAAGGTGTGCATGAGAGGGGTCTCTTACCATCAAATTCTCTGGATGTTTGTTATCTTTCTGATTCCTTAGATAGTGAGATACTCTACATACCACTGCTACTTTGGTTAGACAGGGGAGGAAGGCAAGGAGGGGGAAAATTTTTGTTGTGTACTTGACTTTCCATAGGATATAGGAGAGCCATGGCTGTCTTTTTGCTCATTGTCTTTTTGTTGGTAGTTTGTTTGGTGATAAGAGTCGCTTTGGAGACCATCTCTGTCTACTGCTTAGCCCCTAGACGTATCAGACAGTTCATGGAAAAGCAAGGGGTTTGTGGTCCTCAACCAAGCTTTTTGGTTGGAAATCTTTTTCATATGGCCTCTCTTGTCCAACAAACAACCTCTTCTGACATGGGTTCTATTCACCATGACATCGTTGGCAGACTCTTACCACATTACGTTCGTTGGTCTAAAGAATATGGTAAAAAGAACCAACACCAAACAGTTGAATGTTTTTTACTTAGCTAGCTATATATATTTGTATCTTCCTGTTTTTCTTTCTCTGCGTCACCATCTTTAATCTTGAATTTGTTTCTGCGTGCAGGAAAAAGGTTCATATACTGGTGGGGTGTTGAGCCCAGGATGTGTCTATCAGAAACAGAGCTTATCAAAGAGTTGCTTTCTTCCAAAAATAGCCAAGCATTTGGGAAATCATGGCTTCAACGGCAGGGGTCAAGGCACTTCATTGGTAAAGGTTTATTGATGGCTAATGGTGAAGATTGGTTCCATCAACGCCACATAGCAGCCTCGGCATTTCAAGCAGACAAGCTCAAAGTAAGAAAAGCAAACACAGAGATTGAAATTTACTTAAAAAAAACAAAGATACCCACAAGTTGGTTTATTTTATTTTATATGGTTTTTTTGTTGGTTCTGAGTATTGGGTTTTGGCTTTTGTGGACAGGGGCGTATTGGGCATATGGTAGAATGCATTAAGCGTACACTGCAGAGCCTGCGTTCAACAGTAGAGTCAGGCCAAACAGAAGTTGAGATCAATGAGTACCTTAACTGGTTGACAGCAGACATCATATCTAGGACACAATTTGACATTAGTTATGAGAAGGGTAAGAAGATCTTTGATCTTCTCACCTCTTTGCAGCATAAATCTTCTAAAGCCAGCCAGCATTTATGGTTTCCTGGTAGCAGGTGGGTGCCCTTCCATCATCATCATCTTGATTTATTTTAAAAGATGAAATCTTTGTTTAAAGAGCAAAAAAAAATTCAATATATACTTTCTTTTTTTCTAGGTTCTTCCCTAGTAAATACAACAGAGAGATCAAGGGAGTGAAGGTGGAAATAGAGAAACTACTAATAGAGATCATTCAGAGCAGGCGTGATGGCGTGGAAATAGGGAGAAGTGCTTCCTATGGCAACGATCTGCTGGGGTTGTTATTGGCACAAGTGGAAAACAAGAAATCCAAATTCAACTTCACCACACAACATCTCATGGATGAATGCAAGACCTTCTTTTTCACAGGCCATGAGACCACTTCACTGCTTCTTACTTGGACAATTATGCTCCTTGCTTGCAATCCTTCTTGGCAAGAGAAAGCTAGAGAGGAAGTACTACAAGTATGCCAAGGCTCACCTCCTTCTGCAGATCAGCTCTCAAAACTCTCCGTGGTAAGATTTCTAAATGACTAAACTGTCTGCCATCTTTTCTTTTTTGTTTCTTTTTTAGCAACTTGTGTTAGACTAAGACTGACTAGATCTAAATGAGTTCATGCTAAGGAAGCAAACAGAGACAACCCCAAAAAATCCGAGGTCAATAGAGAGTCGTATAATTTGTAAGAGGTTTATCTTTAAACATTGACCATATATTTGCAATTTTTAGATAATTTTGTTTCCAAGGGAGTTTTTTTTTTAAACCTAACTGAGAGAGAGAGAGAGATACTATGCACATATAGTTTATTAGTTTCATGGGGTACAGATATATAACTAAAAAGGACCATAGTTTTTTAGTTTCATGGGGTACAGATATACTAAAAAGGACCATAGTGCTCTTCATTGATTGGCTGAGAGAGAGAGAGATTTTGTTTATTTGTTTATTATGCATATAATTTATTAGTTTCAATGTGCTTAGAGATTGAACTAGAAATGACCACAATGCTTTTTTATTGATTGGATGTGACATTATATATATTCTTTTATGTGCAGTTGGGCATGGTCCTAAACGAGTCATTGAGGCTGTACCCTCCTGCTGCACTGTTGCCCAGGCAAGCATTCGAGAACACAAAACTTGGTGACCTTAACATTCCCAAGGGCCTATCAATATGGATCCCAGTGCTCGCCATTCATCACAGTGAAGAGTTGTGGGGAAAGGATGCTAATGAATTCAACCCTGAAAGGTTTGCTGGAAAATCATTTGCACCTGGCAGGCATTTCATGCCTTTTGCAGCAGGCCCCCGGAATTGCATAGGCCAGGCCTTTGCTCTAATGGAAGCCAAGCTAGTCTTAGCCATGTTCCTTTCAAGTTTCAGCTTCACAATCTCAGAGAACTACAAGCATGCACCTGTTTATGTGCTGACTTTGAAGCCTAAACATGGAGTGCAGATCTATTTGAAGCCCCTTTAAGGCTTGAAGCCTTTTTTTCTCTCATACCAGTTTTGGTTTTTCTGCATGCAAGTGGAAGCATGCACAATGCCTGCCTCTTTGATGATACCTTCCTTTTGTACTTTTTAGAGAGTGCGTTTTTTTTTTCCCTGCATAGGTTTGTTATGCTTTCATATGTGGCTTTCTAGGCATCAGCAGCGGAGTAGAGTAGACTCTATAATCAATGGAAAATTGGTCTTGAATGATCTTAGAAAGTGGAAAACATTGATATAATCAATTAATGTTATCTTGTTTCAACATAAGTGGAGGAAAACTCTCTCTCTCTCTTTTAGTTGGCAAACTCGCCAAGTTGACTGCAACCCAGTGACTCAGTCCAAGTCAGGTATCAAACAGGTTAACAAGTCAGGAAAACTTATTTTGGACCTAAACTCGGTTCAAACCTGGTGAGACTCGGTGGCATGCTTAGGTTTTGGTCTGTTGCGTTCATTTCATGAAAAATACTAAAAAAAGGAAGCACAACTTATTTTCAGCAAAGAAAAATTAAAATATATATATTTCTCTCTCTCTCTCTATATATATATATATTTCAATAGGAAATATTTAATATTTTATTTTATTTTTTATATCTGACTGTCCAAATGTTATCTATATGTTTGAGTTAGTAGAAATCAGCACTCGGATCATGTTTATCTGACGTGTATGCCAGATTTTCCGATGGTTGAAAACTCAATAGCCCACAATGTATCAAATGTTCCAACCCTTCAAAAAATGAACCTTTTCATCCAAAAAATATAATCCAAGGGTCAATTCCTAATATTTTGATGTTGACCACATTCATGGGGTTAGATTAATCTAAAAACACCTCAATCCCTAAGTTTAAACTAGGGGATTGGGCAGTTTGCTATCCACTTGGGTACCAAATCATTCCCCCTTTTGAATAATATAATCAGAAAATAACCATACACGCCCTAAGAATAATGGTATTTCACAGCGTAGCCAAAAGACATTGCAATATTTCTTTCATACCTACCCACCAGATTTTTGCTGAATTTAGGGGTATTTATGATGATTTTATCCTTTCACTAAAATGTGATCAAACGAAACTCAAAAGTTTCAATAAAACTCATTTTTTGCCTGTGAAATTCAAAAAATTCAGTAAAACTAAACTTTGGCCTATAAAACTGAGATTTGCCTATACATCAAAATAGCAAAACTCAATTTATGAGATTTATGTTAAAATAGAGAATTAAAAGTAAAAGTGTCCATGTTTAATTTGCTTTTTTGATGTATAGGTGAATCTTAATTTAATTTGTTGGCAATTTTGAGTTTCACTATTTTGATGTATAGGAAAATCTCAAAAGTCAAGTTTCACAAATTGTGAAAACTCACTTTATGAGACTTACATCAAAATAGCTAATTAAAAGTGAAAGTGCCATAGTTTTAATATTTCGATATATAGACAAATCTTAGTTTCACTATTTTGATGAAAATATCAAAACTCAATTTATGAGACTTTTTTTTATATTTTTTTTCTTCTACTCTCCATCACTACCACCGTTGCCATCATTACAATTACCACCATCACCACCCATCACCGTTGCAATGGAATAGCGAAACTCAATTGCAAAATAACAACGAAACTTACACTACAAGAAACCTGTGGATTAGCGACGACCTAAATTCGTCGCTAATCCGATGCTAATCTGTCGCTAAATTGTTTAGCGACGGATTAGCGTCGAATTAGGGACTGAAAACTTTCATCGCGAATTTTTTGACGCTAAGTAGTGTAAGAACTTATCCGCCGCTAAGTCCGTCGCTAATTAGCGACGGATTAACGACGAATATGATCCATCGCGAGTCCTTCACTATTTTAAATTAGCGATGGATAATATCCGGCGCTAATCCGTCGTTAAATTTAAAAAAAAAAAAAATTGCTCGCTGCCGGCGTGTTCTCCGGCAAGGAGCAATTTTTTTGCACAGAACTGGCGAATTCCGGCAGACTGCGACTCCGTGCGGATCCGAGGGGAGCTCCTCTTCAAGTTTCCGGTCTGCCACGAGAACCAGCCGAAGAGCTTCACGGCAGGGGCGCGTTCCGGGGGGAGCTCCTCTCTTCAAGTTCCAGGTCTGCCACGAGAACCAACTGAAGAGCTTCACGACGGGGCACTCAGCTTCAGCTGCGACTCCGCGCGGATCTTCGCAAGCTGCAGGGGGAGGAGCAACGAGTACGACATCTTCGCAACTCCGGCAGGCTCTTCGCGACTCCGCGCAGATCTTCGCGACTCCGCGCAGATCTTCGCGACTCCGGCAGGCTCCAGTGGCTCCCCAACCGCAGCCACCTCTTCGTCGCCATTCTCTTCGACTCCAGCAGGTTGCAGTGGCTCTTCAACAGCAGCCTCCACTTCGTCGCCCCCTTGACATCTCGGCTCCGACGAAGCCACGACGGCTTCATCTGCGACTTCTCGTGGGGATCGACTCTTTGTGCGCGTCGTCAACGGGACTTCTGACGTCCTAAAAAGCGCCTCAAGTGGGGATGGTTTAAATTGAACAGGGGGAGGGGGGGGGGGAATAAAGGGCGGAAAAATTTTGAACGAAGGGATGGAAAATTTTGCGCCTCAGGTGGGACGAAAATTAGCGACGGAATTAGTGAGGGAATTTTTCCGTCCCTAATCCATCGCTACTTAGCGACGAATTAGGGACAAAAAAATTCCCTCGCTAATTCCGTCGCTAATTAGCATTTTTTGTAGTGTTTTAGGCGATGAAAAAATGTTGTCGCTAATCCCTTGCTAATTAGCGACGGATTTAGCGACCGAGATATTTCCGTCGCTAATTTTGCAAATATTTCAAACGTTAGCGACAAATAGTTTTCGCTCGCTAATCCGTCGCAAATTGGCGACGAAAAAAATCCATCGCAAATTTCTGTCACTAAGTAGCATTTTTCTTGTAGTGTTGGTTGTGAAACCTAGTTGCTATAGGACTAGCAAAACCTAGTGGTAGTGGTGATGGTGATAATGGTGGTGGTAGTGATGAAAATGGTGATGGTGGCAATGATAATGGTGATTGTAGTGGTAATGGTGATGATGAAACTGGTGATAGATCATGGTGGTGATGACAATAATGATGATGGTGGTGGTGATGATAATGGCAGAGAAGTTGTGGTAGTGATCATGATGGTGGAGAAATGGTGATAGTGATGGGGAGTGAAAGAAAAGAGGTTGTAAAAAAAAAGTAGGCATCATAAATTGAGTTTCACTATTTCAATGTAGAGGCGAATCTCAGTTTCGTTGGCAAAAATTGAGTTTTGCTAAATCACATTTAGTGAAATGGCAAAATCATCAAAAATACCTTAAAATTCAGTGAAAATTGGGTGGGGGGTATGCAAGAAACATTGCGAAATCTTCTAGCTACACTCTAAAATACCATTATTCTCAGGGATAATATGATAATTTTCTATAATCTAATAGTAAAAATATACATATTTTTAGTAGATAATAAAAAATTGAAAACATAATATGTTATAAAAATATTTATAATAATGAAGCTATATATATAGGAAAACCCATAACAGTGGACATGTTTTCTATTGAACTAATGTTGGACATGCCTTGCACATTTGATTTGCACAAAAAAAAAAAGCATTGGCATGGTCACCACCGCTGCTAATGCTCTAAGTAGAAAATGCACATTTAGAGGAGGTCGCGACCCTGCTAAATGTACCTTTTAAAAAAATTGATGCTCTACCGCTGATCTTTGCATGATTAGCAGCGGATATGTGTTCGATAATAGTGAACAATTGCTCATCCACTGTTACGGCCTCGTCATTCTCTCTCTCTCTCTCTCTCTATATATATATATATATTAGATTTTTTGTATATATTAAAAATAAATTATAGAAGCATTTGATTTGTTAGAGTTGGTTGATTATCTAGTTGGACCCTAAACAGGTTGCAACAAGTTAGGACTAGCAAAGCTAGATTTACTCCGCGGTGGGCAGGAGACCTCAAGGGGTTTTACCAACCAGAAGTCAGTCAATGTGCGGTCAGTGATCAGGAGTCCCTTGGATTATCCAATAAATAAAAAGAAAAAGTTAGGACTAGGTGCGCAAGACAAATTTTTTTTTTCGAAAGGCAAGCTGGGGTTAGGCAGACCCCTACAAGTTACACAACATACCATTGGGTTTTGAACTTGCAACATCCCAACACATGGTGACATGCACTAACAACTCCTATCAAACAAGTAGAGCCCCCATTGGTCATATTTGGTTAAAGCAACTTGCGACAATGGGATCCCAATATTAGGAATGACAATAGGGAATGAAACCTGGTTGCAACTATTAGGGGCGGCTTAAGAGAAATTGAGACCCTAGGCAAAGCCTCCAAATGAGGCCCTAATTTGTTTTTCATTGTACATAAAGATTCTATTATTTATTAAAGGGGTTGCACCTTTTTTTTTTTAAATTCTTAATATCTTTCATATTTACTAATTGGGTTTATATATATATATATATATATATATATATATATATATATATATATATATATATATATATATATATATATATATATATATATATATATATATATATATATATATATATATATACTCAACATGCAAGCTAGCTCCCTTTACTATTCACAGTAAACATTGCACATGCCTTCTGTAGATGGAAACAAATAAGAGAAAGTGGACATAACATATGGAAGTAGGCAGCTGCTCAAGACTCATGACCCACGACCCTACACTACCAGTCTATCAAGGTCCTTTTGGATAAATAATCCTCTCCTAGTGTATTGGTCACTGGGTTTTGGACACTTCACCGACCACAACGCCCAGCCTATAACCCAGTTGACAATGCTACCAAATTATTCTGCTAGCTTCAACAACCTCATAGGAAGCATGCAACTTTGTAATCAATTTCTATCTTCCTCACTAAAGAGCTTAAGAAACATTTTTACAAAGAGTAAAATTTCAAAGCCACATTCTTCTACAATTTCATGATTCTGCCTAGACCAACATATTTACATATTTGACACAATAAAAAGAATGAGACAAACTCGTAAAACTTGGATGAGAGGAAAGCTAACTTAGCTACAAGAGCCTATTATAGTTAGAGTCCGTCCACTTAAGTTGGTTAAGAAGTCTTGCCTCATTTTTTAACAAAAAAAAAACTCAAGGTAAGTTCCTTGCCATCAAGGCACTCGAGCTCATGTAGAGTCTTAATTAATTAATTAATACAAAGGATAAACAAATTTAGACTATGGAGTTAAGTCCAATAACGCTATGAATACATCACCACATGGACCTCCTGCTAGCTAGATAATTCTAATATTGCCCAATTTGTTGGCTAGCACTACATTGCAGAAATGAGTTTGTACAGTCTGGTGTTACATCAGACACACATGAAACGGATGCAGGAGGTGCATTTGCTGATGTCTCAGGTGAGGTCACACCACCAACACTACATACTTGAGACGACAAACCCACTTTGAGATTTGAGGCCCCTCCAAAACAGGAGGTCCTAGGCCAGCCGGCCCTGGCAACTACTCTGTCATTGTGAGAAAAATAAGTCATTTATTACCAAAATACTCTCTCATTGTGAGAATATTTTAGATTTACGTTTGACGTAAAGAAATAAAACCCTTAGCAATTCAAATACGATAAATCACAAGCAATGCAGTGAAAACGATGGATATGTAGAAGAAAGAAAGGATAAGGATCTGGAAACCCAAACCGAAAAGGGGCATCTTTCTCATCATTTCTTTCTTGTTTCAAATCAACCAGAAAAATGACAGTCACAAGCAGAAACATCGATCCAAATTGATATTCATATTTTAATCGTCAATAAAACATTTAAAAGTCAGGCCTGCTTCTCATGATTGCACATTAATTTGAATTTTAAAAAGTTGGTCCCACTATTCTAGATATATTTTTCACGAGTTAATTCAAGAGATTCCAAAGTAGCACGACAAAACTAGTAACCATGCTTTAAGAGAAGACACGAGCGTATGGCTTGAGTGACAATTTAAAAATTGAGAAATTTTTCAAATGCATACTTAAAGTTTTGGCTATAATAAAAAATACAGCTAAGATTTTATGTTGTTAAAAAACTTAAATTTGTGTTCTATTAATCAAAAGCAAATTTCTATCCATTTAACTTGGGTAACCATTAAAAGTGCCCTTCTTCTCAAAAAAAAATTGGGTAACCATTAACCTAAATTGAATTAATACGGTAAAGATACTAATTTACCCTCAAAACAAAACTTTTTCTGAAACAATTTTCAAAAATGCAAAGTTTTTTCAGATAATAAAAAATACCAAACTTTTGGTAATTACAACACATTTAATGGCAACTTTGACAGAAGTAAAACTTTGATTTTTTTGATTAACCATGAAAAAGTTTGATGTGCTTTTAACAACACTGAAAACTTAAGCGTAATTTTTATTATTGCATAAAATTTAGGTGTGCTTTTGAAACTTTCTCTTAAAATTTTAAATATTAAGTCAAGGTGATGCAGCCCCGTTGCCTAAAAAAATTGTCAGACTGACTATTGAAAACAAAAATTGACACAAACAACCTACTACAATCATTTCTTAGTACGATGGACACTTAATCACTAGTCCCTGAAATTATATTTTATGCACATCAGTCGTTATTGCAAGCATATGATATTACTGTTTGCAGCACTCTTTCTGACTGCCATTGATAAAGTTGGAACGACGTACACGACTCTTCGAATAATATGAAGGAAGCAAAACAAAATATTCATGGCAAGCAGTCACCAAAAGCTATGTTAAGTCTTGAATCTCTCTTAAAAAAAAAAAACTCTTGAATCTTGATTCTGTTGGCAGCATTACCGCTATCTGCTGGCGGCTAAACAAAGGATAACTTTTTTTTTCCATGGGTTTAGAAATCATGACATTCTTTCAGCTTGATGATATTCATGAGCTGCTCTTACTAGATAAGTAAGAAGCTCTAGGGAAATAAATGATCAATTTCAATCAAAGTAGCCACTGACATACACATACACATACACATAAATACATACCATGGCGGGGGTTGCTCGTGTGGCCAGCGTGGTGGTTGTAAAGGCGTTGAGTTGAAGAAGTCGGATCAAAACCTGCTGGTGCATGAGTGTATCAGTAACTTTCAGAGGAATAAGGCAGGGTGGTTGTGAGGCCCCACCAGGGGTTTACTACAACAGAAACGATTGATGGCGACGACAGGCGCGGGAGGGTTCCTCATCATAAAAAACAGTGCATACCATGGCATGCTTATGAAAAAACATGAGGTACCATTAGGATGCATTTTCAATTCTCTTGATTAATTGTTGAAGTTAGTGGATGATAATCCCTTCCCAGCTGGTTTCCTTCTCAAGGCAAACACAAAAGAGAGAGAGAGAGAGAGAGAGAGAGAGAGAGAGAGAGAGAGAGAGAGAGAGAGAGAGAGTTTCATGGTCCCCATGGGGCAGTACCTCTTAGTGCGTCGTGATGCATACATGAATTAAAAAAGAACCGATAGCATGTGTATATGAGAGAGAGAGAGAGGTCGGTGATGTGGAGGGAAAGAGGAAGGCTAGCTGGGGCATTTGGAAAGCTTTGCACGTGGAACCGCACTTTGATATGAGTTGATTAACACTGACCAAATCCATGATAAAAGAATGTAAGATCGTGATGTATTTGACGCATTTGATTGAAGTGCATGAGAGGGGCACATGATTTTTGTTAAGTCAAAACATGTGGAAGGTGTTAATGGATCAAGGATAAGGTATATCTTCATCAAATTAGTGCTTGGATAAATGCATGCGTGTGAGTTGTATTCTGTATTTTACTATAGCAGTTTTGGAGAATCATGATAGCTTTTCATGTTTTCAACGGTTGCTCCTGTTCATACTGCGCATTCAATTTGAAAGAAGGTATAATATATTAGAGAAACAAAATAGCGTCAGGAAACAGGTGTCGAGCAGTCACCAAAGTTTCATTACAGGGTACATAGAACGAAAATAAAAAACAAGAACTGGTAAAATAAATCAGCTGCGACGCTCCTGACACTGAGCCAACCCTACGATCCTCAATTGAATTGACGTACTGCAATGATGACAGTAAAAAATAGCGATATATCTTGCCGTTATTGTTTTATTTTTTACCATTATAGGCCTATAACAGCAAGAATTCTCGCAAAGAATTCTTGTCAAGAAGTCGCCAAAAAAATAGCCTTTATTGAGTAACAACGATGATATTTATAGCTCAATGTTAAAAGGTGGACCAACACCAGCAAAAAATCTTGCTGAAACAGAGAACACCAATAACAGCATGACAATCTTTAATGATGAAATTGTTTTCATGATGAGATAGAATTGGTTCGCCCTTATAGGCGAGATAAAATTAACTTGCCGTTATAGAATGTAACAGTGAGACAGGGATCTCACAATAATAAGTTATAAACCTGCAAACAAAAAACAAAAGTTTGTTGAAATTTAAATATAATTTATGATATCTTCAATCAAACTTTTTAATCAATTAAGGAATATTGTTGCTTTAAATTTATGTGTCATATTTCAATTTTCATGTCATCGTTACAAATAGTATCTAATATAGTCATTGTGCAGTTACAAAGATATTTTCCATATTCTAATAAGAAAGACATTATAAATGTAAAAACATATGAAACAAACTCTCAACCAGATTAAATGAAATAACAAGATAAAATATGCACCCGTGTAAAAGGCTTGAAATAAACTTTTGCGAGACTAACATTAAAGGTCAAAAAGCAGCAACAGTAAATATAAAAATGTGATCTTAATCAAACCTGACAGAAAGTACGATGGTAAAGGTTAAAGACACCATCACCCTGTATCATGGGAAGAAAACAATAGAATTAAAGCTACCTGATACTCAGCAAATTCTATTGCCATAGTCTTTAAGGTCTTGTCTGCTAGTTAAAGCAATTTATGGGCCTCCTGACTCAACCAAATATCATTTGTGTTGATAAGAATATCAAGACACATGACACAAATTCAAATGCTCCCATATTTATTGTCACCTAATTGAAGCAGTAGAACTTGATCTGTGTTAATTCATGAGATTATCAGGAGGCACGTGAACAAGCCAACAGAGCCAAGCATCAGGCTACAGAGTCTCAGCTATTTATCCTGAATATCAAGCTGAGCACGGCTTAGTCAATCCAGGCCAATCAATCACTGTTATTATTGTTCTTCTCCTTTTATTGCATCCGGTTTTGCTTTTGATAAGAAATGAAAGAACAGAGAGGAGAAAGTCAAGTTGCAACCCCATGACTCAGACATACACATGCACGCAAGCATGCTCAACAGTATGAACATTGAACACAATATATTAACAAGTATTAGATTAAAGAAAAGTTGTCCAAAGCTTGCACGAGCTTGGCATGCTTATTTCAAGCACAAGAACTATATTCACAAACTCAGCTTCTCAGCCTAGTTCTCAAACATGAGCAAGCCCTTGTTTCTTACACCCAAGAAATCTACGGCGAAGCCACATGAAGTTATGAGAATCCATTTTAATTGTAGATCAAAAGAAAATGATTAAAAAAATCTATATAAATATTGATGAAACACCATACTTTGCATACCACATAAGAGATGATGAGACATAGTAGCAAGAACTGAAGCATTCAGAATGGATAGACAATTCTCTATGAAGAAAGCAAAAATTATATAACTAATTACATATGCTCGGATTCAGATATCCATCGGATTCAGTTGTAAAATCCTAAACCAAATTCGAATCCAATTTACTTTACCGAACCCAACCAATCAAAGTCCAATTCAGGTCAGGATCAAATGTTTATCTGATACGGTCATATCTCTAGAAAGAATCCCATGGATATGTATTTTGACAAACCTGAAAGGAAAGGTTCTCCTATAGTGACCCAAAAATCATCAAGGTTTTCAGCTTGTTTGATCCATATAAAACCAGAATCCCCTTGACACTTTGAATACATAAAAAAGTATTGACTACAACATAAAACATTAAGACCTCATAAAAAAAATCGTAGGCACAAAGAAAAATATTCTATGGCACATAAATCTTCACACATCCAGAAGGAAGCCAGTATCCAGAAAAGCCTGATTTTTCACTTATCAAAAAAGAAAAATTTGCATCTCTATACACTTCAATGCACATAATCAAATCTAAGATGAAATATATCACCTCCTTGTATAATTGTATTGCCTCCTTATAGAATTGTTGTTTTGAATATCCATATAATTTCCTCAACTTGGCAATTGAATATGCATTTTTAAGCTGCCACAAAGATGATGTAAACACAATAAGCCACAAATTTTAATGATTGCATTTGAAAACACCAAAACCAGCAAAAGAGAAAGGTCAGACAGATCTCGCTCAAGTTAATAATCAAATGCAGTAAAACTAATTTGATTACTACATAAGAAAATTTTTATTTAAACATCCATACTTCGTTTTTGGAAAAAAATGCAACTTTGATATTTTGTAAAATTTTAAACATTTGTTCCACACCACATAAAGGAAAGAATAACAAAGGTAAATATGTAGGAAAAGGAAATCCAAGAAAAAAATATTAGCTACCTTAATCAATGTTGTAACCATAATGACAAAAGTTAAAAACGGCAATTTATGGCCTCAATTTTTTTCATGAGTTTTTGAAAAATTCAGAATAAAAGGCAAGATCGCACCCTCACATTTCTTTTCTTCATACATCAAAAAGAGAAAAACACAAAGATCTCACTCCCAATGCTGACTTAAAAAAACACGACACACAAAAACACTAACAATAACAACAGTTCACAATAAGCCTTAACCCGAAAAAAAAAGAGGGATTGGAAAGGAAAGAAAAAAATCCTAACAATGCAAACAAAAAGTTTCAATTTTAGGACAACTCAGGAGAAGATTGAGAAGGAGCAAGCCTTTGCCCCACAATGCGTTTGAACGCAACCACTGCACCATGGGAATCAAAATATACTCATATGCACAGATCAAAGGCAGATGAGGCTCCCTCGATGCCTTTCACCAAAGGCGATCAACACTATCAAGTCACAATCGGGGACAACAACTCCATGAGTTGCATCCATTCAAGAGCTGTTTGAAGGGAGAGATTGGGGCCCAATACCATGTCCCATCCATCATTATGCCATCGATCAACCCTTATGTCTAGTTGCACGGTAAAGGGAAGGAAAGGCGATCATAAGTGGTGAGTCTAGTAGCCACAAGTCCTTCCCAAACAAGGTGTCCAAACTATTGCCAATCTTAACAAAATACCCGCCTGCGATGAGGTCCACCACTTTGCTCCATGCTTTCCAAATGCCGGACCCTGATTTCCATTTGCAACTGGTTGCCCACCACCAAGGCCAAGCATGCAACTCATAGTTGGCCCTCATGACAATGACCCACTTCTTGTCCACAATACACAAAGACCAAATCCATTTGATATGAAATGCTATGTTCAATTTCTGCAATTTTTCCAACCCCAAGCCACCATGATCAAGAGATTGGGACATGAGTTCCTAAGGCACCAGGTGGGGCACCCCTTTCTGGCCACCCTAGATGAACTTCCTAATAGCCTTCGTGATTCTTTTTTCAACATTGGCCAACATGTTAAGAATCTGCAAAAGGTGAGGGGATAGTAAGAAGCACACACCTCACCAAAATGATCCTCACCGGAGCCGCAAAAGAATGGCCAAACCAACCATCAGTCCTATTAAAGACCTGATCCTCCACCTTAATTCGCCCAATGGGTGTCTCTAGTGACATCCATATGCAAAAGGAGGCCATCATGCAACTAAAGATGATCGTTGCAATATAGTAGACACATCATCCCCCACATTAAAGAGTAACACTTGGCTCTTGTTCTCATTTACCTACAAACCAGAGATAGCCGAAAAACATTTCAAAACTAACCATAATGATCACAGATTCTGCATAGTTGCCTCCCAAAAAATTAAGAGGTCATTCACGTATAGAAAATGGCTAAACCAGGGACTCCGAGGTAAAGAATCCCCCTTGAATACTTCATTCTCATGAGCAACATCAAGCATAGAGGAGAGGCCTTGCATAGCAATATTAAATAGTAGGAGGGAAACCCCTTGCTTAAGACCATGTTGGGGCATTAAGGGCCAATTTGCATGTCAAGAAAAACACTCCTTTTCCGTGGCAAAATTAAAAAAAACACGTGTAATTTTTGTGCATTTATACAAACTAAAGAAACTCAATCCTCAACTCAATCGAGGACCTCGTTTCTACCAAAGGGGTAAAATGCATGGAATCATTTTTCGACCACCCCTCGTTGGGAAACGAATCCACACATTATATTTTCTCTCATTTTTGCCTCCTTTTTTCTCCTTTGCAACCCTTTCTTCTCCGCCGAGCATAACCGAAGGAAGGCCCCCATCTTCTCCTTTGCTGTTGAGCAGAACCGAAGAAGGCCCCCATCAAGTTTGCTCTCAAAACTCTCTCTCTCTCTCTGTGTGTGTGTGTGTGTGTGTGTGTGTGTGAAAACCTCTCTCAGACTATTCTTTTTCCCTAAGCATTCTCTTATTCTGTGGTTTTTTGGGTGATTGGGGAGGTGGTTTCCTTCCTCTTTGATTTTTTTATTTTTTTTGTATGATGGTGTTTTATGGTGGTGGGTTTTTACCTATGGTGTTCGTGTTCCATGGAGGTAGTTTTTTTTTGGTATGATGGTGTTCTCTGATTTAGATCTTGGGAAACCAGTCTTTATCGAGATGAATTTTTTTAAGCTAAATTCTGACCATTTATTATTATGTATTCCCATGTTTCCTTCCTAGCCATTCATTTTGTAAGATACTATGGCTAATTGAATGAAATATGTTAAGCACAAGACTGGATTTCATAGGCTAAAAGGCCATTTGTGAACCACATGGTTAGCATTATGTCTGCAGCATTGTTGCAAGTCTTACGGTCTCTTGGTACTTCTCATGCCACCATTCTGGTTCTCTTTGAGCCACTTTGAGGCGATGATGAGGTAAAAGTATATTTTAAGAGGCTTTATAACATAATTGGGTGGCTAAATATGTTTTCCCAACTTGTTTGATGTGTTTTTCTATTACGATTGCCGATTTCTCGTATCATCCAACTTTATCCAAGTTTCAACCTTTCACCTCTTTGTGGAAATCAAATGCCACATGCCAAAAAGCAAGGTTGAAACCTTTGTCATCTAGGATTAGGCAATTTCAATAGCCCCCAACACTTAGCATCACATTAACTTCCACCCATATACCAGCACTCTTGTTGGATCATAACCCATATCCCAAGTCCATTTCATATTTTGCATCTCAATTGATTCACAATTTTGTTATTGTTTTAGAACGTATTTGAGTGTAGCCCTTTTTTCAACTGCTTCTACTAGGTCATCTGTGTGTGTGTGTGTGTGAGAGAGAGAGAGAGAGAGAGAGAGAGAGAGAGAGAGAGAGAGAGAGAGAGAGAGAGAGAGAGAGAGCTGAGTATCTAGATTGGATGTTAATGCATATTTGGATCTACATCATGAGCTAAGTAGTGCATAGAAAAGCATTTTCCATGATGCATAGACAAACAGTAAAAATCACATCCCTTCCTCTTTCCTCTCCATAAACAAACATGGTATTTGTAATCATTGAAGAACTAAAATGAAATGATTTAAAGTCTTTGCAAATTTGTTTTCTTTGATGAATTATTTTTTGTGACATGCAAACATACCAAAAAGGTTCACCTTTGCCACCATTTATGGAAACACTAGTAGAGGAGGAAGACAAGAGGCACTTGATCCAAGAGATCGATCTGCTTCTAAAGTCCATCTTGCTTAGGCATAACAATATGCAATCCCAGATTGAATCAACAGTCTTTGCTAAATCAACTTTAAAAACAAATGCAGTCTTCTTCACCTCATGGATATGATGTAAAACTTCATGTGCTAATATCACACACTCATAAAGTCGACCTAGGATGAAGGCACATTGCACTGGATGAACCACCTTATGAATAACATTCTTAAGCCGTTCTGTTAGTGCTTTTGAGATGACCTTGTACACAACCAAACAAAGAAATGGGACAGAGATGACTAATGTCATCAACTCCCCCCTCCGTAGGGATAAGAATTATCATAGTTTTGCAAAGCTCAGCCGAGAGCTTAGCATTGTCATAGAACTGATGAAGTCTCCCTCACACATCTCCCAAATAATAGTAAAGAATTCTATAGGGAATTTGTCTATACCTGATGCTTTATACATAGATAGGGCCCAAACATCCCCTTTGATCTCATCTTTCGAGAAAGGCATCTCAAGAGAGAGGTTGTCCACTGTTTGAAGGACCGGTAGGCAAAAGTCCTCCAAGTAGTGAGGCAAATTCAAATAAGAATAAAAATGTTGTTTAAAGAATGAGGTCACCTCATTAATGATAGCATCACCTTTCACTCGAGCACCATTATTGGAAATCACCAAAATGAGGTTATGACGACGTCTTTGCAAAGCGTATGAGTGAAAATATGACAAGTCCGCATCTGCATGCTTCAGCCATTACACCTTACTACGTTGCCTCCCATGAATCTCATCCTTGAGGCGCCATTCTTTAATCAAAGCGATCAATCTATCTTGGTCCAACGAGTTTTGTTGGACTTCAACCTGCAGTAGGTCACCCCCCACCGATTCTTCTAGTGTGTGTAGCTCATCCCCCCAGAAAGAGATCAAAACAAACTTGGTTCTGCCTTGCTTCCTGGATCAGTCAATTAATTTTTCCCCAACATATGCAATTTTCTTAACGATACACATCACAACCCATCTATATTGAAAATTCGTGTACCACCACCCCTTTAACAATTTCAATTTTTTTTTCTCATGAAGCCACCAAAGTTCAAGCTTGAATCCCCTCGACTGGCCTGACGACCTTCCCCCCATTTAACTGTAATGACTACATGAATCGAGGGTCCAAAGGATGCTCTTGAAAGAGGGAGGAGGACAAGATAAACCTATCCAATTTACAGAGGCAAGGGGAATTCCAGTTATTGGACCATGTAAATCTTCCACCCCATGTGAATGTCTATCAAGTTCTATTTTTTCAAAAACTCCGCAAATCTACTCCAAAATCATACTTATTTAAATTGATAAAATTGTAGACAAAAGATTGTTTTTCAGCGACCCCCAAGCCACACATTCCACATACCGATCTACATGAGAAAACATAATTAAAAACCCAATCCAGGAGGAAAAGCTCAGCAAACACCTTGCTGGCCAAACATGTTGGTGATCATTCCCGCCTTGCTCTTGAGGCACTGCAAAACGTGCACCCTGGAGGGGCCAGTTGTACGTCGATCCCTCAACAACCTGAGCAAAGCTTAGGCCTCTACTGCACTAAGGACCTTGGCTCAGTCGTACATAGATTCTCCCGCCCACCATGCGAAACTTACGTGTCCATAGAGGGTTCACCCCGTCACCCATTCTCACCTCGCTAACCTTACACATCTTCTGCATTCTTGCCTTCTTCTCTCTAACATCCCCCTCAAGGGATGACCACACATTCAATTGAATGACCTTGATCACTAGTTCGCCATATATATATTATTCAAATTCAAATATCGGTTCACAAGTCCAGCCTACAAATTAGGAAGACAAATCGAGCCAGCCTCCAAATCAGGAAGACAAATCGAATTCAAATTCATGCTTGAGTTCACATCCTACAAATCAAGAAGAAGGATCAAGACACGATAAAGAATGTTTTGTTAGTTAACACTTGTATAGTTACAACTGTACCATGTATACAAACTCATGTATCTAACTGTTTCTAATTAAACGCTAATGCACATTGTACACCATAGAAAAGTGTGTTAAGTCATTCTTTTCATGGTATCAGAGCATACCAACAATTTGAGCATTATCGATGGCGTCAAGTTCAACCTTTCCCCACAACAATTCAATTTCGACCACATCCTCGATGAGTGTAGATTCATCGTTTTATCTTCATCCATCTGACAGCCCTAAAACCAGTTTGGATTCACAACCATTAGTTGGAGACAACTATTATGTATGGCATCGCGCCATGTGTATGGCGCTCAGTATGAAAAACAAACTCGGCTTTGTTGATGGATCAATACCAAAGCCCGAATCATCCTCGCCTGATGCAACTGTTTGGAAAATGTGCAACGACATGGTACTGTCATGGGTCCTTAATGCCATTCACAAGGATCTTGCGGCAAACATGATATATGCTGAAACTGCAGCGAAAGTCTGGAATGAACTCGAAGACCGGTTCTCACAGTCCAACAACCCCCGAATATATCAAATTCAACACGAGATCATCAACCATAAACAAATGCAAGGTTTTGTATCTACATACTTCAATAAACTCAAAGGAATGTGGGACGAGTTATCCACATACATTCTGATCCCCACATATTTGTGTGGAGCCATGAAATGCTTAAATGATGTACAACAACAAGGACATCTTATTCAGTTCCTTATGGGACTCAACGATAGCTTCGACGCTATTCACAACCAACTCCTTCTCATGGAGCCCATGCCTTCGGTCGCCAAGGCGTATGCACTAGTCATTCAAGAAGAACGACCGTGTGACGTAAGAAGTATATCAATGTTTGAGTCAGTTGGTGCACCGACTACCGACTGAAATTGCAGTTGCCGTTAAAACATTTTCCACTCGAGAAATTAACAATAAATGGCGACCAAATTGTCCTAGGTCAAAGTGCAAGCATTGTGGAAAACTCGGCCACATTAAAGCTAAATGTCTTTATATTCATGGCTTCCCACCACGTCAAGGAGAATCTTTTTCGACACGGGCCAATGCCAATGCTATCAGCGCAAATGTTGCAAATATAAACCCCCAATTACAGTTTACTCCAGATCAGTATGAGAAAATCACGGCTCTCATAAGCCAAGGCAACCTAAACCATGTAGCAAATCTTGCAGGTATACTCTCCTCTCAACCCAAGTATGCGTTTTTGTCCACAAATCAAATGTGGGTCATAGATACAGGTGCAACCGATCATATGACCAACAACATTCACAACTTAATTTCTCTTGTACAATCTATATGTCCACCTGTAGGGATGCCTAATGGATCAACCAGTCAAGTTTCACATTTTAGTAATGTCGAGCTGGCACCCAATATCACCTTGTCCAATGCTCTATGCATTCCAAATTTTTAGTTCAACCTAATATCTGTTAGCAAGCTTATTCGAGATAACAATTGTGAAATCATATTAAAAAAAGATCACTGTATTTTGCAGGACCCTTACTTGAAGACGAAGATTGGAGTGGGTAGGATGCATAATGGACTATATATTTTTGAGATGGATGGTAAAGTTGCTTTGAATGTTAATTCACCTTCTCTTTGGCATTTTAGACTTGGACACTTGTCAAACTCTAGAATTAACCCTTTGATTAATTCAAATAAAATTCCAGCTAGTTTCATTCATGATCCTTGCTTTATTTGTCACAAGGCTAAGCAATCTAGATTGCTCTTCCCTCAAAGTTCAATATCCACCCACAATCCCTTTCAATTGATTCATTGTGATGTTTAGAGACCGTATCACACATCATCCACAGATGGAGCACGATATTTTTTCATCATTGTTGATGATTTTAGTCAGAGCACTTGGATTTATTTGATGCGCTACAAATCTGAAACGTTTGGTTTCATTCAACATTTCCTTTCTCTCATTTTAATGCAATTTCAAACTCAAGTTTTAAACATTCGATCCGACAATGGCAAATAATTTTTTTCAAATGAAATGATCTTATTTTTGGCCAAAAAGGGAATCAATCACCAACACAGTTGTGTTGCAACGCCTCAACAAAATGGGGTCGTTGAATAAAAACATAGAGATTTGCTCAACATTGCCCGTGCGTTAAGATTTCATGAAAATTTACCCATCAAATTTTGGGGAGAATGTATATTGACCGCAATCTACCTTATAAATCGTCTTCCATCTCAACCGCTTAATGGAAAATCACCATATGCGATTCTATACAAGAAAATGCCCAATTATCATCACCTCAGAATTTTCATATGCCTATGTTATGCGCATAATATACACGCTTCTCACAAATTCGATGCCTGTGCCCGTATATGTATATTTATTGGATATCCTTATGGTCAAAAGGGTTATAAATTATATGATCTCGATAACCAAAATATTTTCATAAGCTGTGATGTAAAATTTTATGAAAATAACTTTCCTTTTCAAAATAATTGTGATTCCACTGATGATAGGTATGTCATCCCCAAACCACCAATAGAATTGCTTGAAATGGGACCTAATCCAATCACCATACCCACTTCACCCAATTCCGATTACCGTCCTGACCACCACATTTCTCAACGTGACTCACCAACCAATCAATCTCGCTGATCTTCACGTCATCGCAACCCTCCATCATATCTCTCTGATTATATATGCAGTTATGCCACTACCCACTCACAATCAACAAATTCAAGTGGGACTCTAAAAAGTACTCGCTATCCCAATTTCAAATATCTCAGATACAATAAATTTTCACCATCCTATCAAGTGTTCCTTGCAGCCATCACTCATACTTCAGATCCAAAGAGTTTCACCCAAGCCATGAAACATCAACATTGGCAAGACACAATGGCAAAGGAAATTCATGCTGTGGAAGACAATCACACTTGGTCGTTGGTCACATTGCCTCCAGACAAACAAGCCATCAGTTGCAAGTGGGTTTATAAAACGAAATATAAATCCGACGAATCCATTGAGCGTCACAAGGCTCGACTAGTAGCAAGAGGATTCACACAAATTTACGGATTAGACTATCATGACACATACGCACCAGTTGCCAAAATTACCACCGTTAGGCGTCTACTCGCCGTTGCAGCTATTCGAAACTGGCACCTCCATGAAATTGATGTAAATAACACATTTTTACATGGAGACTTACATGAAGAAGTCTATATGCAAGTACCACCGAGTTTTTCATGAAAAGGGGAGAATCTTGTTTGTAGACTACACAAGTCTATATACGGTCTCAAACAATCACCCCGCAACTGGTTTTCAAAAGTTATCATGTTATTTGATCCAATTAGGATTTGCTCAATCCAAAGCTGATTACTCACTATTCTCACGCAAAAGAGGTGCTTCACTTACCTTGGTCTTAATATATGTCGATGACATTATCTTAGCTGGTAATGATCTCAATTACATCCAGCTTCTCAAGGCCAATATCAATCATCGTTTTCAACTCAAAGACCTTGGAGTGACGAAATACTTTCTTGGCATTAAAATGGCACTGTCACAAAAAGGGATATTTTTATCTCAACGCAAATATACCCTCAACATCATTGACCAAGTTGGATATCTGGGTGCTCGACCATCTTCTGTTCCCATGGACTCCCTCCACAAACTCACTAATGATGTTGGGCATCAACTTCAAGACGTGAGTGCCTATAAAAGACTCGTTAGAAAGCTTATCTACCTCACAATAACTAGACCCGATATAATGTATGCGGTACATACTCTCAACCAATTTATGGGCACACCACGACAACCACACATGGATGCAGCTCTTCGTCTTGTTAGATATCTCAAGAACAGTTCTGGACAAGGAATTCTTCTATCTAGCACAAGTTCTTTACAACTCATTGGTTATTGTGACTCTGATTGGGCTGCATGCTCAATAACCCGACGATCCACAACTGGATTATGCACGATGCTCGACACAAGCCTCTTGTTGTGGCGCACCAAGAAACAAACTACAGTTTCACGATCTTCAGTTGAAGCTGAATATCGGTCCATGGCTACAACCAGCTGCGAGCTCACTTGACTGAAATATCTCCTCTTAGATCTGGATGTCAATCATACTCAACCAATGCAGTTATATTGTGACAATCAAGCGGCTCTCTACATTGCTGCAAATCTCGTCTTTCATGAATGAACAAAACACATTGAACTTGATTGTCACCTCATTCTTGACAAGATTCAAACTAGCTCCATTCAGACATATTACATCTCTACTTCATCTCAGCTAGTTGATATATTCACCAAGGCACTAAACCAATCAACGTTTTATGCACTTAAGACCAAGTTGGGTGTGTTTGACCCACACGCCCAACTTGAGGGGGAGTATTCAAATTCAAATATCGGTTCACAAGTCCAGCCAACAAATTAGGAAGACAAATCGAGTCAGCCTCCAAATCAGGAAGACAAATCGAATTCAAATTCAAGCTTGAGTTCACAGCCTACAAATCAGGAAGAAGGATCAACACACAATAAAGCATGTTCTGTTAGTTAACACTTGTATAGTTACAGCTGTACCATGTATACAAACTCATGTATTTAATTGTTTCTAATGAAACGCTAATGCACATTGCGCACCACAGAAAAGTGCGTTAAGTCATTTTTTTCACACACACACACACACACACACACACACACACATATATATATATATATATATATATATATATATATAGAGAGAGAGAGAGAGAGAGAGAGAGAGAGGTCAATTTTGATTGTCAAGTCGAGCCAAACTTGAGTTCATAACGAGTTTGCGCTGGTTTGCTTATAAAAGAAAATACATTTTGGTTGAAAGTAATAGGAGATGAACTCTAAGCCTATTAAGCTGGCTAGCTTATAAGAAAACATATTGTTTCAAAGCTGGTGACTACACAATTTGAACTCTAAACCTATTGTTTGCGAGCCAAATGCTTCAACTATTTATTCTACACTACTAAACAAGTTGAATCAAACACCTGTTGTTCGTATCCAATTCATTGAGCCTATTTTAGGCGTTTGAATGAGCTCTTTGTTTTGAGCATGGGCTGCACTATGAGTGGCTTGTCTTGTTATCCAGCATTCAACTCTTTTTCTTTTCCACGCATTAGCAATGAAGTTCACATTTCCCATTCCAACAAGGTTAGAACTAGAGCTGTCCACAAGGGCATGCTCATTTGGTAAGGGTAACTTGTGAATTCACCAAGTTGACGGGATGTCATGAGTTCTAAACCTAAAACAGGTATCTCTGACTGCAAGGTCGATGTACTTCCGGGTGAGAGAGAGGACCTCATGGGTTTTATCAACCAGAGGCCTACCAATGTGGTTGGTGATGATGGTGTTTACTCTTGGCCTTTCAGAAAAAGAAAAAAAAGGAAAGGTTAAAAGTAGGGCTTGAAAGTGAGGTGAGGTGTTGATGGCTTGGCTTGTAACGAGCTCATTCAAAGATATAAAATCAGCTCTCAGAGCCGAAACAAGTCAGCAAGTGTTTGGCTATACAGGTATAAGCTTGTGAAGTATTAATAAATATATTTTACATCACAATGTGCAGTGTGGAGCTAATAGTTAAAGTATTTTGACTTAAAGACAATAGGGCTAGAGTGCAAATTAATCCTATTGCTTCCAGCTTCTTGGCTGCCCGTTTACCAGCCCAAGTTAAGATCCTGTTAACAACCAAGGCAATCTTATCTACTCGCTATTGATAAAAGACATTTATGCAATTTTGTTATGTCACCGTACCACCCACCTTCTTAGGAAAGGAATCGCCTCACCCCCCACCATATGAGGCATCATTTCATCTCTCGTGGTAAATGGACTGAGTGTTTATATAAGCCATGTATCACATCCTTCATGTAGTGTGTGTGGCAATAAAAAAAAACTTCAGCCTTTTTTCATGAGTGCAGGCTAATAGGTTCCTAGATACCTCAATTTCGACAAAATAGTTTTAGTCAAGAATTCTTGTAACAAGGTATTTTGAGGTCATTTATAGGACAAGTTTTGGTCTAATTGCATTTTTGACCTTAAAAAAACATCTTTAAGTTTTTCGTCCATAATAGAATTTAAACTAGAGAGTCAGTTTTTAAACATGAAAAAAATCAAGTGAATTAGACATCACTATGCAGAGTTATGACGAAAATGATGTGTCTTGTTTTACAAAAATCATGTTTTAAGGTCTCATTTTGAGTACAATTTTGACCACCAAAACAACAAAATTAGGTTTTTCTTTTAAAAAACAATTAAAGTAAAAAATGCAAATTTTTTAATGCACCAAACTATATCTCAATCTGATATTTGGATAAGAAATTATGGTCAACACAAGTTAACATGTTATAATGAATCCGAGGCACAACCTGATTTGAAATGTGAAAATTAAAAATTTCTAAACCCAATCCATAGGAAGCTTTGAAAGCCTCATCCATGCCCGTGGGACCCTTATCTTCCTAGAAAACTCTAGAAGCTGCCTACAAGCTTTTCCCCTCTAATAGAGATAAACCTTGGTAAATCTTAGGTTCATTGAACCTATCCTACTTTAGGTTCTTAGGCCCTAAGCAAAGCCAATCCAACCAATCAAACATTGACATTCAGCTTTAGCCAATTATAGAATGACATGTCACCCTTATGGCTAGTGATTTGTATGTGAGACATGTTTTTGACAAGACACTAGTGATCTGTATGTTAGACATGTTTTTTTGACAAATCAGACTACTTAATGGATGTGATCTCCATGGTTTGAAAAGCATAATCTCTTGGATCAAACTTTTTTGATATGTAGGTAGGATTTTTGCAAGCATGGTTCTGAAACTTACCTACACATCAAGAAACTTGGATCGAAGAGTCTATTCATATATTTTTAACCATAGAGATCACAACCATACTGTCACATTTACCAAAACACATATCTATCGTACAGATTTTGAAAGGAAGGACCGTCTAATAGGTGGATCATCTCCCTTCTCATATATATATATATATATATATATATATATATATATATATATATATATATATATAGATATAGATGCTTGATCCATACATATTTGAAAGGAACTTGATGGACACTCGGCATTTTTTCGTAGAAAAATGTTGCAAAATGCATTTTTGAGGATTTAGAGGTGCTTTTGAAGTGTTGCTTCAAAAGTACCACGAAAGGCCCTTTTCAATGCTTTTGTGCATTTTTTCATTTTTTGCTGTTTTTGTGTGGTGATCATCCATCACGCATGTGCAATGACACTTTTTTTGCAAGTCCAACACTACAGATTCATCCAACACAAACCATTTGCTAGAAAT
Organism: Nuphar pumila; assembly: GCF_984573655.1. Taxonomy (NCBI): domain Eukaryota; kingdom Viridiplantae; phylum Streptophyta; class Magnoliopsida; order Nymphaeales; family Nymphaeaceae; genus Nuphar; species Nuphar pumila. The sequence goes on from NC_143262.1 coordinate 6,879,187, forward strand.
TGATTGTTGGACAATATATTTTTGATGAAAAATATGATTTTTGGATGCATGAATATTTATAAAAAATTTGAGTCATTGATTTAATAGCCTTAAAAAATCCTTCTTATGCATTGTAATTGGATTATCCAAGAGTATATTTCTATAAAACCAAACATCTAGATTACATCCATACAGTGAAATTTAAGAGGAAAATGAAAAACCATGAAAATCTCAGTTCATACTCCCAATGTTGTCAATATCGGTGCATATCGGCCAATACGTATCGTATCGTATCAGCAGAAAATTGATACACTTTACCTTAGAATTGGTTATTTTTTAAAAAATAAAAAAATGCTTGAAAAATAATTTTTAATATTATTTGAATGGATTTAACATGTCACATTTTGTTTGACATGTAATATTTTTTAATTATTTTTTGGTTTATTTAGAACAATTCACTTGAGTATCGGTATCGACCAATTCACCTAAATCATTGGCCAAACGATACAGGGTTGATACCGATACTCAACATTGCACACTCAAGTTCAAGTATTCTAGTGTCCCTATATATATATATTTCTATTTCTAAGTATGTGCAATCTAATTGCAAAATCATATGTGCAAGTCATATCCATTCAATTTGACCTTACACATGTGTTCAACATGTTCTCTTAGTTGGAAAAAATACTTTGAATCATAAATTTTCAATGTAATTTTTTTTTATCAAATTTTGGCACATTGTGAGCCATTGATTTTTTAATCCCTTGGAAAACCTGCATATTTGACGCAAAGACATGATTGAAAACCCATTTTCTATTAAATAAACTACGTAGATCACATTTATAAGGTTTTACAAAAAAAATGGCAAAAGAATATGAAAATTGTGATGTTTTTTGCTAGATTGCATGTACAAACTATTGCAGCAAATAAATTAATATATATATATATATATATATATATATATATATATATATATATATATATAGAGAGAGAGAGAGAGAGAGAGAGAGAGAGAGAGATGTAAACCAGCAAAATATATAAACTAGTATGAAGCAAAATTTTCATAAGTTTTTTTGCAAATCTAACCTTGCATATGCATTGGACATGGTCCATTTGCTTGGAATCCACTATAAGATCATCATAATCAAATCAATAAATGTAAATTTGTATGCTTGAATATTTACAAAATTTTTTGAGTTGTTGATTTTCAAGCATTAAAAGATTGTTTTTATACATCATAACTAGATCATCTAAGAGTTTGTTTCTATAAAACCAAACATCTAGATGACATCTGTATAATGAAAATTTAGAAAAAAAAACCTATGAAAATCTAGGTTCTTACCAGTTTACAAATTTTAGTTAACCATATATATATATAAATATAACAAGTGGTAGCTGCATAACTCTTAGGTGTGCAACTACCAGCGGGATGATGCAGGCGCGATGGATGCGTAGCATCAATTTTCGCAAACGACATTTACTGGCGCACTAAAAGTTGGCGCCAGTAAAGATTTACTGACGCACACTTTTACAAAGTCAGTAAAGGTATTTTTGCGAAAATTGACGCCATCCCCCTGGCATTGTGCTTCTGGCGATTGTGCAGCTATGAATCTCTCTCTCTCTCTCTCTCTCTCTCTTTTCGTCATGGTTGATGTCCATACCCTTACGCTAGTGGGACAACTGCTTGTCTACTTGAGTCTTGTATGCCAACTTTAATCACCATGACAAAGAATCGCTTGTTTACAAGATAAAGACGAAAGTTTTGTAATAAATTTGAATGGTATTTTCTCTTGTTACGCAACCTGATTTTGGTTTATCAGAAAAATGCAACTTTATTCAATTCTTTGTTATTACAAAATAGGACTTGTTTTCTTTTTATTTACCTTTTTTTATATCAATGGGGCTTCTAATCTACCCACAAGAGCATTACCAAATACCAGAGAGAAAAATATCTGTAATACTTGATGTATGGGTTTGATTCATCACTATCCATAAGAAAGTATGTCTGTATTCTCTATTTAGAGATTCAGGTGTACCAAAATTGGGCATTGGACAAAAACAACAGATTTCCATTGCCCAAGTTATATCTGAAGTAATTTACCACCTACCCACACAAAAAACAACAAAAAAACATTGATTCATCCAAGAAATCTCTTCAGCACCGCCTTCACTGATCAACACACATTTCCCTTATAAAAAATCACTATTCTCCAGATCCGCCGTCAGAGATCTCAACAATAGTGTGGCTCCTGAGCTCTGTGTTCACGTGCCTGAATCTACTGTTCCCGTCACCTGCATGTGACGCCCCTCGCTCATATTTCTGGGATTGCAAGCTCAGTGAAACACCTTGCTGAGCGCTATTCATGGCTTTGGCATGGTAGGCACTTGCAATGCTCTCTGAAACATTCCCCGGACTAATGACTGCAAAAGTTCGAGAATTATCAACATCTTTTCTGATAGAAACTCCTCCACTAGAATCCTGATCAACTGACGTATCTGCCTCATCTTTTGAACTATAATTATAATTCAATCTACATTCATGCTCCGCTTCCATGCTTTCTTCTGCAGAACCCTTTGAATATCTATTCAATCCAAGGTCGTCACTCTCGGCCACATCAGCCTTTCGGAATAAACAATTTCTGAAGCTCCCATCACTCTTTTGCTTCTTTTTCTTCTCAGTTCTTTTATCTATTAATGGTTGGGCAGAATCACTATCTTCTTCATATGCATACCAGCTTTTCCATTGGATTATAACGGTGTAAGTATTCTTCTGCTCTCTACACTGTGGCTTTCTCCTCTTTGAGGACCTGCACATATTGTCTGAGACAAAATTTCTAATGGACTTTGTTGCTCGCACTGGCATTTTTCTAGTAGACTTTGTTGCTTGCACTGGCATTCTGCTATTTTTTGGGTGCTCACTTTTTGATATGCCTGTTGGACGCTCTTCAGTGTCACCCAACGCACTGAACTCATCCACCATCAAATGATCTTCCCCAGATGGAGAAGTCATTCTTTTGTAACAGTGCAGTTTCAGGTTCGTTCTTGAGGACTGGGTAGAACTTCTCTAGTGTGTTGAATTTCAGCAAATCTGGATTTTCCTTTTTTCTCATTGCTTTAGCACCAGAGCCAACTTTTTCAGTGTTCTTATTATCATTACCGTCCAATTCTTTTGCACTGGCAGTCTTGGTGCCATGGTTACCTGTACGTGGGATAACTCTTAGTTTGCTATCAGTGATGATTAGCTCAATTCTGCTTTCCAAGGTAATATTAGGCTCTGCAAATTTAGACGCAATTCTTACGCTGGAAAAGGAAAAACGATATCTAAGGTAGAGACAAGAACTTGTGAGAAAATAGCAAAGGCAGATGGGATACCCAAAAAAGGAAAAGATTCTGACTGATGACATGCTCAACATAACTTAGAAATAAGATGTGAAAGCATGAGTAAATATGATTTGCATGGTCTGAGAAAAGATCTATATACTTTTAAAATGCCATCCCAGTTGTGAATGTAGAAGAACAATGGAAAATTTACTTTTAAGCATTATGTGTATTGTCACTGAGGCACATTGGCAGACAAATTTCATCAATTTAATTTTGCGATATTAGTAAAATATTCCTTATCTACCTCAAGGAAGATAAAATGAAACGTGTCCATGAAAGCTGGATCTATTGATGAAAATATGACCTTGATGGTCGGTTCCTATGATCTGTGAGCGAAATTCTCCACACCACTCACGGAGTGGCTGCAGTTAGTAGTCACAGACTCACAAATCTGATTTCTCGCTTCTGTTTTATTCTCTCTTAATATTAGGCGACTTGTGATTTACTTGTGAACACACAAAAGAGAGAAAGAGATTGACACTCTGGTGAATAGATTAGCTTTTCAACTCATAATCTTAACTCTTGAGATACAGAAATATTATTTGGCAAAGCACTTATATAACAAACTATATGTTTTGCTAGACACCTGATGTCCTTTGTGTACTTTATGATCAAATTGGTCCATCGATTAACCATAAACGGGATATATGGCCTCCTTCACCAAGATACAACTGAAGCCATGCAACGTGCAAACCCGTTTTGGAGAAAGATCCAGACCCACACTACCATGCTGTTAACTTTAGAGCATACACACCATTATGCTGCTGTGATGGATACCAATAAAAACATGTGGTGCCCTAGAAAGTAATTTGACTTCCTCAGGTTTTTCATCAAATGAATGAAAACCATGCTTATATTCTCGCCATCATATGGACAAAGAAAAAGCAATTCATGATAGGTCACAAACCCACCATAAACGTACACTTTTACCATTAGGTTACCAAGTTGAATTGTAAATTAGCAAGATAGAATGTTGGTTATGAGTTCTAGCAGGCAGTGAGATATCAAACGAAACAATCCCCCCCCCCCCAAAAAAAAAAAGAAGAGAATGATTATTACAACCTTGAGTAAATTAATCAGAGATGCCTGCCAAAGAAGTAATCATGAAGCTGACAGAAAATATCATGAAATGCTATTACCTAGGCTTCTCTTAGATCTTTTCCTTTGATATCCAGCTGGCTCTGCTATCTTCTCATAACTACCATTGCATAATCGTTTATGACTGCAGAAGAAAATGATGACAAATTGATACTGATGCATTGAAGAACATACAGTAGGATATCTCCATCTCTAGGTCGATATTTCCAGAACGCTACGATGATTGAATTGATATAGTTTTAATGCCTGAACGAGCCAATGTTAGTACTCTACCTGTGCCAATGGCACGATGGATGATTACAAACTTGACCCTCTTTGACTTTTTGAATACAATCATTTGCTGAAGGTTCTCTGTTTATGGCCCTCTTTATAAGATCACCACAAGTTTTGCACTGCATGGTAAAAAATATACGAAAACGTTTTGGATGGTTGCAACTCTCCAATTACATAATAGCCTGCACGATATTCTTATCCACTTTGTTTCTGGAAATGCCTCATCAGAAACATAAGAATACAAGAAAATTACCATCCAGTGGTGGACTCTGTAACTATTAACTTCATCATAGAAATTATGGTATATGGTGATGTTGTAACCGCTATGAGGTCTCTGCATAAATAATAAGGCCATCATCTGCCACGCCAAATCTAAATAATCAAAACCAGAAGAAACTAACCTGATAATCAACCAGAGTGCTGCAGTTAATTTCTTTCATCAACTTCTGGAATTCATTACCATGATAGCTGATCAATCAGGACATGCAACTGTTGTTAGGAAGAGAATCATCCTTCCTTAATATATTATAATCAATAGCACTAAGACTCTCGACACAACAAGGGACTTTCGCATGTCAATGTGACTGTGCAAGGCAAGACATACATCAAGTCAGTGAAATCTTCACTGCAACTCAGGAGATTCGGCCTCCTGAGTCAGTGCTGATCACATTCCACTTAAGAACTACCCTAGTCCCAGGTTGAGGTTTCATTTTCAAACCACTATAATCTCCACAAGAATTACCCATGGTCATGGTTCTTATATTTGACAAACAGATACGCATGAATCATTTCATGTAATAAAGTGTTCTTGAGATCTACGCTTGACCGGAACTTTAATAATGGCTCAGAGAGACGAATTTCACAACCATCACCACTTATATAACAGCAGATCCCTGCACACCTGTTTTTAACAGACATAAGTCAGATCATAGTATAGTTTTCATGTTAATGATTTCAAAGTGGGCACAGAAAAGTTAAACATGGACTGCACGATGGGAAGAAGAGATCCAAATTCCTGAATGGCAATCATAGTCGGTCCCAATCATGTTAAAAAGCTAACCATTTGAGATAACATGTTAAAAACGTGTTCTAAATAACATGTTAAATCTGGACTTAGTGATCTGGTATGGCCTAAATTGCCATAAGGAAATCTGCTTACCAGATATAGAGATCTGAGTCCTAGGAAGGTAAAATCCACTTTGGGAGGAGATGGCACTTCGAATGATGGGATTGTGAAAGAAGACATTCCACCTCATATTCACATTAGAAGGCTATGATTAGGACTACACACACACACACACACTATGATATGAAAGCCCATATTGTAGAACTTGTGAGGAGCCTGTTCGGAGCTGTTCATCCCAATAGATTGCATGTTAAATCAATGTCATCGAAGCTCTCATAAATGAGAGTTCATAAATGCAAATTAGGCAAGGTTTCCTTTTATTTTCTTTAACTTAAAACTAGTGTTATACATGTCTTACTTTGCATTAATGCCCACCTCTAACAAAAAAGAAAAAGAGAAAAACCAAAACATTCATACCAGCTTCAATATGCTTTCTTGTCATGGAAGGACCATCTACACAGATTTCTAGCTGAGCTTTGATTTTGACTGCTGCACTCGCAAACCCTAACAGCTCAGAAGAATATGATTGTGCGACACTAGAAACCATATTTAGATTCATATCTGTTTGGATTCTATAATACAAATCAATCCGACACAATTAAATAACCATTCTAAAAAACTTTTCTAAACCTACTAATGAAGTTCGAGTTGATCAGATATCTACCCAAAACCCATTGATTTGACACACCTAAGGAGGGGTGCTTGATATGAGAGAGAGAGAGAACAAAGAAGGGGAGGGTGTGGGTCTCTCTCTCTCTCTCTTTTCTTTTTTCCTTTCTTTTTTTGTTAACAAAAATTTTAAAGTCAAAAGACACCTAATTTGCAATTAAAAATAAGTAACACATTAACTTTCACATTTATGAGAACTTGGGTGGCTCCCTCGCGTTTCAAACTACTTTTTTAGCTTCCTTCTTTGCTATCATATACTTCTCCAAATTCTCATTATCACGACTCTTACTTAGATTTCTATAACACTCTCTTTTAACCTTAATAGCTAATTTGATATCCTTGTTCCACCATGATGTATCCTTACCTAGCGGTGCACCACCTTTAGACTCACCCAATACCTCCTTAGCCACCTTTCTCATGCCACCCGCTATCTTATTCCATATTGATTCTGGATCCTCCTCGAGACACCAATCAGCTTCCTTAACTACCTGCTCTACAAATATTCTTTGTTTAGCTCCTTTCAGTACCCACCACTTAATTTTATGATCTATCCTATGTCTATCCCTTTTGCGGCATTGTCTAATTCTAAGATTTAAAATTAAGACTCTATGTTGTGTAGCTACACTTTCTCACGATATAACCTTACAATCGATGCAACAACCCCTATCTCTCTTTCTAAGTAGGAAAAAATCTATCTGACTCGTATTAACCCCACTTTTAAATGTTACTAGGTGAGAGTCCCTCTTCCTAAACCAAGTGTTTGCTAAGATCATATCATAGGACAAACCAAAATCTAAAATCCTTTCTTCACTTTCGTTTCTTTCTCCTATACCATAGCCTTCATGGATACTCTCAAATCCATCCCTACTAATGCCTACATGTCCATTAAGGTCACCACCGATGAAAATCTTTTCACCATAAGATATCCCTTGTACTACTCCATCTAAATCTTCCCAAAATTGACGCTTAATGGAATCATCTAAACCTACTTGAGGTGCATAAACACTAATAATATTAATAATATCCGTACCTAATACTAATTTAATAAGTAAAATCCTATCACCCTTCCTACGGACCTCAACTACATTATCTATAAACTCACGACTCATAACAACCCCTACTCCATTCCTATTTCTATTTATTCCTGTATACCAAATCTTATATCGCCGAGGTTCTATCACTTTTGCCTTCTCACCTACCCATTTGGTCTCTTGTAGACATAAAATATCAATCTTTCTCCTACACATAACATCTACTAACTCTACCAACTTAGCAGTTAAAGACCCTATGTTCCAAGTGGCTAACCTAATTTTATGGTCTTGGACTAACTTCTTTACCCCTACCCGTCCAACAAAGTGAAGGAACCCTTGCCTATTTGACACCACATCCGGGCGCCGGTGTGACACGTCGCTTCCGGGAGATGACCTAGCAACCCTTGCCCATTTATCACTGCCTCCGGGCCTATAGAGTACAACACGTCGCTCAGTAGGGAACACCCCAACGAAATTCTCATATTGGTTCATATTCATAGGGTATGACTAAGTTTTTATGCTGGCTGTCACTGGCCTACTGCAACCCTCCTCCTTTATCCGGGTTTGGGACCGACAATGTATAACTAAACAGTTATCCATCAGACGACACCATAAAACCCCAAAACACCATGGTTGACGTCATGAACTCACACTTTTTGGCATTCACATAGAGTTTCTCTTTCCACAAAATCTCTAGGACTTGACGCAAATGACTCAAATGATCAGACAAAGAGGAACTGTAAACCAAGATGTCATCAAAATAGACAATGACAAATCGTCTGATACAAGGATGCAACACTTGGGTCATCATGTTCATGAAAGTACTTGGAGCATTCGATAACCTGAAGGGCATGACTAACCACTCGTACAAACCATCACGTGTCTTGAATGTCGTTTTTCACTCATCCCCTTCTCGGATACGGATTTGGTGGTACCCGCTTTTTAAATCGATTTTCGAAAAAATAGAGGCACCAGACAGCATATCAAACATGTCATATAACCGAGGAATGAGGAAACGATATTTGACAGTGATGTATTGATTGCCCTACTATCAACACACATATGCATGGACCCATCTTTCTTGGGAGTGAACTGTGAAAGTATCTTCAACAAGATACTTTAGTCGATAACACAACAACCTTAAGAATAAATGTGTGAACATACACACCCAAGAACACTTGTGCACAACAAACACAACACACCGAATCACAAATGTGCACTTGCACCCATAAGTTTCATAAACACTAAAGAGGTTGGGCTATAATCCCAAATCCCTTCAGGAAATACAAGAGGAGCTGCCCATATAAATAGGGCTTGGAGGAGGCTTTGGGAGGGGCTCCACATAGTCGTTGGAGCCCCTCCAACGGTCACAAATGTGACCGTTGGAGGGGTCCAACGACTAGTGGGTTGGGCCCCTCCCAATGCATGTACAATGCATTAAATGCAAAAAACAAAAATACAAAAAGAAAAAGAAAAAGAAAAAAGAAAATACAAAAAAACATATTCTTGAAAAAGAATATGTGTAAAATTCCTAAACTACCCTTACTATGACTATATATATTTTATATATATAATTGGTAAATACATATACATATATTATATATATGTATATGTATTACCTTATATATATAAAATATATATACGAAATTACAAGTTTGATTACATAATTTAACACCCCCCCTCAAACTTAGGGCAAGATGACCGATAGTTTGCCAAGAAGGAAGTTGAATCGCGGAGCGCACAGGGCTTTAGTAAAGAAATCGGCCAACTGATATTCGGACGTGACATAAGGAAGGTCGATAACTCCTCGGAGATATGCTTCCCGAACATAGTGACAGTCCATTTCGATGTGTTTTGTTCGCTCATGAAAGGTGTGGTTCTTTGCAATGTAGATTGCACTTTTGTTGTCGCAGCATAGCTTGGTGGGTCCTTCAATTTTGATCCCCATGTCTTCTAGCAGTTGGTGAATCCAAACAATCTCCATGGTAGTAGTGGCCATGGCACGATATTCAGCTTCAGTTGAGGAGAGCGACACCTTTTGTTGCTTCTTGCATCTCCACGAAATTAGTGAGTCTCCTAAGAATACACAAAAACCAGTGGTGGAGTGACGGTTATTTGGGTCACCTCCCCAATCTGAGTCAGTATAAGCAATCAATTTTAAATCAGAGGAAGAGGACAGAAAAACTCCCTTATTTAGAGTACCCTTTATGTATCTTACGACCCGTAAGATGGCACTCATGTGAACGGATGTAGGCGCATGCTGAAATTGACTTGCAGTATGGACTGCATGGGATATATCTGGTCTGGTAATACTCAGATACATCAGGGACCCTACAAGCTGTCTGTAAGGTGTAGGATCCAATAGGGGAACTCCATCATCAATTTTCATCTTTGCTCCTACTACCGCAGGAGTTTCACACAGCTTCTCATCTGTAATACCTGACCTGTCAATGATCTCAGAAGCAAGCTTAGTTTGAGATAAGAAATATCCTCGAAGAGAGTATGCCACTTCGATTCCCAAAAAATAAGTTAAAAAACCCAAGTCAGACATTTCAAATTTATCTTTTAAGATAGATTTTATATTTTTAACCCCGTTAGAATCACTCCCAGTGATGAGCATGTCATCAACATACAGAAGTAAAATAACAATCCCTGCATTGGATTTTCTAACAAATAGAGCAGTGTCAGTAAAACAAGAGGAAAAACCATTCTCAATCATAACAAAGTTAAATCTATCATACCAAGCCTTGGGAGCTTGTTTTAGGCCATAGAGTGCTTTCTGAAGACGAAGCACATTTCCCTTAGGAGTCTCCATTCCAGGAGGAGCATCCATGTAGACTTCTTCGCTTAAATCGCCATTTAAAAAGGCATTTTTCACATCCATTTGATAGATGTTCCATTTGTTGATAGAGGCAACGGTTATAAGACATCGAACAGTGACCATACGAGCTACAGGAGTAAAAGTTTCTTCATAGTCAATACCATATTCTTGACTATATCCTTTTGCAACCAAGCGAGCTTTATACCTTTCAAGGGATCCATCACTTTTAGTTTTTACTTTGAAAACCCATCTGCACCCTATTGTTTTCTTGCCTTTAGGAAGATTTTGGAATTCCCAGGTTTTGGCTCTTCTCAGAGCCTCAAGTTCATTGTCCATGGCATTAATCCATTCAGGGCATTTACGTGCTTCTTCAAAATTTCTAGGTTCTATATAAGAGTGGATGTCACTAAGGCAGGCTCTATATCTTGGTGAGAAAGAGTCATAGGAAATGAACCTAGAAGGAGACCTTCTACTTCTCTCAGTTCTACAAGGGATCACTTCATTTTGAGAGGCACTGGAACTGGCATCATTATATCTGTCAAGAGCACTCCTAAAGTTGTTTTGATCTCTATGAGAGTAGGTGATAGGGTCTCTAGGTAATTCAATAGGTTGATGTGACGAAGGAGACAAGGAGATGTTTTCCTCGGTTTCAAGTCCATTTGGGTTACCTTGATCTGACTCATTATCACTAGTATCATCGTCCTTATTTAGTAAATCAAATAAAAAAGAGTAATCCATATTTTCATTATGGGGGTCACAACTTTCAAATCCACTAACATTTTCCAAAAAACTCACGTTCCTGGAAACATACAACTTATCACTTTTGATGTCATAACAACGAAACCCCTTTTGGGTTTCAGAATAGCCAAGAAAGGCACAAGGAATGGCCTTTGGAGAAAGTTTGTCATTCTTATCAGTAAGAACAAAACACTTACACCCAAAGACCCTTAACCTGCTATAATCAGGTTCCTTATCATACAGTTTTTCAAAGGGAGAAATTTTGTTTAAATTTTTCGATGGAAGTCGGTTTATGAGATAGACAGAGGTAAGAGCTGCCTCAGCCCAAAGATTTTTTGGAATGTTTTGAGAAATGAGCAAAGTCCTAGTTGTTTCAATGATGTGCCTGTGTTTTCGTTCGGCTAACCCATTTTGTTGAGGGGTTTTTGGACATGATTTTTGGTGAAGAATTCCAAAATTTTCAAGATAACCCTTAAATTCATTTGAGAGGTATTCTCCTCCAGAGTCAGACCTAAAAATTTTTAATCCATTGAATTGATTTGAAATCATGTGAAAATTTTTAAAGGTTGAAAAAACTTCATGTTTATGTTTATGTTTAAGGAAATAGATCCAACAAAACCTAGTATAGTCATCCACAAAGATTACATAATATGAAAAACCTCCTTTAGACATTACCGGAGCCGGTCCCCATACATCGGAATGGACAATTTCAAATGGTTTTGTCGTAAACATGGATCTTTGAGGAAAGGGCAAACATTTCATTTTCCCAAGAATGCATTCATTACACAAAAAGTCACTTTTACAAAGATGTTTAACAAAAGGCAAGTACGAGATTTTAACAATATTGGGATGACCCAATCTCTTATGCCATACATGAATGTCTTTGTTTTGGACGACGTTGCAAAATTGACTCTTGGGAACTTGAAGAAAATCTACGTAGTAGAGGTCTCCTCTTCTAGAGCCTTCCCCAATCAATCTCCCGGACTGACGATCCTGTATCCAACATTTATTAGAAGAAAATTTTATATCGCAACCATGGTCCGAGAGTTGGGAAACGGAAAGAAGATTTAGGTTAAGGTTTGGGATAAAACGAATTTTTGGAACAAAGAAGTCTTGTTTTTCAAAATTACCTATTCCTTTAATCTCAAGAGATGTACCGTCCGCGGTTGATACAAATGATGGAAAAGCACTTTTAGAAAAATTTGAAAGAGTGCAATAACTAGGGGTCATGTGAAAGGATGCCCCGGAATCTAAAAGCCAAGATGTCTTACCGGGGGAAGAGGATGACATAGCGGCTCCGGAAGTACCTCCCTTGAGAAGAGGTTGTAGGGCTTCCACGATTTGTTGAAGAGAAAGAGACTCACTTGATAAAGGGGGTCGTTCTTCAACTTGAGATGCCATAGCCGTTGTAATCAATTTCTTCTATTTAGGACACAAGGGTTTGATATGTCCGGGTTCTTTACAATGATAGCAAGTTACTTTGCTATAGTCTCTTTTGCCATACCGATCATTTCCTCCTTGACCTTGATTCTTGAAATGAGGAGGTCTATAAGTCCTCATGTTATTTCCCGGTCTTGACACGGCATTAGCCATTTCACCATCTTCTTGAGTAGAAGAAGTAACAAGAATGCTAGGGTTATTTTTGCCAATCCCCATACGGGTTTCTTCACCACTTAGCTTGGTGATAACATCTTCGAGTGAGGGGAATGTGAAGGCGGAGAGAAGAGAGGACCGAACTTGTTCAAATTCGGGTCTAAGGCCATTTAAAAAATTGAAGAACCGGTCTTCTTCAAGTTGTTTGTGCCTTAATTCGATAGCCTCACCACTCCATTTAGGTTCAAGGATTGCGAGCTCGTCCCAAATAGAGGATAATTCGGCAAAGTACTCCCGAATGGTCATGTCATTTTGTTGGAGAGTCAAAGCCCTCTTTTGAAGAAAGTACTTGTGGGATAGATCTCTTGAGGTGTACATTTTCTCAAGATATACCCAAGCTTCGGAAGCCCTTTTAAATTTGATGATGTTGGCATTTATCTTGGTCTCAACGGATGAGAAAATCCAAGATAATATCTTGAAGTTCTTCATTTCCCAATCATCATGTTTCTTAGAATACTCTTCAAGGGCCTTTTGTCTTTCATCCCCTTCAAGAATCTTAATATCACCTCCTTCAACAATGGTAATTTTGGGTTCCGGTTCCGGTATGGATCCATAAACGTAACCCCAAAGCCCCTTTCCTTTAATATGGGCTTCCATATTACCGGCCCAAACATGATAGTTTGAGCCATTAAGCTTAAACCCAAGAGAGAAATGGGAGTCTTTTTCGCCCATTAGAGAGGAAAGAATGCAAGAGATAGTATGTACCCTTAATTACTTTTTGCGTCTTTCTTGACAAAAGAAGCTCCTAAAATATTGCTCGAAGAAGATGATCCTCTTTGATTTCAAAAAACTTGAAGGCACGCTTCCCGAGGAATGCAAAAGAAGGCGAGTCGCAATTCTTCTTCTTCAACGAGGCTCTGATACCATGTGAAAGTATCTTCAACAAGATACTTTAGTCGATAACACAACAACCTTAAGAATAAATGTGTGAACATACACACCCAAGAACACTTGTGCACAACAAACACAACACACTGAATCACAAATGTGCACTTGCACCCATAAGTTTCATAAACACTAAAGAGGTTGGGCTATAATCCCAAATCCCTTCAGGAAATACAAGAGGAGCTGCCCATATAAATAGGGCTTGGAGGAGGCTTTGGGAGGGGCTCCACATAGTCGTTGGAGCCCCTCCAACGGTCACAAATGTGACCGTTGGAGGGGTCCAACGACTAGTGGGTTGGGCCCCTCCCAATGCATGTACAATGCATTAAATGCAAAAAACAAAAATACAAAAAGAAAAAGAAAAAAGAAAATACAAAAAAACATATTCTTGAAAAAAAATATGTGTAAAATTCCTAAACTACCCTTACTATGACTATATATATTTTATATATATAATTGGTAAATACATATACATATATTATATATATGTATATGTATTACCTTATATATATAAAATATATATACGAAATTACAAGTTTGATTACATAATTTAACATGAACATGGCAGGTATTGTGCAAGGGCTAACACTCTCACGAATGAACCCCTTTTGCAATAGCTCTTTGACCTGCCTCAACAATTCGTCATGCTCTGACGGGTTCTTGCGATACGTAGGTAGGTTTGGTAGACTCGATCCGGGGATAAAATCTATGGCATGTTGCACCACCCTCATCGAAGGTAGGCCATCGGGAAGGTCGTTTGGCATGATATCACAAAACTCTTCGACAAGGGGCATGATTTTCGCGGGAACGGACAAAGACGTACTCATAGTCATTTTGACCACCAGGGCATAGCAATAACTGTCCTCCCTGCAGTGACTCAAGAAAGTCCAGTAGGATAGGCCCGCGAGTCAGGGAACTCGCTTGGGCTTATCCACAATGGGAAAACCGGTCTCCTTGATAGGAAGGAGGATTATTTTATGCCCTTTGAAAACAAACGAGTATGCGTTCCTACAACCATCGTGAATAGTCTTACGATCAAACTACCAGAGACGTCCCAAGAGAATATGACAGGCACTCATAGGGGCCACATCACACCACACTTCATCGTGGTAATGCTCTCCCATAGAGAATCTGATTAGACATCGTTGGGTTATGAAAACTTCATTTCCCCTTTTGAACCACGCAATTTTGTATGGTTGAGCCAGTTTTTTCGTTTTCAAATTCAGGGTGGACACAACATTTTCAGAAACCATGTTTTCACAAGCTCCAGTGTCAATAATGACATCACGCATGGCCCTCATGATTGCACCTGGTTCTAAAGATGTTATTTAACAACCATTTTTGCGGGGGCCGACTCTCGAGGTACGGTTAGGACATGACAAATAGACAATAAATTCTCGATATTACCATCAAACTCTACGACTTCTCCTTCATGCTCCCCCTCAACCGAGGACTCACCCTCACTCTCACTATCTGACGATGACTCGACCACGAGTTCTATGAAATGGGCGTTCTTGGTCATGGTGGGGCACTTTGAGGCCACGTGTCCTAACTCTTGACACCGAAAGCAATAGATGGTAGACTCACTAGGTTTGAACTTGGACCAGGTATGGTAGGCTGGTCGGGCTTATTGGGATCTACTCTTGGGGTAAACTTTGAGTTTTCCTTTCTTGGGGAGCTCGCTCTCCTGATTGGGAAACTCGACTTAGGTCAACTGGACTGATCACTCCAGGAAACCCTATACTCCTGCCTCCTCTTCAATTTCTCCTCCACATTCATGGCATAACTGCTGGCCTGATCCAATGACTCCACTGTGACACAACTAAAATCGTCAGAAATAGCAGGACGGAGACCAGAGATATACCTCGTGACCTGCTGTTGGGCGGTCTCCTCGATCTGCACTCGTAGGGATAGGCCATGGAACTCAGCAGTGTACTCCGCCACGGTACGGGTGCCTTGACGCAGGGTCAGGTACTCCTTGTAAGCTCTCTCGGCATGGTCCGATGGCACGAACTTGGATTGCATCAGTCTTTGCATCTTCTCCCATGTCAGCAGAGGCTCTTGCTCCAGCCGCTCCCTCGATCTTTGTAGCTCAACCCACCAGGTCTTCACGAGGCCCCTCAATCGAGTGGACGCTAGAGAGACGCAACGATGCTCAACTACAGAGTGTTAGTCAAAGAAGAACTGCACGACATAGGCCCAGTCGAAGGATTGCTCTGCGTCGAATCGTCCCACGAACTCTGGCAAGTCCAGCTTCATCCCGTAGGTGGAAGGGTGCTCTGGCATTCTTTGTTGACGAGGTCCCACCATTCCTATAGGGTACTCATTCCAGAAGACTTCATCGTCCATCACAGCAGCGTCATCATCGTCACGATACTGCTCGACTGGAGGTTGGTGCTGACATATTCCATTTCCCTGTGGTTGGCGCTCAAGTCGCGTTGGCCCCTGCAAAAACTGCATAGTCGTTGCTGGAAGTTGTCGCGGTCTGACCCGCGCTTGGGTTGGAGCCACCTGCTGCCAACGTTGAGGCACTGGTATAGTAGGGGGTCCCGTCAACGGGGGAAGGACTGGTCGGCTAACTGGTTCCGGATTGGTAGGAGTGGGGTAGTATGGGTTCGGGTTAGGGGTTGGGCTATGGTAGAAGTATTGGGTCGAATATGGGACATGGTTTTGGATCGGGGACGGGATTGTGGATTGGGTTGGGTTCGGGTTTTGGTACTGAGTATGGTTTGGAAAATATTGGGACGTCTCACCCAATTGAACCTGGATCGGGTCTAAACCTAAGTTATTCGTTGGACCCAGAATTGGATAGGTAGGATCATGGATCGAGTTGTGGGGAACAAAGGCCTGGTGGGAATTCGATCTCTGATCCATAACATGATGGATATGGTTTTGAACTGGCTCAAAATCAAACTGGGGCTCCGTCCGGGTCCGATGCAAGACTGGGTCAATATTGGATCGCACATTAGGGTCAAAATTATTGGGTTAGGTCAGATTCAGGATAACCCATGAACCGGACCCAACTGGGTAGGCCGGGTGATGGGGCTCAAGGCTCGGACCCACTCCCTGGGACCCAAAGGGTGGTCCCCGAGACCCGGGTCGACCCCTGCTACTATTGGCTTCGAGCCGGACCCTGTCGGGTTCGAACTGATCCACAAGGGGCCACCTTCTTCGGCTCGCGGGTGGGCTGTGACCGAACCCCCACGAACGAGTTCCGAGAGGGGTGACAGTTCACCCCACCACGGGCCACCATAGTCGCGCTTGCAACCTGGCCCAGCGTCATGCTTGGGCACTGCAGGCCAGGTTTGGCCTGCGACACTTTCACCGCGGCTCGAGACCAGGGCTGTGCACCCGAGCCGACGATGGGAGGTGTTACGACAATGAAGCCATACATGATACTTCAAGTACAAGGTTTTGATGATGAGCAAGTGGAATCAACTGCATTTCAGCTAAGGCTATGAAGAAATTGAAGAATTCAGTGAAGAATCTTTGAAGACTAGTGTGCAAATGTTTAATTCATTAAAAGTCTTAGATTCTTGTAAGAGCCTTACTTAGAGTGCATATTTAGGTTGCATTTCACCTTAAAAGTCTTTAGAAAAACTTTTCTAAAAAGAACCCTCATGAAAATCTTTTTAGAAAACTCTTTTCTTAAATTTTCATGCTTATTAGTCGACCAATAGACTTACCAGTCGACTAATCCTTTCGTGCCATATTTTCTAAAAAGTCATTTTTGTCAAATTAGTCGACCGAAGGTTTTATCAGTCGACTGGACAGAATGTCTGTTTTCTGGAAAATTAGCAGCAGTCGACTAATGGTTTTATCAGTCGACTGAACAGAACATGTGTTTTCTGAAAATTTAGCAGCAGTCGACTAATGCTTTTTATCAGTCGACCGAACAGAATGTTTGTTTTTCAGAAGATTTTAGCAGCAGTCGACTAAAAGGTTTTTCAGTCTACTGATGATATTATCAGTCGACTAACTTTTCTCAAGTCGACTAAGTTTCAAAAATTCAGATTTTCAAAGGGCTCGATTAACAGATCAGTCGACCGACGATAACTGTCAGTCTACTAATAACTAACTATTAGTCGACTAACTGATGTTTCAGTCGACTAATTTTGTTGTTTTTCTGAAACTTCAAAAAAGGCGTATCTTTTCATTTTTCAAACGTTTTGATCGTTCGAAATGAACAGTTTTGATACCCTTTCATACCCTCAACGTATGAAAAACTTTAACTATAAATATGAGTGCATTGTACACTAAAAAACAACAAGAATTCAATCAATTTGAATCATTTACTTATTGCTTTTCACTCCTATTCATTCAAGTATTTGTTTTCTCACTCACGTGATATTTTCACTTCAGTTTTTCACTCAAATCACTTTGAGAGATAGTGAATTCGTGAGTAGAGTATTTCAACAACCTCAAAAGTCAATTGCATCTCATTTGCATTCAAAAGGAAGGCTCATAGGTTGTTTTGTAAGTTGTTACTTATTTTCTGTAAAAAGGACTCCTTGGTGTGAAGGAGTTGTTTGCTTTCAGTAGAGTTGTTACCGAAAGTGGGACCAGTTATGGTCTGTGTGATCTTGTAGTTTACAAGGTTGTTAGTGAAAATCTCAAGCGGGTTTTGCATGGGGACTGGATGTAGGTCGGGTTAGACCGAACCAGGATAAAATCTTGTGTTCTTTGTGTGTTTGCTTTGAGATTTGCAAAATCATTAAATATTCCGCAGACAATTTTTAAAAGCACTATTCACCCCCCCTCTAGTGCTCGTTGCCTAGATCCTAGTGCACTTTCAGGAGGCCCCTTAATGACCCCCTGGCTCGGTGGGAAAACACCACCCGCCTGATTCACAGTTGCTACAGGGACAAAATTCAAAAGCAGTACCGTTTGCGGGATGGTCGCGCGACCGGCATCCCTGTGCAAGCCCATCTTGACGCCATCCAGTTGCACGACAGACTGATGGAAGGTCGACTGGACTGGTTCGATCGCCCTTGCACCCGTGAAAACAGCATCGTCGCTCAATTCGACACTCGTTTTCAGCATGGATGTTGCGTGCGTCTCCACCAACGACTCGAGGACCACAATCCGACTTTCGATTCCATCCAAACGTTTTGACATTCTGGCTACATCCTTGCTTACGCGTAGCATATTTTGCTGGATCTTCGTCATCATGTCGATCATCCGCATCATGGGATCCTCGTTGTCGGTGTATGATCCCTCTCGTTCCTTCTTGCTCACAGGATCGTCCCTCGCTTCTTGCGCCATGTCGCGACCAAGGAGAAGGGGTTGTGCTCTGGTACCACTTTGATGCAATGAGAGATCGTCGTTCTGTCGATCGTGGGTGCCGACGTTAGGGATACTCTCACAAAGCGCAATCAGTCGTGCAGAGTTAATTAAAATCTCAGACAAAATGTTGAATGTAGGGGGGGGGGGGTTGAACAATCGATCCACCTTAATTGTTTACTAAAAAAAATAACGAACTACAATGAATAATGAAGAAAGGAACTTAGGAAATGGAAATAGCGGCTGGGAAGAAAGTAAAAAAGTGAAAGGTTAAAGCAGAACTGAACATGCTAGAGGAAAACTCAGAAAAAAATATCAATCTCTTCTGCCCACGTAACCCTAAGGCCGGGTATTTATAGACTGCATAATGGATCTGGATCTCGGGTCCAGTCCCTAGACCCGAGATTAAATCGATGTTGCTGACGTGCTGAATCACCCATGTGTTGGAACGCTGTTGACATGCGTGCTTCAAACCTTCGCTCGCCTGGAATAGGTACGCAGGGGCACATCCCTGAATCGTGGTACCGTGCTCGAGGTCGGATCCATCACCTAGGTCCGATCGTCCATCCCATTGGGGCTGGGATTCCGTGCCAATCCTGGGTCGCTTGGTAGAGGTCCTGCCTGGTCCTGCTCTGCATCACCATGTCACACAGGGTAGGACCCATGATTCAATGCCAATAAATGGTACACGTGCAGAGAAAAGAAACAAAACATGAATGCAACATGTCTTTACTGTCTAATACTTGAATAAAGTGTAGCTCAAACACATCTCATGAAATAACAATGCAACACTTTATTTCTACAAGCACAAAAAGGTAAATCAGCACAAGGTCACTCAACAGCCAGAAGTGAAATTTCATTCAATGGATCATATAAGGTGGAAAGGTTCTCCCTGCCTAATAACACCATATCCATCTTCTTCTTATCATTTATTTCTGTATATTCCACTAGCCTTAAAAGCAAACTCAGCCTTTAAAAGTGTCACTCAGAAATCATCCTTCTTCGTATCTTTATATTGTTTATATTATTTAATGTGAGCTTCCTTCCACGTCCCCTTAATGAATCTCTTAGAATGGACAAATTTGGGGCTTAAAGACCAGATCATGATGACCTAGTGGATCTGATAATTCAATATAATCTGATAAGTCCATATAACTGAATTAATGGATTCGACTTTTTACAGAATGGAGTTTAGCTTTTTCATGCCACATATTTGAATCTAACCTGATACCAACCCAAATCTGACCTATTTTAAAAAAGATTATAAGAAAATGTGGATGAGTGTGAATATGTTGGAGATGAATTTCTCCTTTTGACTACAGATATGGTTTTGAGCAGCTCACAACAATAGTTGAACAATGTGCAAAATCAAGGCAGAGACACCACAAGTACTGACTGGCATAGGGAAAAACTATGTCGAGCATATTAAGCAGTCAGGACCATAAACTCATCAGATTTGGTTTGGATCATGTCTATCTGAATTATTTAGGAAGTCTTGTCAAACATGGGTTGGACTAGATTCACATTATGATTGATGTTTCCGATCCATAATCTAACAATGGTATTTTATAACCTAGTTGGGTTTATCCCAATCTTGTCATTTTCATATATGAAACAAATACGAGTTCTGGTGAATATCAGGTCAGGCCACAAAACCATGCTGAAGGCAGCCAGTCAAATTTGGCAATCAAGCATTAGATTCTACCTGATTTAACCCTATGTCACATGGGTACTCCATTTTGATTCCCATTCCGTATCCTCTTATACACAACATAGCTTTACTAGATCCACCAGTTCATACAATTTCTGTATTATCCATAAATCCTTCATCACATGGAACTTGGAAGAATACTTTTCCCTTACTAGCTAATGACATTTTATTAGCTACCATAAAATGTTGCATCCAAATCTAGAAAGTTTTAACATGCAATACACATTATCTTTTTAGCCTCATATTGTAAAATTTTAGAAAATGCTATCAAAGTAGGCCTTATATTGGTGTTAAGGAAAATAAAGGCCTTTTGCAGGCATATTTCCATAACATGGCCTTATAGACATGAACAATCAAGGTATTCAATAGTAGCCACAAGGCATGAATTTATGTGATTAGTCTACAATACTCTTGAGGCTTAAGCTTTACATCGGGTGAAACAATGAAATAGCTTGTATAGCCGTGAGGCTTGTGATTGTGACCCTTGTGAAGGTGCATGCCTTAAAATCAGGTGTACGCCCCACAGAAACAAGATGTTTTAGTGATCTGGAAAAAAGTTTGCGCCACAACTTCACATGATCACTACGTGATGATTTTATTGAAAAAGACTGGAGTCATGGTATTTATTTCACTCAAGATTGGGTATCTATGCCAGGTGTTATGCTCGTGGCTTCAGGGGATATTAACGTTTGGCATATGACTACCCTGACCAAGATCTTACCAAACTTTTTCTTTACACATGCACACACATGTGTTAGTGTGCACAAACTCACACAAACACTTACTTCAACAAAGTACAGATATTGCACAGACCCATTAGTATTCAACTGTGTGAACTTCCTGAACTTTACTCATGAATTCAAAAGAAAGAATATGCATTGTTTATCAAGTGGCATTAACGTGAGCTCAATTCAGCTAGTTCCTGTGAGTACTTCAATGAAGTAAAGAAATATCCACCATAATCCATTTGAGTTCGGCATCATATTTGTGATTGAGGCATTTACAAGGGAGTTATTTTGGGCATATTTATCTCTATACAAATGTCACCATCGAGACCTCTTCACTTCTTTTGCATACAAACCAAAATCTCTAATTCCTCCAAACTCAGTAAGCAATCAACATCAGTACATTGCTACTATCAATTTTAAGTACCATCAATAAAAAGAATTTACCTCCATCCCTGAATACTAGATGCAAATGCTGAAAAGTGGTTTCTAATAATTTTGAGAAGGTCAAGTGTACAATTTAACCAACCGTCAGATCGACCACTATCCTTTTGCTACCCTGCAATATGTTACTACTAATCCTTCTCCACGTTGAAACCTTAGTTTCAACTATACCTGTTGAAAATCAAAACAACTCCACTCTAAGGACAGGAGGAGCAGGATTTTCATGCAGCAAACATTCAATATCCACAAGACAGAATCTATCATTGTCACTCCCTGCAGAACAGGAAAATTCAGGCAGCCCTCTATATAAGCTCAACTAATGCTAAGATAGTAATAATCATATAAAGGCGCCACAAACCATGGAGAAATGAGTCATGAATAAAAAATTCTGCAAGATTAGCTCCAAAAAACAGAAACCAGAAGAAACAGAAATCCATCCACCAATAAGAAGCCAACAACCATCTTGCAATTACACGAGCACCCAATAACCAAAAACAAAAAAACGAAACAACCAAAAGAAAAACAAATCATAAAAGCAACAAAATACCAACAACAAAGAAAAGCATCATCTTGCAATGACACAATCATCCCAACAACAAACACCAACAAAAAGGGAAAATCAAATCGACACGATGGTATAAACAATACCAAGAAAAACCCATTTGGGTACACTTCAAGACAATTCACACCATTACATAAAACTAGAAAATCGTAATCACACACATGGTCGTTCCCGATAAACGTCCAATTGGACATGAAATCTCAACCGCCCAAGATACAAAACCCACCAATCTCACTGATCAAGTGTTCAGAGATCCTAATAATGCAAGATTTCCAAGAAAACCACACCAACACCAAAAGAGAATGAGAAAGAACAAGAGTTGGGCAAGAACCAAGGATGAAAAAGATCGTGCTTACAGAGTCATGCGTCCGGAACTCCATGTGACCAAGCAAGCGCCGATGGCGTCTTCGAAGTAGAGTGCGTTGTACTGGCAGAAGAGTTCGTGGATATCGGGGTGTGGGTTTAAAACTTCCACCTCCATCAAATCCATTGTGGGAAGGAGGAAAGGTGGATGGTGGCAGAGACTCGAGAGGGAATGCAAGAGCGGTGGCGGGTTTCTACTTTATATTATAGTATTTGCTCTCCTACGTTGCCTTTCCTTTTTGGCAGAAATTTCAATTAGGGACAACTCTTTGTCGCTAATTCAAAATATCAGCTCTTTTTTTGTTGAACCTTCTAATATGAGACAGGTTTTCTGAAAACTGCTAAATAGAGACCTTTGGTATATAAATTTGCTACAGTCGTCTGCACTTACAATCCAGTACAAAACATCATTTTTTAAAGATTTTTTTATTAATTTTTTAGTTCTTCCATCTTAATAAATGTGTACATAGTTTGTTTCCAAAGAAAAAAGGTTTTGGATAATCTTTTGCAACAAATAAGTTAGTTTTTTAAGGGCCCCAAAAATTGAAGACCCATAATGTATCAATACTGCGTTACTTTAAAAAATCATACTTTTACGTAAAAACAAGATGATTCAAAATGCGATCCCTAGCAAACAAATCATGTTAAACACATCTGTCAGGTTAGACTGAGTGGATACCACTTGTGCAGTTGTTTTTCTAAGTAGATTAAGCATCTAGTAGACAACAGCAAATATATCTTTTTGAAAAATATGAATTTTGAAAGTTTTCTATATTGCTCTTTTGGAGTTGAAAAACACTTATTATTAGGGCTGCAAAAGGATCAGACATCCCGATCAGAGCCCAACATGTTATTTTCAGATATGGACCCTTTAAGTAAAATCAGAACATGCATTTGGAACGGATTTCAATTTGATTACTTTTGGATTCAGGTCAGATTTGGATTAACATTTTAATTCGAATCTAGAGTTGATTCAAATAAAAATCTGACCTGACTGCATTTTTTACTTGTAAAAGTTTTTTTGTTATCTCACTACAAGAAAAATGCTAATTAGCGACGGAAATTTGTGACGGATTTTTCCCGTCGCAAATTTGCGACAGATCAGCGAGCGAAAACTATTTGTCGCTAACATTTGAAATATTTGCAAAATTAGCGACGGAAATATATCCATCTCTAAATCCGTCGCTAATTAGCGACGAATTAGCGACAATGTTTTTTCGTTGCCAAAACACTACAAAAAATGATAATTAGCGACGGAATTAGCGAGGAAATTTTTTCGTCCCTAATCTGTCGCTAATTAGCGACGGATTAGGGACGGAAAAATTCTCTCGCTAATTCCGTCGCTAATTTTCGATTTAAAACCGTCTCGCCTGAGGCGCGAAATTTTTCCTCTCCCCGTTCAAAAATTTTCTTCCCTCTGTTTTTCCCTCCTCCCGTTCGATTTAAACCATCCTCACCTTCCTCTGACGATGCACAACGACCTCTCGCACCACGGAGGTCGACCTTCTCAGGCACCTCTCGCACCACGCGCAACTTCTGCAGCCGCTCTGCAGCGATCCCTCCGTCCCCGTCTCATCGTCCAGCCCGACGGCACCTCTCGCACCACACGCAACTTCTGCAGCCACTCTGTAGCGATCCCTCCGTCCCCGTCTCGTCATCCAGCTCGACGACACCTCCATCCTCCATTCTCAGGCACCTCTCGGTGGAGACTGCTCGGGCACCAATGGCACCTCCATCCTCCGCGTCGTCGTCCATCCCGACGCTTCCTGCAAGTTCTCCCCCGTGAACCCTGGCTACGCCGACTGCCTTGACAGCTCCTCCCAGCGGTGCCCCTCGGCAGTCTCCACCGCCTGTCCCGCATCTCCCTCGCTGGATCCCGTCTCCACTACGACCCTCGCCGGATTCCGTCTCCAGTCGTGACTGGCTCGCTGCGGAAGAGCGTCCCGACACCGGTTCTGTACAAAAAAATTGCTCCCTGCCGGAGAACGCGCCGACAGCGAGCAATTTTTTTTTAGTTTTTTTTTTTAAAATTTAACGACGGATTAGCGACAGATATTATCCATCGCTAATTTAAAATAGCGAAGGACTCGCGATGGATCATATCCGTCGCTAATCCGTCGCAAATTAGCGATGGAATTAGTGACGGATAAGTTGTGGCACTACTTAGCGTTGAAAAATTCGCGATGAAAGTTACCCGTCGCTAAACAGTTTAGCGACGGATTAGCGTCGGATTAGCGACCGATTTAGGTTGTCGCTAATCCACAAGTTTCTTGTAGTGTCTATATTTTTTTGGGATACAGTATTATCACGTGTATCTTGGATTCGGATCGAACATTACTTATTCAAATCATATTCAAATTCGAATTCAGATTTGGATCTATTGTTTACATTTCAGATTCATATTTGGATCTTATAAGATCCGAATCAAATCCGACCTGTTTGCTCCCTTACTTTTTTTTATGATGATGGACCCTCGTCGAAGAGGGGAAAACCCCAGGTGGGGGCCTACTTATTACCCGCATGAAAGGAGAAAAAGACAGAAAATTTAGTCATTCAAAGGTATTATTGTCATTTGATTCAATTTAATTGAGGTTTAACACAAGTTGGTCTATAATAAGTTACTCGTGTTCTCTGTAACAAATATCATGAGATTTATGAAAATCTCATGATAATATCATGATAAATTGCCTGAAAGTTTAAAGCGGTAATTTCTTGCGAGATTTTCAAAATATCGTGAGATTTATGAAAAAAACATAAATACCATGATTTAAAGATGATATTTACATTTTAAACGGCTATTTATCTTGAAAAAACCATGTATTTTTATTTTTAAATAATTATTATTAATATTTTCTTATAACAAATAATTTATATATTCTTAATTTATTTTTTATTGCCAAGATTTTGCCAAAAAAATGTGAGATTTATGAAAAAATTTCAATTTCTTGCGAGTTTTGGACAAACGAGATTTTGCCTAAAAAAACTTTTGTCACTATGCCCTTTTTGAGAAGCGTTACGAGAGTGGAGTTGTCATCCTTGTGGGGAAATTAGTTCAAAAAGACCCATCTCCACTCTTATCACCCTTCCTATCTTACAAAACCTGGCTTTCAAACGCCTTATAAGGGTAAATGGAGTATGGAGTAGGTAGCCTTTATTTACTCATCGTCTCCCCTCTCATCTTCAGCTCCCAAAACAGTAAGGGTAGGTCTATGTTTGGCAGTTTTTAGAAAAACATAAGTTTATATAAAAAAAAATCTCAAAAAAGTTGGCCTTTGAATGAAAATTTTCTAATCATTTTAGGTTAACCTCCTTTCTTTAAATGGAATGAAAGAGAGATCGTTACTGTTGGGATTTGGGTCAGATATGTGGGTGGTTGCACGTGGGTCCGAACCATTTTGGTGTCAGAACGACGTACAAAAATACACTGCTGAGTTTGGGTTAATGTCAGTATTGTAGTCAAAGTCGCCATCAGCAAAAATACCAGGGGGTTTATCCTCCTCTTCACAAAATCCTGATTAATCATGACACTAATCGGTCATTCTCGTCATGCAAACTCCTCACCAAATGGTGATTAGCTGACACATCACTATTAATAAAAAAAAATGAATATTGCATTAAAAACTATAGATTGATAAATTTTAAAATATAAATAAATAAGAACTTATTTAGTTAGTGTTAGTGGTGCCCTTAAAATTTTTTTTGATAGTCTAGCTGGGGTCCTACCAGTTATACAACTATACCATTGGGTTTTGAACCTGCAACATCCCAAGATTCCCAACACAAGGTGACTTGAACTAGCTGCTCCTATCAAACAAGTTGAGCCTGCGTTGGTAGTGGCCTGGTCCATTGGGCATTGGCCTAGGGGTGCAAACGGGTCGGATTCGGGTTGGATCATGCTAGATCTAAATCCGAATCTGAAATGCAAACAATAGATCTAAATTCGGATCCAAATCAGATTCGATGATATTTGATTGAATCGAAATCCGACACACATGGTAATACTGGATAAGTAAAAATAGAACAAAATAAGCTATTTACATGTAAAAATGCATTTGGGTTAGATTTTGATTCGGATCACTTCCAAATTTGACTTAAAATACTAATCCAAATTTGAACCACATCCGAAAGTGAATCAATTGAACAGATCTGTAGAGTCTGAATCTACATTCAGATTTTACTTAAAGGATCCATATACAAAAAAACATGTGAGATTCAGATTGGATATCCGACCGTATCTGATCCGTTTTCATTCCTAATTGGCACATTAGACCAATGGGTCATGCTGGATCTTAGCTTCCTATGACAAAAGGGGCCTTGAACTAAAAATTTTCTAAGGCACCTTGGATGCCATCCATCAAGAAAATGAATGGCAACAAAAAAGTGTTCAAATTATATTCCTTGTCCAAGGGCCTTGAAAAAGATGGAGACATTCGAAATGCTATTCGTAGTCGGAACATATTTTGAAGGGAAAGGTTGATGAGGTGGTTTACGTGCTTGTCAAATGAATTTTAATTTGCTTTATCAATCTCAGGGGTATCCTATGGACTTAATGTCTGTCTATATACGTAGATGATCCTAAGATAAGACTAGGTAAGTTGCCGAATAAGTTAATTGAGTTCATGAAAAAAATAAGAAAAATTAATACAAAATGCAATGCATGAAATGCAAGTGAATGCACAAAAATGTATGAAATCGTCACTAAAGAGGTCCTTTTGGGTGATTAGACCAATTTTGGGGGGCAACTGTTAACGACAAGTCATGTGTTAGAAAATTGATAATGATAATTCATGTATCATTAGGGCGATACATCTCAGTTTTTGAATCCTAGTAGGAGTGTGATCCTTTTACTGCTGACACTTTTGACCATATGCTAACGACACTAGGGCATTTTATGACTTGTCATTAGCGCTGGAAAGAGTAAAACCCCTCTCGAGACCCTTTTCCTGACAATTTTTGAAAAAAAACTTGAAAATTTCCTAATATTTTTTTTTTGTGTTCGAGTGAAGAATGGCATCTACCAGTGGTCGGACATCCAATTCAATGGAACAGGTGGCTTCTTTGACAGAGGATCAATAAAAAACAAGGAAGTTTTTTTGAAACACCCTCTTTAATTTTTTTTCTATGTTTTGGGTTGAAAACGACTTATATATATATAATTGATCCATTTGGATTTAGGACCAAAAATGACCATGCAAGAACCCTTTTTCAGAATTAGATTGTGCAAAAATGCACAAAATCGGAGGGTGACCCTTCGTTTTTTCCAAAAAAAAACATCCCAAAATTGATTTTCGATCAATGCCCATGGAAATTCTGGTTTTTAAGGCTTAAACCCATAGGAAATAGGTTTAGACATAGTTTAACAAGGCTTATAGCCAAGAAAAGCACAAAAAAATGGTTTAAAATATGATGGAAAAGGCTGAAAAAGGTCAATGAAAACCTTGGTTGCTAATGACACATTGTCATTTTCATCAAGTTTCACGGCAACACTTCAAGAGATGCTAATGACAATTCATTACCTTTGATATGTCATCAACATTTAAAGTGCCTACCGGCCTTATTATCGATAACACTTGCTGTCACGGGCATATTTCCTTCAATGGGTTAGCGCAGCGCGACGGTCCTTCCCCACCGCGGCAAGCCTACTTGTCAACTCGCTTGCCGATCGCGGAAGCTTGCAATCAGAGTGCACGAGAGCAAGAGAGAATAGAGGAAGAGAAATTGTAATCACAAGAAGCAATCACAACGAGGGTGAACAAAAGAAAGCTCAATGCATTTACTTCATTCACAATTTTGCCCGCAGGCTATTACAATTCAAGTATACGAGCTGCCCCTTCGGGGTATTGATTCACCTGAACCGGGCAACTTACATCAGACTCAACAAAAGCAAAACAGACTCTAAGCGCAACTGTACAATGTAAGTTACAAGGGAAAATGCTCCCCCTTCAAATCATGCATCGTCCTCGGCGCCATCTGTTTCGTGGTAAGCTCTGACTTCAGCCGGGTAGCGACTGTTCATTCAGAATGTAGGCTCCCATGTTGGTTTCGTTGTTTCCTTCCACTGCACCAAGTATTTCTTCGCCTCCCCCAAGTAGTTGACTTTGTTGTGAAGGATCTGACTGAGGTGCTTTTTGGCCTGTTGTGCTGCCTGAGCCCTCTGCATAATGGGAGTGCGCTGTGACACACTGTGTTCCGGGTCTCCATCATTCGGATGGAACTGCTTGAGGTTGCACACATAAAACACTGGGTGCACCTTGAAGTCTGGGGCAACTCCAGCTTGTATGCCAGCTTGCCCACCTTCTTTGTGATGGTGAATGGTTCTTCATACTTTCTGAGCAGTTCGCAGTGTCGCCCGTGGAAGATGCATGTACGACCAGTATATAGCTTCACCAACACTTGGTCCCCAACTTAGAACCCTGCAGGCCGACGATGCTTGTCTGCCCACTTCTTTATTCACTTTGCCGCCTTGTGTAAGAATGCCTTCGCCAACTCATTCTGCTTATGCCAGTCGTGAAAAAACTAATAGGCGAAGGATTGCCTTTCCTTTTCTTGTGCGACAAGAGTGTGCGGGGTCAGTGACTGCTGCCCCGTGACTATCTCAAACAGGTTGTGGCATGAAGACTCGCTCTTTTGCAGATTGTAACAAAATTGTGCCACATCAATGAGCTTCACCCAATTTTTATGATTGGCACTAACAAAGTGCCTAAGGTACTGCTCAAGTATCTCGTTGATACGCTCTGTTTGCCCATCTGTCTGCGAATGAAAGCTTGTTGAAAACAACAAATCAGAGCCAAGTAGCCAAAATACTTCACGCCAGAACTTGCTCGTGAAGCGAGCATCGCGATCACTCACAATACTCTTTGGTATGCCCTAGTGTTTCACCACATGCTTTACGAACAACTCTACAGTCTTCTCTACAGGGCACTCCTTGGAAGCTAGGATGAAGGTGGCATACTTGGAGAAACGATCTACCACAACCAAAATAGAACTAAGACTCTCTACCTTTAGCAGACTAACAATAAAGTCCATGGAGATGCTATCACAATGACGTTCTGGAATTGGTAAAGGCTCAAGGAGACCGACAACCTTCTAGTTTGTCCCCTTATCTTGCTGACAGATGAGGCATGTCCGCACATATCCCTCAACGTCGTCTCTCATCTGCGGCCAATAGTAGCCGCGCTCAAGAAGTGCTAAGGTCCGCTCCTGACCAGGATGGTTGGCCCATAGTATATCATGGCACTCCTTAAGTAGTTCTCAGCGAAGGCTTCCCCACCGCGGCACAAAGATGCATCCCCCTTTTGTTATGAGGAGGCCATCTTGTAGCCAAAATCGTCGAGTCTTCCCTGCCTGTGCCAGAGAAACAAGGTGTTGTGTGGTCGGATCCTGCTGCATACCTTCACGGATGTGGCTCAACAATGCGCCCTCCAAGTGCACTTCAGAAGGCTCCGCGCACGCAGCTGCCAATTCAGCCCTACGGCTCAGAGCATCCGCCACAACATTGGTCTTTCCAACCTTGTACTCCAAGGCAAAGTCAAACTCAGCCAAAAAGATCTGTCATTGAGCTTGTTTAGGCGTTAACTTCTTTTGCGTTTGAAAATAGCTCATGGCCACATTGTCCGTCTTGACGACGAACTCAGCACCCAAAAGGTAGTGCCGCCAGGTCTTAAGGTAATACACAATGGCGGTCATCTCACGTTCATGCATTGTGTAACGCCTCTCTACATCTTTCAGCTTGCGACTCTCATATGCGATTGGATGACCATCTTGTATAATAACTCCTCCAATGGCAAAGTCTGAGGCATCCGTGTGGACTTAAAAGGGTCTCGAACGATCAGACAGTCGCAACACTGACTTCCTCACTAAGGCTTTCTTCAAGCTATCAAAGGCATCTTGGCACGCTTCGGTCCAGAGCCATATCTGATTCTTCTTTAACAAATTTGTGAGAGGCGCTGCAATGAGGGAATAGCCTTCGATGAAACGCCAATAATAGTTTGCTAAACCGAGGAATGACCGCAATTATGGCACTTTGCTTGACAGAACCCATTCCTGGATGACCTTTATCTTTTGCCCATCTATACGCAGCACACCATGCCCCACAACGTGGCCAAGGAAGCTGATCTCCTCCTGCCTGAATAGACACTTTTCTCATTTAACACAAAGGTCATTCTCCTTCAGCACCTAAAACACTGTTCACAAGTGCGTGACATGTTCCTCCATGTTGCTGATGTAGATCACAATATCATCCAAGTAGATTATCACAAACTTGTCTAAGTAAGGGTAGAAGATCTGGTTCATTAAAGTCATGAACGTGGCTGGAGCATTTGTCAACCCGAATGACATTACTAGAAATTTATAAGCACCATAGCGGGTGACACAAGTTGTCTTCGGCTCATCACCTTCAGCAATCCTCACCTGTCAGTAACCCGATCAGAGATCTAGCTTGGAAAAGATATGGGCACTGCCTAGCTGATCAAACAAGTACGTTATTAGTGGCAATGAGTACTTGTTCTTTACCGTGACCTTGTTCAAAGCACGATAATCCACACATAATCGTTTGGATCCATCATGTTTCATCTGAAAAAGGACTGGGGCACCAAATGAAGTTTTTGATGGACGAACAATGCCTGCATCCAACATCTCGTCTAGCTGCCTGTGCAGCTCCTTCAGCTCAGCTGGCCCCATATGGTATGAAACCGTTGTGGGAGGCTTCGCTCCTAGGGTCAACTCAATCTTGTGGTTGACCTCATGTCATGGTGGAAGACGCTTCAGCAATTTCGGAGGCATCACCCCCCGGAACTCCTTCAATAGTGGGGCTAGGGTCGACGACACTGTTGCTTCTAACTTCCCTTCATTTGTGTGCACTGCAACTAAGAATGTTTGGTCCTCATGCTTGACACCCTTCTTTAGCTGCATCGCCGATAACACCGAAGACTTGCCTTTTTGCGTAAGGCACTGCACTGTGTGGGACAGGTCTGACCCCATGATCGTCAACATGTTAAACTTTGACAGCATCATAACATTCTAGCTTCGCAGAAACTCCATACTCAAAATCACCTTGAAATCGTCCAGGGGCACCATAGAGAAGTTGGCTTTGCCGACCCAACTCCCCACTTGAGTAGCCACATCTCTTTCTTCGCCAATGATGGGCTTGGCCTCAGAGTTTACCGTCTTGATGGTCATCTACTTTGGCCCATGCTTCAAGCCCAATCGTTCTGTCTCTTTTCGTGAGACAAAATTGTGTGTAGCCTCAAAGTCTATCATTGTTGAAGTAAACTTTCCATTCATAATGACTTCTAAGTACATAAGTTCCTTACTGACCTGCATGTTCTTAGTTGCGCAACTTCTAGCCGCATTAATCGATCGCATGACCCCCATCCTTGGTTGCATCGCTTCAGTGTCACTGCATTCAGTATCACTGCATTCTTTCTGTGCAGCATTGGCTTGCCCGTCGTCCTTTACGAGGCACTGCCTAGCGATATGTCACAACCGCACCCTTGTTGCTATTGTTATGCTTTATGAAGTTTTGTTTCTTCTCAGATTGATGGCGTGTCGACACTTCACCTTTATCATTGCACTGCTCATCCTTCTTGCCTCCATGGTCAGACTTCTTCCCAACTTTGGTTGATGGGGTGAAAGGCTTGCGCTGAGTGTCAACTAAGCGCTCGACCGCTATATATGCATCTTCCAAAATACAGAGGTTGCTCCTTTCCACTTCAGACTGTGCCCATGGCTGAAGTCCCACAATGAACCAGTTGAGCATATCGTCTTCTAGCATGTTAGGTATCTCCAACATAAGCTTCTAAAATATTCTAACATAGTCTTGCAACGAACCAGAGTGTTTGAGCTCACAAACCATCTGGTACGCCTGCCTCTACGCATTTCTTGGCATGAAATAGTTGCACAACTCCATTTTGAAGTCGTCAAAGGTTTCTATCACACATTGACCCCTCTCCATGCCGATGCGCTTCTGCCTCCACCAAGTGATAGCATCTCCATCAAGTAAGGCCGCTGCAGCCTTAATCCTTAGATCTTCAAGGGTCACATTCTGGATATCCAAGTAGTCTTCTACTTGGAACAAAAAGTTCTCAATGGCTTTGCTGTCACGAGAAGCATTGAATTTTGTGGGGTTTGGCACATCAATCCTTGATGGCCTCTCACCATTTTTGTCATTTAGGGTCACCGTCCGCTGCAACGTACGGTTCTTCAATTGAAGCTCCCCTACTTCAGTCTGCAAGTCGGTCACTGTAGTCGTCAACAAAGTGACCTGCCCCATTAGTAAGTTTATCTGCTCTTGCAGGCTTGCCACCACATCATTCAGTTCACTGAATGATTCACATGCGTGTGAAATCGCTTTCTCATGCGAAGTCACATCTTCCACCAGTTTGTTAACAGTTGCAGCCAACTCTTCTTGGCCCCGAGGTGAACCCATCTCAGCTTCGACAACTGCTTTGCCTTTGGTGTTGTGCAAGTTTTGATAAGGCACCACGATGTCTTGCTCACAAATCGCAGCTTGTCGGCATGTTTGTCGACAACGACTCCGGAGTCCCTTCCCCAGCACAAGAACGTGCTCTGGTACCACTTGTCACAGGCCTATTTCCTTCAATGGGCCAGTGCGGTGTGACGGTCTTTCCCCACCGCCGCAAGCCTACTTGTCAGCTTGCTTGTCGATCGTGAAAACTTGTAATTAGAATGTAAGAGAGCAAGAGAGAATAGAGGGAGAGAAATTGCAATCACAAGAAGCAATCACAATGAGGGTGAACAAAAGAAAGCTCAACGCATTTACTTCATTCACAATTTTGCCTGCAGGCTATTACAGTTCAAGTATACAGGCTGACCCTTCAGAGTATTGATTCACCTGAACCGGGCAACTTACATCAGACTCAACAAAAGCAAAACAGACTCTAAGCGCAACTATACAATGTAAGTCGCAAGAGAACACTTCCATGTGTTGTTATTAATATGTTAATGACACATGGATTATCATTAGCGTATTACTAACGACACTTGCACTGCTTATTTGTTGTTAGAAACTACTTAACTTGGTTACCTTTTTGTATTGCAAAGAAAATGTCATGGACCTTCAAGCATTGATCCTTGCTGGCTTGACCGATGAAGAATTTGTGTCAGCCACGAGCGATGTCCTAGCGTGGAGTGCGGATTTCGAGGAGCCAAACGACCTTCCTTAACTAATTACAAGGGTCAGTTGTGACCGCTATGTGTAGGAGGCCGTAGTTGTGGCCCAGGGAGCTGCTACAGTTCCACCTGTAGAGGTGATGATGGCTATTCCTAGGGAAGCAACAACGTTGACAGAGGTTCATCTCCTTAGTTTTTTCCTTTTTCATGGAATTTAAGACTTCTTGCTTGATTAAATATGCCATATTTTTGTATTGGTGATCATGGGAGTGATAAGTTTATGGACTTTGGTTATCTTTTTCTTTTCTTCTTCTTGAAACAACTATTTCTTGACAATTGTGTTAACAGGTTTTTGCTCTAAATGCAAGAGATCACAGAGAAGAGGTACGGGACACACCTCAAACTACTTTGCACCTAGTAGCTGCACAAGGATGATGAGTTGATGGTAGCCATGGATGAGATTGAGTTTGGCTGCCTTGTCCAAGGAAAATAAGAAGCTAAACTTAAAGTTGGTCGAGAGGTAGAGGCATGATATCAACACCTTTCACTTTCTCTAGGGTGAGATGACCATCACCCCCCATCAGTTGGGTCTTTTGATGGGCCCAAATCTGATGGTTATGAGAGACAGGGATCTTGGGAGGATCTTTAGGTGGATCTTCGGTCGAGCTCCTCCTTTCGACAACAAGCTCTGGATACATTGGTTGCGCATGGAGTATGCACCTCTAAGAAGTTTGAGTGAGGTGCTACATGACGTTTATCATCATTGAGCTGCCTATCTGCTATATCTGATGGGTACGACAGTTTTTTCCTCCAACGATAAGACCCACATGCCACTACTGTACATGGAGTTTGTAGTGGATTTGGTCTACTTAGACAGGTGTAGTGGTACTTTGACTCATTTTTACTGCTACTATAGCTAGTACATGCTGAGGAAGAAGGTTGACACACTAATGGGCGGGCAGGTTATATGTTTCCCCCAGGAACATGCACTGTAGCTACAATGCATGTCAGGAATATGCACTGTAGCTACAGTGCATGTTCCTGATCCCCATTGAGCGTTGCGTGGTGCTCAGTGGGGTGTAGGGGGAGCCGTACACCAGCCTGGTGTACGGCTCCCCCTACACCCCATTAAGCGCCACACGACCCCATTGAGCGCCACACGATGCTCAATGGGGACCCATAACACGCACTGTAGCTACAATGCATGTTTCGGGGGGTGCACACGCAACACCTTCACCACTTATGGGTGTTGGAATTATAAGCAAGACTCATCATTTTCTCCCCTCATTTACTTGTCTTGGGAACCAGTTTTACATTAAGGCTATTTGCAGTTTTCTATGCAAACTCTTTGGGTTCCTCTCCCATTTATTTTTTTTCCTTGAAAATGTAATAGTCTTTTAGTTTTTCTATATTAAGAATTTACTATGTATTTAAATTCTGGTTGGGCTTGAATGCTATATATATAGCAGCCATGTATCATCATTTTGACAAGTCATTGAAATGTATTGAAGCCTTTTGTAGTCTTCTCATTCTCTTGTATCATTTCTGTGTGATTTCATTCTAGAGAACAATCTTCTTCTCTAGTTTATTGTTTTATTTTCAACATAGTGGTATCAAAGCTAGGATAACTTCCAATAGCTTGGTTCAACCACAAGTTCTTTGCTTTGCTGAAAAAAATTATAACAAGCGGAGTATTCAAATGAAGGCGCTCTTTGGCTCTCAAGATCTATGGGACATCGTTAAAAGTGGCTTCGATGAGATGGACAATGTGGAGGGCATCACTCAACGACAACAAACTGAGTTGAAGGAAAATCAGAAGAAGAACAATAAGGCTTTGTTCTATATTTATTAAGCTGTTGATGAAGCCATTTTCGAAAGGATATCCTCGGCGGAGTCGACAAAGGTAGCATGGGATACTCTCTATACAACATACAAAGGAGAAGACAAGGTAAAAATGGCGAGACTCCAAACTCTTAGAAGTGAATTTGATTCTTTAAGAATAAAAGAATTTGAAACAATTGAAGTTTTTTTCAATCGAGTCTTCTCCATTGTTAATCAAATGCGAGTAAATGGTGAAAAACTTGAAGATCAAAGAGTTGTTGAAAAAATATTGAGGAGCTTAACTCACAAGTTTGAACATATTGTTGTTGCTATAGAAGAATCCAAAGACTTATCCACCTTGTCCATTGATAGTTTAATGGGATCACTTCAATCCCATGAACTTTGTATAAAGCAATTTGATTCTCCTCCAATCGAGCAAGCTTTTCAGACACATCTCTCTATTCGTGGTGGTGCTCGAGGACGAAGAGGAAGAGGAAGAAGATATGGAGGTGGTAGAAATCAAGAAACGAAAGAAGATGATTGTGATTCATCTTATTCTATGCGAGGAAGAGGTCAAAGTAGAGGTCGAGGTCGCTCTTTCTCACAAGTTCAATGCTTTCATTGTCAGAAGTATGGTCACATCATAAAGTTTTGTAGAAAGCGATTGACAGAAGAAAACCAAAAGGAGGTAACTTTCATGCATAAGAAAAATGAAATTCTTGATGATGATATTCTCTTTCTTGCTTGTGATACCAAAGAAGAAACACATGATGAAGTATGGTATATTGATAGTGGTTGTAGTAACCACATGACTGGAAACAAAAATTTATTTGTGGACTTAAATGAAATGGTCCAAACTGAAGTTAGAACAGGTGATGATAATAGGCTTGTGGTCAAGGGACGTGGTGATATTCTTGTTAAGACTAACCTTGGAAACAAGCATGTCACCGATGTTTTCTATGTTCCAGGCCTCAAACACAATCTTTTGAGTGTTGGGCAACTTATTCTAAAAAGATATGATCTTCATTTCAAAGGAGAAATATGTGAAATTAAGGACAAGAAGAATGCTCTCATAGCCGAGGTGAAAATGACTCAAAACAAAATGTTTTCATTTATATTTCAAAATGCTGCTCTTCCTTGCTTCAATGCTATTAGTAAAAATTCATCATGGTTGTGGCATCTTCGATATGAACATTTGAACTTCAGTTATTTATCTCTTATGTACAAAAAACATATGATCAGAGGCATTCCCTAACATTCATCAGCAAGACAAAATTTGTGAAGGTTGTGTTCTTGGGAAACATCATAGACTCTTTTCCTATTGGCAAATCTTGGGGAGCATCAAAACCACTTGAGTTGGTTCATTCTGATCTATGCGGCCCTATGAGCACCACATCTATTGGAGGTAATCGTTACTTTTTAACATTCATTGATGACTTCAGTCGGAAGACATGGGTTTATTTTCTAAAAGAAAAATCTGAGGTGTTTAAATATTTTAAGCAATTTATGACATTTGTTGAAAAGCAAAGTGATCTCTCTATTAAAGCCTTGCGTACTGATCGTGGGGCTGAATTTATGTCAAATGAGTTCGAGGAATTCTTAAAAGAGAAAGGCATCCGTCATCAGAAGACTACTCGGTACACACCTCAACAAAACGGCATTGCGGAAAGGAAGAATCACATGATCATGGAGATGACAAGAAGTATGTTGAAATCTAAAGGTATGCCTAACATATTCTGGGCTGAATCAGTGGCATGTGCTATCTATCTTCTTAATCGTGCCCCCACTAAAAGTGTTCAAGACCTAACTCCTCAAGAAGCTTGGAGTGGGCAAAAACCATGTGTTGCTCACTTGAAAGTATTTGGCAGCATATGTTATTCTCATATTTCCGATGAACGAAGGAACAAGCTTGAAGATAAATCTAAAAAATGTATCCTCGTTGGGTACAGTGAATGCTCAAAGGCTTATAAGCTTTACAATCCAATCACCAAGAAAATTATCATAAACAGAGATGTAAAATTCAATGAAGAAGAATCTTGGAATTGGGATGGAGAGAATGAAAATAGAAATTCACATTTCATTAATCTTTTTCTTCTTTTGTGCTTTTTACAACTACAGGGATACGTACACTCGAACAGTGGTTTATCAAATAGTGTATACTGGTACGATAATATATCATTGAATCATATGTATTCTTTCTAATGCCACTTGGTTATTATTATCGGTCATTAAAGCACTTCTTATGGGTTTAAGCTCATCTTGAACATATGCCGCAAGCACCATCCCCGAGTTTTCAAGTATCTAAGATGAAGATATTTGGGTTTTGAAGGCTTCCCAAAGATCATTTGGATCAGGAGGAGGGAGATGGTTTTTTTTGTTTTCCTTTAACATGTCCAGTTTCCTCTAGATATGCTTTAAAGTTTATGCTTTTGTAAAGAATTATGCCCTTTGATCTTTGACCCATTCTTCGTATTTGGCTTGGATCTGAATCACATTATCCTTGTAACAGGTCATTCCATATGTCTGGTACTTGTTTATGCCCCAGACGTTGACCTCGTTAGTGAGAGGATGAGGTTCAAAGGGGAGACATAATTCTTTCTTTGACTCTTGCTCATGTAATGTGTCCTCTGAGGACTCCTTTATTTTTCTTGGGACTCTCCTATTTCAAGGGTATAGATTCTCTGACGAAGATCTAAAACCAATATCAAGATGGGAGTCCTAATAAGATATTACCCACCTTTTTTGCTTATGTAATTCTTGTTGGAAGAGTTTGGATGATTCATACCACTCATTCATATCGAAGCCTATCGAGGGCTCGATCTAGGAAGTACCTCCAGTTTTTTTTCATAGGATTTCAAGAGCCGCGTGCCCCTTGCTGGCTATCTCATTCATCATAGTCCTGGTTAACTATATATTTTTGTTCAGGGTCACTTTTCCAATGATTGTACATGAGGTGGTTTGCAAAGATTCTGACCTCCAATGTTCAAAGTTTTTGGACAGGTACAACTGTAAATCCTCTTGCATAGGAACAACTCCTATTCTATGGCATGGAGATCAACCTCGAATTCGCAACATAGTACATATACTAACAACATTGATTCAAACAAATCATAAAAGGGTTACAATGTGCAAAATCTATGTTATCTCTTTCTATAATCTTTCAACTCTTTCTTGGCTTTGGTAGTTAAAAAATTGGCCCAAAATTTAAGAGAAGTAGATGGGTGCTCTCATAATTCGCAACATGCTGCATTCACACAGATTTAGAGAAAATTTTGACAAGATTCGACACCATCATTAATTATTTTTTAATGCCAAGTTGTGAAAGCGATCACGACTCGTAAAGCTTGGATGAATACAGGAGATGCACAACAACCCTCGTGAGTGATAAATGATCCACAGTTTATAAGAATTATGTATTCATGGGCCAATGTCTTGCCATGTGAGCCAGGCAAGAATGGTTGGAGAGAGATTAAAACAATTGAAATCCTCCATGCCACATTGAAGACTTGTTGAATCGTGATTGACTTCTGTCACCAATCAACCTGCGTGAAAATAGCTTCCTTGGTAAAGATCATTTGTGACTGTAGTTGATATATAGAAAGACTGCCTTTCTTGCAATTTCTCTCAGTTTTACATTGCCTTTCATTTTTGTTTTTGCTTTGAATGATTAATCTTTGCCATTAATTAAAAAGTAAGCGAACCCGATGTTGACACAAATGAGTTGTCAAATTATTAATCAAACGCGTATATCCATGGAGTTCTTTTCAAACATAAGGAAGCATCAATTAGCAACTTTAGAACATTATGTATGACATTGTTTATATATTCTATATTACCATATTCAATTTACCCTGATTATCTTTTTTGAGTTGCAGACCGTGAAGGGTCAAACCCAGTGCAATCCCATATTTCGAGGAGCTGAGGAAGAGCAGACTCAAGCATGTCCTAATTTTCTGCCTTTTGAAAGAAATGTTTGCATCAGGATTCGACCCGTGATCTCTCTCACCAACGACCCCAAACACTTTACCATTGCACCAAGCAATGGCCCTCATTCAATTAAAGACCATATATATCATTAATTGTTCACATGAAACCATAGCCCTTACACATCAGCATCTTCTTCTCGTTATTATCGACAAGACCTGTTATGTCATAGGCTTATTTCCTTTAATAGGCCAGTGCAATGCGACAGTTCTTTCTTACCGTTGCAAGCCTACTTGTCAGCTCGCTTGCCAGTCACGAAAGCTTGTAATCAGATGACAAGAGAGCAAGAGAGAATAGAGGAAAAAAAATTGCAATCACAAGAAACAACCACAATAAGAGTGAACAAAAGAAAGTTCAACACATTTAATTCATTCATAATTTTGCCCAAGGGCTATTACAATTCAAACATACGGGCTGCCCCTTCGGGGTATTGATTCACCTGAACCGGGCAGCTTACATCAGACTCAACAAAAGTAAAACAGACTCTAAGCGCAACTTTATAATGTAAGTCACAAGGGAACATGTTCTCCCCTTCAAATCATGCACCATCCTCGGTGCCATCTGTTTCATAGTAAGTCTCGACTTCAGCCGGGTAGCAGCTGTTCATTCAGAATGTAAGCTCCCACGTTGGTTCCATTGTTTCCTCCCACTACACTAGGTATTTCTTTGCTTCGTCTAAGTAGTTGACCTTGTGATGAAGGATCTTACTGAGGTGCTTCTCGGCCCGTTGTGTTGTTGAGGCCCTCTGCATGATGAAAGCGTGTTATGGCATGCTACGTTCCGGATCTTCATCGTCTGGATGGAACTACTTGAGGTTGCACACGTGAAACACCAGGTGCACCTTGAAGTCTGGGGGCAACTCTAACTTATACGCCAGCTTGCCCACCTTCTTTGTGATGGTGAAGGGTCTTTCATACTTTTTGAGCAGTCTGCGGTATCACCTGCGGAAGATGCCTGCACGCCCTGGATATAACTTCACCAACACTTGGTCCCCAACTTGAAACCTAGCGGGCCGACGATGCTTGTTCGCCTACTTCTTCATTTTCTTTGCCGCCTTGTGTAAGAATGACTTCGCCAACTCATTTTTCTCGTGTCAGTCACAAACAAACTGATAGGTGAAGGATGACCTTCTCTTTTCTTATGCGGCAAAAGTGTGCGGGGTCAGTGGTTGTTGTCTTGTGGCTATCTCAAACGGGTTGTGGCCTGAAGACTCGCTCTTCTGCAGATTATAATAAAACTGTGCCATGTCAATGAGCTTCACCCAATTTTTCTAATTGACACTAATAAAGTGCCTATGGTACTGCTCAAGTATCCCGTTGATGCGCTCTGTCTGTCCATCTGTCTACGGATGAAAGCTTCTTCAAAACAGCAAATCAGGGCCAAGTAGCCAAAATACTTCACGCCAGAACTTTCCCGTGAAGCGATCATCGCGATCACTCATAATGCTCTTTGGTATGCCCTAATGCTTCACCACATGCTTTACGAAGAACTCTGCAGGGCACTCCTTAGAAGTTGTGATGAAGGTGGCATACTTTGAGAAACGATCCACCACAACCAAAATAGAACTGAGGCCCTCTACCTTTGGCAGACTAACAAAGAAGTGCATGGAGATGCTATCCCAAAGACGTTCTGAAATTGGTAGAGGCTCAAGGAGACCGGCAGTCTTCTGGTTTGTCCCCTTATCTTGCTAGCAGATTAGGCATGTTTGCACATACCCCTCAACGTCGTCCTTCATTTGTGGCCAATAGTAGTTGTGCTCAATGACTGCTAAGGTCCGCTCCTGATCAGGATGTCCAACCCATAGTATATCATGACACTCCTTAAGCAGTTCTCGGTGGAGGCTTTTTCACTGCGGTACAAAGATGCCTCATCCCTTTGTCATGAGGAGGCTATTCTATAGCCAAAATTGCTGAGTCTTCTCTGCCTACTCTAGAGAAACAAGGTGTTGTGCTGTCGAATCTTGATGTGTCCCTTCGCGTATGTGGCTCAATAATGCACCCTCCAATTGCACTTCAAAATGCTTCACGCGCGCAACTACCAGTTCAGCCCTACGACTCAGAGCATCTGCAACAACATTGGTCTTTCCAACCTTATACTACAAGACAAAGTTGAACTCAACCAAAAACATCTGCCACCGAGCTTGTTTAGGCGTAAGCTTCTTTTGTGTCTAAATATAGCTTGTGGCCACATTGTTCGTCTTGACGATGAACTCGGTACTCAGAAGGTAGTGTCACCAAGTTTTGAGGCAATACATGATGACAATCATCTCGCATTCATGTACCGTGTAATGCCTCTATATATCCTTCAGCTTTCGACTCTCATATGCAATCGGATGACCCTCCTGTATAATAACTCTGCCAATGGCAAAGTCTGAGGCGTTTGTTTGGATCTTAAAGGGTTTTGAGTGATCATGCAGTTGCAACACTGACTCACTCACTAAGGCTTTCTTCAAGCCATCGAAGGCATCTTGGCACGCTCCTGTATAGAGCCATACCCGATTCTTCTTTAACAAATCTGTGAGGGGCGTAGCAATGAAGAAATAGCCTTTGATGAAATGCCGATAGTAGTTTGCCAAATCAAGGAATGACCGCAAGTCTGACACTTTGCTTGGTGGAACCCATTTCTGCATAGCTCTTATCTTCTGCCCATCCATGCGCAACACACTATACCCTGCAACGTGGCTAAGGAAGCTGATCTCCTCTTGGTCGAAGAGACACTTCTATCGTTTGACACATATGTCATTCTCCTTTAGCACCTAAAACACTTTTCGCAAGTGCCCGGCATGTTCTTCCATGTTACTATTGTAGATCACGATATCATCCAGATAAACCACCACAAACTTGTCTAAGTAAGGGTAGAAGATCTGGTTCATTAAAGTGGTGAACATGGCTGAAACATTTGTCAACCCGAATGGCATTACTAAGAATTTATAAGCATCATAGCGGGTGACACAAGTTGTTTTCGGCTCATTACCTT
Organism: Nuphar pumila; assembly: GCF_984573655.1. Lineage (NCBI taxonomy): Eukaryota > Viridiplantae > Streptophyta > Magnoliopsida > Nymphaeales > Nymphaeaceae > Nuphar > Nuphar pumila. Next base: position 6,921,840 of record NC_143262.1, read on the forward strand.
CAGCAATACTCACATGCCAGTAACCCGATCACAGATCTATCTTGAAAAAGATACGGATACTACCTAGTTGATCGAACAAGTCCGCTATCAGTGCTAATATGTAATTGTTCTTCATAGTGACCTTGTTCAAAGCACGGTAATCCACACATAACCGTTTGGAGCCATTATGTTTCATCTGAAAAAGGATCGGGGAACCAAATGGAGCTTTCGATGAACGAACGATGCATGTGTCCAACATCTCGTCTAGGTGCTTGCGCAGCTCATTTAACTCAGTTGGCCTCATGCGGTATGAAACCATTACAGGAGGCTTCGCCCTCAGGGTTAACTCAATCTTGTGGTCAACCTCACATCTTGGTGGAAGACGCTTTGATAATTCCGGAGGCATCACCCCCCGAAACTCCTCCAATAGTGGAGCTAGGGTCGTCGACACTGTTACTTCTACCTTTCATTCTTCTGCACGCACAACAACTAAGAATGTTTGCTCTCCATGCTTGACACCCTTTTTTAGCTGCATCATCGATAACATTGAAGGTTTTCCTTTTTGCGTAAGGCACTACACTGTGTGGGACAAGTTTGGCCTCATAATCGTCAACGTGTTAAACTTTGGCAGCATCATAATATTCTGGTTCCATAGAAACTTCATACACAAAATCACCTTGAAATTGTCCAGAGGCACCACAGAGAAGTTGGATTTACCTGCCCAACTCCCCACTTTGATAGCCACATCTCTTGCTTCACCAAGGATGGACTTGGCCTCAGAGTTTACCATTTTGATGGTCATCTGCTTTAGCCCAGGCTTCAAGACCAACCGCTCTGCCTCTTCTCACGAGACAAAGTTGTGTGTGGCCCTGGAGTCTACCATAGCTGAAGTAAACTTTTCATTCGTAATGACTTTGAGATACATCAGTTCTTTGCTAACTTGCATATTCTTAACTGTGCAACTTCTAGCTGCGTTGATCGACCACATGACTCTCATCCTCGGTTGCATAGTCTCAGTGTCACTATATTAAGTATCACTGCATTCCTTCTGTGTTTTATTGGCTTGTCTGTCGTCCTTCACGAGGTGCTTGGGGCACTGCTTGACGATATGCCTATCGCCACAGAGCCAACATGTCACAACCATACCCTTGTTGTTGTTGTTATACTTTGGGTAATTTTGTTTCTTGTCGGATTGATGGCGTGTTGATGCCTCACCTTTGTCATTGTGTCGCTCGTTCTTCTTGCCTCTGTTGTCAAGCTTCTTCCTGACTTTGGTTGATGGAGTGAAAGGCTTGCACTGAGTATCAACTAAGCGCTCGGCCGCCACATATGCATCTTCCAAAATACGAGGGTCGCTCCTTTGCACTTCAGATTGTGCCCATGGTTGAAGTCTCACAATGAACCAATTGAGCTTGTCGTCTTTTGACATGTTAGGCACATCCATCATAAGCATATGAAACGTTCTGACATAGTCTTGCAACTAACCAATATGTTTAAGCTCACGAACCATCCGGTACGCCTGCCTCTGTGCATTCTTTGGCATGAAGTAGTTACACAACTTCATTTTAAAGTCATCAAAGGTGTTTATCACGCATTGACCCCTCTTCATGTCACTACGCTTCCGCCTTCACTAAGTGATAGCATCATCATCCAGTAACACTGCTACAGCCTTAATCATGAGATCTTCAAATGTCACATTTTGAATATCCAAATAGTCTTTTACTTGAAACAAAAAGTTCTCAATGGCCTTGCTGTATCGAGAACCATTGAACTTTGCTGGTTTTGGTATATCAATCCTTGATGGCCTCTCACCATTTCCCCCATTTAGGGTCACTGATCGCTGCAATGTGTGGTTTTTCAACTGAAGCTCTCCTACTTTAGTCTACAAGTCAGTCACTGTTGTCGTCAACGAAGTGACTTGTCCCATTAGTAAGTTCACCTGCTCTTGTAGGCTCGCCACCACATCATTCAGTCCACCGAATGACTCAACTGCGCATGAAATTGCTTACTCGTGCGAAGTCATATCTTACACCAACTTGTTGATAGTTGCAACCATCTTCTCTTGGCCTCGAGGTGAACCCATCTCCTCAGCTTCAGCAACTGCCTTGCCTTTGGTGTTACACAAGTTTTGATAAGGCGCCATGATGTCTTGCTCACAAATCGCAGTCTGTCAGTGTCTCTGTCGACACCGACTCCGGAGTCCCTTCCCCAACATGAGAACGAGCTTTGATACCACTTATCATGAGCCTATTTTCTTCAAGTTCTCCCTTACCGCCACAAGCCTACTTGTCAGCGCACTTGTCAATCGCGAAAGCTTGTAATCAGAGTGCAAGAGAGCAAGACAGAATAGAGGAATAAGAATTGCAATAACAAGAAGCAATTACAACGAGGGTAAACAAAAGAAAGCTAAATACATTTAATTCATTCACAATTTTTTTCGAGAGCTATTACAGTTCAAGCATACGGGCTGCCCCTTCGGGGTATTGATTTACTTGAACCGAGCAGACTCAACAAAAGCAAAACAGACTCTAAGCGCAACTTTACAATGTAAGTCACAAAGAAACATGTTATCCTCTACGTAATTTCCATGCTAGATGTTATTTTCAATTACTAGAAGCAAATTTGCATATGATGATACTCATGTTGATGAATCTTAATATCATGGTGTTGATGAGCGGGTGATGCAGAAAGCATGCATTGTCTACCTGCCGATAGGTGTTATCTTTTCAACTGATCTGTTGGTCACTGGCAAAATTAAATATTTTTCTGAATATTTGACACTAATTATGAATCACTAGCAAGGGTGGAGAACGTAGCAATCAGAACACTGTAGCATGATGTACTAACTGTGAAGTGCCAATACAGGGGCAAAGTGGTTCAATTCACCTTTAATTGTAGAAAGCGAATGTTGATCTTACTCTTTCTTCTACGCATGCCCTTCTTTCTGGTAGAAGTAGATGAATACTTATTGAGGGGATAGGACAAGGGTGGTGTATGAAGCTCCACACAACACTTCGGCTTGAAAAAAATTGGTGATATATTCATATATAATATGTAAGATGATGGATACTGGCTCAAGGGTTTCACCAACCAGAAGCCAGCCAATGTGCGGTCGATGTTGAGGGTTTTTCTCTCGAATTATCCATAAAAAAACGAAAAAGAATAAAGTCTATACTAGACACTGATCCTGTTGCTGGCAGGCACATTAGGCTAAAAGATTGCTCAAGTTTCTTGAGAGCTGGAAAACAAGTGGTGTCCTGTCTTGTGGTTGGATTCAGGTGAACGCGTGTATAGGGAGTCATTTTCCAAGAGCAGATTCAGTGATCGGTGCCGAACACCTATAGCGCGTAAGGTGTTCGACTCCCCCACCACATACGGCCAAATATTTGCTGCCCCTCCATAAAGACAGGGCCCCAAAGCCTATTCAGAAGGGCCCGATCACACAATCGAACCTTGCTTTTTCCTGGCTCCCACGTTTATATTTGGGGTTCTTTCCTTTCGTTTAGTACATTTTAGATTGCCCACAAAGACTCCACCTTCCTGGCTAGGGGCGACCGTGGTTTGTCGCCTGATGTGGATGATCACTGTTTGAAACACACCAGGGGGTGTCTATTGCTGTAAGGAGGCAGTGGGGACTGCAGCGGTTTTACCAACAGGAGGCCTGCCAATGTATGGTCAGTGATGAAGGGTTTTTTCCCGGTAGTGCAGTACTCTCTGGATTGATGTTAAAAGAACACTGGGTTAGTTATGATCTATGAGATCTAATATTTTTTTGGATAGGCAAGCTGGGGTTGGGAAGACCCCCACCAGTTATACAACTATACCATTGGGATTTGAACTTGCGACATCCCAACACAAGGTGATGTGCAGTAACTGCTCCTACCAGACAAGCAGAGCCCCCAGTTGGTCTATGAGATCTGGAACTGCTTGAACTATATTCACTTGCTTTCAATATGCAGATAATTTAACAAGAAGCCAAAAACTTGCAATGCTTCTGCTGAGGAAAAAGGCCATTATAATATTTCAAGTACTGTAGGGAAGTTTAGAGCCCGGGGAGTTAGAAGTGGTCATAGTTGGAAAGTGGGAACTGCTTCTGCTTGCCCATATCCTGGGGAACTCATACATTTGATGTGAGTTAATGAAAGGATGCAGCTTATAGTTGGTAATTTAACCTCTTTCACTGCAAATCACATAACCATTGGAAAGATTTTAAGTGTCTTTAATGATGCAACAGTGAGGATGATAAAAAGGTTCTTTCACCAGATAAAGGAGCACAATAGTATCAGAATAGGGAGTCTGAAAGGTTTTAGTATGGGCTCCCCGTTCCTCAAGAAGGAAATACTTGAATTAAGTGTGAAGATAACTTTTTAGACCCTTTCAACTAGGTGTGGCAAAACCTGACACCACCCGCCAACAAGGGATGGCAGTGGACCGGGGGAAAGCGGGCCCCGCCCCGCCTCGCCCCGTTTGGACCGGGGATGAAGGGTATGAAACCGGGATGGAGGCGGGGACGAAGGTTAAAATCCATCCCCGTCCGGGGGTGGAGGCGGGGATGGACGTGCACTTTTCCCCGCCCCGCCCCGATCCCTGCCTCATCCCCGCCCCAACCACTTTTCCCTGCAATATCCCCGCCCCGCCTCATCCCCGTTTGAACCGGGGATGGAGGACATGAAACGGGGATGAAGGCGGGGGTGGAGGATAAAATCCATCCCCGCCAGGGAGGCGGGGCGGGGGTGGAGGATAAAATCTTGAGGCGGGCCGGGGGTGGAGACCTTGTCCCCCGCCCCACTGCCATCCCTACCCCCAACCCGCCTCTTAGGCGGGTTCATGTTGGGCTTAAACTAACCCATTTAATAAACGGGTCGACCCGCCTAACCCGTTTATTAAATGGGTCAGGTTCGTGTTAGGGGTATGCCAACCCGCCCGCCAACCCGATCCGCTAACCCACCAACCCGTTTACCCGACCCAACCCGTTTATTAAATGGGTTGGTGAGTCGTGTCGGGTTACCCGTTTAATAAACGGGTCGGGTTCGTGTTTACCACAACCGACCTGTTTAATAAACGGGTCGGGTTCGGGTTGAGGTATGTTGACCCGTCAACCACCCGATTGCCACCCCTACTTTCAACTGATCATTTGAGGCAGCTCACATGGATAATAAATCCATATAAGGGGCGTTTATCTCATATCCTACCTTATGAAAGATGGCCTTTTTTCCAAAAGGTCTAAGGGGCCATATAAGTTGATGTAAAAATGGGTTCACACCTCCCCTCATTGGGAAGCAGTTTCCCCCTCTGAGCGCCTCTTTCAAGGGAAAGTGGCCACGGGCATCAGTCCCTTCCACATTAAGCCTAAGCAAGGAGGCTCCCATGAGGAGAGTGTTGCACTACAGTTTTACTCCACCGAAGAAGTGACATACGTTTGGCAGGCATAAGTTCAGCACGGCCAGGTATTTTACTCTGGGAGCGGTTTCTCCTTCCTTTATGAAAAAAAAGAGTTATATTCTTATCATTTTTTTTAAACTTAATTATTGTGTGCACCAATGGGATTTGATCTGGTCTCTTTATTTCAGCATCCTCACAACAACCCCACTGGCCATGCAGACATTAGAAATGGTTGAATCACCAAGAGTAAAAAAATGACCAATAAAATTTTGACTAAAAAAACACTTATTTGGGAGATAAAACCAACTGAAATCCAGGGTTTGGCTCCCAAACGTACGGGTTGTGGAGTTAGAAACTCCAAATCCACGTTTTGACAATACATGGAAGTCACATTTTCCATCCCAATACAAGATTCCAAAACAAAGCCTAAATGTATGTTCAAGATGAACTTGCCAAAAATATCCTCTTATAATTTGCATTGAAATGAGGTGTTGGGGTTGCCAACTCCATCTTCAATGCAGTATTTTGGTAACAGACCTGCTCCCAAACCGGGAATGTTGGAAAAACCACAACGCAACTCCCAAATAATTGAAGGTGTTGGAAAAACATCACATATATCGATGGAGCATCTCTAAATAGTTTTTTGCAAATATGTCCTGACAGATGTGTTTGACATTGTGCATTTGATAGGAACCGACATTTAGATCACGTCTTTTTTCAACAAAATATAGTGTTTTAAGCTTGAATATTTACAAGAATTTTAAGGAGTTTGATTTTCAATACCTAAAAATGTCTACTCACATGTCATAATAGACAATTCAAGAGTCTGCTTCAATCAAATCTATATGGTCAAGAAAAAACACAAAAATCCCTGTCTAAAGTGAAAGTCCACACAAAAATTCCTCTTCAATTTCCAAGCATGTGTGTTCTTTGCGAGAAGGAGGTAGAGAACACAACTCACCTATTTTGGTTTTGCCTGGTAGTTTTAGACCTATTCTTTCAAACTTGGGGTGCTCCGCCTATTCAAACGCGTTCGAGTTCTGTTATTCGGGACCTCTTGTTTGGTCTCATGAGTTCATGAAACAAAAAAAAAGGAAGATTATTGTGGCATGTATGGTTGTTTTCAGCATGGTGGGTGATATGGATCGAAAGAAACAATATCTTTTTCAGGGGCATCAAATTCAATTTTGGAAGGCTACGTCAGCGGGTTATGTTTGATGTGTATCTGACTCTTAAATTACATAGTAGAGACGGGGATTTGGATCTACTTGTACTCTGAACCGTGCACAATCACCATCTAGATGGTGATTGTCTTACTCTTATGTTCCTCTTTCATCCAATATTCGGTTGGATGTATTTTGGTAATGTTGAATGATAAATGTTCTATCTCTCTCTCTCTCTCTCTCTCTCTCTATATATATATATATATATATATATATATATATATATATATATATATAATGGTAGCTTCTTGATCATTGCATCCACACAATGATTAAGTTCCTCTCTCTCTATATATATATATATAGAGAGAGAGAGAGTAGTAGCTGCTTGATCATTGCATGCTTAACTCATACTTAATCACACTAATCGTCCATTGCTTGCAAAATGAATGCTCATCAAATTAAAGTTTCTGTCAAAGTATGTAAAAATCAAGCACCTACCACTATATATATATATATATATATATATATATATAGAGAGAGAGAGAGAGAGAGAGAGATATGGGTCCGTGCTAAATGAAATATGCTAAATAAAATAAGTTAAATGAGTTTTTATGCTCTAATGGCGTTTTTTTTGCAGTTTCAACCCCATAAATGTTTTGGGCATGGTCGATTAGGAATTCATGCCTTGATCATGAGTTTTTGATGAAAAAATGATATTTGGAGGCTTAAAAATTTATAAAGATTTTGGACCGTTGATTTTTTTTAACATTATAAAAACCTACCCATGTGTCCGAATCGAACACTTCAAGAGTTGATCCCTATAAAATCAAGTACATAGATCACATTTGTACAGCCAGAACTTAAAAATAAAATGTAAAGGATTACCTATGGATATTATCAACATAGTTTATTTGATAGGAATCTTGAATCATGTTTTTTTGGACATAAAAGTAGGATTTTTTAAGTCATAAAATTTTGATACATTGTGAGTTGTTGATTTTCATATCTTAATCACATAATCCAAAACTTGTTTTTTACTAAATAATGCTTATTGATCATATCTATAGGGTCTAATCAACTAAAAAGTTGATGGGACTGTCATGGGTTTGCAACCCACATTTGTGTGTGTGTCCTTCCCCTCAATGCCAAAACAAGATTTACTCGTCGGTGGTCAAGGGAGACTTAAGGTTACATGCAAATAAACTCAACGTGTGAAACCGTTTTTCAACAGTTGTATGTGCTAAAAAAGCCCAAGAGGTTTGGCATAGTGGGATGGGGGGCTAGACAGTCTAAGTTCAAATCCCATGGGTTTTACCCCCTTGCTTAAGCTGAAGTTTGGCGACTCCTTAGGGTTGAGGGGTAAGCCCTCGGAGTTTTACGCTGACATGGATAGAGACCGTAAGTACTAACAGGCTGAGCCAGTGCGGCTAGGTCTCCGCGCCTGCAGTTTCTCCAAGTAAAAAAAAAAAAATACAAAGCATGTCTTCTGAAATTAATACAAAAAGCAATAGTACATAATGCAATCAGCAAAAAACAGTTAGTGTGCTTCTCAAATAGCTGATAAATTAGGCAAATATATTATAATTTTTGTAGCGAAAAATGTTTTTTTTCCTACTAGGTCAAGGAAAAACCCTAATTACTACTGCGCCTAAGCATGCCCACCCCCAATTGATAAAAACCCTTGAAGTCTCCTTTGCTTACAAGAAAGTACACCCAGCTTCAACCTTGCAGCAACAAGGGACACCATTCATAATATTTAAATTTAAATGAGCTGTGGCCTTCTTCGTAAACATAAAAGATGATTAACACGTATTGCAATCAACGGGCCAAACGAATCTAATTTGATTAAGGGACAACTAATTAAAGTCAACATATTTCATGTTGCACGTAAAGATGATTGCTCTCTCGATAATTTAGTTGCATTAATTTTTAGTCAAGTAGTAAGGTTGGTTGATTAATAGCTTTCATAAAAGCAAAAGATACTAGTGACCAAATCATGTCCTTAATAGAAAAATAAAAAAAACGAAAAATGAAAAAAAAAAAAACCATGTTCCAACGAATGGCAGCCATCTAACCCATCCACCCATGCCTAACCACATAAGGAAACCCCCATCGTAGGGTCGGAAGGCCCCATGACTTTTATATCGACGGTAGCTAGGCGTTCTTTGCCCACTGGGCCCCACAAGAAAGGAGGGTTGGCTAACGGACCCCCTAACACGCAAACACAAAATGGTTTGACCCGTCCGCAGCCATTAAAGACTCTTTGCTTGGCCATGTTGGGTAGTTGGGAGTGGGATCAACTTAGAGCTGAAGTGGCAGAGATGCACGAATGAGAAGTCGACAAGTGTCAGCACGAGTTGATGAGCGGTAAGCGTTTGGTACACCCGCATCCATCTGCATTCATGTATGTGGGTCCCGGTGGAGCTCACTAGGGCCTCCTTGAATTGGGTCCCTAGATAACAGTTGAACACCCCCCTCCACACACACAGCCTGTACGGAGAAAATAAAAATTCTAAACCTTGGGTTTTTTTTTTTCATAACATTAGTTGTCTCTCTTCTGTCGAGATTACAAAAATGGCAAAGATTCCAAGTTAATCATAACTAAGCATTTTTTGTTTTCATATTTTGGAAATATTGGCAAGAAACTTGTTCTTTCAAGAGGAACATATAGAGCACTAAAATTTGTGTTAAGAAAAACCCTTTTTCAGAAAAACTCAAATATGGATACAATTCTATCTGATCCCAGAGTTTGCATCTGCATCCAGTCTTGAATTTGAATCTCATGCTTCCTATACCTAACTTCATTTAATTTAAAAATTCAAGGAAAAAAAGTATCATATGCATCTGGTTTTTGGTCCTTGTTTTATGCAATTAAGACCAAATTAATCAAACCTTTTTAATTATATCATTTGCTGATTTTGTTTATAACTAATTTTCCCATTTTTATCTGTCTTCTTGAACGAAAACCTAATTTTAATAATGTGTCATTATCGATTCTAAAAATAAATAAATATTTAATGTATCATTATCAAACAAAAATTTGCAATTTTACGTATTGCAAACTATGATTTGCATTAAGGTACTAGGATTAAAACAACGATCGAGGGGAAAACCAATTCAACACCAACATGCCTATGCAAAAGTTCACCAGTTTCATGCTTCTTTTATAACTTGGGTTCCATATTTTAATAATAATAATAATAATAATAATAATAATAATAATAATGACAATTCAAGATACTTCTTTTCATTGCATCCATGAAAAAACATAGGCCCACTTTAGAGGCCGCAAATGTAAACGTTTGTGGTACCGGGTAATCAACCCAAGAGAATATATATTTACAGGTGGGGCTTTATATTACCGTATAACAGGATCCATGGTAGTAGACCCGGGCAAGCTCTCCACCACTGCATGCCCCGTTTCAAAATTCTGCCCTCCATTCCTGCTTTCATCCCACACAGGTTTTAATTTTAACCCCCATTCTCACATTGATCCCCGTTTCATGTCTTCCATCCCTGATCCAAACGGGGCGAGGCAGGGCAGGGTCCTATTTCTCCCTGATCCACTGCCATCCTTAAAAAAGAAAGTCGAATTGTCGAAGAATATTTTATTTATTTTACTAAGGGGGGACGGGGTGAGGCCCCGGTCTACTACCATTCTTAAAGAAGGAGGTCGAACGGTTGAAGGATATTTTAGTTATTTTAAAAATGATTTAAAATGGTTGTTAAATATTATTTTAATATTTTAGTGACATGTGTCATCTGCTGGTCAAAATCCGACCAAGTCAGCTTGTTTCGGTTTAGAATCGGACCTGAATCGATTCAAGGTCCGATAAGATTCTTACAACATTGGGTGAGACTAACTTAATTGTAACAGTTTTTAATCATTTTTAAATTATATTTTAATAAAACATACATTTTTTATGTATTAAAATTTTGAAAAATAATTTTATTGAATAATTAAAAAATCGGTGTCTTCATGTCCTTTTTTTTAGGACAAGAAAGGTAAACACCGAGAACCTATATTTCACATGGACACACCATTTTGACTGTGTCCTTGGTGACACAAGCAGACATGTTTGGACACGCCAACACGTATAATATTATTTTAATATTTTAAAATAATATTTTATTATATTTTAACTATAATATTCAAAAAATAGTTTTTATTGATTGAAAAAAACTTAAAAAAAAAATCGTCCTGGTGTCCCATTTTTAAAAAACAAAATTAAACTCTCGAGTTGAATCCAAATCCGCGTCCTCGGAGTCTACGAATTATTGGGACATAGTCTCCAAGTCGTGTCACACATGGGTCGTAACCGCAGTGATCACACACGGTACATATGGTACATACCAAGCCATATGGTACATATATATATATATATATATATATATATATATATATATATATATATATATATATATATATATATATATATATATATATATATTACATAAAACCAAGGGCCACGTAATGGGAGAGTACGAAGAAAAAGTCTTTGAGAAAAACAATCTCACTAAAAGCCAAAAGCCAGGGATGCTATGCAGGAATCCATCGTATATAGGATTTATTCTACATTTAATCCTAACCGTCCAACTAAACGGGAGTTAATCCGATCCGTTCAGATGCATCAATTTTACGGCTAAAAACAAACAACATAGATATTCTGACATCACATGTCAGATCACAAGATCCTTTTCTTTTTGTTCCACCCCCTCCTCCCCTCTATTTACTATAGACACTCAAAAAACAAGCATTTGGAACAGTCCACTATATCATCAAATCACCATATGAACAACAGTGAGATGGGGACTTGAGGAATTAATTCAATATGTTAAAAGTGGGAAAGTTTGCAGCTAAGCAACCATGTGATTGATTTATCAAAGGCAGGCTGCCTACATTTACACCAACTCATCTACCTCCATTTAATACCCTTCCAAATCCTTTAAATCCTCCTCCTCTGCACCACCTGCTGTGCACCCTCCCATTTTATCTCCTCCTATTCTTCTTCTTCCCTACCCACCAAACATGCCTCCCATTCTGCCTGACTTATCTTCCTCAGTCAGGCTCAAGTATGTAAAGCTAGGCTACCAGTACCTTGTCAACCATTTCCTTACCTTCCTCCTCCTCCCTACCATGGCTGCCGTAATCATTCAAGTGGTACGCATTGGCCCGGACGAGATCCTCGCTCTCTGGCAAATATCCCTCCGATTCGATCTCGTCCAGATCCTCTTCTCCTCCCTCTTCGTCTTCTTCGTCGCCACCGTCTACTTTATGTCGCGACGGCGACAGGTATACCTTGTCGACTACGCTTGCTTCAAGCCTCCGGTCACTTGCAGGGTGCCATTCTCCACCTTCATGGAGCACTCGACACTCTTGGAGCACTTTGACAAGAAGAGTGTCGATTTCCAGATGAGGATACTCGAGAGGTCCGGCCTTGGTGAGGACACCTGCCTCCCGCCGGCACTTCACTACATCCCTCCAAATCCCAATATGGAGGATGCGAGGGCCGAGGCCGAGCTCGTCATTTTCTCTTCCTTGGATGATCTTTTTAAAAAGACGGGCATCAGGCCCAAGGATGTCGATATCCTTATCGTAAATTGTAGTCTTTTTTCTCCGACGCCCTCGCTTTCCGCGATGATAATCAATAAGTATAAGATGAGGAGCAACATCCGCAGCTTCAACCTTTCTGGGATGGGCTGCAGTGCCGGGATGATATCTGTGGACCTTGCCCGGGATCTACTTCAAGTGCACCCAAACTCATACGCAGTTGTTGTGAGCACTGAGATCATCACTCCCAATTGGTATGCCGGCAACCAGCGATCCATGCTCGTCCCCAACTGCCTCTTTCGCATGGGCGGCGCCGCGATCCTTTTGACGAACCGCAGGAGGGAGAGGCGCTGGGCCAAGTACCGGCTCGTCCATGTAGTCCGAACCCACAAGGGCGCCGACGACAAGGCCTACAAGTGTGTGTATGAGGAGCAAGACGGTAGTGGCAAGGTGGGGATTTCCCTGTCCAAGGATCTCATGGCGATCGCCGGAGAAGCTCTCAAGTCGAATATCACGACGATGGGCCCGTTGGTCCTGCCGGCATCGGAGCAACTGCTCTTCTTGTTCGCTTTGATCGGGAGGAAGGTCTTCAATCCCAAGTGGAATCCATACATTCCTGACTTCAAGCAGGCCTTCGAGCACTTCTGCATACACGCAGGGGGCCGAGCCGTCATCGACGAGCTCGAGAAGAACCTGCAGCTATCGGCCGAGCACGTTGAGGCATCGAGAATGACCCTGCACCGGTTCGGAAACACGTCCTCGTCTTCTCTCTGGTATGAATTGAACTACATCGAGTCCAAGGGGAGGATGAAGAAAGGAGATCGTGTTTGGCAGATCGCGTTTGGGAGCGGTTTCAAGTGCAACAGTGCGGTGTGGAAGTGCAACCGGACCATCAAGGTCCCGGTGGATGGTCCATGGTCCGACTGCATTGACAAATACCCGGTCCATATCCCTGAAGTAGTCAAGCTCTAGACAGCAGAATCTGCACTATCCCCACCTGCCTATACAAAGAAACACACGACAATTGCCATTCGATGATCACTATCCTTCACCCTTCTTCTCCTTCTTAATAAACTTTCTTAATTACCTCTCCCTTTTCTTTATTCCTTGTGGTTGGAAGTAGCCCTTTCTTCACCACCACCCTCTTATTTCTTTGTTGTAACGAAATTGTTCAAAGTTCTATGTTTGTTTGATTTTTAAGAAAGGTAGAGAGATTTGTGGTTGTATATGTGTATGTGGGTGTGTACTTGTTTTTGTGTAGAAATTAAAGAGGTTCACACATAGAGTCATGGAGGAACGTTAAATGGTAATAATGGTAGGAGTCACCTTCTCTATTGCTTTGAAAGACAGGACTGGAAGTGGGTTTCTTGGTAGCGTTTGCTTTTGGATGGTGGGTAATGTGTGAGGGAGGTGATGGATGGTAGTTGACTGCTGGTTGACGACCCCCTTCAAATTTAACGCTTCCCAACTGTGGAAAACTGGATAGCTCAGCTTTTAAGCGATAAGCAGTAATGACTATTTACTATTCTTGCAGTTGTTGAATCTCTCTTCTCTCTCTCCGAGGTGACTGAAAAAGGAGCTAGTGAGTGTTGATGATACAGTTAAAACATTGGATGAAAGATCCCCAACCAGCAAAGGCACAAGGGACAAAAATTCACTAATTGCTATAAATAAATACAATACTTGGATATACTTTTTTAGACTGGCAAAGGGTTAATGTTTGGTAGGGTAAGGAATTCCCTAGTGAAAAATTGTAATGTTTTTATTTTTTTTAGTTTTTTTTTGCACACCTAAAGGATTAGATGTGATCTATATATTAAGTTTATGATCTGCATTAAGTTTAGTAGAAACTGACCTTCAAATCATGTTTTTCTGACATATATTACATTTGACGAAGATTGAAAAATCAACAGCCTACAATATACTAAATTTTCAAACCTCAGAAAACATATTTTTGTGTCAAAAACTAGGATCCAAAGGTAGATTCCTACTATTTTGACTATACTTAACACATCCACGAGGTCAGATTTAGTAAAAGAAACGTCCTCCTTTCAGTTCCAACCAGGGGGTTACCCATGAGAGTAGCAAATGCTATCCCCAATAGAAAATATATATGGAGTAAATGTTAAAAAATAATTAATGAAATATAGTTAGGATTAGATTTAAGGATATTAGAGAAATATATAGAGTCCAGTATTAAAGGCTAGCGATGTTGCTATATTTGAATGTAGTTATAATCAAAATTGCTCAACAGTGGAAGTTTTTATACAAAAATATCATTATTAGTGCATTGAGAAAGAGTGACATAAAAGGGGAAATAATATAGAAAGCAAGATAGCTGGCCTTTTGCACATGAGGTCTCTGTTCATCTGGTAGGGGCCATTAATGAATGTCACCAAGCTGAAGAGATGTCACGGGTTCCAAACCCATGAAGTGTGAGCTCCTTGCTAGGAGGCCGAAGTTGGGTGTACTCCCTCGTAGTGTTAGGGTTACCCTTGTGGATCGGCAAAGGAATAATATATATATATATATATATATATATATATATATATATATATATATATATATATATATATATATATATATATATATATATATATATATATATATATATATATTCCTTTGTTTTTCCTTGTCCCTACTGCCCTTCCTTTCACTCATGTTAATACTTCATACATATCTAAAGTTGTCCGAAAGACGCAAAAGTCTAGTTTGTTTGTAGGGTTGAGAGTAAGAATAGAAATTGGGTTGGATCAAATTTTTATTTATGATCCAAATCTAATTTGATTTCTTTTAATTTCTTAATTTTTAGATTTTTTCCCCTTCTCACATTTTTTGCTTTTCGAGGCCCATCTGGGTGGTACATGGCTCATGATGTATCTTTGATGTATTTTTTGTTTATCCTACCCCAATGACCTCGCAAGTGAGGAGGTATTTCTTGATTATCCAAAAAAAAAAAAAGATTACTAGTCTTTTAGGCTGTGGAAAAAATGATAGATGAACCAATAATATTTCAGCATTTAAGCGGCACGACACATCAAGGGAACACATTATGTAACATGTTACTGCAGGCCAATAATATTTCAACAATACTTTTAATATTTATCAAGGATATTATTTTATCAATAAAAAAAGGATTCATGTCCTCATGTCCTAGTTTTGAAAATAATTGCTTATTCGAGCCTTAAACTCATATTGGATCATTGTCGTGCCTGTGTCCTTCCGAAATAAATCTTAATAAAACTCACTACAACTTTCACAGACCGACCTTGTAGTCATTGTTGGGCACACAGGTGCAAGAGGGCACCCGGTGTTTGGGGACCGATGTGTATACATAGTCTCGGTGTGGATGGATGTTGTCGTGTGTGGGTGTTGTGAGGCAACATCATTGGCACAACCAGTCATGTGGCAACAGAGGCCACTCGACGTTCAAGTAAACGATGAGTGTTCGGCAGGAGATGTGTGTGCATTGTATGGTGTTAACAGGGTCAGAATGTGGCAAGGATAACGTGAAGCACCATTGAATGAAAAATATATTAGGTGTAGTAGCAGATGGTATGAGCTGGGCTATCGATGATGTGTGGTAATAGCATATCATGCAATGAGCAACAATATCGACATTGGTTTGATGGTGTGTGGTGACACAAACGTGGTGTGTTGTTCTGCATTATGTTAGGCCAGCAGACTGGAGGGTGCCTTTGAAGATTTGGTTAAGTATCTCTCAACTTGGGATAAGAGTATCTCATACATAGCATATGATACGCAAAGGGGTGCATGTGGGTTAAGGCTAATTCTTCTGAAGATCACATTAGGTAGTCCAAACCATACATGGTGACACAAAACTAGGCAAGTGAGTGCCTAGGTGTCAATGAGTGATTTTGTTAGTGTTGTTCATTAAGACATATAACTATCAACTGTCTGCAAGGCTAGGTGTCTGCAACAACCTTTCTATAATTGCGAAGTACTTGTTGGTATCTAGGATGACGCTTTCAAGAGACTACATCATTTCCTTGGTGGTGCGACATTGTTGTTAGATTTAGTAGTTGGTTAGGGGGCATGAGCATTGCCCCCTCTTCGAAACTCAAACAATAACAACTTTCACACATTTGTGAAGAGTACTATTGCATCATGCATAGGGTGGTGTGTGGAGTCATGGCTTGGGCTAGGTCACTACACCTGACGTGGTGCGTAGGGTTAAACATTTGTTTAGACAGTTGTGCATGAGATGATGGGTAATGCCAATGATCATTTTTGCAGTCGCACATGGGGTGATGTATGGGGCCTAGGGCCATTATGTTGGCCAGATTAGGTTTGCCCGGCATCACACATGCATACGAAAAATTAGACCATGACAACTGGTATCATAGCAGAACGATTCATGGTGACACTGCCAATGGCTGAGTTGCATGTTGTGCGCTCTTGTGCGATGAGGCACATATCGTTTACAAAGTCTACAATGGTGAAGTGAAGGTTGTTTCTGGTCAAGGTATGGTTTTAGAATTACCGGCTTGATGGGTTGTTGTTGAAAGTTGAGTAAGTACACTGGATGCTTGTATGGTGTGCATGAAGGCGAAGCAGGTTATATGTTCCCCCCCCGAACAGGGCAGTTAGCTACATCTCATGATCAGGGGTCCCAAAGAGCACCACGTATGTAAGCATGTGCGTCTCGTATCCCCATGTTTGTCAGCATTAATTAGCGTTGGAGTTTGATGCGATTGCAAAGACTTAAGTACCCTCTCTTCCATTGGTGCAAAAAAAAATGCCGGTTCTTGAAAAGGAGTGGTTGTAAAGACTTAAGTGCCCCAAAGATGATTATTTAAGACCCAGTCTCTGCACTGCAGGATTATCCGAGAAAGAAATCTCCTCTGGAGGAGGCCATGAACATCAACCCTCTCACTCTCTCTCTCTCTTCTATTTTTGCTTCTGTGCACATCCATTAGAAGATCATACATTGCTCCATCAAGCATCGACTGACCTATACATTGACTCTTGTGAAGCCTGATTCCGAGTTTTTACCCTTACAGGAGGAGGGTTTGGGGGCTCCTCCCAGCGTGGGTATCATCATTCAACTTGAAGAGTTGTGGAGTCTAATTCAAAGTTTTACCCATTCATATTTTAAGGCATTAGATCTCATGTTTGAACATCCATGCATGTGCAGTTTGCTTTCATCATGTTCAGTTGCTTTCTAGATTATACTTTGAATTCTTGTATATTTTAGATCTATCGATTTGTATGTAACCAGAGCTCATTTTAATCTAAAAATTTTCTGCAACTTTATGCATATGTCTTCATGCTCTCCACAAAAAATCAGATCATTCTGAGTTTGTTTGACCCACTTTAAAAATCGAGATTCAAAACCTGTTATTTTGCACCGTTAGGATTTTAGCAGAATTAGGACCAACTTGCGGAAGTGATTTCTCCCTAACCAGAGATGATCTTTCCGATCCGTAAATAAGGTTGTTTTCTAAATTGAATCTAGTTTGTTCATATCAAATTTCAACGATTTCTATAGTGTTTTTGTACCAGTTTCGGGTCAAAAACCATAACCCTGTCACCCTGTGTCATTTTAACGGCTCAGATTTTGATCCATTTTGTTTGAATTTTATTTTCCTAATGGAAGATCATTTTTCAATTCTGTAAAACGGGTTCTATTTGTATATGTGTCTAGTTCATCCTTGTAAATTTCCAGAAATTTTCATGGTCAATTACTATTTTATTTTGATTAAATACCAGAACCTTGTATCCAGATTTTATAAATGTTCTGATTTTGGCCCCCATATCATGACTGTTGTAGCACTTCTTCAACAAATCGTTATTTGATTGACAATATTCTTCAGCAAATTATTGTTATGATTTTTTTGAGAATCTAATGAGTCTCTATTATGATTTGTAGTATTTTTGGGTCTCCAACGAGCCTCATAATGATTTATAGTGTTGTTCGGTCTTTTAACTATGATTTATAGTGCTTTTGAGTCTCCAACGAGCCCCACAATGATTTGTAGTGTTTTTCGGTCTTTTAACTAAGATTTATAGTGTTTTCGGGTCTCTAACAAGACCCACAGCGATTTATAGTGTTGTTGGATCTCGCTATAGCGATTTGTAGTGTTTCTCGCTAAACACTACAGCGATTTGTGATACAAATCGCTATCCGAATCAGGACCAACTTGTCAGGGTTATATCTCCCTAACCAGAGATCGGATTTCAAATCCGTAAAATGTAGTGTTTTTGTTATGAAGTCTAGTTTATTCCTGTAAATTTTCAGTGATTTCTATGGTCATTTGATACCTCATTTGGATCTAAAACCAGACCCCTATCAGTCTGCCTTATTTGAGTGACACAGGTTTTTATTTCATTTTGTAAGATTCATATCTCCCCAACGGAAGATCATTTTTCAAATCCGTAAAAAGGGTTTTCTTTCTCTATGTGTCTAGTTTATATCTAAAAAGTTTTATAACTTTTTATGCTCATTTGATATTTCGAACCTGTTAAAAACCGAGACATGTTATAAAATGTTATAAAACTTAAAAAGTTTGAAACTTCCTCTATGTGTCTCGATTTTTAATAGGTTCGAAATATCAAATGAGCATAAAAAGTTAAGAAACTTTCCAGATATAAACTAGACACATAGAGGAAGAAAACCCTTTTTTACGGATTTGGAAAATGATCTTCCGTTGGAGAGATATGACTCTTACAAAATGAAATAAAAACCTATGTCACTCAAATAAGGCAGACTGATAGGGGTCTGGTTTTAGATCCAAATGAGATATCAAATGACCATAGAAATCGCTGAAAATTTACAAGAATAAACTACACTTCATAACGAAGACACCATTTTTTACGGATTTGAAATCCGATCTCTTGTTAGGGAGATATGACCCTGACAAGTGGGTCCTGATTCGGATATCGATTTGTATCACAAATTGCTGTAGTGTTTAGCGAGAAACACTACAAATCGCTAAACAGTACAGCGATTTGTGATACAAATCGCTATTCGAATCAGGACCAACTTGTCAGGGTCATATCTCCCTAACCAGATATCGGATTTCAAATCCGTAAAAAGTGATATCTTTGTTATGAAGTCTAGTTTATTCTTGTAAATTTTCAGTGATTTCTATGGTAATTTAATACCCCATTTGGATCTAAAACCAGACCCCTATCAGTCTGTCTTATTTGAGTGACATAGGTTTTTATTTCATTTTGTAAGAGTAATGTCTCCCCAACGGAAGATCATTTTTCAAATCCGTAAAAATGGTTTTCTTTCTCTATGTGTCTAGTTTATATCTGGAAAGTTTTATAACTTTTTATGCTTATTTAATATTTCGAACCTGTTAAAAACCGAGACACATAGAGGAAGTTTCAAACTTTTTAAGTTTTATAACATTTTATAACATGTCTCGGTTTTTAACAGGTTCAAAATATCAAATGAGCATAAAAAGTTATAAAACTTTCCAGATATAAACTAGACACATAGAGAAAGAAAACCCTTTTTACGGATTTGAAAAATGATCTTCTGTTGGGGAGATATGACTCTTACAAAATGAAATAAAAACCTGTGTCACTCAAATAAGGCAGACTGATAGGGGTCTGGTTTTAGATCCAAATGGGGTATCAAATGACCATAGAAATCACTGAAAATTTACAGGAATAAACTAGACTTCATAACGAAAACACTACGTTTTACGGATTTGAAATCCGATCTTTGGTTAGGGAGATATAACCCTGACAAGTTGGTCCTGATTCGGATAGCGATTTGTATAACAAATCGCTGTAGTGTTTAGCGAGAAACACTACAAATCGCTATAGCGAGATCCAACAACACTATAAATCGCTGTGGGTCTCGTTAGAGACCCGAAAACACTATAAATCTTAGTTAAAAGACCGAAAAACACTACAAATCGTTGTGGGGCTCGTTGGAGACTCAAAAGCACTATAAATCATAGTTAAAAGACCGAACAACACTATAAATCATTATGAGGCTCGTTGGAGACCCAAAAATACTACAAATCATAGTAGAGACTCATTAGATTCTCAAAAAATTCATAACAATAATTTGCTGAAGAATATTGTCAATCAAATAACGATTTGTTGAAGAAGTGCTACAACAGTCATGATATGGGGGCCAAAATCAGAACATTTATAAAATCTGGATACAAGGTTCTGGTATTTAATCAAAATAAAATAGTAATTGACCATGAAAATTTTTGAAAATTTATAAGGATGAACTAGACACATATACAAAGAGAACCCGTTTTACAGAATTGAAAAATGATCTTCCATTAGGAAAATAAAATTCAAACAAAATGGATCAAAATCTGAGCCGTTAAAATGACACAGGGTGACAGGGTTATGGTTTTTGACCCGAAACTGGTACGAAAACACCATAGAAATCACTGAAATTTGGTATGAACAAACTAGATTCAATTTAAAAAACAACCCTTTTTACGGATCGGAAAGATCATCTCTGGTTAGGGAAAAATCACTTCCGCAAGTTGGTCCTAATTCTACTAAAATCCTGACGGTGCAAAATAACAGGTTTTGAATCTCGATTTTTAAAGTGGGTCAAACAAACTCAGAATGATCTGATTTTTTGTGGAGAGCATGAAGACATATGCATGAAGTTGCAGTAAAAATTTTAGATTAAAATGAGCTCTGGTTACATACAAATTGATAGATCTAAAATGCACAAGAATTCAAAGTATAATCTAGAAAGCAACTGAACATGATGAAAGCAAACTGCACATGCGTGGATGTTCAAACATGAGATCTAATGCCTTAAAATATGAATGAGTAAAAACTTTGAATCAGACTCCACAACTCTTCAAGTTGAGTAATGCTACCCACGTTGGGAGGAGCCCCCAGACCCCTCTCCTATAAGGGTAAAAACTCTGAATCAGGATCTACAACTCATTTCGTTGAATGATGCTACCCACGCTGGGATGAACCCCCGGACCCCCCTCCTGTAAGGGCAAAAACTCTAAATCAGGCACATAAGTAGAGAGAGAAGGGAGAGAGAGTGAGAGGGTTGGTGTTCATGGCCTTCTCCAGGAGGAACCCTTTACCTCCCTTGATTTCTTCTCTAGAGAGAGAGAGGGTTTTACAGTGTTTTACGAAGAAGGAAGAAGAAGAAGATGACGATGGAGCAATATAGGATCGTCTGTTGGATGTGCACAGAAGTAGAGAGAGAAGAGAGAGAGAGTGAGAGGATTGTTGTTCATGGCCTTCTCCAGGAAGAACTCTTTGTTTCCCTTGATTTCTTCTCTAGAGAGAGAGAGGGTTTTACAGTGTTTTACGGAGAAAGAAGAAGAAGACATGTTTGTCCTTTTTTTGAACAGAAAAAGAAGAAGACTTTGAAGAGTCAACATCATCCTCGACTTTCTGGATGGAGGACATGTTTGTCCTTTTTTTGAACTGTTTGTTTTTTTTTTTTGAATGAAGGGCATTTTTGTCATTTTCTCAAACCATCACTTTATGAGAAGAATAGCAAGAAAGGGTACTTAAGTCTTTGCAACAACACCAGAGTCAGATGCAAAGTTATGTCAACATACACGGGAATACGAGCCCCATGTGCTTGTATACGTGGTGCTCATTCAAAGCCCCGAACACAAACGTGGGATTCAGTGAATCATCGGGGGCGAACATACACAACCCTCCCGCATGAAGGGGTGCTTGCTAAGTCTGCAACATGGGAAGTTGATGAGTGGTTTTGGATCAAAAGTGATCAAAGACTTGTATCTACAATTGTGCTTGTGGAGGAGCATCAGATCGATGAACTTGACATCACGTGTTAGGCCATGAGCATGCGGTTGAGGTGCATATATTGTGGTGCTAGCATATGGAGTGGCAGAGTGATCGACTCTTGTGTTAGGGACTTGCACTTGTAGGAATGTAGTGGAGTGCCCAAGGCTGAGGAGAGTCTTTGTTGGAGTTCGGTTGTTAGGTGGAGCAAACTATAATACTCAGTTTGTTACACTTAGGTGATGGTTGGTGGACCTCAAGTGGAAGTGGTCGGTAATGCTTCCTTGAAAGCATTGGTTGAGATAGTCTTGGGAGTGTTTAAGGCAGTGGAGTGTCAAGTGATGGAGCTCAAGAACAAGACAAAGTCCCTAATTGATGTATTTCTCTCAGTATAGCACGAGTAGCTGCAAGAATTTGGAGGGACAACTTAAGTCATCAATCGATAGGGCCCAAGTAAGAGTATTGCACAATATGGTAGGGCATAGATGCATTAGGCCCAGTATGAGGAGGCTTGGGATGGCATGAAGGCTTGAGCGACTAAGCTGGATTGAGAATTTGAGGATGTTAAGTATGAGGAAAACCAAAGTTGAGTATAAGAAAAAATGATAAAAAAATATGAGACCCCTCCTCTATGTGGTTCATATTTCAATAAAAGTCGAAGAGTTGGGTGGCAAATAGCGTTGTAAATCAGTTTTGCAGCATAACTAAGCATGCAAGCAGTACGAGATGTAGTGGCGTTTGAGCACATGTAAACATGGTATGGGACATATTTGTGGTATGCACGTGTTGTGGAGTTAGAGAAGCAACCGAGAGGTGATAGAAAGCACCTAATAAGCATGTCTCTCAGTTGTTATGGCCTGATGTGTGTGTTGGATCAACCATGATAAGTGAATAAAGACTTGTGTGTAGATTGAATAATGACACAAGTACTAAAGTGTCGAGAGCCTAGGAAGACAAATGTGGTGCAAAGTGTGTCAATGTGCAAGGTCAATGGGTGGTGACTCCTTTAAGGATAAGATACCCCTCAAATCAATTTTTTTTTCAAAACATGATGGGAGTAAGAGGCAATCATCAATTTTGTTTAAAGGAAAATTGTTAGATTCAGGGCTTGGGGGGGTAGTTGTTACGACCCAAATTTTATGCATGCAGTTTTGATCCTCAAACATGTGGGTTATGGGCTGCGTCTAGCCTCAGAAGACTTGGCAGATTGGATTTTTGTGATCTTGGGTTCGAATGAGTTCGTGTTCAAACCAAGGATTCTAGGGTCTGCCTAGGGCCATGTACAAAGCTCGCTCTATGATAGTTGGATATGGTTTGGGTCACGTATATAGGTTGGGGAATGGCGTGGAATGGTCTCACAGTCCAAGCGAATCCAATCGGCTAAATTGGGTAAGCATGTTTTGGGAAGTTTGAGTTCTATGATACAAAGGTTGAGGCAAGGTCTTGGTCCAGGGTTGGATATGATGTGGACAAGTCCTGGTACATAGGTTGAGGTTTGGTATACGTTTGAGACAATAAAGATGGTATAGGTCGGTTTTGAAAGTTAGAACAACTCTGGTACGTGAACAACGCTTAGCCGATGGGTGTAATTTTGGACTTCTAGGTAGTCTCGGGTTCTGGGACAATGCAACTAGTATCCAGAGGTTATGATGGGTTAGGAACACCTCTAAAATACCTTTGAGAAGATAAGCAAGGGGTTGGACCAATAGAATCATGACTGTAGGGCAACACTTTGTCGGCTCACCAGTTCAAGCATCACCTTTGGATAACGCTTGGGAGATAGAAGGGATTGGGCCCTTGCAACGATTTGACCAGCCGTCCATTAGGGGTTGGACTCACACCCTAGTAAGAGAGAGGACAGAAAAATGTGAGAGAGGTGAGAGAGCAGAGAAACATTAGAGAGAGAGGAGAGAGAGTCATCATCAAGAGAGGGACATCCATAGAGAGTGAGAGAAAATCAACTAGAGAGAGAGGGGAATCAATTCCAGTATTTGTTATTCCATAATTCTAAAGAGGTTCTCAGACCAACTTATATAGTGAATGTCATGGGTTGGATCCAACTCTAATAAAAAGTAGAACTTCTAACTCAAATTTGTCATACACCCTCTAACTGCCAAAATAGGGCTTTAACTGGTAGTTAGAACTAGACTAGAGAGCGAGTAAGCTATCCTAACTGGGGTCTCTCCCTAACTAGGTCCTAGTTACCCTAACAAGGCTACTGAAAACATAATTAAAATAAAAATTAAACATACTTTGATGAACCTATGTGATAAAAAAATAGAAAGTAGGAGAGATAGAGAAGGGGGAGACATTACCCCAATTTAGAAAGTAGGGGATGTTCCCATTTTTCTTTTCTTTTTTTTTCTTTCCCCTTCACAAGGTGGCTCCCACTTATTGACTTTATGGCTTCTTTAATTTATTAATTTTTATTTTCCTTTTTCCTTTTTTTTCTCTGTGTCAAGTGTCTTCGCCAACAACGAAAGTTTCTCCCCTTGTAGGGAGCTTTATTGTGTGCCATGTTTGTGAGACTTATATCCTTCTCTTTTACTTGAATAGGAAGAGGGCATGTGTCTTTTAACTTTTCCATCATAAATCCAGCCACTTAAGCTTTCACATCAGTATATTAGGCCTCACATAAGCTGAAATTACCCTCATGCAGAATAATGTGGCATCTTGGATTTTGAGTATTGATCTTAAGGCGTCATCATAGTATGAGCAATATAACAAAGGTTGAGGATGACTCTTGGATCTTGCTCCATATAGATCTGGCTCACTACTTAAAAAATAAATGGATCACAAACTAATATCAAGACCTGATGTCCCTCTACAACTACTCTATTGGAGTAAAAATTTGAAATATTAAATCCTACTAAAGTCAAAAGAATATCAAAATAAGTTAGAGCTGATTTCAAACCATAACAACAATAGTAGGCTATGAGAGAGTGATAGACCATTATTGAAGTGAGTTGAGGTGTGTCGTGGTATGGACATAACATGTTGATAGTTATGAGGACAAGAGGGTAAAGCCGAGAAAATACACCACGAGATGAAAGTTTAGGTGCTTGAGAGTGGCACTAGTTGATATTTGCATGGGCAAGAGGCATTCCCAAATATTTGGGGTGCGTAAAGTTTTAAGGATTCAGTAAAGAAATTGCTATTTGTTCAAAAGTAACTCAAAAAGAGGGACAACTTGATAGGGAAGTGTGCAAAAATATGCAGCATATTCACCAATCTTTGGTGAGGGGATTGTGATAGTGAAAATGCTGATAGAGTGCCCTAGGGATAAGGAGGGCATGGTGTTGAGGACAACACGAGGTGAATGCTCAGTTGTCACTCGTGGTGTTAAGGGCACCACAAAGCAAATTCTCTAGCTATCGCTCAAATGTTGGCTCTCAAGACAAACTAGAGACACCTCGAGGAGTGGCATATAGGTATATCCCATGTTGGGGATATCTGATAAGTAGAATGGATGAAACCTAAAGTGATTGAGACAAGTGAAAGGTCGATGAGAGCTTGCAGGGGAAGTTAATGGAAAAAACCTTTGAAATTGACTTCATGTGGTGACCAGTGTATGGGCCGCGTGTGTTGAGTGTTGGTGAAGTTAGGGCAAAGGGGGCACCCAAAGTTGGAAAGATATTGGTTGTGTGAGAGGAGCATACGTGCAAGAAAGGCTTCGTTATTAAAGTTGGATCTTTTGAAGTGAGAGCTTTGAGTTGGAGAGGGAATAAGACAAAATGAAACCAAAACGATAAGTGCAAAGAAAAATTAGCAATTTGAGTAAAGACCATATTCCTACTAGCACCAACTTCGATGAAAATGTCAAAGAGTTGGGCGCAAGAGAATGTCATAGGTTGTCCTCGTAGGCACTATTGGACATGCGGGTGGAGGAGGACACCTAGTATTTGTGAACCAATGTGTATGCATAGTCTCGATGTAGATAAATGTTGTCTTATGCAGTTGATGTCATGAAGCAACATCATTTGCAACACCAATCATGTAGGTGATAGAGGGCACTCAACGTTCAGATAGACGATAGGCGTTTAGCAAGAGATGTGTATGCATTGTCTAGTGTTGCAAGGGTCAGAATGTGACAAGGGCATTGTGAAGCACCATTGAGTGAAAAATGCATCGAGCATAGTAGCAGGCGGTATGCATTGGATTATCAGTAACGTGTGGTGGCAGCATTCCATGCAATGAGCAACAATATCGATGTTGGTATAATGTTGTGTAGTAGCAAAGACGTGGTGTATTGTTCTGCATTGTGTAGAGCCAACAGACTGGATGATGCCTTTGGAGATTTGGTTAAGTACCTCTTAACTAAGGATAAGAATATCCCACATGTAGCATTTGGTATGCACGGGAGTATGTGTGAGTTAGGGTTAATTCTCTCAAGAATCATATTAGGTGGTTCCAACCATGCATGGTGACATAAGACTGAGCAAGTTAGTGCCTAGGCATTGAGTGATCTGGGTAGCATTGCTCACTAGGACATATAACTGGTCGCAAGGCTGGGGTCGGTAACTACCTTTTTTCATTTGTGAAGTACCAACAAGTTTCCTGGGTGACGCTTTCAGGAGACTGCGTCGCTGCCTTGGTGGCGCAACATTGTTGTTGATTCAAATGAGCGTTAGTGTCGCCCCCTCTTCAAAACTCGGATGATAACAACTTCTGCACATTCATGAAGAGTACTATGGTGTCATGCATAGGGTGGTGTGTGGAGTCATGGCTAGAGCTAAATCGTTTTACATGAGGTGGTGTGTAAGGCCGAACATTCGTCTAGGCAGCTGCACATGGGTGCTGATGCATTGCGCCAATGATCATTTTGGTAGTCGCATATGGGTGATGTGCAATGCTTTGGACTGTTCGGCTTGCCAGGTTGGGTTCGCCTAGCACCACAATCACGTGAAAAATTATCCCGTGACAACAACATTGGAAAACATAAATGGGCTATGTTGTTCGCTGCAGGGTATGGTCTCATCTACAAGAGTGTAGTTTTCATCACAATTATTATGACAAGAGATGGATCAAAGGTGTAGATGCTTACATAAGGGTGTGTCTATGGGGTGCGGACAACGGAGACCTGCAGAGGCTGCTGTCCGCACAATCTAATGCCCTCTAACATAACGCTTGTGTTTACCTTATCAGGGATTGTCATTCTTGAACTTAACATCCAGTATTTTCCTCAACAGCAAGAGTCCTACTCTAGTTCTTTCACACAGGGGCAGATTCACCTGAAACAAACTTTTCAAGGGTTCCCATTTGATTTAGCAAGCCCCACCTTTTAAGAGGCAACTGGTTAGCCACAGCTGCATAAATCTGCTAAATATATAAATGGAAACACTCATTCATGTATAGCTGTGAAAGATCCTTGTCTATTAATCACATACACCCCCCACAATGGAAGCCAATGCTGTAACTTGCACGGCAGTAAAATTTGTTTTATTTTGGAGAGACACGTGTGAGTTCACGATTGGACATTAACGTCACACGTTGCACCCACGTGGCCATTGAGTTCTTGTGGGACCCGCTATAATGGTCACATAGCCAACTTTTCCTCTCATCGTTATTGGACATTGGGTTTGTTTCTTTTAGATTTATGTGGGGAGCAAGAATATATACTTTCATGGAGATTGGCCATGCAAAGTAATTAGCATAATGCAGTACTCAGTTTCATGTTAGCTTTGCCCCTCTTTTGGTGACTATGATATGTTCATTCATCGCGATGAACGACATTAAACAACCATGATGTTCACTTTTGTCTCAGCCATCCATTGATGCAAACAGATGGGATCCAGTATGGACATTTTATAATTTTTGGCTGTTCTGACCCGATTCACATCTGCCTTTCTTATGTATTTAACTGACTTGGATCTGATCCGTTTGCAACCCTAATGATAGATGCCACATCAATGGCAAAAGATTTTTTTGTGGGGCCCACCTGCAACATAAGCAATCCATCTATGGTCGTTTAGTGCAGTTCATTGTTGGGGATGAATGACATCAACAGTCGTCACAGGTTTCCCTGACCTGATGCCATAAGTAGCACTATAAGGGTATGTTTGATGCACTGTTTCCAGCATGATTCAGACAAAAATCTCGCTGAGAACGGTGATTTTGAACAATTGTTGGATGTGGCGGATTGCGTCCACAGCATCCTTATACACAGGGGTGTGGGCGTAGCTAGGATTCATGTGAAGGGGGGGGGGGGCAAATAGGGGTGTAGCAAAAAAAATTTTGGTGTGATAGTCGGGGGTTCGGGGGCAGCGCCCAAAATTTTTTTTTTTTGAGATAAAATAAAAAATGGCTACAATTATTAATAAAAATGGCCACTTACAGGCTAGGGTTTTGCTTGTGCCAAATATTCAATTGAATCCTTAGTCGCAAATATTGGTATCGGCTATATCTCGGCGAGGCTATTTCTTGTGATATTACATGTTTGGTGATAAATCTCAGGAAAATCTTAAGACTTGAAAATATAAAAAATAACAAAAATAAGTAAGAAAACATCATGTTTAGACAAAAAATACATAAATAATAAAAGAAACAAGCAAAAATATAAAAGAAAAAAAAACATATTTAAAATGCAAAAACTAAATAAATACAATAAAACTAATTGATAATATCACGAGAATATCACAATATTCTCATGATAATATTGCGATATTATCAAATTGGTGATATTTTACCTAATTATCGTTTGCTGAATTTACAACAATAATATCGCAATATTTTGAAAATATCGTCAATATCTGTGACTATGATTGAACCGCTTATGAAAATTCTAGGCTCACGCAAGATGAACCACTAAATAGATGAGAAACTAATTACATTTTCAATAACATTGCCTTCACTCACATCCAAACAAGCTAAGATAGCATATTTAATCTACTTGTTTTATAACACCTGAGCGTAAATGTATGAGAACTAACATTGCATTTTTCAACTTGTGCACAAGATTGATGCTTTCTACTTGTGCACAAGGTGTTTCTCTCAAGTACATTAGTATAATTAAAGATATGTATGAAGGAGTAGTAACCAATGTCCGCACTTGTGGAGGGGTGACAACCAATTTTCCGATAACGGTTGGGTTACATCAAGGATCTGCTTTAAGCCCTTTCCTATTTGCGATAGTGATGGATGAGCTTACGAGATCAATTCAAGAAAATGTACCGTGGTGTATGTTGTTTGCTGATGATATTGTTTTGATTGATGAGTCTAGAGCTGGGGTTAATGCTAAGTTAGAATTATGGAGACAGACATTGGAAGCTAGAGGTTTTAAGTTGAGTAAGAGTAAGACTGAATATATGGAATGTCGGTTTAGTAAGCAACGAAGTAGTGATGGGAGTGTAGTGAAGCTTGGTGAGCAAGATATACCGGTGAATGATTTTTTCAAATATTTGGGATCCATCATTCAAAAGTATGGAGAAATTGATGGAGATGTAAATCATAGGATAAAGGTTGGGTGGATGAAATGGAAAAGTGCTACTGGAGTGCTGTGCGATCGTAGAATGCCATTGCGGTTGAAGGGAAAGTTTTATAGGACGACTATTAGACCCGCTTTACTATATGGTACGGAATGTTGGGCTGCCAAGAGACATCATATTCAAAAAATGAGTGTAGCTGAGATGCGGATGCTTAGATGGATGTGTGGAAATACAATAAAAGATAAGATTCGGAACGAAGAGATACGTAAGAAGGTAGGTGTTGCACCCATTGAAAATAAGATGCGAGAGAATCGTTTACGGTGGTTTGGACATATTCGGCGAAGGCCTAATGATGCTCCAGTTAGAAGGTTGGAGAAATGGGAAAATATATTAGTTAAAAGAGGTCGGGGTAGGCCTAGGAAGACTTGGATGGAGATGATAGGAAAGGATATGAATGCTTTGAACCTCACCGAGGACATGGCGTTGGATAGAAATGATTGGAGGAAAAGGATTCATGTGGAAGACCCAAAATGAATTTCTTTTTTGGTTCATATCGCTGACCCCAATTGTTTTGGGATGAAGGCGTAGTTGTTGTTGTTGTTGTTGCACAAGATTGATGCTTCCTCAGGTATGTGAGGAGCGGAAGCAGAAATCATCTCTCTTGTTACAAATATAGACCCCACTGCTCAGCAAGAGCATACAATAGGGGACAAAGAATGGATATAATCAATAAGATACATAGATTAACTGACTAAAGTAGAACAAAAAATAAATCCTGAACATCAAATTCATCCTTGTTTCTTCCTCTCTGATATGAGCTAGTATCAATACAAAGTCAAGTGGATATAAATGGGGGGTAAAGGCCACCAACACAAAGCCTTGAGAAAGAGACAGCAAGAGTGCAATCACCAAAATTTATATAACCACATATTATGTGAAATGTGCATACCTTCAACTGATTAGCAACACCTGTGCCCTGGAAGCGGCGCTGCAACTCCAAAACCATTCGTGGATCCATCTCTAGGACTGGGCTTTTAATTTTTTTTTTTTTTTGAACTGGGCCGGGAGGCAGGACTGGGCTCCCCCCCCCCCCCCAGCTCCGCCTTTGCTTATACATATGATCTTTTCATTCTACCCTCCTCCTTTTACAAAAGTAACAGGGACGGGCGCACCTCGACTCTGAAGCGGGGTTGCCGTCGGTGCTTCGTCCGCATCGAGGCCAGAGCCACCACCGCCTCTCCCTCGATGCTCGCTCCGAGCTCCACCCCTTTGTCCCGACGCCCTTCTCCTACTTTGACTCCGTCTCCAAGCTCGAGCTCAAGTGTGACCATCGGGCCGTCAGCATCAACGATGATGCGCTCGTCCTCATCGCGATCCACTGCCGAAATCTCACGTGCCTGAAGCTCTGTGCATGCTGGGAATTGACGGACTCCGGCATGGAGTCCTTCGCTAAGAATTGCCCCACTCTGAAGAAGGCCGCCTGCGGATCCTGCATCTTCAGTGCCAAGGGGATCAAAGCCCTCGTCGACCACTGCCCCGCCCTCGAGGAGCTCTCCATCAAGCGCCTTTGTGGCCTCACGGATGGTGCCGACGAGGTGATCGGTCCCAGATCGGCCGCCACCAACCTCCGTAGCGTCTGCCTCAAGGAGCTCTACAACGGGCAGTGTTTCATCCCCATGATCGCCAGATCGAAGAAGCTGCAGACGCTGAAGCTCTTTAGGAATTTTGTGGAGGTATCTTTTGAGTTGAAGGGCATGGTTGATTTTGTGCAGCTAATATGTTGTATTTTGTGGAGGTATCTTTTGAGTAAAGTTGGAAGTGAAAATTGATTTCTTTGCATTTACATGCTATATGGTGGTTCTGTGTTGTTCTACATATGTCTATTTCATATGAAAACTTTTGTTTTGTTCTTTGTAGGCAGTTCCTGATATTTATATGATACATCTTAGCGACTTATGATTCATAATTGTGCTTTCCATATTATGAAAATGGAACTTTTTTTGTCTTAATTATCAAATGTTCCCATCTGTGATGAAGGTGGTTTGTTAATTTATTGCTCTGAAAACTAACCTATATTGTTTCATTTCATTCAGCCTATGATAGATATGACAGATATGGCCATTTTGGAGTTCTTCATTAAAGAGAGTATATAAAGCATGGGAAGTGAAAATCAAGTAGCTGTGTTGTATACCATTGGGCTAAGATTCCCAAGAACTTCAATAAAATTTTAATTGAAACCGTAGATGTTGTCACTTGTTTATACCAATCATGAGAAATCCATAATTGCCTCCATCGGCTTATGAGTATGCAGTAAGGTTCCATGGAAAGTTGGAGTATGTTTGTTTTATAGCCTTTTTGTCATCCTGATAACTTTTTTCTTTTCAATCTGATGAATATGTTCAACATGTCAACAATAGACCCCACATTTTTTTTTGTAGATTTTCAATAGTTCCTATTTGCTTTCTTTCAGCAGTGTTCATGTGAAGTTTTTCTTACAATATCCCTCTTCTCTTGTTTTTATCACATTTGATGAATTCTAATTGGAGCACACCTGAATTACAAACCATTCTGCTTTCCATCTGTATTCATATGTGATAACGATGAAAGTCTTTGATGCCAGCCCAAGATTTACCTTGTTGCCTATAATTGCAGATTGACCATATCAACTTCAAATGTAAAGATTTGGTGGTTATTGCTTTTCCTCTTCTGTTACAGATAACTATAGAATCTATTTTTTCGTACTATCTATATAAACTCGTGTATCTCATTCTAAGAAATATAACAACACAGCAATCTTGGCTGGTGCTCCTTTCGTGGATGTAGATCATATCGACCGAACTACGTTATATCATGTGTTTCTATCTTCTTGCTAAAATATTCTTGAGTGTTGTCTCTCTAACATGGTATCAAAGCAACAGGTTCGTTCTCTCAATATATGATATTTTTATTGTGGTTGTTTTACTCCTTCCATGGCCAATACAAACACCAGTTCACAAACCTCCACCATGATTGGTAATCAAGCTCAACCTGCTTTGATTCAAGAACAAAGCAATGCGTCTCTCAAGATCACCATCGTCCCATTAAATGGATGGAATTATACTGTTTGGGCAAAATCGGTGTCGCTCTTCCTTAGCGGCAAATCTAGATTGGGACATGTGAATGGAAGGAAAATGAAACCTGCTGAAAGCAACCCCAATCTAGAAGAATGGGGTCTCACGATGACATGGTTATGGCATGGCTCTTAAATTCAATGAAGCCACACATTGCCAATAGCTTCATGTATCTCGATTCGGCCAAAGAAGTATGGGATGCAACTAGGGATGTATATGGACAACAATATAACATTGCTCAATGGTACCAACTAGAGCAAGATATTCATGCTCTAAAATTGGAAAACTTATCAGTTAGCGATTATCTTGCATCTCTGAGAGGCATGTGGGATGAATTTGATTCCTATATCCCACTGATTATTGATGCCATTTCTTTAAAAAAATGGCGTGAACAAGAAAAGCTATTCCAAATGCTTGCTGGTTTGGGTTCACAATATGAACAACTTAGAAGTCAAATTCTGATGTCGTCAGAATTACCTTCCTTAAATGCCGCGTGTGCTACTATTATGCGTGAAGAATCACGATGTAGTGTGATGAATTCTGCTACAAAGAAGCAAGATGGTGACAGGTCAGCTCTCATTTCTCAACATATAGTTGCCTCAAAATCTGAAGTAAAAGATGAGGATGGGATTGAGTCCCAACATTTTAAAGGGAAGAAGATGTATTGTTCCTATTGCAAAAGGGACAATCACACAAGGGAGCGGTGCTGGAAATTGAATGGAAAACCAAACAATTTCAAAGGAGAAGGAAGCCAAATGAAGCAGCAGGCTAATACGGTGCTGTCGGATTCAAAGGCACAGGAGCATAAAAACGAGTTTCTAACTATGGAACAGCTGAAACAAATCCTACAGGATCTTGGTTTGGCTAAAAATAATATGGCAGCCATGGCGACTAGAGAGCCAGGTAATTCTTTACATTCCTGTTTTGCAACTTATCCAAATGATTCAACCAGTTGGATAGTCGACTCAGGTGCTTCCGATCACATGACCAGGAAGATTTCGTGTTTAAAGTGTGTGCAGTCTAACGATTCTCTTAAATATGTTTCTGCTGTAAATGGATCCTTAATAGATATTAAGGGAGTAGGAAAAGTGGAATTGCTGGGTAAATTTGATAATGCCTTCTTTATGCCAACATTGACTACCAATCTACTTTTTGTTAGTAAAATCACCAAAGCATTAAATTGTAGTGTTATTTTTACTCATATTGAAGTCTTGTTTCAAGATCAGACGACAGGGAGGATGATTGGTAGAGGGACATAGTCACGTGGTATTTACATTCTTGAAAAGGAGAATAAAGTGCTGACAACAAGAAGAATGAATGAAGGACGTTTATGGCACTACAGATTGGAGCATCCATCTAATCGTGTTCTACAAAAATTAAAACCAAATCTTGTTTTTGATTGCAATGAATGTGGAACATGTAGGTTTGCTAAAATGACCTGGCAACCATTTCTGATTTCTGAAAGTACGTCTTCTCATAAATTTGATTTGATTCATTTTGATGTTTGGGGGCCATCCCCAATTATGTCTTACAATGGTTACAAGTATTATTTGACATTCATTGATGCCTTTTCAAAGGTTATGTGGGTTTATCTTCTTAAAGCTAAAGATGAGGTATTTGATAAATTTGTAAGTTTCTATATGATGGTGCAAACTCAATTTGGATGCAATATCAAAATATTGAGAACTGATAATGGTACTTAATATGTTAATGACAAATTTATAGAATTCAAAAACAGACATGGATTGTTGCATGAAACCACATGTGTAGGAACACCTCAGCAAAATGGGGTTGCAGAGAGAAAGAATCGGCACCTTCTTGAGGTAACAAGAGCTTTATTGTTTCAAATGAATGTTCCTGAAAAATTCTGGAGTGATGTCGTTTACACCGCTTATTACACTATAAATCGTCTTCCTACATAATTGGTGAATTTTAAAACGCCCATTCAAGTTCTCAAGAGAGCGGATCATTATATCTCTCATCTTAAAACCTTTGGATATACTGCTTATGTGTGGAAACTGCCAGTGTATAGGAACAAACTGGAACATAGAGCTGTCAAATGTATGTTTCTTGGTTACTTACCTTCACAAAAGGGGTATAAGTGTTACGATGATCAGAATCATAAAGTTTATGTATCTCGAGATGTTTCATTCGATGAAGAAAAACCGTTTTTTGAAAAACATCATAATGAGATTCAAGAAAGAATGACCTATGTCCCAACGTTGCCCAATATTGATCCACACAATGAGGTCACTGTCAGAAACGTTGAAGATAATTATGCCCGACATGAATAAGATGTTGATCAAACACCAAGTATTGATCAAAATAAAAATATTGTGCATTTGCATCGTTCAGAACGTGTCACACGCATGCCTGCCGGACTGCAAGATTTTGTCACATATTCAGCGGTTTCTCATCCTATTGAAAAACAAATTCAATACAATAATATTTCTCAAAATTATGTGACTTATCTTGCCAAGATATTTGAATATCGAGAACCGACTACTTATAAAGAGGCACGTAAAGACAGTAGATGGGCAACAACTATGAAGAAGGAATTAAAGGCCCGTAAACAAAATGAAACCTGGGAGATCATGAATTTGCCCTAGAACAAAAAGATCATTGGATGCAGATGGGTGTACAAAGTTAAATTCAAAAGTGATGGTCCATAGAAAGATTCAAAGCTCGACTTGTCGCAAGGGATATTCTCAAACTGAGAGAATTGACTACACAGAAACCTTCGCACCAGTAGAGAAAATGAATACTCTTAGAATCTTATTGTCCATCGCTTGCAACCAGAACTGGGATTTGTTTCAATTAGATGTTAAAAATGCCTTCTTACGGTGAGATCTTACTGAAGAAGTTTTCATGGAAATACCTCCAAGACATCCTCAAAGAAATGATTTAAATGTTGCCTGCAGACTAAGGAAGGCTATATATGGTTTAAAACAATCTCCAAGAGCGTGGTATGCTAAGTTAAGTCAGGCATTGGAAAACAAGGGCTTCAAAAGGTGCGTGCTTGATAACTCCTTGTTTGTCAAAAGAAAGACCCATCATGTTACTATTATATTAGTTTATGTTGATGATATAATAGTAACAGGAAATTATGAGAGTGAGATTAAAGAGGTAAAAGGATATTTGCAAGAAGTCTTTGATATTTAAGACTTGGGAAGGCTAAAATACTTTCTTGGAATTGAGATTTCACATTCAAAAAAGGGATTGTCTCTATCTCAAAGAAAATATGCTATTGACTTGTTGACAGAAATAGGAAAGTTGGGAGTCAAGCCCATCGTCACTCCTATTGAGGTAAATCATAAACTTGAGAAAGATGAGTCTGAACCACTTCAAAACGTGAAACAATATCAGACTATTATAGGGAAGCTTATATACTTGACGGTTACAAGACCGGATATATCTTATGTTGTAGGTGAAGTCAGCAAATTTATGCATAAACCTCAGAAGGTACATATGGATGCAATCGATAGAATTCTGTGATACATCAAGAAATCTCCAGGACAAGGCCTTCACTTTAAACTGAATAATCATCTTAATATTATTGGCTATTCAGATTCAAATTGGGCAGGAAGTGCTCTTGATAGAAAATCCACCACTAGTTTTTGTGTTCTTGTTGGAGGAAAACGGTTGCTTGGAAAAGTAAAAGGCAAAATGTGGTCTCAAGATCAAGTGCTGAAGCCGAATACAAAGCAATGGCTAGCACGACATGTGAGTTAATCTGGACCAAGGCTCGAAGGAAATGGGATTTGAGATTCAAAATCCAACTCCCATGTATTGTGACAATCAGGCATCAATTCATATAGCTGCAAACCTAGTTTTTTATGAAAGAACAAAGCATATAGAAATAGATTGTCATTTTATAAGAGATAAAGTGCAGAGTAAGGAAATATCAACTCCCTTCACATCCAGTTCAAATCAGCCCGCTGATATATTCACTAAAGTTGTCACCAAGGACACTCTAAATCATGTCTTGAACA
Organism: Nuphar pumila; assembly: GCF_984573655.1. Taxonomy (NCBI): domain Eukaryota; kingdom Viridiplantae; phylum Streptophyta; class Magnoliopsida; order Nymphaeales; family Nymphaeaceae; genus Nuphar; species Nuphar pumila. Next base: position 6,958,179 of record NC_143262.1, read on the forward strand.
AGGTGGGAATGTTAGATATTTACGCCTTTCCTCTTCTGTTACAGATAACTACATAATCTGTTTTTTTGTACTCTCTATATAAACTCGTGTATCTTATTCTAAGAAATATAACACAGCAATCTTGGCAGGTGCTCCTTTTGTGGATGTAGGTCATATCGATCGAACCACGGTATATTGTGTGTTGCTATCTTCTTGCTGAAATATTCTTGAGTGCCGTCTCTCTAACAATATGGAATAACTAAATGGTTCTATTTTAAACTTACCTGATGTTTGTTCTTTTTGAAGCTCAAGTCTGTAATGGGTGATCTCATTGCTTTTGTTGATGCTGTATCAAAGAAACTATTCTAATTAGTTTTTGTTGAAATATCAAGCACCTTCATTTTTTTGTTGGAGTGAGACTTTGATATATGTCGTCTGTATGATTTTTTCCAAGTGCACATGGCATCATTTTGGCATCAGCTTAGTTGATTCTCTGGTAGAAATCCCATGCTCAACTAAGATTATGAACATAAAATCCATAAAGGAAGTACATACCTCTTCTTTAGGAAGTTTTGTTTTATAATGGTAGTGTGTGATAGAGGAATCATCTTCCAAGTGAAGAAAGAGAAGTGTACAGTTAGTTACATTATGGAATATTCTTCCTTTAGCAAATATTTGGTTTTAGGAAATATACAATGGTTCAGACATACAGAATCAGGTTACCTTTTACAAAAATTTTGGCTGCATCTCCTTTCTCTTACTGCCTGATGCAAGAGAACTAGGCATCTCACTCAGCTGATACACATATGTTTCTGTTTGTTCTAAGAGCCATTAAGTGTTATATATGTTATGTCTTCTATCTGTCTTCAAGCTTCTTGTCACCCCATGTATCTCAAAAATTTCTTTCCTGTTGGAGGAGGAAACAACTCCATCGGGAGCAATGGCTTGAGGCAGATACATGGCCAAGCTCAAGGTATGCATCATTTTCTTAAATTTACTATTGAATTGGAGATTCCACTTTGACAAAGGATCAAAATCCATATATTGTCTAATTAATTCCACCACTTGATGTAAGAACTTTTGCTTAGTAATAGCCCATAATCACATCAGTTGTGAGAACCCAAGTCTCATTTAGTGTTTGGGAATACAATCTAGCATGTCAGGCCTCAAAAATTGCACTTTCTGAGTCTAGAATAGGTGAAATATTGAACAGCCAGTTCTATTAGAGAGATTGGTTGGTCTCTGTCAAAATATCATCCATCAGTGCATTCATCGACAGTATAGTTATTGCTCATTTTTTCACTTCAAGGGGGTCATTTGTATTTCGTATGAGTTCTTATCCTTTATCTTCATTGGTTTTTTCTTAATCATTTTGTGCACCAACTTTCTGCTATGGTTTTGATCAGCAGTTTGAAGATGATGATAGAAGATGTCACTTGGAACTTGATTACTTCTTTGAGATTAAGAAACACTCCTAGAGGTCCCATGCTTGCATATCTAAGCATGGTTCCCTGTACTATCCCAAAGAACACGTTTTAGATTTCCATAAACGTTGTTATGTAAAGGATCATATGAAGGTTCTCTGCTATTTGTAGATATGCTTTCTAATTTATTTTGCATAAATTATTCTGCTAATCATGTTATTGCTGCAACTTTTTCTCTTTAGAATTACATTCCTTAGATTATTTTTTACCACATTCATTGTGAATACTATGTTTCAACTTAATTTCAGCGAAACATGCTTTAGATTTAGTTGGCCGGATATTTTGCAACTTAGTTGGGGAATAAGCATTACCATGGTGCTGGCTGCCATGGTCTGATTTTTGGAAGTTTTTGCATGAGGAATTGCTCAGCCTGCTTGAGCTTGGCACTTTTTATTAAACAAGCAAGCTTAAGCCACGTTTTGGTGACCTGGGGCCAAGCTTCTCACAAGAATCTCAGCTCATTGGCCACTCCTTTCAGTACACATGGAGAATTCAAACCAGAGGTCCTCTGGATATGAAAATGTGACTACCTATCCAGAAAAACATGTCTTATTCAACACACTTGTCAAGGTTTCTCATTCCCAGCAAACATATGTTGAAGCCTTGCAGGAAAATTAGGATGGATTAAATATTAAAATAGTCATTGCAAATAAGAAATGAACTAACCGATATTCACAATGTTCAGGTCACGCACACCGAGCCTTTCCATAATCCCAGTAACACTCAGCATCTCTCAAAGGTCCACGTCTGGCTGCTCATTTAAGATCAACATAATGAGCACTAAGAAAAGCAGCAGAAAAATAATAAACATAAGGAAATAAAAAGTTACATTTGGTGACAAACTTTGATTTTGCATCTGGATGGATATCATGCCACATTTCCAGCCACAGTTCTCTCATTAAAACTGGCAGTCGAACAATATTCCGGTGATTAACTGCAAAATAAAATTTTCAAGTAATCCTTGGAATCTAATTTCAAACCACTGACCATAAATCTGAAAAGAAAAAACCCAAAAAATTCCCAACACAGATCATACAATTTGGAAGCTCAAACTTGCACGTGCCTTGCATGATGTGATTCTAAGAATTGACATGTAGCTGAGTACAAAATATCGCTGAGCCTATTAATTTGTAATTTTGTAATTGGATCCATATTCAAGCAAAAAACCATAATAAACCTCTTAAAACATGTAAACTGGTGGATGGCTCGGGTCATACTATCTAAAACGAAGTAATTCGACCCATTATCCATGACTGTCCAAGTTGTCCGCACATAATCATCAAACAAGACATTCGGAACATAGTATCTGAGTACGGTCCAAACAAATGTTGGACTTGGAACAGTTGTTACGGAACAACTAGAACCAATGTTCTGTTCCATCTTTTTTGTTCATTTTGTCCAACCCTGGACAAACCATCAAACATACCCTAAAGGCCAATCTCTTTACCACCTAGGTGGTATCCCGTGTGGTAAGCGGGGTCTTGTGTCAAGCTGAAGGCATAGGATCGAATTCCCTCTGCTACATGGGGCAGCTGTTGTTTTGGTAGGAGTCCGCCTAACCCCCAGCTTGCCTCTCAAAAAATAATAATAAAAGGCCAACCTTTTTTTTTCTTTTATATTTTTTTGACGAGCAAGCTGGGGATAGGCAGACCACTACCAGTTTATTAATATAGTAGAGCTTTTAGTAATTTTGATAACCCTCATCTAGAGGATGCCATGATCTTTTCAACATTTACTTTTCCCCAACCTAGCCATCTTAGCTAGGTGTCAAGCCAACAAATTGGAGTGATTAAGGCTGACTCAACTTTTAGTTATATGGGAGAGTCCGAGTCAACCCTGACCCGACCTGTTGACAGCCCTAAGAGTGATTTACAACTTTATAATTTTTTATCCTACTAAAATTGTACATCAAAACTCCGCCTGTTCTTAACTGTTTAGTTATACACTGTCGGTCCCAAGCCCGGATAAAGGAGGAGGGTTGTGGTAGGTCTGTGACAGTCATCATAAAAACTTAGTCATACCCTATGAATATGAACCAATATGAGAATTTCGTTGGGGTGTTCCTTACTGAGCGACACACTGTACTCTATAGGCCCAGAGACAGTGATAAATGGGCAAGGGTTGCTAGGTCGTCGCTTGGAAGCGACGCGTCACACCGGCGCCCAGGTGTGGTGTCAAATAGGCAAAGGTTCCCTCACTTTGTTGGACGGGTGGGGGTAAAGAAGTTAGTCCAAGACCATAAAATTAAGTTAGCCACTTGGAACATAGGATCTTTAACTGGAAAGTTGGTAGAGTTAGTAGATGTTATGTGTAGGAGAAAGATTGATATTTTATGTCTACAAGAGACCAAATGGGCAGGTGAGAAAACAAAAGTGATAAAACCTTGGAGATATAAGATTTGGTATACAGGAATAAATAGGAATAGGAATGGAGTAGGGATTGTTATGAGTCGTGAGTTTATAAATAATGTAGTTAAGGTCCGTAGGAAGGGTGATAGGATTTTACTTATTAAATTAGTATTAGGTATGAATATTATTAATATTATTAGTATTTATGCACCTCAAGTAGGTTTAGATGATTCCATTAAGCGTCAATTTTGGGAAGATTTAGATAGAGTAGTACAAGGAATATCTTATGGAGAAAGGCTTTTCATCGGCGGTGACCTTAATGGACATGTAGGCATTAGTAGGGATGGATTTGAGAGCATCCATGGAGGCTATGGTATAGGAGAAATAAATGAAAGTGGAGAAAGGATTTTAGATTTTGGTTTGTCCTATGATATGATCTTAGCAAATACTTGGTTTAGGAAGAGGGAGTCTCACCTAGTAACATTTAAAAATAGGGTTAATACGAGTCAGATAGATTTTTTCTTACTTTGAAAGAGAGATAGGGATTGTTGCATCGATTGTAAGGTTATACCGGGAGAAAGTGTAGCTACACAACATAGAGTCTTAATTTTAGATCTTAGAATTAGACAATGCCGCAAAATGGATAGACATAGGATAAATCCTAGAATTAAGTGGTGGGCACTGAAAGGAGCTAAACAAGGAATGTTTGTAGAGCGGATAGTTAAAGAAGTTGATTGGTGTCTCGAGGAGGATTCAGAATCTATGTGGAATAAGATAGCGGGTGGCATGAGAAAGGTGGCTAAGGAGGTATTGGGTGAGTCTAAAGACGGTGCATCGCTAGGTAAGGATACATCGTGGTGGAACGAGGATGTCAAATTAGCTATTAAGGTTAAAAGCGAGTGTTATAGAAATCTAAGTAAGAGTCGTGATAATGAGAATTTGGAAAAGTATATGATAGCAAAGAAGGAAGCTAAAAAAGTAGTTCGGAACATGAGGGATAAGATATATAAGGAGGTTTATGACAAGTTGGATACCAAAGAGGGCGAGAAGGATATTTATAGGCTTGCAAAGATGAGAGATAGGAAATCGAGGGATCTGGGTATGGTTAGATGTATCGAAGATGAAACACAAAGGGTTTTAGTCAAAGATGAGGAGATTAAGAAGAGATGAAAAGATTATTTTGATAAGCTATTTAATGAAAGTCATGCTCAAGATCTTTGAGACTTCTCCATTCTTTTTCATGAGATGAATCGTGACTTCATGCGCAAGATTCAAAAGAAAGAAATTGAAGAGACTTTGAAGAAAATGAAATCATGAAGGGCAGTTGGCCCAGATGGTATACCTATTGAGGCTTGGAAATGTTTGAGAGAGAAAGGTTTATAATGGTTGACAAATCTTTTTAAGAAGATTTGGCGGACAAATAAGATGCCTAATGAGGGGAGGAAGAGTACTTTGGTGTTTCTATATAAGAATAAGGGTGATATACAAGATTGCACAAACTATCGTGGTATAAAACTCATGAGTCATACTATGAAGCTTTGGGAGAGGGTGATTGAGTCTAGGTTGAGGAAGGTTGTCATGATATCGGAGAATCAATTTGGTTTTATGCCTAAAAGATCAACTATGGAAGCTATACATCTTCTTAGACAACTTATTGAGAGAAATAGAGAGAAGAACAAAGATTTGCATATGGTTTTTATTGATTTGGAGAAGGCTTACGATAGAGTACCGAGGGACGTTCTCTGGTGGAAAATGATGAAGAAAGGTGTTTCTCTCAAGTACATTAGTATAATTAAAGATATGTATGAAGGAGTAGTAACCAATGTTCGCACTTGTGGAGGGGTGACAACCAATTTTCCTATAACGGTTGGGTTACATCAAGGATCTGTTTTAAGCCCTTTCCTATTTGCTATAGTGATTGATGAGCTTACGAGATCAATTCAAGAAAATGTGCCGTGGTGTATGTTGTTTGCTGATGATATTGTTTTGATTGATGAGTCTAGAGCTGGGGTTAATGCTAAGTTAGAATTATGGAGACAAACATTGGAAGCAAGAGGTTTTAAGTTGAGTAAGAGTAAGATAGAATACATGGAATGTCGATTTAGTAAGCAACAAAGTAGTGATGGAAGTGTAGTGAAGCTTGGTGAGCAAGAAATACCGGTGGATGATTATTTCAAATATTTGGGATCTATCATTCAAAAGTATGGAGAAATTGATGGAGATGTAAATCATAGGATAAAGGTTGGGTGGATGAAATGGAAGAGTGCAATTGGAGTATTGTGCGATCGTAGAATGCCATTGCGATTGAAGGGAAAGTTTTATAGGACGACTATTAGGCTCGCTTTACTATATAGTATGGAATGTTGGGTTGTCAAGAGACATCATATTCAAAAAATGAGTGTAGCTGAGATGCGTATGCTGAGATGGATGTGTGAAAATACAATAAAAGATAAGATTCAGAACGAGGAGATACGTAAGAAGGTAGGCGTTGCACCCATTGAAAATAAGATGAGAGAGAATCGTTTACGGTGGTTTGAACATATTCGGCGAAGGCCTAATGATGCTTCGGTTAAAAGGATGGAGAAATGGGAAAATATATTAGTTAAAGAGGTCGGGGTAGGCCTAGGAAGACATTGATGGAGGTGATAGGAAAGGATATGAATGCTTTGAACCTCACCGAGGACATGGCATTGGATAGAAATGAATGGAGGAGAAGGATTCACGTGGAAGACCCAGAATGATTTTCTTTGTTGGTTCATATTGCCGACCCCATTTGTTTTGGGATGAAGGCATAGTTGTTGTTGTTGTAAAATTGTACATCAAATCCCTCAAAATATGAGGGCATTCCTTTTCTAGCATAGGTATCGCCTCCTCTAAAATCTTAGTGTCAAGGAGAAAGGCTATGACCAACTTCTGTCTTTTGAGGCCCTCCACAATTATCTTTCTTTCTCATCCACCTCCTCCCTGTCTCTCTAACATTCCATGCCATCACCTTCATGGATGGGGTTTGGGGAGTGCTCATTTGATCTGGAGCAGCCATTGAGCTCTCCTCCTCCATAGTTGGTTACCAACGGGGAGCTCGCCTGAATTTTTTCACAAACTATGTAAGAAAATCCTAAGAAAATAAGGAAGCAATCTATCTTAGATAAAAGGGCGCTAGGTGTGATTGCTCCGAGAAGCAAAGGACAAGAAAGAAAAAGGTAGACGTTCCCAATTCTACACCCGAGTACACACTCAAGTAGAGAGCTTGTGGAGAGCTCAAGATATATAAAAATGAACACAAGATGAGGTATTTATAGTCTTCCCACCAAACCCTTGCCCGAGATCGATGCCGGTTAGAGAGATTTGGTTATGATTGGGATTGACATCAGTATAATAGATTGGCTCTGATCGATCAGCACCAGCCTATTAGACGGGCTCAAACTGGATTGATGTCAGTCTAATAGACTAGTTCCGATCCCCTCAACATGGGTCGGATTTGGGTCAGGTCATGGATTGACACCGGATGGTTATATTGGCTCTGATCCGATCGGTGCCAGTGTGTCCAACTGTTTTCGATCCCAAATTCAGGTTAGATTTAGATCAAATTTGGATCTTGATCTGGTCCACATCCAGTAAGATCGATGCTAGATGCACAGACTGACACTGATTTTATTGAGTTTGGGCCTCTCGAAACAAATCTAGGTCAAGATCTGATCTAGACCCATAATGATCGGCATTAGTCTCATAGACTAGCTCTGATCCAATGGATCTTGATCTAGATTGGGTCAGATTTGGTCCAATGCATATCCGATCCATTAAGGTTGTTGTCAATCTCATAGACTGTCTCCAAATCTGGATCCATATCGGGTCAGATATGGTCTTACCAAGACTCGATCCATTTAGATCAATGCCAGTCTATAAGACTAGCTCCGATATAAGTCAATCTAGATTCAGATCTAATCAAATACCCATCTTGACATACTTTGAGAAAATGCCTATAACTCGATATTTAAAAATCAATTTAACAAACGGTTTAGTGTGTTGGAAGGTCAAAAAATCCATCAAAGTGGGCCTTACTTTTTAAACAAATCATTTTCGAAATGCAAAACTTTATTTTGGTTATAAGTTTTCACTCCGGTATTGGATCCATGTGATGTTTGGCTCATTGGGAAGCTAAAAACCTTTATTTTTGGTTGAAATAGGTTAAGGTTGAAGATGCTAGTTTATAGGGTCAAAGTTCAATAAGACCATATTCTTTAGAAAAAGAAAACTGAAAACATGAAATGTATTTTATCAAATAAGACTTTTGAAAACACCCCTTTTAAAATGTATGTAATGATTGGAAGAATATAAATTCCTTCTTTGTCCAAAACATACTTATTACTTAAGTACAAAAGAGTGTGATCACAACTTAAAATCCCAGAAATGTGAATGAATAAATCATGAATTCTGACGAATTATGGCATGCTATGATGCAGGGACCAATGATAGAAGTTGGTTTGGAAACCCAATTTTTTTTTTGTGTCAATAATATGGATCAGGTTTGGATTATGTATCTATGTAGGAGACTGGATTTTCTTGTGATAGTTCGAGTGGCACCCAAGACCCATAACAGCACCACAGAGTGCGATACGTAAGGGACCCACCTGGGTTACTTGAAGGTCTAAGTCGTTGACACCCCTATTGAATGGTGGAGTCATGGTACATTTACTAAGAAATTGTCCCGGCCAACAAATGGCCGATGAATCTCAAGTTTAAAAATGAGGCAAAGGCATATGCTTAGGGCTGGTAAATTTTCTGAACGAACTGAATAGGGAATATTATATATATATATATAAGTGGTAGCTGCTTAATTCATAGCTGCCTAAACAAAATGCACGCTCCATCCATCGCACGTGAAAGCATATTTCTCTTAAAAATGCATGTTTTCATTAAAAACTCCCTTCAGTGGTGCTTTTGAAGTGCAAAGCGCAGCGAGGCACGAGCAGTAAAAGTTTTTTTTTTGTGTGTGTTTTGAAGTGTCGCTAAAAGTTCTTTTTTGCGTTTTGGAACGCTGAGCATTCATCACACGCGTCATGGACACTCAGCACACATATATGAGAATTGAAAACATGAAAACTAATGTTTGAACAGTGATTTTCATGGATCTTTTTTCTTTTTTCTTGAATCTAACCATACGGATGTGATCTACAAGATTGGTTTTATAAGAACCCGCTTATGAATCATCTGATTTTAATGCATAAATGAGATTTTTAGGATGTGTATGTTCATAGATCCGAAGTAATGGTCAAAGTTCATAGATCCGAAGTAACCAAACACACCCTAATGGATTCGGATGACAAGGGTATCCAAAACCAAGATTGGAACCTTGGGTACTTGTGGGCAATTGAATAGTTTGGATGAAATTTTCCTTTCTTTAATGGGTCAGATCCATTGCCTATATCCAACCTAGATTGTAATTTTAATATTCAATAAGAAAAGCCTGGTACATATGTTAAGGTAAGGGTCTCAAGTTAGCCAGGTTGGATAGCCCATTGTCTCTGTCCGGCCCATAGACAGCAGCAACGAAACCCATTTTAAATGTTGACCAAATGTAGTATATATATTCTTCTTAAACCCCAGGGATTTTGTTGAAAAACCCTTTGAATGATCACCCTGGTCTATCCAAACTCTTTCATTTCGATCACATGATATGTGTGGTGATGTTGATGATGTGAAAAACTAAGCAGATTAGGAAGCAGTGGCTCTATACGATGGATCCATCCATCCGTGATCTGATGCTGAGATTATGGTGGATGGGTGCAAGAAACAAATGTTGTTGCGTGTACACGTGTCCAGCACCAACATCTTTGTCTAGCTAAGCTTTAGGAAATTATCCCATGGTGTGTGTATATATATATATTCATCATCACAGAACACATTGAATTGAACAATTTCATAACTTTTGCATATATATATATATATATATATATATATATAGAGAGAGAGAGAGAGAGATGGGTCCATGCTAAACCAATTTGGTGCTAAACCATGTGTTAAATGGTTTTTTCGGACCTTTTTCATTTTATTTTTAAATTCTGACCGTACAGATGTGATCTATGTACTTGATTTTAGAGGGATCAGCTCTTGAAGTGTTTGATTCCAACACATTGGTGGATTTTTTATAACCATACGGAGTCATGCGATTTTCATGGATCTTTTTTCTTTTTTCTTGAATCTAACCATACGGATGTGATCTACTTGCTTGGTTTTATAAGAACCCGCTTATGAATCATCTGATTTTAATGCATAAATGAGATTTTTAGGATGTGTATGTTCATAGATCCAAACTAATGGTTTTATCTACATGTCCGAATCCTCCCAACTCATAAGGTTTAGCTACCATGCTGAAAGTGCCCAAACTGTGTCTTAGAGAGCGACACTTGAAAAACAAGCAATTTTCTTTTTTTGGATTGAGAAAAAAAAAATTATCACGAAAGAAAAACACAACTGATCATTTGTTTCTTCATCTTTACAATAAAGTGGCACCTATTAATAAAATGCAAACCAAATATTTCCTAATAATGTTTTCGAATGGAGAGAGAATGGAAAAAGATTTCCCAACTCCTTTTGCTGGCTTCGGCAACAAGTGTCTAAGCTTAGAATAGCTGACTGTAAAAAGAAATAGAAAAAAGTACCACCGAAGTGGTGTCCCATGTGGTAAGTAGGGTCCTGTGTCAAGCTGAAGGCCCAGGATCGAATCCCTCTGCCACATAGGGCGGCTGTTGTTCTGATAGGGGTCTGCCTAACCCCAGCTTGCCTTTTAAAAGAAAGAAAAGAGTTCTCTTTAGAATAGCTTAGAATCACAATTTCAAGAAAAGTAGATAAAGCTGGGCTAAAAGTCTAAAATGATAAAGACAAGCCAAGAACATAAGTTTGAAAGATAAAAACATCACCACTTCAAATGTCCAAATCTTTGAACTTATGCTAGGACTTCTACATGTTCAAACTAAAGCACAACCACCAAATATCATGTTATTTTTTTTATGTAAATGTTTTTAGGCCGGGTCTATTAATGCTGAAAGAAAAATATCACAATAGATTAATTAAATATATAGCTTTGAGATATCATCACTTATTTTTCTATAAAGATTGCTTTTCAAGAAATAATATTTCTATTTACTTCAATTTTTTTTTAAAGCATAAAGATTTTGTTAACAAAAATCCTTAAGTTATCATTAAACTAGCTACCACCTGCACCTCTTGTATTTGCTCACTACCTTGTGAGAAGCATACGAGAACATAATGTCAAGGCCAAATTAGGTAAAATAAAGCCGCTAAATCACATAAGCAACAAACAGGTAGGGTTGGGAAACTGAGAAGTAGGGCTGGGAAACGAGATGGGCTGCTCATTGTTTGGCTCGGAAAGTACTCATTCAAACTTGTGAAATAGGCTGGATGAGTTCTTGCATGAACAACCAATGTTTTTGATCACGGTTCAACTCATATAAACTCGTTTATTAATAATAAATATATTTTACATATACTTTAAATTATAGAGTGAAGATGGTTGAAATATTTGGCATGCAAGAAATATATTTTTGTAAATGAGATAGTTGGAGCTTGGCTTAGTATGTTTAGGGTCTAAATTTTATTGTGTTTTTTTTTTAAATATATTTTTTGTAAATGTGCTTGCTCGTGTACGTATGTCTGGTTTAGCTCAGGCTTTTCATGAGCTCAATCTCGACTCGACAAAAGAAACAAGCCAAGCTTGAACACTCACTGTTTGGTTCGTTTGGCTAGTTTACCAGAATTGCTTGGTTTTTTGGTTTGTAAAGAGCTTGTTCAAAGTCATAAAATAGGCTTGACAAGACAAATATGAACAATAGGTATTTAGTTTGGTTTGTCTTGCAAGGGCAGTCATGTGAGCAATTCAGGTGGTCATGTAAATGAATTTGAGTTGAGCTTGACCCAATAATTATTAGGACGTACGGGTTTTGTTTCATTTTTTCCTTCAATTAGCATAATATATGATGTTTGTTAGAGATTGGGATTTTGATATAGTTTTTTTCCTTTAACAAATTAGAGGTTTTTTTTGTGTGTTTTTTACAATTAGCATTATGCATGACACCATGAATAATGAGTGGTTGATTTTACTTAGAAGATTAAGGGTTTTGTTGGATTTTTTTAAACAGATTATTAGTATAATTTATTAACCATATATCCTTTCCTTTTTATTTTTTGTGCTTAAGGGTGTCAACAAGTTGGATCTAGTTTGGACCTAGATGAGTCCGAACTTGGATTGGGCTTTGAGGTGCTGGTACTGTTTCTGGACTTAAGCTCGATGGATACACTATAAGGAAAACCGCACCGGGTTATAAGGATTATATGAACTGGTAAAATAATATTTTTTATATTGAAAAATTATGGATCTTAACCAAAACTTGTGTCAGATCTGGGTTTGGTATGAAATTTCATAAACTATACCGGCAGGGCTCTATAAAATAACCAGATCCTTAAGATTCAAACTCAGATTCTAATCAGACCTTCTTCTTTGTCACCAAACCCTGACACTATAGGGTTTGGTACCGGTTGGGTTCGCGACAAAGCCGATTTATTGACAACCCTACTTGTGCCCACCAAATTTAGATTCCTGGCTAGTTGTGCTCAGTTTGTTTACCAGCCCTACATATGCCTAGTCAGTTTCAGGGTTGGATTGGATCTAGCGCTGGCTGTAGTAACTATATTTCCAAATCAAACCTGATGACAAAAGGTGCAAAGTTCTCAATAGCATATTTACTATGTTTTATACCCAGGTGGTATCCCATGTGGTAAGCTGAGTCCTGTGTCAAGTTGAAGGCCCAAGATCGAATCCCTCGGACACATGGGCCACATCTGGGAAAGGGTTGGAGGCATCGTTGCGATGCAGGTGAGGTCACATTGGAATTGAATATAATTGATGATTGGATATAGTCAACCTCACTGCAGACATATCTAGACTGAGGATGATCAGGTGAAACGACATTGCACATCAAAAGTGTGCCGCCACACCTGAATGCCCTTCATCTCACCGTCAGGCCACGGAGATGGAGAGTGGTCAGATGCCAGCGGTTTACGAGGCTATACAACACGAATAATGCGAGAAATAACACATTGCATGCAATGTTCATGCTTAAAAGATGCAAAGTGTGTGCACAACAAAAGTACTGCTTTTGTCCTAATTCCGTCCATATATTTGGTTGCACATGGATGATGCGATGCAGTAAATTCCAAGGATCACGAAAATGCAGAAGGCTACTCCTTTCCTGCAATAAAAATTTTTTTTATGCAAAAAAATCACGAGACTTATCTCATGTCACGTGAAATTCTGGGCAGCTAATTATATGATAGAGAAAATGACCCGAGTAGGAAGCTAGCTAGTTACTTGCATAAAGGACCACCACATCGAATGGAGATCAGGTGAAATCACATTGCACAAAATCATTGTAAGGCTGCCCCTGAGCAGTACCCTCAATCTACTGTTGGGCCTCACGGCCGGAAAGATGGAGGGTGCTCAAATGCAGTAACCCAATGATTTTTTGCTCAAATATTGCCAAAATTTGCTCACAGATTGATGCAAAATGCTACCGAGTTGTTTTGAAAACATTGGTTATCAATCAACACACGCAAGAGATGGCAGGGAAAAAGGACAAGCATGACACACCTATGTCACAATGACACGGACACGATGTCTCCAATCTTGAACGCAGTTTATCTGGGTTATAAATGAAAAAATAAATACATTTTTTTAACATGAAAAGTGCATTTTCAATGCTCATAAAAAGTTTGTTAAGCACGACGTAGTTCATTTTGTAATTCCCAAGTAATTTTTTTAAAAAAAGCATGTCACATCACCATGCACCATGCCAACTCAGATTCTTGGATGAGGCTTTCAAGTAAGGCTGGTAAACCAGCTGAACCAACCAAACAGAGGGTGTTTAATTTTTTTAATACAACCTGGGTTAGGCAGGATTCATCTTCATTCTATAATATAAAATATATGTAAAATATATAATAAACAAGTCAGTAAAATATATAATAAACAAGTCAAGACAAACATTGATTGTTCATGTTGAAGCTTGTCTGAACCTATTTCACGAGGTCGAACAAACTCTTTACGAGCCAAACATGAGCGAGCCTAGTGTAGCTCATCTTATTTCCCAGCCCTACTTTCAAGCACCCTCTTACTAGCCGGAATAAGATGGCGTTTTAAACCAATTTAGCGGTTCTCAAACACCGATAAAAGCCCTCAGTACAAAAAGCCGAAACAGGTTATATGTCCCTTCCGCCCCCCCCCCTCCAAAAAAAAAAAGGCTGTTAGCTACATTGCGTGTTTGGGGGGTCCCAATGAGTGCTACGTATGTAAGCACGTGCGGCTCATATCCCCATGTTTGTCAGCATGAGTTAGCAACAGAGTCCGGTGCAGTTGCAAAGACTTAAGTACTCTTTTCTCTATGGGTGTCATAAAAACGACGATTCTAGAAAAGGAGCGGTTGTAAAGACTTAAGTACCTCGAAGATGGTTATTTAAGACCCAGTCCCTGCACTGCAGGATTATTCGAGAAAGAAATCCCTCCTAAAGAAGGCCATGAACATCAACTATCTCTCTCTCTGCCTTTTCTTTTTGCTTCTGTGCACATCCAGCAGATGATCCTACATCGCTTCATCAAGCACCGACTGACCTGCATACTGACTGTAGCATGATTCAACTTGATGAGTTGTGAAGCCTGATTCAGAGTTTTTGCCCTTATAGGAGGGGGGTCTGGGGGCTCCCCCGACGTGGGTCCCGTTGCGCGATCAACGGGAGGGGGGCTAATGAGGGAGGTTTTGGGGGCAGCGCCCCCTAGAACAATTTTTTTTTGGGGCCTTGTACAAATTCTTTCTTTTATTTTCTACTTGTAACTGTCAAAAAAGAAAAATAAAGTGTTTTGTTTGATCGTGACACTCATATATTTCTTTCGGTTGTTTCTTGCTTGAGGTTTTTGTAACACTCTTTTCTGCGATTTTTTGTTTTTTTTTGCTACGCGATTTTCGTAAATCGCTACTCGATATAGCGATTTACAAAAACCGCATAGCGATTTGCCATTTTTTTTTGCGCTACGCAATTTTCGTAAATCGCGATGCTAAACACCGCTCCCTTGAGCACGATCTTCATCGTCATCAGGCTGTAGTAGCTATCCGTCCCAATGGCAGTCTTGAGGTCTGTGATGGGGAAGTCAGAGATAAACATGTCATTCTCGATGCCCATATTGAGCAACGTCAGGGTGGTCTAGAAGGCATAGCCCTGATCGAAAGTATTGCCGACGTAGGGGGTACGTAGATAGATTGTACTTTGAAAGACTTCATTGTAGGTGTACTGAAGGAAGATTATGTTGTAGATGTCCCTCGAAGGCGATGGAGGGACCGCCGCAGTCAGTTGCCTGTTGGATGAGGGTAGCATTCTGGCCATTGCTAGCAAAAAAAGGATGACGATCACCATCGGATCACCAGCTCTTTGTCTCCCTTAATTTCTTCTCTAGAGAGAGAGAGTAAGGGTTTTACAGTGTTTCACGGAGAAGGGAGAAGAAGAAGATGGCGAAAAAAGTTCAAATAGAAAAGAAAGAGAGAGCGCTTTGGGTTCGTTTCGCTGTTTAGACTTTGAAGAGTTAACATCATCCTCGACTTTCTGAATGAAAGATATTTGTGTCCTTTTTTTGAACTATAATTTCTTTTTCTTTTTTGAATGAAGAACATTTTTGTCATTTTCTCAAACCATCATTTCATGGCAAGAATAGCAAGAAAGAGTACTTAAGTCTTTTCAACCGCACTGGAGCCGATACACACAGGAATACGAGCCCCATGTGCTTACATATGTGGCGTTCATTCGGACCCCAGTGCATCTTCGGGGGAGAACACACACCACCTTCTCACAAAAAGCTAACCGGCCTTATGTCAACCTACTGGCTTTTGGTAGAAAGCTCTAATGTCCAGTCAAAAGCACTAGGTGCATAAAGCACTTTTGTTAGTGCAGTCTTCATGGAATAATCTACCATGTCCAAGACAGAACAAAATGGTAGGCAGGAAATAACCCATTACAAGTTGTAAAATAGATAATCTATTTCCTTAAAAAAATAAGTTTGTCAATTAGAGAGGAGTTACATTTGCTTCCACATGTATGATGATCCAGATTTTTAATTTAAGTTAAATAAATTATTTTCTGACATTTTAAATTATAAAATATAATTTTTATTATAATATTGTTACAAAGCATTAAAATTTATTAAAATAATGTTCACACGTGTCAGAGTTGTGTCAGCATGTCATGACGTATCTGACTTGTGCCACCTATAACATGCACTCTAAATAGGCATATGAATGATGTGTGTGCGTGCGCGGGCGTGTACATGTGTGTAACTATTGGAAATATATCAATGATGATGATCGTGAAGAGAAGGTGCTCATTTAAATTGCTTCATTCATAATAATAATAAACTTCCAACTTGCCAATAAGAACACAAACTGAGAGAATCTTTCCTGATATTTCACCAGCACTCTCTCACATGAAGCAAGATATCAAATTTTCTATTACCAGAAAACAAAAATGGGAACTTGCTTTGTATTATAGATGTGACATCACTTCTTTCTTGCATATCTGTAGGGGTATCAACTGGTAGGATTTATCCGGACCAAACCCTGTAGGGTAGGAGTATGGTGATAAATAATAAGACCCGATTAAGACCTAGGTTTAGACCCAAAGGTCAGATTAATTAATACATGGATTCGAGTAGAGTTTGTGACATTTTATACCAGACCCGGGCCCGACCCGAGTTCCGATTAAGACCTGTAATTTTTCAATGTAAAAATGATAAAAATATTGTTTCATCGAGTATGGTAATTTGGTTCTGGTTCATGTAGTTTTTATCGGGTCCGAGTATGGTTTCTCTTATGGTGGACTCGATTACACCTGAGTCTGGACCCGATACCATACCCCATGCCATACGTGAAAATCAAGTCCTAGTCTAGTTTCCCCCTGGGTCTGAACCAAACACGACCGGTTGACACACCTACGCATCTGGCAACATCATCTTTCTACGTGTGCACCAAGATTAACCCTCTTCATCCTGTGTTTCAAATGGAGCTTCCCAAGTACACTACCCAATGGATCCATTTCATACCCAAACTTTTGATGGATATATTAAAATAGACAAGAGTTTGCCTTGGTACACATTATCAATAGTCTAACTCAAAAGGTTCATCTACTTAGCCCTCCCCGTACCCACAGAAACAAATGACAACTAATAACAACAAACAGAGAGACAAACAAAGCACAAGAGCAAGAGACAAAACCAACCCTCTCAGCTCAATCTATGTTCAATATTTTATTTTTAATGAAGTGTACTGAAGACAGCATGCAGAAAATTGCGTGCCTCTCAATAATGGTGGTCGTGTGGTACTGCCCTTTCCAGCGAGAACCTCTTGGATGCCATATAAAGGGGCGTTTGACTGCTTGCCCCTTGAACAAAACTCACTGTTCTGCAAATTGGTGCATCCTACATAGAAATAACTTAATTTCTTCAGGTTAATTTTAGACGTGTGATGGGGGCCTAAACCGTTTGGCGGGTATCTAGGTTCAAATTTCATGGGTGTCACCCCCTGCATAAGCCGAACCTTGGCAGTCAGGGTGAGCCCTCAGAGTTTTACGCTGACATAGACAGAGACCGTAAGTACACCAGGCTGAGCCAGCGCAGCTAGGTCTATGCGCCTGGAGAGGTCTTTTCGAGTAAAAAAAAAAAAACTTTCTGCTGGTTTTACTCTATGCTTTGAAGCATGCAGTTCTTTTAACGTGGATTGACATTACTCCCTTGTGCATGCGTGCACTATGCAACGTTTGCTCCATACCGATGGATGAGATTTGTCTAAAAGCAACAGGTGCAATAATCCATGATGATGTCAAGATGAGATGGAGTAGCCCTTTGAAAAGGAAATACATTCATGCTGGTATGTCACTGGTGACAAGCACATGTTAAATGTAGCTTTGAAAAATGGAGGTTGGCAAATGGCTTCTAGTGTGTCCTTTTCATCATAGCCATCCATCGTTTTCTAAACTATGTTATCCTCCAGCAACAGGGTTAATCAACACCTACCTCTCTCTCTCTCTCTCTCTCTCTCTCTCTCTCTCTCTCTCTCTCTCCACATCATAATATAATATATTATGGCATGTTTAAAGAGCATGAATGTTGATAGTAAAACTACATCCCCATGACAGCATTATTAGCTTATCAATAGCCTAATTCTAGGTGGGAAACCATATAAAATAATCAAAACCGGCCCTTCTTCAAGTTGAAGGCTGATTTATGTCCTCAATAGGGTACACAATTGACAACTTTTAGGTGTTTTTCATTATTAATGACATGCAAAATAAGCGGGTTTTTTTTCCTAGCTTTTGCTGCTGTTTTAGAGAGAGAAAAAATTGACAAAGTTTTGCTTTTTTAAAGTACCTATAAAAACAAGCTCCCCAGTTCTTCATATTAATTACTTAATTGTTGTTATATGCTTGGAGCATCTGCTCTCACTTTTCTAATTGATTTACTTTTTGAAATGAACTATTTTAATTATTTACATCTAAGAAATTGTCGAGTCATATTGGTTTTTCCGTGACATGGATGGATAGGGTTGTCCTTTTAAAGTAAGAAGAACACAACCAAGTAGGACCAACAACAGTTCTCGGTTTGTTTGTACATGAACCGGATTATCCATGAAATTAATCACCTCAAGGTGATGTTCAATTGCACCAACTAAATTTTTTTCTGTTTTCTTTTTGCTTTTTTTTTGTGTGTGTTTCTTTATATTACATAGCCAAGCTGGATGGAATTCAAATCCAAAATCCCTTTGTTAAAATAAATGCGGCAGCGAAATTTTCCGCTGTCGAGCACGGAAATCATAGTCTGGGCAGGACTTTCTGATGCCGGTTTCTCCATGTAATAAAAAAAATAACAATAATGTGACTACAGATCCTGAATTTAATTAGGTAATATTACACATGCAAATATAACGTTAACTAGAGAGCCTGAATTTATCAGATGGCTCAACTAACAATCATACCAACAGGGTCCATAGTTTGAAGCAGGGATGGCAGTGGGGCGGGGCGGGGGACAAGGTCTCCACCCCCGCCCCGCCTCCCTGGCGGGGATGGATTTTATCCTCCACCCTTGCCTTCATCCCCGTTTCATGTCCTCCATCCCCGGTTCAAACGGGGATGAGGCAGGGCGGGGCGGGGATATTGCGGGGAAAAGTGGTCGGGGCGGGGATGGGGCGGGGCGGGGAAAAGTGCATGTCCATCCCCGCCTCCACCCCCAGACGGGGATGGATTTTAACCTTCGTCCCCGCCTCCATCCCCGTTTCATACCCTTCATCCTCGGTCCAAACGGGGCGAGGCGGGGCGGGGCCCCGCTTTCCCCTGGTCCACTGCCATCCCTAGTTTGAAGTAACCATGACAAACAACTCTTTGGAATCCATCTTTTTCTGTATCACATGAATATTGAAACACTACCAAGTTCATTGACATGATTACCTTGGTCTTAAATTCATATTTTTTTGGCACAAATAAAGATGCCGTAAGACTGGTAGATGCCTTTGTGATCACGTGAGCTCACACTTAGGCGAACCAGCCTTGACGGTTGGGGACCAAGAGTCAAAAGAGATCAATTGAAGCCATGTGATTGCATGAACTTGGTCAACCAAAAATTTGTCAAATCTTTTGTATTTTGACTTCTTCTTTTTTTTCTTAGGTTCAATTGGATCCGGTTGGACCAGCTCTGTTGGGACCATAGGGCTCCCTCCTAGAACCAACCCTTCGATAAAGAGTATAAAGGAAATTTCTTACACATGACAATGTCAAAAATACCTTCATATCAATTTTTTTATAATGAGCAAAAACAAATTAAAACATTAAGGCCGGTGGCCTTTGAGAGCCTTGGATCTAAGGTGGCATTGGGGCATGCTGAGAGCCCCACTCCAAGTTCCAAGGCATCTCAAACATTGGATCTCAAACTGAGGAAAATCTTGAATGTAAGAACAGATTGGGGAAGGTCCTACTTTCGAGATCCTCGAGATTCGAGGGACTCAAATGCACCATAATGCTATGTTTGAATGTCTTTTTTTTCGACAGAGAAAGCTGGGATTAGGCAGGCCCCTACCAGTTATACAACCATACCATTGGAGGTTTGAACTAGAAATGTCCCAACACAAGGTGACATGCACTAACGGCCCTTACCATAATGCTAAGTTTGAATGTCTTGGTTTTTGGATCTAAGGAGTCGGATCTATAACCGAGGTTCACAAATCCTTGGATCTAAAAACTGTCCCTCTAGGTTGGTTCTCAAATCCCCTCTCCTCTCGCTTTAAATCGGAGTTCTCAAGTCCTAAAAAAAAATGAAAATTTGAGACCCAGTGTTTGATAGGAGCTCGGATCGTGGCGTGGAACCCACACCACATCACAGCCACCATGCCACCTTAGATCCACCTCAAATTGGTGGATCTAAGTTCCGAGCTCCCAAATGTAGCCTAAGGGTATGTTTGAACGCCGCAAACCCCACTCAGAGACTCAGGGAAGACATGAATCAAAGCACGGGCTCGTGTCGGATTCAATCTTCAATTAAGTGAAACGTGGTCTCGGATCCTCAGATCTGAAATCCCCGAAACCACATAAATCTCTGGATCTATAGTTCAGTAGAAAAAGGAGGTTGGACCAAAGATCCAAGAACATGAGATCCTAGGATTTCAGATACGAGTCTCCCAAATGCACCCTATTAATTTGACTTCATGCCATAAATTGAATCACAATGTTCACGAGGCTCATAGTGGAGTGAGGCGGCCCGCACCTCCCCTTATCCAACTTGAAAGCATGGGCGGTCCACTTTTTTACTATCTGGGTGGTCCAACCTAACACACACACAAGATCCATTAATTATGACATTCCATCCAACCAAATAACCATCATATCCTCTTGACAACTCCATGTAGATCCATAAATGTATTTTGGATGGGACCCCATACCAACCCTAGTAAGATCCAATTTGGGTGCCCAGTTTGATGCTATCCAACATTTATATAGCTTGGGTGTTTAGACCGTGATGTGGAACTAGCTAAAGCTTGCATATGATATTGACCTACTTTGCTTGCAAAGATAATGAAAGGCGATGAATCACATGATTTTGGATCAGATTGGATTTAGGGTTCGGGGATTGGTACCTATTCAGAGTTTGGTAAGAGTCGCTGTAGGTTTGATTTTGAGTGACTATGCATATTCTGACTTGGGATCACCTGAATAGGACCTGTCTACAAATTTAATATTCGGGCTGCATTCTGATTTGAGGCATGGGAGGAAGTTGGAGGAGACTTGGATTCCAATTCCCTTTCACAAGTGGCGTTGGGAAAGCGGCACTGAGGTCCGAAGAGAAAAGGATTCCCCGGAATTGTAATGGGCAGAAAACATTTCCTACACCTGGGAAAAATTATGATGGATGCTTATCTAGATGACCAACTTGGTGGAACTAGTAATGCATCATAATTAGTCTATATTGTATTTGGATACGGTCATGGACACAGGTCTTTGGGTGATAACATGAAAAAGTACGGAATGGAAAGCGAGTTCCTTCAATTTCTAAATCATGGGCAGATTTAGGCTTTTCAATGGTGAATAGAATAGCCATCTTAGTGTGCAGTGTTTGGTAGTAAAGTATTGTTGATTGCCAAACAGTGTAGTAAATTGGTGATCCCTGATTCTGTGTTCTACTCTCTCAATTTTCCCTCTACTTCACCCCTTTCACTCATTCTATAGACCATTTGGCCATAAATAAATCTTCAAGTTGCAGTGGTCGATCCTTGCTTGGGATTTGTTCATGTTCTCAAATTAAGGAGAATAATTGTCAAGAATCTCTGTTTGAGAAGGAGAATTTGGAATTATTGACTGAGAAAGTTGGTGGTGAAAGAAAAAAGAGATCCAAAAAAAGAAACTCCCTTAATGCCCTTTATATAAGAGAGATTTATAGACTCCTCAATTTTTTTTAAGGAAATACAGATTTGTCATTTGAGAAAGAATTTACCAAGAAAGGTTAAAGCCATTCAATATTTCCGCCTGGACGCCTTTCGGCCAAACAAAAGAGAGAGAGAGAGAGAGAGACTGGTCCCTACCGAGGAGTCTGGATCGGGTGCAATATGATAGAACAAAAAATTGTGCATTAAGTACCCCCATAGCCCTCCACAGGTTTTGTGTCCCACACCTGACATGCCCTGTCTGTCCCCAGGATAGAGGGTGATCAGGTGCTTAATGCACATATATTTGTTCCATCATATCGCACCTAGTCCTTTCACCCAACCGAGGTGCTGTCCAGCGTTTGATATGCGGGAACCAAGCATTCCCTAAGGGCCGCCCCTTTATATTTCAAAAGGGTGTATGGTAATGGGACCTGTGACTAGGGGTTTCGACTCACAGGACATGTCCTGAACAAACGCCACTTGGCGTGTTTAGGTGGTGTTTGTCCAGTGAGTCAAACACATCCTTAACGAGAGAAATGGGTCGAAAACTATCCATTCAACTAGGGGCAACTGATCGGGTATCACTCAAACCTGTCCAAATAACAAGAGCATAAAATTTGAGAGTTGACCCACGTAACTTAGAGGTCGCTTGGAATTATTTTTTTACATAAAAATATATAAGACAACAAGAATCATAACCTAAACGCGAACCATATATTATGTTACTCAGGACAGGTTTGGGTTCAACATTTACCCAAGATAACTCGAGCAGCAAAACATTAGTTCTATTCGAAAAGAAGCTGATCTACAACTTCACTCAATCCTCTTCCGTGCAATTATTTAAATACTTCAATTCTCATTTGGAATTCCAACCCCAACAAGAAACCATCAAATCCTAAAAATCTCAATTCCCTTCCTAGGGCTCCTGTTGTTATTTTTTTGAAAGGCGAGAAGGGGTTTAGGCAGACCCATCAGTTATTATTCAACGTATCACTGGGGTTTTGAACCTGCAACGTCCCACCACTCCGCTTATTTGGCAAGAATGACTTATGAACATCACCAATTGATAGTCGGCAGATTGCATTCTTTACCACAAGGTGGAAGCTCCACTTTGTATAATCACTTTCACAAATAGCTTTATACAACTTTTTTTTGACTCTTCCTCACTTCTTTTTCATACATTGTAACAATGGTTTTTTTTCTTTTTCTTTTTACTCGGAGAAACCGTCTCAGACACAGAGACCTAGCTGGGCTGGCTCAGCCTGCCGTACTTAGGTCGCTATTCATGTTGGCGTAAAATTCTGAGGGCTTACTCATCAAGCTTGAGCTTAGGCAGGGGGTGACGCCCATGAGATTTGAATCTAGACTGACCGTCAAATGGTGTAGGCCCTATCCTACTATGCCAAACCCCTTGTGTCTTTGGTAATTATGGTTTTACTAACCAAACACTCACCAACTAAGGATATTTCTTTTCCTTAGCTTAGGCTTTTAGAAAAGAAAAGTCTCAGTTTTCATGGTCAAAACGTCCTACAAACAGTGGGAGGGACCCCAAAAGATGGACCATACCTGAGACTCGATGGGGCAAATCCGGTAAGCCCCATAAGATAAAGGTCTATGCCTTCCAACCCGTCCCCCCTCCCCTTTCGGCACATCGCTAGAGCTGCATCTGCTCCTGCTCTGCAACCCCCCATCGTTACTCCTCCTTTTTTGCTGACTTCCATAAGTAAAGCACCAAAAGCAACCCCCCCCTTCTTCTCACCATTCAATAAAATAATGCAAACCCACTTCAAAAAAATCGAGAAAGTGGAGAAGTAGAGGCGAGGAGCGCAGAGAGAAGGCCCTCTCTCCTGTTCCTTTCTAGTAGTTTTGTGGGTTTTTTTTATTTCTCCTCCCATGTTATGAGTGGTTTCGATGAGATTCAGAATGATGAGAGATAAAGATTCATCGAGGAGGAGAAGAGAAAGGGGCCTCTCCGTCGCCTCGTTGCTGTTGCTTCTCTTGCTCCTCCTCCTCACCATCATTTGAGTTTTGTGGGGGATAGGATCTGTTCTTTCTTGCTCTCAGATAAGTCTTCCCACTTTTTTCGTCGGTTTCGTTCATTCGGTCCATCGTTTCAGAAGGCGTTTATGAGATCTGGGATTTTTGTTTAAATTATCCTGTACTCTTCGGAATTTTATTGAATTCGGAGATGAGTGATGGGTTTTTTGGTTCGTTTTCGATTGTGGGGTTTGTGGTTGATGCTTTTGTTGTTGTTGGGAATTAGGGGGTTGTAGGGTTTTTCGATCACCTCATGCTAGAGGAGTTGTTCGGATGCTTTCTCGATGAATCGGGGATAGGCTAGCTTGGGTTTTCGTTGAGTTTTGAACTGCTTTTTTCTTTCTTTTTTTTGGGGGGGATTTTGGTGATCTTTCTTTTGATTTGTGTGTGTGTAAATAGTTTAAGGGATCCCTGTGCATTTTCGTATGGGTGTTGTGTTACCCTTCTCCGTTGAGAGTTGTTTTGGGTTTCTCAAGGAGGTTTGTCATACGCTGACGGGTTTAGGGAATTAGGGTAATAGAGAACTTAGGGAGTTAGGAAATGTTGGTGGTGTTTGAAAGTGTTATGTACTGAATCGTTAATCTGAATGTGACCACCTTTTTGATATGATTCGAGAGGTGTAACGTTTGTTTTTAGGCATAGGTATTCATTTACACGGCGCAATCTTTGCGAACCATTTGGTAGAAATCGGAAACTGTCGTGTTATCGTTTGTTTCGATCTCGGTTTCCAATCCTATGACCACCCTGTTGTTTTGAACTGAGGGTTTCTTTTATGTATCTGTAAAATTTCCTTCTTTTTGCTGTTGAAGACGTTTAGAGTTTTCTTGTTACCCTTTCTTCTGTAATTCAACCTGAAATCCCCACTGTTTTTCTAGGGAAGAGGTTGGGTTTGTTTGTTTCTTCATAGTTTTTTTTCCCTTAAAAATAGCAATACAAGAGAAAGGAGGGGCTTGAACTATCATGATTGAGGGCTGCTTATATGTATATGGACATACTGGATAGCTCATTTTTGAATCTGGTAGAGAAAGTGAGAGCTTGGATAGATTGGAGGGGTGATTTGTCCGATAGTTCTGGAGATATTTGGAATTGTGATGGAATTTGCAGTATGTGCTATGGGTGCAATTCGACTTTCAATGTGTTCAACCAAGAATATCGATGCCAAATCTGCAGCAGGCTATTTTGTGTGAGATGCATGCAAAGCGACAATATTTCTGTGACACTGAATTGTAAAATAGGAAGCCCTTTGGGCAAGAAACAGGTCATTGGGTTGTGTAAGCTTTGTTTCTGTCCGGCTGGGCAGGAAATGCTAGTGGGGCAACCTGAGAATCACCTCCTTGTGGCTTCTGGAGAGAACTGTGTGCAGCCTTCTTCATCATTCAGTAGTGATACAGCCGATAGTACTACCATGGACGGTTGTTCTAAAGTAGGTTCATCGTGTGGTGGTGGAGATTGCCCCAATGAACCAGTCTCTGAACCAGACCATGCTAATTTTCTCGGTCATTTTCTACAAGCGCAATGTTGGTCCAATAAATTCGCAGATGGCAACATTCCTTCCCCTGTAAATCCGCTGTCACCAATTTCACTTCGATGTTCTACGAGGTAAAGTTTTCCTCTATACTGATATAATTGTTCACACACTCGAATGAATGACAGGTCATAATAAGAGTTTTATGGTTAATTATTTTTTATCATGTGAAATTAATGAATCAAAGAACTTTATTTTTTTTTTTAAGTTGCTTGAGTTTACCTTTGGATCATAATTGGATTTTGTGTGTTTGTAGAAGTGATGGGGAAGAAACATGCTATTTTACGGATGCTGATGATATTGGGAAGAACTACTCGATGCCAACATGTGAATACTATCAAGATATTTACGATATAGATGCCAGTAGCAATTACACTAGAAGTGAACTGTACAGTTTTAAGTCGGCCACTTCAAGTCCTTTTGATAGTCCAACTGTCGTGAACTTTAGTCCTGAGAGAACTGCTTCACCTATGCCTGATGTCCAACTGGAATGTGCAATGTCGCAGGATTGTGCTCAGCTGTTTCAAGAAAAAGTGGAGATGTTAAGGATCCCTAGCATAGATGCTGAGGGTATAGAAAGTGCTGATCAAGACACTGATGAATTATCTATATATCAGAATCAAAGCCAAAAAGCTGATCTGACATTGGATTTTGAAAATGATGGTATCTTTTGGTTGCCTCCACCACCAGAGGACAAGGAGGATGAAGTAGAAAACACTATTTTCAAATCTGATGATGATGACGAAGGTGTCGGTGATGCTTACTTCTCATCTAGTAGCCTTGGAGATGATCCCATAAGAAACAGAGACAAATCAAATGAGATGCATAAGGAACCTCTGAGAGCTGTAATTCATGGGCATTTCAGGGCTCTTGTCTCACAGCTGTTGAAAGGAGAGGGCATTGCTGTAGGGAGTGACAGAACAGAGGATTGTTGGCTGGAGATAGTTACTTCATTGGCATGGCAAGCTGCAAATTTTGTGAAACCTGATACAAGTGGTGGTGGCAGCATGGATCCTGTTGATTATGTAAAGGTTAAGTGCATAGCATGTGGATACCCGAGGGATAGGTACGATTTGGATGTTATTTTTGTTGCCTAGGTTCTTAGTTCTCACCTATACTGTTTTGTACTAAATGAAGGGGTTTGCATTTGACAGTACTCTGATTAAGGGGGTCGTTTGTACAAAAAACATAAAGCACAAACGTATGACTTCACAGTACAGAAATCCCAGGTTGCTTTTGCTGGGAGGAGCACTGGAGTATCAAAGGCTTCCAAATCAGCTAGCATCAATTGGTACTTTACTTGATCAGGTTATGTTTTCATTGTTATACCTGTTGGTTGTTGACTTTATGTTAATTGTTTTTCCTGAGCATTTTCTGAAATCTTACATTTTTCTTTAATCAGGAGATGGATCATATCAAGATGGCAGTTTCAAAGATAGAGTCCCATCGTCCAAATGTTCTGTTGGTAGAAAAAAGTGTATCATCTTATGCTCAAGAATATCTGCTGGCCAAGGAAATATCATTGGTGCTAAATGTTAAAAGACCACTTTTGGAGCGCATTGCTAGGTGCACAGGTGCTCAAATCATTCCTTCTGTTGATAATCTTATTTCACCAAGGTTGGGGCAGTGTGAAATTTTCCGGCTGGAAAGAGTTGTTGAGAAGTGTCGATCTAATGATAACTCTAACAAGAAATCAATGAAGACCTTGATGTTTTTTGAAGGTTGCCCAAGGCGTTTAGGCTGCACGGTAACATTATGCTCACTTTTATCCTGAAATATTGATCCTTCATATAAAATTAGATTTCATGCTGAAATGTCACTTCTACTTATTGTCTATTATGACATCTCAAAGTGAGATTGAATTATAGATTGTATCCATAGCTTGACAAAACTCACTTTAGTGACCTTGTCCTGCCTGAGTCGGACCTGGCCTGGGCACAGAATTGGGTCAATCCAGAGTGTGAAATATTACTGTATGCACAATTTTAGAATGCCTATAAAAGGACATGAAATGTTGAACAAATTTCATGTAGGCAGTGGTATGATGGCAGATGTATCCATCTGCTTCTTGTGTTCACTGTTATATTCTATTGAATTAAATGTGTCATTGACCTTTGTGCTTTCATCTAGGTTTCATTAATGTTATTTAATTCAAGAATTATAGTGCCAGCATATAACTTCCATATCATTTCTTTTCTTGATGGATACATTTAATCTGCTTGCCGTTTGCAAATATCACCTCTTTTGCTAAAAGATTTTTTTTTCTCCACAGGATCAAACAAGGGTAATACTATTTTATGATGATATTAAGTATTGTCTTGCTTGACATGTTTAACAGCCAATAAGATATGCTCCTAACAGAATCCTCAATAACCCTTTAACATGGACAGGAAAGATGTGCTTGCGTCCATTTGAGCTGGCATGGATTGGAGTTCTGAAAAAGTTGAAATGGGAGTGAATCAAGTGATTAATGTACTGTATCCCCAAACCTGTCACGTGATGTAAAACAATGTCTTAGGATTGGGAAATGCCTTCTCAGGAAGGAATGAATGACTAAAAAATGAGAAAATTGTAGGGGACTTGCATATCTGTTATGTATCGATACATTATTAAAGAATGAGCTGCCAAGTAGAAAATTTCTTGACCTTAGTGAGTGGTCACACACTCCCATACTTAGCTGTGTCACAAAGTGGCATGAAAACCAAGATACTCCAAACCAAAATCCAAATGCCAAACCAAAATGCATTTGGACACAAACAAGAGACATTAAAACAAGACACATTAAAACAAATACAATACAAATATTGTGAATAAATGATTTCATTAATAATGAACATTAAAAATACATATAAACCTCACCACAAAATACATTCAACCTAAAAACTACCCTTCTTTTTCTCACTTTACAAAGCACACACCCACCAACATTTATAAGAGAGGAAGAGAGAGGGCTCTCTAGCCAACAGCTAGTTTTGACTAGCCATTGGACCTAGTCCAACGGTTAGAATGACTAGCCGTTGGTCTATGTCATACGGACTCTTCTAACAGGGCACCGCACCCGTGTCGCACCCGCACCCAGGCGGGTGCGACACTTTGGACACAACTTCCTTTGTGTTAGGTGAAGTCAACCACACTGAGGTCCATTTCTATCCAAAAATAGATTCAGTTAACCCTAATCAAGTCTATTTTTATCTATATTATATATAAATACATAACACATAGTGTTAACTTAAAACAGATAATATATATATATATATATAAGATGCATGAAAATTTATCAATAAACATTTTTCCATACATGGAAAAGCAGACAATGAAAAAGATTAGAAAGTACATGAAGAGATTAAAAGAAAATCCCATATAAAACATACCATATCAAACAAAATATGATTTGCAAATATCAACAACATTTTGCTCACTACAAGCAATCACCTCTTTGGCCTCCAACTCAATATCTTCAAAATTCAAGTATAGCATAGGACAAGAGATCAAACACAAATGTCAGCAATAACCAAACCAGTGACCATGCACGAGCAATATCGGTTATCTAAGCTAACAATAACAACCATCTACAACCACAAGAGGTGCACATCCCTCATCTCACAAATGATTATAAAATTGTAAACAACATCAATTTCAATGGGTGCATATAACTTGCCACACTGATAAAATAAAATCTTTTATAAAGAAAATACTCAAATAAAAAGTATGAGTGGAGAAACATGATAGGTAAAGAGAACTTATAATGAAAACAAACTTGTGCCATCGATAAGGTAAGAAAGATGATTTGAAAATAACATACAAATTAAGACAAGAATAACAAATTTTAGAAACTTTCGAACCACCATTGTTTTAAAAACGGATAGCCATCACTGATAAACATAAGCATTCAACATAATAACAATGGCCAAATAAACAAATGAGTGATACAACACACTCACAGAACCAAAGATCAAACAAATGTTAGTTAGAGCCGAACTATAAGCCAACAATCTAAACTAACAAAACCAAGGTGCACACAACTCACCTCAACAAACATCTCTGGTTTTGCAACATCGAGGTGCACACAACTCACCTCAAAGGGCCAAAAAAGAGGATGCATTGAAGAAAATTCTGTGATGGGCAAAATTAATGTCAAAAGAAGGAACAAAAACCCACAAAAATTAAATCCCAAATAAGGGAGTTTATATATAAGAGCTGATTTGGAAAACAAAGTTTCAAATAAAAAACAATAAAGGGAGAAAAAAAACTTTGAATGAATATGATGCAATAAAATGACAAGTCACAAGAGGTGAGGCACCGTTAGGCACTAACAAAGTGTCCGCTAACAAGTTCAAAGTGCACAAGCACAAGTGCCACTAAGGGCATACACAAAGAAAAATAATATTTTATTAGAACACAAGATGCATTGATACAAAAGTCACCAACAAAGTCCACCAAATTGATACAAAAGTGGACAATCATCAATAAGGAACCCACTATGGGATTCACTCACAAACCCACGAAGGGGTACACTCACAAACATCCACACAAGGGGTCACAAGAGCATAAACAAAATAATATTTTATTGATGATAATATGCAACAATACTTCACAATCCATTAGTCCCAAAATATACCACTAGCACGGGTAATACAAGCAAGCCATATAAAAATCCAAGATCATGCACAAGTACAACCAATCAAGGATGCTTACAAAATAGATCATAATCCATACAAAATAATTTTGCATAATAATTTATAAGAGAGTAATAGGCTATGTCACACGGACTCGGCTAGGGAGGCGCCGCACCCGAGTCGACACGCCCTGACACAGGTGTGGACACGGGTGCGGCTTAGGACACGGCCCGGACTCGGTCAACGAATCGAGGCCGAGTCTGTCCTCGTTTTGGACTCGGTCAATGTTGACCGAGTCTATATTCGTCTATTTTAGGGTGAAAAAACTAAAAAAAAATGTTTTTATATATATTTTGTTATATATATATATATATATATATATATATATATATATATATATATATATAAAGAGATTGCTGTGCACAATGCACAGTCACAGTGACTGTGCACAGTCACTGCTGTGCTGTGCACTGTCACAGTGACTGAGCTATGCACAGACTGTGCTGTATGCACAGTCATGCACTTATATATATATATATATATATATATATATATATATATATATATATATATATATATATATATATATATATATATATATATATATATATATATATATATATATATATATATATATAGCAGAGTCCCCGTGTCCAAAATTTTTAAAATTGCGCCGCACCCGTGTCGCACCCGCACCCGCACCCGCACCCGCACCTGCACCTGCACCCGCACCCGCATCCACACCCGCACCCATGTGACATAGGTAATAGCTTAAAACCACTAAGACAAAAAACACATGCCACACAAAATCTTTGAAAAATCATTAATGGCACATACAATATGCAAATGATATGCCTATAGAACACTCTCATGAGAGCAAATTTAATGAGAACAAATTTAATAACATATAATTCATTTATGGCATTATTATTGAACTTAAAGTCATAATAACACAAGCTATGTCACATAGGTGTGGGTGCGGATGCGGGTGCAATGATGCAGCACTTAAAAAAAACTTGGGTGTGGGGGTGTGGGGAGGGTATATATGTATATACTTTAATAGTTTTAAGTTAGCATTACTAATGAAATAAAAAAAGTTATCCTATCATCAATTCATCATGCATAAATTCATGCAATAAGTCAAATTAACTACAAATTACAAGTCAAGTCAAGCAGATTGCATACCAATCAAACAAGTCAAACAATTGGCTAAATTTAGAATAGAATTATAGAACCCTAACCCAAACTTGGATTCGGTTCTGTTGAACCCACACTGGTTTTAGGTTATGTTGAACCCAGGCTCAGTCTGGGTTCGGTTCTGTTGAACCCAGATCTGAATTAAGGTTCTGTCGAACTCAGGCTCATGCTGGGTTCAGTTCTGTTGAACCCAAATCTGAATTAAGGTTCTATCAAACCCAAGCTTGGGTTCAGGTTCTTCTGAACCCAAGTCTGAGTTCAGGTTCTGTCAAGCCTAAGCTCTACTGAACCCAACAAGATTGAATTCTGCTGAACCTAAGCCTGGTTCAACATAGTCGATCCTAGCAATCCTGGGTTCAGCAAGGCCGAATCCAACAACCCTGCGTTTACGTTCTATCGAACCTCGGCTTGGGTTCAACAGAGCAGAACCCAGCAACCCAGGGTTCAGGTTCTGCCAAACCCAATCCTGGGTTCGGTTTCAGCAGAGCAGAACCTAGCAAGCCTGTGTTTAGTTCTTCTAAATCTAGTTTTGAGTTCTGGTTCTACCGAACCCAACCCTAGGTTTCGCAGAGCCCAACCCAGCAACCCTGAGTTCAGCAGAATCAAACCCAACAACCCTAGGTTCTGGTTCTGCCAAACCCAGGAGCCCAACCTAGCAGGCTTAACCCAACCCTTGTGGCAACGAGAGAGAGAGAGAGAGAGAGAGAGAGAGAGAGAGAGAGAGAGAGAGAGAGAGAGAGAGAGAGAGAGAGAGAGAGATGTCACTCTTGTCGGAAGAGAAGGAGAACGTCGCCGCTGCCGTAGGAAGAAGAGGAGTGGGGACGAGAGGTAAAGGAGGGGTCGAGAAGGTGTGGGTGGGAGGTTTACGCAATTGTGCCCTATCCCTCCCAAACCACAATTTTGTGGTTTATTTTTTTACTTGGACTGAAATGAACTCGGTCATAGCTGACCGAGTCCATTTTTGGACATTTATAACCCTGGGTGCTGGTTGACCGCACCCAGAGAAGTTTGATTGCACCCAGTGCGGCTGATTCTTATGGTAGCCACACCAGGTGCCACGACGCAGGTGCGGCGACCCTAAGGAAGAGTCCATGTGACATAGGATACAAGGCATGAAAAACATACAAGAATTTGAAATTCTTAAGTATCACATCATATGAAATAGAAAGCTCACATATGGCAAATATATAGGATTCACATAATTTTTCAAGGCAATACACTCAAGAGACATGCTTTTACACATACATTTATAAAGTTACAAACAAGCTTGTACAAAAGCCAAAAACACAATATACCAAAAAGATATTTTATAACATCTAATTCCAATAAATGAATACTCTAATGCCTACAAAGAACATGTATTAGAGGAGAAACTTTTGAAAATAGTTTGGGAACAAAAAGACATTTTTAACACATTTTTCCATAAAATTTTTAATGCCCAAGAAATAGCCACAATGCCATATAAAGGATTTTGAAAAAAATAAATACATCTTAAGGTAGAGATCCAACATATCAAAACATGGGAACCTTGAGTCCAAGCCGTATATCAATCAAATACCTTGATCTGATACCATGTCACGAAGTGGTGCGGAAACCAAGATACTTCCAACCGAAATCAAAATGCCAAACCAAAATGCATTTGGATATAAAGAAGACATATTAAAACAAATTCAATACAAATATTGTGAATAAAAGATTTCATTAATAATGAACATTAAAAATACATAAAGACCTCACTACAAAATACACTAAAACACTCAAAACCTAAAAACTACCCATCACTCTCACGTTAGGAGGCACACACCCACCAATATTTATAAGAGAGGAAGAGAGAGGGCTCTCTAGCTGTTGGAGCTAGTCCAACGGCTAGTCAAAGTCAACTTTAATTGACTAAAACAACAATATATATATATATCTTAACAAGCGGGGATGCCCAGAAAAGCACTAATTTGGTAGTGAGATGTTGACTAAAATGCTCATTGGTGAATTTATTTACCTGTACTGTATTTTGGACGAAGATGAGTAAAATAATCAAGTTTCCTCAACTTGTTTCCTAGGAGATGAAATCCCAAAAAATTGCGCTAAGGTTATTTACATGCTCATCGTGTGAACAAGGTGTACCTTTATGTACAAAATACCAGGGTGACCTATGAATCACAAATAAGTGAATGTCCTCCAGCTGCAAGTATGTTCTGTGTATTGAAATTACTGGAATATCTCTGCAAAAACTAAAAAAACTGTTCTCTTATTTTCCTGGTGCTGTTTGTCGTAATATGCCGAAGGGGGTGAAATTTCCTTCTTTTAACACTCTAATTTGTCAATGATTGATTCACCAATGTGCCTGCTACTCAGACAGTTCTGCAGATTTATGGACCAAAATTGACATATATTAAAATAATGTTCCATTTATTGACTAATATTGGTATTAATCTTTTTTCAAGGTTTTATTGAGAGGAGCTTCTCATGAAGAGCTGAAGAAGGTTAAACATGTTCTCCACTATGCTGTCTTTGCAGCTTATCATTTATCTCTAGAGACATCCTTCCTTGCTGATGAGGGTGCAACTCTGCCAAAACTTCATGTGGAGCCTCCAATTATTTTACCCGAGAAGCCCCCAAATTTTGGTAAAACCATTTCAGTAATTGACAGCTACTCAGTTGCAGGTGAATTTCAAAGTTTCAGTCCTCGCAATAAGCTAGCACTGACTTCTTCCTCTAAGATGGACTTTCCAACACAAAATAAGTGGGGATCAAGTTTTCGTTCAGAAAACAATGGAAGACAGTTATCGCATGAGCATGCAGATTTGAGCTGCCTGTTTCCTTTATCTTCTACAGCTTTGGACTCTGTAACAACTAGAGATATGGGTATGGTTACATCCCCTAAGGCTCCTGATGCTTTTGTTTCATATGTAACCCCAAGTTCATATCTTGAATCTCACTGTGAGGAGCTGAAGGGTTTCTCATTACATTCATTTGGTGACAAAATGTGTTCGGTGATTCAATTGACAGGGATATCTGGGGGAATTCTGATGGATGAAGGAGGGGTTCCGGAACTTCAAAGCAAGGCTGATGGTGCTTGTGAAAAAATTGTATTCAGTGCAGTTGAAGAAAAAAAAGTCTCCAAAGATTTTTTGTCGACAGTTGACACACATCAAAGTATATTAGTTTTGCTGTCTAACCGGTGTGTGCTTAAAGGAACAGTATGTGAACGTTCCCAGCTCTTACGCATCAAATTTTATGGCAGTTTTGATAAGCCACTTGGAAGGTTCCTTCTGGATGATCTGTTTGATCAGGTTGGTCTAATACCTTAAACATCTTACTTTTTCATTTTCACATTGGTTTAACATTTTTATTAAATGATAGTTCTATCTACTAGGTCATAGTTGCAATTATTATATACTTGGATCATGTGGATGTGTTTATCATTGTTTTTTTTAATAACAGGCAGAAACCACTGTTATTGTTTGGACATCCCCTTGTGGGCCAAGGGGTACCACATTGACCATGGCCCTATTCCAGTGTCCAGGGTATAAAATTCTATGAGTACTCCCTCCCTGCCCACCAGGGATAGTTTCCCGCTGGCTTCACCTTGTGGCAAGGAATACACATCCTGGGGATAAGAAATATGCTTTGGATCAAGTTATCTTCAGCATAAAAAACCCAATATCTGAGTTTCATTATCATGAACTTTTTGTGCGTTGTATCGATTTTCAGTCATTATAGAGAAACTGGTCTAAATATCTGAATATCATAATGTAGACCATTTTTTTGACTAAACTGTGGAGATCACAACTGTAAGGTAAGATAGTATGTCGCTATCAATAGTACCAGATGTATAAATCCTTTTAAATCTGACTTTCTGTCATATCTTGTTAGGATTGACTAACTGCACTATTTTGGATCAGGCATCTCGCTGCAGGTCATGTAATGAACCGGCAGAAGCTCATGTACGATGCTATATCCATCAGCAAGGTAGCCTGACCATATGCGTAAAGCGTCTTCCTTCACTGAAGCTTCCTGGGGAGTGTGAGGGAAAGATATGGATGTGGCATAGATGTATGAAGTGTGCCCTTAAAGATGGAGTTTCACAGGCAACAAAAAGGGTGGTTATGTCTGATGCTGCATGGGGACTGTCTTTTGGAAAGTTTTTGGAGCTTAGTTTCTCAAATCACGCGACTGCAAATCGAGTTGCAAGCTGTGGCCACTCTCTGCAGAGAGACTGCCTTCGTTACTACGGGTACGCTGTGTTTATTTCATTTAGCTTTTAGCAATATGGCTTGGTCCGGAACCTCCTTTTCTTTGTTCTGCATTTGGAATGGTTGACTTTTCGCTCTAACAGGTATGGCAACATGATTGCCTTTTTCCGCTATGCTCCCATTGACATTCTCACAGTGTTTTTGCCACCCTCAATGCTGGAATATAAAAGCCAGGGTCAACAGGAATGGATCAAAAGGGAGGCAGCTAATGTATGCTATCAGTACTAATTTCATGTCTAGGGTAAGAAGGACCAGTTGTGGATTACTAACAATGTTTCCCTTGTCTATCCTTCAGGTTTCTGAAAAGATGAAATTCCTTTATGCTGAGGTGTTTGATGCACTTCAGAAAATGGAACAGAAATTTACTGCTACCAGTTCTGGTTGTGAGAGTTTGAAATTAAGTGACTTCCACAGTTACATGGCAGAGCTTCAAGATTTGCTCAAAATTGAAAAAAGCGAATATGATGTAAGTCAGTCTGATCTGAAATTCGATGTGTAGGCAACATTAGAGTTAATTTATTTAATTATGATTGGGCTACGATGGTTTTAACAAATAGGAAGAGATTGTCTATGGAAGTGTGTTAGGATTTACCAACTTAACCATATAAATGGAATCAGCCAGGGTTCTTCATCATGCTCAAAAATGAAATATCCCAGCTTATTCTGTTTATCTGGTTAAGTGGGTGACGTATTAGACCTGCAAATTTTGATAGTGCATTTGCTTGCTGATAAAACCTGACAGAGTTTGTTGCAAAGTGCTTTTGTTGACAATCACCAACAAGGGCTGCCAGGGGGAGGTATCTTTGAGTTTACTTACCTCAGGCGGTCTCTTCTACTAGACTCTTACCTTTGGGATCGTCGCGTATGCTTGTTGGACTCATTGCTTGGAACAAAGAAATCTCCTGCTAAGTTTGATGTGTATAGTACCAAGTACAAGAATACTTCCAGGTTTGCTTCTGTTTTTGATGGTAGCAGTCCAAGGTGCCATAGTTCCTTACATAAGTCGACAGACTTTGCTGAGTTCAATCTGTCAGAAGAGCTGAACATTCTCAAGCTACATTCAGATAATCTAGTCACGTTGGATAATTTGGGGAGTGCTGTTGAAGGCTATTCATGTATTGAAGATCTTCAGGTAACTTCAGACCATTTCAGTGATGCATCTGAATCCATGTCCTTATCGAGTTCCTCCAATCTCTCTGACAAGATAGATATGGCATGGACGGGCACTGCAGAGTCTCCGAGTGCTTTAAACATCCAGGTTTCACCATCAGATACTGTGGGAGTTGCTTCAGTTTCCCCATCAATTCAAAGCGATAATAATGCTTGCAAGAACATCATGGCTCCTGTGAGAGTTTATTCTTTTGATTCTGTACTGAGGTTTCGAGAGAGGAGCCAGAGAAGCCTTTTTCCTCCACATTTATCTTTGGTTAAGTCTTTCCATGTTTCAAGGGATTATGGTCGCTTGGTTTGGGAACCAGTACCAAATATGCGAAGGTTCTACTATAGGGATTTTCCTGCAGCATCTCACAGATTTGATTTCGTGTTGAGTTATACGCCATCTTTTATTTCATCTTCATATCACATGTTAAGTGAAGGTCCGAGGTTGCTGCTGCCGTCAGCAGGTCGAAATGATATAGTTGTAGCTGTTTATGACAATGAGCCTACAAGCATAATTTCGTATGCCCTTAATTCCAAGGAATATGAGGCCTTTGTATGTGATGTATCAGTTGATGCTAATGGATCTAAAGACATTGAAAAGAAGTTTTCAATGGATGAAAATAATATGGGCCATCACATTGTCCATGTGCAACATCAGATTAACTATCAGCTGGATTCAGAGGAGATCCAGTTTAGAACCTATGGATTGGATGAAACTGTTTTGTCTTCCAGGCGAAGCCTAACCTCTGACTCATCAAAGTCATCACATTTTAGAATGATGTTTGGTGATGATTCATCATCCCCTACTGGCAAGGTCAAATTTACTGTGATATGTTATTTTGCAAAACAGTTTGATGCTTTGCGGAAAAAATGCTGTCCAAGTGAAATAGATTTTATGCAATCTCTGAGCCGTTGCTGTAGATGGAGTGCCCAAGGTGGAAAAAGCAATGTTTATTTTGCAAAGACTCTGGATGACAGGTTCATTGTCAAGCAGGTCACAAAGACGGAGTTGGAATCTTTTGAGGAGTTTGCTCCATATTACTTCAAGTACCTATCAGATTCACTTAGTTCAGGTAGCCCAACATGCCTTGCGAAGGTCCTTGGAATATATCAGGTTGGTTGTGTACATGAATCATCTTTTTAAGCTTAAAATCCTTCTGTTGCGTGTTTATTATTTGGATCTCTTGCTATGTGTGTCTAGGTCACGACAAAGCATCAAAAGAGTGGAAAAGAAGTTAAGATGGATTTGATGGTGATGGAGAACGTATTCTTTGGGAGAAGGATATCACGAGTATATGATCTCAAGGGCTCTGCTCGATCTCGTTATAATCCAGATACCTCCGGTAATAATAAGGTTCTGCTAGATCAGAATTTGTTGGAAGTGCTTCGGACTAAGCCAATATTTCTTGGGAGCAAGGCCAAGCGCAGCTTAGAGAGGGCTGTGTGGAATGATACATCTTTCTTGGCGGTAATTTCCTTGTCTATGTTTAAACTAAATTTTCTATCATGTTGTTTTCTAGTTTATTACTTAATTATAGTTTTTAAAAAACTTCCAGTCAATAGATGTCATGGACTACTCATTGCTGGTTGGAGTTGATGAAGACAGGAAGGAGCTAGTTTTGGGCATAATTGATTTCATGAGACAATACACGTGGGACAAGCATCTGGAGACATGGGTGAAGACTGCTGCCATTCTTGGTGGTCCGAAAAATGTTTCACCCACTGTCATTTCACCCAAACAGTATAAGAAGAGGTTCAGGAAAGCCATGTCTTCCTACTTTCTCATGGTGCCTGAGCAATGGTCTTCATGATCCACTCTTCATCCTAGTCTCTGCTTTCAGTGATAGGTCGGTGGTTGAAATTTTTTGACCAAGTAATCAATAAGTAAAGAGATGGCATTCCATTGAAGATGCCTGTGGTTTGCATAATTCATGCAATTTTTGTTGTTGGCTTTTAAGCCCCATTATTTAATCAAAATTTTAAGGGGTTCTAATTTTTGTTCATTCCATTTATAACTGTATAATCTTCAACCATTAACAAGAGTTGTCCCTGGTTGTAACCTCAACATCTTTTGATCAGCCAATGGAATGTAAAGGTCAGTTAAAGTTGAAATTGATGCACTTGTATACTTGCTAGATCCTCCATCTTTAGTGGCACATGCTCACTGTTGAACAACATGGAGGTTATCTTGTTAAAGCACAAGCAAAATACAGATCTCATATACAGGTTTGGCATTCGGTGCTCCATGTTCACATAAATCTTATATTCGTTGACACATTGTTTTCAGTCCTATTAGAAATTATCATCTCGCAAATTGTTCAAATGGAAATTCTGTATTCTGTGAAATATTTATGCTAGGGTATTGTAACAGAAGCAACAACCTAAGTCCTATGAGGGAATTTCATGAAAATAGACACCATTTGATCATGGCTAAACATTTATAAAAAGAAGTATTTGAGTGATTATTATGCAAATTGGGAGCCGTTTAGGGATAAATGGCAGTGTTGGAGAGTTTAGGAAAAAAATTCATATGTTTACAGGTGATGGCGGATGTGGTTTGTTTTTTAAACTCGTGATATTGTTTCTGATATCGAACTGCATAATTCCTGTGGAAATTTTCAACTTCATATGTATTCGACGAAAAACACACAATATCAAGCTGCTTACTTACAGAGCCACCAAGATCGGTAAACTCATACAGAACCCAGACTGGTAATTGTTTCAGGAATAAGGAACTAGTCTGTTCGTGGTTTATTCAGTCCAATTGCCTTCATAGTAAAGCAATCCTCTCTTTTTTTTGTTGAAAGGCTAAAGCAATCGTCTCTTGATCCTATTGACTTAGGGACATTACCTGAACAGCTACTCTCTTTCAATCTGCGGCATGGATCACTGATTTTTCTTCACAGTAGCTGGAGGGATACTATGTCAATTGCTTCACTCAGACAAACTTGTCTTTTCTTTGCAAGATTGTCGGTGTTTTTCCATTCACAGAGCCTCATTGGACCTATCTGGGAATATGCTTCATTTATCCAATGCCTTATGCTGTGGCCTCCAATTACTTGTTTCTATTCTTTCCCTTAAAAAACAAAAAAAACAATGGCCTTATTTTACATGCATACATCAATTATT
Source organism: Nuphar pumila (assembly GCF_984573655.1). Taxonomy (NCBI): domain Eukaryota; kingdom Viridiplantae; phylum Streptophyta; class Magnoliopsida; order Nymphaeales; family Nymphaeaceae; genus Nuphar; species Nuphar pumila. The sequence continues at coordinate 6,997,919 of NC_143262.1, forward strand.
TGGTAGTAAGCTTTACCGTAACTGTTTTCTTACATAAACCAGTTGTAGATTTAGCATCATGAAAGCAGTGATGTGTATCAACAACAATGGGAATTTAGCAGTGTTTTCATGTCTCTCAGCATTATGTGTCACCTGTGTGTGTGTGTGTGTGAGAGAGAGAGAGAGAGAGAGAGAGAGAGAGAGAGAGAGAGAGAGAGAGAGCAGTGTTTACTAATATATAGCAACCATTAAAAATATATTATTAGATAAGTCTATGGTCTCAATGTTGTTCAACTTGCCTGCTGAACAGGCGATTCTGGTGGAATAAGTTGATTTACATGCGAGCTAACAGTGATCCGACAGCTCATCTAACCGTTGGCTGAGAGATTGATGAACACGATGTGTGTGTTAAATACGCTTCAGGTCAGAACCAACATCTCTACCTTCAAGTAAGCTTTCTCAATTTCAGAACAGCTGCCTGGTGGAGATTAATATTTCTACATTCTGGTCCATACTTAAATGGGCTTAACCAATCTGTTCCTGTTGCCATGTTAACCATAACAAAGTTCACAGCAGAAGCCCTGCAAATGCCTACTTATCTTGTGGATCTGCCTTCCCATCTAAAGATTTCGACTCAGACTGTGGTCTCCACAAAATTCAACAGGTTCTTGACGCACTTGTGGGGCCCAGAGACACATGCCGTGCACGGATATGCGGTATCACATTTATTTTGTGCAATTATGTTCCGCTTAATCCTGCTCTGTGTAAATTAGGGATGGCAGTGGACCGGGGGAAAGCGGGCCCCCGCCCCGTTTGGACCGGGGATGAAAGTTATGAAACGGGGATGGAGGCGGGGACGAAGGTTAAAATCCATCCCCGTCCGGGGGTGGAGGCGGGGATGGTCGTGCACTTTTCCCCGCCCCGCCCCGTCCCCGCCTCGTCCCCACCCCGACCACTTTTCCCCGCAATATCCCCGCCCCGCCCCGCCTCATCCCCGTTTGAACCGGGGATGGAGGACATGAAACGGGGATGAAGGCGGGGGTGGAGGATAAAATCTTTAGGCGGGGGTGGAGGATAAAATCTTGAGGCGGGGCGGGGGTGGAGACCTTGTCCCCCGCCCCGCCCCACTGCCATCCCTAGTGTAAATACCTTGTGGTTGAATCAAAACTTTGTGTTGAGCTCCCAACTTAAGGGCACTTTTGGAAGTGGGAAAGTAATAGGAAAAGTGGAAGTCGGGAAGAAAAATGTGCAATTTTTCCATCTATTGCAAACAAGAAAAAAACTTTGAAAGGAATTTTTTTCTTAAAAGCTGATTTTTTTAAAAGAAAATTTCCTCAGCTAATGAGGGTGGAAGAATTTTTTCATATCAAAATCTTTCTGGGTTAGGGCAAAGCCCTCTTTCTCTTCCTAGGGTGAGACTCAACATTACAGTCGTCCTGCACCTTCATCGTCCATGCAGCCACCCACCTTCGTCCTCTACTTCCGTTACCAGGTCTCTCTCTCTCTCTCTAGTGGGTCAGATCGATTCACTTCTGTGTGTATGGGTGCGTTTTTGGTTGATGGAGTGCATTTTCTTCCATTTGGTTGGTGGGGTGCATTTTTTGGCTGACGGGTGATGGAGTTGTTTGTGAGTTTTTTTTGTGAAGATTATGGATGTTGGTGTTTTTTTCCTTGTTTTTCCATGGGATTGTTTATGATTGATAATGTATTGTTTTTTGGTCTTTCTTTCATGATTTTTTGGTGTGAGAGTTTCAGCTTGTGTGATGAACAGTAGGAACATTATGTATATCTTTTTGATTGGGTGCTGTGTATTCTTAGAGTGGGATTCTGGTTGTGTTATTCAGGACATCTATCCAATGTTTTATTGGTATTTTCTTTGTTCCATTGTTCTTCACAATTATCTGTTGTGAAGGTTTGGTCTTGAAAGGTTTAATCTTTTTTATTGTTGATAATGTATGGGCCTCTGGATCTATCAGATGTTTTATTGGTTTTTTCCTTCTTTCTTTGTTGTTCACCATTATTTGTTGAATTGCTCTAAGGGTTTGTCTTGAGAGTTTTTTCTTCATAGTTGTTGATATTGGATATAAGATATAGTGTTTGTATCCTATATTATGATGTGCTAGGTTGGATGATAATAGGTTGCCAATTTTCAATCTTGGGAGATCCTTCATGTAGTTTTATGATCTAATTGGTGTTGATGATTTTGCTGGAGAGAATTTTCACCGCACAATTCTTTCTTGTACTTTTTAGCCCATTTTTCTCATGCTATACAAACAAGCAAAATTTCTTCTTTTGGAAAACTTATATCCAAACTTCTCGCAAGTCTTTTTTTTCCTATAGGATTTTTTTCATGCTTCCAAATGTGCTCTGAGGGACACATTTTCAGGATCCTTCATGTAAACCTAACACTTTTCATGAGTTGCCTGTATAAATCATAGTTGGCAAACCTGGCGAGTAGACTCTAAAAATTGTTTGAGTCAACTGGGATCGGACCTTAATTGTGTCACAATTCAGGACTGGTGATCCAACCTATTAAATATTTTTTTTATCATGTATTTTATTATTTTAATTTATAATTCTTATATAAAGTCACTTGTTATGAAGAATCTAATATTGTTCAATGAAAAAATTAATAATCATGTATAATTTATATGTTTTTGCAACTTATCTATTAGCTTGAAGTTTAGTTATTTCCATGTCTTATTCATGTGCTTACACTATAAAATAGTCTTTGTTTCGTTTGAGTCATCGAGTCAACCCTCTGATTCGGTGACTCAGAAGGGGATGGATCCAAGCTCGAATCACGAGTTTGCCAAACAATCTATATCAATTAGAATTAAGCTTCAGATATATTCATTTTTTTTAATGACAAAGAACTTTCTTTGGGATGTGGGTTACTTATTGAGCCCACCTGTCTTGTGGTTTGAATTCCACTTTTATAAAAATAGTTGGGATGTACTTGGCCTTGTCAAGAACAGTGTTCGGCCCCAACCATTGGCTTCCACGAACACTTATAAACATTGGTTTGGACCACGTGACGTCCGGAGCTTACCGAACTCTCGTTGGCCAAACCAAACCAAACCAAACCAAACCAAACACATTATGTTTGAAATGTGATGCTTCCGTTTTAATCGCACGTGAAACATCACAAGTCCTTTTCCTCCCAACTTTAGGCTGCCCAACATTCCCAATTCCCAATTCCCATTAGTATTTTCAAGATAAGTGCGCTGCAAAAAAAAAAGATATTAGATGAGGAGACGATAAGGAGAACACGCTTTTTTTTTTTTAAAAGGCAAAGCTGGGGTTAGGAAGACCACCACCAGCTATTATTCAATTCAATGTATCGTTGGGATTTGAACCTGCAACGTCCCACCACTAAGAGACATTCTCCGATAGCTGATACCAACCATGCTGAGCCCCCCTTGGTATAACCTTAGCTACTCCAACTGGGATCTCTATCAGACAGCTGCAATGAAAAGTTGGGCCCAGAAAAAGAGAGGATCTCTTTTTGAAATATAATGCTAAAATAGGTTCCTTAGATGAAATTTTCCCTGATCAGGTCTGGCCTGGCAACCGGTGATTATTTTTCTAGGAAGATAAGGTTCTGCTTGGGAACTGGAGTATTCAATTGGTGTTTGGTACCACACTGTTTTGGGAGATCAGAATGGTGTTGGGAGTGGAGACTAGCCATTTTCAACTACATCCTGGTAAGAATGTTTGACAACTCCAGCCTCATCTTTCATTTTCATTTCTACTCCCAACACCATTCTCAACTCCTCTCCAACGCTGGCTTTCAAAAAGAGCCTAAATGGTTTGGATTTGGTTACATTGTTGCCAACACCAAATCTATTTAATCGGTCTCAACAAAACGGATTTGGATTTGAATTCAGATTCAGATTAGGATGGTAAAATGCTCATAGTAAATCCTATTTTTTTACACGTATTTGGATTCAGATCTGTCAGATTTGATAGAAAAATCACATTCACCTTTGATTATAATTAAAAACTAGAATAACGGCCCGTCCTTATGGACCGGTATGAAAATCCAAGTACAATTTTTTGCATTAAGAAAATAAATCTATTTTTTCTAAAACAAATTGGGAGGTTAAGATGAGAGAGAGAGAGCATCACCTGTACACAGAACATAATCCATTTTGACTGTCTAATCAGGAACCTTTTTATTCCTGCAAAATTGAGAAAAATATGACACCCAGCCTCAACTTGCAAATTAGCGTGCTATGGTCAAATTGAAGTGTTGTAACAAAGATGCTGTTTCTTAAAAAGAGGCCGTGTTTAGATGTCTGATAATAACCCCCTTGATGATGCAATTCCGGTGCCATTTACCCCATAAAAGTGTGAACATATAATACATTGCAGTTTCTAATAAATTGTATGCATATGCTTCTTATTTGAAATATCCACTCAATTGATTAATCTCACATTTTGCACAATTATACTTCACTTGAACATATGACTGCCACATATACAAATTCATAACCATAGATTCTTAATTTCTTGTGAGAAATACAATAGCGATGGACATTGTAGACCACTTCATCACCACCATGAAAGTCTGTAGTTTCTGCAGCTTGTCTGTCACATCGATTTAAGCACCATCAGATAGACAGCCATATATAATATAAGTACGCCCAAATACCATGTTCTTCACCATTCTCAGACCCCTTGCTGGTCTGAGATAAAGAACTCAAATTTGGCAATGCAAACATGAATTTTTCAAGGTCATAAAATCCTTTGGAAGCAATGAAAAAAGCACAAAAAAACAATTTTGAACGTCCATGGAGGTACTGACCATATGCAAATGTCAGATGGTATGAAATGGATCACTGAAACGAAAACTATGTCAATTAGGTCATACATTGTTTTAGAGCAGACCCCTGATCTACAAACCATCATGCTTTTAGAATTAAGAGTTTATGGGCAACTTCACAGCCATCTGTACTTCTCTCTTTTATTTAAATTTGATATATTATTCTTTCAAAAAAACTTCACGGCCGCCTTTGCTTCACCTATTTTCTCTTACAGAAGCTAATTGTGTGTAAATGGTCTTAGCATCTTAGCTTTTCTCCGTGAAGGCCAGATTGGCCTGATTTTTTTGGTTGTTTATGACACCAATGACAATATTCATTTTTCTCCTTTTCTTTTTGTTGTTTATGCCAAACCTGCCCATTTATACCATTGAAGAAATATTACCGTTGGAAACTCAAATTAGCAGGTTTGTGACATGAAAAACTCTACCTATGCTTCCTTTTCATTCCTGATGTCTTCTGCATCCAAGCTGACAAGAGTTTCCATAGCAAACAATGCTAATATTTGGAGCAAATGGATTTGCATTATGTCACTGATGATCCCATAGCTGTCAAAGTACGTGCCATAGAACAATTTTAAGCTCACTGAATTAACCTCAAAATAATCATGGACTTATGGAGGCATATTCAACAAGCAACCAATCTTAGCCGCCTCTTCCTTCTGTTCCCAAATATTCAGAAAATATTAACTGCACATTCTGAATATACTGCCCGGACCATAGCGGCTCAAAAATAATATCATTTGATCTTTATCCTTACCTCATAAGGAGGGTTGGGTTGTTATCGAAGCTATGATAAGGATCCACCTTACTTAATTTGTAAAGTTGTTTTGTTATACATTTCTATATAAAGTGTATCATGTAACTAGATCAATAAAAAAAAGTTCTTCTCCATGGATATTTTCTGATCACCATTTTCTTTCATGGTATCAGAGCAAGCATCTAAGGCCTAACTTCCATGGATTCCAGCAACCACAATGGCAATCAACCTCAAAAGAGCGATGATCCACTATGAAATTCGTGCATGATCGACTGTAGTTAGACTGTCTCATTCAGTTCCTGATGAGCTACACCGATCAGAGTAAAATTCTACTCATGCAGTCACCCCCCATGGTATTCAAGGCATATTCCCTAATCATTCAAGAGGAGCAACAACACGATATGCGTCTAACCCCTAGCGCCACTGTTGAGACGTCATTTGCTACGGTGGCTGAAACTCAAAACCGATTACGTCAAGCACAAACTCGACCTTGTTGTGACCATTACAGAAAGGTTGGTCTTGTTAAGGCAAAATGTTACCACTTGCACAACTTCTTAAATCGAATGATCGAGAAGAACAAGAGCTTAGAAAAGATCGGAGAAAGGATGCCCAACGCCAAAGTGAACCTGTCTACTCTCGCGACATCCTCTTCAAATGAGAAAACAATGTCCAACAATCAATTCACCAAGGAACAGGTTAAACAATTTTTTTGCTTTCATTAACCAAGGTAATCGAGCAAGACTACAAACGAACTTGGCAGATAATGTCCAAAATTTTGCTGTTGTCACCTCTCTTTCACAATATTGGATTCTTGACACCGGCCATATGACCTATACCCTTTCCAACCTAAACTAACCTATACTCGCGTCTTGCCCACCAGTCAGCCTTCCCAATGGGATCACTTCCCACGTATCTCATATCGGCAATGCCAAATTTACTCCAAAGATTCATCTTTCAAATGTCATGTACATTTTCAAATGTAAATTCAACCTAATCACTATTAGTAAACTTACCTGAGACCTGAATTGTATAGCCTGTTTTTGACAATGATGGTGTGAAAAGAAACATTTTCAATAAGCACTTTTAAACTCTTGTTACTTCCAATAAGATTGATGCTTATTTTTTTTATGACCATTGTTAGATTTGTCATTTTTTTCAAGCAAACATGTTTGTCTTTTTCCACTAGTTCTATCTCAATCACAACCCCTTTCCAATTAATACATTGTGATTTGTGGGGGGATACCAAACCCCATCTACTTCAGGTGCACACTATTTTTTAACTATCATTGATGATTTTTCAGAAGCACTTGAGTGTATTTAATGAGTTACAAATACGAAACCATATAACTTATGCAAAAAAAATTCTCTATCATTAAAACCCAGTTTGGTACTCAAATTCAACATCTTTGGAGTGACAATGGAACTGAATTTATTTATAATGAAATGCAATCTTTCTTTCGTGACCAAGGTGTCGTGCATCGACACAATTGCGCATCCACACCGCAACAAAATGGGGTCATAGATCTCAGGCATCGAGATATCTTAAATATGGCACGAGCCCTAGGTTTCCAAAGAAATCTTCCCATAAAGTTTTGGGGAGAATGCATTCTCACGGTTGTATATTTGCTTAACCGTGTTCTTATGAAACCACTACTAGGCAAAACAACTTGTGAAATCCTGTTTCATAAGAATCCCTTACCAACATTTGTGTGCGTTTGTGTGTTTATGTTATGTGCATAACATTCATCACTCACATAAGTTTGATTCTTGTGCAAAAAATACATATTTATTGGGTATTTGTATGGTCAAAATGCCTATCGAGTTTATGACCTCTATAACCACAATATTTTTACTAGTAGGGATGTTATTTTTTATGAAAACATTTTCCTATTTCAAAACATGCCAAGTGCATCTGAAAATGATTGTGGTACAATATTACTCATACCAATCACAAATGCCTCCCCAGACAATGATACGTTTCACACCATGTCCATAAACCAAAGCCTGATCCAAACCATGATCAATCACTTTATCCAGATCCAAATATAGATCCAAACCAGGAGCCACATATATCCATCAATCCAAATCTGAGAAGATCCACCCGGGCCAAACTTCAACCTGTATATCTCAAGGATTATAGATGCTACACTGCTGTCCAAGCTTCTATGTTCGAGACAGACGCAACCAAAAAAATTTGGTACCCTCTCATTCATTATTTGTCTTATGAAAAAGTTTTGGACTCTCATAAAGCTTTTCTAGAAGCCATCACCTAAACCATTGAGCTGAAAAACTTTACCCAAGCCATTCAAAATCTCAAGTGGAAGGAGGTGATGACAATTGAAATTCAGTCATTAGAAGCCAATGACACTTGGACTCTTGTTTTCTTACCCCTCAGTAAAAGACCCATTGGGTGCAAGTGGGTTTATAAAATTAAGCATCAGTCTGATGGATTTGTTGAGCGGTACAAAGCCTATTTAGTAGCTAAAGGATATACACAAGTCAAAGGACTTGACTATAATGAAACCTTTTCACCCATTAAAAAATTGGTTATTGTTCGATGTTTGCTAGCTATCGCTACCATCTAAAAATGGTGTTTATACCAATTTGATATCAATAATGCCTTCCTACAGAGTGACTTGGATGAGGAGGTCTATATGAACTTGCCACCAAGATATTCTAGTCACGAAAAGCAATGAGTATGTTGTCTCAATAAGTCCATTTATGGACTTAAACAATTATCTCACAATTGGTTTGCCAAATTCTCATCCTCACTTAAAAGTCAGTTTCAGTCAGGCTATTACTTATTCTCAAAATCTACATCAACTGGCTGCGTGTTCATCTTGGTGTACGTTAATGATATCATAATTGCCAAAAACGATGTTGGATATATTGAGACCCTCAAATTCACCTTGAATAGCATGTTCCGTATTAAAGATCTTGGATGGGTAAAATACTTTTTCGGCCTTAAGATGGCCCAATCCAAACAAGGTATTTTTTTGTCTCAACAAAAATACGTATTAGATATACTTGGTGATAGTGGTTATCTTGAAGCCAAACTAATAGACACATCGATGGATCCATCTCTCAAACTCACTAATGAAGAAGCAAAAGTGTTGAATGATGCCACCTCATAATGATGGCTCGTTGGCAGACTCATTTACCTTACCATTACCAGAACATATATACTATAATTGGTTCACATTCTCAGTTAGTTCATGTACCAGCCAAGAGAACTGCATATGAAAGCCACACTCTGGATTATACAATACCTCAAAGGGACGACAAGGCAAGGTATTCTGCTCTCATTTTCTACACAACTATACCTCACTATTTATTGTGATTCAGATTGGGCTTCATGTTCGATGTCATAGTGATCCACATATTGGGATACTTTATTTTACTTGGAGATAGCCCCATCTCTTGAAAAACTAAAAAGCAAACCACAATTGCTCGATCCTTAATCGAAGCATAATATCAAGCCATGGCCATGACATGTGAATTAACTTGGCTAGATTATTTTGATAAGCTATTTAATGATAGTCATGCTCAAGATCTTGGAGACTTCTCCATTCCTTTTCATGAGATAAATCGTGACTTCATGCGCAATATTCAAAAGAAAGAAATTGCAGAGGCTTTGAAGAAAATAAAATCAAGAAGGGCAGTTGGCCCAGATGGTATACCTATCGAGGCTTGGAAATGCTTGGGAGAGAAAGGTTTAGAATGGTTGACAAATCTTTTTAACTTGATTTGGCGAACAAATAAGATGCCTAATGAGTGGAGGAAGAGTACTTTGGTGCCTTTATATAAGAATAAGGGTGATATACAAGATTGCACAAACTATCGTGGTATAAAACTCATGAGTCATACTATGAAACTTTGGGAGAGGGTGATTGAGTCTAGGTTGAGGAAGGTTGTCATGATATCGGAGAATCAATTTGGTTTTATGCCTGGAAGATCAACTATGGAAGCTATACATCTTCTTAGACAACTTATTGAAAGATATAGAGAGAGGAACAAAGATTTGCATATGGTTTTTATTGATTTAGAGAAGGCATACGATAGAGTACCTAGGGATGTTCTCTGGTGGACAATGATGAAGAAAGGTGTTTCTCTCAAGTACATTAGTATAATTAAAGATATGTATGAAGGAGTAGTAACCAATGTCCGCACTTGTGGAGGGGTGACAACCAATTTTCCGATAACGGTTGGGTTACATCAAGGATCTGCTTTAAGCCCTTTCCTATTTGCGATAGTGATGGATGAGCTTACGAGATCAATTCAAGAAAATGTATCGTGGTGTATGTTGTTTGCTGATGATATTGTTTTGATTGATGAGTCTAGAGCTGGGGTTAATGCTAAGTTAGAATTATGGAGACAGACATTGGAAGCTAGAGGTTTTAAGTTGAGTAAGAGTAAGACTGAATATATGGAATGTCGGTTTAGTAAGCAACGAAGTAGGGATGGGAGTGTAGTGAAGCTTGGTGAGCAAGATATACCGGTGAATGATTATTTCAAATATTTGGGATCCATCATTCAAAAGTATGGAGAAATTGATGGAGATGTAAATCATAGGATAAAGGTTGGGTGGATGAAATGGAAAAGTGCTACTGGAGTGCTGTGCGATCGTAGAATGCCATTGCGGTTGAAGGAAAAGTTTTATAGGACGACTATTAGACCCGCTTTACTATATGGTACGGAATGTTGGGCTGCCAAGAGACATCATATTCAAAAAATGAGTGTAGCTGAGATGCGGATGCTTAGATGGATGTGTGGAAATACAATAAAAGATAAGATTCGGAACGAAGAGATACATAAGAAGGTAGGTGTTGCACCCATTGAAAATAAGATGCGAGAGAATCGTTTACGGTGGTTTGGACATATTCGGCGAAGGCCTAATGATGCTCCAGTTAGAAGGTTGGAGAAATGGGAAAATATATTAGTTAAAAGAGGTCGGGGTAGGCCTAGGAAGACTTGGATGGAGATGATAGGAAAGGATATGAATGCTTTGAACCTCACCGAGGACATGGCGTTGGATAGAAATGATTGGAGGAAAAGGATTCATGTGGAAGACCCAAAATGAATTTCTTTTTTGGTTCATATCGCTGACCCCAATTGTTTTGGGATGAAGGCGTAGTTGTTGTTGTTGTAAGTCGCTCCTTCTGAATCTTGGAATTCACCATTTTAAACTGATGACATTATTTTGTGATAATCAGAAAACTCTTCATATTGTAGCAATCTGGTCTTTTTGAGCGGACAAAACACATCAAAATTGATTGCCATGTCATTCATGATAAAATTCAGAATAGAGCGATCTGTACTCAATTCATTCTCTCTCATTCACAATGTGCTGACATTTTGACTGGTCCTTGGTGTGGGACCCATTTCATCGACTCAAGAAGAAGTTAGGGGCGTTGAATCCACATGCCTTAACTTAATGGGAGTATTAGGAAGCATGTACATTTGGTGTATGGTTTCCATTTTCATTTACCACATCATCTCATTTGATCCTTATCCTTATTGATTTTTATTTACCGCCTCATCTCATTTGATCCTTATCCTTACTCACTTCATTAGGAGGGTTGGGTTGTTATCAAAGCTATGATAAGGATCAACCTTACCTTGTAAAGTTGTTTAGTTATATATTTTTGTATAAAGTATATCATGTAATGAAATCAATAAAAAAATTTCTTCTCCATCGATATTTTCCTTCTGATCACCATTTTCTTTCAAATAAATTAGGTTCAAGAAGCTAAGTACTCATAAATTTTCAACCAATTTCTTTCCAAATTTCAATTACCTATAATCATAAAAGCAATGTTACTGAAGTGAACAACTAATGTCAATAGCGTGTACCTGAAAATTTATAGTGGATATTTTGTCTCATTCCAAATATACACCTCTCAATAATTATGGTTCACTGCAAACTCCATCCAACCCCAACAGGTTTTCAGTACTCAGAATGGAACAGTGCACCAATAGGAAGTGTGTTAAAGTTAGAGGCTGGTTAATTTCAGTTTGATTCAAGGTGAAAATTGGGGTTGCTTTTGCCATGACAAGATGAAAAAGCCAGTTAGTAGGGTTGGTACACAAACCAAACAGCTTGTGACTGTGCTTTGTTTGGCTCATCACAAAATCATTTATGATCGATTCGTATAGCTGGCGAGCCAAGCTACAAGCAGCTCGTGTAGCTTAAATGAGTCAAACTTGAAGCAACTTGGCTTGGCTCAGGAGAGCTCCTGTATATATAATACACTATATATTTTAACTGTAATATATAAAGAATATATATATATATATATATATATATACACACACAATTTGGTCAAAATAATGGATGCCCAATCCAATCGTTAGACGTTCATCCAATATCAGATTACGAGAGTCATGATTGCCACTAATTGTCTGGGTAGAAAAACAATGTCCACCATTGAGAGCGCATGATCAGCAACAGACGTGCTTTCGACAATAGCGAACAAAATCTGTGCTAGAAAATTGGCTTAGAGCAGGGAGGACTTGAAGGATCCTCTTCTCCTTTTGGAAGCATGCTGTCTAATAAGCCGCTATCAAATTCCCTGGTCTCCAATGCATGAGAGGTCAAGATCTTCCCGCACCAACAACTTGAAGCCATTGTGAGGACGATTAGCAATAGAAGCACCATGGTCTTAGTCGTCCATCCACAACCTGATCTCACCGTCATCCTCCCTTCATTCCTTTGAAGGTATGGTGAAATCGTTTGCCAACTCAACTACCATGGTGCCTACATATATGCATATATACATAGACTTGTACAATCCCTTAAAGTATGTATTATTCCTAGGAAGCTACCTATGTGTTTCATGTTTGAACGATGCGAAGACTCGTAGAAATGATGGTATATGACAAAACCATGAGGGTTGGCAGAATCTATATATATACATATTGTGTGTGTGTGTGTGTTAATATTGGCTACTATTAAAGGTACGATACTAATGAGCTAGAAATCATAAGTGCAAGTTGTATCGACTCAAACTAACCACATAGATGTGATCTACATGGTTTGTTTAGTGAAAAACATGTTTTGAATAATGTAATTATGACAAGTAATTAAGTTTTTATGTGGGGTCAAAAAATCAATGACCCAAAATTTCATAACTCAAAAGATCACATTTTTACATCAGAAAAACATGATCCAAGGCTTGATTGTTAGCAAACAAATCATGCTGCTGAACACATCTATGTAGTTAGATTGAGTCAATACAACTTGCACACATGATTTCTAGCTCATTAGTACCATACCTTCATTAGTAGCCAATATTAACCTTATATATATAGATAAGGATAAGACTTAGAGGAAGACTAGGTTTCCCGATGAGACCCATTATTTGAAACACTGTTGGAAGTTGTTTGACATCATGCAATTTTGATCAATTAAAAGCAGATGTCAATTTTTGCTCAGCCAAAAAAATCCAATAGTCATTTTTTAATAGTAGAATCCCACAAAAAAGAGCATATAAATCACATCTATGATAGATCTACCAAAACATTGAAAAAAAAGTTTTGCTAGGTTGATTATGGGTACAACCATATTTTGCAAATAAATATATAAATAAATAAACAGATAAATAAATAAACATATATATAGAGTGAGGCAAACATGTTAAATGAAATATGCTAAATGGGTTTTTTTGTGATTCCATCCCCATAAATGTGTTCATCCTGGTTGATTTACTAGTAATCAACACCCAAATCATGTTTTTTTGATGAAAATAATGATATTTGGAACATTAAAAAATTTACAAAGATTTTGGTCCATTGATTTTTTGAACCTTGTAATAACCCATTCATGTGTAGGAATTGAACACTCCAAGAGTTGATCCCTATATAATCAAGTACATAGATCACATCTATATGGTTAGAACTTAAAAATAAAACAAAAAAACCCGAAAACACATTTAGCATGTTTGCATCACTCAGAGAGAGAGAGAGAGAGAGAGAGAGAGAGAGAGAGAGAGAGAGAGAGTTTCTTACCTCATTCCCATTGATATTAGTTAAAGCTTCAATGCTTTTGTTCCACTTGAGGGTGTCAATTTCCATGTCAAGCTTTGCCACATACACAATCCTTGCTTTTGCCTCATTTTCATTATCTGTCCGACCTATTCATCTTGCTTTGGATCTTGCTCTCATTTTTTACTCTTTTCCGAAATATATGCTATTATTTAGTTGCATTAATTACAATATCATAATTTTAAATCATAGTAAGATGAAACATCACCACTTCTTTGGTACTTCATTCTTTCCTTTTTATAAGGATATTTCATGTAAAAGAGGCACACATAACACTATTTATTACATTAAAAACCATTCTTTATTTCAAAATTAAGTTCCAATGGTGTGGTGCCTAACGAATACTTGCAATAGCATTTCCCTAAAAGTATATCAAAGTTAGAGGAGGGGGATGATCCTACCTCTTTTTTCGTTAAATCCCTGTTAAGATCCTCTAAAAATCATACTTTCAAGTATTTGATTCCCGAAATATTAGTTGCCACCAACAACACTCTCATGATGTAGGCATTGTATCCCTATTTGTCTTCAAAACACTTTGCCTATGAAATACATAGATAAATAGGACATAAAAATTCAAGAGCATCATCTTTCAGTTAAAAACATCTTCAATAATATTATTATACTTATCTTCTTTTGTTTTACATTTTGTAGTTAGCAATATGTACTATATTTGGATTTGATTCTAAGATAATATCTATTTCCTAACTAGCTTATTTGTTTATTATCTGACAAGTTGCAAAGATTTGTAAAAAAAAAGATTAATTATGTATCATGATAATGTTAGGCTAGAAAAACATGAATATGAGATTCACGCACTGTATTAGTCTCTATTTTCCTTCTCTTTGTAACTACACAAACACCAAATTTGAATTTCGTTCCCAAATCCTAGGACCTCTTTGTAACTACTCAGACTTGCACTATATATATTGTTATCAAAATGGACATGTGGGCTGGGGAGACCTCTGAGGTTTTACTAATTGGAGGCATGGCAATATGCATAGGTGATGGAGGTGTTTCCCCCGTAATTACTAGGAAGTGAAATGGAAACAAGAACTGATGCATGAAGTGGAAGCGGGGAAGCAAGTGTTAAAAAGTAGTATGAAGTGTGAAACAAGATTTGTTTTGGAAGTGATTATGAAACAATGTAACAATCTTGCAATGTGATTTTTTTTTTCATATTTTAGTGGTATTCATAAACAAAATATGAGGTAATGTGCTATCACTACTAAGTTCCTGCTCTATTAAACAACTCATTCTAACTATGTCACAAAGATACGAGTACAACTTGCTATGCGTCTATCCTCTAAAAAAAAAATGGATATGCAACTCAACTTCTACATGCAAGTTCAAAATTTAAAAACAAAATATGATACCATGGTTCAATGACTTGGATTATTTATTTTTAGTCATTTAATATAAAAAATATATGTTTCTCTATTATTAAGAAGTATTAAAATAGTATAAAAATATTAGCATAATATCTGTATGCATCAAACTCCTGTCATAGCATGTCTAACTTGTGTCACCCATGATACACCCTTTAAATCACATGTCACTATAACATAGAATTCCAAACAACTGAAAGCATTCCACCAACCTGAATAATAAAACTATAAAAAGTAACAATAGAAAATGAAAAAAATGAACAGATAGTAACAAACTTCATGATGATAAAGTATTTAGAAGGTTCCTAGCTCCCTCTTTATTTGACAGCAACATTAGGAAAAAACCTTTGGGTTTCACAACTCATAACCAAAATGCTAATTTATGTTTCATTTAACGTCGGTGATTCAACATTACTAATGTTTTATAGGGCTAAATAACTTATGTCAAAATTTATATGACAAAAAATGTTAGTGAAAAGTAAAAGAATATATGAAAATACACATGACACTTATAATAGTCTAAAATTGTAATCTCCATCTTGTTGGCTCTTTACAAATGAGATAGTGAAATTCATTAGAGTTTGTATTAATTTAGATGTTATTTTCTTAATATAAATTTTCTTTTCTTCAAAAATATATAATGAATAAAATATTAAAAAGTAATAATAATTCACATGTCTTGTGTACCATGGACACAATTTATTAAAGATAATAATATTCATGGATTTATAGCATCTAAAATAAGTCATGCACAATAAAAATATCCACACATATATACATGGAAGTGTATGTGTGTGAACAAAATTCGTGCTTACTGCTAAAACATATAACTTTAATATGCTTGTACACATTTTACAACTTGTTTTCATTCTTATTCTTAATAAAGAAAATTACAATTTACAATAAAATGAAAAAAATAGATATTATTACTTGTAAGTGGATAAAGCTACAAATACAAACAAAGCATTTGCGTGAGAAAATAAATGTATTTATATGTATAGTATATCTAGCTCTCGATTAGTGGTCTTGTCCTCCAATTACTTGTTAGTTTACCCTAATAACAAAGTTTCATCTATTAACTTAATAGAAAAGTTCAAATGTAAATGATTGTTAATTATAAATTTACTATATAAAGACATGCTTATAATATTTAAACATAGTTTTTAGTTTATGTGATTCAGATGCAACAACTCATCTATTCTTTTATATCTCTGAGATGATGTCTAATGACACTCATCATACCATTCGGCATCAAAATAAAAAATTACTGAGTTTACTAAGCAAGAAACAAACTTCTCTTATTTGATTGAAGATACCGATTTCATAATATATCTTTTGGTTCTTTATAATATCTGCAACATATGAATAAAAAGATTATATTTTTTAAATAGTAAAAAAGAAGAAATTTAAGAACAAGAAATAATAAGAAAAAAAAGATCTTTTGTTATAGCCTTAAAATTTTACTTAAAAATCAAAATATGCATATATGTTATACTATATAACTAATAAAGGGAAATAAAGGAGTTAGTAATGCACCATCTTTGCTTATTTTCTATTCATTTCAATCTTTCATTAAAAGAATTATGATTTTATGTAATAGGGTCACTTAAGTCCTTTAAAAAAGTTTGAAAATTGATAAGATGATCTTGAAAATATGTTAAGCCTTCACAAAGGCTTTCTCAGTTCATAATCAATTTCATGAAAAATTTCATCCATGTGAAAAACACAAAAAATAGAGTCTGTAATTCTTTATAATTCAGTTGCCAATTTTAAGAATTAAAAATATATTAAATATGACAATCATAAAAACTGAATAATTCATTATTTTACCATAATAATACTTCTTTTTTTCCTTCACTAATCATAATAAATCAAAAATAAAATTTTATTTTTTTATAGCTTTATAAACTATTTTTATAATATAATAAAGTGTAATGTTATTTCAAATGACATGATATGTTCTACTTAATATTTAAGAAGTATATCATGTCACATCAACTAACAATATGACTATACTATATCGTATAATATCACATTATTTATAGCATTGATGTCAATTAATTTTAAAAATTTGCAAACTTAAATAATTAACTCTAACATAAATAAGTTATGCACTTATGAATAAATTGGTCACATAGACTAAAAAATACATAGATACTTAATGCATTATAACGTAAATAGGAATTTAATTAATATTTTATTTTTGTAAATAACATGATAAAATTTATTTAATGTAAAAATGTTAATAAAAAGGAAAAAATATATAAAAATTCACAAGACCCTTATATAAACATATATTAAATGAAATATTAAAAGAGTAATAACAATGCACATGTCACAACTTGTTTTCTATTCTTATCAACATCTTATCAATAAACATGATTTTCTAAACTTATGTTTCCCAATTCCTTTAAATATGTTTGTATATCACCAAAGTGATTTTGCATACATGTCATGTTTTTTAAGAATGATAACTAAAAATGTAATATTATAATTTTCATGATTAAAATTAAGCTTTTCCTCAACTTGCTTGTGTGTGTATATATATATATATATATATATATATATATATATATATATATAGCGATAACATTTGCTACCCTTGTAGGTAAGAAACCCCTTACCCCTAGTTAGAACTCCTAGAAGGAGGTTGTCTTGAGTCTTGATCAAATCTTACCTCATGGATGTGTTCAACATGGCCAAAATAGTAGAAATCAACTCTTGAATCATAATTTTTGAAGATAAAATCATGTATTTTGGAGGTTTGAAAATTTGGTACATTGTAGGCTGTTCATTTTTTTACCCTCATAAAATCTAACAGATATGTTAGAAAAACATCATCCAAAGTTTAGTTTCTACTAAACTTAATATATAGATCACAACTGATGCATAAAATTTTTTGAAAAAAATGAAAATGTTACATTTTTTCACTAGAGGGTTTCTTACCCACATGTAGCCAATATTATCCCCCCCCCCACACACATATATATATATATATATATATATATATATATATATATAGTACAATCTAGTTAGAAATGCAAGTTGTATTCCCTTAATTTGACCTGATAGATGCGTTCGACGTGTTTTGTTAGCTAAAAATTGCACCTCAGATAATATTTCTAGATGTCCAAATATTATTTTTTTTCTTGAAATTTGTGGCACTTTGTAGGCTATTGATTTTTGAAGCCCCATTATAAACCTACTTATATGTTGCAAATGCATAACTCAAGACCTATTTTCTACTAAACAAACTATGTAGATCATAGAGAGAGAGAGAGAGAGAGAGAGAGAGAGAGAGAGAGAGAGAGAGAGAGAGAGAGAGAGAGAGAGAGAGAGAGAGAGAGAGAGAGAGAGAGAGAGAGAGATGTGCACACATGCAGATCTGAATTTTCATTGATCAAATTTTTATTTGTTATATTGAAATACTTTTAGATTCCTATATGTTTCAAATCATTATTTGTGTTTAAATCAATCAAAATTCAATTCAATTCTAATTTTAGATGTAAATATCTCATTTTGAATTTTCTTTTACTGAATCTAATATTACCATACATTTCATATTTAAAATCGACTCTATCGGAGTAGGAACCTTCCATTTCATCGAATCAATTAAATAAAGACCTCTATTGAAATAACATGGATTATTATAACAAAATTAGAAAACTTTTTCCTTTTTTTATTGAAAGAAATATAAAACTTTTTTTCGACAGATTGGAAGTATAGTAGGCTATGTACAACATACTTTTGTAAATCCCATAAGATTCTGTATTTAATTGGTGAACCCTAACCTACTTAAACAGTTTTTGTTTTTTTATTGATGGGTGGATTAAAAAATTGCCCTTTGGTTTTCTTTTTAATTCAGATTGGAAGTATACAAATACTTCTTTCTCTCTCTCTCTCTCTATATATATATGTATGTATATATATATATAGTTGTAATGAACCGCCATAAGTAACTGGTGATAGACTCTTGATTTAAACAAATCTAATCTCCAAACTAAAAGATTAACATTTAGATCATAGTTAGCTGATCTGTTGACTATTTTCATGCATTAAAGTTGACTGCAAGATGGTATTTTGAGTCATTTTTAAACCACTCTCATCTTCATGAAGAGCTGTTGATTTTTCACAAACTAAATAATTGAATCTAGTGATGCATTAGAGGTGATTAAACCTAATAACATGATAAATAGATCATGTTAAACACATTGGTACGGCCAGACCTAACATTTGGTCGCCAGAACCACCAAAAAAAAGAGCACGTACCAGCACATGGTATCGTGGTTCAGAACCACCATAGATTTCACCCAGCGCACACAGCAAACAAGCAGGACAATACCTCTAAACATGATAATGTGTTACACAAAGGTTGCTAGTGCCACTCGTATAGCACCAAGAAAGACAACAAAAGAAATAACATGTACCAATAAGAGCAATAAAAATATATTGATGATGGTGATAGCAACGGATGAGCGCTCTGTACGAAAATTAGGGATGCAAATGGACCAGATCTAGTATGAAACTTTTATGAACTTCGGTTGTTCCAGCCCAATCGGGATCCAACTTTTCTATGTATTTAGCTGATCCAGATCCAATCTGTTTGCATTCCTAACGAAATTAATTAGCATTGTAACTGCACTTTTCCTTTTTGAAATGAAAGCTAATCACATTATTGATTATAAATGCGCACTCTTTTTTTTTTTTGAAAGGCAAGCTGGGGTTGTTAGGCAGATCCCTACCAGCTATACAAATATGCCATTGGGTTTTGAACCTGCAACGTCCCAACACAAGGTGACGTGCGCCAATTCAAGTATTTGTATACTTCATAAATATATACAGTGATAAATAATTCATAAATACAATGATATTCTCACAAAAATTCATATTCATCAAAATATGATTTTTTAGTTTTTTAAATTATTCTTGTTTAAAAAACAATAGTTCTTTTAAATTATTAAAAAAAAAGAAATTGGGAGGTCACAAAACAAAAACATACAAGCAGGTCACAAGATGTCATCTTGAAATTAATGCCGAAGGATAGAACATCAGAATATCATTTCTAAAGTTTATGTAGTGCAACTACTTGCAACTAAAAGGTCATCTATAACATATAGTGACAAATATCACAAGATTTATGAAAATCTCGCGATAATATCGTGAGAAATTGCCTGAAAGTTTAAAATTAATGGAAATTTCTCGCAAGATTTTCAAAATATTGTGAGATTTATGAAAAAACATAAATACCGCGATTTAAACATGATATTTATGTTTGAAACGGCTATTTATCATGAAAAAACATGTATTTTTATTAATATTTTCTTATAAAAAATAAATGTTATATTTTTTAATTTATTTTTTTATTGCCAAGATTTTGCCGAAAAAATGCAAGATTTATGAAAAATTTTCAATTTCTCACGAGTTTTTGAAAAACGAGAAATTGCCGTTTAAAACGTTTGTCACTATGATCTATAAAGCTTGGCAATACAGTGTAGCCAACAAGATGGAACAGAATGATACCCAAAAACGTGAAAATATCTAATGAAATTCTGGATGCTAAATGACTTCAGTGATAAATCAAAGTGGACTGGGCTAATTAATGAGTTTGGGTGCATGAAAACTGATTCTTGTTCTCCTTGTTATCTTTTGTTTGGGTAAGGGAGGGAGAGTGAGAGAGATATTCTTTTCTTGGGAATAGGTGAGGTTACAAGTAAACCCCTCAAAATTAGGGGTGGCAATCGGGTCGGGTTGGCGGGTCAACATACCTCAACCCGAACCCGACCCGTTTATTAAACGGGTCGGCTGTGGCAAACACGAACCCGACCTGTTTAATAAACGGGTAACCCGACACGACCTGCCAACCCATTTAATAAATGGGTTGGGTCGGGTAAACGGGTTTCAGGTTCACGGGTCAGGTTGGCGGGTCGGGTTGGCGGGTTTACGGATCGGGTTGGCAGGTTGGCGGGTCGGGTTGGCGGGTTAACGGGTCGGGCAGACGGGTTGGCGGGTTGACCCACCCGCCTAACCCGTTTATTAAACGGGTCAGCCGGGTTGGCATACCCCCAACCCGAACCCGACCTGTTTAATAAACGGGTTACGCGGGTCGACCCGTTTATTAAACGGGTTGGCTTAAGCCCAACCCGAACCCGCCTAAGAGGCGGGTTGGCGGGTCGTGTCAGAAATTGCCACCCCTACTCAAAATGAAGGTGCATATGCATGCGCATGTGGCGAATGAGGATCACGTGCAATCACATTGCACACCAACAGTTTACCGCTGCACTTGATTGCCGTCAATCTCTGAGATACAGCCTGTCAGATGTGGGGCTGAACAATGAGAATGAGGGGGCTCAGGTGCAGCGGCACACTTTTAGCGGGCAATGTGATTGCACCTGATCCGCCTCCTTTGGAGCACGGATGAGGTGATCTGCCAAATCACTACTCATTACTGTTTTGGCTAGTGGCCGCCCATTAATCCCATCACCACCATCGATCCCTTGCCCATCATAAAGGCACTGATGACGCCGTCATCAGTGCCTGGTGGCCGTTGATCACTGCAATGGACGGTAATGATGCTAAAACACTGATCTAATTTGGCAGAACACCTGATCTGTTTTCAGTAAGATCATGGCCACATTCCTATGGAGGACAGATCAGGTGATCTACTGAAGCTTGTTCTAAGACATACTTTTATCATCAAACGCTAGAATATTCAGCAGCCCATACACGAACTGCATGATGATAACAAGGACTTAGACATAGACTCCGACACCTGCTTTGTGTTCATGGAAATTCATACTTTCAATAGATAGAACTTAGAAGGTGTGTATATGACTTCATGCACATGAGAATGAATCCATCCTACATTTAATACTAGCCATTTATCCAACGGTAGTCCACATTCTCACCTAGGCGTGGACTAATCCTAGCCATCCAGATGCATCAGTTGGACAGCTAGGATCAACATAGATCGTCTCTTTCATTAAAAGAAAACATAGATCCTCTCACATCAAATGTCAAAGGTTAGGATCCTTATTGCATGCGCATGCACGCATATAAACTAAATCTATGTCACAGGGACATGCTCGGACACACCGACGAATACAGAATTATTTTAATATTTAAAAAAAATATTTTATTATATTTTAACTTTATTTTAATAAAAAGCACATTTTTAATGTTAAAATATTCAGAAAATAGTTTTTATTAATTAAAAAAATAAATGTGGCGTGTCCTTTTATCCCATTTTGGAAAACAAATACTGAATTTTGATTCGAATCTGAATCCCGCGTCATCCAGTCTCTACCAATCATTATGATATATAACTAAATATGTTGATGTGTTGAGCTCTCTCTCTGATTGAACCATTCCAGTTATTATTATTATTTTTTTATGATATTCTTTCTTTTTTTTTAAGGAAAAAAATGTATGTATTGATATGATTGGAAGAATTACAGCGTAAGTTTAAACCAGAGTGATGAGGTATCACTTAGTACAAAGGGTTTAGAGCCAAGAGTCCTAGACTAGATGAGAAACCGTGTCAGGCCACTTAAAACTCAACCTGATCAGCATTTCACGTTGAGTACTCTTCAAAGAAAAAAACATCTTAATTTTACGTTTAGTATTCTCCGTTCCCTAAAGAATGACAGAAAGTGGAACCATACAAATTACAGTTCAAGAATCATCAGGCAATGAAGGAATACATCTAACAGTACACATGCCATTCGTCCAAGATTTACAAGTGCACTTCACCCTAATCTCATGACCGTACAAAGTACTCACCCTCCCCTCTTTCTGATATTCACCTAACTCCATATCTTCCAACTGCCGGATAGTGGCAACCACAGAAATGTGCCACATCCATGAGACTACTAATGGCCTTTCTAGAGTAGTTTGATACTTTGTATACTTTTTCTGAATGAACTTTCGCAGTATCGTTTTCCTCTCTCTCTCTCTCTCTCTCCTGTTACTATATTCTTAATATGGCATGGACAGAGCTTCAACCCCATTTTCTTTTCTTCATATTTATTAATTGATTTGATTTTACCTCTCAATCTATCATTCATATTTCTTTTTGAAAGCTCAATCTATCTATCATTTAATGCTATTATTCTTTAAAAAAAAAAGGAAACTAGCTACACTTTAGCAATATCTGCGGCATTTACATACTTTATTTTTTTCCAACACCTCTAACAGTTATTTTTTCGCAAAACAAGGTAATTAACTCGATATCCGTAA
Source organism: Nuphar pumila (assembly GCF_984573655.1). Taxonomy (NCBI): domain Eukaryota; kingdom Viridiplantae; phylum Streptophyta; class Magnoliopsida; order Nymphaeales; family Nymphaeaceae; genus Nuphar; species Nuphar pumila. Next base: position 7,021,146 of record NC_143262.1, read on the forward strand.
CGTTTCTACGCGACAATAGATTCATGATCTATATATGCAATTGCTTTCCAGTCTAAGAACTCAATTAAAACACGCAGGCAAGAAGTGGCCACTCTCAGGATTCGAACCCATGATTCTTCATTGACAGCCAGAGTGTACTTTACCATTGCATGCAGTAAGTGATAATCCTCAATTCAAGTATCATAATCCGTAAACCGTAACTTCTTATTCACTTTGCTAAATCAATACTTGAATTATTCTTTTTCTGGAAAAAACTCGAATTGTTGTTATTTTATATTGTTTTTAGTATCATACATCACAAAGATCCAAGGTTGATCAAGGTCGAACAGACAACGAGAGTGAGGCCCCAAAAGCGTAAGAGTGTTCACGTGACAAGCATAACATGGATATCACTCACCCAAAACAAGCACCTTTAGACAAAAGAAAATGATCATCAAACTCACTTCAGTGTTCATGTCTTCCCCTCAAGCCCTTGCATACCTGCAATATCATGGCAGTCCAAAAACAAAAAGTTTAGGTCAAAAGAGAAAAGGAATTTGCATATAAAACATAACAAAGTTCACCTGAATACCTACCAAACAATGAATCAGTAGACGAATAATTCAAAACCCTAATTATGGGTGACCATGTTTTCTCAAAGCCATAGGATCCACACACTTATATAGAGATACGATCTTGCATACCAATATGGCCACACGGATCACCCTAACTTCTCTCTCTCTCTCTCTCTCTCGTTGACTCACGGGTGGTGATGAAGGTGAACGTGCCAATCGGATCAACTTATCACTCATATCTTCTCCCTCTAACCTTCCGTTTCCTGCAGAAGCCTGACTATGCGTTGATGAGTAGCTGAGTTGTAAGAACACGTTGGCTTTTAGGAACGGTGTGGCTCTCACTCACTCCCACGGAGTTTCTCAACTGTTCGTCTTTGGATAAGTTCCTCTGTCCTAGTGGAGGAGAAATCGGTTGGTGATCGGGGCGAACACCTATATCCAACCAATCATGTGGGACCCAAAAAAACATGGGGCCCACAACTAGTGCTGCGAAACATTCCGAGCGCTCGTGGTGCTTCTTGTAAAGAGCTTGTTCGAACTTGTAAAATAGGCTCGGCAAGCTGAACATGAACAATAGGCAGTCGGGTTGGCTCAACTTGTATAAGTTCGTTAAGTGTTAAAAAATATCATTTAGATATATTTTACATATATATATATTTTTGTAATCCTTTTTCTTCCTGCAATAAACCAATGTATTTTTTACTATAAAAAGTCAGCTCAAACTTGGCTCGTTTAACCCGGGCTTATTATGAGCTCAAACTCTGTTGGACTCACCACAAGAATGAGCCAAGCTTGAACAATTCAAGCTCGACTTGTTCAGTGCAGTCACCAGCCTTACACACAACCAGCACACTGCCATTGGTGAGCAGATGCTGTCATATTATATATGACCAAATTAATTACTCATCATATATCTAGGGTGTCAAAGGGTCAGATCTGGCCCGAATCTAACTTTGAGGTTCGGGTACTGGGTTTGGACTAGGGCTGATCGGGTCTACAATAAAAAAAACCACACTCGGCTCCTATAAAGATTGCATGAATCACACCTGGTCCATACCTTATAAAATAATATTTTATCTCTTTTACATTTGTTTTAAAGAAAGATAACCGATTTTGTATTATATCACTCGTGAAGGCAATTTAAATGAGGAACGATGAGAAGTTAGATTCTTTGACGAAGCTTACCCAAGGCTGATTGTGCCAACACCCTTACAGGCGTCTTCATGTTCTCATGAGGTATTCAAGTAGGACACTAGTGCTCCATTCATTGCCTACCAGTCTAATCCTATTTTTGTATAAATATAATGTAGACCACCCACAAGATTAACGTGCAATAGGCCTCTCTCTCTCTCTCTTATTATATGCACATATAGCACTTCAACCAAGAACCTCACACCTCCCAAGAACTAAGTGTGCGCCAGGGTTTAGACAGTCGTTGCCAGCACGGCTAGGTCTCTAATTCTAGGGGTGGCTTTACCGTCGCTAATTTGATCATCCGTCATCTCCTTTTCGTTATTAAAAATAATATTTTTTTAATGAAGTTATTAGAAAGAATACAGACAAGAAACTCTACTGTAATTCTGTAATATTGTTCTGCCATTGGGTGTTGTGCTCCACCTTTACCAAAGATAGGAAGAGCTGTATCTCCTGTTACTCGTTACAAAATTTAGCAAGACTGTTTCTTATAAAAAAAAGAAAGTCAATGACTCAATGCATGGCATCTATAGTGATAAGGGCACACGGTATTTTCTTTTTGTTTCTTTCCCTTTTTATAGAAAACATATAAAATCAATTCATCAAAACAAGAGGAGATATACAAGCAAATCATGCAGAGTTGGCAATACTAGTGAAATGAAAATCATGCATAATTAGCAGTTACTTAGGAAAACAAGAATAGGCATGGACGTTAAAGAACGAGATCATTTTTTATGCAGTAGCGCTGCATGACTCGCATGCTGCTCCACTATTGCTGGCAATCCATCTCAATATTTTCCGAGATGGAAACCGCACCATCTCAAACAATGCCAAGATGGATGGTTGTCAGGCAGGTCGCTGCATGCCCACCATACAGCGACACTGCATATAATGTGAAGTCTTAAAGAATATGTTTCAAATGAATTTGGAACTGAACATAGGTCGAAGTAGTTCATAAACTTGGAGTTTATTTGTCCGGCACCTTTACTTGTCACCAATAATGTGGTCGTCACAATAAATTTGATAGAAAAATGTGCACTTTTATGAAGATTGACACTAAAGGACCGCAATAACCCAAGAACTAGAGGGCTCTACAAATCTATTGCATCCTATCATTTTGATTAATTACAAAATTCATAAATTAGTGGATAAACTGTTGCAAATAGATTGACCATTATTCGGATATAACGGGATGCATCTTGTATTTAGAATCAGATAGAGACAGCCCTTGTTATCCAATTAGATTATCCTAATTGGATCTAAATTTATATTCAATTAATCACTAATCAGAGTCGAATTAATCTTGCTAGTTGGATCCGATGTCAGATTTGGATTTGGATGTAAAATCACAAAGTCAAATTCAACTGGCATAGCAAATTGGATCTGATTCTCCTAACTGAATTCAGTTTGTTTGAATATCCCATCCAACTTCATATCATTTGCATCTATGCTAAACCGATCTGTCCAAAAATGTATGAATAGGTGAGATTCCATTTACTGATACGGTGTGTAATTTGCACGAAGAGTGTGTGTGTGTGTGTGTGTGTGTGTGTGTGCTGAGGTGCTTATAAACCATTTTTCAAATGTCAGGGGTATATGTAGGCGTTAGCAACTTCACTATACGTTTATACTCCAAATATAAAAAAAAGAAGAAAAAAGTTGTGGCAGTTTCATGTTGTCCCAACCATGGATATTCTGATTTTTTTTCTAGAGCGCTTTATTATATTTCAGAAATGCACAATTACAGTATTTTATTTTAGAAATTTAGAAATGTACAAATGACTTTCTTCAAAATTTTAGAGGGCTAAATCACACCCACCCACCCACGAGTTTGTTAGGAAAACCACGAGCAAGAGACAACCAAACGGAAACAAAGAACAAGAACGATCAAACAAAACACAAGAAGAACACAAATTTACGTAGAAAAACCTCTCCTCAAATCCGAGAGAGAGTAAAAAACCACGGCTGCCCAGAGAGAAATATTATTACTCTTAACTGACAGTTACAAGCTTGGGAAAGAAAAGCGAGAATATAAACAAGGCAAGGGTGACAACCCTAACCCTAACCAAATCGGGTTGGATCCACTGAAAACCGGGTCCCAAACATAAGCCCCAGAAAAAATTTCTTCTCGGGGGGCGCTGCCCCCCTATAACCCCCCGCCAGAGGCGGCCCCCCCTGAACCCCCGCGTGCGGCTTCCTGCAAGGGCAAAAACAGTGAATCAGGCTCCACAACTCATCAATCTCTCACTTGGAGACTAATACAAAGAAAAAAAAAATCTCCAACTGTCTTTCTCTCCAAACTCTTCTCTGAATCTCTGAAACAACATCCCTCCCTCATGCTCATTGAAGGAGTCCAACTGAGGCAATGCACAACCTCAGTTTCTCAGTGGTCATACCCTTTGTCAACATATCTGCTGGATTCTCGGCACCAAGGATCTTCTCTAATGACAATGTCCCATCATTTATCTTCTCTCGAATGTAATGATACTTTAATTGAATGTGCTTTGTCCTTGAATGAAATACTGGATTCTTTGCAAGGCACAAGGTACTCTGATTGTCACTGAAGATAACACTTTTGTCTTGTTCCTTGCCAATCTCTTTAAGAAAATTCTTCAAGCACACCATCTCCTTTTCGGCCTCAGAAATAGCAATATATTCAGCTTCTGTGGTTGAGAGGGTAACACATTTCTGAAGTCTTGACATCCAACTGATCGCGGTGTTACCAAATGTAAACACATATCCAGAAGTGCTCTTCCGTCCATCCACGTCTCCACCAAGGTCTGCATCTACAAAACCTTGCAAGTTTGCACTTCTCCCACTGAAACAAAGTGCCATACCTGATGTCCCCTTTAGATATCTCAATATCCACTTCACAACTTCCCAATGCTCTGGTCCTGGATCCGCCATATAACGGCTCACAACTCCCACTGCATAAGCAATATCCGGTCTGGTACACACCATGGCATACATGAGACTGCCAACGACTGAGGCATATGGGACCTTAGCCATTTTCTCTCGTTCCTCGTCTGTTTTTGGTGACTACTCCTTCGAGAGTTTGAAGTGACTTCCCAGCGGGGTGCTCCTATGCTTTGCATCTTGAACTCTAAACCTTTCCAACACTTTTCCAATATATTTTTCTTGTGATAGGTTTAGAGTTCCCTTCTCTCTATCCCGAGTGATTCACATACCAAGAATCTGGTTTGCTGAGCCCAAGTCCTTCATCTCAAACTCTTTTGACAATTTCCGCTTAAGTATGTTTATTTCCTGCATGCTAAAACCTGCAACAAGCATGTCATCTACATGCAAAAGCAAAATAATATAAGACTCACAAAAGTTCTTGTAGTAACAACAATGGTTTAACTCAGATCTTCTAAATCCACAGTTACACATAAAAGTGTCAAACCTTTTGTACCATTGCCTTGGAGCTTGCTTTAGGCCATATAGTTTTTTTTGCAGTTTACACACCAAGTCTCCTTTACTTTAACTTTTAAAGCCTTCAAGCTGCACCATATAAATCTCCTCCTCCAAATCTCCATGGAGAAAAACCGTTTTCACATCCAACAGATCTAGGTATAAGTTTTCTACAGCCACAATACCAAGAATTGTCCTTATGGTAGTCAACTTCACCACTGGAGAGAATATCTTAATGTAGTCGATCCCCTCCTTTTGCAAAAATCCCTTAACTACCAATCTTTCCATGTACCTCTTGCTGCCATCAGACTCATCTTTCACTCTGTACACCCATTTGTTCAGCAATGTTTTCTTTCCCTTCGATAATTTAGTTAGCACCCAAGTCTCATTCTTTTGCAAAGACTTGATTTCATCTTGCATTGCTAACTCCCACTTAACCGAATCTTTCACCTGCATTGCCTCAGAAAAATGTTCTGGCTCGCTAGAATCAGTCAACAGTAAGTAGTGTAAAGATGGAGAATACCGAGTCAAAGGTTTAAATATTCTAACAGATCTCCTCAACTCAAATGCAGGAGTGGTTGGCTCTACGTTAGAGTTTACTTCGATTGAATCAGAATTCTTAACAGGGGTATTTGTTGAGATTTCCTCCAAGTAAATCTCTCTCATCATATCTTCTTGTTTTTCTGTCCCCTCTGATTCTACATTGGACCTGTCTTTGTAAAACGCATTCTCATTAAACGTTACATCATTAGTTCTTATTACTTTCCGATTTTCTTCATTCCAAAAATGATAACCAAAGTAATTAGAGCCATATCCAATGAAGTAACATTTTTGGGCCTTAGCATCTAGCTTATCCCTATTCTCAAAATCAATGTGTACATAAGAAACACAACAAAAAATTCTTAAATGAGATAGATTTACCTTCTTCCCCGTCCATTCTTCTTCTGACAGTTTCATATCCAATGGGACTAAAGGACCCCAGTTGATCAGATAGGCTGCAGTATTGATAGCATCAGCCCAAAATGCCTTGGGCAAACCTGCGTGCAGTCTCATGCTCCTCGCACGCTCATTGAGAGTTTTATTTATCCTCTCAACAACTCCATTCTGTTGTGGTCGGTTAGGAACAGTAAGACTCATTTTAATTTCGTTTTCTGCATAAAATGCTTTGAACTCTGTACTATCATACTCCCCTCCATTGTCAGACCATAGGCCCTTCACTTTCAGCCCAGTCTCATTTTCTACCTTTATTTTCCACTTCTTAAAAGTAGCAAAAACATCAGATTTATTCTTCAAAAAATAAACCCATACCTTTCTAGTGGAATCATCAATGAAGGTCATATAGTATCGTGAGCCTCCATGGGAACAAACAGGGGCTGGTCCCCAAACATCAGTGTGTACTAATTCCAATTTCTCTGCCCTCGGTTCTCTTCTGATCTTTGAGAAACTGACCCGTTTCTGTTTGCCTAACACGCAATCATCACAGAAACCAGTGTGTACAGACTTCAAGTCTGGCAATAGTCCCTTTGATGCTAACACCTTCATTCCTTTCTCGCTCATGTGCTCGAGCGTACAATGCCACAACTTAGCATCTGCTTCCGAACTCACCGAAGCAACAATATCTCGGTCATTATCAGTCATGTACAGGGTCCCCAATTTTCTTCCCTGTGCAACAACCAAGATTTCCTTCACAATTTTCCAGAAACCATGTCCAAATACCGTTTTATACCTGACACTATCCAACTGACCTATTGAAATCAGATTTCTCTTTAAACCAGGTATATAACGAACATTATGCAATGTCCATTTGGACCCAGAAGCAGTTCTAATATGCACATCTCCCCTCCCCATAATATCTAACTGCTCATCATCAGCTAAATAAACCTTACCGAGCTTTTTGGCCACAAAATTGTGCATAATCTCTTTGCACGGAGTAGAGTGAAAAGAGACACCTGAGTCTAAAATCCACGACTCGATCAGACTGTCCACGCTCAAGATCAAAACGTCCTCAAAACATGCAGTTTCTTCAACTGTTGCATTCACAGACTGAGCGTTGTCCTGGTTCTTCTTCTTCTTAGGGGCTTTGCAATCCCGCTTTAGATGACCCTTCTTATCACAGTTCCAACAGACAAGGTCACCATGAGGTCTCGACTTACTCCTTCCCTTTGACCTTGACTAACCACGGTTTGAACTCTGGCCCCGTTGGAAGTTTCTCCCTCTGCGTTCGAAACTCAAGGCAGCGCCTGAGGATTCTCCCGACTCCTTTCTCCGAATATCCTCACTGAGAATCATATCTCGGATTTCTAAGAGTTTTAACTTCTTCTGGCCAGACGAACTGCTCACCGCAGTTACCGTCGCACCCCAACTCTCGGGTAAAGAGGATAGTAGAATAAGGGCTTTTACCTCATCATCGAAATCGATGCTCACCAAACTCAACTGGCTTGTGATGGTGTTGAACTCATTGATATGATCTATCACAGAGGCACCCTCAACCATCTTCAGATTGAACAATCGTCGCATCAAATGCACTTTGTTAGAGGCGGATGGCTTCTCGTACATGTTTGACAAAGCCACCATCAAATCTGCCGTCGTCTTCTCATTTGCAATGTTAAATGCAATATTGTGAGACAGAGTGATACGAATCACACCTAGGGCATGTCGATCCAACAATAGCCATTCTTCTTCCCCCATCATCTCTGGTTTCTTTCCCGATAGAGGTTTATACAGTTTCTTTTGATACAGCAGATCCTCGATCTGCATCTTCCAGAAACCGAAATCCTTACCGTCGAACTGATCGATCTTTATCTTTCCCTCTTCCATTCTTGCTTCAACGAACCTAGCTTTGATACCAGTTGTTAGGAAACCCACGAGCAAGAGACAACCAAACGAAAACAAAGAACAAAAACGATCAAACAAAACACAAGAAGAACACAAATTTACGTGAAAAAACCTCTCCTCAAATCCGAGAGAGAGTAAAAAACCGCGGCCGCCCAGAGAGAAATATTATTACTCTTAACTGACAGTTACAAGTTCGGGAAAGAAAAGCGAGAATATAAACAAGGCAAGGGCGACAACCCTAACCCTAACCAAATCGGGTCAGATCCACTGAAAACCGGGTCCCAAACATAAGCCCCAGAAAAAATTTCTTCTTGGGGGGGGGCGCTGCCCCCCTATAACCCCTCGCCAGGGGCGGCCCCCCCTGGACCCCCGCGCGCGGCTTCCTACAAGGGCAAAAACAGTGAATCAGGCTCCACAACTCATGAGAGTTGAGATCAAAGGAGCGGTTAAGTAACATGGCTAAGTGTCATATTCAATCACATGACAGCATTGCATGGGGCCCACAGGAATAACTCATGGGCTGATCAATTTTATAGAAAGGTTTTGGATCTGATGGGTTAATATTTGGTACTAAGGAACTATTTAGTAGAAATCACCTTCATTTTATATTTTTGTTTTTTTTTTATCGAATCCCACGGATGTGATCTACATGGCATGTTTACTAGCGAATAGGTTTTTTAATGAAAATAAAATTCTATTTAAAGAAAGAATAGTAACTTGGACACTACACTGTCATGGGCATGAGCAATCATCCCATTAAACACATGAAGAAGGCAGTCATAGGATTGTTTACACTTTTTGGAGCTCAAAACTGATACATGAATTGCCATTGAGAACAAACACTCTAAAGAAAACTGTGCCATTTAGAGTTTACATTGAGCATGTCTATTTCAGTTCTTCCAGGTCCTCGATTTTTTTTCGAGCGTACCGGCACCAGCTTCATAGGGTGCATAGAGCTAATAGATGTTGAATCTTTGGAACCAGCTTCACTAATCAACTGAACAAAGGCGTGAGTCCTTCTAACCACGGTACCTGCCGAGCTCTTCAAAGAACATGAACCAAGTTCACACTTAGTGTTCCTGGCACTCTTTTCACCTGCATCTCGGTTACACTTAGTGCTCCTGACGATCTTCTCACCTGCATCCCGATCAAGATGAAACCAAGAGGGACGACAGGGTCATCAAATAGGTTGCTGAACAGAAACTCCTGAACCGGCTCATCCAAAGTATGAGAAGTGGACTGATGAATTGGAGTAGAGAGACAAGACTCGTCATGAGTGCCATGCGAGCCCTCACCAAGAGGTGGGCCTTGTCACCATTAACCAAATCAAAGAGAGGTTCCTGAAGACTTCCCATCACAGGGCCTGTGGTAGTCTCAACCAGGTTGTGACTGGTACTCGAGCACTGACCGCATGAAGGTCAGGCTGACCTTCAAAAACCAACGCTTCCCAAAATATATAAATAGGTATTATGAGTGTTTTAGAGGAGAGATGAGTGGGGCAGATCACCAGCTCCCTGTAAAGATTCTTCCGCTCCTGATAACCGGTGTCCTGTTTTGGTCGAATTCGAGTTTATACAGTTTTCACCTCCCATTTTCAGCCCAATAACTCTATACCTTCATTGTACCTAATATTGACCCAATATCTATGCGCATCAATAGATTACAAACTCTTTCCTTAAGAATAAAATAGATTACAAACTCTTTCCTTCAAAAAAAAAAAGATTACAAAGTCTTAGTGCTCTATCGAATATGGGTGAAGATGAATTGACACACTTCGTTTTTCCATTTTTCAGCTTTCTTGTCTTTTATTGGACATATGTCCAGGTCCACACCCTCTCCTCCCTCCTTTACGGCGCGTTTGTATCCCGTGCTGCATCCGCAGTTTGATCGCGGGCGTGTCACTCACGTTCATGGTGTCCTGTAGAACAGACAAAATGCACTATTCCTCTCTATCAATCCTCTTCAAAAACCATCTGCATTTTTTCCATAAAAGAGAATGGGAACAGAAGATTCTACAAATTCAGCATCGGTAGATGCCCCGGCCCGTGCCTTTTTATTAGAAAAAAAGGGTCCCATGCCTTACTCTTTTATATCCATCAGCTAATTAATCTCCCATCAACCGAATCTTCAAACTTTTGTTAGGTGAATCTTCAACTCGGTTCAACTCATCCCCTATGACATCTCCATAGTCATGCTTCATATGGGATCTTATTGATGCAAGTTGTTTTGATCAACGATTCAGCATAGTTAAGTTGATAGGAATCAACCCTTGCTTGACAAAAAAAATCTGATTTTTTTAATCAACAAATTTTGACATGTTTATAACTGTTCATTTTTTAAACGCTAAAAAATTCTGCACATGTTGGATTCTGTCTATTCAAATGCCAATATGCACTAAATGGACCATGTAGATCACATCTATGAGGTTAGATTTGAACAAAGCAACTTACATCAGTGAGATCCCAAGATGGGGTATGATCTGATATTTCATGACAGGTTTCCTACGGATCTCGTTCTCAAAAAGCGTGGTTTTAGCTTTCCCAGCTAATGTTCTCTATGCTTGCATTTACTCTAGACATGCACGTTCGTCAGGTTGCGCTCATCAGGGTTGCGTTCATCAGGTTGCGTCAAACTGGGATTCCTTGTCGGACCTTAGGAGTGTAATTATTGCACAAAAATCATGGCTTCAAATTTATCTATATATGGTGCTGCTTTGTGTTGATCAGATGGTTTGGCTACAGAGGAATAACCATAGACACTCTGGACCCATTCTTCAACCCACCATTATTGCTAATGCATCTAAGAGGGGACTCCTTGTCCGACTCGGCTTCAGAAAGTTTGATGTACCACAATTTCTGCGCTGTAAATTTTCATCTTCTAATCAGCATTGAGTGGCCTCTCCACTCCTTGCTGTTGTGGTAAATTTAATACATTCAAAATATTTTTCTCTCAAAAAGAAGATAAGGATGAAGTAAGAGATGAGTGGTGGAGAATCTCATACATCCAATTTGAAACCTGCAAATGTTGATCATGAACAAACAACTAAAACTAAAGTTTAGCATTCCTTGATATCCAGTTTTCTACAATAGTGAAACATAAACGTGCTTGGTGCAACTGTTTTGAGGAAAAAACATCTATAATTATTCATGCTTAGTGCATTAGGAGCATTTTTCTAGCAAGCAAGAAAGCAATCCTAAAATTTTAATGTCTAAGGAGCCAGTTCACATGGGTTTTGAAAACACCTTCAATAGGCATGGTTAGGTGATCGGGCGGAGTACTTTACAAAGCACTCAAACCACAAAAAAAAAACTACAGAATATCGCTAAGGCGTCAACGATTTTCTGTGTAAAATACAAAAAAAAAACTCAATGCATCGAGTGATTTTGTGTAAAACACAACAAAAAATCTCTAGACGTACAATGATTTTTTGTGTTTTGTCTGGCCCGAGTACTTTGTAAAGTACTCAGACCCCCGATTATTAACCGAGCAGATCCAGCGTATTCTCTAGATAAAGATCATGTTTGTAACATTGGTAACAATGGTAACAACTTACACCAAATCAGGAGGGATAATGAGGATGGTAATAACTTGCACCAAATCAGGGATAATGAGCACAGAAAGGAAGTTACCTAAAATCTTGAAGAGGATAGCAAGGAAGCTGTTAACAAAAATCTTGGAAAGCCTATTAACGAAAATCTTGGAAAGCATTCTGGAGGGATTAGCTTTCCTTATCCGACTAAGGCTTTCTCTAATCCTTGTAATGGCTGACGTCTTTCTATGAACTCTCTCCATATGTTCAATTTGCTGCTCAATGATGAATAAGAATAATGAGCGTAGTGAGGTCTTTGCCGTGGACATAGGTTTTGACGAACCGAACCATGTATATTCTTTTGCGTTGTGTAGCTTCTTTATATTTTCTTTATGATATCAAAGCTAAGGTTTTGAAGTGAAGATCTGTGAGTTTGCTTCTTATTTCAGCCATGGCTGCTTCATCTAGCTCTGCTGTAAGTTTGACTTATCATTATCCCTCATCCTTGAACATTTCAAGTTTTGTTACAATCAAGTTAGGGCAGTCAAATTTTATGCTTTGGAAGACCCAAATGATGACTCTCATAGAAAGTCAGGATATGCAAGGGTTTCTTGATGATAGAACACCTATGCCACTAGCCATAATTGTCAATATTTCTAATCCTTCTAAACAAATTATCAATCCGCAATTTGTTGCTTGGCACCGATCTGATCGGCTGCTTAAAGGATGGATCACTTGCTAGGTCTTATTGTGGGGCTTGAGACCTAAAAAGAAATATGGTCGACCTTGGTTGACGCTTTTGCCCAAGATTCACAAGAGAGAATTTTTTACCTCACTCACATGATGACTGCGCATAAGAAATGATCAGATTCTATTGATGAATATGTTCACAAGTTTAAAGCCATTTGTGATGATTTAGCTGCAATAGGGAAACTCGTTGAAGATAAAGAAAAAGGATTTTTGGTTTTTACAAGGACTCAGACAAGGGTACGAGTCATTTGTTACCTCTATGGTAAAACTGCCAGTCCCTCCCTATAAAGAAATTGTCACTCTTCTTCAAAGTTTTGAAGTTCAAAATAAGATCTATGAAACCAACAGTCAATCTCACACTACCTACTATGCACAACGTGAGCAAAATAAAAAAAGAGGTGGATATCAATACCGATTTAACTCTAGAGGTCGGAGTTTCATTCACGGAGGAAGTAATTTTGGTGTCAACAATTATGGAGAAAAGGAAAATGCTGAAATTCAAAACAAAGGAAAAACAAATGTTGTTGTTTGTCAGATCTGCAAAAAGAAGAATCATACCGCTTTAAAGTGTTACAATCGCTTCAATCACTCATTCCAAGCTGATGATGCTCCATACGCTCTTGCTGCCTTAACAATGAAAGAAAGTCAAGACGATAAATGGTTTGCCGATAGGGGAGCCACCACACATATGACTGAAAAAGCGGGTAAACTCAAGAACTTGACTTCTTATCATGGAAATGTATTTGTTATTGTTGGAAATGGTGAAAAAAATCCCTATTACGTATATTGGAGAGGCAAAGTTTTCATCAAAAATCCCTTTGAAAAATGTTCTCTATGTGTCCAGTCTTAAGAAAAATCTCATTTCTGTGAGCCAACTTACTCATGATTTGCCTGATTCTTTTGAATTCACTATGGCTGGTTGTGTGTTAAAGGACAGGAGGACGAAAAAAATAATGGCGATAGGCAGTGAACACGGTGGCCTCTATGCTATGGACGCAAGTGATGGATAACATGCTGTCTACTTTTTCTCTCGGTTTAAGCATGTTTCTAAAAATAAGTGGCAAGAGCGTTTGGGTCATCCCCAAATGAGCATCATTGCCCATCTTAGAAATAAGCATTTTATTGATGTTATTTCATGCAAAGAACATAATTCTATATGCTCAAGATGTCAGATGGGGAAGGCATGCAAATTACCCTTTCTTGACTCCAATAAAATAAGTAGTGAACCTTTTAACAAAATTCACAGACATTTGAGGGCCAACGCCGATGAAATCTCGTGATCACTACAACTATTATACTATTTTTGTTGATGGTAAAACCAGATTCACTTGGCTCTATCCTTTGAAGAAAAAATCATTTTTTTGATGCATTTGTTCATTTTAACAATTTCATTGAAAGGCAGTTTGAGAAGAAAATAAATATTTTTGAAAGTGATGGTGGTGGCGAATTTGTAAATGACAAACTTGTTTTATATTTGGAAGGACTTGGTATAAAACAACAAATCTCTAGTCCAAAACCCCCCGAGCAAAATGGTAAGGCCGAAAGTAAACATAGAAACATCACAGAGTTGGGATTGACGATGATGTGTCATGCTAATATTCCAAAGAGATTTTGGGTTGAAGTTTTTTCTACAGCAGTATTCATTATCAATCGTCTTCCATCGACTACTCTTAATATGTACTCTCCATATTTTTAGCTCTATGGTAAAAATCCAATACATTCTAGCATGAGGATTTTAGGATGTCAGTTGTTTTCCTTATTTAAAATGATATGCTAATAACAAGTTCGACCCCAAGTCGTTGCCTTGTATCTTTATTGGATACAACTCGCAATATAAAGGATATAAATGTTATCATCTTGGCACCAGGCAAATCTACATGTCAAGGCATGCCATTTTTTATGAAAACAATTTGCCTTTTAAAGATCCTACCTCTCTCTACAAGAATGACGTAGTGAAAAATAAATTTTCTTCTTTTATGATTGGAAAAACTTTGTTGGAATAAGTCAGGAAGATCTTATCTCTTCTTCATATTTAGATCCTTGAAAGAATGTCTATTCAAATGTTTCTCCTACTTGTGAAAATGATTCTCACCATGAAGAGCACTCTCCCAGTTTTCCACATCTCATTGAGGAATCACATGAATCTCAAAATGACATTGGAAGAGAAGATCAAAGTCATTCTAATAGTCTTGAACTTAACAATAAAAGACACCATGAAGATGCTTACACTGCACCCTCTCAAAGTCGAACTATGGTTACTCATGGAATGATCGGCATATTTAAACCAAATCCCAAATATGCCAACATCCACATAACTTAAGCATCCATTCCAAGAGAGCCCAACAACATCAAAGCAACTATGGCTCACTCCTGTTGAAAGATGACTATGGATGAAGAAATTGCGGCACTTAATTCCAATAACACTTGGGATCTTCTTCCTTGGCGTCCTAATATGAATGTAGTTGGATCAAAATGAGTTTTCAAATCCAAACTCAAATTTGCTGAAAGTCTTAATCGACTTAAGACTCAATTAGTTGATTGTGGCTTTACCCAAGTTGAAGGTATTGATTTCAAAGAAACCTTCTCTCCTGTTATTAGACCTGCCAGTATTTAGCTTATTATCACTGTGGCCACTGTCAAAAAATAGGAAATTTGTTAACTTGATATAAAAAATGTTTTTCTTCATGGGACGCTTCATGAAATTGTTTATATGCAACAACCACCTAGTTATGAAGACTTGAATTTTCCAACTCATGTTTGCAAACTAAGGAAGTCTCTGTATGGCCTTAAACAAGCGTCTCGAGCATGGTTTGAATGGTTAAGTGATTTTTTTACTTCAGTATGGCTTTCAAGGCAGTGTTTCAGATCCCTTTATGTTCACATATCATTTGCATGGAGAGTGTCTTATCCTTCTTGTATATGTGGATGATATTGTGCTAACGGGTAGTTCCGAGCTTGTGAACAAATTCATAAAGCATTTCAAACTTGAGTTTCTAGTCAAGGACATGGGAAGACTTTAATTTTTTCTTGGAATAGAAGTTATTTATGCTCATGAAGGCCTTCTTCTATATGTCAAACCAAATATGCGCTGGATATTCTTGAAAGGGCTCAAATGCTTGATTGCAAGCCCATGAGTACTCCCATGGCAACCAAAATGAAGAAGACTCACGATAACGAGAAAAAAATTGGCAACCCGACTTTGTATCACACCATAGTAGGAGCACTCTGGTACTTGACTATCACAAGACCAGAGTTGTCCTTTTGTGTCAATTTTGTGAGCCAGTTCATGCATGAACCAACTGAACGAAATTTTTAGGTTGTCAAGTGCATTCTTCGATATGTCAAAGGGACCGTGGATTTTGGCATTCACATATCATCTCAAAGTTCCTTAGATCTCTATGCCTTTTCTGATGCTGATTGGGCTGGATGTCAATTCTCTAGAAGATCCACATCCGGATATTGGACATTCCTTGGAGAAAATTGCATATCATTGAGTGCCAAGAAGCAAAGTATTGTGGTCTGATCTAGTGCTGAAGTCAAATATCGATCCATGGCTTCTAGAGCAGCTGAGCTTACATGACTTTTAAGTATTATTCGAGATATCGGTATAAGTGTTACTCATGCTCCTATCTTACACTGTGACAATTTGGGTGTTCTTTATATGAAGGTAAATCCAGTTTTCCACAACCGCTCTAAGCACATTCAAATTGACTTCCACTATGTTCGAGAAATAGTAACCTTTTGGCAATCTCATCACCAAGTTTGTTACATCTGACAAACAACTTGCTGACGTCTTTACCAAACCTTTGGGAAAGACAGTTTTTTACTCTAAGAAACAAGCTCGGGCTTTGCAGTGGACTTCGTTTGACAGAGAGTATTAATCAAGCAGATCCTGCATATTCTCTAGATAAAGACCAGGCTGGTAACAATGGTAACTACTTACACCGAATCAGGAGGGACAATGAGGACGGTAACAACTTGCACCAAATCAGTGATAATGAGCACAGAAAAGAAGTTGCCAAAAATCTTGAAGAGGATATCGAGGAAGCTGTTAACGAAAATCTTGGAAAGCATTCTCAAGGGATTAGCTTTCCTTATCCGACTAAGGCTTTCTCTAATCCTTGTAATGCCTGACGTCTTTCTATGACCTCTCTCCATGATTTTAATTTGCTGCTCGATGATAAATAAAAATAACGAGTGGAGTGAGGTCTTTGCCGTGGACGTAGGTTCTAACGAACCGAACCACGTATATTCTTTTGCATTACGTAGCTTCTTTATATTTTCTTTACCGATCACTGGATCTGATCTGCACCTTGAATCGTCGTCATGAAAAAAAAACAAACAATACGCCCCAGTGCAGCTGCTTAAATAATTTAAGAATGGCAAAAGGAAAGAATACCATATCACTTCTATCCACCTAATTCCATCTCTTAACCGTTTCTTTTGAATGAAAGTTTAACCAAAATGTCATCTCATTCACGAGTCATATGGTAACAGCTACCACCTGCCCTTAACTTAATAAGCACTAATTTCTAGGCCTCCTTCACATGGTCACTGGGATGATAAACTAATACGACGTAGATGGAAATTTGTCTTGCAGTCACTTTTGTACGTACTTGTAGAGTGCTAGGATAAATATTTGTCAGACATTTTACCGTGTATGGAAAAGGTGGTCTGAGATTTCATTTGGTAAACAAAGTTTGGCCCACCTTGTGGTCAACCTCAGAACCAAAGCTATTTGGTATCCTTGTAAAAGATAAGGTGATGATTGATGACCATGAGTATGGGACATCAGCTACCTGTCTACCATAAAGACATTCTGTTGTTGCTAGGGCGAAGTAATTAAGCGAGCCCAATGAACCGAACAGAGGGTGTTCAAGCACGACTTGTTTTTGTAGCGAGCTGAGCTCGAGTTCGTGGGATGCCCGAGTTAAATGAGCTGAGTTCGAACTTGATTATTTAAAAAATGTATTTTTGAAAATTAAAAATAAAATTTTTAGCCTCTAAACCTACTGAGCCAAGCTCAAACTGGCTCATTTATAAAATAAATACATTGTTACAATGCTATAACTAGTAAGATTTTAACTCAAACTTATTGCCTGTAAGCCAAATACTTCTACCATCTATACTCCATTATATATATAATACATTTTTTACTACTTAATAAGCTTATACGAGCCCAGCCTGACACTCGTTGTTCATGTTCAGCTTGTCGAGATTTTTTTTTATGAGAGAAAAATCATAATAATATATTAAGATTGAAAGAATTGTAGACTCTTCAGAGAGGAGGTCCATCCTGCCGAGCAAGTTTGTCTTCGTGTTATATGTGAATTGATGGTTAGGCTGCGTCTTAAGTGTCCATCTACAGTCATAGATTCTCTAATTGGCACCAGATTTATCTGGCTTTGATTTTGTGTTGCTTTCTAAAACTGTTATGCATCCTTCTTGTTCTATACTTGTGTGATATCTCATCACTCAACATCTTTATGTGAAAATTCTTTCAATCAACAATACTGAAGTATTTTTCCTTCAAAAAAAAAAATTTGTAACAAATGTGGTAAGAGTGATGAGATATCTTTTTTTGAGAGAAAGTGTTCATTCAGATTTCAGGAAAAACAGAGTGCCGAACAGGTGACGAGCAGTCACTAAAGTTCCTAGTACAGTCATAAGAGTGATGAGATATCGCCCAAATAGGAAGAATATAGCAAAGTAATTTAGAACCAGGTGCGCCGCAGGCGAGTCAAGGCTGCTGAATGAGGCGCCATTTTATTTGAATCCTTTGAGCCAAATCCCATTTTGCCCTCTTTCTGATGCTATCCCTGGTTGAGACTGTTAGATCATTTTTTAGATCACGCAGTTTCACAATCATCGTCATGATATAAAACATGATATAAATCATAATATGCAGCAGAATACAAATCATGATTTTCAGCAGATCGAAACAGAAACAGGGAGCATGCATGTCGGGTTCCGCACTACACCAAAATTCAGACACAAGCAAATAGACAAACAGTTGCATAGAATACAATAAGAACAATGAAAACATGTTAATACTGTGTAAAAGGATAAGGCGTACGAAAGTACTCCCCTTAGAGAAGATTCGCTCCCACATACAGTGCAAACAGAGTTCGGCGTCTTGGATCTGTCGTAACCCCAACCCTAACCATGCTTTTATAACCCACAAACGGTTACAAAGCGTGGAGAGAACCCGTTACGGAATCTAAGGAGACGTGACCCGTTAACGGACTTCGAAGAGTCGAGATCCATTACGGAATCTGAAGAGCCATAATGGGCACGAACTACGAGGTGTCGTGACCCGTTATCATTTCTCATAACCCATTGAAAAATCCAAATATCCACAAAAACTTTGGGCAAAAAGGTACTTTGGTCTTGATTGGACATGACCCTAAAAGTGCCAATTACCCGAACCCAAACTCGGCCTGGTTCGGCACGGCGGGCGATTGCACACGAGCGTGTAGTAGTCATCCCAACCTCTTGTTCTCAAGAACAAGTGTAAGAGTTTACATGTGGGTTATAAACCCCACAACAAACTCAAACAAAATCAATATGGGATTATTCCACGTCATCAAAACCAACCTTCTCCAAAAAGAAGGGAAACAACCCACGTTTCATATTTGAATTCTCCCTCCCCTCCCTTCTTACACCTAACAGAGACTACCCCGATAAAAACCCTGCTGTTTCTTTCTAGTTATACTACTAGTCTCCAGATAATCAAAATTCAGCATCTCCATATGAACAGCAATTTGGTACCCTTTGAGCTGACTGTCCTTGCTAAAGATCAGCAATGTCTGCCCAGCTTAATTAGCCGCACCTCACCCCACGTAGAATTGAACATATCTTGTTGCATAAATTCACAACTCCAAAAGAGGTGCAGGGCTGTTTCCTCTTGTGAAAGCACATGATGCATCTACTCGGGAGGTGAAAACCTTTTTTTCTTACGAACCTGGTCTGTGAGCAGTTTATCTATATGAGTCATGCTGTGAATGACCCCCGAATAGGACGACCAGTCCCCCATACTGCACCCTTAGGAAGCCACTGTACCGAAGGATGGCCTAGCATAGAGTAGCAGCCTAGCAGGACACAACGGTGAACTCCCCTTTAGAGTTAAGCTTGAGGCTTTGTATTGGATAGCAAAGAGGAAAGAAGACTGTTCAAGTTTTCTTGTCCCCTAATCATGGTTGGGACATTCAGCTCAGGAGAGATCCTAATGCCCTTGTGTTGGAGAAATGGCTTAAACTTATTTAAGGTCTCTGGCCAATCCAGCTGAAAGGAGAAATAGAAGCTTGCCGAGATTTCACGAGTTTGAATGAGCCCTTTATGAGCTGAACACAAGCTAACACTCTAATCTCATTTCACAGCAAGTCGTTGCAAAAGGTATACATGGGATTTTATGCATCTCTATTTTTGGAAAGATTTGAAAAATGGATACTTGAAATGGGTTTTTGAAAATGAATCCAGGTTTAGACTTGAGAGACAAGGGGTCCAATTCTTCAAGAATGCGAGTCGTTCCTCCTATAACATTTGTCTTACACGCATGATATGGTGTACCTCGATCCAATCTCCTAAAAAAGAAAGCGAGGTTGATGGTGTGGGGGCACCACCAACACTCAAAAATATAGGAAAATACAAAAATTAGAGATAAAACACATTATTCCAATAAATAAAATAAAATAAAAATAAGTAGAAAATAAAACTTACCATGAGCTTAGGTAGCCCTCCTAACGATTCTGACGAGCACGATGAATTCAACAGAGTTTTCATAGGATTAGGACTCTAAATGGTTTAGGTCCTACAGAGTGATCATAGTGGGGGTCATGGATCTAGACCTAGGGGACGCTAGTGGGCTCAGCAAGGTGAGGGCGCAGGGCTAAGGTGATCACTCACAGTGGTAGCACTCTCACTCCCATAAACTAGACTCCATATGCTAGATCATAGATGCTGAAAAGGAGAGAAAACTCTTATTTATAAGTTTTTTGTTGTTTCTAGACCTAGGTATCTAGATTTTGAAGTGGCAGACTCTGATTGGCTAGCAGATTTCTTAAAAGGTAATAAATATGCTTTGTGGTGGGTTATGATGATAGGTTTTGACTTATGAAAAATCCTATCACGAAATCTAGGGGTTTTGAAAAGTTTTGGTAAGGCTTGGTTCAAACTAAGAAACTTTGTTTTATGATAATTAGTTTAACGACAAGTCAAATTGTCTAATTTTTGGCCTTCTATTGGCAATGGGGAGACCTCTGACGACAATTGGTTTGAGTCTAATGATATTTGACTTGTCTTTAGACAGACATGCTTAGACTACTATGATAGATTAAATTGCGTTGATAATATCTCCATAATCGTGTATCTTTTTTAGGTGAAGTTTAGTGCATTGGAAAGCAAATATCTTATCATATTGTGAATTAAAAACTAAATTCGGTCAATTTGAGGGTCCAAATCAAACTTTAAATGGACCCCACCTAAAAATAGGTTTTCTCGGTTGTGAAAATGTCTTGTTTTGGTAATAATTTTGTGCTTCAGTATCCAAATGACCTGATTTTTATCTTATTGGAAAGCTAAGACAGTCTAATTTCAATTCCTTTTGAACAAAATCTTGAAGATGTCATCTTGTAAGCCAAAAATATAATAAAATTTAAGAGTATGTTGAAAGAAACTTGGGGCTACTGACTTTTCAAAATACAACTCTTAACATAAGACAACTATATCAAAATTTGAGGTGTCTACAAATTGACCATTTTGTTATTGAGCGTTCGAAGATCGTTCAATGTCAAGGTAGATACACTTATTTTATAGAAATGATAATATTGGCTCCAAAATCAAATCCATTTTTAAAAGTATTTTAGATGAAGATAAAGACAAAAGTGCAAATATATAGTTTAAGACATGTACGTAGCCTAACGTGAGAGTCTCTCTATGATACTTTTGTATACAGGTGGAGAGCTCTGGGCTAAACAACACTGTGCAGAGATTAAGCTAGTACCTTGTTTTATGCAAGGGCCATCCTTGAACTCTGTAGACGAGTAGGTATCTCTCTCGAATGTAGTCAACAAGATATGAAACAAGTGCCTTGTCACTTAAGCTTGCATATACAACAAATAATTTTTTAAGAATAAGACTCATTTTGGAAAATAGATGACATAAAAGACAACCTTTTTTTCAAAATCTTGAAAAAGTCATTTTGTCTTGAATGATGATGGAAATTTAGAAAAGTCATAGGGAAATGGGCAAGGAATGCACACTCCTTGGGTTCTTTGATTACTCTAGTGGAACAACCTAGAGACCTTATGCCCATCTATCTATTAGGATGATCATAAGATGAGTCTCGTAAGCTTTATGAAGGAATCGATACATAATGAAGGAATCAATACATACCTTTATCTTGTCAAAACGGAAGCGTGAGAGGATCTTCTATGCTTGCTTTTGCTCAATGAATGCACACCCTCACTTGGAGAGAACGACAGATTCACGATCCAAGTGTTCACTATGTTGATTCACCACAAAGACAGATTCACTGTCTTGTTCTTCTCTGTATTTTTCCTTTACACTGTGCACAAATCTCTCTATTGAGATCTCTCTCTCTCAAAGACACAATGCACGGTCACCCACTATGTACCTGCGTACACAGTGCTTTCTCTTTCTCTTAAGCACACAAAGGCCCAGCCTTTGTGTCTTCCTGTGTCTCACACAGTCTGTCAGATTTTTTTTTCACTATCTTTCTCTATCTGTGTATATCCTCTTCTCTGCTCTTCATGCATATCAGAAATCCCTAGAAGAGGGGATAGTGGGCGGTTATCAAACCACCTCTTTCTCAAATGGTGGGCCGGGTTCGGATCTTGCCCATCATGGGCGGACCCGGTACCCAACCCAATATTCTCTCACTCGCACATGCATGATGGGAAGAGATCTTAGAAAAATGAACATCAAACATGTTCTTATGGCGAATAACATAGTGTATACATACTGAAAAATGGATCGTGCGACCCGTGAGCTTAGAGAGTGGAGGCATATTATGTACTGGTTAGTGTAACATAATAGCCTAAACCTGCAAACAATAAGATAACACAAAGTATACCTGCACAAGCCAGGTAAGAAGCTCACTGTGTCCTAGATCAAATACATTTTTTACATTCAAGCATACTGAATCCCTCTGCACATTTTATAGTGCTAAGCTATGCTAGACAAGGCATTTTCATTATGTCAGATGTTTAATCATAAACCCAACCATCCCCAGGATGTGGTAAAATAAGATAGCTTTTAACATGTGCATAATCTGAAAATGTCAAATGATCTTCCTTTTCAACTCTTATTCTTTGAATCAAGATAAGTTGTTTTCCCAGACATGTTCCTTTAGACCAAAATAGTCATGGCCTTAAGCAACATGCTACAGTAGCAACACTCATTTTTCTCCTTAAAATAAGGTCAAAAGTCAATAAAGAGACCAATATATATATATATATATCAAGGACTCACACAATGAAGAAATAGGGATCATTCTTTAAATTTTTTTGTGGTCAACTTATAGTTATGGTACGACATACATGGTATGACTTACGTATTACGTCAAGACAATCTCACTCTAGTGAGTGTATGCATACAACATTAATTCTTTGTCGTACAGATCTTTACTAGTTCAGTTCCTCCCTGAAAAACTAACTTGAGTCCTTCAAGATGCACATTCTCATGCAATGTCTATCCAAGTTCTCAGATCTGGTCAACCAGGTTACCCTTGACATTTAAATAGTAAGGTCGGTCTCTCTATATAGTTAAATATACACGAGACCTCATTCTAACCCAGTTAGGGCGATGTATCCCATATACGTATATATGACGAATATCATAACTCATTGTACTCTCACTCTTTTGAGTTATTATCACATGATATCCCCAAAATCCGACATTCTTATTAATTCAACAACCCTAGATTCAACAACCCTAGATTTTGTTACATCTCATCTCAGCCCACCCACAAGCAACATTTGAGACGATAAATCTGTGTGAGAAGATTTATTTCAAACCTGGTAGTATACTCATATAGATGTGCAACATACTATACAAAAATCATAGAAAGAAATATGAATAACATTAGCATATCAAATCTTACAAATACCCATAGATTTTACATGTTTAATATAAGAATTTCGATAAATTGGCTTAGTAAAGGGATCTGGCACCATATCTTGGGTATTAACATATGCCAAGGCAACCATGCCTTTAGATACAATATCGCGCATATACTTGCATCTCGTGTCAATATGTTTGGTTCTATTGTGAAACTTGGGATCCTTAGCAAATGCAATTGTCGCTTGATTATCACAGAATAAAGTCACTGGCAGTTTTGCTTCAGAAGTTAATCCCAAATGTTTGATGAATCTTCTTAACCAAACATATTCTTGCACTGTGAACGAGCCTGCAACAAATTCAGCTTCCATTGTGGACAAGGCTACACACGTTTGCTTTTTGCTACACCAAGATATAACACAATTGTTCATCAAAAACACATAGCTAGATGTAGACTTACGCTCATCAGGGTCCCCACCCCAATCTGCGTTCGTATAGCCTACCACACGCATGTTACCACTATGGCAGCAAAGAACTGAATTCAATGTACCTTTAAGATATCTCATAATCCTCTTGATAGCCTTCCAATGGGATTGTCCTGGATTAGCTTGATATCTACTCATCAACCCTACTGCATAACATATATCAGGTCGGGTGCACATCATAAGGTACATAAGGCTGCCTACTGCACTGGAGTAAGGTACTTTAGACATAGCTTTTATTTCTTTAGATTCCTTTGGATACATCTTAAGATTTAAATTATTCTTCTTTGCAATAGGAGTATCTATGGGTTTACAATCTTGCATATGAAATCATTCTAAGACCTTTTTTATATATGACTCTTGTAAAAGAGAAAGAAGTGTAACACCCCAACTTTTTATAGTAAAAATTTTTGGAGTAAAATTTTTTTTTTTAAATAGCGGAAGTGACAAGTCCAAGCGTCGGGCGAGTTACAGGTAAGCCAGAGAGGTACTGAAATCATTTCATTCATTTATTAAAGCATTAAGTACATCTCATAAATGGAAATACAAATCTAACTATTCAGAGTTTAAACAGGAAACACTGAAAAACTGAGATCTCTTGACTACTTCCAAATACGACGCCACGATGCTCCAATTATGCGTTACCTGAAAAAATTTAATGCAGAAGGGTCAGACTCCCCTGTCCGCGTAAGAAGTATTATATTTATATGTTGTTCTCAGTGTCCTGTGTACAAATATGTGCAACATTTGCAAATATCATAATTGTAAAGTTTCAGGCAATATAACTTGCTAAGAAGGAAAATTCTACTAAAATAGGCATGCTTTCTACTTTGCTATGAAACTAGAAAATACCAGGTGTGTGTTCATTTTTACATGCACTATGTGTTTTTATCATTTACAAGATCCACTACAAGGATTACAACATTTATTCACAAACATCTACGAGAATAATATAAACATTTTATGTTTATCTTTCCATTACCCTATGGGTACACATAGGCATTCGACATCGTATTCTATCCTCTCCAAGGTAGATCATGGGTCCGGTAACATATACCGTCTTTCAGGTATACCCAGAGCCCGAAGAATCCGGTAACATACACCATCTTGCAGGTGTACCCATAATCTCGAAGGTTTTATTGTTATATTTTTATTTAACAGTTTCTATATAACCATGTGCGAGCTATCACACCACGAGGATTTCCAAAATCCTGAACCCGACTCGGGTTCACATACATTGTATGCATTTTAAGGTTCGGGTGCTATACACACCATCAACATAGCATTTCTCGAAATATGGCTCGACTCGGAACCCACAATTACGTATTTGTTTATGAGCTATGGCGTACACATTTGTACCCGTTAACAATGCCATCCATGTGGCATGGTTTGCTTGTTTTGTGATTATATATATATATATATATATATATATATATATATATATATATATATATATATATATATATATATATATGTTTTAAAGTGCCCTTACTAAGGTCACAAAGACTCGTCGCAATAAGTCTTATTTATCATTCATATCCACATCTCTTTCTTTATGTGTACATGGATTGAAGTCACATAGACTTCCCACACCCCACATCGGGTTGCCCTAAGCACACCCGAGTCGTGGCCATGTGGCCATCGCCTCAAACTGATGCCAAGAACAACAATACCAACTATGGCTTCAAAACTACAGCCACACCATATCAATGGGACCTGTAGTTCATGTTGGACCAGTGGGATCCAGCCGCATCCGCAAGACAATGGTCTGACCCGCATATCGTGAGACGTACTGAGTGTCGGCCCAACGTGCTCCACCTGCACGCTGATGATGTGGACCCAGCGACCCTATTGGTGGTCTGCTGCCAAGAGTCGTAGAACAAATCCGTTAGGGATCGGTGATAACCACTGCACCGATGTGGTTCAGCCCGGCTTGACAGGGAGCCGATTGGTCAAAATGGGTTTGATCTGTCTGGTCATCCTTTCCAAGTCAGGAACGTTGCTAACGTTTAGAATAGTCTCAACCCATTTGTCCTTCATTTGATCATCAGGGCTAACGTTTTAGGAAAAGGAACTAGAGTGGGTTCTCATGTACCTGCTAATCCCATACCGAACCAGACTAATGGGTTCAACCACCTAGGTGCAGATTCACCATGCACAGTCCTACATTAATAGAAGTAAATGATGAACTAAACGATATAGTTTGTTTGTTTGTTTGTTTTATATATATACCATCAACACTTTCGTTCTCATAGAACGTTGATACATTACCCAGACACGTCAGGTAACTACGCTGGACCACCCGATATCGTTTTCCTCCTTTTGATAGATCCTGTGAGTGTGTGGGTGGTGAGTGTTCAGACTTATGCTTTCAACAATTTAAAATTTTGAGAAAAACAAACAGGTGAGACAAAAATGAATCTCGGTAACCACACAACAACATCAATACCTCTAACACATGGGTCTCATGTTTTGTTTTGTTTTTCTGCATACAACTAGGTGTTTTTACTAAAAAAAATTACCAGATCACTAATAAGAATATTGGCACCCAATAAACGAAAATGAAAGAAATGATGGGCAAAACAATCCAGACCCATCTTTTCAATCGTTACTTCAACTATGTCATAGTCATACATAGAATACCATTGTATTTTTCAGATAGACCACCGACTTTTGAATACATTGCAATAAGGTACATGTTGAAAAACATTTCGAAGGTTAGTAGATCGTTGTCTCATGGTCACGCAATTTTTTTTTTCTTAATAGCGTTGCAAACATGTCTACTACCAGCATTTTCAAAAAAAATTCTAACAATCTGATAACGTTCATAACAGGTTTGACATTTCAGTGAAAACATCACAACATTATTTTTTTTTTTTTACCATGTGGGATGTTTTATAAGAGGTCATTTTTTTTTTTATACATCATATGTGGTCTGCATCTAAAAGTGAATGTAAAGCTGACATTACAGCCCATGAAATGACTAATCCACATATCAGAAGGACTCAATCATACTTACCCAGATATGTTGGTATTTCAAAGCATCAACCAACATATAATGTCTACTTTCTCAGTACCCCAATTTAATATTGGGTTTCTGTCTTTCTTTTCTTTTTTTTTTAAGCGACGCACCAGATCACATGCTTACTTGTAACAGCATCATGTGATCCCTACAGCCATCAAGTCGATGGTTGTTGGTTGTGCTCCCATAGTTCGTCATTTAAACGAACTGAAGGTTCGGCCCACGCCCAATCATGTTTCCTAACACCTACAAACGCCCGTGTCGATGTTGTTGTGCATACTTAAAATTGACGACACTACAACATATTTGTGTTGCAGGCCATCAAACACGTACATATCAAATAAAACACCCCTTACCTTGTTCGAAGCTTCAACCGACAAAAATGGTGGGTTCCTTCGTCAAGTTGGAGCGACACCTCTCCACAAGGAAGAAGACTCCCACGTCCAGCTATGGAAGTTGATCTCCAAGAGAGAGAGAGAGAGATATGTCCAGCCGTTTTTCCCTTTTTCCCCCATTTAATCTCCTTCCCTATTTAGGGAAGGTTTTGATTTTCAAAAAGAAAACCAACCTCCAGCCCACGTTAGTGTGGTTTGTTTAAAAATTTCCAATATTGCCCCCATTTACCTCTTTAGCAAGGTAATTTTCAATGTTGCTTTATGGGTACCCCTTCATCCCATTTGGTGGGATTCCACTACAAATGTGGAAACATGGAATGAAGAAGCCTAAGTAGTAGGATTGGCTAAGATCCCACGTTTTTACCCTCTTCTTTATTTATTTTTTTTTCCACTAAAGTAAAAATTATCACTTTTCTTGTGCAAAAAGGGAAAATCCATGCACAGGGGTTTTTGAACTGGGGTCTCCAACCTAAGGGGTAATGAGCCCCACCACTTGTTCTATGTTGTTTTTCATTGCAAAGGGTGTGAATTAAATTGTATATAACCCTTTCAATTTCGTTCTGGATTTCATAAAAAAAATAATGTTTTTCACTTCTACGTGGGCGCATTGTGAGTTTTGAACTTGAGATGTAACTCCAAACAATCATGTAACCTACCACTACACAACACCATCACTTAGTGTTTACTTTTGCAAGAAAATTCCTTTTATGTCATATTTGGACGTTTTACCTTGTTGATGGATTTCTTCCATTTTCAAGTGGGTTTTTCACCCGTTGGTTCTAAACTTGCACTCTCTTACCATAAACGTGCTTTGGATCTCACGCTATTATCTCAAAAACCTTGGATTTCTCCACTTGGCCTCGTGAACTAGGTCGAATCATCAGATCTTACTAAAGTCCGGATCGAAGTACTCTTTCTAGTATTCGCTACCGGGTTAGCTCTACTGGCCCGCAAGCCTCAAAATCATATTGAATATTTCATAAACCATATTATTTCACATAAACACACATTTTTATTTCATTGAAAATTCCTTAAAATTCATGGGTTTTATAAGAACTCTCTTTGAACGATCTCTTTTAATATCTATGCCCAGCATAAATCATGCTTCACCCATGTCTTTCATTTCAAAATGAATAGACAATCATTCTTTAATGGTTTTTAGAAACTCTAAAACATTACTAGCCAATAAAATATCATCTACATATAAAGTTAGAATTACAAATTTTGGACCTTGACGCTTAAGATAAACACAGTGGTCATCATCAATCATAGCAAAGTCATTGCTCATGATGGTCTCATGAAACCTTAAATACCACTGTCTAGATGACTGCTTTAATCCATAAATAGATCGTTTGAGCTTGCATACTTTGCGCTCAAAGTCAGCAGTAACAAACCCCTCGGGTTGTTCCATATATATTCTTTCATCCAGTTTTCCATTTGGGAATGTAGTCTTAACGTCCATCTGATGTAATTCTAAATCCATAAGTGACACTATGGCTAACAAAAGGCGAATAGAGGTCAATTTGACCACAGGAGAGAATGTCTCTTCATGGTCTATCTCTATCATCTGTGTGTATCCTTTAGCAACCAAATAAGCTTTGTATCGCTTGATAGATCTATCAACATTCCTCTTAATATTGAGAACCCATTTTCTCCTAATAGGTTTTCTTCTTTTTGAAAGATTAACAAGATCCCAGACCTCGTTGGATGCCATGGATTTCATTTCCTCTTCCATTGCCTTGCGCCATTCATCCCTTTTAGAACAAGATAGAGCATCTCTAACACTCTTAGGTATCTCATCATCTTGGGGCATGACCGCAGAAGCTTTCCCTTTGATTTGGAATCTCCGGCGAGAAATTTTCTTCCTTGAACTCTTTCAAGTTGCCAGATCTTCATCAAAATCGATATCCACTTGAGTGTTACTCCCACTATTCAATAGTGGTATAGACACATCCTCTTGTGTCTCTAAGATATGATGATCAATCTCTTTAGATTGATTTTTATCATCCAATTCATAGAACTGGAA
This sequence comes from Nuphar pumila, assembly GCF_984573655.1. Lineage (NCBI taxonomy): Eukaryota > Viridiplantae > Streptophyta > Magnoliopsida > Nymphaeales > Nymphaeaceae > Nuphar > Nuphar pumila. The sequence continues at coordinate 7,050,423 of NC_143262.1, forward strand.
GTGACACTCTATTTCTCCTCTTTTAGGAAAGTCACTTTCAATAAACGTGGAATCTCTAGAATCTATCTCAGAAATACTCTCATCTGTATTCTCCCCTAAGAACACATATCCTTTTGAATGTTCACAGTATCTTATAAAGATACATTTCTTTTTCCTAGGACCTAATTTTCCATATTGATGAGAAATATTATGGACATATGCAGCAGACCCCTAGGGTCTGAAATAAGCCAAATCTGGCTTTCTATATTTCCATAATTCGTAGGGAGTTGAAAAAATAGATTTAGATGGTACACTATTTAATACATGAGCGGCAGTCAACAAAAAATCACCCCAAAAAGAAATGGGTAAATTTGCCTGAGCCATCATGGACCTAACCATCTCTAAGAGGGTCCTATTCCTCCTTTCTGCAACACCATTTTGTTGCAGAGTTTGAGGAGTAGTTAATTGTCTATCTATCCCTTTACCATCACACAATTCCTTGAATTGTTCGGATAGATATTCATGTCCACGATCTATTCTCAAGGCCTTGATCCTATGATCAAGTTGATTCTCTACCATGTTCATAAAGGATCTAAAGCAATCCAATGCTTCAGATTTATGTGTAATTAAATACACATGGCTAAATCGTGTATAATCATCAATAAAAGTGATGAAATAAGAGGCTCCATGCCTCATTGCCACATTTATTGGCTCATATATATCGAAATGAACTAATTGAAGATGATAGGTTGCTCTAATTGCCTTTTCAAAAGGCAATCGTGTTGCTTTTCCAGCAAGACAATGCTCACATATAGGTATTTCAATCTTCGCATGGGATCTCAAAAGACCCTCTTATGCGAGCCTATCCATTCTCTTTTGCCCTATATGTTCAAGTCAAGCATGCCATACAGATACATCCACATCCATATTACTAGCAGTTGAAACAAGAGAAAAACATTCATCACTAATATTCAAACTTATAAGTTTTGTGTCCAACACATAGAAACCATTCATCAAGAAACCAGAAGCAACTAAAGTTTGTCCACAAATGATGTCAACATTGACATCTCCAAACACAAGTTTATAGTTTAACATAGACAAAGCAAAATCTGAAATCAAATTTTATCGAATCTCTGGAACATGCAGAATATCATATAATAATAAAGATCGTCCTCCTCGCAAATCCAATTTGCAAGTCTTGATCCCTTTGACTTCTGCTCTAGTGTTATTCCTCAGGAACAACTACTTCGAACCAGATGGCATTTTCCTATATTTGACGAAGTTTATGTGGTCGTTGGTCATATGGTCGGTGGTTCCTAAGTCTACAATCCACATAGGATTAGATTCAATAATAACTACACAACTACAAATATTTGCACATAAAACATGAGTTATAAGAGAATGTACCTTCTTCTGCTCATGAGATTTACGAGCATAGTGACCCAAATTGCCACACTTAAAACATTTTGCATTTGCCTTATTTTTCTTGCTACTACGCTTCCCAGAGCATTGATAAGGCTTCTTTTTTTGCTCTTTGTCTTGTCCCTTCTTGTTACCCTTTTTGAACCTCCTTGGTCCATAAAATTTCTTCTTAAAAGATTTTGGCCTTTTAGAGCTTTCTGCCACATATCCCTTCATGCTAGATGATTGAGTCACTTCGAGACGATCATTTTCTAGCTCTACATGACAGACAATATCATCAAAAGTCTTAATACTTTCATTATGAGTCATATTTATTTTCATATGCTCCCAACTATGTGGCAGAGACCGAATCATAGCCTGAACCTGCTGCTCATCTGTAAGGGTATGTCCTTCACTATTAAGCTCTCTTATCATATTTGTCATCTCCCTGAAATGCTGGCTCATAGTGTGCTAAGGGGACTTCCTGTATGAATCGAGCCTGATGGTCAGCCTTTTTAGCTTTGTGACTGATGTTTTCCCAAACTTATCTTTAAGGGCCATCCACATCTGTTAAGCATTCTTATAATGCTCAAATTGACATATTATGTCATCTTGCATAGAACATAACATGGTGACATGCACAACAATATTCATGCGCTTTCATTTCTCATAGGTCTCCATGTCCCTATGAGATTGTGCCCCCATTACCAATTTCAGGTCGATCCATAGTATGGTTGAGAGCCTCTAAGGCCTCAGCCTCCTCCAGTGTAAACTAAATCTTTCTATGCCATATATCATAGTTATCACCATTCAATTTCTCAATCCGTGCTAAATCCATTTTGGATTTACTTGGTGCAACCATGTCCTTATAAAGTAAGAGTAAAAACAATGTGCAAATATGTTATTCAAGCATGTTATGACCTAATCATTAGCACATCTATATGCAGTTATAATCAGATGATTAGATAAGATATAATTTCCCTCAGGGCATAGAATCGAAAGCTCACTACGTTCACAATCATCTCCCACTTTCCCTAAGACAATTATATTTATCTAAGTTGTATTATGACTGTATAAATAAGATATCAACACATAGAGTAAGTACTTCCAAAGTACTTCGATCTCTTTATATAATCAATATGATTATATCACATGTATTCAAATTCAGAGAAAAAAATATTAAGTTATACGGATCCGGGTATCCCTGGCCTAGTAGTGGCTTAACTAAGGGAGTTTACGGCTCCAGCCACTAGCCATTGGCCTCGACCCACATGGACCCTGGACATGCCAGAGTTCGGCCCCCAAAAAAATTTCTTTAGCCCAATCGCAATACCCTAACCCATGGCCGGGGGGCCAGGCCTGTGGCCTGTGCCGCAGAGCCAGGTCTGGGCCTGCGGCCTGTGCCGCAGGGCCGGGTCTGGGCCTGCGGCCTATGTCGCAGGGCCAGGGGCTAGGCCTACGACCTGTGCCACAGGGCCGGGGCTAGGCCTGCGGCATGTGCTGCAGGATCTCACTTGGTCGGATCTTGGGATGCGGCCTCTGCCGTAGGATCTGGCCCAGGGCCGGGCCTGCGCCGCAGCAGCCCACCTGGTTGTAGCCCAGGTCTGCGACCTAGTCGCTGGGCTAGCGGCTGCACTGGCCCGCTTGACAGAGGGCCCATTATGTAGTCCTGCCATATCATACATGGGTCCAAGGTTGGACATGCGGTACTAGGGTTTTCGGGCAGGCCCGATAGTGGCCCCACAACGTGCGTTCACCATGAACGCATAATGGTGGATACGGGGATACATCCACAAGCAAAAAATAGCATAAATAAATGATGGCTCTGATACCAATGAAGGAATCAATACATACCTTTATCTTGTTGAAACGGAAGCGTGAGATGATCGTCTATGCTTGCTTTTGCTCAACAAATGCGCGCCCTCACTTGGAGAGAACGACAGATTCACAATCCAAGTGCTCACTACGTTGATTCACCACAATGACAGATTTACTGTCTTCTTCTTCTCTGTACTTTTTCTTTACACTGTACACAAATCTCTCTATTGAGATCTCTTTCTCTCAAAGACATAATGCACGGTCACCCACTGTGTACCAGCGTACACAGTGCTTTCTCTTTCTCTTAAGCACACAAAGGCACAACCTTTGTGTCTTCCTGTGTCTCACACAGTCTGTCAGATTTTGTTTTCATTGTCTTTCTCTATCTGTGTATATCCCCTTCTTTGCTCTTCACGCATATCAGGAATCCCTGGAAGAGGGGATAATGGGCAGTTATCAAACCACCCCTTTCTCAAATGGTGGGCCGGGTTCGAATCTTGCCCATCATGGGCTGACCCGGTACCCAACCCAACACTTTCTAATGGGTTCACACTACGTTAATTAGTAAAACAAACACATGAAAATTCATTAAAAATGTATAGGAGATGCATGAAGCTGCATGAAAAATGCCTAGAACAAGATAGGCCATGGTCAAACCAAAATTCATCTTGGATCTAATGACAGTTGTCCAGATGGTACGACAATTAACATGTCGTCAGATCTTGAATCTGCAGGTGCCCTTTCTTTTGGAAATTTTCCATCTTTTGTCAGACAAGTCTGATAACTTCTATCTAAACATTGTCTAACGATAATTCATTTCCTGCCAAAGCCTTCTGACAACAAGTTCAGTTTTCAGGAAAGTTTTCTCTTCTCTAGGAGTGTCTGATGACAGTTGAAGGGTTTCAAATTACGATAAGACCTAGGGTACCTTTTTACACTCTAGATTAATGCACTATGCCAAAAGTCACACTGAGACATGTTGATGCACTTTAGATTAATGCTGTGAAAATGCTCATTTGTGTCATCGGTTGTTGGTTGCAGGTCACAAGGTACCTTTTGACACTCTGCTATCTTTCCAGTTCAAAAAAATTTCATTCCATATTGAATTGTTATATTTGCTAGAATTGCAAAACAATAAAAAAATAAGAAATCTTATGAAAAATGCTAAGGTGATGGATAACATTCAGAATTCTATTAAAGCAGTTTGAAGGTTATGAATAGTTGGATGGAGCTGGAGGTTGTCCCTCAAATTAAATCTGGGAATGTTGTTTGTGCATGCTCTTCTAATGTGATGCTTAGTGTACGAGTTGTTCATAAGATCACTAGTGCCAGATTCTCAAGTTACTGTTAGACCTATTGAAGATGGCTCGCTTATATATAGTCAGATAATTGTGTTGCAGGGACTCAGCATATAGGTAGGAGGCACAGTAATCTCAAGCATTTACTGTGGTAAATGCTGCAACACATGGGAAAATCCTATTTTTAGGGGACTCATGGGTATGTAGGAGGCATAGTAATCTCAAGCATTTACTGTGGTAAATGTTGTAACACATGGGAAAATACTATTTTTAGGGGACTCACCTGAATTTTGGTGAATCCCGTAATCACAAATACCTCCTCTTTTTAGGAGTTCAGCAGTGTATTTTGGGGGAGTCAACAGATTCCCAGCCTAAAATGTCGCCTCCCTCCAACTCCTCCCAAACGACAACCAAATCTGTGGGATGAGTGCCACATCTGATAACTGTCTCCAATTACACTACAAATACTTCAGTAACTTACGTGCTCCCAAATGAAGCCTTAAGGGGTTTGGTGGTTAAGGTAAAAAAAGTTGGCAAAATTATGACAATAAGGAAAATCCACATCAACCAATTCATTCAAAGTATTTGTTTGGATTTTTTCATAGAAAGGAGATAATTGTTAACGCACATTTGATAGCAAGAAAAATTCTTACAAGAAAAGGAAATGTTTCCTATGAGAAGTTTTGATACAATAACTTTTCTAAATGGAAAATGTTGAGAATAATGAGAGGGGGGAGGGGGTTGGAGGTCACTGGAGGGGGTTACAATTACTTGGATCGTGAGACAGTGTTGATCATGAGGAAAATAGAAAAAAAAAAGAAAGTATATAAAATATAAACAAAAAAGGTACAATCATATTCCAAGTGGAATATGCGTAAAATATAGAAATGATAGTTTTATCCTTAAAGGCTATTACAAAAATTATATATATATATATATATATATATATATATAGAGAGAGAGAGAGAGAGAGCATTTTAACATCTCCCCTAAAACTTAGGGTGTGATGACCGAAAGTTTGCCAGAAAGAAAATTGAATATAGGAAAACAAAGCGCCTTAGTGAAAAAGTCTGTCAGTTGGTATTCTGATGTCACATAAGATAGATCAATGACATTCTTTAGATATTCTTCTCTAACATAATGGTAGTTCATCTCGATATGCTTCGTGCTCTCATGAAAAGTATGATTCTTTACCATATATATTGTACTTTTGTTGTCACAACATAGCTTGGTAAGCTCTTGAACTCGAACTCTCATGTCTTCCAATAACTGCTGAATCCAAACAATTTCATGGTTGTAGTTGCTATGGCTCGGTACTCAGCCCCCGTAGAGGATAGGGATACCTTTTGTTGTTTCTTATATCTCCATAAAAACCAAGGATTCACCTAAAAAAATACAAAAACTAATGGTAGAGTGATGGTTATTTAGGTCACCTCCCCAATTAGAGTCAGTATAGGCAATCAAATTTAACTCAGAAGATGAAGATATAAATACTTCCTTATTTATGGACCCTTTCACATATCTAATAATCCAAAAAACTACACTCATATGAACTGATATAGGTGCATATTGAAATTGGCTTGCAACATGCAGTGCATGAGAGATATCTGGTTTGGTGATGCTAAGATATATCAATGAATCAACCAGTTGCCTTTAAGGAGTAGGATTTTTTAAAGGAATCCCATCATCAATTTTTAGCTTTGTTCCTACTACTTTTGAAGTTTTACAAGTTTTATCATCTAAAATACTTGACATGTCAATGACCTTGTAAGGAAGCTTAGTTTGGGACAAAAAATAACCCCTGTGAGAATATACAACTTCAATGCTCAAAAAATACATCAGAAAACCTAAGTTTGATATTTTAAAATTTTTAGTTAGAGTAGACTTGATACTCTTGATTTCTACTGCATCTATCACCTGTGATCAACATATAATAACAAAATTACAATACCTGTTTCAGAGTTCTTGACAAATAAAGCAGTGTAGCATGAGATAAAACCATTTTCTACCATTATGTTGGTAAATCGATCATACCAAGCCTTGGAAGCTTATTTCAAACCATAAAGAGTTTTTCATTGGCGAAACACTTTATCTTTAGAAATCTCCATACCTAGAAGAGCATCCATATACACTTCTTCGTTAAGGTCATCATTCAAAAAAGTATTTTTGACATCTATTTGATAAATGTTCTATTTTTTAATTGAAGCAATGGTGATAAGACATCTAACTGTAACCATATGCACAATGAAGGCAAATGTCTTATCATAGTCTATTCTATATTCTTGAATATACCCTTTGGCAACTAAGCATGCTTTGTATCTTTCAAGAGATCCATCACTCTTGGTATTGACTTTGAAAATCCATCTACATCCTATAGTTTTTTTACCCATAGGAAGATTTTAAAATTTCTTTGTCTTAGCTTTCTTAAGAGCTCTAAGCTCACTATCCATAGCTTCTCTCCATTCAACACTCTTTTTGGCTTCTTTAAAGTTTTTAGGTTTCAAATACGAGTGAATGATGCTAAGATAAGCTCTATATCTAGGTGAAAAAGAATCATAGGATATAAACCTAGAAGAAACTTTTCTAGTTCTTTAAGTTTTTCAAGGATTTATCTCCTGTGAAGAGGTAGGTACACTAGGTTCACTATATTTTTCAATTACACTTCAAAAATGCTTTTATCTCTATGGGTATAAGTGATAGGATCACTAGATGATCTTTCTTCAATATAAGAGTTGTTATTTTTTTCTACCTTATTATCACTAAGATCATTATATATGAATTCATTATCACTAGAAACATCATCATCTTTAGACAATAATTTAAATAAGAAGAAATAGTCTATATTCTCTTCATGAGGTTCACATTTTTCAAAACCACTAATGTTTTCTAAGAAGGTTACATTTCTAGACACATATAATTTGTCATTCTTAATATTATAACAACAAAACCCTTTTTGATTTTCAGAATATCCAAGAAATGCACAAGGAATGACTTTTGGGAAGAGTTTGTCATTTTTATTTGCAAGAACAAAACATTTGCATCCAAAAAATTTCAATATATTATAGTCGGGTTCTTTTTGATATAATATTTCAAAAGGTAAAATTTTATTTAAATTTTTGGATGAAAGATGATTTATAAGATAAACAGATGCAAGGGCCACCTCGACCCAAAATCTCTTTGGAATGCTTTGAGAAATAAGTAAGGTTCTAATGGTTTCAATAATATGTCTATGTTTTCTTTCGGCTAATCCATTTTGTTGAGGTATTTTAGGACAAGACTTTTGATTAATAATTATATAATTTTCAAGATAATTTTTAAACTCATTTGAGAAATACTCACCTCCGGAGTCGGTTTTAAATTTTTTTAAATTTTTGTTAAATTGATTCTTAATCATCATGTGATATGTTTTAAAAGATGTAAAAACCTTATGTTTATGTTTAAGAAAATATATCTAACAATATCTAGAGTAATTATCAACAAAAATAACATAATATGCAAACCCTTCTTTTGATATAACGGGTGTCGATCCCCATATAGCAGAATGAACAAGTTTAAAAGGATTGGTTGTAAACATAGATTTTTGTTTAAAAGGTAAACTTCTCATTTTTTCAATAATACAATCATTACAAGTGAAATCACTTTTATAAAGATCTTTAACAAAATGTAAATAATAAAGCTTGGTAAACATTTATATCTTTATGTTGAGAAACATTACAAAAAGAGTAAAATCTACGTAGTATAGATTTTCCTTCCTAGAGCCTTCTCCAATCAACTCTCTGAACCGACGATCCTGTGTCCAACATTTGTTAGATAAATTTTTTATATCACACTTATGGTCTGAGAGTTGAGAGACCGAAAGCAAATTTAAATTTACTTTTGGTATAAATCTAATTTTAAGAATAAAAAATCCTTGATTTTTAGAATTTTTAATTCTTTTGATTTCAAGAGAAGTGCCATCTGCGGTTGAAACAAAATATAGAGATACACTTTTTGAATATTCGAAAAGAGAAAATATTTGGAGTCACATGAAAGGACGCACCCGAATCCAAAAACCAAGAAGTCTTACTAGGAAAAGAAAAGATTGACATGGCGACCCTGAAAATTGCTCCTCTGAGAAGAGGTTGAAGCGCTTTCACAATTTGACTTAGAGATAGAGCTCCATTAGTAGAAATAAATGAATCTTCTTCCATATGTGGTTGAAATGTGGTAGACATAGCCACCATCTTCTTTTATTTTGGACACACTGGTTTAATGTATCCCGATTCTTTACAAAAATGACATAATTTTGCTATAATCTCTTCTTTCATCTTGGCCATCATTTTCTCTCGCTCATTGATTTTGATTTTTAAAATGAGGGGTTTGTATGTTTTCAAGTTATTCTTCGGTCTAGAAACAACATATGTTCTTTCATTTTCTTCTTTGTTTGAAGGTATTACAAGAATACTTGGATTGATCTTGCTCAATCTCATGCTAGTTTCTTATCCACTTAGCTTGGTAAGAACATCTTCAAGTGGTGAAGAAGTGAAAGAGGATAGAAGAGAATATCTTATTTGTTCGAATTCGGGTCCAAGCCCGTTCTAAAAATTAAAAAATTGATCTTCTTCCAATTGCTTGTGTTAAAGCTCGATGTCTTCTTCACTTCATTTGGTTTCAAGCATAGCAAGCTCATCCCAAATAGAGGATAGTTCGATGAAATACTCTCTAATAGTCAATTCGCCTTGTTGAAGAGTCAAAACTCTTTTTTGAAGATAATATTTGTAAGACAAATTCCTTGAGGTATACATCATCTCAAGATATTCTCATACTTGAGACGCCTTATTAAATTTCAAGATATTTGCATTAATTCTAGTCTCAACCGAGGAAAAAATTCATGAAAGAATCTTGTAGTTTTTCATGTTTCATTCTTCATGCTTTTTGTTGTACTCTTCACATACTTTTGCTCTCTCATCTCCATCAAGAACTTTTATCTCTCATTTTTTCACTATAGTAATTTTGTGCTCATGTTCCGAAATTATACCTTGGATGTAACCCCAAAGTCCCTTACCCTTGATGTGAGCTTCTATATTTTCGGCCCAAACATGATAGCTTGAGCCATTAAGCTTGAAGCCAAGAAAAAAATGGGAGTTTTTTTCAACCATTTGAGAAGCTTTTTATGAGAGACACAAGAAGCCTTTAATAAATAGAGTACTTACCACAACAAGTCTTCTTTATGCTTAGTTGTTGTAGTGTGCCTTCACTAGATGTGGATTGCAAGAGCTCATCACACCAAAAGCACAATAATAAAGTGTAAGCATGAATTTCAAGGCAACCACCGTAATGACATGATGAACAAGTTTTTCTTTTTAGAAACCTTGCTTTGATGCCATGTGAAAATGTCTTTAAAGAGACAACACACATAAGAACACTAAATTCTTAACAAAAAACACGTGCACAAAGGCACAACATATTTAAGAGAACACAAATGCACAAAGGCATTAAAATATGGATCTTTATTTAAGAAGTGAGAGAGCTTTGGCTCAAAGCTTGAAGAAATACAAAGGGGAGGACCCCTATTTATAACACAAACATAGAGACCTTGGAGGGGCCCAATGTCAATGTGGGCCCCCCAATGCTAGAAAGAAGACAAAATAAAAAATGAAAAAAAAAGAAAGAAAAGAAAGTATAAAAAATATAAACAAAAAAGGTACAATCATATTCCAAGTGAAATATGCATAAAATGTAAAAATGACAGTTTTACCCTTAAAGGGTATTAGAAAATTTTTATATAATATATATATTTACATATATAAATACATGTACATATATATAATATATGTATATATATAGTACATTTTAACATTAGAACACCTCTGACCGAACCATGTATAATGCTTTGCCCTTGTGTGTGAGTGTGTGTGTGCTCTTTCTATCCTGCACATCATGTTCTTAGATCTGTTACTATGTTATATTGCAAATAGTTTGAAATGAAGATGCTAATTTGGTGTGTACACAAAGTCATACTTAAACAAGGATCATTTTCAGTTATCAAGAAACAAGCTGAGATCTTGTTATCAAGCTAATTTGATGTCCTGTTATTTGGCAATTAGCTAGCTAAGCTACCATGACGTTCAATGCCCTGTTTAATACCCTGGTCTGGGAAATGAGTGCTTGGGACGGAAATAAAGGAATACACTCAGTTTCAGCCTTGCGGTAAAGGTTTGGGCTTGTATGCAACAAGGTTCGAGGCTTATGTGAGCATTATAGTGCAACAAGCAGATACTTTCAAAAGATTGCGAAAAAATAAAACTCAAAGAAGGTTTTGGATGAATGTCTACCCGCTTTGCTGATTGTCAATCCAGGTTTCTTTTGTATGAAATGCAAAACTCACCTTTTCTTTGGATAGTCCACCTGGGGTTAGGCAGATCCCAGACATATAGGTATCGAAGTTGTGACAACCTAGGACTTGGTTATGTTCACAAGCCCCTCCGAATAGATGAGCTGAGCCCTCGTGGGTATATGCAAAACCCACCTTGCTAATTACGATTTCATGAAACAAACTGAAATGCATTGCATATGTTTACCTGAACCAAGTTATACCATTCAAAATGGTGCCTAGATTGGATAAAAAAATGCAAGGATCCATAAACACCCTGATCCATGCCAAACCCGACTCAATGACAGCACCACGCATGAGATATGACCTTGAGTTTGGGTCAGTTTTCATATGTTGTTTTGACAAGGAGCAAAAGAATTTCAGTTTCTCTCAAAGGAAAATTATGATACGCTAACCTGGTCATGATTTTTGGAAGTTCAGCCGTGACAATATCTTTAGATCAATGCACAAAGTTGGTATATGTTGATCTGGATCAAGAATTTATTTTTGGTGGAGGATTTGAATCTATCAAGAAATGAAACAATTCACTGTTTACTTCTATTAAACTACAGCCGGGATCCTTCTTCACCCCTCTATCCCCCATCAACTTCCTAACCTCCTCTGCTCCATCCCATCTACCTATCGATGCATACATATTTGACAACAATACATAGTCCCCACTTTGATCTGGTCTGAGTTCCAGAAGCTTTTTCGTTGCACGCTCAGCCAAACGAAGGTCCCCGTGAATCCTGCACGCACCAAGAAGGGTCCTCCAGATGATGGGATTAGGCTCAACTGTCATCCCCTCTATGAAGTCGAAGGCCTCTTTCAGGAGTCCAGCCCTGCCAAGGATGTCCACCATACAACCATAGTGCTTGATGTTTGGCTCGATACCGTACTCGTTTCTCATAAGGTCGAACCATCGACGGCCCTCCTCCACCTTGCCTGCATGACTGCAAGCAGCAAGAACACCAACAAATGTGATCTCATTGGGTCTAACCATCATTCCAACTCTTTGCATCTCCTGAAACAGAGAGAGGGCCTCTTCAGCATGCCCATGAAATGCCAAACCCCCGATGATCGAGTTCCAGGAAGAAACGTCTCGTTCCCGCATCTCGCTGAACACTCTCAGCGAATCCTCTATGCTTCCACACTTGGCGTACATGTCTATGAGAGCATTGCCCAGAAGGACGCTCAATTCATTCACTACAGTGCCTTCTAGCAGGGCGCGAATCCTCTTCCCAACGTCTAACGCGCCGGCATCGGCACAAGCTGACAGCAGGCTCAACATGGTAACCTCATCAGGCCTCTCCCCCTCCTGCTGCATCTCCTCAAACAACTCTAATGCTCGATCGTGTTCCCCACGCAGCACGTAGCCGGAAATCATAGCGTTCCATGACACGACGTCCCTCAGAGGGATGTCGTCGAACAACCGGCGCGCCGATTCCATGTCGCCGCACTTCGCGTACGCCGTGACCATGACATTCCAGGAGATCAAATCTCTGTCCGGCATTCTATCAAACAGTTCACGCGCATCCTCTATCCTTCCCCTCCTCGCGTGCCCGACGATGAGAGCTGACCAAGCGACGACATCTCCCTGAGCCATTTGATCAAACAGCTGGCGGGCAGCCTCCAAGCTGCCGCAATTCGCGTGCAGGTGGATGAGAGTATTCCTCACAAATACATCGGATTGAAACCCGAGTTTCAGAACGCGACCATGCACCTGATTCCCCATGGAAACCGCCGAGACCCGCGAACACGCTTTGAGCAGGAAGGGGAAGGTGAAGCCATCGGGCTTGACGGAGGATTTCTCCATGTGGGTGTAGAGAAGAATGGCCTGGAGGGGACTTGAACTCTGAGAAAACCCTCTGATCATGGTGTTCCAGATGAAGACATCTCGGTGTGAGACGTGGTCGAAGATCCTGCGGGCGTAGTCCATGTTCCCGGGGATGGCCACGGCGGAGGAGAAGACGAGTTCTCGCATCGTAGAGGCGTCGCTGTTGAACCCGTGCACCACCATGCGAGCATGCATCTGTTTCAGCAAACGGACGGTAGTGATCTTTCTCCACACAGAACTAACGGCTCGTTTCGTTGCTGGGTTCGGCTTCGATTTTCGGATGATCATCACTCGCTGCTCACTCGATTTTTCTGATGATCAGCTTGCACTCATGCCTTGTCCTAACGGGGGGTGTCAATGGGTCGGGTTTGGCCCGAATCCGACTCGTACCAAATCCTACAAGGTCCAGGTTTGGTGATAAATAAGAAATTCTGATTAGAACCTGAAGGGTTCGATTATTATATGGAGTCAGGTATGTTTTGTAAAATTTCATACCAGAACTGGGCCTGACCCGAGTTCCGATATAAGATCTGCAATTTTTTTTATGTAAAACTGATAAAAAATATTATTTTATCGGGTATGGTCCAGATCTGGTTTATGTAATCCTTATAGGATCCGGGTATGATTTCTCTTATAGTGGGTCCAATTAAACTCAAGTCCGAACTGAATAACATCATCTCAAATCAGGTTTGGGTCTGATTCTACTTGAGTCCGAACCAAACTTGACAACCCTAGTCCTATTCCACCTTTTACTAAGACTAGTATAGCATTACCAACAAGGGCCAGGTAGGGGTGTCAAACGGGTGGTACCTTCACGGAGTCCAGGTGAGTCTGGACCCATGTATATTATTATTGATAAGAAAAACCATACCCGTGTCGTACAAGAATTAGATAAACTATACCAAACTTAGTTCACACCAATGCTGTCAACATAAAGCCCAAAATATGTTTGTCAACTCAAATTCATAATATATATATATATGGAGAGAGAGAGAGAGAGAGAGAGTTATAAATAGTAACTTGTTAATTTTTGAAAAACTAAATAATGTGCCATGTAAGTAATGTATTTTTTTAAGAAATACCCATACAAATTTTTAATGACATTCTTAACTCACATGACAAGAATATCAATAAAGAAAAAATTATAAAGTATCCAAATTTTTGCACACGCTACCTTTGCTTCTCCTTTTATAATATTGAGGACTAGGGTTGTCAATAAGTTGGATGTAACCTGACATCTGACCCGAATCCAACTAAAACCATACCCGATTAAGTGTAAGTATCGGGTTTTCAGCTACTCCGTTCCAATTTCGGTTTTACCTAATTCTATCCTAACTCGAATCAGAAATCTAACTCAATTAGGCCCCTCCATCTGCTGTTGAGCCCCACGGCTCACAGGTTGTATGTGGCAGATCAAAGCAGGTTATATGTTCCCCCCCCGAACAGGGCAGTTAGCTACATCTCATGATCGGGGGTCCCAAAGAGCACCACGTATGTAAGCATGTGCGTCTCGTATCCCCATGTTTGTCAGCATTAATTAGCGTTGGAGTTTGATGCGATTGCAAAGACTTAAGTACCCTCTCCTCCATTGGTGCAAAAAAAAATGACGGTTCTTGAAAAGGAGTGGTTGTAAAGACTTAAGTGCCCCGAAGATGATTATTTAAGACCCAGTCTCTGCACTGCAGGATTATTCGAGAAAGAAATCTCCCCTGAAAGAGGCCATGAACATCAACCCTCTTACTCTCTCTCTCCCTTCTATTTCTGCTTCTGTGCACATCCATTAGAAGATCATACATTGCTCCATCAAGCACCGACTGACCTGCACAGGAAGAGGGTCTGGGGGCTCCTCCCAGCGTGGGTAGCATCACCAGTGTGGGTAGCATCATTCAACTTGAAGAGTTATGGAGTCTGATTCAGAGCTTTTACCCTTACAGAAGGGGGGTCTGAGGGCTCCTCTCAGCGTGTTCATGGCCTTTTGCCCTTACAGGAGGGGGGATTTACATTTCGTAGAACACCTGTCACTGGAACGAGATAAACACCCGTCACCGGAACGACGGCTCCGTTGAGACCTCCTCGCTAGGGAGAGGAAGACGACGTGGTGGAGCTTCTGCTGGCCATCCTCAGCGCGACTGCACCGACTGGGTTGCTGTTGAGGAGGAGGGCGAGAACGGTGACTCTTAGCTTGGGCAATCTTTCTTTTGATGATTGTGGTTGTAATGTATCGTTGAAGTTAAAATGGGGAATGAAATGACAATAAAATTTGCTGAAAATTTACAAAAATAAACTAGACTCAATAACAAAGACCCCACTTTTTACGGATTTGGAACATGACCTCTGGTTAGGGAGATATGACCCTGACAAGTTGGTCCTAATTCGGGTAGCGATTTACAACGATTTGCTTACTGAATAACATTACAAATCGCTATAGCGATTTGCGGAAACACTACAAATCGCTATAGCGATTTGCGAAAGAATCTACAAATCGCTATAGCGATTCACGGAAGACACTACAAATCGCTATAGCGATTTGCGATTTGTAGTGTCTTCCGCAAATCGCTATAGCGATTTATAGTGTCTTCTGCAAATCACTATAGCGTTTCGTTGGAGACCCGAAAATACTACAAATTGTTGTAGGAAAGCCCGATAATACTACAAATCATTGTTGGAAGGCCCAAAAAAAATTTGGTCCGGAGGGCGCTGCCGCCCGAGCCCCCGCCAGGGGCGGCCCCCCGGGATCCGCACCGGGGGGAAGCCCCCGGACCCCCCTCCTGTAAGGGCAAAAACTCTAAATCAGACACATAAGTAAAGAGAGAAGGGAGAGAGAGTGAGAGGGTTGGTGTTCATGGCTTTCTCCAGAAGGAACCCTTTACCTCCCTTGATTTCTTCTCTAGAGAAAGAGAGGGTTTTACAGTGTTTTACGAAGAAGGAAGAAGAAGAAGATGACGATGGAGCAATGTAGGATCGTCTGTTGGATGTGCACAGAAGTAGAGAGAGAAGGGAGAGAGAGTGAGAGGGTTGATGTTCATGGCCTTCTCCAGGAAGAACTCTTTGTTTCCCTTGATTTCTTCTCTAGAGAGAGAGAGAGGGTTTTACAGTGTTTTACGGAGAAAGAAGAAGACATGTTTGTCCTTTTTTTGAACAGAAAAAGAAGAAGACTTTGAAGAGTCAACATCATCCTCGACTTTCTGGATGGAGGACATGTTTGTCCTTTTTTTGAACTGTTTGTTTTTTCTTTTTTGAATGAAGGGCATTTTTGTCATTTTCTCAAACCATCACTTTATGAGAAGAATAGCAAGAAAGGGTACTTAAGTCTTTGCAACAACACCAGAGTCCGATGCAAAGTTATGTCAACATACACGGGAATACGAGCCCCATGTGCTTGTATACGTGGTGCTCATTCAAAGCCCCAAACACAGACGTGGGATTCAGTGAATCATCGGGGGCGAACATTCACAACCCTCTCGTGGCAGATGGAGGGCATTCAGATGCAGTGGCATATTGCTTTTGTAGGGCCTCATTGACCAGTCCAGTTGGTCTTTGATGCTTGGTTGTCAGGGTGAGCAGAACTGGATCATTAGCAAGCCAAATTCAATCAGTCTTTCTCTGAAATGAGAGAGAGAAAGAGAGAGCAAATTAAGCCAGAAGCTAGCCTAAGATTCGAATGACTGAACGCACCATGCCTTTGGCACTCCTATCGAGCCGCCATAAAGCAGATAAAGAAATTGCCGGAAGCAGTTGATCGCCGGACTGAGTTCCGGAAAAAGTTGCTTGCTTGAGGATTTTGGTATTGGAGTTGACAGCCATATATGCAACTTTTTTTGGTATTGCTAAATTTTTGGTGGAAGATAAAACATCAACTCGCACTAGAACCTTAGGCACCATTGGTTATATTTCACCAGGTATGATATCCTTGCTCAATAACATTAACTTAGGGTGAGTTTTGAGATTCCAAGGACTTGAGATAGTAAAGCCGTGTATTTAGGTTCTGAGATTGCATGGCTGGAGAATCTGGCATTGGTGCCATGCCATATCGGTCTCGAGCAGTGAAATCCAGGGCCTTCAAAGGCAACCTTAGGCTGAAAACAAATCCCATCATTTGAAATAGGATGGGTTTCATCATATATTCAATCCTAGCCATTCAGCAGAACCATCTAGCCATTGATTGGATGGTTAAGATTGAATGTATGATGGAACCCATCCTATTTCAAATGATGGGATCCGTGTTCCCCTTAATCCATATTATCTTATTCTAAAATATTGTTAAACACACAATGCATGTTGGTTTGGTTTTTATTGGTAATTAATTGGTGAAAACTTTAGGTAAAGATTTCATTTTCCTTTGATTAATCAATTATGCTTTATTATTCTGATGGAGAGTATGGTTTGGATGGGAAGGTGTAGGTGAAATCAGATGTTTACAGCTAGTGTTATGCTCTTGGAGACAAAGTCCTATTTGTTTGTCAAGGGTTTAAGCCTAAGAATGTGGATAGATGAAGCATTTCCTGATGTAATAACCAGGGTTGTAGGTGTTGATCTGTTGAGAGAGCTTCACAATGGTGAAGCCAAGATGGCGGTCAGAGTGCTAGTCTAAGGACTCTTTTGTCAATTGCTGAAGTTGAACTTCTTTGCTTGGTTGAATCTTTAAAAGATAGGGTGGGTATGCCAAACGTAGTGGCAAGGTTAAAGAATATAAGAGATGGTTTAACAGCAAATCATAGTGTCATTTCATCCCTTTTGGGCTCATAAATGCCCTAGTTAGATGTCATGGACTTGTGAATCGAGTTTTTCGATTATGGCTAGATCATTTTGTGATTGCTTTCATTGATGATATCCTGGTGTTATCAAAGAGTGAGGAAGAGCAGTGTTGTGAGAGGCGTACGCCTCAATACCTGAAGCGTACGCTTCAGAGGCGAAGCGCATGCTGAAGGTACTGAGGCATTGAAGTGATGCGCTTAAGGTAAATATCTGATTATTCAGGTAACTTTTATTATATGAAAGGCCACACCCCAAACAGTTGAAGCATGTTAAGTCAATAGATTTCAGAAAAGTGGTATTTAAACAAAGGACCCACGTGTTTAGACATCCATTTATATTAACCAAAACAGCAAGAACTGCAAGACTTGGTTGTGAGAGGCGTACGCCTCAGAGGCGAAGCACAGGCTCAACGCCTCGCTTCACCTCATCGCATTTAACAACCTTGAGGAAGAGCACAAAGTACACTTAAGGATTGTCTTGAAAACACTAGGGAAACACATGTTCTACGTACGCTAAATTCTTGAAGTACGAATTTCGGCTGGACTAGGTTATATTCCTTAGTCGTGTCATCTTGGGCAATGGTATATAAGTAGATTCGGGTAAGGTGAAAGTGGTACTGTCTTGGAAGCATCCAAAGAATATAATAAAAATAAGAAGTTTCTTAAAATTAGTTGGATATTATTGTAGGTTCATCAAGATTTTTTTTCGAATAGTTGCCCTGATAACAAAGTTGTTACATAATGGCGTAAAATTTGTATGGACACAACCATTTGAAAAAATCTTCAAAGAGGTTAAGAGTAAGTTGGCCTCAGCTCCAGTGTTAACTCCGTCGTTAGGATCAGGAGACTTTGTAGTTTACAATAATGCCTCAGGAACCAGATTGGGTTGTCTTAATGTATCACAGAATGAAACTACCCGACTCATGATTTGGAGTTGGCAGCTATCGTATTTGCCTTGAAAATTTGGCACTACTATCTATATGGTGAACAATTTGAGGTCTTCTCTGATCATAAGATCCTCAAATATATTTTCTCGCAGAATGAGTTAAACTTAAGGCAACGTAGGTGGCTAGAGTTTATTAAAGATTATGAGTTTTTCATTTCTTACCACCTGAGAAAGGTGAATGTGGTGACATGCTTTAAGTAAGAAGGCATCAGTTTCAACCACCAGTTTGATTGGTCAGATTTGGAATTTGCTAAAAGAGTTTGTTAATTGACAGTTGTTTATAGACGAAGCCGGGCAGATTCATTATGCGGGTATGAGAGCTCAACTTGAGATCATGGAGTGTATAGAACTATTGCAGATAAATGATCCAGAGTTTGAGAATATATATGAGACTGCCTCGAAACTGAACTCACATCTCTATCGTAAAGATGACAAGATCATCAGGTTTAGAAAAAGATGGTGGGTCTCTGAAACCCTCAAAAAAGAGTTGCTTACTAAAGCTCATAGGTCTAAGTATTCTATGCAACCAAGGAGCATCAAAATGTTCAAGGATCTACAAAAGACTTTTTGGTAGAATGGAATGAAGCAAGGTGTGAAAGATTTCATGTTCATATGCCTTACCTGCCAGAAGGCAAAGATTGAGCATCAAAGGCCTGGATGACTACTGCAGTCATTGAAGATTCCAAAATAAAAATGAAATGATATTATGATGGATTTTATTATGGGACTACCCAAAACCTGAAGCCATCACAATTTGGGTGGTAGTGGATTTTCTAACTAAGAGTGCATATTTTTTGCCAGTCCAAACTAATCAAACTTTAGAGAGCTTGGCAGAATTATACATAGATGAGATAGTTAGATTACATGGAGTATCCCTATCAATATTGTTAAATAGAGATCCTCATTTTACATTAGGATTTTAAAATCAGCTACAAAAAGTTTTGGCTAGCAGACTAAAGTTTAGTATAACTTTTTATCCTCAGACAGATGGATAATCAGATAGAACCATACAGACTCTCAATGATATGTTGAGAGCATGCACGCTAAATTTGGCATGAGAAATGGACATGCATGTGAAGCTTGAAGAGTTTTCCTATAATAATAGCTATGCTAGTATTAGAATGGCCTCGTATGAAGCCATGCGTGACATGCCTTACAGATCTTTTATGTGTTGGAATGAAGTTGGTGTTAGGGCAGTAGAATCCCCAAAGGTGATCCAGAATTATACAAACCAAGTGCAACTGATTCGCTAGTGTCTTATCATAGTGCAGAGCAGACAAAAAAGCTATATGGATTAGAGGCATAGGGAGCTCAACTTTGTCACGGGTAATTATGTTTCTATTCATATATCATCATCAAAGAGCGTTTTTAGATTAGATAAAAAGGAGAAGCTTAGTCCTCGATATGTGGGTTCTTTTGAAATCCTAAAAAGGATTGAAGAATCAGCGTATCGAGTGGCGCTTTCACCTCAGTATTCTCACACCCATAATGTTTTTCATGTCACAATGTTAAGGAATGTACTGGATCCCACACATAATTCAGTATGAGGCAATCGATGTACAGGAGAATTTGACGATGGATGAGAGATCGATAGAGATTGTTGATCATAGGAAAAAGGTGATTCGTGGCAGATCAATTTTGTTGGTGAAAGTGCATTGGCAACATCATAGACTTGAAGAATGCACTTGAGAACCTGAGAACAATATTCGTGAGCGATATCCATACCTATTTGGTAAGTTTTAATTTTGTGGATGAAATTCTTTTAAGGGGGTAGGAATGTAATACTAAGCATTTTCTAAAACCCAAAAATTTTAATTAATGAGAATTTTTTCTTGAATTAATAAGATTTTTATGTGAATGCTTTTATTTTGAAAGATTTGTAGGTTTAGGCTCATTATAATTAATCATTATTTATTTAATAAAGGAGTTAATAGTATACGTTGGATCCTAAGAGTGGACCCTATGTCGAATCATGGACCCAATAGAGAGGATCCATAGTCCATGCATAAAACCACTTGAGGAGTCCAATATTTTAGAAAGACTACGGATTACCTTTACCTAGAATTAGGAAGTGATGTTTTTGTTGGAAACTCCAATGGAGGGGCGTCACCTAGAGACCTCTCTAGATGAGAGGATAAGATTCCTAGTAGGAAACCCAACCTCTTTTATTTAAGAGGTTGAGTCTCCTCACTTTTTTTCTACTCATGTTTTTGAGAAAGAGAAATCAATATATTTGGAGCGAGAAAGCAAGAGAGAAGAGGGACCGACTAGCCCTTGTGGAGGCCATCATTGCCTAGGTAAGTTTTTTATCCAAAATTTTTTCAGTGATTGATCATATTAGTCGATCATATTCGTGGTTTGTTTTGTTTTTGTGTATTGGGTCTGATGTGAGGTGTGCATCTTGGCCTTGAACAATAACCATGTGTGTTGAGAAAGGGATCTATGATCTCTTTCATGTTTTGAAGGTGTCTCGAGAGTGCTATATTACAATTTGAGCTTTGTTTTTGTGTACGGTGTTTTAGCTAAACAAAAACCACATTAAGGTATGAGATTTTACATTTTTCAGCATGTATGGGGTTTAGCATATGCCAAACAAGCATTGAATCATTTTTTTCTAAACTGTGTATAAAGGATCTTGGTTGGATTCATTGTATTTCTTTCGTAAAAAGGACTTTTATTCATAGTATAGGGCAAACTTGTTTTCTTTTAAAAAATGGTTGATTTTGAGTGTTATATTCAAGTTATGTGTTTAATTTTTATATTTACATGTTAAATATTTATATGAATAAATTTGATGTGTTCTTGATTGATTAAAAATTGTTGGATGATTTTTTTAAAGTTCTTTTTGAAATCTTGAAGTTTCTTGGTTTATTCTTGACAAAATATATTTTATTCTATGATACTTTGATTTGACCATTTAGAAAGATAAATTTGTTTCTCTCAAACCATAAACCCATAAATCCTAAAAATATGTGAGGATGTTACATACATACGAAAGGAGTCACAAATCAAATCCTAAACTTGTATGAGTTGTGGATTAGGAGATATGTCTTCTGCAAGTCGGCACAAAAGTTCTATCCTCATAGTAAGTCTGCAGAGATAAAATATTTTATAAAAAATCATATCTCATAAAAGACTCAAGATCTGTGGCTAAAATTTTAGGATGTGTTAGTCTAGATATGAAAGAACACATGGTTAAAATTTGAGAGGTTAATTCTTCAGAAATTGGAAATGAAAATTTATGAAAGTCAGTCTAGATTCTATAATTTTTAACTCCGCCTGTGTATAACTGTTTAGTTATACACTGACGGTCCCAAGCCTGGATAAAGGAGGAGGGTTGCGGTAAACATGTGTCAGCCAACATAAAAACTTAGTCATACCCTATGAATATGAATCAAATATGAGAATTTCGTTGGGGCGTTCCCTATTGAGCGACATGTTGCACTCTATAGGCCCAGAGGCAGTGATAAATGGGCAAGGGTTGCTAGGTCGTCGCCCGGAAGCGACGCGTTACACCGACGCCTGGGTGTGGTGTCAAATAGGCAAGGGTTCCCTCACTTTGTTGGACGGGTGGGGGTAAAGAAGTTAGTCCAAGACTATAAAATTAGGTTAGCCACGTGGAAGATAGGATCTTTAACTGGTAAGTTGGTAGAGTTAGTAGATGTTATGTGTAGGAGAAAGATTGGTATTTTATGTCTACAAGAGACCAAATGGGTAGGTGAAAAAGAAAAAGTGATAGAACCTTGGGAACATAAGATTTGGTATACAAGAAGAAATGGGAATAGGAATGGAGTAGGGATTGTTATGAGTCGTGAGTTTATAGATAATGTAGTTGAGGTCCGTAGGAAGGGTGATAGGATTTTACTTATTAAATTAGTATTAGGTTCGGATATTATTAATATTATTAGTGTTTATGCACCTCAAGTAGGTTTAGATGATTCCATTAAGCGTCAATTTTGGGAAGATTTAGATGGAGTAGTACAAGGGATATCTTATGGAGAAAGGCTTTTCATCGGCGGTGACCTTAATAGGCATGTAGGCATTAGTAGGGATGGATTTGAGAGTATCCATGGAGGCTATGGTATAGGAGAAAGAAACGAAAGTGGAGAAAGGATTTTAGATTTTGGTTTGTCCTATGATATGATCTTAGCAAACACTTGGTTTAGGAAGAGGGAGTCTCACCTAGTAACATTTAAAAGTGGGGTTAATACGAGTCAGATAGATTTTTTTCCTACTTAGAAAGAGAGATAGGGGTTGTTGCATCGATTGTAAGGTTATACCGAGAGAAAGTGTAGCTACACAACATAAAGTCTTAATTTTAGATCTTAGAATTAGACAATGTCGCAAAAGGGATAGACATAGGATAGATCCTAGAATTAAGTGGTGGGCACTGAAAGGAGCTAAACAAGGAATGTTTGTAGAGCAGGTAGTTAAGGAAGTTGATTGGTGTCTCGAGGTGGATTCAGAATCAATGTGGAATAAGGTAGCGGGTGGCATGAGAAAGGTGGTTAAGGAGGTATTGGGTGAGTCTAAAGGCGGTGCACCGCTAGGTAAGGATACATCGTGGTGGAACGAGGATGTCAAATTAGCTATTAAGGTTAAAAGCGAGTGTTATAGAAATCTAAGTAAGAGTCGTGATAATGAGAATTTGGAAAAGTATATGATAACAAAGAAGGAAGCTAAAAAAGTAGTTCGGAACGCGAGGGATAAGATATATAAGGAGGTTTATGACAAGTTGGATACCAAAGAAAGCGAGAAGGATATTTATAGGCTTGCAAAGATAAGAGATAGGAAATTGAGGGATCTGGGTATGGTTAGATGTATCAAAGATGAAACACAAAGGGTTTTAGTCAAAGATGAGGAGATTAAGGAGAGATGGAAAGATTATTTTGATAAGCTATTTAATGAAAGTCATGCTCAAGATCTTTAAGACTTCTCCATTCCTTTTCATGAGATGAATCGTTACTTCCTGCGCAAGATTCAAAAGAAAGAAATTGCAGAGGCTTTGAAGAAAATGAAATCAAGAAGGGCAGTTGGCTCAAATGGTATACCTATTGAGGCTTGGAAATGCGTGGAAGAGAAAGGTTTAGAATGGTTGACAAATCTTTTTTACAAGATTTGGCGGAGAAATAAGATGCCTAATGAGTGGAGGAAGAGTACTTTGGTGCCTCTATATAAGAATAAGGGTGATATACAAGATTGCACAAACTATCGTGGTATAAAACTCATGAGTCATACTATGAAACTTTGGGAGAGGGTGATTGAGTCTAGGTTGAGAAAGGTTGTTATGATATCGGAGAATCAATTTGGTTTTATGCCTGAAAGATCAACTATGGAAGCTATACATCTTCTTAGACAACTTATTAAGAGAAATAGAGAGAGGAACAAAGATTTGCATATGGTTTTTATTGATTTAGAGAAGGCCTACGATAGAGTACCTAGGGACGTTCTCTGGTGGACAATGATGAAGAAAGGTGTTTCTCTCAAGTACATTAGTATAATTAAGGATATGTATGAAGGAGTAGTAACCAATGTCCTCACTTGTGGAGGGGTGACAACCAATTTTCCTATAACGGTTAGGTTATATCAAGGATCTGCTTTAAGCCCTTTCCTATTTGCTATAGTGATGGATGAGCTTACGAGATCAATTCAAGAAAATGTGTTGTGGTGTATGTTGTTTGCTGATGATATTGTTTTGATTGATGAGTCTAGAGCTGGGGTTAATGCTAAGTTAGAATTATGTTGACAGACATTGGAAGCAAGAGGTTTTAAGTTGAGTAAGAGTAAGACATAATACATTGAATGTCGGTTTAGTAAGCAACGAAGTAGTGATGGGAGTGTAGTGAAGCTTGGTGAGCAAGAAATACCGATGGATGATTGTTTCAAATATTTGGGATCTATCATTCAAAAGTATGGAGAAATTGATGGAGATGTAAATCATAGGATAAAGGTTGGGTGGATGAAATGGAAAAGTGCAAATGGAGTGTTGTGCGATCGTAGAATGCCATTGTGGTTGAAGGGAAAGTTTTATAGGACGACTATTAGGCCCGCTTTACTATATGGTATGGAATGTTGGGCTGCCAAGAGACATCATATTCAAAAAATGAGTGTAGCTGAGATGGATGTGTGGAAATACAATAAAAGATAAGATTCGGAACAAGGAGATACGTAAGAAGCTAGGCATTGCACCTATTGAAAATAAGATGAGAGAGAATCGTTTACGGTGGTTTGGACATATTTGGCGAAGGCCTAATGATGCTCCAGTTAGAAGGATGGAGAAATGGGAAAATATATTAGTTAAAAGAGGTCGGGGTAGGCCTAAGAAGACATGGATGGAGGTGATAGGAAAGGATATGAATGCTTTGAACCTCACCAAAGACATGGCATTGGATAGAAATGATTGGAGGAGAAGGATTCATGTGGAAGACCCAAAATGATTTTCTTTTTTGGTTCATATCGTCGACCCCAATTGTTTTTGGATGAAGGCGTAGTTGTTGTTGTTGTTGTTTGTAGTCTAGATTCTGTAATTTTTAGAATATGTTTTATTGAATAACAAAAATAGTATGTGTTTTGAGGTTTTTATCTCTCAGCTGGAATCGAATTAAATTATAAAATCTTGTGAGTTTCAACCTAACATATCAAGTCACCCACAATAAAAATCCTAGCATCTAATTCTTTCTAAACAATTTATAACTGATTTTTTTTAACAGACAAAATTGGGCAAGTATGTTCTATGATAATAAATCAGTCTGTGTTACAAAACTTGTATTCATTGTTCTGTAATAAGTTATTGTCTAAGTTTTTTCTTGTATGCATGTAACATATGTAAGTGCCTTCGGTTAAAATCTTAGGCCTTAAATCGTTTTGTATGATTTATGACAGATTTTCTAACATTAGCTAAATTTTTTTATTAACAGTCTTATGAGTGAATTGTTTTTTGTTTGAATGCATGTGATAGTTTCAAAAGTGAACCAAATGAACTTTGTGACATGTTGCTGAGCAACATGAGGGCCTATTGAGGCAATGTGTTGGTGTAATTTTTTGTAAAAATTAAATTGAATAGTTTAAATTTTGTCATAATGCATATGATGAATAACACATATTAGTACATATTAGCACATGATGGGTACACTATTGTGTTCAAGTGGATAGATCGCCCAATCGGATGATGCATGAGGCGATATATATATGTTTAAGCTAGATGGAGCTCATGTGACATGAGTGTATGCTATGAATATTATGGATCCAAAATCGTTCTATCTTAATCTTTGCTCATGTGAAAAAAAAAGATATACAAACAATGTATTAATTTTTGCACATTGGTTGCCCTCTAAAATTCTAGGATCCATGGATGATTGTCATGGGGACAGGGTGGTACTGAATTCTGTGGAATTTTCTCCAAGAGCATGATATTGGGGCTCATTGTCCTCAACCACGATAGTAGGAAATATTTTTTTATCATTTAGATTGAAGAATGACGTGGTTTTAGGCTTCAACTATTAAGTGTTATTTGTATACTAAGAAGTGGTCGCCTAAGGTGTTGTATCCTAATGTTGCCTCGAATGACAGGTGTATATCAAGTTAATAAAATACAATTATATATGTAAAAAATATACCTTAGGGATTTCCCTGTACTTTAGTTTTTACATGTAAACAATATCCATGGTGGGGTCAGAAGGAAATTTAAATTAATTATAAATAACATGTTCATGCATTAAAAAATAAGTGTCAATAAGAAATTAAAAGCTAACTCATGTATTATGCATTGATTTATGTATCTTATGTGATTACAAGCATAGTCGAATTGTTTTATGTACCTTCACATTTTCTAAGGTTAATGTCCGTTATACTTATACTTTATGCTATATTGTTGGATTATCTAAAATTTTATACAAGAACCATGGTTCTCACCCCTTGTTTCATATTTCCTAGATAACGAGACTCATTGAGTGGCGTGATGGCAGGACTAGTGCTGGAGAGGACAAATCTATGGATTATGGGGTATTCTTTTTCTAAATGGGATGAGTTGAATGAAAAAATGTGAACTAAATTTAAAGTTTATGAAATTTTCATTTAGAGTTTGAACTATTTTGTTTCAACTATGGTTTGGAATGGATGGCTGGTTTGGTGGTGGAATGTGAGTTTTGAATCTGTGATGTGCCTCGAATCCTTGGCATGCATTTACATTTTTATATAAAGACTTTGTTTAAAACAAATCCATGATATTTGGGTTGAGTTTTGTAGTTGTTACACCCCTTACCACCCATAGACTGATGGCCAAATGAAAGTGTTGAACAAATGCCTTGAGACATATTTGAGAGCAGATGCCTTGAGACATATTTGAGAGCTTATGTAGGGGACTGACCATGACAATGAGTTAGATTGGTCCCTTGGGTTGAGTGGTCCTACAATACTGACCATCATTAGGCCATTCAGATGCCCCCTTTCGACGCTTTATAGGGGTGCCAACCTCCAAGTATAGTGCAATACACAGATAGATCCACAAGAACCAAATTATTGGACTCCTTATTGATGGAAAGGCATCAACTCTTAAAAAGGCTTAAGCTCTATCTTCAAGGAGCACAACATCGAATGCAACTGCAACACAACAAACATCGGCGCAACAAAGAATTCCAAGTGGGGGATTATGTGTTGCCCAAACTGCCACCCCCTTCGTCAGTTGACCTTAAAATGGTTCCACAATCAGAAACTAGCCCCAAGATTCTATGGATCCTATTTGATTTTAGAGCAAATCAATAAAGTGGCTTAGAGGTTTCAACTCCCCCTTAAGCTAAGATACACATGATATTTCATGTATCTCAGTTTAAACCTTACGTGGGTGCACTTCCTGAGACTCCTCCAGTCTTACTTGACCTAGGAGAGCTAGCGCAACCAATTCCTCTCTGCATATTAGAAAAGAGATGGAGACGAAACAATGGTTGCATCACTATGGAGGTTCTGGTGCAGTGGAGTGAGACAAAGCCGATTTGACACTGAATGGGAAATAGAAGATTATCTACAGAAGTGCTTCCTTGAGTTTCAGCATTGAGGACAAGGCTGATTTGAAGAAGGCGAGATTGATAGTTGTTTGCATAATTGGCATGTATCTTTGTTTTTGTTTGGGTATCTCCCTTAATAGAATTTTTAGATCTGATGATCCAAGTGGGTGCATGGGGCATTAGGGGTTACTGAGAAGGGTATAGAGGTTTTTTGGGTCAATAAGGTTAGCTTAGTCCTTATTTAAATTGTAAAAAGACATAGATGTCCTTTCTCTTGGTTCAATGCCCCACCAGGAGCATAATAGTCTTTTGGCATGGCCTAATGTGACTAAGGGTAGTTTGGTTATTTTCTTAGGCTCAACGCCCCCTAAGGGAATCCTCATCCTTTGTTTAAGGAAAAAATATTTCCTTAATTTGAATTCTAGATTGTCAATGTTCTTTGTGTGGGTTTCTATAAATACTTACATAGAAATCTTGTAAGGCATTCTATCTTTCTAATTGAAATGGATGGTCTTCTTAATTTTGGCCTGCTAATTTTTAGTAGGAATAATCTCTTATTTGAAAGATATTTGGCTCTTTTGAGAAGCTTCCAAAGGAGATATCACCCTTCCCCCACTTTCCTAAACCCATTCCCATCTCTCTGTTTTTCAATCACGACCCCCTTATATATTCCCTCTCTCCCTCTCATGTCTCTCTAGCTTCCCGAATCCCTCTCTCCATCTCACGCCCCTCTCTAGATATCTCAATCCTTCCCTCTTTCTCACCTCCTTAGCTCTCTCAATCTCACGCCCTTCTCTAAACTCTCCCAATCCTTCCCGCTCTCCATCTCTCTCTCACACGTATCCCCTTCACCTGGGCTGCTATCAGTGTGTGCACAAAACACATGTATATATACTCCATTAGCAATTGATGCAAATCAGTTGTCTGATTTGTGAAAGAATAACTAAGTTATGCTACTCTTACAGATTTACGCTACCTAAACAAGATTAATGAAAAATAAGACATTTAACTAAAACATAAATCAAAGGAAATTTCAAGTTTCAACCATCAATTATATTGAAAATCCCCTATAATGAGTATTTATAGGGAAACACAGGAAACCCTAGGTCTATTTTGAATCTGAGATGAATCTATTATATTAAAAGATTTAATTCTAAAAAAAAAAAGAATAAACTAAACTAGATCCAAATGAACTCTTATGAACCGAGTATTCTATTGCACTTCTGCATCATTCTTCTCGAGTTGGAGAAGACTTTACCTCAAGTCTAGATCCCATAAAGATGATACGATCTCTAATCGATGTGGACTTATTAAGCACCATTGCAGAGAAGATG
Organism: Nuphar pumila; assembly: GCF_984573655.1. NCBI lineage: Eukaryota > Viridiplantae > Streptophyta > Magnoliopsida > Nymphaeales > Nymphaeaceae > Nuphar > Nuphar pumila. The sequence continues at coordinate 7,079,141 of NC_143262.1, forward strand.
GTTGCAAGATCTATTTTGCCAATAATCCAAATAAAGAGAATATTTGGAGCTTACTACTCTATAGTAGCTCCTGTAGAACAATGCCAAATGGGTCCTCTTGCAATATATGAGCCAAAGTTAAAAGATCCAACTATAAATGCTTTTGGATCCAATTAAGATAGATTGGATCCAAATTGCTTCCACCTATATCAAATGGGTACTTCGAGGATCGTTCGAGTAACGAATGAACTTCAATAGGTATTAATGGGTTTAGGGTGGTGTTTGGGTTTAAATGGATGGGGTGCATAAGGTTTAGAATTGGGTTTGGATCCAAACCACAGAGGATAGGATATGCAAGGTTAAAACTAGTGGATATTGGGTTAGAATTGAGCCAAAAATAAGAGGTTGGACCCAAATTAGAGACACTGGATCTTGTAAAGGGTCCTGATAGGCTAAACCCCATAGGCTCTAACTCGGTCTCAGAACACTTGGAATCAAGTTTTGAGTATGAAAACCGACTTACAACCTGATTCTTGGTGTGAACTGGTTTAAAGAAATAGTTTCTTTCAAGAAACCATTGAGTGGGACCCCACCCATGTTGAGAAACCATGGATAGGGCTCCTACTACTAGGTGTCATTCGACAGGAAGTCATCAGATGAAAGCTGAGTGGTAGAGGAACCCCTTCTCACCTGGTCGAACCTTTATGTTGGGCTTGGGAGAAATGAGAGAGGGAAAGGGCTAGCATCCCTTCCTGGTGGGCATGTTGAGGTCGACTGGTGGGAGCCCGACCAACCTACCCTATCCTACGACTGGCTACCGAATAGGGCAGGGTAGTTGGACTCTCCCTCCTACAATTGCTTTAGTGGAGAGGAGGAAGATAAGAGGGCTGTGAGTCGGTGACTACCCTTGCTATCTAGGGCATGCATGGGAGGGTCAGTGATCAATTCCCTTTCTACCATCTGATCCAATGTCGTTGGTGGGCATTTGTTTGAGACTCTAGAACAAACAAGTAGAGGCATTGTTGTGGCCATGCCCATCGATGTCATAACACTTCCCTCTTGATTCCTAGTTTTTTCACATATCTCGAGGACACAAGTATGTTCACTATTTTGTTGCCTCGAGTGCCGCATAAACTCAGCAAACAGTCATTCCAACATATCAATCTGTTTATATGTTGCTCTTTGTGCCTCTTTCATTTCTTGAGTCGTTTGCACATGCATCTTAGCTATTGAATCAACCTCTCGAGCTATGTCATTTATATCTTTGTTTATTTCACACACGGAAGCTCTCATGCAATTTCATCCTTTTAGTCGCGTTGTGAGCTTTTTAGTATCGTGTGCAAGATCGAGGTCATGTTCTGATACCACTTGATATAAATCGGTTACCCGATTTGCATAGAAACAACTAAGATACGCTATTCTTATGGATTTATGATACCAAAGCAAAATTAATGAAAATAAGATAATTAATTAAAACATAAATAAAAAGAAATATCCAGTTTCAACCATCAACCATTCTGGGCAATCCCTATAATGAGTATTTATAGAGAAACACTGGAAACCCTATGTCTATCTTGGATCTAAGAAGGATTTGTTACATTAAAAAATTCAATTTTAAGTAAAACCTTAAATAAATAAAAAAAGACTAAACTAAATTAGATCCTAACAGACTCTTATGTACTCAGTACTTCAGCTCTTCTCCTGCATCAAAGTGTGCACACACGTATGTTTATATACTCCATTCAACCACCCAGTCCTTTTACCTTTAAGATGCAAGCCATGGGTACCCTCTCATGGATGCCATTGCTGCTTCTTTTGGGATCTTGTTTCTCAACTAGCATTCATAGCGTTAATGGTTGCAGCAGTAGCATTTCCCCCAATTGTCACCCCTATCTTACAAATGCCACAAATGAGTCCGCCTTGCTCTCCTTTAAATCTTTCATAACCTCTGACCCCAAAAACTGTGTCATCCAATTGGAACACAAATACCTCCTTCTGCGACTGGTATGGCATTTCATGCCGTCGTCGTAGATGAGAGGGTTGTGTATGTTCGCCCCCGATGATTCACTGAATCCCACGTCCGTGTTCGGAGGATCGAATGAGCGCCACGTATTCATGCACATGGGGCTCGTATTCCCGTGTATGTTGACATAACTTTGCATCGGACTCTGGTGCTGTTGCAAAGACTTAATCACCCTTACTTGCTTTTCTTGCCCTGAAATGACGGTTCGAGGAAATGACAAAAATATCCTCCATTCAAAAGTTGTGAAACGACGGGTGGGGAAAAGGACAAAAAAGTCCTCCTTCTAGAAAGTTTGATGTTAACCATTTAAAGTGGAGACGTTCGCCTGCGCCATCTGCTGTAACAGTGCTCCCATTATCAACGCAAACTTTGCCTTCGTCTCCAGTCGAGCTTTCCGCCTTGTTTTTTATCCTGTTGTACAACACACTGTCGCCTTCTCGTGCCTGCCTTGTGTTACAAAACATTCCAGTGTCTTCTCTTCATTTCTGTTGTCGTTAGGCATCATGGAAGAAAGCAATGATTCACAAACATTCCAATCAGTGCCATTAAGGCACCGTGAGTAGCTTTTTATCTCATCATGCTATCGATGAAGAAGGCATGTCGTCTTGTGTGCCATTAAGGCATTGTTTGGTTATTGTAGGTAGATCTTGTTATTACGAAGGTTGGAAACTTATCGATATTTGTAAGACGCTGGGACCTGTTGACAAGAACGCTTGTTTGCAGATGCTAGGAAGGGCCTCTACCCCATCAGGTATCCTACAGTCACTCATCATATGCATTGTATCTCAAACCGCTGTATTAGTAACAGACTCTCGTTTTTGTGAGATACATTTTTGTTAGTTAATATCGATTTGTTTGCTATTATGTTCAAGTTCTTCCTTATCGATTTGTAATTTATTGTGCGATATATTTATCGACCTTTTAGATAGTATGTTTTTGTATCATCGAGTTATAAGTTATAAATACTGAACTGCCGTATCGATTTTCAATATCTGACAAATCGCTATACATATCGTTTTGTAAGATATTATATGTTTTGTAATATGTATTTGTAAGATATTTGTACACAGACTTTGAAAACGTTTGGGTGCAGAAACACATCTTGACACGCATGGCGGGGCGATTTTCGCATGCATATCGTTGCTCTCTCAGCGACTTCTATTGAACTCGCTTTAGAGCCTCGTGGATATTATGAGAGCGTTATCGTCAACACACATGTACGACATGTTTATTTTATTGGCATGGTAAGCGACACGTCGATGCTCAGCATAAGCAAACATCAAACCGCACTTGCTTTGATATTTTCATTCATTAAATCGTTGCTTTGACTTTCGTAACCCTAGTGGTATCCGTTCTTATATGCATCCTGATTAAATCGTAGTAAACTTATGTCGCTTGCTAACGGAAATTGATATATTGCTTACAAAACATTCCACTGTCTTCTTTTATTTGTCGTTGTTGTTAGGCATTAAGGAAGAAAGCAATGATGCACAAACATTCCAACCAGTTCCATCAAGGCGGCGTGAGTAGCTTCCCAGCATCATGCTATCGATGAAGAAGGCATGTCGTCTTGTGTGTCATTAAGGCTTTGTTTGGTTATTGCAGGTAGATCTTGTTCTTACGAAGGTTGGAAACTTATCGATATTTGTAAGACGCTGGGACCTGTTGACAGGAATGCTTGTTTGCAGATGCTAGGAAGGGCCTCTACCCCATCAGGTATCCTACATTCACTCATCATATGCATTGTATCTCAAACCGCTGTATTAGTAACAGACTCTCGTTTTTGTGAGATAATATTGACTTGTTTGCCATGTTACTGCAAACACAAATTGATATATTGCTTAAAACATTATTGAGTTTATCATCAGGTTGTAATAAAGATGATGTAGCTCAATCAATAGAAAGATCTGGAGAATTGAATATCTATACTTATGACCCAACTGAAGAATTGAACATCTGCACTGACGATGCACATGAAAAGAAGGGTGCAGGCATTAGACCCACTATTGACTTGAATGTTCCAGTGGAAGAAATGCAATTCAATGATGAGGTAGACTACCATGACAGCGCACATAATAAAAGTGTATGCACCGGGAATGTACACGGAAGTACACCTGACTTCAATGTTCCAGGAGAAGAAATGCAATTCAATAATGATCCTGATTTTGATGTCAGTACACTTAATAAAATCGTAGGAACTGGGAATGTACATGAAATTGCACTTGACTATGTTTCTGTAGAAGGAATGTATTTTAATAACGAAGAAGATGCATATAAATTTTACAATGATTATGCCTTAAAAGTTGGCTTCAGTGTGAGAAGGTTTTCTTGGTCAAAAAATGCACAGGGTGTCTTGGTTAGAAAGACATATGTCTGTTCCAAGCAAGGTTGGAAGAAATCTCGTGTGGGCTATTAACTTAGTTGCCATGCCTCTTTGCATGACCCGATCTCCACAATGCCAAATTTTTTGAGAGTTTATAGTCGTTTGTCATTGACGACTTGCGGTTCGTGGTTGAATTTGTTCAAATCGATAGATAGCAGGTTTTTGCTTCTGCAGGAAGGCGAATGATGACATCACTGTATGGCGATTTGTGGTTATCGTTGAATAGCGATATGTGGCATCGCAGCGTAGAACGTTGTTGATTATTGTTGGACTGTCAATCTTAGCGTGATGCGAAGGATTGTTCAAGTGTGCTGCGATGTGTGGCATCGCAGCGTAGGACTGTCAATCACTGTGCTGCGATGCCACAGATCGCTATTCAACGATAACCACAAATCGCCATACACCTCCAGTCAACTTCTTCTCTAGCAAATCTTTCGCGTTCCCGACACCTCCACTTGCCTTTTGAAATCACTATTGTTATCTTGTGAAAAGTTGTATCCATATATTATAAATAAAAGGCTACTCAATGTGTATTTTCCAACGGATACCCATAAATGTTTGAGTTGTCGTACAGTATTCATTGATCATGTTGGTTGAGCAGTACATCTTTTAGGTCATAAATAGTCGCACAAGTACTGGAAGGTGTGTTTGTCTTCTACTTCGTGAACCAGCAACAACCAAACCGACGGTTCCTTCATAAACCTGGAGATCCGCCCTCGAACATAGAAAATTATAGTCGGTGAGGCAGACGAAGATAGCTACACGACCAACAATGGCGAATCATGGGTATATTGTCTACACATAGTCTACATGTTCAGCAAAATCCGTCTCTTTCATGCATTTTTTGCGATTTGTTTTTGTGTACTATATAATGTAATTTAAATATCGGTCGTTGCAATGTCCGCATTCATTTCAGTCGAACATCCACCGACGAAGTTGGGCGAAAACTTAGTCAATCACTCCTGGAGGACATCAACCGAATGCGCAGTGAATTCGCACAATGCAACATGATCAGTAATTTTGTTAGTATGAAACTAGTAGTAGTTGTCTATAAACGTAAGCCATGTGTACGTATGATCAATACAACACCATATTTGCTGCAAACAGACTATATCCGATTTCGTAAATTATATTAAAAGCAACGCACCAAGCCAGACTGTGAGCGTCGTCAGCCCATATTTCATGGTATATCGGTTGTATTTTATGTTGCTTTTCATTATTGATTTAGTCCAATTGATTCGTATGTTAACGTTGGTGTTAGCAATGTTTCTTTCGGTTTGCAGACTATATTACGCCGTTTGCCATACTCCAGTGGATTTTAAGATGGCAAACCCTATTGGGTTAACGGTAATCACTGCAGAGACCTTATGACAAGTGAAAAGGTAAGCAAACAAACCTACAGTGCAATATTACAGCGTGACAGTGGTAACAACATTTTTTCGATCTATTTGCAGATACTGATTCCTACACTCTGGCAGTCTGAAAAGCATTGGGTCTTATACGTGATGGATTTACGCGAAAAACAACTATGGTGTTACAATTCGTTGGAAGTTGACAGTGGTTTACGGCTAGACATTTCCCATCTCGTAAGATTTCATCTATATGAGTATCGTGTAGTGTACTGGGGTCATGAATTTACTTTCGGTCGCATTATTCTCAGATCGGTTTCCTCATAGCCATTTTGGGAGTCGATGTCAGCGAGTGGATCTATCGCACGGCATACCATGCTCCTTTACAAGATAATGGCGTTGATTGCGGCGTATTTGTAATGAAGTACATTGAAGCGATATACAATGGTGCAGAACCCTGTTTCGACGTTGTATGCCATTCCTTGGCCTCTGTTATTGGCAATTAAGGGCATGTCTATTGCTTCTAGTTTACAATCTGTTTTTGCAGGTTGATATACCCGGATTCCGCGAAGAACTCTGCAAAAAGTTGACGTCCTTTCTAATTTCGGAGGAGAAACTGACGAAGGCGAGGATCTAAAAGGCTTGTAATTGATAAAAGATGTGCGCTCAACCCGCGTGATTGACAGTCGCAGGGTGAGACTGCGATGTGTGCAATGAACAAAGACTTCTAATGTTCGAAATGATAATATTCAACATCGCTATAAAATGTTGTATGCTTAAACATCGCTTTAATGTCGCGTTCGTATTTTACGAATAGTACAAAGCGATACGCTTGGTGGTCTAACGTCAAACTACACTGCTACGACCATGAAAACCTGTGCCAGCATTTGAAAATTGCTTGAATTTTAAACGACGGTTTCTTCAATTATGATCTTACAGACCTATGAAAAAGGTATAGACGGATACGACAACTGCGTCGAAGCCGCCTATGCACTCGATTCAAGAATAAGTCGTGTATGCAGGAATTGTCGATTATGTTGGTTCCTTATTCGCGAAGCAAAGTGGAACTGTGTGTTGTGTCATTCAAATATTAATGAAACGTCCTATCACCCTCCGTCAGTTTTCGAGTATATACGTCAGTTTCATTAAACCAAAAGCAAATCTTAAATAAAAAAGCACTCCGCATTAATGAAAACAATGTCATGCCAGAGGGCTATTCTGAATGGTAGTCATTTCGAAATAGCCCTCTGGCATATACGTATAATAGAAACTACTAGAACTCTTCTAATTTCTAGGGACATTCCAAAAAAATTTTGGGCCGAAGCTGTTTTAACCTCAAATTAATAAATAGAACTCCATCTTCTTTACAAAATGTTTCCATTTCAAAAACTTTTTAAAATGACTCAATTTTAAAAGACTAAGAATATTTAGTTGTAAGTGTTATGTGCTTAATCATAAAAATGATAAACTATCTCCAAAATCCATTGAATATGTTTTTTTGGGCTATGGTGAAAATAAAAAAGGGCACCGATACTTTGATCCAATAAAAAACAAACTCTATATTTCTAAAAATGTCATCTTTCTTGAAAATAAAGATGGGTTTGATAACAAAGGATCTAAAGAAGAAATTGACTATTCATTTCTATTTGATCTATTGCCAAGACATGATGAGTCTAACTCTATTGATGTGTTTGACTCTTGGATAATAACTCTAGTATCATCCGGTTGTTGTTGAAGTTAGTCATCAACATGAAAGTTTAAATAAAATTGCATCTAATGATATGCATGTGTATACTCGGCGAGGTCAAGGTAACCATCCATGTTCTCTGGACAAGTTCTTTCAAAACATATCCTTAGAGGAATCCCAACTTAAGAGATCTAATCGAATCTCTAGAGATCCTAATAGATTTATATCATATGACGCATTTTCTCCAAACTTTAGAGCATGTTTAAAAACATAAGAGTCATCTCATTATAATGATGTCAAACAATATCATCATTGGAACAAAGCAATGAAAATAGAACTTAATGCCCTTAAGAAAGCCAACACATGAAATATGCCAGAGGGCTATTCCGAATCTTTGGGTCTCAAATAAATCCACAAGTACGTCTAAAGAAATCGCCTTAGGTGTACATTACCGTCGGTTCATCAATACAGCGATTTCTAAGAACAAACCTTTCTTATTGATAAGTTCACGTAATGCGATATTTAGAAATATCTTTTGCCGTACAGTATTCTTCATTGCTTAAGAACAACTTTACCAGCATTGGTTATGCGTATACAACACAAAACTATTTCTGAATACAATTTACTTTTCATAGAACACCCATCAACGGAACGAGATGAACACCCGTCACCGGAATGACAAATCCGCTTAGACCTCGCTAGGGAGAGGAAGAGGACTTGGCGGAGCTCCTGCTGGCCAACCTCAGCGCGACTGCACCTACTAGGTTACTGTCGAGGAGGACGGTGAGAACGGTGATGGAGGGCCTCGTTAGGTTGTACAGACAGAGCAATCGATAGGTTTCACTTTATACTATTCTGTCTGCCGTTCGTTTTAAACTCAATCAATTTTCCGCATATTTCGTCGCGTATTATCGGCATATGTTCCCGCAACAAAACAGGTAATGTGAAACCAATATATAACAAGAATATCCAATAACATCGGATACGAAGCTCATACAGCGTGAAAACAAGGTTGTTCTCCATTGTATATTTTGCTTCAATATGCTTCATTACGAATATGCCACAATCAACCCCATTACTTTATAACGGAGCATCGTCAGCACAAAGCAACATCCACTCACCAATGTCGACACCCATTTGCCCGTTAAGGAATCCCGCCTGTGAAAAAGGGATAATATATTACAGTCCGGTCCACCTCGAATAGCTACTTTACCTTTGGGTACAAGGTTACCAAATGCATAGCATCGCGTTCTACGCCACTGTGGCAGTCCAATGAGTTGTAGCACCATAGTTGTTTTAGCTGAAAATTCATCTCGTATAAGACCCAATGGTCTGGATGTTGCCAGAGTGTAGGAAGTAAAATCTGCGAATCGATAAAATCATTTTTCGTTCCAGAGACTTATCGTGATGGGGATGTTACGAATAAACCTTGGATAAGAGGTTTGTTCACTTACCTTTCCAAATTTTAAAATGTCTATGCACTCATCATCGCTGTTCCAACAAGGTAGTGCATCTTCGAATCCTATGCCGTATGGCTTTCGCCGGACGTACATCTGTTGCACGAAATAGCAAGGTTTAACCACCAAGAAACGTGAGTACGTCATGAAAGCAAACAGAACAACAGCGACACAGACATACCATGAAATACGGGTTGATGATGCGTACTGTATTGCTCGTTGGGTTGCTCTGAATGTAATTGACAAAATCATATATTGTCTGGTTGCACAAAGTTACGAACTTCAGAACATGCAAACCGATGACCTAGAAATTGATAGTGGACAAATACTTATAAAATTACTGATAGTGTTCCCATCTGCAAATTCATCTTGCATCTGCTCGATGTCATCTACGAACTCATCAGGGCGTTGTCGCCCACCCGAGACTGTGGATGTTGCACTGAGTTCACCATGAGCGTGGTATTCAGGATTAGACATTGAAATTATTGTCTACAGTAAACAACACTAGTCCAAATACGACATGAAAAGCCAAATGTTCACTAAATCGCTCAGGCGTTTCAAAGAATATACCTCTTAAGCGCTAGTCCTGGTACTATGGATGTGGTTGTATTCTTGTTCAGAGCCGTGCGTGGCCGTTTTGCTGCCATCGTCCACTCCATTGGCAACGTGCCTGGTCGTTTAGCTCCCATCCTCCTATCCGTTTGCTCTGTGCCTGGTCGTTTTTCTCCCCTCGTCCACTCCTCTGGCACCGTGCCTGGTCGTTTTGCTACCATCGTCCTCTCTGTTGCCGTCGTGCCCGGTCGTAGTGCTCCCATCGTCTTTGGCGTCGTGCCGGGTCGTATTGCTCCACTAGTCCTCTTCTTGTCCGCCATGGCTGGTCGTACTGCTCCAATTGTCCCCTTCTTCGGCGCCATGCCTAGACGGAGATATCGATGGCACCTTTGCAACGGAGATACTGAAATGTCGTCCTCACCTACAAAGGTAAAGTCCTTTAACGTGCTGCCATTTTTTGAAAACAGCCCGCTAATTAATTGATTGCGTTTAAAAAAAATATAAATACGGCTTTTCGCATGTCGCCTTTTTTTTATAACCGCCGCCAAATTAAATGCTTGCGTTCGAAGTATTCAAAAATACGTTTTTCCATGCCACTCATTAAGTTTTAAATATTCAAAAATACGTTTTCCACGTGTGATTAGACATTCGAACAATACCCACAAATCACTATGCTGTGATGCCACAGATCGCTCTCCGACTCAAAGCACGAAGCTAATTAATGTATGGCGATTTGTGGTTATCGTTGAATAGCGATATGTGGCATCGCAGCGTAGAACGTTGTTGATTATTGTTGGACTGTCAATCTTAGCGTGATGCGAAGGATTGTTCAAGTGTGCTGCGATGTGTGGCATCGCAGCGTAGGACTGTCAATCACTATGCTGCGATGCCACAGATCGCTATTCAATGATAACCACAAATCGTCATACACCTCCAGTTAACTTCTTCTCCAGCAAATCTTTCGCGTTCCCGACACCTCCACTTGCCTTTTGAAATCATTATTATTCAAAAATACGTCTTTCCATGCCGCTCATTAAGTTTTAAATATTCAAAAAATATGTTTTTCACGTGTGATTAGACATTCGAACAATACCCACAAATCACTATGCTGCGATGCCACAGATCGCTCTCTGACTCAAAGCACGAAGCTAATTAATGTATGGCGATTTGTGGTTATCGTTGAATAGCGATATGTGGCATCGCAGCGTAGAACGTTGTTGATTATTGTTGGACTGTCAATCTTAGCGTGATGCGAAGGATTGTTCAAGTGTGCTGCGATGTGTGGAATCACAGCGTAGGACTGTCAATCGCTGTGCTGCGATGCCACAGATCGCTATTCAACGATAACCACAAATCGCCATACACCTCCAGTCAACTTCTTCTCCAGCAAATCTTTCGCGTTCCCGACACCTTCACTTGCCTTTTGAAATCATTATTGTTCAAAAATACGTCTTTCCATGCCGCTCATTAAGTTTTAAATATTCAAAAATACGTTTTCCACGTGTGATTAGACATTCGAACAATACCCACAAATCACTATGCTGCGATGCCACAGATCGCTTTTTGACTCAAAGCACGAAGCTAATTAATTGATTGTGTTTAAAAAATATATAAATACGGCTTTTCGCATGCCGCCTTTTTTTATAACCGCCGCCAAATTAAATGCTTGCATTCGAAGTATTCAAAAATACGTCTTTCCATGCCACTCATTAAGTTTTAAATATTCAAAAATACGTTTTCTACGTGTGATTAGACATTCGAACAATACCCACAAATCACTATGCTGCGATGCCACAGATCGCTCTCCGACTCAAAGCACGAAGCTAATTAATTGATTGCGTTTAAAAAAAATATAAATACGGCTTTTCGCATGCCGCCTTTTTTTGATAACCGCCGCCAAATTAAATGCTTGCGTTCGAAGTATTCAAAAATACGTCTTTCCATGCCACTCATTAAGTTTTAAATATTCAAAAATACGTTTTCCACGTGTGATTAGACATTCGAACAATACCCACAAATCACTATGCTGTGATGCCACAGATCGCTCTCCGACTCAAAGCACGAAGCTAATTAATGTATGGCGATTTGTGGTTATCGTTGAATAGCGATATGTGGCATCGCAGCGTAGAACGTTGTTGATTATTGTTGGACTGTCAATCTTAGCGTGATGCGAAGGATTGTTCAAGTGTGCTGCGATGTGTGGCATCGCAGCGTAGGACTGTCAATCACTGTGCTGCGATGCCACAGATCGCTATTCAATGATAACCACAAATCGTCATACACCTCCAGTTGACTTCTTCTCCAGCAAATCTTTCGCGTTCCCGACACCTCCACTTGCCTTTTGAAATCATTATTATTCAAAAATACGTCTTTCCATGCCGCTCATTAAGTTTTAAATATTCAAAAAATACGTTTTTCACGTGTGATTAGACATTCGAACAATACCCACAAATCACTATGCTGCGATGCCACAGATCGCTCTCTGACTCAAAGCACGAAGCTAATTAATGTATGGCGATTTGTGGTTATCGTTGAATAGCGATATGTGGCATCGCAGCGTAGAACGTTGTTGATTATTGTTGGACTGTCAATCTTAGCGTGATGCGAAGGATTGTTCAAGTGTGCTGCGATGTGTGGAATCACAGCGTAGGACTGTCAATCACTGTGCTGCGATGCCACAGATCGCTATTCAACGATAACCACAAATCGCCATACACCTCCAGTCAACTTCTTCTCCAGCAAATCTTTCGCGTTCCCGACACCTTCACTTGCCTTTTGAAATCATTATTGTTCAAAAATACGTCTTTCCATGCCGCTCATTAAGTTTTAAATATTCAAAAATACGTTTTCCACGCGTGATTAGACATTCGAACAATACCCACAAATCACTATGCTGCGATGCCACAGATCGCTTTTTGACTCAAAGCACGAAGCTAATTAATTGATTGCGTTTAAAAAAAATATAAATACGGCTTTTCGCATGCCGCCTTTTTTTTATAACCGCCGCCAAATTAAATGCTTGCGTTCGAAGTATTCAAAAATACGTCTTTCCATGCCGCTCATTACAACCACCTGCGGAACGTTTTCCCGCGATATCGATGGAGGGCAGTTTTGTTATTTTCACGAACCGACGATTCAGTTTTCTAGAAGGAGGGCATTTATGTCCGTCCGAGGAAGAGGAACCGACGATTCAGTTTTCTAGAAGGAGGGCATTTATTTATGTAAATTTTCAGCGATTTCTATTGTCATTTCATTCCCCATTTTAACTTCAACGATACATTACAACCACCTGCGGAACGTTTTCCCGCGATATCGATGGAGGGCAGTTTTGTCATTTTCACGAACATCGTAAATGAGGCAGAGCACGGCTGGAGCGAGCGCTACGAAGTGGCCTAGAGAGAGGCGCACCGCCATTTCGAAGACTCCCCTCCTCACCCACTGCCCCCTCGAGCAGCAGATCACGCTGCGGCACAGCCACAGCACCAAGAACGCCTGGTTCTCTTGCATGGAAGGCTCCTCCTCTTCTTCTTCTTCCTTGCCTCGCGCCCACTCTTCCATCCACAGTTCAGTTTTCACATATGATCAACTCACACGAGGAGTTGGCAAAACCCGAGCAAGACAAGTAGCAAGCGCATTAGAAACACTGATACTGAACTCCTTCGCATATTTGTCATTATTATAATCATTTGAAGAAACAACCTGCAAATGTAAAGAGTTAGCAGCAAGAAGGACTACGGATCTTATTGGTGGAATCTCAGTAATCCAATCGAGATGAGCATGAGGGCCAGATTCTGCTTACTGAGAAGCACTTAAGCAGCAAGCAACAAACACAAACAATCAAAGCAAGAAAGAGATGCTTCAAACATTGCAATCAAAACAGATTCAACTAAAGCTGGCATTATGATAAATAACCTTTGAAATGTTGTTTTGCCTATCAGTGGGACGTTGACATGTTGCTCTGAGCATAGCTGTGACTTGCAATAAATTTAGAGGCAGCTCATCAGTAAGGACCCACAACAGTCAATGTGCAGGTCAGTCGGTGCTTGATGGAGCAATATAGGATCTTGTGATAGATGTGCACAGAAGCATAAATAGAAGGGAGAGAGAGCGAGAGATGGTTGATGAGCCCGAACGGGTAGCATCCTGTGAGGGCAAAGGGCCATGAACACGCTGGGAGGAGCCCTCAGACCCCCCTTCTGTAAGGGTAAAAGCTCTGAATTAGACTCCATAACTCTTCAAGTTGAATGATGCTACCCACATTGAGAGGAGCCCCCAGACCCTCCTCCTATAAGGGTAAAAACTCTGAATCAGGCTCCACAACAGTAAATGTGCAGGTCAGTCGGTGCTTGATGGAGCAATGTAAGATCTTCTGTTGGATGTGCATAGAAGCAGAAATAGAAGGGAGGGAGAGTGTGAAAGGGTTGATGTCCAGGGGAGATATCTTTCTCGGATAATCCTGCAGTGCAGAGACTGGGTCTTAAATAATCATCTTCGGGGCACTTAAGTCTTTACAACCACTCCTTTTCAAGAACCGTCATTTTTTTTTGCACCAATGGAGGAGAGGGTACTTAAGTCTTTGCAATTGCATCAAACTCCAACGCTAATTAATGCTGACAAACATGGGGATACGAGACGCACATGCTTACATACGTGGTGCTCTTTGGGACCCCCGATCATGAGATGTAGCTAACTGCCCTGTTCGGGGGGGGGGGGGGGGGGAACATATAACCTGCTTCGGTCGTAGACAGCGAGTAGACGCTTTGAAAGTGACGGAAACAGCTTTGTTGCGACACGCTCTCTCCATCCATGCATTGCCAATCTCTCTTTTCTTAGCTTTCTCAGTCTCATATCGAACTTCTTGATAGGCAATCTGCCCCAGGAGTTTGGCCATCTGAGTCACTTGAACCTGATGTCATTGAACTTCAACCAGATAGAAGGAAGGATTCCTGCAAGTTTAAGCCGTTGCCAACAACTTCAAGGGTACCTGTGGAATTGGGGAACTTGCCAAATTTGGAGATTTTATTATTGGCTGGAAATATGCTCACGGGTACCATTCTACCATCTTTAGGAAACCTTTCAAAGCTGAAGATAATTAGTTTGGGCGAGAACATGTTGCATGGGCAGGTACCCACTACTGAAATTGGGCAATTGAGCCATCTGCAATTGCTGCAGTTCTCATACAACAACCTCACATGCAAATTACTGCCTTCGATCTCCAACTTCTCTTATCCTCAAAGGGTTGATCTAGATTACAATGACTTCATTGGGCGAATTCCCATGGACATGCATGGGTAGTAGGCTTCCCCAACTCTGCGAGCTTTTCTTGGGAAGGAATGAATTTTACGGACCCATACCTATCACCCTCCGTACTAATGCTTCAAACTTGGTGAAACTTGACCTAGCCCTCAATAGATTTTCTGGACCAATACCACTATAAATAATCTGCATTCCTCTACTTCAGTTTCTTAACTTAGAAATCAATTACTTGGTGAATGCACCAAATGCCAAAGAGCTTACATTCATTATTACGTCACTTAGATCGTTAGACTTGTCAGGTAGCAATCTGAATGTTTGTGAATTGATGTTTGGTGTTTTTTGGATTTATAATGATGAGATTTTGGATGTGTTTGCTTCGTTTGATCTTATCCGTAGGGTTTGCATCTGATGAATCTTGTCTACAGTTAGGAGTTAACTTTTTTCCTTTCGGTGGTTTTGCCGTGTGTGTGTTTTTGTAAAGTTATTTAATGTTTTTTTTTTCTTTTTCATTATCTCACCTGGATCTGTAGATTAGTCTTTATGTTTTTCTGTCTTATCATCGGCATTGATTGAGCTACGTAGAAAAATCTTGTCCGGGTCCAATCCAAACAAATGAGGTTGGCACCATTTGGTACCACTGGCGCTGACTTGGGTCACCGCTAATGGGCCTACCTGGAGCTGACCCTTCACTGAGTTTGGGCCAACTGGCACCTGATCTAGACCCATTAGATCGGTGCCAGTTGGTGTCACTGGTGCTGATCCAAATGAATCTAGATCAGGGTTGGTTCAGGTTTGACCCCATTGAAACCTAATCCATTTCAATTGGGCTCAAGTTGGGATCACTGGTGCCGATCTAAATGGATCTAGATCTGGTTCAAATAAAAAACCCAGATCAATCTAGACCTGTTCTGACACATTGCACAAAAATGCCTGTAACTCAAGATTTAGAAGTCTATTTAATGAGATGTTTGGTTTATTAGAAAGCCAACATCCTCGAATACAATCTGTATTCTATGCTCAAAATCAAATTCAATCATCTGAAATGTTAAAAGCTCCCTCAAAATAACCCTTACTTTTTAAACAGGTTATTTTTATAAACCAAAATCATGTTTTGGTCATATTTCTTTTGGCTCATTGAAAAATTAAAAGCTTCTATTTTTTGTTGAAAGTGATTGACTATAATGTTTTTCTCAAAATATAGTTAAAAACAGATTTCTTTCAAAAAGACACAAAAACACCAAAAACCTTGAATTGATTTTTTTATTTATAAATAGGACTTTGAAAATACCCTTTCAAAAATACCTGAGTATGCTTGGTGTTGGTTTGGGATGATAAAAATCTTTTTTTTCAGAATAATTCACATTCTCGATGAATAACAAAGCATTCAAAAGTTCACACCCTGAACGAACACATCTCGATTTTTGACGAGTCATGGGAAAACATGATAACGGGGACCAACAATCAAAGTTCGTTTGGAGAACCCAACAAATTTTGGGTGTCAACAATATGAAGATCCTAAAAATGTTAGGCAACTTGTGCGTTATTATTATCAACAAGAAATGGGGGTAAGATCTTTCTCTATGTTTGGAGATCTATTAAATTGTCCGGCCTCCCATTGATAAAACCTTTGAGGTCCTTCCTGCCATGCTGAAGAGTATACCCAACTTGGACCTTAGGGTCTCGTGACATTGTGTCAACCTGCTGGTGGCATTTAGCAAGTCACCCCTACCAGATAAGGGCCTGTTTGGGATCGGTAGCTGGGATGGGCTTTTATGGAGTTTATGCATTTGAGGAAGTGGCGGCTGCTTTGCCAACTACCACATGGTAGCTGCCAAATTCATCCTTAAGTGTAAATACAAAGGAGAAAATGCCTCATTTGCCATTCTAAATGCATAAACGCCCATCCTAGCGACGAGATTCCAAACATGATCACCATGGGTATTTGACCAAGATTTTGTCTCGGGAACACCAAATGCATAAATGCCCGCCCTAGCACCGACATTCTAAACAGGCCCCGTGATTGGCCAATTTTCCAAATTTTGGCGGGCTATGAAGCTCCTAAAAAAGTTGAGCAACTTCGTTCGTTATTGTCCACAAGGAATAGTGGGGTAAGATCTTTTTCTATGATTGGAGACTTATTAAATTCTTTTTGGACCACATTTTATTAGAGATGTGGACATGGCCTTCCTCTTTTGTGTACTGAGTTTTGGATAAAGGGTGACAGATACAACACTGTCTGTGTTTGTAAAAAACTCTCTTGGAGAGGGTGTTGGGTGTTCTCCCCTGAAGATGCATTGTTTGCTACAATGCATGTTCGGGGCTCCGAATGAGCGCCACGTATATAAGCACGTGAGGCTCGTATTACCATGTGTGTTGGCATCACTTAGCATCGAAGTTTAGTGTGGTTGCAATGACTTAAGTACCATTTCTTGCTATTCTCTCCATGAAATGATGGTTTGAGAAAATGATAAAAATGTCCTTCATTCAAAAAAATAGAAACGACGGTTCTAGAAAAGGACAAAAATATCCTCCATCCAGAAAGTCGAGGATGATGTTAACTCTTCAAAGTCCAAACAACGAAATGAACCTGAAGCGCTCTCTCTTTCTTTTCCGTTTGAACTTTCCGTCATCATCTTGTTCTTCTTTTTTCTCCGTGAAACACTGTAAAATCCTCTCTTTCTCTCTAGAGAAGAAATTAAGGGAGCCAAAGAGTCGATAATCATCGCTCTCTTCCTGTTAGCAGAGGGCGAAATGCTTCCCTCATCCAGCGGGCAACTGACTACGGCGGCCCCTCCGCCGCCTTCGAGGGACACCTACAATAGAATCTTCCTCCCGTACACCTATAACAGAGTCTTTCAAAGTACAATCCATCTACCTTTACGTTGGAAATACATTCGATCAGGGCTATGCCTTCCAGGCCACCCTAACACTACTTAACACGGGTGTTCGCACCCTCAAGTCCTGGAAGGCATTCGTCGGGTTCTGGCACCGTGAGGTCTTCATCTCAACCTTCGACATCGTGCTCTTCGACAGGACCCACCTCTCCACCAACGTCGAGAATAGAACGTTCCTCTCTGACTTTCTCGTCACGGACCTCAAAACTGCCATCGGGACGGCTGGCGGCTACAGCCTGATCACGACGAAGATCGTGCTCAAGGGGGTGGAGTTCAGCATCACGATTTACGATTTACACACAATAGTGATTTACAAAAATCGCGTAGCAAAAAAAAGATGGCAAATCGGTAAATCGAGTAGCGATTTATGAAAATCACGTAGCAAAAACAAAAATTAAATGACAATTCGCGTAGCAAAAAAAAATGAAAAATCGCTGAATCGAGTAGCGATTTATTAAAATCATGTAGCAAAAAAATAAATAGAAAATCGCTAAATCGAGTAGCGATTTATAAAAATCATGTAGCAAAAAAAAAACAAAAAATCGCTAAATCAAGTAGCGATTTATAAAAATCCCGTAGCGAAAAAAAAATCGCAAATCACTACATGATGTTCGTAAATTGCTAAATCATGTTGCAAAAAAAAAGGCAAATCGCAATGCGATTTTCGTAAATCGCGTAGCGAAAAAAAAAATTTATCCTTTTCTAGAATCGTTGTTTCATAACACCAATGGCGGAAAATGGTGTTACAAAAACTGTAAGCAAGAAACAACCGAAGAAAACAATAAACAAGAACGATCAAACAAAACACAATAACACACAGATTTACGTGGAAAACCCTCCCCTCAAATCCGAGAGGGACTAAAAAGCCATGGTCGCCTAAAGGAAAAACTTTATTGCTCTTTTTTTACAGTTACAAGAGGAAAAAAAAGAAAGAATTTATACAAGGCCCAAAAAAAAATTTCTTCTACGCCCCCCCCCCCCCGCTACGGGCAGCCCCCCTAGACCCGCGACTGAGGGAGCCCCCAGACCCCCCTTCTGTAAGGGCAAAAACTCTGAATCAGGCTCCACAACTCATCAAGTTGAACCATGCTACAGACAGTGTACAAGTTAGTCGGTGCTTGATGAAGCAGTGTAGGATCGTTTGCTGGATGTGCACATAGGCAGAAAGAGAAGGGAGAGAGAGGGGGGTTAATGTTCATGGCCTTCTTCAGGGGGGATACCTTTCTCAGATAATCCTGCAGTGCATGGACTGAGTCTTAAATAACCATCTCCGGGGTACTTAAGTCTTTGCAACTGTTCCTTTTCTAGAATCATTGTTTTATGGCACCAATGGCAAAAAGGGTACTTAAGTCTTTGCAACTGTTCCTTTTCTAGAATCATTGTTTTATGGCACCAATGGCAAAAAGGGTACTTAAGTCTTTGCAATCACACCGAACTCCGACGCTAACTGATGCTGACAAACATGGGAATATGAGTTGCACGTGCTTACATACGTGGCACTCATTGGGACCCCTGAACATGCATTGTAGCAAACAGTGCATCTCCAGAGAGGGGGGGACATATAACCTGCTTGCTAGACCATTTGTTTTATAGTACTTCTCTGTCAAGTACTCATTGTTGATCAATAAGTTAGCAGAACATTTATTTTTGAAAGAAGCATAACCATAATTTTTTCCATTGAAACCTTTTGGACTTTTTTTTGTACCACCGAGAGAAAGAATTGATATATATAAACACAACATTTGTCCAAACGCATTAATGATCTTAATAAGATTAGATAAGCAGAAGGTTAGTTGGATTCAGATATCATAAGTTGTTCAAGCCCAACACTAGAGACGGTGATGCTGTATACAATCAGGTCAGATATGTCAGCTTGGGTGCAAACAGATCAAATACTGTCTGGTTCATTCCAGATTCGAGTCTGAAATACAAACATTGAACCAGATCCAAATCCAATACAAGTGGTAATACTAAATTCTGTAAAAAATAAACTGATTGAAAACAAGAGCTTTGCATGTAAAAACTGCAGCTTTGGATCCGGCTAAGATTTGTTGTAGCGGTCCAGTATGGTGAAGAACATAAAGTTCAATACTGGCTACGTCACAGCCATAAAAAAAAAGTTCTATGTTGGCATCCCAGCAAAGAGACACCTTTGCACAAAGCGCGAATCAGGTTCAATCACATTAAACACCAAAAGTGGGATGCTTCACCTCAATGCTCTCCATCTTATTGTTAAACCCACAACTGACAGGGTCGTCACCATGTAGAAGCACGTGTGAGTGCACAGAAATGAGGTCCTTTTGGAAGATGCTCTCACCAACAAAAATCTGGTCCAACTTCGTATTAGCAGGGAGTGCTTAGAGTGGATGAGGCTAAACTAGAGCAACCAGCTACCACTGGCCTTGCAGCTTTAGTAGGACCCATTGGCGCCTTCAAGGGCTGACGGTGAGTTCTCATCTTCTATATTGGTATTGCTCTGTACAGTGGCAGAGCCAAAGGTGGACATGGGTGGGCGGTCACCCACCTCAGAATTAGAAACCAAGTTAGAAAAAAAAATTCAGACATGTGTCGGGCACGGGTCGAGGGTGATACCTTAAGTCGGACCCGGATCGGATCTGAACCAGACCCTGGCCGAGGACCGACCCAGGCTCTCGATCATTCGAGAGCCTGCATCTTTAAAAGACACATGCCAAAAGGGGCGAGGGGTAAAACCCTAGCCACTTTCCCTCTCTCCTCTGCTCCGCCCCTCTGCTCCCCATCTGTCATCGGTGACCACATTCGTTGGTGCTCCTCCCCTGTGCTCTGGAGCCACTATGACTGCATTGCCGAACTCCCTTAGGTGAACCTGTGATACACCCCTCTGAGATTCTCCCTCTTTGCTGCAAGCTCCAGCGATGTGAGCCGCTAGTGTCGGACCTTCCTCTTCCTTCGTCATCTTCCTTTCGTCGGTGACCATCGCCAGCCGTCGATCGTCGCAGGTAACCTCTCCACCCCCTCTCTCTTGCTTTTCTAGTCGATCAGCAGAGGCTGAAGCCCCTGCCTGTTGCTCCATTTTTCGGCAGGGTGCGGTGTGTCGGCGGGTGTGGTCGGTAGGGGCTTTGGGGGGGGCTGCCCCTTGATGTTGTTCGGCAGGGGGCTTCGCTTCCCCCTGTCTTGTGCTGTTTCCCGACAGGGGGCTCCGCCCCCTGTCCCCTTGTTTCCCGACGGGGGGCGAGGCCCCCCCTTCCCTCTTATGTTTTTCGGCAGGGGGCTATGCTCCCTGCCTTCTTGATGTTTTTCCAGCAAGGGGGCGAAGCCTTCCCTGCCCTCTTCCTGGTTCTCGACAGGGGGTGACCCCCCTGCCTCTTTTGATGTTTTCTGGTAGGGGACGCCCCCTGCTTCTGCTGGTGTTTCCTGCAGGGGGCTTCACCCCCCTCTACGAGACCTTCCCGACAGAGGACTTTTCCCCTCTGTCCCTCGATTGTCGGCAGGGTCTCTGCTTCGCCCCCCTGCCTTGTTCTTGTTGTCGGTAGGGGTGGAGCCCTTGCCTTTCTCCTTTCCAGTGGGGGGGGTGTTGCGCCCCCCTGTTCTATTGTGGCAGGCTTGGTAGGGAGTCCATTCTCCCTCCCCTGCCTTCCTTGTTCTGGCAAGCAGGGAGCCCTTGCTCCCTACCTCTGCTGCTCATTGCCAAGCACGGGTGAGGCCCCTGCCCCTAGCACCCTTGTAGGAAGGGTGCAGTGTCTTAGCCCCTGCCTCTGCAGCTTGCAGGCAGGGATCCTCTGCTGCCTGTAAGCGGAGAACTGAGCCCCTTCGTATGATCATACAATGATGGGTTAAGGCTCGGCTTATGCTTTTACGTTTATTCTCTTAGCGGCATATTACTAACATTTTAAGCGTAGTGACATATTACTAGCCTCATAGAAGATTGTCATTTTCATTTTGCTCGATCCTTTTTTGCAATGAGATTTGGCCCATAGAATATTATCTTTTTTTTTTTGCATAGGAATGAATAAGTTTATAATGAAAAGACAAATCTTTGATAAATCTTCTGTAACTCGAGAAGGAGAACCAAGTCAGAAAATAAGCAAAACAGAAATTGATGAATCAGAGTTACTTGCAGACCCTGCACTTCATCCTTCTATTTGTAGTTATCATCCTAATATCCAAGATAATGTTCGTAGAGTATATATGATCTGAGGTCCTTGTCAACCTCGAGATTGTATGTTTCAACTAAACCACCAAAAATGAAGGTTTATTTCAGCTTGGTATGATGAGTATAAGGATTAGTTGGAGTATAGTACAAGTAAGCATAAAGCATATTGTTTACAGTGTTATCTTTTCAGGCCAAAAAGCACAGAGAAGATTAGTGCAGAGGCATTCGTATCTAAAGGATTTGATAACTAGAAAAACAAGAAGAGGTTTGATAAACATGTTGAAAGTTCTAGCAGTTTTCACAATTCAGCACAAATGAAGTGTCAAAATTTGATGCAACAAAAACAACATATTGATGTTATACTTTATAAACAAAGTGTTCGACAGAAAGATGAATATAGACTTCGCCTTTGGGCAACTGTTAATGTAATCAGATACTTGTTAAGTCAATGATTGACATTTCGATGACATGATGAAGTTGAAGAATCTTTTAATAGAAGAAATTTTATTGAGTTATTGAAAATATTTGCAAAGATCAATGATGACATAAATAAAGTTGTATTGAAAAGTGCTCCAAAAAATAACAAATTGATATCTCCTGATATACAAAAGGATATTGCCAAGGCTGCTTATATACAAACCATAAATGATATTATCATGGAACTTGGAGATACTTTTTTTCTATTTTACTTGATGATTCTCGTGATGTATCAACTAAAGAACAAATGACTATTGTTTTACGGTTTGTTAATGAAAAAGGTCGAGTGATTGAGCGATTTCTTACTTTTGTGCATGTTCTTAAAACAACTTCTATGTCACTCAAACAAGCAATTAAAGAAGCATTTTGTAAGAATAAATTAAGCATATCAAGTTTGTGTAGACAGAGTTATGATGGAGCAAGTAATTTGAGAGGAGAGTTTAATGGATTGAAAAGTCTTATATTACATGAAAATGCATCTGCATATTATATCCATTGTTTTGCACATCAACTTCAATTGGCATTAGTTGGTGCTGCTAAAAAATTTTATTGTTTGATGTATTTTTCAATATATTAGGCAGGTTGTCAACTTTTTTCTCCACTTCATGCAAGAGATTTGAGCTTATTTGAGAAGCAAAATTTATGTGAATTGTTGAAGCACTTGCATTAGGTGAACTTGAAACAGAATGAGGATTAAATCAAGAAATAAGTTTCAAACGACCTGGAGATACTCGGTGGGGTTCTCATTACGATGCTTTGGTTAATTTACTCAGTATGTATTATTTTGTTATTCAAGTGTTAGATTTCATTACAGAAGATACATATTCAGAAAAAAATTCAGATGCAATTATTTTATATCATCAATTGCAAGATTTTGAATTTATTTTTTGCTTACATTTGATGTGTAAAGTTTTGGGAATAACTGATAACCTTTCACAAGCACTTCAGCGAAAAGATCAAGACATTGTGAATACTATGAGTTTAGTCACTACATCAAAACATTGCCTTTAAGGTCTGAGAGACAATGGATGGGACTCTCTCATAAACAAAGTGTCCATATTTTGTAAGAGATTTGATATTCTGATTCTTGATCTAGGAGACTCATATACACCTCAAGGACGACCAAGACATAAGGTTGAAAAGATCACCATATTGCATCATTATCGTATTGATGCATTTTATGCTATTATTGATTTGCAACTTCAAGAGTTGAATGATCGTTTCACTGAAGCAAATACATAGCCCCTCCTTTCAATGACATGCTTGAGTCCAAAGAATTCTTTTTCTGCTTTTGATAAAGATAAGTTGATTCGTCTTGCTGAGCTTTACCCTAAGGACTTTTCTAGAGTAAACATAATTAGACTTGAAAATCAATTGGATATATATTGCAGAAATGTGAAACAGTGATCAGTTTTGAAGTTTAAAATCTTTAGTAGAGCTAGTAGAGATGATGGTAGCAACTCAAAAGCATATTGTATTTTTTCATGTGTATCTATTGATTAAGTTGGCATTAACTTAGCCAGTTACAACAAGTGTTGAAAGAGCATTTTCAGCTATAAACAATATCAAAAGTCGTCTATGTAATAGAATGGGAGATGAATGGATCAATGATGCTTTGGTTACTTACATAAAGAAGGAGACATTTGATACTATCAGTGATGATGCAATTATGAATTGTTTTCAAAATATAAAAAAATAGAAGATGCCAATTGTAAAATTTTCATGAATTTAGTTGTTTGTATTTCTTAAGTGAATAATCTTTATTTTAGTTTAAAATTATAATTTAAGGTTTTATCTTATTATGTTCATAAATTTAGTTGTTTGTGTTTGTAACAATTGTTATTTTAATTTAAAAGCTTATTTAAGTTTTATCTCTCCACGAACGACTGTTCCTCCAGCGAAATTTTTTTGGCTCTACCACTGGTCTGAATAAATGGATCGTCCTTCAAGACCATAGCATTGTCCCCGAGACCCGAAGTCTGCCCACCCAACGAAAAACTTTTGGCTTCGCCACTGGCTCTGTATTGAGCTTTGTAAGTATTTTTTGTCTGTGAATGTATATAACTGAATTGCCTTTCCTCGAAAAAAAAGACAGGCTTTATTAGAGATGGAGGCCGATCAGGTGCAGCAGAACACTTTTTGTGCGTGTTGTGATTGCACCTGATCCGCCCTCTTTTGGATAGGGTAAACTAAGTTGACATAAAAAAATTGTGAGGACCCAATAACAAGCTTCTGCATCCAACATTTGCTTTGCTTATTCAAAATGACGACTGCACATGGTTGTGAGAAATCTAATGTAGATATAGAGATACTAAATTTATTCACATGCTTGAAATAATTAGAATAAATGATTAAACTAGTATACAAATCCAGCAACCTGCCATTAATTTATGACTTGATAAAACAAATTCACATGTTCAACAAGCTGTAAAAGAGATATGAAGCAAAAACTCATAAATTTTTTCGTGCACTATTAGATAATGAGTTAGCAAAAAAAATTTATGGTAACAGAAAATGATTAATCATAAATAAACAGTAAAACTATCTCACAAAATTCAGCAGAACAAATGAAAAGTAATGGAAGAGTTGAAGGAGAGATTATCTTACTTGGTTTTGGATGATAATTGAGTGAAAAGATGGGTGATGACGAGACCAAAAATCTAATAAAATATAGAAAAATGAGAGGTAAATAATGTAGCTAAAACAGCAAAATAATTAGCTAAAATGGTTTGAGTAACTTTCTAATAAGGAGAGAGAGAGAGAGATAAGGTAGATGTGGGATAAAATAGTTAAAGAGAAGGGATTTTTATCCGTTTCCTATATATATATATATATATATATATATATATATAGAGAGAGAGAGAGAGAGAGAGAGAGAGAGACTTCTTTTGGATAGTGAATGATTTGGAAAAATATTTTAAGAGGGAGATAAAGGAGGACGTTCTCATCCGTTTCATTATCAATATGATTTGATTATTATTATAATTATAAGTAGATAATCGGCTCACCCACATGGTCGGGCTCTATACGGGAGAGAGTTTTTTTTGGATGGCGAGCGATTTAGTAAAATATTTTAAGCGGGAGAAAAAAGGACGTTCTCGACCGTTTCATTATCAATGTTATTATTATTATTATTATTATTATTATTATTATTATTATTATAACAACCAGATAATCGGCCCACCCACATGGTTGGAGAGAGAGAGAGAGCAACTTTTTTATGGTTAGTGAGTGATTTGGTAAAATATTTTAAGAGGGAGAAAACGGACGTTCTCACCCGTTTCATTATTAATGTGATTTGATTATTATTATATAATTATAACAAATAGATAATCCCATCCATATGGTCGGGCTCTATACGATAATTAAAGTGGTGAAAGAAAGTTACGTCATATACGTTTATCATGATTGAAAGTAAAAATAATTATCACATATACATTTATCAAGATTGAAAGTAAAAAAATAGTGAGAAACATAAACAAATTTATAATTTTAAAAATTATAAAATAGTTTTATTTATAGCTATTAAGAAGAGGGAAAAATGACAATTTGGGGAGAGAGATGCAAAATCCGTTCAAGCACAGGACACCCACATACGCACACTCAAACAATAGAGGTACTCCCAAGTTTAACGTGGCTATGTTAATGTGACCTGCGCCCATGGATCAATGGCTGATGTCTCTCATTCTCTCAGCAGTTCTCTTCATTAAGAATTGATGATTTATACAAAGTATATACATTATAAGCATAACCAATCGAAGGCACCAACTGGCCAACCAGTTTACTATCTTGAATAGGATTCTTTAGATCATGATAAACTAAAGAAGCTTCACAGTTTCCTTGATGAATACAGCATCTTTCTTTAAGAGTTTCCAATTTGGACTCTCTTCCTTCACGTCCAAGAGTTTCAGATTTCGATAGCAATTCATCCTTATCAGGAAGGATTCTACTGATCTTCACATTTGAAAAGAATCGCAGCTTCATGGGTCGGTTTGGACTTGCATGCATACTGAGTCGGTTCCGGATCCTGCTTGAGAAAACACCCGCTGATCCGTTTCTCTAACAAGATTTTATATATATATATATATATATATATATAGAGAGAGAGAGAGAGGGGTTTATAAATAGTAACTCATTAATGTTTGAAAAAAACTAAAATGTACCATGTAACACTTCCTTTTTTATGAAGCTCTGGCAAATGCCCATAGAAATTTTTAATTACAATCTCAACACATATGAGAATGTCAATTAAGAAAAAGTTATAAAGCAACCATTTTTTGCACTTGATATACCCTTGCTTTTGCTTTTATAATATTTAGGATTAAAAGGGAAGAAAGGAGTTATAAATGAGAATTCATGAGTTTTTGAAAAAATTATGATACGCCACGTAAGTAAGACTTTTTATCTTTTAACTATATAGAAAATTAGCCAAACAATTTTTAAAAAAAATCTTAAAACGTATGGCAAGAATGTCATTTAAAAAAAACAAGAATTTTTAAAATACACCTAAAGTTTGAGCATTAATAAAAAAACACACTTAAGTTTTGGAAATTTTTAAAAAGGCACCCAAAAAACAAACTTTCATCCATTGAAACTAGGTTATCACTAATCTAAGATGAGTTAAGAGAATTAATTTACTAGTCCACCCTTCAAAAACTCCATCCTTTTTTAGGTGATTTTTTTTTTTTTGAAAATATGATGTTCGGGGTAAAATGGTAATTCTGCATCACATTTTACAACAAACTTAACTGTAGTAAACTCTTTGGCCTTTTTAATTAAATACGATAATTTTGTGTGTTTTTTTAAAAAAATTCAAAACATTGATGCCTTTTTCATTAATGCCTAAACTTTGGGTGCCTTTTTGAAAATTTTCCTAAAAAACGTATTGAAGGCTTGAAGCTCAATTCTAGGTGGCCTCTGAATCGGCAATCTTGGTAGATCATTGTGTGATTTTGGAGGCTTAGGGCTGAGGTTTTTTTTTTCTAAATTTAGGGCTAATTGCTTTTTTATTAGTTGTATGATTGTATCACACAAGCTTATAAGACCATTTGGTTAATAAATTTCTTTTTATTTTAAAAAAAAGTATTGCAACATCTAATTTTTGCCACCAATTACCCTCACTTCTGCTTCTATAAGAGTTAGGATTTGGAAAACCGCAAACGGATCGGTTTTGATCTAGAATTCCAGATTCAGTGAATATCTGATTCAAATGTAGATTACTCCAAATATAAGCATGCATCTGATCAAGTAAGTCCGAGTCTAATTTGAAAACACGTTCATCCATGGAACTTAGATATTGCAGACTATTAGTAACCGAATCAAATTGGATCTAGTGAATTGCATCCAAGACTCGGCCCAATCTGGCCTGTTAGTGACATGTTCAACCCAGCACCCAAGTCTCTCATCCTCAATTTCACCATGCGGGTGAGGCTTATTTTGTAACAGAATATAGTTGTAACAACATCGTATAAAAAATGCCTCTTTTTTTTGTAATGGAATAATGTTATCAACACTGGGCACAGGGCTGTCAACGGGTCGGGTCGGGTCGGGTCGGGTCGGGTCGGGTCAGGGCAGGGCAGGGCTGATGGGGACCTGTCCATATAACTAATAACCGGGTGCAAGTTTGATGGGTCTTGAAAGTAGGATCCCAAATCTGAAACCGCATAATTTTAGAAATTTATTTTTATTAAAAATATAAAAAATACTCGAGTCAGGTCTGGTACCCGGCAAAACAGCCGGGTCGGGTCGGATCGGACCGGGTATCCAGCAAAATCATGACTCAACTTGGCCTGTGCTTCGGCCAGGTTCGGGTTGATTCGAGTCATCACTTTTCATGACCATACTCAAGATTTGGGTTCAGTTCAGGTCGGATACCTGATCCAAACTGGACCCATTGACAGTCCTAACTGGGAACATCTTGCAAGTGGGCGATCGAGACATCTGAGGGTTTTACTCAATGTTGTCAGTATCGATATCGTCCTTGAATCGTTTGGCCAACGATTCAGGTGAATCCAGCTCGGCTAAAAAATATTTTGTGTCAATTATAATGTGACACGTGTTTAAACCATTAAAATAATATAAAAATTAATTTTAAGTATTTTTATAATTATTAAAAAATAACCAATATTTTTTGTCCATACACACCATGCTTCTAACATTGGTTTTACTGTCGAAGTATAAGTGAAGGTCTGATTCTTATAAGTGACGTTCTTCAGCGCAAGCCAAATGCATAGCATAGGCCCCAGGGGCAGGGGTCCTAACCTCAAAGTTTTACGCTGCCAGCACGGCCCATAGTGACAAATATCGCGAGATTTATGAAAATCTGGCGATAATATCTCCAGAAATTGCCTGAAAGTTTTAAACGGCAATTTCTCGTGAGATTTTCAAAATATCGCAAGATTTATGAAAAAAACATAAATACTATGATTTAAACGCGATATTTACATTTTAAACGGCTATTTATCACAAAAAAAAACATGTATTTTTATTTTAAAATAATTTTTACTAATATTTTCTGATAAAAAATAATTTTTTTATTTTTTATTGCAGAGATTTTGCCAAAAAAAAAACAGAGATTTATGAAAATTTTTCAAATTCTCGCGAGTTTTTGAAAAACGAGAAATTGCGGTTTAAAACGTTTGTCAGTATGGCATGGCCACCGTAGGTGTGGCAGGCTGAGCCAGTGCGATCAGATCTTGGTGTCTGTGCTGTTTTTTCTGGTTATTAAAAAATGGAATGCCGGTCTACATGGCTTCGATCCCAAAAAAAAAAGATAAATGCTATTCAAACGTCCTGGTAGTCCATCATGCCGACCAAGTGGGACAGCTGGATGATTAGGTTGCGATTGCAGTATCATAATTGATCGTCAATAAAATAAAATGGACTTTGAGGCATTAAATTTGGAGTGGGTGGGGCTGTTAACCGCACGTGGTTAGGTATCTGACACAAGTTGATTATGTCAAATTTTGTACACCCCCACATGATACTGAATCCCGAATCCTGTTGGAGTTGGATCCATCTCATATTGCATAGACAAATAAATAGAAAATTTCAGTTCCCTGCCGGATTAGTTAGTCTATGTTTGGTGATCAGGGTCCAAGTTTTCAACCATCATGCCAAAATGCAATTGGATTGGATCCCATTCGTTCATATCCGGAGCCAGACTCTGGATCCATTCACCATATATCATGGGTCAGTTGATAAAAAGATTGTATCCAATTCCAAGGTGCCTTATCACATGGACGGGCTACCAGTCAAACCTAACATTAAAAAACCCACTTGCCCTTCTTCTTATCTTCCATTAGTGACATGCATCACGCACATCGTCACATTCATTTAAAGTGAAATCTGAAGTGCTTATTCAGCCTAAACGTGCGGAGTTCGAAACTTCATAGTGATGTGAAATCGGTGTCATCCCCAGAAGCTTGCAAATAAAGAATTTACTAGTATGAGTTGTATGCAATACATCATTCGAAATCAGTGCCATGACACACATATAGTGGCAACCATGTGCTTTTGATTATGTCCGAACCTCTACACGAGTTCATCGTTGCTTACTTAATAAATTAAACCCATGCTTTCAATTAAGTCAACTGAATGAGAAAATTTGATTTTTATTTCATCATCTTTTTATGCAATATAATCCATTTATTTTATTCACTCCAAAACCACATTTAAGCAAGAAAATGTCTGATCCAATGCATGTTTTTTTTTTTTTTGCTATTTAAGCTGTAACTTTAGATTAAGCAAATATTAAAAGATTTGCCCTTTGAAGTCATTTGAGATAGTTTAGTAGATTAGTACGTGTGTGTATATAGAGTAACCAGTAACTGCTTAAATATCCATAGGGGCATGAAACGTATTTTGAAAACCAGCCAAACTTCAAGAATATATAAACCTTTAATATCCTATACAATGTATAGCTGTCGATTGATAATGCCACTCTTCTTTCTGGTGGTGCATGGTCTTCCATGTATTAGCATAGGAGCCAGTTGTACCCAGTATGGTGATCAATGTTACGAAATATTAGCCACAAAAATTCATGAACCCCATTCATAACATATTGAATAACCCATGTGATATGCATGCTCATATTATTAAAAATAATCTTGTTGCTGGTTTCCCATATTTTCCAAATGGTTAATTGAAATGCCACCAGCCAGCCATGTTGACTTCTAAACAACTCCTGGACACCCACTCTCACCCTCCAACTGAGTGTTGATCCAAATGCTTTATATATATATATATATATATATATATATATATATATATATATATATATATATATATATATATATATATATATATATATATATATATATATATATATATATATATATGGGTCCATATCTTTCATTTAAGTTTAAGATAGTATCTTCATTCAATTTATTATATTTTCAGTGTAGGCGTTTGACTTCTCTTTTTGGCCCATATCGATCTTTCATTTCAAGATATAATATTATCTTTGTTCAATTTATTATATTTTCAGTGTTTTATATTCTTTTGACTTCCATTTTTGCTCATTTTTTATAGGATTTGATATAGTTTGAGTGTTCTGACCTCTTTTATTATATGTTTTTTGTTACTCATTAATTTTCTTAGTGGGTGAGCTTTCTTTTCCCTTTTCGTCATATAACGTTACGTTTTCCTATTTCAATTCATTATATTTCAGTATATTATAGGCTTTTGACTTCTATTTTTGCCCCATATCTTTCGTTTCAAGATATATAGTACTATCTTTATTCAATTTATTATATTTAATTTTGAGTGTTGTATACGCTTTTGACTTGTAGTTTTTTTATTATTTTTTATAGGATTTGATCTAGTTTGTGTTTTCTGACTTCTTTTACTTTTTGTTTTTTGTTGTTATTTTAATTAATTTTCTTAGTGAGTGTGCTTTCTTTTCCCTTTTTGTCATATAAATTACGTTTTCCTATTTGAATCCTAGCAAAGAAAGTAAAACCATATCTTTGTTAGTTCTGCTCATGTTTTTACTTCTTTTTCTGTTTTACATAATTTTATTTTATTGAGTAACTAAAAGTAAATTTAAATGCGACAATTTCTAAAGTGTTAATAGCAGCAGTGTGACAAGGTAAAACACAACCACTTCACATAAATAAGCTGGAATTTACTTTTCTCTTTTTTTCCCTTTCATGATGTGCACTCGTGCTCATCGACTTTGCTAGTATATATAATTCAACCACAGTAAGAACCCTCAAGAGGATGGCTTAGTGGGGTGGGGGCCTTGGCTGCTAGACGGACAGTCAAGGTTCAATTCTCATGGGCATCGCCCTTATGCGCAAGCTAACGGCGCCTAGCATAGGCCCCGGGGTAGGGGTCTTAGCCACGGAGCCGGCACAACGACAGTAGGTATGGCAGGCTGAGCCAGCACAACCAGGTCTTTGTGCCGGGTGCGGTTTCTTGGCGTTATAAATCCAAAAAAAAACATTGAAGTAAGAACCCTTTCAAAGTTGTGGAGACCGAAGTCTGACTCAAACAGGTATTTATCCATGGAAATTGGCCCAGCACCATTTTTTGTGCAATCACATGCAAGATTTTACTACAGCAAAAGGAGGAATTAGCAGCGCTTGTGAAGCGCTGCTAATATTATAGGCAGAGCTTGTGCGCTGCATAAAACTGTGTGGCTAATTTGTACAGCAGCGCCTGTGAGCGCAGCTGATAAGTTGTAATATTTAGCAGCGCTGCTAAAGCTCTTTGCATATTTTTAAAAATGCTTCAGCGACGCTTTGGAAGTGTCACTGAAGTTTTTTCGCAGCACCAATAAAGTGCTGCTAGATATTAATAATCATATTAAATATTATATTTACATATTTTATAAATATTATATGTTATTTTTTGTTTCTTTGTTTTCCGCTTCGTTTTTGTAACGCCAACAAGGAGCAATGGCAACCATGGTTAGCATTCTCGATATCGGATCGGCCACATACAACTTGTTGACTCGAATGAGGCAACTCGGTAACTCAGGCGAGTCAAGAATCTTTATTTAAATTATTAAAAATAAATAATAAGTATGTCATTTGTGATACAAGAAAAACATATTAGGTGTGATTTTTATATAGAGTAATAAAGATAACTTAAAAAACTATATATATTAAATATATTTTTAAAAATATAAAAAATGGCATTTTCATTATTTGAATTAAAAAATAGTGTGTTATTTGCAAAAAATATCATAATGTACTTGATAAAACGTAAATATCGCATTGTAATCATGATATTTTAAATTCTAAACATAATTTTTTTTAGAGAAAACGTTTATTTTTTGAAAATTTTCAAAAAATATAAATAATTGCATGAGAATTAATTAGATGCATTGAAATAGTAATTTTCGTCAAATACCTGTTTATTACCATTATTTCACTATTAAATATTAGCGTTTAATTTTCTCTCTCTCTTGCTAATAAATTCTCATCCACGTACCAACACTAAATGCAACTTTGAAACTTGAAAGTAAAAATATTTTCAAAATCTAGCTTTGAAAAATAAAAACCTTTTAATGCTTTTAATTAATGTTTTTTAAATTTTTAGCAAAACATTTTGATGCTTTTACCATAACACGTCTTTAGTTAATGCTTTTAGTTGATGACATTTCAATTTTCAACGTGGTAGCTAAGACTCGGCCAAGTCAATGACAAACTTAGCCGACTCTTAGCTTACTCGACCGAGTCAAAAAGTGACTCGGCTGAGTTAATTTGGTCTTAACCGAGTTATACTACTTCTTTAACTCGGTCAGGTCCCGATCCGAGACAACTCTGGCGAGTCACTAGTTGACTCGCCCAGTTTTTCAACCATGCTGTGACACCGAGTAGGACTTCACCCCATTCTGCCTTATTGAGATAAAAAAAGTGGTTGAGAGGAGCGTAACGTTGAAATTGCGCTTTGACCCCCAAGGCGCTGCCACAAATGCACGTGTAAATGCACATGTTTACTGTAGTTTTTCCTGAAGCACCTGTCCAAGAGACGGGCGCTGGCTATTCATATTTAGTAGAGTTGAATTTTGATTAATGTCTCCACCCCCGCCCCGCCTCAAGATTAGAACCTTCATCCCCATCCCCGGTGGGGATGGATTTTAACCTCCAACCCCGTCTTCATCCCTGGTTCAAACGGGGATGAGGCGGGGATCGTGACGGGAACGGGGCGGGGAAAAGGGTATGTCCATCCTCACCTCCATCGCCAAACAGGAATGGATTTTAACCTTCATCCCCGCATTCCTCCCCGGTCCAAACGGGGCGAGGCGGGGCGGGGCCCCGCTTTCCCCAGGTCCACTGCCATCCGTAAAGTTGATGCAGGGACGATAAATTTAGCTTCTCATTGTAATAACTATGATACTGACACGAGCTTTTCTGCACATCTTGCATGTGACATGACATGGCTCAGAGACGAAGCTTGCCCCAACTCAGAATGAAGGTATGGATTGAACCGTGAGTCCTAACAATAAAATTTGTTCACCTTTCTCTAATATATACTAAAATTATATCCTTTCACTTTTCAGTAGATATCAATGTTGTCAGTATCGGAGCGTATCGACCGATCCCAATTGCATGGCAGAAAATCGATACGCATCACCCCCTGAATTGGCTATTTTTTAATAAATTTAAAAAATACTTAAATATATTTTTAATAGCTTTAACAACGATTTACTAGAGTATCGATATCGGCCAATTCAGCTGAATGGTTGGCCAAACGATAGAGGGCTCATACCATCATACTGACAACATTGGTATGTATACTAAAATTGTATCCTTTGCCTTTTTTTTTTCTTAAAGTTTCTGATCTCAGACCGAGGGAAATCATTGATGGTTTTAAGGAGGGTTGTGGGTAGGGTGGGCATGTTCGCACCCTGACCCAGAAAACTCAACCAAGGGGGCAGTAACCCTTGTCAAGGTGGGCACCACTCGTGTGCCCCGACCCAAATGGGGCACAATAGCCCCATGGCCCACCTGACCTGAGCCTGAATACCCGTTTCTCTCTCTCTTCTTTATGTGTGCTCCCCGCTTACCCCCATAAGGTACAAGACCAAGTGTTGCCAACGAACCGTGCATGCCGCTGCAGCAACACGCACATGACAGAGTCCTCTCTCTCTCTCTCTCTCTCTCTCTCTCTCTCTCTCTCTCTCTCAGGGCCACAGGTTGGTGCCCTTTGTCCCGCCATCCTCGAACAACAAAATTTCTTCTTTTTTCAATGCACTTTTTAGGATTAAGGTTTTTGGTGTTTTTTTAATTAGTATTTAATTATTTTTGTTATAATTTTTTTTAATTAGCATATGAAATTATGAATGTTGTTTCTTAGGATTAGGATTTAGTCTTTTTATTTACTTTTTCTTAAATAGCTATATTTCAATAGCCAGGGTTTAGGAATTTCTGAATTTTTTTAATTATCATTTAGGTTTTTAATGAGATGAATATTAATAACTTATTTATGTATTTTTTAATCAACATTAGACATGATCAACATGCTTGATTTTAGTTAAAAAATTTAAGGTTTTGTTATTTTTTTGTTTCAAAAACTATGAATGAGGTTTTCATTTAGTTTTTTTTTTTTAAATAACATGAATATTTAATTAAGTTTTAGAGATTTTTATATTTTTTAATAGCATTTACATTTTTATTTTTTTTAAATAAGATGAATATTGAATTTAGGTAATTTGTATTTTTTAATTAATATTAAACATGATTTTACATGCTTGATTAGCATAAATGCATAATTGATGATGTAAGAATTAAAGTTTCGATTTTGTATTTGTTTAAATGACATGAATTTTGGATTATGCTTTTAGGGTGTTATGTATTTTTTTATTAGTATTAAACATGAAGAATGAATCGTTGACTTTGGTTAGAATTGAATTTTATGTTTTTTTTTGTTTCAATTAGCATAGATGAAAATTTTAGTTTTTTTTTTGTTTCAATTATCATGTATTTGTTTTTGAAATAGCAATGAACATGATTTCTTTATGGTCTGATGGGTTTTTTTATTATTATTTTAGTATTCAATATATGTATATTTTATGGAGATAGTTTGACAATTGAAATATTTTTGCAATCTAGACATTGGGATTGATATTTCATACTTGAGACTTCATTTATCAAAATGCTCTAGCTAGGAGATTATATCAACGAGGCTAATCATTAACTTCATTGGTATGTTTAGAAACTTGATTGTTTTCACTTTGCATATCTTAAATATTTGAATTAATTCAGTTCTTAATCACTTAATAAATATTTGTTATTAGTAATCATTAGTATACAATTTTTTAGAAGCTATGTGGAAATTTTTGGTTGGTTAGTTTTATTATCTTTTGTTAATTGGATTATTGCTTTCATTTATTAACCTTATGATAAAGATAAAATTTATTAAATATGTTAGATGTTTTTTTTGGTTTTGCATGGATTGTATGTTTTCTAACTATTTATAAAATATTTATGATGTTTTTTATAGATTTTTTAAAATAACTAATTAATTGGCTATTTATTTATAGGATGTTTGTGTTCTTTTGACACTATCTTGCTAAATGCATTTCAAGATCGAAACTTGAGCATGATTACATTGCATTATTCATATACTTTTTTGGTCTTTATATCAAACAAAGCTACATTTTAAAGTATGTGTGTGAGGTATTTTCTTTGCTCCAGCCTCTTTTTTTTTTACCCTTCACTCTTTAAAAGATATAAGCATCAATTTTCTCTTTAACTTAACTTAAAAGATCTTTAAGTGCTCGGTGACTCTACTCGGGTTGACCTCGCAGGAGGTGGGCTCAATAAGTGACATGGCTGTCGGTGAGGATTACTGTCATTCAAAGAAAATAAGATACAAGGATCATCTCTCTCTCTCTCTCTCTCTCTCTCTATATATATATATATATATATATATATATATATATATATATATATATATATATCCTTTTTATGTCTTAGATTTTTCATGAAAGTTTTGTTTGTAACAGGACTTGTGATTTTCATCCTTGGAATCAAATACACAACGTGTATCTTCACATTCTCAAAGTCTTCTACAGTGTCAAATAGTGTCTTGTCTACATCCATATGACAAGACAAAGATTATGATCATTGTCAAAAAGATCTACTCTGTCTTCATTCAACAAATATTGTTTTTTTGTTTTCTTATGACTAAGAACAACCCTATGTGGCCCACCTCTGAAAGCTACGGACACATCCGTGCGCCAGTGGAATTTGATCTGGTGTCTTCAACTCAACACCTTCACAGCCACCCTGCTGACAATGTGCCGTGTTTTGTTTTACTCTGGACTATATTTTGAGATGATAATGGATGATGATATCAATAAAAAAATGGAGGCAAATAAAACTGAGGTGCCACCATCAATTCCCTGCGTAACTACTAGTCTGTGTTAAAATATCCGCAATTTATCAATTTTCCACCACATTTTGCGTCAGAGACAACTTGCGCTCTTTGAAATTTATAAATACTCTTCATGACAGGAATAAAAACTATCGCTTCTTTTCATGCATATTCTATTATCCACTATTTCAGAAACTGCTCTTCATCTCAAATATACCTTCATCTGAACCAAAAAATGGATGTTGAACACGGCCAATCACCCACAACAGAAGTTACTCACCGCAGAAAAATGAAGTGGCTTCTCCTTGTCAACACTCTGTGCTTAGCAGTAGGTTCTACTGCAGGTCCTCTGTTACAGAGGCTCTATTATGTGAAAGGGGGGAATCGCCGATGGTTTTCGAGTTGGCTCCAGACTGGAGGTTGGCCGGTGATGCTCGTGCTTCTTCTCATAACATACGCTCAACGGCGCCGATCAGATCAACACTCCAAAACTCCAATTTGGCTCATCACACCGAGGCTTGCCACCGCGTCCGCTTTCGTGGGGATGCTGATCGGACTTGATGACTTCATGTATTCTTTCGGGCTGTCATACTTGCCAGTTTCTACTTCATCTATGCTGGTATCTACACAGTTGGCTTTCACTGCAGTGTTTGCATTCATAATTGTGAGGCAAAGGTTCAATCCCTTCTCAGTAAATGCAGTGGTCCTGCTTACCATTGCTTCAGTAGTGTTGGGAATCCATGCTAGCAATGACAGACCAGATAACGTCTCCAATTTCAACTATTACCTGGGTTTCTTTTTAACGCTTGGAGCAGCTTTGCTGAGTGGGTTGATATTGCCACTCGTGGAGTTGATTTATAGGAGGGCCAAGCAGACTATAACATATACGCTTGTATTGGAAATGCAAATGGTGATGACCTTTACTGCCACTGTTTTTTGCACAGTCGGTATGCTGGTGAACAAAGATTTCCAGGTAAAGTATGGATCATCAGAAACTTTCCATTTGTTTTGGTTAATTTCTCAAAGAAATTAAAGACTTTCATCTCTAGGATGGGCATGAATCTATTGAATTTTCCATTCTTGTGCATATCATGAAAATCAAGACTTTGACAACCTCTAGCAGCCCAACAGAACATGCATATACAAACGTACCTATTAGAAGACATCAATACTCATAATTGATGAGTTTTTTTATCAGACTTTATACACATGATCTACATGCATTTTGTAGTAAAACAAATTTTGGATCATGTAATTCTGATGTACATGTAGTTTTTTCTAAGATCTTCAAAACAAATTGTGGCCTTGATGGACGGCCAGCACAAAAAATGCAAAAAAATGCTGAAAACAGCATTTTTTTTGCTTTTTAAGGCTTTAGCATCGCTCAAAAGCATCAGTAAAACACTTAAAGGACATGGACGTTCTTTTTAAAAACTGTTTTAACGATGCTTTTGAGTGCGCCAAAGCCTAAAAAGTGAAAAAACTCGCTTTTTATAGAATTTTTTTTTGCATTTTTTGTGCTGGGCATCCATCAAGGACGCGATGGATGGCCAGTATGATTGTGCTATCACTTTTTCACACACACACACACACACACACACACACACACACACATATATATATATATATATATATATATATATATATATATATATATATATATATATATATATATATATATATATATATATATATATATATATATATATATTGAGAGAGAGAGATGGGCCCATTATCTCCTAATCATTATTTTCTAACATGGTTTTTTGTTTTACAGGTTATCACAAGAGAGGCAAGTGAATTTGAACTTGGCGAGACCAAGTATTACACATTAATAGTGTGGACAGCAATCATATTTCAGCTTTACTTCATAGGCGCAATTGGTCTCATCTTTTGTGCTTCATCATTGTTCAGTGGCATCCTCATTTCTGTTTTACTTCCCATAACTGAAGTGCTGGCAGTGTTTTGCTATCATGAGAAGTTCAGTGGTGAGAAAGCCATTTCATTGGTCTTATCTCTTTGGGGTTTTTTCTATTATTTCTATGGAGAGCACACCCTTAACAAAAGGAAGCTACAAGTAGCAATCCAAGAAGCAGAGGTTGCCACTTTATAAAGGACTTTCTATTTCTTGATATGCACAATAAAGTATTATATGGGGACATATGCCTATGTATGTTTAATTTGTGGGAATCCTTGCTGCTCAATGTCATTACACATAGCACTAATGCAATTATTTAAAAAAATTGGCTTTCATAACAAACAAAAATCACAAATTACTTAGGCATGTTACCGTGGATGAATCATAGTGGATCACTTGTCATTTTCATTTAGAACCATGGTAGTGTTTTTTTCTAAAAGAAGAACAAAAAAGTTTATTAAAGGTAAAGAGGTATGACCCATAGGTGATAAAGAATCACCTATGAGATCCGCATTTACAGGAGAGTGATGCTTTAGATCCATAGTTGTTATAACAAGCTATTTTGGTAAATTGGCTCGGCAATTCAACAGCAATTCAATACAACCGATTGAAATTTCAGATTTAATATTTTCATGAGAACATCAATGGTACCGGGAACATGCATTGTTTCTGTGTAGCGATTTGTTCTTTTATTCGAATGTTGTCACTCAGTTCCGGTTCCAGCTTGATGCGGATCCAAAACTGAATTCAAAGGGGCGTTGAATCAGGCCAGTGCCCTATGCGTCAGCCAGCCACACGGTGTGGCTGACTCCTAACGCTGATGACACAGTTGGACGTCAAAGACAGGATGCCTATTCTGTTCGTGGATGTGTACAATGCTCAAATGGCTTGATCAAACGCGGTTTGGACTCAACGATGGGTACAAGGATCAGATCAGTCAATGCACACACAACACGTAAAGGATTTGGTGCCGATTCACGCTACAATTTGCAATCAAGGACCAATATTTCAGAAAATTAGTTACGAAAATAACAATCAAACAGATAAAGAACGAGTTTGCACACTTCGAACTACAAGTAAAATGCATGTAGAATAATAGTTGGCGCACAATGTGAACAAGGACTGAAGCAAGCACTTTTCACATTTCAATGCTAATGATTTCAGCACTACTCAATGGGTATTCGAAAATTCGAGAGTAACCTGTTCGAACAACGAATATTTCTCAATAAATTTCAAGCACCACAACAAAGCAGTGGGACGACCGCATTCCGTCGCTAACAGCCGTAGCGACGGATTAGCGACGGCGAGGTGACGGTATGCTTACGTCGCGAATTTTTCGACGCTAATTGGCGAAGGAATAAATTTGTCGTCAGGTCCGTCACTAATTCACTACAAGAAAATTGTTAATTAGCGACGGAAATTAGCGACAGATTTTTTCTGTCGCTACTTAGCGACAGATTAGCTAGAGATAGAATCTGTCGCTAATTCGCGACGGATTAGCGAGGAAACGACTATTATCGCTAATCTGTCGCTACTTAGCGACGGATTAGCGACTGCATGTTTTTGTCGCTACTTTTTATTACAAGAACACCATTTTAGCGACGGATTTAGAGAGGGAACTCTGTCGTCGCTAATCCGTCGCTAATTAGCGACGGCGTAGCGACAGAATATATTCCGTCGCTTTTTTGGTATTTTGGTTTAGCGACGGCTTCGCGACAGAATGTTTCCGTCGCTAAGCCGTCGCTAAATGTCGCGTAAATCCCTAATCCCATCCCTCTTTCTCTTTTCCCTGTTTCGCTGTATTGCTCCCTCCCGCCGCCCGTCGACTCTCGCCACCGTCCGGCCGCCACCGCTCGCCAGCCGCCGCTCCCCGTCCATCGATCGCCAGCCAGCGCTCGCCAGTTGCCGCTCCCCGTCAACCTCCCGCCACCGTCCGGCGACGCGCAGGTAATCTTCTTCTTCTTCTTCTTCTTCTTCTTCTTCTTCTTCTTCTTCTTCTTCTTCTTCTAAACGCAGGGGGTACGCCCCTTCCCTGCCGGAAACGCAGGGGGTTTAACCCCCTGTCGTGCTTTCCGACAGGGGGGGTCGACCCCCTGCCGATGCATTTTTGCGGAGCCATATGTCAAAAACAAACATGGCATTGTGAAAATGCCTAAAGGGTTGTGTCATTTTACATGTTGGACCCTTCTTTTTCGTGAAAAATGGGAGTGGTCCGATTCAGTTTCTATGGCAGACAAAATCCACAGAAAGGGTGACGCGGCACCCTATTCCGTGACAAGCAAACACCCCTTAAGGTGAGGTTGTTGACAGGAAAACTTTCTCCACCTTTGAGATGGAAAAACATTTTCATATCTTAATCAGGAAATTTGAAAAACCATAACCGGATCCTATAAGTTTTTTTTCCCGCTAAAAAAAAACTGCAATGTTTTCCTACCATTTTCCCGCTTC
Organism: Nuphar pumila; assembly: GCF_984573655.1. Lineage (NCBI taxonomy): Eukaryota > Viridiplantae > Streptophyta > Magnoliopsida > Nymphaeales > Nymphaeaceae > Nuphar > Nuphar pumila. The sequence continues at coordinate 7,120,027 of NC_143262.1, forward strand.
AAAATGTATCCTTACATCTAAATCACAAAATCACATGAAGAATACTTTCTATTTACAATAGTTGGTAAATGTTTTCCATTGCACATGCTAGCCACTGTATTGCTAAATAGCAAGCAGTGTTTCATGTGTCCTACTTTTTGCCAATGTTGGACAGAACAAGTGCAGATTCTTCATCTTTCTCAAGTACTACTGAATATGCTGCCTATGTAAATCAGTTTGAAAAAAAAAATCTTTAGTAGGAATACTATGTTGCTTATGTGTTTGTTTGAAGAAAAAAAAATTGTTATGAGATACCTACGTTGCCTATGTGATCTGTTTTGAAAAGAATTTTTGTTATGGATACCTATGCTGCCCATGTGATCTCTTTTTAAAAAAAAAAAAAGTTATTATGTGATCCCTATGTTGTCCATGTGATTAGCTTGAAAAAAAAATTGTAATATGTGTATATAAGATGTCCATATGGTTTTAAGTGTAGTTTGCATATATGTTGTCCATATGGATTTTAAGTTGAAATTTTTTTTGTAATGTATATATACAAGTTGTCCATGTTGTTCAATTTGTTAGTTTGTTAATGTCTACTGGTAGTTAGTTTTACTTCAATTTGTTTTCTTGAAATCTGGTTAGTTAGAGTATTTCAATCTATTAGTCTTTTATAATTATATTTTTCTTAGATAGATTGGTATTTAATGTTCTCACAATCAGTTAGTTAGATTAGGGCTATTTGAATTCTTTATGATAGTGGTGGTTAAACGGAGTTCACATCTTTTCTAGTAAACTAATTGATTGATTTACTATTCCTTTGCTAAGTAATTCAGATTAGAAATTGTCTATGACTTTATGTTAGTCGACTGGTTCAACATGCTATAGCTGGTTTGTTAAATTAGCATCTTCTAGTTAGATTTGGCTTAACATATATACTATTTTTCTTTTCTCTTCTTTCAATTAGTTAGAGTTGTTTTAATTTGTTTTAATTTTTTTAGTTAGTGTTTCATCTTGTTTCATGATTAGTTAGTTTGTTACTTAATTTGTTTTGTTTTTGTGCAGATTTTTCAACGGAACCAACTCGTGCTCGGCCACCTGTGGTAAGTAAATGACAAAAACAATGCAAATCGGGTAAATACCCGTGGTGAGTAAGTGATGCAAACGTATCACATGTTATTTAATTTATTGAATGCAGCACTTTATTGTTCACACACTCACTTAGTTGTTGATATCTAGGACTGCTTTGTTGGAGTTCGGAGATCATGCTGAGCATGATTTTAATGTAGAAATATGGAAGTGTTCTTATTTTTGGAGTACGGAGTCCATGCTAAGCATGGTAGTAGTTAGTGAGATATTGAAGTGTGTTTGTTGCAGGTACATGTTTGCCATTTATTTGATATGAATGATTATGATGTATTGCAATGTTTGATGTAATTGTATCCATGCTTGCATGTAGTTACTTTCAATTTGATTTTGACTTCCATGTGAAATTTTATAATAAAAGCATGCTTCAAATGATTGTATTGTGTCATTAATAGTTTGCACATGAAAATATTAAGTTATCAATGCATGCATCAAAATTCTTGTTATTGTTTGACATAGTATATTGCATGATAAATTTGATATTTTCTTCATCGTAGCATTCTGATTGTTTTTTTCTTAATTTGTTAGGATACTATTCGTAACATCATACGACAGAATGACTGCAAACCGTGAATGGATGTACCGTAGGATAGTGGACAATGAGTTATCGCATGAATATATGGATGGTGTCGATAGTTTTATTGAATTTGCAATGGCGAGTGTCAGTACGGTAGATCCCACAAGTCGGATTAGGTGTCCCTGCAAGATTTGTAAGAATAATCGATTTGTAGAACTTCATGGCGTTAGACATCACCTATACAGGAAGGGTTTTGTGAGTGATTATCAGAACTGGATGTTTCATGGAGAAGAATTTAGAAACGATTTTGATGCACGGGTGAATGTGGTGTACGATAATCCATATACGAATTTGATATTTGATGCTGCAGGAACAGAACTGGGTTCTGCTATGAGTTCTAGTGATGTAAGAACCGCCGTAGATGAAGAATCACCAAACGATGCAGCTAGTAGATTTTATGACTTACTTAAAGATGCTGATGAGCCACTTTGGAACGGTTGTGAGAGTCACACTCTCTTGTCTGCAGTTCTTCAACTAATGAATTTGAAGTTCGAGTATAATTTGAGTCAATCATGTTTTGACCGTTTGTGCATGATTGTGAAGAGTATGTTGCCTAAAGATGAGAAATTGCCACAAAATTTCTATCGTGCGAAAGTTATGGTCAACGCTCTAGGTATGGGTTACAAAAAGATTGATGCTTGTCCAAATCACTGCATGTTGTATTTCAAGGAGCAGGAAAACGACATATCATGCCCGTCATGTGGGCATCCTCGGTTCAAGCCAAAGACAAGAGGCAATGGTAGCACGAGATCAAAGGAAGTTTCATATAAGTCGCTTCGCTACTTTCCTATCACTCCTAGATTGCAGCGATTGTATATGTCTTCAAAGACAGCTAAACACATGAGATGGCATGCAAATAAAGTTCGACACGATGAAAACAAGATCACGCATCCTGTTGACGCTGAAGCTTGGAAGCACTTTGATCGTACTCATCAGAACTTCGCAATGGAAGTGCGAAATGTTAGACTCGATCTATGTACAGATGGATTTAATCCATTTGGGGGTAGATCAACTCCATACTCATGCTGGCCAGTATTTGTAACTCCATACAACCTTCCACCAAGCTTGTGTATGAAACATCTGAATCTTTTCTTGTCTCTGTTGATCCCTGGTCCGACCTCACCTGGCCAAAATCTTGATGTATATCTAAGGCCATTGATTGATGAATTAAAAGTACTGTGGGATGACGGTGTTACCACGTATGATGCCCACAAAAAACAAAATTTCAACATGAAGGCCGCTGTTCTATGGACAATCAGTGACTTCCCTGCATATGGTATGTTATCTGGTTGGAGCACACATGGGAGGTTGGCTTGTCCGTACTACATGGAGGATTCCAAAGCTTTTAGATTGAGGCATGGAAGGAAGCCTTGCTGGTTTGATTGCCATCGTCGATTTCTACCCAACGATCATCCGTTCCGACGTCAAAAGAATGCATTTACAACAGGCACAACTGAAACAGAAGGTCCATCCTCAAGATTGTCTGGCATAGAGATTTTAAGAGGATTGCGATACTTTCCAGATGTATTAACAGATGCCCGCAGTCCTACACCCTTCCGTGGATTTGAGAAGGAACACAATTGGACGAAAAAATCTATTTTTTGGGAACTACCGTATTGGTCGACCCTATTGATACGACATAATTTGGATGTGATGCATGTAGAGAAAAATGTGTTTGATAATGTGTTCAATACAGTAATGAATATTAAAAAAAAAATGAAGGATAATCCAAAGGCCCGTATGGATTTAAAATTAATATGTAAAAGACCAGAATTAGAACTCAAAGAGTATAATGGCAAAGTACTGAAACCAAAGGCGAAGTACGTGCTCGGACCTGATCAAATAAAACATGTATGTCAATGGTTGAGACAACTGAGATTTCCAGATGGATATGTCTCTAACATTGCTCGGGCTGTGAAGATTGACGATGGACAGTTATATGGGTTGAAGAGCCATGATTGTCATATCTTTATGCAACGATTGATACCCCTAGCATTCCATGATATGTTAGACAAACCTATATGGGGGGTATTGTCTGAGTTGAGCGGATTTTTCAGAACATTGTGCGCATCGGAGGTCATTGTATCAGATGTAAAGAATCTCGAGGACTCTGTCATCACCACTGTTTGTCTGTTAGAAAAGATATTTCCGCCAGCATTTTTCGATGTTATGGAACATTTGATCATACATCTGCCATATGAACTAAGGGTTGGTGGCCCTGTGCAATATCGATGGATGTACCCATTTGAAAGGTATATGTTTTTTTATATTTGTCTCTTTAATGACAGATATTTAAAATTTGAAATATATATTCTTGTCAGATGCATGTTCAACCTAAAAAAAAAGGTTCGTAATAAAGCAAGAGTAGAAGGCTCTATTTGTGAGGCGTACACTTTAGAAGAGATTTCAAATTTCTCATCTATGTACTTCGAACCTCATATTCCAACACGTTACACATGCCCGCCCCGTAACGATGATGGAGAACAAGTAACTGTAGCTGACAAGCTGTCGATATTTCAACCACTTGGGCATGCATTTGGTAGTTGCCGATCAAGGCTATTGACAGATCGAGAGCAAGATGCAGCACACATCTATATTCTTTTTAATTGCTCAGCGATCGACCCATACATCGAGTAAGTATATGTATATGCAACTCAATTATAAATCCTTTTATGTTCTATATGTGGATACATGACTCGGTAATATAAGTATTTGTGGTTTGCAGACGATTTGATCTGGAGTTGCGAAACGAAGTTTCACATCTCACTGATGCAGAAGTACAAAAAGAATGTGAAACTAAGTTTGTGGAGTGGTTGAAACAGTTGGTAAAGAAGCTAACATAAATTTTGTACTTATAAACAACACTAAGTTACTTAATTGATCGTGATCAAAATCATTGTTTATGTTTGTGCGTAGGTTCGCAATGGTGATGTTAAAGATCAATGAATATGTGATTTAGAAAATGGTCCGACCAAAGTTGTGCAATGCTACAACGGGTATATCGTAAATGGTTATCGATTCCATACAAAAGACTACGGTATAAACAAATCAACGATAAATAGTGGCGTGTGTGTCAAGGGTAGCAGCTACGGTGAAAATGAACATGATTACTATGGTGTTATAGAGGAAATAATGGAGTTGACTTACTTAGGCATGAATAACAGGGTTACGGTATTCAAGTGTCATTGGTTTGATCCAACTGCAACAAGACTCGACAAAGCTTCAGGCATTGTGGAGGTGAATCATAAATCCAGGTTTGGAACATATGAACCATTCATATTAGCCTCGCAAGCTCAACAAGTTTATTATACTTCATATCCGAGTATAAAAAAGTCAGATAGAAATGAATGGTGGGCAGTTTGCAAGGTGAAATCCAAACTATACCCCGAGTATGATCAGTTACAGGAAGATGAGTTAGCTGAAGACAGTGATTACTATCAATCAGATGATGTCTGTGACTTCGCTTATGGTCACGATGTTGCGCATGATATGCATGTCATATCTCCATTGGCTGATGAAACATTCATAGAGGAATGTGATCCAAATGATGTACCAAGTGGATGGGCAAACAATGAAGAAGAAGAAGAAGAAGAAAGTCAAACTAGTGACGAGGAAGAATTCTCAAGCTAGTGAGCAAAATCTTATACTACAAACCTCTATTTAAATGCATTGTAATACTTAATGTGAGTTGTATTGTAATACTTGGTGTGCATGATTAAAAATTTTATTTGAATGTATTGTAATACTTGATACGAATGATTCGAATGCATTGTAATACTTGATGTGAATGATTTCAATTATCTGAATGTATTATAATTTATGCAATTAACGAATGATTTGAATTAGTGCAATACTTGATGTCAATGATTTGAATTATTTGAATGCATTGTAATGCTTGATGTGAATGACTTGAATGCATTGTAATACTTGATGTGAATTATTTGAATGTATTGTATGACATATGTTATTTGTTAGAATATGGTTCGTAGAGGTTATAGTGGTTGCTCATCCAGTAGTAGCCAGGCTCAACCTTCATCTTCACGGGCTCCTGTGATAGGTATATCATATAACTAATTAGATGCTTGATTAGTTCAAATGCACATTCTAAGAATTTCTAATGTATTTTTTTACAGATGATGTTGCGCCTATACACGACCCACCTACACCAGTTGATCGCACAAGTCAACAGCCAACACAGGAAATAGGGTCTTCTCAGGCTGGCACAAGAAGACTCATTCGAATAGTGTATATCGATAATCGACCGTAAGTATTTTGTTTTCAATTATTGTATATCTTTTAAATATTTTATATTGATATTTACTGTGTAACAATTCATGTGCAGCACGAGGTTTGAGCCACAAGAAGTAGTACGGGAGATTAGGAATTCACTTCTTCAACATCTACCAGGACCAGTTGCTCAATGGAAAGAGTACCCAAAGGAGGTGTTAGACAGATTGTGGTCCTCATTCATGGTACATAGTTGTTCCTCATAGTTAATGTGTTTCATATTTAATTTATTTAAGCAATGTCTACTAACTTTCTGAAAATATTTGTAGGCTTCGAATCGCTTTGCAACTACGGTGGAAGAAAATGATGCAAGGAAGGTGTGGCAGAAGGTGGCTGCCAATTGATTTGCAGACATGCTGCACACTATGAAGACTGCAGCAAAAAAAGCATCTGGCGTAGTAGATGATCCATTACTGTGGAAGGGCCATGGTCCTATTACTATCAGGAGAGATTACTGGGATGAAATGTGCGATATGTGGGCGGGAGATGCATTTAAAACTCGCTCTGCGAAGGCTTCACAAAATCGATCGAAGATGCCCGAAGCCCATCTACACACAGGTGGATCTAAGACATTTGGGAGCCACCTAAAGAAAATGGTAACTCATCAATATATAATATTAATTTTATAAGTATTGTTGCAAACTTGTGTACTAAATCTTTTGTCATTTAACTTCGCAGGAAGCAGAAAAAGGAGGCAGTGTACCATATAAGGATGTGTTTGTAGAAACACATAAACGGAAGACCACGGGAGTCTTCGTATCAGAGAAGGCGAGAACGACAACGGTATGTATTAATTCTATTAATAATCATTGCAATATATATGCAAGTTATCATAATGTTATCATTAATTATTAATGAATACTTTAAACATTATTTTGTAGGAGGCATATGAGCAACAGATGGTAGAGCGATATGGCGAAGACGCTACTCAGCATCCATCATTTGATCCTACAGCATGGGTGACTGCAGCAGGTGAACCCAAAAAAGGTCACGTGTTCGGGTTTGGGAGTAATATGAACACTTCACCAGTTATTGGTTCTTCCAGTTACGGCTCACCGACTTCTTGCGCCGACATAAGCTCCAAGCAGCCGACTATTCTTTCCGGTGATAATGTACGCGAGATCATTAATGAATCACTGAATAACTACTTCCAATACACCGTCGCCCCCTTTCTTCGAAATGAGATCAAGGCCGTTGTTCAGGATAGGGGATCTTCGATTCCAGGTCCCTCTCAGGTATAATCACATATATAGTTTTTTTGACTGTCTTAAAGCACATCTGAGCATGGTAGAATCACATATAGAGTTTTTCTAGATGCCTTAGAACACATATGAACATGCTATAATCACATATTTAATTTTTTTACTGCCTTAGCACACATATGAGCATGATAGAATCACATATAAAGTTGCTTTGCCTGTCTTAGAGCACATATGAGCATGCTATATTCACATATTCAATTTTTTTACTGCCTTAGCACACATACGAGCATGATCGAATCACATATATAGTTTTTTGTCTGCCTTAAAGCACATCTGAGCATGGTAGAATCACATATAGAGTTTTTTTATATGCCTTAGAACACATATGAACATGCTATAATCACATATTCAATTTTTTGACTGCCTTAGCACACATATGAGCATGATAGAATCACATATATATATATTTAACTTTTTGTCTGCCTTAGAGCACATATGAGCATGATAGAATCACATATAAAGTTTTTTTGATTGCATTAGAACACATATGAGCATGCTATAATCACATATTCAGTTTTTTGACTGCCTAAGAACACATATGAACATATTATAATCACATATTCTATTTTTTGACTGCCTTAGCACACATATGAGCATACTATAATAACATATAGAGTTTTTTAACTGTCTTAGAACACATATGAACATGTTATATATCATTTATGATAGAATCACATATAAAATTTTTGGCTTTGCCTGCCTTAGAGCACATATGAGCATGCTATATTCACATATTCAATTTTTTTACTGCCTTAGCACACATACGAGCATGATCGAATCACATATATAGTTTTTTGCCTGCCTTAAAGCACATCTGAGCATGGTAGAATCACATATAGAGTTTTTTTAGATGCTTTAGAACACATATGAACATGCTATAATCACATATTCAATTTTTTGACTGCCTTAGCACACATATGAGCATGATAGAATCACATATAGAGTTTTTTTATTGCCTTAGATCACACATGAGCACATGATAGAATCACATATAGTGTGTAATTTATTTCATTATATTTTGTTTATCAATACTGACGGTTCTTTTCTTGTGTAGGCTGCTAGCGATAATCAGGGTAGTGGAGCTGAAGGGACAGATAAAGACAATGAACAAGAAGACGCACAAAATCTTGGCGATGATTAGAGGACTGAGTTGAAGAAGTTCTATTTTTTTCATTTTTCCTAATTGTAATTGTTGAATTGTAAATAATTAAACTTCTTAATTTTAAGGTGGAACAATTAATTATTATAGATACTTGTTATATGAATTTTTTTGTGTGGTTTGTTTTTTATTTAGAGGAAATATAAATTGTACAGGAAATAGAAATTGTACAGTTCTCGGTAATTAATTTTTAAATAATTTTTTTTTTATTTTTTTTTCGTGTTTGCGACGGATTAGAGATGGATAATTCCGTCGCTATTCATATTAATCTAGCGACGGCTTAGCGACGGAACCATCCGTCGCTATTCATATTAATCTAGCGACGACATAGTGACGGAATTAAATCCGTCGCCAAGCCGTGGTCGCCGTTTAGTACCGGCGGATTGGCGACGGAATATAGCGCTCGTTATTCCATCGCAATTAGCGACGAACCTGGCGACGGAATTATTCCGTCGCCAGTTAGCGTCAAAATATTTGCGACGTAAGCATACTGTCGCCTCGTTGTCGCTAATCCGTCGCTAACATGGTTAGCGACGGATTCGCGACGGAATGTGGTCGTCGCTAATCTACTGCTTTGTTGTAGTGATTGCGATGGACTAACGAGTGCTGTATTCCGTCGCCAATCCGCCGGTACTAAACGGCGACCTCGGCTTGGCGACGAATTTACGTCCGTCGGTAAGACGTCGTTAGATTTATATACATACCGACGGATGTTTCCGTCGCTAATCCGTCGCAAACACAAAAAAAATAAAAAAAAAAATATTTGAAAATTAAATACCGAGAACGGTACAATTTATATTTCTTGTACAATTTATATTTCCTGTAAATAAAAAACAAACTACACTAAAAAATTCCATATAAAAGGAATCTACAACAATTAATCGTTTCACCTTAAAATTAACAAGTTTAATTATTTACAATTCAACAATTACAATTAGGAAACATAAAAAAATAGAACTTCTTCAACACAGTTCTATAATTATCGCCAAGATTTTGTGCGTCTTTTTGTTCATTGCCTTTATCTGTCCCTTCAGCTCCGCTACGCTGATTATCGCTAGCAGCCTACACAAGAAAAGAACAGTCAGTATTGATAAACAAAATATAATGAAATAATAACTCATACCTAAAGCGTCGACCATAACTTTCGCACAATAGAAATTTTGTGGCAATTTCTCATCTTTGGGCAACATACTCTTCACAATCATGCACAAACGGTCAAAACATGATTGACTCAAATTATACTCGGACTTCAAATTCATTAGTTGAAGAACTGCAGACAAGATAGCGTGACTCTCACAACCGTTCCAAAGTGGCTCATCAGCATCTCTAAGTAAATCATAAAATCTACTAGCTGCATCGTTTGATGATTCTTCATCTACGGCAGTTCTTACATCACTAGAACTCATAGCATAACTCAGTTATGTTCCTCCGGCATCAAATATCAAATCCGTATATGGATTATCGTGCACCACATTCACCTGTGCATCAAAATCTTTTCTAAATTCTTTTCCATGAAACGTCTGGTTCTGATAATCACTCACAAAACCCTTCCTGTATAGGTGATGTCTAACGCTATGAGGTTGTACAAATCGATTATTCTTACAAATCTTGCAGGGACACCTAATCTGACCTGTGGGATCCATTGTACTGACATTTGCTGTTGCAAATTCAATAAAACTGTCAACATCATCCAAATATTCATGCGATAACTCATTGTCCACTATCCTACGATACATCCATTCACGGTTTGCAATCATTTTCTTATGATGTTACGAATAATAGCCTAACGAATTAAAAGAGAACAATCAGAATGCTACGATGAAGAACATATCAAATTTATCATGCAATATATGATGTCATACAATAACAAAAATTTTGATGCATGTATTGATAACTTAATATTTTCATGTGCAAACTATTAATGACATGATACAATCATTTGAAACATGCTTTCATTATACAATTTCACATGTAAGTCATAATCAAATTGAAAGTAACTACATGCAAGCATGGATACAATTACATCAAACATTGCAATACATCGTAATCATTCATATCAAACAAATGTCAAACATGTACCTGCAACAAACACACTTCAATATCTCACTAACTACTACCATGCTTAGCATGGACTCCGTACTCCAAAAATAAGAACACTTCCATATTTCTACATTAAAATCATGCTCAGCATGATCTCCGAACTCCAACAAAGCAGTCCTAGATATCAACAACTAAGTGAGTGTGCGAACAATAAAGTATTACATCTAATAAATTAAATAACATGTGATACACTTGCACCACTTACTCACCACGGGTATTTACCCGATTTGCATTGTTTTTGACACTTACTTACCACAGGTGGCAGAGCACGAGCTGGTTCCGTTGAAAAATCTGCACAAAAAACATTGTTTTAAAATGAAGTCACCACGAAAAAAAAAAGTTGTTCTGGCTAGGGGTCGACTCCCCTGCTGTTCCGGCAGGGGGTCCATCCCCTTATGGAACATAGGGGGTTAACTCCCTTACAAAACGTAGGGAGTTAACTGACCCCTTGTTCGGGCAGCGGGTCGACCCCCAGCCTTTTCGCTAGTGAGTCGACCCCCTACCGGAACAGCAGGGGGTCGCCCCCCTGCCTGAGCAAGCAGATGGTTGACCCCCTGCCTGTTCCGGCAGGTGGTTAAACCCTCTGCCGGAAAGGCAGGGGGTTAAGCTCCTGTTGGGGTCAACCCCCTGCTCGGGTCGACCCCCTGCCGAAATAGGCAGGAGGTTAACCCCCTGCCTGTTTCGACAAGGAGTTAACCCCCTACCGGAAACGCAGAGGGTTAACCCCCTGTCGGAAACGCAGGGGGTTAACCCCCTGTGTTTCCGGCAGGGGGGTCGACCCCCGGCCGAAACAGCAGGGGGTTACCCCCTGCCTTTCTGACAGGGGGTCGACCCCCTGCATACCCCTGCCGAAAAACGCGGGGAGAGGGGGGGGGGCGTCCTTTACCATTCTTCGGGCGGCGGGGCCTGCAGACGGTGGGACCGGCGAACGACGAGAGTGGGACCGACGAACGACGGGAGCAATGAAAGAAGAAAAGGAAAAACTGTCTGGGATTAGGGTTATTCGAAACTTAGCGACGGCTTAGCGACGGCTTAGCGACGGATTTAATCCGTCGCTAAGCCCACGTAAATCAAATTTATGAAACCAACGACAGACAATACGTCGTCGCCAAGTCCGTCGCTAAGTAGCGACAGACTAGAGTTTATCGCAAGAGTCGTCGGTAAATCGTGCGGCCGTAATGACAAAATAGTATGTCGCAAAATCCGTCGCTAAATAGCGACGAAATGGGCGACGAACTATATTTCGTTGCTGGTTTTGTATGCTTCATGGATTATAGCGACGGATGTTTGTCGCTTGTTAATCCGTCGCTAACTAGCGACGAAAATATTCCGTCGCTACCGTCCATCGCTAACAACGTGTTTTCTTGTAGTGAAGTTCGACTAGATGTAAACAAGCCAACAGTAATTAATATCAGAAACTTCAAACAGTCCAGGAAAGTTCAACACACTAAGAAATCAGGCATGCAACACGAACACAAATGATTTCAGTTGGAACAACAAAAGGGGAAATGTGTATCTAACGTGTCGTTGGCACAAACACCGTTCCTGCTCCAACAGTTTGCAATAGATGGACAACACATGGTCTAGTTCAGCTGGGGCTCGGTTCACTCTCAGCCACAAATTTCCCTCAGCTTCTCAAGTTCGGTTCACGCCCGACCATAATGAACACGGCTTCACAAGTTCGGTTCATAACCACCCACAATGGACACTCCAAAAATGTTGTAGCAGATCTCAAAATGAGGGCCAAAATAAAGTGCCAAGCTTCTCAATCTTGGATGTCTCCAAGGCTCACAACTCGTCCAACACGAGATCCACAAGTTCACTAAGATCCACAAGTTCTCCAACAAAATGCAAGTTCACGATTATGGAGGGTTCTTCTTCAAACTTCTAAGGTTTTTTTCCAAAAGAAATTCGGCAAAGGCAAAAGACCCTTTTCATGTTTTTTGAGATCTCTTTAATGAAGAAGTTAAGGCCCAAAGCCCCTCATAGGTAGGTCGCCCCCCTTGGTGACCAATGAGAGGGCTTTTTTTGAAAACAGACTTATTGTCCTCTTAGCTGGCCAATGAGAAGCCAAGCCAAGAGATAGGATGGGTCAAAGTGGGCGGCACCTCTCATCTAGCTCAATGGGGTTTGAAGGGAGGTGGATAACTACGGTTGGCCATTTTAGAGGTCACCTCCCTTCATAACTAACTGCAAAAGCCCATGTGTCAAGTGGGCTCCTACACATAAATGGGTCCGAATTTAGATTCGAAAAAAAAATCTATTATTTATTCACTACACCATCTAGTACTACAAAATGGATTTTACAGGATACTAGAACTATCTGGATTCGTAAAATATGACCTCTATAAAAATAAAAAAATAAACTCAAAACACTACAATATTGTTCTAGGTTCCAAAAATCATAAAATAGAAACCAAGTCTGATAGTAAATTTTCTCAGATGTGACAATCAGAATTCTCAGAAAATTATGAAGGTAAAATTATCACAATGCCCTCAAGATCTGTTTGGACCTAAATGGGTCAAATTTGGATCGGATCTTTTCGGGTAAGCTTTCCTGAATCGGGTATTCATCAATGGATCTTCCTCTTGCTCCTCATAGAGTGTGGAATGGTTCAGATGCTCTGCATCATCCCTCCAAGTTGGAAAGGCTTCGTCCTCGAAGCTGCATCTTCGTCAAGAGATCCTCCATGGTACTTCTTCAAATATTTGACATTAAAGGCATCAAAAGTCTTCAGATGAGCTAACAACCTAACACTATAAGCATTATCATTAATAACATTAGTAATTTCACAAGGACCAATACAACTACTTGCTAACTTACTATGCATATCATTAGACATTCAATCTTTAGTGAGAGTAACCCAAACAAGATCACTATGTTTAAAGATTGCCTTTTTGCGCTTTTTGTCAAAATTAGCCTTATACTTACCAATGCTCTCATATAGCTTATGATGTACCTATTCATGAATATCATGCAAAAAAGAAACACGATCCTGCACAATATTTAAAATAGGACCAACAACAGGGATTTGAGCTAGATCCGCAGGTGAATATGAATTAGATCCATACAAAATAGCCAAAGGACTACAACCAATAGATTTATTATCAAATTTATTAAATTCATATTCAGCTTAGGCGAGTATGTGGCGCCATGACTTTGGTTTATTTTCTACTAAAGCTTGTAGAAGATTACCTACGGACCTATTAACAACTTCAATTTGTCCATCAGCTTGTGGATGATGAATCATACTAAAATGCAATGATGTACCTAATTTCTTTCCTAATTATCTCCAAAAATGATTTACAAACTTACATCCCTATCTAAAGTGATAGTTTTGGAAATGTCATGTAATTTATAAACCTCTTTAAAAACTAGGTCAGCTATGTGAGAGGCATCCATAGTTTTCCTACATGGTATAAACCTAGTCATTTTTATATATCTATCTAGGAAAACAAAAATAGAATCTAAACCATGAGATATTTTGGGCAAACTAAAAAAAATCCATGGTTATGTTTTGCCATAGTTTTTCAGGTATATGTAAGGGTAAATACAACCTAGCATTGATTACACTATCCTTGGCTATGTGACATGTGTGACACCTTTCAACAAACCTAATGACATCGCTATATAAGTGGGGCCAAAAGTAAGAAAATGACACTAGTTGGATAATTTTATCCCTACCAAAATGCTCTTTATTGTGCAAATAAAAAATAAGCCTATATCTAAGAGAACAATCAAGAATACAAAGCAAGTTACCTTTAAATAAAAATCCATCAACAATAGAAAATTCACCATGTTTTCTAATATGCACTTCATTATGAAATTTAGAAAAATATTCATCATTAGAATACAAAGAAGCAAATTCTTCAAATCACCACACAGACATTTTCATGATAGTAAGCAAAGAATTTTTTTTATTTAATGCATCGACTACTATATTAACTTTTTCAGCTTTGTGTTTAAGGACAAAATTGAATTCTTGTAAGTACTCAACCCAGTTAGCTCTACATGCATTCAATTTATGTTGACCATTTATAAATTTTAAGGCCTCTTGATCGGTATGCAATATGAATTCTTTGTGAATGAGGTAATGCCTCTAATAAATCAAGGCTCTAACAATGACATAACTCTTTGTCATAGGTGTTATATTTTAGTTTAGCTTTATTAAGCTTTTTACTAAAGTAGGCAATGGGTTTGCCCTCCTTACTCAGGATAACACCTATTTCAATATCGGAAGCATCACATGCCAACTCGAATACAAGCTCAAAGCTCGACAAGGCTAGAATAGAGGTAGAACACAATTGAGCTTTGAGTAATTTGAAGGACTTTTGAGCTTTAGAGTTTCACTAAAATGTTTTCTTCTTTATGTAATTAGTCAACATGGCAGTGATATTACTGAAATGTGGTATAAACCTCTGATAAAATGAAGCAAACTCATGAAAACTTTAGACTCTAGTAATAGAATTTGACGTTGTCCAATATTGATATACTGAATTTTTGAAGGGTCGACAAAAATATCCTTCATGGATACAACGTATCCTAAAAATAAATCCTCGACAGCTAGAAACATGCATTTATCAAATGATGCATAAAAATGCTCATGCTGCAGCATGTCAAAGACTAACCTCAAATGATGTAGGTGTTCATGCTCGTTGTTGTTTTAGACAAGTATGTCATTAAAGTATATAATAAAATTTTTCCTGATATAGAGTAAAAAAAAATTGGTTCATGATGTGCATGAAAGTAGAAGGGGCATTGGATAACCCAAAGGGCATCGTGAGCCACTCATACAAACCATCTCGGGTTTTGAACGTGGATTTTCACTCATTACCATGCCTAACCCTAATCTGATGGTATCCACTCTTCAAATCTAATTTGGAGAAAAAAAAATGATCTTATCAGCTGGTCTAACAGGTCATCTAATCTAGGGATGATGAATCTATATTTAATAGTAATCTTATTGATAGCATAACTATCAATACACATCCTCCAAGTTTCGTTCTTCTTTGGAACCAATAACGTAAAACAACACATGGACTAAGGCTCTCCCGAATGTATTCCTTTTCTAAGCAATTGGTCATACTCAGTAGGACTCATCCTATAACGAGGCAAATGATGCAAAGAAGCGCTTGGGTGTAAATTGATGTGATGTTGCACATCGCGAAGGGGTGAAAGGTCTTTAAAAAAAATATCCTTGAATTCTTCCAGCAATGGAGAAACTTGAGGATCAATAGGTGAAAGACACTGACTCACTCGAAGTGGGGTTCAGTGCCAAGAGGAAATAACAAGTCTGGATTTTAGTTAAAGCTTTCTTTAACTCATGCCTTGCTATCAATGCGCTAGATAACTTAGCGCTAGGTGCAGTTGGCTTTGGTGCACTAGACTTGGATGCCGTTTGGGTGTGGTTGATGGTATACACTACAAGAAAAATGCTACTTAGCGATGCAAATTTGCGATGGATTTTTTTCGTCGCAAATTTGCGATGGATTAGCAAGAGAAAACTATCCATCGCTAAAATGCGAAATATTTGCTAAATTAGCGACAGACAAATTCCGTCGCTAATTAGTGATGGATTCACGATGAAAAAATTATGTCTCAAACTCTGTCGCAACTTAGGGACGGATGAGCGACGGATATTTTTTCATCGGAGATCTGTCACTAATTAGCGACGGATTCGTGATGGAATTTGTCCAGCGCAAATTCCGTCGCTATTTTTTTATAAAAAATAGCCCGAGAGCTAAATTCTCCCTCCTTCTTACCCCCAAATCACCTTCTTCTCTTTCCCTTTCCTCAGAACGCCGGCCATCGCCGACGCCCCTCCTCTTCTCATCTTTCTCACCTTCTTTTTCTGCTTCTCCTTCTTTCTTCTTCTCTCTTCTCTGGTCGAAGGACTTTGTCGGTTGCCGGAAAACCGCTTTTGCAAGTCTCCTGCGGGGACACTTAGCGGGGAATGTGGGTGGCGAACCAGAAGCATGGCTTCGGCCAGAAGACCTACGCCAACGACGACACCTACGAGGGCGGCTGGAAGAGGAACTTGCAGGAGGGACAGGGGAGGTACGTCTGGAAGAACGACACCAAGTACGACGGGGAGTGGCACTCCGGCGTCCCGACGAGCGAGGGCTTGTTCAAGTGGTAGGACGGGAGCTTATTTCATCTCCGGAATTCGAGCTCCGGGTTCGCGGAATGCCGGGATCTCGTCGGAGGAGGCGATGGAGAACGGGGAGGAGGAATGGGTACGACGAGAAAGAGGTCGTCCGCGGACGGGAGGTTCAGCCGAAACTTCGATCGGATTTGTATATGGGAGTCGGATGGGGAGGCCGGCGATATTACGTGTGATATCATCGACGAGAGCTCGGTGTTTTGGAAGGGGTTGCGAGGTGGCCTGGGGTACCTCAGGAGGGGTACGCCGGGAAGGTTCTCCGCCGAGGCGAAGAAACAGGGACAGGCCATATCGAAGGGGCATAAGAACTACGATTTGACGCTGAATTTGCAATTGGGTATAAGGTAATCGGTTTCTCTTCCTCCTTTCTCCTTTGGGGAATTCCATTTTGGTGTTTTTTTTTTTTTTCGGATTTTCTTTCTTGGGTTTTTCGCGTTTCGTAGCTTGTATTCAGATGGGTGCGTAACAAAGTTTGGGCGTTTCTTTATTTTATGCAATGGTGGAAATGTTTTTCTCTTTTTCATGAAGGTATTTGATTCAATCTTTTTCTTCCTTCCTCTTTATATATTTGAATGGCGATTTCAGGTTTTATTTGGTTTATTTTTTGAGAAATATTTTGCGGTTTACCTTCAGTCGTCCCCATCATTGGTTTACACACATAGTGGCTATCTTTTCACAAATATGAATGGCGATTTGGGGGTTATAACTTTTTTTTGGCTACCGTTTTTTTTCTTCTATTCCTGTGAAGGTGCATACTTTCCTTCAGGATTCTAATGGTGATTTTGGGTTTTGTAAAAATTATTTTTTAGAGTCGTTATTTTTTTTTAAAATTTGTTTTGTCAATTAATCTGCATTTTCTAGAATATTTTTTGCAGTGGTGAAAGTGTAAGAATACCTATTGACAAATGCCACTGGTGTTGTAAAAAATATTACAACACAAGTACATTTTTCTTACATGCTTTTATATTTGAACAGAAAATTTTGTTAGCGTCTTGTGGTCTTCATGATTGTCATTTTGACTTGATTATTGTTGGGAGCATTGTTGAACCATATAATGTTGTTATCCATCTAAACCAAATGCATTTGTGCCGTCACTTTATAAGCCGTGAATTTCAAACTTTCTAGTAAAGACAAATTCTTTTGATTTTTTAGTAATCTTGTATTAATACTTCTGTAACTATTTATTCATTTAGTTTCTTATGGTACCTCTTCTCATTTCCATTTGTATTGGTAGGTATTGTCAGATCTAGAGCGTTCAGTCTGTAGGATGGTCCATCGGCAGGTTTGTTTATGGAATCCCACTATATTTCTGAATGTGGATCCTACCTAATCGTTGTGCATCTTCTGTATGTGGATCCTACCTAATCGTTAGCATTATTTTTTAGATATTAAAATCTGTATTGAACATTTAAATATTTGTTCGCCTTTGTCCTTTGGTCTGCTATATACTGGTGACTAACATTTCCTATTGCTTATGTTGTCAGATAAGGCTAGGTAATCTTTCAAGAGAAAAAGGAAGTACGACCAGGAGAATTTCAGGTTGCCCGTGCTTGTTCTTCTTTACTGTTCATCTTCAAGGGATCCTTATTTAGTTGATGAATGCTACAAAATGTGATTGTCAATAATTGGTACACCCTTTTAATTAATATTATTAATGGAAAAGTACATAAATTTAGTATTAACTTGCAGTATTACATGAACTTTTCAATACTGTGCAAATTGTGATGACTCATGGCTGGTATTTTCATGAGTTAGCACCACGGAGTTCTGACATTTATAGAATAGATACTACTGAAATTTGATGGCCCTCATCATGTTGTGGTTGTGATTCAAACACCCTAACCATATCTTATGGAAGCCAGGAAATCTAATGTCTCTTTTTGGAGTATATTTTATATCCTGTCTTATCATAACTTGTTCTGACATTTTTGATACTTGTGTTTTTCTCACTTTTTTACGGGTATATTTGATTCTCTCTTCTTGGCCTTAATTATTTTCAGTTTTGGTGGGCTTTACTTCCTTGTTGTGCTGTTTGCCTACATTATATATCTTGGGCATTTTTGTTCTTTTGAGTTACATTGGTTCTTATTCTTTTATTTTAACCACTTTTATTCTGTTATTTTGACAAGTTTCCTTGTCCATCTACTTTTCCAACCTTTATCTTACTGGTACTCGCTGTAAATTTTCTCTTCAAAGATCTGATATTGTTCCTGTGTACTAATTTCTCTTCCTCATATTCTACTCTTTGGATTGTGAATGCTGCAGGGGACTTTGAGGATACTTCAGAGGGCTTGAGCGGGATAATTTGGAAGATCAAGTGATGAAATGCTTTCATTTTTTCAATCTTCTATACCTCAGTAAAGCAATTCTGTCTTGTGTCCCATTTTCTTTTCCTTGTTTCCGTTTTGTAATCCTTTAAGGATGGGTAAGGATATTTGCAACACATGCTAACTAATGACTTGGCTTCAATTGGGTGGATGTGTGAGTACACAGGTTATATAAATTAGAAGTTTTTATACTTCTTTATTCTCTGATTTCAAACAAATGGTGGTTTTAGTGTTTCATAGTTATTATTAATTACTTACCTGCATGAACCTGTGTTAATTTTCTAGTTGGTGAAGTGCCTTAAATATTTACCCAAATAATTTTCTAGTTGGCGGGAAAGGTTCTGGAATCTTTGAGGTTTGTCCAATCTTTTATTATTCAACGTATTGCAGCTTGTGTTTTCATCATCAGCCACTCTGATTATGGATGGCCCAAGGAAGTTCCTTGTACTGAAGAATCCCCACTGTCTACAACAAACCCATATGGTCGAACCAAGGTTCTTCACCTCAAAACTGATATATGTTCTATTCTTTGTCCTTAAATATGATGGTGAGTCTAACTGGTGCTTTTTTTATTTCCTTTCTGAAGTTTTTTAAATATGATGGTGATATATTTCTTCACCTCAAAATCAGAGTTTTTTTCCTTACAGGAGGGGGGTTCCCCCCGGCGCGGGTCCCGCTGACCAAATTTTTTTCTTGGGCTTATGTTTTAAACGCGGTTTCTTTTGGATCATACCTGTTTTTTTACTAGCAGCATAGTTAAAACTGCGTAAAAAAACCTTAATTTTTGGTCAAATGAGGACTTTGACCCTCATTTGACTAAAAACTTCAAGGCGTGTACGCCTCGACTTGAGGCGTGCGCCTCAAGGCGAATGAGGCGCATGCCTCAGGGCTCTTTTTTTATTTATTTTTTTAAATTTTGCGACGGATATTATCCGCCGCTAATATCCGTCACCAATTTAAATCATCCGATGTTCTGCGACAGAATTTAATCCGTCGCTAAATTTAGCGATGGATTAAATTCTGTCGTAAAACCAAATCAGTCCTTATTTAGCGACAGATTCGCGATGGACATGATCCGCCGCGAATCCGACGCTAATTAGCGACGGATTGGCGACAGATAAATTCTGTCACAATTTAGCGACTAGGATTATGTGACAGACGATTTCTGTTGCTAATCCGTCGCTAACGTGTTTAGCAACGAAAATCGTCTGTCGCTAATCTGCCTAGTTAAAGTTTGGGTTTAACTCATGCCTAGCTATCAATGTAGTAGATAACTTAGCGCTAGGTGCAGTTAGCTTTGGTGCACTAGACTTGGATGCAGTTTGGGTGTGGTTGATGGTGTGGATAGTCTAGATGCCAAAGAAGATGATGATGACAAAGGTGGTAAATCCCTAGAAAGTAACAAAGTAACCTTCTTACCCTCAAAAGAAAATGAATATGTGTCCGGCCTACCATTATGAATGATAGATCAGTCAAACTGCCACGATCGCCCTAGAATAAGGTAACTGACATCGATGGGGAGAACATCACACTATATCTGGTCGAAATAAGAGTTTTCTACAAAAAACTTGACCAAACATTGGCGATTGATACAAGCATCTATACTCTTTTGTAGCCATGACATCTGGTAAGGCCTAAGATGTGCCCTTATGTTCAACTTCAACTTGTTTACGTATTTGACGAAGATGACATTCTCACAACACCCTAAATCAATGATGAACCTACATACCTTGCAATTTATAGTACACATAAACTAAAAAATATGGTGTCGAAGCCACCTATCGCTCAGATACTCGATGACGTATCCTTAACCTTTTCTAACCAATCAAGAAAGTCTTCATGTTCACCTCTCGACTATGGTTTTAAAGATATTTTAGCAACTCTGCTCGAGTGTGGTGTTGTTGACACAACTGTTGTTATTTGTATACCAAGAAAGTGGTGTTAGTGGATGTTAATTTTTTTGATGTCCTGACATTAGATGTTGATTTCTAATGCTCATTTATACAACCATACCATGGGGTTCGAACTTGCAACATCTCAACACAAGGTGACGTACAATAATTGCTCTTGCGAGACAAGTGGAGTCCCCGTTGGTTGGACATTAAGACCGTTGTTAAACTCATTTGTACACATATCTCCTTCGAAAACTTTTTGTGCAAGTGGTGTAGTGGTGTTCTTATGGAGTGAGAGTGCTATATATCAATGTACATATATATCTCACAAGCTGAACATGACTCGTGATATTGTTTGCACTCTCATGAGTTGAATGACAAGCTCATGCACTCTTATATGTTGAACGACACTTGTGATTTGGTGAGCTTGAGCTCAACTCTTATAATCTCATGATTTGAGCACTCATGATATTGTGAGTTCGAGCTCGAGCTAAGCCAAAACTTGACTTGTTTTGCTGTTAGAACTGTTCATGAGATGAGTGCGAACAAGTATGTTTGTGACGGAATGAGCCAAGCTAGGCTCATGATGAATTCGAGTCGAGTTCGAGCTATGCAAGCCCCACCTGTGTATGTTGTGATTTGGCTACCAGCTCAGAATTGGGCCCCCTCACTTAAAGTCAGACCTGATAGCAGTCTTGCCTAGCTCTGAACCAGATATCTGATGCATTTTCAACAATATATCCACCCCTACTCAGCTAGGGAAATGGATCCCATCATTTTAAAAAGGATGGGTTTCATCATACATTCGATCCTAACCATCCGGCAGAACTATCTAGCGATTGATTGGATGGCTAGGATTGAATGTAGGATGGAACTCATCCTATTTCATATGATGAGATCCGTTTCCCTCAGCTACTCCTTGCTCGATAAAAAGTTTTCACTCTAAACTCTTTTTAGTGAGTTTTTTCGTAGTGGGGAAGAGTTTTGGTAAGATCAAATACATCGATACTTGATTAATCCTTTACGTTTATGGAAGCAGACCAGGCCATGCTGAACATGAGCGTAGGGGTCTGCCTAACCCCAGCTAGCCGTTAAAAAAAAAAAAAAGAAGATTATTGTTGCATTGGGTCAGACATAATAATAATATAATAATACTAGGAGGGGATGAAGGGTCAGGTGTATGTGATTGCACTTTTGGTGTGCTGCTGCTGCACCTGATTGATCTCTCACCTTTTTTGGATACAGTCTGTCAGCTTGAGAACACCGAGAAATTGGAGCCCCTTTCCAGCTCCCGTGAGAGGGTGGACGTTGCCAAGTATAGCCGCCCCTGTGTGTTATCACCCAGCCTGTGATGAAATGGATGCACAGTTCCTTTGAAATCGGCACAGAAGGAAGTGAGAGAGTCGACTTACCATAAAGCAAGAGGAGAGAGGACAGTGGTCAGGACGCGTGTTGCATCCTCATCGCGTTTGACATTAATAACGTCACCCAGCGTTTGACCAGATCTGCTATGGTATCTTCTCCTTGAACCACCATCGTTGGAACTCCATCACTGGACCACCATCATCGAAACTCCATCGCCGGACCACCATTGCTTTCATGCCGGTCACTTCGCTGCCCCCTTGTGCACACATCACTTGTGTTCAGGGCCCACAATCCTTCCAATGCCCTCACGCTGAGCCAGATGTCAATATTAGAGAATACAATCATTAAAAAACTCATTTCTTTCCTGTATTAAATTTTCTATACTTTTTCCCATCACTGAGATCATGAATGTGTGCAGCAAGCATGCATGAAAAGAATCAGATGGCAATACATTGAGAGAGTGTTCCTCAATGCAATGCAAGGCTTCCAAATAGAGTTCTGGAGGAAATGTACCATATTAAGCCTTGAAAACCGTTGAAACTTCTGATACTCTGGATTCTAAAGCAGGGCCTTGTTTTGCCGTCAAGTTCCTTGTACTCAGGGCATGGAAATATGAGCTCTCCCCATCTGCACCACTTACTATGTTTTTTTATCATGCGGACAGAGAAACCACCCCAAAAGGGTGTAAACCCTGTCGCACCCCTCGACCCTAGGGAGCCCTCAGCTTCTGCTTATGCAGAGGGGATAAAGCCTACGTTGACAACATTAGGGATGGCACTGACCCTTGTTTTTAGGGATTCATGACTGCTGGGAAAATCCCCCCAAGGTGCAACAATTATGTCAATACAAAACTTCATGGGTCGAATTCTGGACATCAATCATGAGGGTGATCAAACCAGCAGACTGGGTCCCATACCTGAGTCAATGCTGCAAATACAACAGCAAGAGCCAGGGGCTGGCAAAACTCAAGCCTAGCAAGGTTAAGGTTATACAAGAAGGGACAATTTCTGAAGAACAGTGATATGCCTAGCACACTGCTGTCGAACAACAGCCAACCAAGACAGGTTATTGGCTCCAAAAATACCAAACACTTGACCTTCCGGGATGAAATTGCCTTACTGACTGTAAGCTTCTAGGAATTTTTCACATAAAATGAGGAAGCTTATCAGTATTTGTACTCTTTTCTACACAAATAACATGTTTTGAAAGTTCGGATCAATGGAAAGAAAAACAAGATAACAATTCTTTGATAAACAGGCAAGCTCAAGCAGCAAGTAACTATGGCACAAAGATATATGGGTACGACTCGAGTTGAGCACATGAGTTGAGTTTGAAAATTACTTACAGAATAAGACACGAGGATGTATTTTTTTTTTAATCAATTAGAACTATTTTTTGATATTTTAACATTTAAAATACATTCTAGCAAAATTGTATATTAAAAGTATTGAGATTTTAATAAATAATATTCATGAGCATGTCTTGTCGTACTGTATCAGCATCGTGTCACAGGAACAGGGCAGTGGTGTGACCTTGTGACATAGGATCCTCATGCACATGCATGTCCCTTAAATGTGTCTATGAGGTGAACCCCAATATTATTTGAAGTTTGATCCACAATTGATCTGGATGAAATGTCTGAGCATGGTAAATGAATAGATTTGCTCTGGGACCATCTTCCTAGTAGGAGATGAGGGGGGCCATCCTACCAAAAAGTTATTCAATCCTTTGACATAGGATGGGCTCCATCCTATGTTATGTTGACCCTAACCGTCCAGCTGAAGCACATGGATGACTAGGATCAGTCTACTTTGAGGTGAAAATGTGGACCAATCCTAATCATTGATTGGATGGCGAGGATTGAATGGAGGATGGAACCCATCATAGGACCATCCTAGGGTTTTATTGTCCAAATATGGGCTGGGGTCTACATGGTTTCGATCACAGCTATAATGGCTGGAGTACATTGACTCCGTGGATAAGATTTTTAAAAAAGAATAATGCTATTCGAAATCATTTACGGTGGTTTGGACATATTCGGCGAAGGCCTAATGATGCTCCAATTAAAACGATGAACAAATGAAAAAATATATTAGTCAAAAGAGGTTGAGGTAGGCCTAAGAAGACTTGAATGAAGATGATAGGAAAGGATATGAATGCTTTGAATCTCACCGAGGACATGACATTGGATAGAAATGATTGGAGGAGAAGGATTCATGTGGAGGACCCAGAATGATTTTTTTTTTTGTTCAAATCGCCGACCCCAATTGTTTTGGGATGAAGGCGTAGTTGTTGTTGTAATAGTGCTATTCGAACCTCCTTGGAGTTCAATTTGTGGTGATCAAGCGAGGAGTCCTAATGTAGGTTCATCTCTGCATGCATATATATATATATATATATATATATATATATATATATATATATATATATATATATATATATATATATATATATATATATATATATATATATATATATATATATATATATATATATATATATATATATATATATATATAGGTTTGTCTTTGCATGCATGAACACATATACAGAGTCTGCAAATACATGCATGTACACTTGTCTGGGAGTCGAAACTGATTCATTGAAATGCTAAAACCACAAGAAAATAAAAAAAAAGTAGCTCCCAAAAAACTTGTGGTATTGGCAACTCCAAAACCATGTTTTGACAACACATAAAAACCATGATGCCATCTCAGTGCAAGGCTAACGCTGTGTTTGGAAACCAGATTTGGCATGAGATGCTAAATCTTGTATTTTTTCAAATCCAGGATTTAGACGATATAAGATTTATTAAATCTTTTTTTTTTGGTTCGAGAGACTTTTAGGATTTTGATTATATTAGGCATATACAATTGTCAAACTCCCGGTAAGCATGCAAAAAATGAAGCAGGTTATATGTCCCCCCCCCCCCCCCCCCCCCCCCCCCCGAACAGGGGAGTTAGCTACATCTCATGTTCGGGGGGTCCCAAAGAGCACCACGTATGAAAGCATGTGTGCCTCGTATCCCCATGTTTGTCAGCATTAATTAGCGTTGGAGTTTGATGCGATTGCAAAGACTTAAGTACCTTCTCCTCCATTGGTGCCAAAACAAATGACGATTCTTGAAAAGGAGTGGTTGTAAAGACTTAAGTGCCCCGAAGATGATTATTTAAGACCCAGTCTCTACACTGCAGGATTATCCGAGAAAGAAATCTCTCCTGGAGGAGGCCATGAACATCAACTCTCTCTCTCTCTCTCTCTCTCTCTCTCTCTCTCTCTCTCTCTCTCTCTCTCTCTCTCTGCACATCCAGCAGAAGATCATACATTGCTCCATCAAGCACCGACTGACCTGCACTTTGACTGTTGTGGAGCCTGATTCAGAGTTTTTACCCTTACAGGAGGAGGGTTTGGGGGCTCCTCCCAGCGTGGATAGCATCATTCAACTAAATGAGTTGTAGATTCTGATTCAAAGTTTTTACCCTTACAGGAGAGGGGTCTGAGAGCTCCTCCCAACGTGGGTAGCATCATTCAACTTGAAGAGTTGTGGAGTCTGATTCAGAGTTTTTACCCTTACAGAAAGGGGGGTCTGAGGGCACCTCCCAGCACGGGTAGCATCATTCAACTTGAAGAGTTGTGGAGTCCGATTCAGAGTTTTTACCCTTACAGAAGGGGGGTCTGAGGGCTCCTCCCAGCGTGGGTAGCATCATTCAACTTGATGAGTTGTGAAGTCTGATTCAGAGTTTTTGCCCTTATAAGAGGAGGGTTTGAGGGCTCCTCCCAGCGTGGATATCATCATTCAACTTGATTCGTTGTGGAGCATGATTTAGAGTTTTTGCCCTTATAGGAGGAGGGTTTGGGGGCTCCTCTCAGCGTGTGTAGCATCGTTCAACTTGATTCGTTGTGAAACCTGATTTAGAGTTTTTGCCCTTACAGGAGGGGGGTCCGGGGGCTCCCCCGGCATGGGTCCCGGGTGTCATGGTCAAAAAATGCACAGGGTATCATGGTGAGAAAGACATATTTTTGTTTCAAGCAAGGTTGGAAAAAATCAATGAAAAATCTAGCAAGAAGCATGCCAGAATCAAGATGTGGATGTCAAGCGAGAATGGTGTTGTGCAACTCAAATAACACAGAATAATAGGGGTCTTGTTTTTAGTTAAAATGATGAATGAAATGACAATAGAAATCGCTGAAAATTTACAGAAATAAACTAGACTCAATAACAAATACATCATTTTTTACGGATTTGGAATATGACCTTCGGTTAGGGAGATATGGCCTTGACAAGTTGATCCTAATTCAGGTAGCGATTTGCTTACTGAATAACACTACAAATCGCTATAGTGATTTGCGGAAGATACTACAAATCGCTATAGTGAGATTCAAAAACATTATAAATCGCTATAGTGATTTGCGAAAAACACTACAAATTGCTATAGTGAGATCCAAAAACACTATAAATCGTTATAGCGATTTGCGAAAAACACTACAAATCGCTATAGTGAGATCCAAAAACACTATAAATCGATATAGCGATTTGCGGGCTCTTTGGAGACCCAAAAACACTACAAATCGCTGTTTGAAGGCCTCAAAAAAATGTGCAGAGAAGTAGAGAGAGAATGAAGAGAGAGTGAGAGGGTTGATGTTCATGGCCTTCTTCAGGGAGAACTCTTTGCCTCCATTGATTTCTTCTCTAAAGAGAGAGAGGATTTTACAGTGTTTTACGGAGAAAGAAGAAGAAGACTTTGAAGAGTCAACATCATCCTCGACTTTCTGGATGGAGGACATGTTTATCCTTTTTTTGAATTGTTTGTTTTTTCTTTTTTAAAAAAGAGCATTTTTGTCATTTTCTCAAACCATTGATAAGAATAACAAGGGCCAGATTTCAATGCTTGTATAAGTGGTGATCATTCAAAGCCCCAAACAAAGACGTGAGATTCAGTGAATCATTGGGGGAGAGGATACACCACCCTCTCTGCAAAAAAAAGACAAAACAAATAATTAATGTTGAGGACCTTGACAGATGGGAGGAGTACCAAATATTTAATGCTTGAATCACCAGGGCAACTACAACCTCTCCACCAAGTCCCATCCCATCTACATGATAAGAATGAACGCAAATGGCAAATGGTGATGGCAACTCCATGAATCGACTCCCAAAATGCCTCCTTCTACGGGTTTTCAAATAAAGATTAAATATAGTTGAAAACGGGTTCACCAACTTTAGTTGAAAACGGGTTCACCAACTTTGAACGAATTAGACATGTCGAACAGCATGTCATAGACGTCTGGTGATGGATTTGGTGCAGAAAATAGGGTGTCCCTGTAATGGAAGGGCTTGCACAGTAGCTCACACATTTGGGCTTGACCCATGTGCAGTACGTACACTGATCGGAGGACCACTAGTACTGTCAACGGGTCCGGTTTGGTTTGGACTCAGGTGGAACCAGACCTAGCCCTGGTTTTTGGGTATGGTATCAGGTCTGGATCCGGGTCTAATCCTGATAAAGCAATGGCAGCCCTAATACCCCAGCGAGATTTCATCCGGGGCCTTCAGCTTAACACAAGACCCCATTGACCATGAGTAACCACCGCGTGGTATATGTTTTTTATTTGCCTAACTAGGAAATCAAAAACCACATTTGATTTTTGAAAGGCAAGCTGGGGTTAGGCAGACCCCTACCAGTTATTATTCAAAGATACCACTTAGGTTTGAACCTGCAACGTCCCACCACAAGGAGATGTGCACTGTCAGATCCTACCAACGACAGGGAGGCCCTGTTGGTAAAAAAAAAACACATTTTTTTTAGTTCTGCTCATCTTCTACTTATTTCTCTGCTTTGCTTAATTTATTTTATTGAGTAACCAAGAGTAAGTAATTTTAAATGAGGCATCTCTAAAGTGCAATCAATTTGCCTTGCGTAATAGCAGGAGTGTTACAGAGTAAAACACAATCTCTTGACATGCGTATAAACTTGAACCATAAAATTTTGTGGATCCCCAAGTCTGAATCCGGCAGGTGTTTATCCAAGGAAATGGGCGCAGCACCTTTTCTTATATTAATTGCATCTGACCAAGAGAATCAATCTCTCACCAACGGGGCTCCGCTTGTCTGGTAGGAGCAGCTAGTGCACGTCACATTGTGTTGTGAGGTTGCAGGTTCAAAACCCAATGGAATAGTTGTATAATTAACTGGTAGGGTCTGCCTAACTCCAGCTTGCCTTTCAAAAAAAAAAGAGAAAAAAAATGTCAAGCTCTCACCATTCACATTTCATAGATTAACGTCGGTAATCATCCATGAATTGTCAAACCCAAGGGACACATTCAACCATGACTCCAGAGACTTTTTTTGGTTCTATGCGGCTCTCAGCCTCCTTTTTAGACCCTTCACTTTGAAACATACAAGCATCGTTTTTCTCTCTTTGACCTAAAAGACTTAAATGGTCGGTGACTCTACTCGGGGTTGGCATCTGACGAGGCGGGGCCATTAAGTAACACGGTTATAGGTGAGGATTCTTAAAACATTCAAAGAAAGGAATAGTTACATGAATCATCTCTCTCCAATGTGTATATTCATAAGGAATGAAAACCTGCTCATTAATAAACATGCCAAACCTACTCACTGGACGTTTTATTATATTTTTGTTATTTTGTTTGTAAATTTTGAGAATATATATATATATATATATATATGCTTGTTTCTATAGGAATCAATTTTTGGAGCATTTTTTTTAGGCTCTAAATACCATCTTTTCTATCCAAAATTCATGATCCAAATGTAGATATCTAGTAAATTCACAGAATTTTGAAAAAAACACCAAAAACTGTTCATTGGGTAGGTTTGACATGATTTTTGGTGGGTATATATATATATATATATATATATATATATATATATATATATATATATATATATATATATCATAGAGTTCTCATGAAAGTTTTGTTTGTAGTATGACTTGTGATTTTCATTGTTTTACTCGTATGCAAAACGTGTCTTTTCACATTCTAATTTTCTCAGTTCTACTCTGTGGTACAGTGTCATGTCTGCATCCCTATGACAGATTATGATCATTGTCAAAAATTCTACTTCATTCAGCAACAAAAATCATAGCGAGAAATAGAGGGAACGATGCTCTTAAAGATCAACTCCACAGATTGGCATTAAATTTTACCTACCTCCGTTCTTTTTTCTTATTCTTTTTTTTTTTTATGATGAGGAACCCTCCTCAGAGAAACCCCGGGTGGGCCCCACGGCCACCCCCACCCTGCCTTACGTGGCCCACCTCTGAAAACTACAATCACAACCTTGCGCCAGTGGGGTTTGAATTTGATCAGGCGTCTTCAACTGAAGACCTTCACAACCACATTGCATGCCATGCGCCTGCTCATTTTTGTCTTACTCTGCACTATATTTTGAGAAGATTATATCAATAAAAGAGTGGAGGGAAAAAAAAGCTGAGGTGCCACCAACAATTCCATGCATAACTACCAGTCAGTCTTAAAATATCTGCAAATTGATCTGTTTGAAATCTATAAATACATCTCATGATCGCTTCTTTTCATGCATATTCTATTATCGTCTATATCAGAAACTGCTCCTCATCTCAAATATACCTTCATCTGCACCAAAAAATGGATGTTGAACACGGCCAATCACCCACAACAGAAGTTACTCACCGCAGAAAAATGAAGTGGCTTCTCCTTGTCAACACTCTGTGCTTAGCAGTAGGTTCTACTGCAGGCCCACTGTTACAGAGGCTCTATTATGTGAAAGGAGGAAATCGCCGATGGTTTTCGAGTTGGCTCCAGACTGGAGGTTGGCCGGTGATGCTCGTGCTTCTTCTCATAACATACGCTCATCGGCGCCGATCTGATCAACACTCCAGAACTCCATTTTGGCTCATTACACCGAGGCTGGCCACCGCGTCTGCTTTCGTGGGGATGCTGATCGGACTTGATGACTTCATGTATTCTTTCGGGCTGTCATATTTGCCAGTTTCTACTTCATCTATGCTAGTATCGACACAGTTGGCTTTCACTGCAGTGTTTGCATTCCTAATTGTGAGGCAAAGGTTCAATCCTTTCTCAGTAAATGCAGTGGTCCTGCTTACCATTGCTTCAGTAGTGTTGGGACTCCATGCTAGCAAAGACAGACCGAATAACGTCTCCAATTTCAAGTATTACCTGGGTTTCTTTTTAACGCTTGGAGCAGCTTTGCTGAGTGGGTTTATATTGCCACTTGTGGAGTTGATTTATAGGAGGGCCAAACAGACTATAACATATACGCTTGTAATGGAAATGCAAATGGTGATGACCTTTACTGCAACTGCTGTTTGCACAGTCGGTATGCTGGTGAACAAAGATTTCCAGGTAAAGTATGGATCATCAGAAACTTGCCATTTGTTTTTGGTTAATTTCTCAAAGAAATTAAAGACTTTCACCTCTAGGATGGGCATGAATCTATTGAATTTTCCATTCTTGTGCATATCATGAAAATCAAGACTTTGACAACCTCTAGCAGCTCAACAGAACATGCATATACGAACGTACCTATTAGAAGCCATCCATACTCATAATTCATGAGTTTTCTTTATCACTTAATACACATGATCTACATGCATTTTTTAGTAAAACAAGTTTTGGATCATGTGATTATGATATACATGTAGTTTTTTTAAGATCTTCAAAAATCAACAACTCACAACGTACAAAAATTTCATGACTTAAAAAATCCTCCTTTTATGTTGAAAAAACAAGATCCAAATCATGATTTCTATCACACAAATTATGCTAAATGGATCAACAAGGTCTGATTTGATAGTGCAATCTACACCTATTATTTGGCATTACTTTTATGATGTTTTTGTCATTTCAATAAGTTGAATACTTAACATTAATATAAAACATAGCTTCAGATAAACACACACAAATATCTATGTATTAGCATGTGTTAGTTACTCTTGCGCTCTTCAGCAAGTAGGGGCCATATTTTGAGTCAAATGGTTTTGACATTGCTCTCTCTCTCTCTCTCTCTCTCTCTCTCTCTCTCTCTCTATATATATATATATATATATATATATATATATATATATATATATATATATATATATATATATATTATGTGTGTGTGGGCGCTTCTATGGTGGTACCGTATTGTGGTACACACTAGATTTACATAGATCCAAGCTCTAAATGCAAAATCTAACCATGTTTAACAAGGTTTTTCTACTATTTTCATTTGTAAAAGTTGAGTAAAATATCATGTTTTATATCATTTTTAGACCATCCATGTGTTGATGAATTGTGAGCCGTTAATTTTCACTGTCTAAAAAACGGGATCTTATGATGTATTAGATATGTTAAAACCTTCTAACATAGTAAATAATCCATGATAAACACATCTGTACAGTTAGATCTACCATTTGGTGATTGGATCCATACAAACAAGTGTGTGCACCACCTTATGGTTATATATTGAGAGAGAGATGGCAGTAGAACACCCATTAGCTCCTAATCATTATTTTCTTATGGTTTTTGTTTTACAGGTTATCACAAGAGAGGCAAGTGAATTTGAACTTGGCGAGACCAAGTATTACACATTAATAGTGTGGACAGCAATCATATTTCAGCTTTACTTCATAGGCGCAATTGGTCTCATCTTTTGTGCTTCATCATTGTTCAGTGGCATCCTCATTTCTGTTTTACTTCCCATAACTGAAGTGCTGGCAGTGTTTTGCTATCATGAGGAGTTCAGTGGTGAGAAAGCCATTTCATTGGTCTTATCTCTTTGGGGTTTTTTCTATTATTTCTATGGAGAGCACACCCTTAACAAAAGGAAGCTACAAGTAGCAATGCAAGAAGCAGAGGTTGCCACTTTATAAAGGACTCTTCTATTTCTCTTGTGCTATGCACAATAAGTATTATATGGTGACATATGCTTATGTATGTTTAATTTGTGGGCATCTTTGCTGCTCAATAGTCATTACACAATTGCACTTATGCAATTATTTTTAAAACTTGGCTTTCATAATAAACAAAAATCACAAATTACTTGGGCATGTTGCATTGGATGAATCGTCGTGGATCAATTGCCATTTTCATTTATGACGGAGACACTTAAGAGGGACATGGGTCATGAACGCATTCCCAGCTACTAATGTATGCAACTGACATACATGCCCTAAACTATGTGCTAACAAACAGAAATTAAAACTAACACTCACTACCAGAAAATGTGGATTAGCGATGGACATTTGCGTCAGATTTTTTCCGTCGCAAATGTGCGATGAATTAGCGAGAGAAAACTATCTGTCACTAACATTCGAAATATTTATAAAATTAGCGACGAAAATATCTCCCTCGTAATTCCATCACTAATGAGTGACAGATTAGCGACAGAATTTTTCCGTCGCCAAACACTACAAGAAAAATGCTAATTAGCGATGAAATTAGCGAGAGATTTTTTCCCTCGCTAATTTTTGATTTAAACCGTCCCATCTAAGGCATGAAATTTTCCTTCTCTCCCTATTCGAAATTTAAACTGATGACTTCTCGAATGATGATGACTTTGTGGCGGAGGAACGCGAGGAAGAAGAGAAGTCAGAATCACCCGCCAACGCTGGAGGACCAGGCTGGCCCGACCTCTCCGGTCCAGTAAGTCATTTTCTTTTCCGAGCGTGGCTTTTCGTTCCTGGCCTAACGATTATGTTGGGGGTTATGGTTTGAGGTCGACGGACAAGCGAGGGAACCAGGTTGGGAGGGCGCCAGAGAGCGCGTCGGTTCAGAGGTGCAACCACTGCATTGTGCAGAACACCCCGCAGTTGGAACGCCTAACTGAAAGAACCCATGTGGAGCACCACCAACGAAGCATAGAGCCCATCCTTGAGGCCAACGAGCATCTCGTGGCTACCCTCCTCAGCAATCACTTTGTTCTTCACCACAACGATCACATCGACGCCCCTGATCGTGGAGCGGTAGTGGGCGATGGCGACGGTGGACCTGCTCACCATCACTCTGTCCAGTGCCTCTTGGACTACGCTCTCTGACTCCGCGTTGAGCGCGGAGGTGGCCTCGTCGAGGAGGATCTTGGGGTCCTTGATGATGGCGATCCTCTGCTTCTGCCCACTAGAGAGCTGGACGCCGCGCTCGCCCACATGGGTGTCGTAGCCCCATGGGAGCGCCGAGATCAATCGGTGAGCGTTCGCCGCCTCCGCGGCGGTGACGATCTTGTCTTTAGAGATGGAGTCGTGCTTGCCGTAGGTGATGTTGGTGCGGATGGTGTCATTGAGGAGGACGGGCTCCTAGCTTACCAACCACTGCGTTGTGCAGAATCAGAGAGCGGGTCAGTTCAGAGTGCGCCGAAGAGCATGCCAGAGAGCGCACTGGAGAGCATGTCGAATCTGTGCAAAAGACCCCGCAATGGCGGGCTGGGCCGCTCGGGTGCAACGCATGTGTGGTGTGGTACAAGTCCGACCTATTGCTGCTGAAATATTGCCCGGCGAGGAGCAATTTTATTTTTATTTTTTTTTTAAATTTAGCAGCGGATTAGCGACGGATAATATCCTTCACTTATTTAAAATAGCGATGGACTCACGACGGATATTATCCACACTAATTTAAAATAGCAACGTACTCGCGACATATCATGTCTGTCACTAATCTGTAGCAAATTAGCGACGGAAGTAGCGATTGATAAGTTATATCACTAATTAGCGACTAGGATTATGCGATGGATGCTATCCATCGTTAATCCGTCGTCAATCCATCGCTAAATTGTTTAGCGATGGATTAGAGACGGATTAGCGACGGATAGCGTCCGTCGCTAATCCACATTTTTCTTATAGTGACTACACAACTCGGGTTGAATTTGGGGAACCTATTTGGGTAGCAGAACGACTTAAAAAGAACATCAAATGCAAGACTACACATTTGTAAATTAAATGAAACATGCAGCGAAAAATTCAGATATATCAGACACATGCACGCTCATTGAGGCATTTCACCAACACACTTGGTGAGCACATCCAAAAAAGTTTTTTCCTAATTATTTCAACACGACAATTTTGTAAAATGATTTTTTTTTATCCTAAAAATACATTCTATTAAAACATAGAATTCAGATTTTAATAAAACTTATAGATGAACATTCATAATTCAAAGAATGCAATTCATACGCATAAAACACAGAACAATGACCTATCCTAAACTCAAATAAGTCGGATTCACCCCTATGAGAACGAGCTCTTGCAGGTTTCAGCATTTTTGAGTGACAACCATCAACCCTTCGTCTCCAATCTGATTCGTCTTCCACCCATCGATGCAAAAGATAGTGAACAAAGAGAGAAGTAGAAAGAGAACACAGAGAGAGGGTGGCGATTGTGGCCAGTGAACAAAAAACAAAGGAGAAAGAATGAGAGAGTGGGTGGCGATGGTTGCCGGTGAAGACAAATAGCCATCATTTTTTTTAATCCGTAACTTTTTACTAGCACACTTTATTTGTGAGTAGGGATGGCAGTGGACCGGGGGAAAGCGGGGCCCGCCTCGCCCCATTTGGACCGAGGATAAAGGGTACGGAACGGGGATGGAGGCAGGAACGAAGGTTAAAATCCATCCCCGTTCGGGGATGGAGGCAGGGATGGACTTACACTTTTCCCCACCCCGCCCCATCCCTGCCCCGCCCCATCCCCAGTCCTTCTAAAGGATGGCAATAGACTATGGGGAAACAGGGGCCCGCACCGCCTCATCCTCGTTTGAACCAGGGATGGAGGATATGAAACGGGGATGAAGGCGAAGGAATAGAATATCCTCCCCAAATATCAACATGAATTAAATAAAAAGCACAAGAAGAACGTGAGTCACTATCAAAGAAAGGTAAACGAGTTTGTTTTGCTAACAAGCATATATCACATTGGCAGTTATTAAAGGAAATCATCTCATTGTGTTGAGATAAATGCCTCAGGCGCTGAGATAGTGGATGTCCTAATCGCCAATGCCATAAGTCGAAAGAAGGTATTTGATCGGTGGAGGTTGTAGTAGTATGACCTGACTCCATCTCTAGATAGTATACTTCTGCGTGTACTTTACCCATACCAATCATCATCTTCGATCGATGGTCCTGGATTTCACAATAGGTATGAAAGAAATAAACTTCACAAATCAAAGATTCAATAAGTTTACTAACAGATATTAAATTAAATTTAAAAGATGGTACGTGAAGAACATGATATAGTGTAATGTCTATTGAAATGATGGTTTCTCCAACATGGGTCACATAAGAAAGTTTACCATTTAGAGGTCTAACAGGTTGTGAACATTGGAGTTGGATTGAAGAGAGTGTGGTTAGTGAGCAACACGTGATTGCTAGCTCCATAGTCAAGGATTCATACACTAGAAAAGGAATGAATTAAGTTAACAAAGTGATTACCTGTCATGTTCACCATTGGTTCTTTACCTTCTGATATAAGAGATAAGAATTTGTTATATTGGTCCATGGTGAGTTGAGGGGCAAGGCTGTTGGTCGAAAGTGCTGGCTCAGATTGAACTTACTCTGCAAAATTATGAGAGTGATGACTTTCCCCATTTGAGGTCCCAACACGTTGATTCTTAAAGCTAGCGATTTTTGTTGGAAAACCATGAATATGATAGAAGTGATCTTTAGTGTGTCCCAACTTTTCACAATAATCACATTTTGGTCGTTCTCTTTGCCCTTTACCCTTGAAACGGGGATTGCTTGGTGGGAATCGATTTAGTCGTCCCACTATGATCCACAACAGTAGCCACATTATTTTTAACTATTGGCATTATTTGAAGTTATTTTTGTCTTTCTTCTTGCAACAACAAGTTGTAGGCTTTATTAACATTTGGCAATGGATCCATGATTAAAATTTGACTTCTTATAGGAGCATAGGATTCATTGAGATCTATCAAAAAATCTATAAGTCTCTCTTGTTGAAGTAAATTCGACAGAGATTTGGAAGCTCTGCAAATACATTAGGGATGGTCAGTTGTGTTAACAACTCGTCCCATAAAATTTTTATCTTTGTATAATAATTTGAAATAGAGAGATTTTTTTGATGAAGGGTTACAATGGAGTGACGAATCTGAAAAATCCGTGGTCCATTAGTTTGAGAGAAACGTTCATAAAGTTCTTTCCATACATCGATTGTCGTTTCTCCATAAATCACACTCTCTGTCAAATCCTTTGATAATGAATTCAATACCCATGAGAGGACCATGGTGTTACATCTTATCCAAATAGCAAAAGTGGGTGAAGACATGTCTAGTTTCACAACTGAACCATCAACGATACCCATTTTATTTTTTATTGATAGGGCTACAGTCATGGTACGACTCCATGGCGCATAATTATCACCTGTGAGGGGGCTGGTAACCAATATTTGTCCTGGGTTATCCGAATGATGTAAAAAAAAATGAATTATCATTTGATTCACCGATATTTGATTCTGGTCTATGCCCACCAATTCCGCTACTTTGAATCGATCGAGCACCTTCATCCACCATGACCAAAAGATCGCTTGAAAACACCATTATCTCACTTGCTTTGATACCATATTAAGAGAAACAATATGACGAAAGACCGGAGAAAAACATGATATCGAGAAAGAAGTGGATTGTACCATTCATGTGTGAAAAAAAAAATCTACTTATACATATACGTGTTCCCTATTTTATATGCGATACAAAATAAACTAACTCCTATGAAAAAGGGAAAAGTTACATCATATGAAACAGTAAAAAATGTACAACGTCATCTGCGATCATGATGTGATAAAGATAAGTGCAATCTTGAACTCCCGATAACAGCAGCGGTGCGATCTTGAACTCCTGATAATGCCAGGATAACGGCAGTTACTACAGCACAAATATAGCAACTGCCCACGGTAATGGAGGATAGCAACTGCCCATGATAATTGAGGATACAGCCATGAGGATAACGGCAGTTGCTACAACACCAATGTAGCAACTGCCCACAATAATTGGGAACGAGTCAAACGAGGTTATACGGATGAGTCCAAATAGTTTAACACTAGATGCTGCACGCACCCGGCAACAATGCCTCTTTCAAAAAGAGGAGCATAATCAATTGCCAGAATCCCTTACCATCTGAAGCATTTGAGTCATATTCTCCCTCTTCTTGACGGAATATAACATGTCCAACCCTCCTCTGCCTTGTCCGAACGGCTTGGAATTGCTAGCAGGTGAGGATGACAATCACTACCATCATAGCCACATCTTGTACACCCCTTCGAATCCAAACCATTGAGTGTTGCACATCCTTGACACCACCAACCCCCGTGAAGGGGTCTCAATTTATTCATGATCTGCATGAGCCTGAAAGTATCCGAGTCTGCCCGTTGACGAGCCTGAGAAGACTGCGAGATGGACTGAATATAGTTGAGTGCCCTTATCTTGAGGACTTGATGCGCTTCATTCGAATCCAATGTGGCCACCTGCACACATCTAACAATCGCAGGAGCCCAGAAAATTTTGAAGTGTTCTTGATCTATCTGATCCATAGAGTTTCTGAGGTCTTCCAAGGCCGCTTTGTTAATAGTCTTCAATTGCAGCCAGTGCAGACCTCCCCTTCTCTTTTCAATATCTGCCTTTGATTCCCCATGGAATAGCCAAAAATTGTATATGCGATCCCCGGACTTCGCCATTTAATCCTCTCCACAACACAATCCGGAAGCTGCATATCTGTGTTCACTAGCTCAGACGCCTTCTCCCCCCTCGCGAAGCTAGGCCCCTTCATAACTGCCCGCCGCGTAAGATGGAGCAGACTGAGCCCCCTTCTCAGGACTCACAAACTCAGGATGAGAGAGATGGATCCTGATGATACGATACATGATGCCTCCAACGCAAACCTCCATGACGACCCGAGCTGTGATCGTTAACCACCGAACGCAAACCCCTCTCTGAACGTAACTCTTCCATCGTTAACTATCATCTTTATATTGTTTTATTGATAAAAAGATGATCCCTTCTTTTACCAATCCAACTTCTGTCTACCATCAAATGTATTCGTAAATTTTTTCTACAAAGATTCTATCGCGATTAAATTTTTAGTGTGAGTCGTAAATCTAAGCAATTTCAATATCTTAGAAGATTAACACATTATTGTATATTTTCCCATTGAAATTGTGAAAGAGATACAGAGAAGATTTTATATGGCTATAAAGAATTTATGTCATAATTTAGTATTTCACTTATTGAATCTGTATAGCATGATAAAAAAAATATTTCATTACACTAAAAGAGTGCAAGTTTACATCAAGTCATAAAAAAACATATAAAACAAAGTACACAACTTTTATTTAAATACATACTGTCCATCTACGAATTCCTGACATCATCACCCTAGACCTAAAACCGGTAACTAATACTGGATTACTTCCACAAATTTTTCATGGCTTGTACCCAAATCTCCACCATGTCTTTAATGAACTTCTCTAATTCTTCTTTAGCATTTATTGTTTTCTTCTTCTTCATAGCTGGAAGAACTTCATTGCTTTCTTCTTCTTCATCCTTAGAATCTAGGTTAATTAGTACTAATTGATCCTTAGGTTCTAGTGGACCTTCTGTATTTTCTGCTTTTTCTTCATCAAAATCCAGGACAATTAATTCTTGTACATTTGGTCTACGATGTACCTTCATTATTTTTTTCGTCTTTATCCTCAGAATATGAGGCAATTACTTCAATTTGAGGTTCGGGTTTTGGGACATTTGCCTTCAACGTGATCCTTAGTATCTAGGGCAATTAAATTTTCTTGCTCTTCAAAGTCTGCTACAAATAGGCCATATTTTGGCCATGGATCTAACGGTTATGGCTCTTGCAGATGCTCATGTATACTATGTACTCGAAGTGCCTCCTCTGCTTCAACTCTAATCCATGGTGAAAGGCCAATGACATTGACATTCTCATGCTAGGTGGCATTTAAAAGGGATGATGACATCCATAAAATAGATGTCACAAAAGTTGCACTTTAAGAATTTTACTTCTGTATATATATGCACTATTTTCTCATCAGGTCTTCATGTCTCTATATGCAAAATAATTCAAAATAAAGAAAGTATCAAATGGTAAAATAGTTAATTCTAAAATATCACAAATTAAACATTAAAAAAAAAAGAATAAAGATAATATGAAATGCTCCAATAAATACATTCATATACACCAATATGTTGGACATAACAGATATGGATCCAACCCATTGGATGACCCGGTTTGACA
Organism: Nuphar pumila; assembly: GCF_984573655.1. Taxonomy (NCBI): domain Eukaryota; kingdom Viridiplantae; phylum Streptophyta; class Magnoliopsida; order Nymphaeales; family Nymphaeaceae; genus Nuphar; species Nuphar pumila. The sequence goes on from NC_143262.1 coordinate 7,159,536, forward strand.
CCATTAGTGGACCTCTTATTGGGTTACGTAACAAGGAGTTAGTGGGTGAGAGTTACCTAAATGTGAATGCCTCTTTCCCCATTATATAAGGGGTAGGCGGACATGAAGATGATGAGAGAATCAAAACTGTTAGCCTACTCCAAATTTCACCTAAAGTTTAGGTGGTATAGGGTCCTACTCACCCTGACCTAAGGTCTGAGCTCATCGTAGGCATCGACCTCCGCAATTGCACACCATGGTGTCTTTAGGTGTTTGATTCTGCAGATACACCAACATTTAGGTTATGGGCTCACGGACTGCCCCAATTTTGCTGGGGGTGCATCAGAAACGTCCAGTTTACGCTCGCCGATGTCGGCGTATCGACATCAGTTCCTGCTATTGCATTCTCGTGTCATCGACAGTAACGTAGGGCGGGTAGCAGAATCGGGTCCGGGATAAATGTATGCTCGTTCTGCTAATCTGAGCACCCCCCTTCGCATAAACGACTTTCGCCAGGATGGAAGGGGAAACCGGGACATGCCCGCTGCAGTCGTTGCCATCGGTCTTCGCCCCTACATTCATCGGCGGGTCTGCTGCTGCGGTGGCTGCCAGGCATTGTTGAGCCGTTGTCGCTCGCAGCATCGACTGACCGTCGAGGCCTATTGGCAGTCAGCAGCCTCGATTGGTCGCCGGTGGAGTGACTAACCCCGATAAAAACAGAGTATCGTTCTATTTTTTCCTGCGCCGTCGGGTTGCAGGGTGGTCGATCTGCGCCCCAGTCGCCACAAAAAGTCACTGCAGGAAGATGTTTTCGTTGGATCACAGGCGTCCGGCGACGTGCGTCAACCAGGGTTTTGAAAACCCCCAAACCCTTGCACCAGCAGGGTTCTTTTGCTCGGCCAGGCACTGGTACCGGTGACCGCTGGTCACCGTGGGGGCGACGTGAGCCGCCCGTAGACAGCGACAGACACCTGTAGGTGACGCCGTGGGGCGACAATCATCCCCTGTGGCAGACACGAAAAAAAGGCAAAACTCACCGGGGTGTCGCTGGAAAGGGGTTTGAGAATCCCCTTTTCTTTCCCTATTTTACCTGTGGTCGTCAGGTTGAGGGTGTTTTTGTCGGTGCGGCATCGGGGTTGCCACAGATCGTCGCCATTGGGGAAACTGAAGCCCTCGTCAAATCGTTCGCCATTCCGTTTTACTTGTGGCCCAAACCTATTAGGTATTCGGTTGAACTGGGTTAAGATCTAGAACTATTTGGACTGGGTTATGATCCAAACCTATTAGGTATTCGGTTTAGATCTAATCTGAATGACTTAGATCTTGTTTTGGATCGGATCAGACTTGAATCCTCTTTGGATCTGGTCAGACCCGGATCCTATTTAGATCTGTAACAATGTTCATATATTGTTTACACCTGAACCGGATCAGGGACTGATACGGCCGTTTTTTAAGACCGGTTCGAAGGCATTTTTTATCAGTTTCTTTTGGTTTTTCACCGATTTCGAGATGTAGAGACCCTGTTTTCATGAATCTATAAAAATATAAGGATTTTCTCATTCGCTTATAGGGTTTTATAAGCTTTTATTCATGTTATGCATCAGTTCATCAGGTTCAGAACTAGTTTAGACTCTTAGATGACCAGTTCAGGGTTGTTTCAGACCGGTTCAGGGTGTTTTTAAACTGGTTCCAACTTGAGGACCCTGAGTTTTACCCATATAAGCATGTTTTTGTTATTTTTCATTATTTATAAAGTGTTCATTTGAAAGAATGTGTGACTTATGCATGTTAATTCATGTGTTTTATGTTGGTTAAGTCATGCATAATATTTTAGGCATGAATTATGACTAAATTCATGATATTTCATTATCGAAATTAGTTTATGCATATAAGTTGAAGCATAAACTAGTATTTTGATAATATAAAATATTTTTTCATGAATATATATTCATTAAAATGTGTGTATGGGCATGCTCCATAATATGAATATGTTTTTTATAAAAGATATTGATTGACCAATTCATGCAATCACCAAAGTGATTTGAGTTATGTTGATTGAGGATTCTTTGGACCATATTAAGATTCGTTATTATGATTGTGTGTGAATTTATGAAACATCCATTCTACCCAAAGGTAGGTCATTGTGTTCCAAATTCACACAGGGTGTAATAGTAGATGTGTATTTCAGTCCGTGAAGCATGTTCGTACCTAAAGGTACAATGTTGAATTGCCTCTAGTTACATGATTTGCTAGTTTTACCAACTAAAGTCAATTTCTTGTGAATTGAAGAGACATAGCAACTATGTGTATTATCGTTTCCACCAAAGTTGAATGATAATGGCTCAATTATGCTTGTCTAAAAAAAATGAATAAGAAAGGGTCTCAAATTTACCTTTTCAATATGAATATCGTATAGAGTGATTTATCTTCCACTCATACGGAAAATAGAACAGTCATTCTGAATATTGTCTATGAGAAGTGGGAGCGCTTAAAATGATATCCATGAGAAGCGAGAGTATTCGAATAATCTTATCATGTTGTTTTAGCAATTGTGAGTGGCTCAAAATATTCGAGGTGACATCTCCTGCTGCAGGATAGTGAAGAAATTTTTGAAATTCATTGGGAAAAAATTATTGATTTATACGAGATTTTATCTCAGGTCATTTGGATTAGAAACTTCATTATAGGTCTTGGTATTGTAGACTCTATTGAGAGACCACTAAAGATCCTCTGTGATAATGAAGTAGCCGTGTTCTTTTCAAATAACAACAAGAGTTCAACCTCGTGTCAACACATGAAGTTAAAATACTTTGTTGTTAAAGAAAGGACTGAGAATCATCTGGTATGTATTAATACAATTGGGATAAAGAAAATGACTACGGATCCCCTTACTAAAGGATAGCACCGGAATTGTATTCCCAACTTGTAAAGGGGATGGGTCTTTTTTATTTCTTCTGATGTATGACAATATATTATGTGATCAAATTTATTTATATGAATTTGATTCTCTATGGCTTTGTGTATTGTTGATTTTGCATACAGGATCTCTCATATGGTTAGAGAGAATAGCGGAATGACAATATTAAAAGACCAATAGATTAGGTAAGAGACCAACCTATTCGTAAACGTAATTTTAACATGCTAAAACACTGAAGGTAAATTATAGTATAATACATAAAAATATGATATTTCATAAAGGAGTGTTCATCTCCATGACTCATATGATTCATTCTTGTGATAAAGGGTAGCATGTGAACCCACATGAAGAATTAAATCGAGATAACGGTATAAACTTCGGTTTAGTGCACTTTTGGTGTCAATAGGTCAAGTGGAAGAATGTTGGACATAATGGATTTGGGTCCAACCCATTGAGTGACTTGGTTTGACACCATTAGTGTGCCTCTTAGTGGGCCACATAATAGGAAGTTAGTGGGTGGGAGTTACGTGAATGTGGAGAGACCACATTCACGTAATAGCCTCTTTCTCCCATTATATAAGGGGGGGGTAGGTTGCCATGAAGATGATGAGAAATTCATAGCTATTAGCCTACCCCAAATTTTGCATAAGGTTTACGTGGTATAGGGTTATGCTCACTGTCGACCTAAGGCCTGAGCTCATCATGGGCGTTGACCAACTGAGGAGAACGTCGAGCACCCACACTCGCACACCATGGCATCTTCAGGTATGCTTTTTGTGTTTGATTCTGCAGATACACCAACACAATATACATATCAAGACAATATGTGTGTGTGAGTGTGTGTGTGTGTGCATTGCATATACTATTTTCCAATATTTATACTTGTAATCCATTGAAATTATTATTGAAAATGTTAGCCATTCATTCAGAGAGACCCGTTTAGCACTCATAAATCATCAACATATACAAGCCTAAAGGCATCTAATCCAGATAAAAGATCCAACCAAACCCGATGCTTGTTCTTGAGTGGATTTTAGTTTCGCAAACTTCATGGAGAGAGAGAGAGAGAGATTAAAGGAAATAATAAATAAATGATATCTTTAATTGTTCTTTTTTTATTCATTTAGAATAGCACTTTTCATGATAACAAGCAATGCAGCTATCGTGCATAATAATAAATTCGCTGGAAAACTAAAGTTGAACTTTGTTAACCACAAGATTAAGTGGACCTCAATAAAGCAACTAATGGTTAAACACCAGATCCATAATCACCAATCAGATGCCATCTAAATTAAAACTCATGATCATATATCATATTGTAGCAGTTAACAATCATCTGGAAAGCAATGCTAGCTTAAGACATGTTTTGCGATTATCTAATAAAATGTTAACCAGAAATGCCAGGATACAAGTTTTAGTGAAAGTGTATAGTGGAAATTGTTTCAACAAAGAAATCCTATGCAGATCACAAGCGAAGCATTGATTCATAAATCTTGCATTTGAGATGAACTAACCAGTGATAAGTATTAAAGGAGTGTGGAGCATGTTTTCTACCTAGATATAAATTCTTAATTTATGTTGACCCAACTAGTCTTGTTACATTATGTGATTGCTTTTTTCCTACTTGGATATAAATTCATAAATTTTTAATTTTTTAGAGGGTAGTTCTATAATTTTACCTTAAACTCCTTATTATATTCAACAACACTAGTAGACTCTTTGTAAAAAATCTCTTGTATTGTATCTCAATCAATAAATAAGAAGACTCAGTGTGTTGTGGACATAAGCAATTCTTGTCGAATCACGTAAAATCTTTGTTCTTCGTGTGTGGTTGTTTTCTCCTTTTGCTTTTTATGGTGTTTGTTTCTTTGATCCATCAGCAGTTTGAAGTGTTGTTCTCTAATAATAGGATCACATGCAAAAAGCAACTAATGCTGAAATAAAACATTTTAATGAATTAAGAAGTAAAAGCATGAAAATGTCGATAGAGTTGAGTCGGAAGCACAAAAGGTGAAGAGAGGTTGGGTTATGGTCTTGAAATGGACCTGAAACTAGACGACTGACCTCAATGCTTAAATCAGCTACTTGACTAATAAACATAGACTTATTCAACCACACCAATATGACAACAAAATAGATGTTCTCGTATATTCTCAAAGTCAATTCACCCTAATAAAGAACCAGCGGAGTTCAAACGAAAGTGGGAAGGTGTTGGTTTTGTCACTAATGGAGTAAATTTGTCTGATGAAGTATGATTTTTAGTTTATTGAAGAAAAAAATTAGATAAACTAGGAAAATATTGATTGCCATATCCAATTCTATAGCAGATTCCCCAAAAAATCTCTTTCTAAAATGACCTTGCTTTGACACAACGGATCGAACCACATATTTGATTTTAAGGTTCGTTCTTGGTTAGTCTTTCACTACTCTACGTTGCACTATATAACATAGCCATGAAAGTTTCTGACAAATGAAAGTGATTAGGCAAGAAATTTAATATGAATTAAGAATAAGATAACAGATCGAAAGGAACTAAAAACTAACTTTTTTTTTAAAGAAAAATAATTCAATCAATTCAGCAAATAGAAGATACATTAGGATTGACAAGGAGTCTGTCCACATAAACTACATAACAGTGTCAAAAGATAAGGGAAAATGTTCACACAGATTCGGCCATTTAATGGTAATTCTTTGCCATAAGCAATTACCTTACAAGGCAAATGAGATTCCAAATGTCTCTTTTTGTTCCTTTGCATCCAAACAGCCCTCCAAATAATCAGCAAATAATATCTTCACACAAAAAATATCTTGTTGTTCTTTGATTTAATAAAACAATCAATAAGCACTTCTCTAAGATCAATATTACCTTTTCATAAGTGGTTAGGCAGCTTTTAACTGTTTTTGAAGCATTTTTTGACATAATCACACCTCCAAAAAAGATAGCTTAAAGTTTAATCCCCTTTACCACAAAGAGCACATTGACTATGAAGATAAAAGTCTTTTCATTTTAGTGCACAATCGGTGAGAATACGGTCATGTAGAATCAACCATCCCATAAAAGAATCCCTAATTGGGTAAGCAAAATCCCATAAGACTGCCATAATAATCCATAAAACCATAAGGGGGGCTAAGCATAAGATAACATGATGAGATTGAGAAAGAGCCATCCCGAGAATGATTCCAAAGTAACTTCTATCCAAGTCATACAAATATAAATGGAGGTGAGCACCAACACGATATACATATATACAGATCATCCAATCAAGATGTATTTAAATAGCCTTTGCAGTTCCATTGGACAAGCGAAAGAACCAAACCAATCATATCACTCATGAGAACATACCTCAAAAACTTCAGTTTTTGGGCATTGTATGGAGGATACCTTGCACCGATGCAACATTGGCTTCTTGTGACTATATGCATCAAATGAGTAATGACCATGATAAGAGTCTCCCCCTCAACATCTCCAGAGAGAGAGAGAGAGAGCATATACAATACCTATTGGAGATAACACTGATGGGAAGCGTCAACCAACACAATCGACATTCCAACCTAAACCCCAACAGCAACAAAAAAAGCCTTATGAGAGATTTTAACCACCCATACTGTAAAACAAAAAAGTGCAGTTGATGACCGGAGAGAGACAGAGAGGTTTTGCCTTCCTTCTCAAGGTTGCAAGGATGAGGGTAGGAATCTAGGAGAAGTAAAAGGGGTTGAGAGACGTGGGTTTTCCTTAGATGTCACTAAAGAGAGGGAAACATAGGGCAGGAAGGAGTTTTGGGAAACTTGGGAAGTTGTCATTCTAACAATGAGGGTATGAGAGCATTGGAGATGGCTTAAGCAGTCAACAAATTAAAAAAAGTGGCAACTTCCCCTCCCAACAGTCTTCAGTAAGCTACTTTGTTGTAGTGACTTAGTCAACCATCAGCTTCTTCAACAAATGAGAGAGAGAGAGAGGCTCAATAGTGTGTAAGAAAAGGAAGAGAAGAAACACAATGTACCCGTGTTACAAATTTCATCTTTTTCTTCTCTTCATAAATAAATAGCCAAAAGCAATGATGTCTCAAAAATCCTCAAGTTTCTCCATTTTCCCATATAAAATTGGAGGATGGTGAGATAAGTTTTCATAGAAGATATAACATGAGAAATGGGATCTTTAATGATGACCAACAAATGAATGGCTATAGAGAGATCGAGTCCTAGAGGTAGGGTGGGCATCAGGCCTAGGCCCATTTAGAGCTCGGCCCGTCAGGCATTAAATGCGGCCCAACCCGGAGATAGCCCGACCCATTTACTAATGGGTCGGGCTTTGGCCCTGTTCTTAACAACTCAGGTTTTAAGAGCAACCCATGATCCTGTAGATTGTAAATGGTCTATAAAATTAAATATAGATATGATGGTTTCATCGATCGTTATAAGGCACGCTTGGTCACTAAAGGGTACACTCAAATCGAAGGTCAAGATTACAATGAGACATATGCTCCAGTAGCCAAGATGGTCACCGTTCGATATCTTTTTGCCATTGCTTCTATACTTAATTGGCATCTTTTTCAAATTGATGTCAACAATGCATTTCTTCATGGTGATCTAGATGAAAAAGTATACCTGCATTTACCCCTCAGATTTTTCAGTCGAGAGGCGCACCATGTTTGTTGTCTAAATATGTAACACCCCAAAAGCCTGAACTTGTAACTTTTTAGGAAAATTTTGAAAACTTTGTAATTAATCCTTTTTCAGAGTTTAAAATAGTAGTTCAATGAAAAATGGTGTTTGAAATAACAAATCAACGGACCTTGGATGTATTACAAGTGAACCTCCCTTTACACAATAGATTTGTATCTCCATATAAGCATTGAAACCATATAGACTTAAAACAAGTTTTTTGATAATTTAAAGTTTATACAAAAGAGGAATTTTCAAAGAAAACCCTTACACAAAATTATAAAATGTGCTCAGAAACGAAACATTAGAGAAAGAGTGGGATCTTGATATCATCATGTCATCGCATCATTGCCTGCCGTACCGACCTAATCATCACTTGCACCCCATAAAATGGGTCAGACTTATAAAAATCTGGTAGGTGCATAGATATCAAAATTCAAAACAAGACTAACATATGTGTTGTTCCTTTTGTGATGTGCAGTTCAAAATAAGCAAAATGAGCATGATAATCTTATTTCGATATTAATTATCCTGAGGATACACACAAGAGAAACGTAGAAACAACTGAGATAGCTCGGGATTTATTATTCTATGTATTTTGATACCCCGAACAACTAACTGAGTCTGCTCTTAAGGGGATGTCCAATGACCGAGAGAGAATTTTTCAGAGGCATACATGGCAAGGGATGCATCCAAACTTCTGTAGAAGTCCATGGGATCTACCACCTAGGATAATTTTTGGTAGCCCCATCGCCTAACTCTGATGATCAGGGACACTGAGTCAATTGCTACTCGAGGAGCGTAGCTGTTAACAACCGATTTATCAGAGTTTTTGTACCATCACATCCTCTCTCTTGACGGAACCAAAGAGACGAATGGGTATGTCGGTTTTTTTTTAACTGACGACCCATTCTATGCGCTTTGGTCTTTCAAACCAAATTGAGCATCTTGCCTATGAAGGCGAATCATCACCATTTATATGATTTTCTTTTAATCATCATGCATTTTTACGCTATAAGGTTATCATAAACCTCTCATCCAATCATCGCAATACTAACATGTTGTGCATGTCTGATAGTACCACTACGATTAAGTTAGAAGTATTTTGTCATATATCCTCGTATGCAACTTTCTCCTACCTAGAAGATGGTCGAACTCGCTGATGATTCCGAGCGTAGGTTTTTAAGGGCTCGTGCCTTGGTAAGCATGTCGTGTCTGTTATGCCAGCGTGGAGCGCTAAAAAGATTATGTTGCACTGCATAAATGATGGTATTAAAACCTTATCGTGATGATGATTGCATCGCAGAGGTCAAACTTGAACCCAATTCGAGCTGACTGGACCGAACTGGACTTGATACAAGAGCTGGGGGTAAAACTCGACTGAGCCATGCTTAGTTTGCTAACTGAACCAACTCAGTCTGAAAGCAAAGACCGAGCTAAGCTCGTTTCTAGCCAAGCTTTGCTTGACTGGCTAAGCGACCAACGAGAGGGGGTGGGCTAGATGGTAAGGTCGAGCCCGGCCTAGTCGCAACCTTGCGATAGGACCAAACCTTGCTCGGTCCTTCGACAAAGGGCCGGGGGGCTACAAGGGAGCGACAAGGGAGGAAACCCTTACTTGAGGCCATTGGGTGCTCAGTCAGGACACACCAAAGGGAGAGGGGTGACCTCCGACAGGGACACCACCAACGATGGTGGCATACGCAGGGAGAATCAGGAGGGTGAGAGGGAGAAAATGTAGAGAGGAGAGGGATACTTATAGTGAGAGAGACGAGAGAAAGAGGGGAGAGAAGGGTGGTGCCCTTCTGTTGGCAACAGAGAGAGGTGAGAGAGAAAGGCAACGTACTTGAGGGGGGGAGTAGGGCCTCTGTGTGTCGGTGAGAGGGAGAAGAAGACAAGGGGGTAGAGGCAAGAGGGTCAGGGTTTGAGCAGAGTCGAGAGAGAGGGGAGGCAGGTTTCTCATTTTGAAAAAAGAAACCCCCCTGGGGGTTTAAGTAGCCCACGGGTGGTGTGTGTGTGTGTGTGTGTGTGTGTGTGTGTGTGTGTGTGTGTGTGTGTGTGTGACCCGAATCGGAGTTGGATCTAGTCGGATCCAAAACATGTTTTTTTCTTAAAAAACATGAGTATTACAAAATAAGTCTCTCTATGGACTCAAATAATCCTCAAGGAATTGGTTTGAGAAGCTCTTATCTTATTTAAGGAAGATTGGATTTGTTCAATCCAAGGCAAATTACTCTTTATTCTGACGTACAGGAAACAACCACCAAATGTTCATATTGGTGTACGTGGATGACATAATCATAACAGGAGATAATCTTGATCAAATTAGCGACCTCAAAATAAATTTCAACAAGAAGTTTTGCCTCAAAGATCTCATCAATCTAAAATATTTTATGGGTATTGAAATGGCTCAATCCAAGTAGGGGATATTCCTATCTCAACGAAAGCATACACTAGATATATTAAAAGACATGGAATATTTGGGTTCGAGGCCATGCTATTTTCCTATTAAGCAAAATTCAAAGTTCAATAATGAAGATAGATCTATTTTAGAAAATATGAGTCTCTATCGATGGCTGATTGGTTGACTGATATATCTCACCATCACACACCTTAATATCTCCTATGCAGTCCACGTTCTAAGCCAACCACACACTCCTCATATGAAAGCAACTCTTCAGATTTTGTGATATCTCAAAGGTACCTTAGGCCATGGAATTCTAATGAATTCATCTAGTCTGTTGACTATGCTTGGCTATTCTGATTCAGATTGGGATTCTTGCCCAATGACCCATAGATCTACTTCTGGGTATTGCATTATGATCAGCCTGAGTCTGATATCTTGAAAATCAAATAAACAGTCAACTATATCTTGATCATCTGCAGAAGCCAAGTACCGTTTTATGGCATAGCAAATTGTGAACTCACTTGGGTCAAATATTTGTTGACAGATTTTGGGATCCCTCATCCAATGACTCGATTTTATAACAATAAAGCAGGTCTTCATATTGCTGCTAATCCTGTTTACCATGAGCACACCAAACACGTTGAAATTGATTGTCATCTTATTCGAGAAAAAATTCAAAATGTATTAATCCACACACAATTTAGCCCCACCCATTCACAGTACGTAGACATTTTCACAAAGGACTTGGGCAGTGAGCAACTCTCTATTTTAAAGACCAAGTTGGGCATGCTCGATCCACATGCTCTAACTTGAGGGGGCGTATTATCTGCTGTAAAAAAAATGTTGTTGTAAAATCGTTAACCATATATTGTACATTAGATTAGATCTTTTTTATCTTTACTATAGATTAGCTTTCTTTATCCCTTATCTGATGTTAGCTAGGATTAAGGGAAGATCCTCCATTAGTTACCTACATTTAAGGAAAGAGATCGACCAAGATAGGTCAACGTATGTACTTATGTATTATGCTTTTGTAAAAAGATATTCAATAGGTCAGAAATTCAAAAACAATTCAAACTTATTTCAATAATGAAGCAAGATTACACAAATTATGTGCTACAAACCTTAGCCACTAACTGAATGTCATGCTTCTTAATATGGCAAAAACATGAAGAAGAAGGAAGGTCAGAATACAAAAGGTTGCCAAAAAATGTCTCTGCAGAAGTATCTTCAGTGGTATGATGCAAAGGATGTACACTTTGTTGTTGGAGGGATACAGATTTGCATGGGATCCAAACACCTCTCTCAAGTGGATTTTCCTTTGGAGATGTTGGTTGTTATTATGGAGTAGTTTATGGCTGAAAAAAACAATCATATTTTCAAGGGATCCCGTAAGTATGCTCAGAAGCTGCTTTTGGAAATTGCTGCCTTGCTTAGTGAAAGAATTAAGCTCCAATGTTCTGACTTAGAACTTAGCTGGGTTGGGGAAAGAACGCTTGGTTTTACTGAGTCTCTTCGAGCCAGTTCAAACAGAAACCTTGTAAATCCAAACCTTTGCTCTTGTTTTTCTACATACACTTCTATGTACAGGGTTTTAGTTGAATACCTTTCACCTGGTTCCTTTTTTACTTGCTGAATGAATATATAATGTTTCTCTCAAACAAACAAAAAACATACATTAGTTATAAATATGCAAAAAAATAATGACTCTTCATGCCCCCAAAGTAGTAGAAATGAAATTAAACATTTGAAATTAAGAAAATTATAATTTACTATATTCGCTATTGATCAATCCAAATATTTAAAAACAAATAGCAAAAATCCTAAAGGGAAAACATAAGAAACAAAATACAGCAAACAACACACCAATTCAGGATAGGGTTTGTTAAGAGTACTGAATTATCAAAGTATTGAATTATCAAAATTATCAGAGTACCAAGTTATCAGAGTTATCAGAGTACCGAATTAGAATTATCACATGTGTAAGAGTACCGAATTTTCAAAAATATCAAGAGCTCAAGGTAAATGTATAACCTGTATAGTTATCTTCTTGTACATTTTTTTGTCTTCTTTAGAGTGTATAAATACTCATGTATGCTGAATGGAATAACATGAACATTTTTTCTGCTATCTTCTCTTCCCTTTGTGTGTCGAATTTCATATGGTATCAGAGTGACATCACCAAGGCTGAGATTTTGTTGATCACATCATGTCAATGGGTCAAGAAGGATGAAGTTTGAAGGATAAGTCTCATAAGACTGAATCAAGTCAGGATAATTCTAGTCTCTTCTTCATTTATCACTCTGATAATCCTAGCAATGTCCTGGTATCTCAACAGTTGACCAGAGATAACTATGGCACTTGGAGTAGAGCCATGATGATGGTGCTTAGTACAAAAAATAAACTTGATTTCATTTACGACTCTATTACCGAACCTAAAGAAGGAACAGTCGATCACCCTTCATAGGTTCACTATAATAACATGATATTATCCTAGATTCTGAATTCGATAGGTAAAGATATTGTCAATAGTGTAATCTACTCCACCACTCCCTATGAGGTATGGAAATATCTATAGGAAAGGTACACTCAAAATCTGGCACTACGAATTTATCAAATTCAAAGTTCTATTTGTCGCCTGCAATAAGAAACAATGTCAGTTGCTACTTATTTTACCAAAATAAAGTCTTTATGGGACAAACTTATTTTGTATTCTCAAGTACCAATGTGAAAATGTGGCTCAATGAAAATGTTTTCTGATCAAATACAAAGGGAAAGGGTTATTCAATTCTTGATGAGGTTAAATGACTCTTATAATGCAATAAGAGGACAAATTATTTTGCTCAAACCCTTGCCCAATGTGACTAAGGTATATGCATTGGTCCTCCAAGAAGAAAAACAGTGTGAAGCCAGGTTCACAGCACCAGTAAATGGTCAATCAGATATAGCCTTAGTTGTACCATATGGTAATACTACTGACCGTGAACCCTTGAATGGGGTTAGATAAAAACCGACAGCCCAATTTCAAAAATTTAGAAATAACCGGCAAAACCGTTCCATATGTAGTCATTGCAATGGAGTCGGTCACTTCAAAGAGAAATGTTTCAAGCTGATAGGCTATCCTCTAGGTCATCGGCTATATGACCCAAACTTTAAACCTAGCGCGGTTGCAGCATCCTTTTGTAATGACCACCAGACTACTTCAAGGGATATACATAGCGTTACTGGTAAGAGTGATGGGTCAAGTAATATAGCTCCCACATTAACTATGGAGAGTATCATAAAATCTTGTCACTTATAAAAAGTCAGCCCACATCAGTTAACTTTGCAAGTATGACTTCTCCACTCACGGTTTCTTCTAATCATGTATGGGTAATTGATTCTGGTGCCAATCAACATATGGGAACAAAATCTCTTGATTTTTAGAATCTTGATCCATGCAATATACATGTTTCATTACTTAATGGTAAACATATTCTTGTGTCACATCGAGGTTTAATTTCTTTTCTCAGTTTAGCATGGATCACGTTCTCTGTATTTCTTTATTCAAAATAAATTTACAATCAATGAGTCAATTGACTAAATCTCTGAATTGTTCAATAACTTCCAATCTTAATTCTTGTGTTATTGAGGACATGAAATCGAAGATGATGATTAGACAAGGTGAAGAAAGAAACAGGTTGTATTTCCTAAAACCAAACAATAATATCCATGCTTGTCTTACCACCAGAACCAATCATGAACTATGTCATAGACGATTTGGACATCCCTCATCTTCATGAATGAAATTAGTAAAATCACATTTGGATTTAGTTTTTTATTTTGATGAATCTCATTATTGTGATACCTGTCATCAAGCCAAGCAAACCAGATAGAAATTTCTTTTTAGTGAGATTAATACAGAAAGTGCTTTTGATATGATTCATTGCAATATATGGGGACCTTATTCGCAGTCTGCTTTGTCTGGTGCACACTATTTTTTAAGCATAGTGGACGATTTTACCAGAATAACCTGGGCTTTCCTTATGTGACACAAGTGTGAAACATTTTCACTTATAAAAGTTTTTTTTAATCTTGTTAAGACCCAATTTTTAAACAAATCAAGATATTTTGTTCTGATAACAGGTCTAAATTTTTTCACATGAAATTCAAGATTTTTTTCAAAAATAATGGTGTGGTACATCAACATAGTTGTGTTTACACTCCCCAACAGAATGGGGTAGTTGAACCTAAACATTGACACCTTCTTGAAGTAGCCCAGTCTCTCCGGTTTCAATCAAACTTACCTATACGTTTTTGGGGTGATTGTGTTCTAGATGTTGTCTATTTAATCAATTGAACACCAACACCTAAATTTGAGGGAAAAATGCCTTTTGAAAAACTTTTTCATAAAAGACTGATTTACAAGCATCACCGTGTTTTTGCTTCATTATGTTATGCAACCAACACAGGCTAAAATAAAAGTAAATTTGACTCGAGAGCCCGACGTTGTATATTTCTTGGATATTCGAAAATACAAAAAATAGAGATGAAGAAAGATTTGCATATTGAGAGAAATAGAGAGAAACAAAGATTTGCATATGGTTTTTATTGATTTGGAGAAGGCATACGATAGAGTACCTAGGGACGTTCTCTGGTGGACAATGATGAAGAAAGGTGTTTCTCTCAAGTACATTAGTATAATTAAGGATATGTATGAAGGAGTAGTAACCAATGTCCGAACTTGTGGAGGGGTGACAACCAATTTTCCTATAACGGTTGGGTTACATCAAGGATCTGCTTTAAGCCCTTTCCTATTTGCTATAGTGATGGATGAGCTTACGAGATCAATTCAAGAAAATGTGTCGTGGTGTATGTTGTTTGCTGATGATATTGTTTTGATTGATGAGTCTAGAGCTGGGGTTAATGCTAAGTTAGAATTATGGAGACAGACATTAGAAGCAAGAGGTTTTAAGTTGAGTAAGAGTAAGACAAAATACATGGAATGTCAGTTTAGTAAGCAACAAAGTAGTGATGGGAGTGTAGTGAAGCTTGGTGAGCAAGAAATACCGGTGGATGATTGTTTCAAATATTTGGGATCTATCATTCAAAAGTATGGAGAAATTGATGGAGATGTAAATCATAGAATAAAGGTTGGGTGGATGAAATGGAAAAGTGCAACTGGAGTGTTGTGCGATCTTAGAATGCCATTGCGGTTGAAGGGAAAGTTTTATAGGACGACTATTAGGCCCGCTTTACTATATGATACAGAATGTTGGGCTACCAAGAGACATCATATTCAAAAAATGAGTGTAGCTAAGATGCGTATGCTGAGATGGATGTGTGGAAATACAATAAAAGATAAGATTCAGAACGAGGAGATACGTAAAAAGGTAGGCGTTGCACCCATTGAAAATAAGATGAGAGAAAATCGTTTATGGTGGTTTGGACATATTCAACGTAGGCCTAATGATGCTCCAGTTAGAAGGATGGAGAAATGGGAAAATATATTAGTTAAAAGAGGTCGGGGTAGGCCTAGGAAGACATGGATGGAGGTGATAGGAAAGGATATGAATGCTTTGAACCTCACCGAGGACATGGCATTGGATAGAAATGATTGGAGGAGAAGGATTCATGTGGAAGACCCAGAATGATTTTCTTTATTGATCCAATTGTTTTGGGATGAAGGCATAGTTGTTGTTGTTGTATTCGAAAGTACAAAAAACATATAAGGTGTACAACTTAGAAAATCATCAAATTTTTACTAGTAGAGATGTGATTTTTCATGAAAAGATATTTCCTTATAATAATATTGAAGAAAATGAGGATGGAATTGTGTTGCCTAAGCCTATAGATAATGCCAAAGATCAAGGAACCGTTACCATATCACACTCGTTACAAGATCCAATACTTAAAGTGCCTACCCATGAAGCTCCAGATTCTTCCATTGAGCTTCAACCAAAAATAATGAATGAAAACCCTAATAATGTTGAGCCCGTATCTCCCATACCTTTCTTTGAGAGTGGTCTTAGAAGATCATCTCGACCAAGAAAGCCCAATATGTGGTTAAAAATTTTCTGTTGCTCGTTGATTTCTTCACCAAGTTCGAACGCGTCTTCAACACAAGGGTCCAAGCTAAGTACTCATTTTTCATTATCAATGTTTGTTTCCTTCAAAACAATTTCAAGTAAATATTCTTCCTTTCTAGCCTCTATTGCTTCTACTAATAAACCTAACACCTTTGAAGAAGTGGTTCAATATAAAGTTTGGCAGAATGCTATGCACTTAGAAATATGTGCTTTGCGAGAGAATAATAGTTGGACCATCACCACCTTACCTGACAACGTGAAACCCATCGATTGTAAGTGGATCAATAAAGTGAAACATAAATTTGATGAGTCGGTCGAACGGTATAAGATGTGGTTGGTCACAAAAGGATACTCACAACAAGAGGGTCCTGACTATAATGAGACTTTTGCCCCGATTGCTAAGATGGTCACGGTAAGAACCTTACTCACAGTTGCGGCTGCTCGCAATTGGGTGCTTTGCCAAATGGATATTTAAAATGTGTTTCTACATGGAGATTATATAAGGATGTTTATATGGAGATTCCTCTGGGATATGTCCAACAGGGGGAGAACCTTGTGTGTAAGCTTCAAAAATCCCTATATGGTTTGAAGCAGTCACTGTAGAATTGGTACCACAAACTCTCTAATGCTCTTGAAAGTTTCAAGTTTAAACAATCTCATGTAGATCATTTACTCTTTACTTATGTTCAACGCCATATCTTTGTAGTTGTTTTAATTTACGTGGATGATCTAGTCATTGTTGGCAATAATTCGGGAGAAATCGATGAGTTGAAGTTACATCATTCACATTTATTCCACATGAAAGATTTATGTGTTCTTAAGTATTTTTGGGGAATCGAGGTTGCCTGCTTAGATAAAAGAATTTATTTGTCTCAAGAGCAGTATGTCTTGGATATCATAACCGAGATGAGTCTTCTTGGTGCCAAACCTGTCTCTTTTCCCATGGAGCAAAAGCACGGACTGAGTCCAGAATAGGGGGATCTTATATATAATTCTCTCCACTATCGTCGTCTAGTTAGACGATTGATATATTTAAGTGTCACACGATCGGGCATCCAATTTGCAGTGCATGTCTTGAGTCAGTTCATGCAGCAACCAAGGCTCCCACATTTTTAAGCTGCCCTTCGAGTAGTTCGATATTTGAAGTTACAACCTAGACAAGGTATATTGTTGTAAAGCAATAATCCTCTTTGTCTTATTGCGCTCTGTGACTAAGATTGGGCAGCCTACACCCAAACGCAGTGCTCTGTAACCGAGTATTGCATATTTTTTGGTCCTACTCCTATCTCTTGGAAAACAAAGAAACAAGCCATTGTTTCTCGTTCGTCAGCCGAGTCAGAGTACCGTGCTATGACAAATGTTGTGTGTGAGGTTGTATGGCTTAAAATATTGTTGACTGATTTATGTGTTTTGCATACACAACCAGTCATCGTATTTTGTGATAATAAAGTGGCTCTGCATATTGCGGTGAATTCGGTGTTTCATGAGTGCACCAAACATATCGACATTGATTACCATGTCGTGTGTGAAAAGTTGGCGCAAGGCGTTATTCAGACTTGTTACCTTCATAGTCAAGATCAAGTGGCAGACATCTTTACCAAGGCATTGGGAAATGAAGCTTTTCTTCATCTTCTTGACAAACTAGGTGTGTGCAACCTCCACGCACCTGTTTGAGGGGGAGTGTTAAGAGTACTGATATATCAGAGTGCCGAATTATCAGAGTTATCAGAGTATCAAATCAGAATTATCGCCTATGTGTAAGAGCATAGAATTATCTAAAATATCAAAATAAATGTGTAACCTGTATAGTTATCTTCTTGTACGTTTTTTGGTCTTCTTTAGAGTGTATAAATACTTGTGTATGCTGAAAGGAATAACATGAACATTTTTCCTGCTATCTTCTCTTCCCTTTGTGTGTTGAATTTCACAGGGTTGGGCCGGGTACTTGATACAAACCTGAGCCCTAGTGCTCAGTTAGATCAATGAATATGCTCAACTCTGAAAATCTGCTGAAAGTTGTACGCTAAATGGGCCTCTTTGATTCCTTTGGGATGGTATTCATGAGGTCTCACAGCAGAATGGGATGCTGATGCAAGAGTGATGGAGAGAAGCTAGCAGGTTTAAGGGATTCAACTGGATTCATTTCTTCATTTGGATTTTTTTTTATTTGAGTCTATATAATATATCGGATATTGTATCTATGCCATGGATCTGCTCATGAATTTAGAAGTTTACTAGAATTCGGATACTTAGATACCTATTAAAATAAAGTTTTTCTAGATAATTCAAGTTTTAGTTTAGTCTTTTCGTAGTTCAATAGTGCTGTTTGGTATCAATTCTTGTGATCCCACTTTGCAAGAAGTGGAAAGTACCTTGTGAGACTAGTTCAACGTATGCTTCATAGATCCATGAGGTCCCCTCTGCCCAACTGAGGGCACCCAGTTTCTGTCATTCGTAACCACCATTCTTCAAGGAGATTAAATAAACAGGCCCACGGATGACACGAGAAGGCAAATATAAAGATCTTTCTTCCCAATCAGGCCAGACGAGCAATATCAATAAGCCTACCATTAAAGGGATGCAACCTTTGATTTACTTTTTCTTTCTTTTAACTGAATCAAGATTTCAACTTTTATTTCAAGATAGTCTCGCTAATTGCAAGAGCAAATACAGTGATCGGGCCTCGCTACTTGGCAACTTTTACTTATATTTCGGGTTTTTGAGATAAAATTATTGTTATGTTCAGTGATTTTTTAAATTGCTGGTATGTTTACTGGCGCATAAAAAATGTTGTTAACAACGTCAATGGTGAGGAGTCCTTAGGGGAGGCAGGGAACACATGTTGCTACTTTGGAGGCCCATGTACTTTGAAAATAAAAAAACAATTGAAACGCCATCTTTTTCAAAATAACGGTAAAAAAACACGTTCTTTTGAGAGAAGCATTTAGAACACGAAAACTTATATTTAAGTAAAATACTTAAAAAAAAAAAAAAACAGTTACAGATTCAGTTGAATCGGATATTGGGAGAAGTCACCCATTGCTGAATTAATAAAAAAGTACAGCTCAACAATGAAGATAACTGATAGGCTGAGTTATGGTTTTCAGAGATAAAGTAGAACATGAGTCGCAATCTCATCAATTCAAAGCAGCAGCAGCATTTACCCAAGCCTGTTAAGAACTGGGCCTCACTCTAAGTGGGCACGGGGCCGGCCCGATGCCCAACCCTAATCACATGGTGACTTGCACAAACTGCTCTTACCAAATCTTCCAAGCACTCCCCCTAGTCAGCCATCTTTTTAAACGTGAGAGCTTTCAAATAACGTAATTTATATTTAATCATTTTTTTTGTGGTTTCACGCATTTGTCCCTTTCAATATTTCACAAGTACGAGCCTTATACATCAAAAAGATAAGCCGATGTCTAGTGAAGAGCCTATCCATTCCATACCTAGGAGTTTCTTGTTAGTTATTTGGATTAGGATTGAATCCATTTGGGTCCAGTTTAGATCCAGATCCATTTTTCATAACTAACATTTATGGACGGCAAATGTGCGTTGGTTTTGAAATGAAGATAAGTCCCACGATTAGTCGTGGGCTTATCTGTAACTGATAGTCAGTTATGGGAAAACCATATTTATATATACCAGCGTGGTTGAGAGCAGGGTAACGGAGAAGTGGTTTTCCAAAGGTTTCTCTTCCATACGGTAAGGGTCCCTGCTCTATTCTCCTCATTTTTTGTGCTGTGACTCACCTAAGGCAGGGAAGAAACTAGAGGAGAAAACTCTTTCGTCTGAACACTGAGTCAACTCATCCAACAATGGCAAGGATATCAAGTACATCTATTCTCTGTATTTACTATTTTAATACAGAATTCTTCTACAATATTGTTTAGTTTCTGGGGTCGTTTTGACCCCCCAACAATTGGTATCAAAGCAGGGAGATTTTCTGGACCTCTGCGGCCAAATTTTCGATCTCTGTATAAGGGATGAACAAAGATGGGAAATCAGGCAGATCTGATCGATTCTGTTCTTGAAACAGAATCGGTTTCTTGATTCAGTCAAGCTGAATCGGGATTCTGAAATCCGAACCGGTCCGATACCTTTTTTTATCCGGTTAAAGAAACTGTATTGGACCAGACCCGTTTTGGATCCGGTAGTAAACTGAAACCACTACAAGAAAAATGTGGATTAGCGACGAACGCTATCCGTCGCTAATTTGTCGCTAAACTGTTTAGAGACGGATTAACGATGGATAGCGTCCATCGCATAATCCTGGTCGCTAATTAGCGACAAAACGTATATATTGCTACTTTCGTCGCTAATTTATGATGGATTAGCGACGACCATGATCCATCGCGAGTCTGTCGCTATTTTAAATTAGCGACGGAAAATATCCATCGTGAGTCCGTCACTATTTTAAATTAGTGACAGAAAAATTTCATCGCTAATCCATCGCTAAATTTAAAAAAAAAAAATTAAAAAAATTGCTCCCTGTCGGGCGGTATTCAGGCAACAATAGGTCGGATTTGTACCGCAACACACATGCATTGCACCCGAGTGGCCCGGCCCGCCACTGCGGGGTCTTTTTCAAAGAACCGGCACACTCTTTGGTGCGCTCTCCAGCGCCCTCTCGACTTGGTTCCCTGCTTTTTCGGCCCGGCTCGCCATTGCAGGGTCTTCTGCACAACGCAGGAGAGTGCACCTCCGAACTGGTGCACTCTCATGCGCACTCTCCGACGCCCTCTCGACCTGGTTCTTCGCTTGTCCGGCCCGACCCACCATCAAATGTAGTAGTCGACCACCGACGACAATGACAGCTGACAGAGGATGGTGGCTGCCTACAAACAGGTATATAAAAAAAACCACCCATTTAGTCTCGTCGGTGGACCTATTTTTTCCTTACCCTCACCGACAGAGGTATGATGATTCATGGGGGTGGAGGGGGGGGAGACTGAACACCATCGCCGGGGAAAGGTGGCAGCAATCGATTATAGAAACGGGGAAAGTCGGCACAGTTGGGTGCTTTTCAACTCTACCGGCAATTCAGCTGTTGTATGTCAGGGAGGTGCTGGTGAGATGCACGATCGCCGGAGAACTACCATCGCTAGCGGTGTTCAGGCTAGCCTCTGGAGCCAGTGGCCGAAGGGTGGAGCCCCTTCATTGGCTGGGGGTATTCTCTAGAGGACGTCATCGGCAGGCGGGGGACATAAAAGCCCTGATCGCCATTGCCGGAGAGGCTTACGCTGGGGTTGAAAAGGGAGCCGGTCTCTGTCGACGACGTCGTCGGTTTAAATTTTGCACGAGGAGAGAGGGAAATTTTTGCACCTAAGATGGGTCAGTTTAAATCGAAAAGTAGCGATGGAATTTTGTTGTCGTTAATTCGTCGCTAATTAGTGACGGATTAGCGAGAGAATATTTCCCTCACTAACTAGCGACAGATTCATGACAAAAATATTTTTTCGCTAATTCTGTCGCTAATTAGCATTTTTCTTATAGTGTTTGGTGACAAAAAAAAATCTGTCGCTAATCCGTTGCTCATTACGACAAAATTAGCGAGGAAAAACTTTTTGTCGCTAAGTTTGCAAATATTTCGAATGTTAGCGACGGATAGTTTTCTCTCACTATTCTGTTGCAAATTTATGACAGAAAAAATCCATCATAAATGTTTGTCGCTAATTAGCATTTTTCTTGTAGTGATCGGGTCATGGTTCTGAACCGGTCTGATATTTTATTTCCAATCCGGTTCTGGGATTGTATTGGACCAAACCCATTTAGAATCCAGTAGTAACCCGAACCGGGTCAAAGTTCACAACCGATCTGATTCAAGGATTGGATCCAGACCCGTATCGAGTCTGGACAAATCTCTGTGACCAACACAACTCATGTCTGAGCGAGTACTTATGACCGACATGACTCCGGTCGGGTCTAGGTCAGTCCCTATGACCGACACGACCCGTGTCGGTTCTGGACGAGTCCTTGTGACCGACACGGCTCGTGTCAGGTCATATTTTCTTTTCGGCGTTTTTGCCAGGACAAGTTTTTTTCCACCGGCCATTGGCGAAATCCTTGTTCAAAGGGGTTTTGCTCAAAACGATGTGGGACTCGGTTTGGGTGAAACCCAAACCCTTCCGGATAACAAAGACTGCATCGAACTCGTTGGTCGTCTTGCCAGAAAACCCCTGTATAACAAATATATATATATATATATATATATATATATATATATATATATATATATATATATATATATATATATGCTTACAGAGGAAGGTTTTCGTCGTTTTCCGCCTCTGTCACCGTGAGGTGATCGGAGCAGGTCGGTTCTGGCTGGATCTTCAATCTGCACTGCCTCGAATGACAAAGGGATCGAGGTTGAAGGATCTGGATTGAGTGATGTCGACAGACCTCGCCGACTTCACCGCTTTTGTTCCCGGCAGGCGTCGATGTCGGAAGACGCCGGTGACGCCACGACCTTCAGTCTCGTCGAATGTCACCATCGTCTTTCGCTAGATCCATCAATAGTTTTGCCGGATGGGATTAGTTTTTGGGGGCTTGGTAGATGTTGGCAGGCTCCACCGCCATCTATCTCGTCGTGCATCACCGTCCTTCTCACTGGATCCACCGACCGCCTCGCCGGATGCTTCGAAGCAGCCGCTGAAGGCGGTTAGGGTTTTCTTGACGAAAAACATCATAACGATGTTTTATATTCAGGAAACTGGATCGGGTTTTGACCCTATCCGGAATATCTGATTTACCCGGATCCAGAAACGATGATCGGATCGGGTCTGAACCCGATCCCGAATACTCGTTTCAACCTAAACCCGAAACATAAGTCGGTGCTACAGTAACGGATCCTGGTCTGGACCCGGTTCGGCCTGTTTCGGGATCCATAGATCCGAAGTCCATGTATATCGGTTCTGTCTGTCCCGGACAAGTTTTTCTTGAACAGAAAGAACATTTCGGACATCAAGAACTTCTACCTCGGACACCCTGTGTGATTGTCCCAGAATATAGTGTTCTGAAATGTACAGAACATCCTGAACAGTTGTCCCAAAACAGATATGTTCCTGTCTAAACAGAACGGTCTGTTCTGGAACAGACAGAAGGACCTGGAACGAACTGTATCGGTCCATATGGCTTCTGAGACCAATATGGAGCATTTCGGGACCGGTTTTGAGTGAATTTAAACCAGTTCCTAGGGTTTTGGACTGTATTCTTTCACTTGGCATAACCAGTTTTTCATTTTGAGATTGTTCTAAGGGTGTTTCTTTTATGGTTCATCAAGTTTCGAACCGATACATCTATTTCTGGGACTATTCATCAAGTTTTGGACTGATTCTTGAGTTCTAGGGCTGACATACATGTTTTGGAGCATGCATATCATAATTTATGAGGCATTTTAAAGCATATTAACTTATATTACTGATTTATTATGTTCTGGAGTCAGTTTTTAATGCTTATGTACATGCTTCTATTGATATTATGCCTATTTTCATGCATATGTATACATATTTTGAATGCAAAAAGATATATGTAGTATTGTTTTTAGTATGCATGATTGTTTAAGCGTTCACATCAATGTTGATATAGGGATTAACATGAAATTTGCATTTGTATGTATTTGTTTTCACCAAAGTGAACTGATGCATACTTTGCAAATGTCTAGTTAAAATTTTGTGTTTAACATTGAAATTGTATTGGCCTCATAAAAATAATATGTCATCCAAAGATGGTATTATTATGTTCAGAAGCTAGTAGGATAAAATGAAGGGTCTCCCAGCACATGAGATGTGTAGTACCCAAAGATACCATATTGATTGTCTTTGGGTACATGTTTCCTCAGTTTTATCGAATAGTGGGAGGTGGAGTGCAATTGCGTATTACGGGTACTCACCAAAGTGGGACCATAATGACCTCTGGCACTTGCCCAGAAAAGAGTAAATAATTAAGGGCCTTATTCATGTATTTATCTTTTCACTTGTCTCATTATGTGCAATAATAATATATTTTGTCCTTGTAATGCCTAATACAATTTTTGGCTCATCAAGTATCCGTTTTCTTGATGCTTCTAACTTCTCAGAATGAAAAAAAAAACAGTTTTATTTATTTTAGGGTACATGGATTTAGACCTAGCCCTTAGGAAGGAAGAACCTGCTGAACTGACACCTACTAGCATTCCAGAACAGAAATTCGATTTTGAGAAGTGGGAGTGTTCTAATCGCCTTAGCCTGCTTTTGCTGCAGTATAGGGTGGCTAAGAACATAAGGAATGTCATTCCCACATGTAAGACTGTAAAAGTTTTTTTGGCTGCTATAAAAGCTCAACTCGTGAGTTCCAACAAGGCTAGGGCTAGTACCATTATGTCTAAGTTAACATCCATGAGATACCTGAATGGGAGAAACATCCGGCAACACGTACTAGAGATGAGAAACATAGCCACACAACTTAGTGACATGAAGCTGACTATCTCAGACTCCTTCCTTGTCTACCTCATTATGGCATCATTGCCAACTCAGTACGGTCCCTTTAAAATCTCCTACAACACACATAATGATCAATGAACTTTTAATGATCTTTTGTCCAATTGTGTTGAAGAAGAAGAGAGGTTGAAGGGTGAGAAGGTGCATAGTGCACATATGGCTTCTCATAAGGTTCAGCAGAAGAGTGGACCGAAAAGGAAATCTTTTAAGAAGAAGCCCAAGAAAAAATCAGCCTCTCAACCCAACCAAGCACTTGTTAAGTCTGATGTTCCTGCAGTAAAGTGCGTCTTTTGCAAAAAGAAGGGACATAAAAAGGCAGAGTGCGTAAAGTATCAGTTTTGGTTGAGCAAGAAAGGTAACTTGTCTTTTGTTTCTCATGAATGTAATTTGATTGATGTTCTAATTAATAGTTGGTGGATTGACTCAGGTGCCACTGTGCATATTGATAATTCTCTACAGGCATTTCTGAACCAGAGTGAACGAACAAGTCATGAAAGCAACATCTTCTCCGAAAATAAGATGTGGTCTCATGTGAAGGCCGTTGGGACCTACAGAATAGTATTAGATAGTGGTTTTATTCTGGATTTGGTAGATACTTTTTATGTTCCATCATATAGCAGGAACCTTGTTTCTGTCTCAAGATTTGATAAATTTGGATATTGTAAGAAGTTTGAACAGTCCAAATTATATATCAATAAAGATAATGTCTTAATTGGTTCTACATTATTGTGTGATGGATTGTATCATCTAGAAACCCAAATCCATATCCAGGAAACTCTTAATACTAATCAAGTAATTGGCAATAAGCGTTACCTGATAGATGATCAATCTTATCTTCTTTGGCATCGTCGTTATGGCTTGTGAAAGAAGGGATCTTGGGATCCTTAGATTTCACAAATAATGAATTGTGTTTGGACTACATCAAGGCTAAGCAGACAAATACATATAAGAAAAATGCCAAAACAAGTGATAAATTATTGAAAATCATTCATACCGATGTATGTGGACCGTTTGCCCCTTGTTTTACGGGCTAAAAGTATTTTGTCACCTTTATTGATGATTATTCCTTGTTTATGTATTTGTACCTCCTATTTGAGAAATCTAAAGTCTATCAAGCTTTCAAAGACTTCAAGAAAGAGGTAGAAAAACAAACATGGAAAATAATCAAAATCGTTAGATCTGATAGAGGTGAAGAATACTATGGGCGATTTACTGATTTAGGACAACAAGAAAGACAATTAGCTTGATTTTTGAAAAAGAGGGCATTGTCCCTTAATACACCATGCCTGAAAGTGAATATTAGAATGGTGTAGCCGAAAGGCGAAATCAAACACTTAAAGAAATGGTCTGAGCAATGTTGAATTATTCAACATTACCTTTAACCTTGTGGGGTGAAGCCCTAAGGACAGCTGTGCATATCTTGAACAAGGTTCCTACAAAAACTGTTCTAAAAAACTCCTTATGAGTTATGGACAAGTAGAAAGCCTACTCTTTCTTATATGCACATATGGGGTTGTTCTGCAAAGGCTAAACTTTATAATCCTCACATAAAGGATTTTGACCCTAGGACAACCAGTGGTTTCTTCATTGGTTATTCAGAAAGGTCAAAGGGTTACAGGTTTTATTGCCTGTCTCATACACCACATATAGTAGAAATGAATAAGGTAAGATTTCTAGAAAATGGTTTTGTTGGGAAAGATGCATTATAAAACCTCAATTTTGAGGAATCTTGGGATAAGGATAATACCCCTGAGATATATGATAGATTGCCTATCATTTTTCAACTAAGTGTTTAACCCACAAGTGATGCACTCACTACAGAAGAACCATTAGTGGATGATACTGGAGAGTACATACAGGAGGATCAAAAACCTCCACTTGTGTGGAGATCCACTAGAGTTAGAAGATCTGATATTCATCCGGATTATGTGGTGTATTTACAGGAGCCCATAAATCTCATAGATGATGATCTCATGACATTTATGAAAGTTGTTGAAAGTAAGGAATCCTCACTTTGGATTGAGGCCATGAAAGAAGAGCTGGACTCTATGGCCAAAAACAAAGTGTGGGACCTTATTACATTACCTAGGGGAGTCAAACCCATTGGGTGTTAATGGCTCTTTAAGACTAAAAGGAACTCTATAGGTAATGTTGACAAGTATAAAGCAAGGCTTGTTGCAAAAGGTTTTACCTAAAAGGAGGGCATTGACTATAGTGAGACATATTCGCCTGTCTCAACTAAAGAGTCAATACGGATTGTACTTGCCCTAGTAGCTTATTTAGATTTAGAGTTACACCAAATGGATGTAAAAACAACTTTCCTAAATTGTGAACTTGATGAGGAGGTTTATATGGATCAACCTCAAGGTTTCTCTAAAGATGAGTCTGAACGTTTGGTTTGCAAGTTAAATAAGTCATTATATAGACTTAAATAGGCCTCCAGACAATGCCACATTAAGTTTACCGAAGTCGTTCTGACTTTTGGATTTACAGAAAACATCGTTGACCGATGTGTGCTCCTCAAGACAAGTGAGAGTAAGTTCATAATCATGGTATTATATGTAGATGACATATTACTTGCAACAAACGATAAGGTCATGCTCATAGTAACCAAGGATTTTCTTTCCCTTCATTTTTGAGATGAAGGACATGGAATAGGTTGCTTTTGTTCTCGGCATAGAGATCTATTAAAACAGAGTAAAAGGTGTTTTAGACCTCTCTTAAAGAACCTATATAAATAAAATTCTCAAAAAGTATGGGATGGAGAATTGTTCTCTTACTACGGCACCCATACTTAAAGGGGATAAAATGAGCCTCAAGGATTGTCCTCAAACTGAAGAAGACAAGGCACTCATGAACCAAATACCATGTGCTTAAGTTGTTGGTAGCTTACAATATGCGCAGACCTGCACCCGACCTGACATATCCTATGCAGCTAGGGTTCTTGGCAGATTTCAGTCGAATCAGGGCATGCCCACTAGACAGCTGCCAAAAAGGTCATGTGGTATTTGCAAGGGACAAAAGATTATATGTTGACTTACAGAAGATCAGAGCACCTTGAAGTGATTGGCTATTCGGATGCTGATCTTGGAGGATATCCTGATAGTAGAAAGTTTACAAGAAGATATATCTTCATTCTTGCTGGTGGTGTCATTTCTTGGAGGAGTGTAAAGCAATCCACTACTGCTACGCACACCATGGAGTCTAAATTCATTGCACTTTTTGAGATGACATCACAGGCTATCTGGTTGCGAAACTTCATATCTAGACTCAAAGTGGTTGAATCCATTGGGAGACCACTTAGGGTATATTGTGACAATGAAACCACTGTGTCCTTCTCCAATAACAACAGAAGTACTACATCATGCAAGCATATGGAATTGAAGTACTTTGTTGTCAAGGAAATGACTAAGAATCAAGATGTGTGTATTGATAACAATGGTACCAAACAAATGGTTGAAGATCCTCTTACTAAAGGTTTGGCCCCGGGATTATATGTTGAACATGTAAAGAGGATGGGTTTGTCCATTTCGTTGTAGTCAGATACACAATTTTGTACATGTGATCAAATGATATAATAAAGGTTGGTTCTTTTATTTATATTGCATAAAGTTATCTATGTAAATAGAATTTTGTTGGAGCAATATAAATTGGACCCGAATAGAATTCAGGCCAATCTATTCAAGTTTGTAATTTCCAATCATTTGGGAATAGCACATTTTTGTCCAAGTGAGAGATTGTTAGTTATTTGGATTTGGATTGGATCCATTTCGGTCTAGTTTAGATCCGAATCCATTTACCATAACTAACATTCATGAACGGCAAATGTGCATTGGTTTTGAAATGAAGATAAGTCCCACGATTAGTCGTGAGCTTATCTGTAACTGATAGTCAGTTATGGGAAAACCATTTTTATATATACCAGCGTGGTTGATAGCAGGGTAACAGAGAAGTGTTTTTTCAAAGGTTTCTCTTCGATACGGTATGGGTCCCTGCTCTATTCTTCTCATTTTTTGTGTTGTGACTCACCTAAGGCAGAGAAGAAACTAGAGGATAAGACTCTCCCATCTGAACACCGAGTCACCTCATCCAACAATGGCAGGGACATCAGGTACATCTGTTCTCTATATTTACTATTTTAATACAAAATTCATGTACAGTATTGTCTAGTTTTTGGGGTCGTTTTGACCCCAACATTTCTCTGTTCACAGTAGAACATGAACTGAGAAATGTGTCGCAATTTCATCAATTCAAAGCAGCAGCAGCATTTACCCAAGCCTGTTAAGAACTTGGCTTCACTCTAAGTGGGCTCAGGCCGACTCGATGCCCAACCCTAATCACATGGTGACTTGCAGAAACTGCTCTTACCAAATCTTCGAAGCACTCCCCATAGTCAGCCATCTTTTTAAACGTGAGAGCTTTCAAATAACGTAATTTATATTTAATCATTTTTTTGTGGTTTCACGCATTTGTTCCTTTCAATATTTCACAAGTACGAGCCTTATACATCAAAAAGCTAAGTCGATGTCTAGTGAAGAGCCTATCAATTCCTTACCTAGGAGTTTCTTGTTAGTTATTTGGATTAGGATTGGATCCATTTGGGTCCAGTTTAGATCCGGATCCATTTTCCATAACTAACATTTATGGACGACAAATGTGCGTTGGTTTTGAAATGAAGATAAGTCCCACAATTAGTTGTTGGCTGATTTATAACTGATAGTCAGTTATGGGAAAACCATATTTATATATACCAGCGTGGTTGAGAGCAGGGTAACAGAGAAGTGGTTTTCCAAAGGTTTCTCTTTCATACGGTAAGGGTCTCTGCTCTATTCTTCTCATTTTTTGTGTTGTGACTCACTTAAGGCAGAGAAGAAACTGGAGGATATGACTCTTCCGTCTGAACACCGAGTCACCTCATCCAACAATGGCAAGTATATCAGGTACATCTGTTCTTTGTATTTACTGTTTTAATACAAAATTCATGTACAATATTGTTTAGTTTTTGGGGTCGTTTTGACCCCAACAATTGGTATCAAAGCAGAGATATTTTCTGGACCTCTGCGGCCTAATTCTCGATCTATGTATAAGGGATGAACAAAGATGGGAAATCAGGCAGATCTGATCAATTTTGTTCTTGAAACAGAATCGGTTTCTTGATTCAGTCAAGCTGAATCGGGATTCTGAAATCCGAACCGGTCTGATACCTTTTTCTATCCGGTTCAGGAAACTGTATTGGACCACACCCGTTTTGGATCCGGTAGTAAACCGAAACCACTAAAAGAAATCGTGGATTAGCGACAGACACTATCTATCGCTAATTTGTCGCTAATCTGTCGCTAAACTGTTTAGAGACGGATTAACGATGGATAGCGTCCATCGCATAATCATGGTCGCTAATTAGCGACAGAACGTATCTATTGCTACTTTCATCGCTAATTTATGATGGATTAGCGATGACCATGATCCATCGCGAGTATGTCGCTATTTTAAATTAGCGACAGATAATATCCATTGTGAGTCCGTCGCTATTTTAAATTAGTGACAGAAAAATTTCGTCGCTAATCCATCGCAAAATTTTAAAAAAAAATAAATAAAAAAAATTGCTCCCTGTCGGGCGGTATTCTGGCAGCACTAGGCCGGACTTGTACCGCATCACACATGCATTGCACCCATGCGGCCCAGCCCGCCACTGCGGGGTCTTTTTCAAAGAACTGGCACACTCTTTGGTGCACTCTCTAGCGCTCTTTCGACTTGGTTCCCTACTTTTCTGGCCTGGCTCGCCATTGCAGGGTCTTCTGCACAACGCAAGAGAGTGCACCTCCGAACTGTTGTACTCTCATGTGCACTCTCTGACGCCCTCTCGACCTGGTTCTTCGCTTGTCCGACCCGACCCACCATCAGATGTAGTAGTCGACCACCGACGACAATGACAGCTGACGGAGGATGGTGGCTGCCTACAAACATGTATATAAAAAAAACCACCCATTTAGTCTCGCCGGTGGCCCTATTTTTTTCTTTACCCTCATCGGTAGAGGTATGATGATTCATAGGGGGGGGGAGACTGAACACCATCGCCGGGGAATGGGCGGCAGCAGTCGATTATAGAAACGGGGAAAGTCGGCATAGTTGGGTAATTTTCCGCTCTACCGGCAATCCAGCTGCTCTATGTCGGGGAGGTGCTCGTGAGATGCACGGTCGCCGGAGAACCACCATCGCTAGCGGTGTTCAGGCTAGCCTCTGGAGCCAGTGGCCGAAGGGTGGAGCTCGTTCATTGGTTGGGGGTATTCTCTAGGGGACGTCACCAGCAGGCGGGGGACATAAAAGCCTCGATCACCATTGCCGGAGAGGCTTACGCTGGGGTTGAAAAGGGAGTCGGTCTTTGTCGACGTCATCGTCAGTTTAAATTTTGCACGAGGAGAGAGGGAAAATTTTGCACCTAAGATGGGTCGGTTTAAATCGAAAAGTAGCGATGGAATTTTGTTGTTGTTAATACGTTGCTAATTAGTGGCAGATTAGCGAGAGAATATTTTCCTCACTAATTAGCGACAGATTCATGACAAAAATATTTTTTCGCTAATTCTGTCGCTAATTAGCATTTTTCTTATAGTGTTTGGTGACAGAAAAATTTCGTCGCTAATCCGTCGCTCATTACGACAGAATTAGCGAAGGAAAACTTTTCGTCGCTAAGTTCGCAAATATTTTGAATGTTAGCGACGGATAGTTTTCTCTCACTATTCCGTTTCAAATTTAAGACAGAAAAAATCCATCATAAATGTTCGTCGCTAATTAGCATTTTTCTTGTAGTGATCGGGTCATGGTTCTGAACCGGTCTGATATTTTATTTCCAATCCGGTTCTGGGATTGTATTGGACCAAACCCATTTTGAATCCAGTAGTAACCCGAACCGGGTCAAAGTTCACAACCGATCTGATTCAAGGATTGGATCCAGACCCGTATCGAGTCTGGACAAATCTCTGTGACCAACACGACTCATGTCTGAGCGAGTACTTATGACCGACATGACTCAGGTCGGGTCTAGGTCAGTCCCTATGACCGACACGACCCGTGTCGGTTCTGGACGAGTCCCTGTGACCGACACGGCTCGTGTCAGGTCATATTTTCTTTTCGGCATTTTTGCCAGGACTAGATTTTTTCCACCGGTCATTGGCGAAATCCCTATTCGAAGGGGTTTTGCTCAAAACGATATAGGACTCAGTCCAAACCCTTACGGATAACAAAGACAGCATCAAACTCGTTGGTCGTCTTGCCGAAAAACCCCTGTATAATATATATGTATATATATGCTTACAGAGGAAGGTTTTCGTCATTTTCCGCCTCTGTCACCGTGAGGTGATCAGAGCAGGTCAGTTATGGCTGGATCTTCACTCTGCACCGCCTCGAATGACAAAGGGATCGGGGTTGAAGGATCTGGGCTAAGTGATGTCGACAGACCTCGCCGACTTCACCGCTTTTGTTCCCGGTAGGCGTTGATGTCGGAAGACGCCGATGACGCCACGACATTCAGTCTCGTCGAATGTCATCGTCATCTTTCTCTAGATTCATCAATAGTTTCTCCGGATGGGATCAGCTTTTGGGGGCTTGGTAGATGTTGGTAGGCTCCACTGCCATCTATCTCGTTGTGTGTCACCGTCCTTCTCACCGGATCCACCGACTGCCTCACCGAATGCTTCGAAGTAGCCACTGAAGGGGGTTAGAGTTTTCTTGATGAAAAACATCATAACGATGTTTTATATTCAGCAAAACCGGATCGGGTCTGGACCCTATCCGAAATATCTGATTTACCTGGATCCAGAAACAATGATCGGATCGGGTCTGGACCCGATCCCGAATACTCATTTCAACCCAAACCCGAAACATAAGTCGGTGCTACAGTAACAGATCTGGGTCTGGACCCGGGTCGGCCTATTTCAGAATCCATAGATCTGAAGTCCATGTATATCGGTTTTGTCTGTCCCGGACAAGTTTCTCTAGAACAGAAAGAACATTTCGGACATCAGGAACTTCTATCCCGGAGACCCTATGCGATTGTCCCAGAATATAGTGTTCTGAAACATACAGAACGTCCTGAACAGCTGTCCCAAAACAGATATGTTCCTGTCTAAGCAGAACAGTCTGTTCTGGAACAGACAGAACGACTTGGAACGAACTGTATCGGTCCATATGGCTTCTGAGACCAATATGGAGCATTTCGAGACCGATTTTGAGTGGATTTAAACCAGTTCCTAGGGTTTTGGAGTCGATTCTTTCACTTGGCATAACTGGTTTTTCATTTTGAGATTGTTCTGAGGGTGTTTCTTTTATGGTTCATCAAGTTTCGAACCGATACATCTATTTCTGGGACTATTCATCAAGTTTTGGACTGATTTTTGAGTTCTAGGGCTGACATACATGTTTTGAAGCATGCATATCATAATTTATGAGGCATTTTAAAGCATATTAAGTTATATTATTGATTCATTATGTTCTGAAGTCAGTTTTTAATGCTTATGTACATGCTTCTATTGATATTATGCCTATTTTCATGCATATGTATACATATTTTGAATGCATAAAGATATATGTAGTATTGTTTTTAGTATGCATGATTGTTTAAGCGTTCATATCAATGTTGATATAGGGATTAACATGGAATTTGCATTTGTATGTATTTGTTTTCACCAAAGTGAATTGATGCATACTTTGCAAATGTCTAGTTAAAAATTTTTGTTTAACATTGAAATTGTATTGGCCTCATAAAAATAATATGCCATCCAAAGATGGTATTATTATGTTCAGAAGCTAGTAGGATAAAATGAAGGGTCTCCCAGCACATGAGATGTGTAGTACCCAAAGGTACCATGTTGATTGTCTTTGGGTACATGTTTCCTCAGTTTTATCGAATAGTGGGAGGTGGAGTGCAATTACGTATTACGGGTACTCACCAAAGTGGGACCATAATGACCCTTGGCACTTGCCCAGAAAATAGTAAATAATTAAGGGCCTTATTCATGTATTTATCTTTTCACTTACTTGTCTCATTATGTGCAATAATATTATATTTTGTCCTTGTAATGCCTAATATAATTTTTGACTCATCAAGTATCCCTTTTCTCAATGGTTCTAACTTCTCAGAATGAAAAAAAAAATAGTTTTATTTACTTTAGGGTACATGGATTTAGACCTAGCCCTTAGGAAGGAAGAACCTGCTGAACTGGCACATATTAGCATTACAGAACAGAAATCCAATTTTGAGAAGTGGGAGTGTTCTAATCGCCTTAGCCTGCTTTTGCTGCAGTCTAGGGTGGCTAAGAACATAAGGAATGTCATTCCCACATGTAAGATTGTAAAAGATTTTTTGGCTGCTATAAAAGCTCAGTTCGTGAGTTTCAATAAGGCTAGGGCTAGTACCATTATGTCTAAGTTAATATCCATGAGATACATGAATGGGAGAAACATCCGGCAACACGTACTAGAAATGAGAAACATAGCCACACAGCTTAGTGACATGAAGATGACTATCTCGGATTCCTTCCTTGTCCACCTCATTATGGCATCATTGCCAACTCAGTACGGTCCCTTTAAAATCTCCTGCAACACACATAATGATGAATTAACTTTTAATGATCTTCTGTCCAAGTGTGTTGAAGAAGAGGAGAGGTTGAAGGGTGAGAAGGTGTATAGTGCACATATGGCTTCTCATAAGGTCCAGCAGAAGAGTGGACCGAAAAGGAAATCTTTTAAGAAGAAGCCCAAGAAACAATCAGCCTCCCAACCCAACCAAGCACTTGTTAAGTCTTATGTTCCTGCAGTAAAGTGTTTCTTTTGCAAAAAGAAGGGACATAAAAAGGCAGAGTGCGTAAAGTACCAGTTTTGGTTGAGCAAGAAAGGTAACTTGTCTTTTGTTTCTCATGAATGTAATTTGATTGAAGTTCCAATTAATAGTTGGTGGATTGACTCAGGTGCCACTGTGCATATTGATAATTCTCTACAGACATTTCTAAACCAGAGTGAACCAACAAGTCATGAAAGCAGCATCTTCTCCGAAAATAAGATGTGATCTCATGTGAAGGTCGTTGGGACCTACAGAATAGTATTAGATAGTGGTTTCATTCTGGATTTGGTTGATATTTTTTATGTTCCATCATATACCAAGAACCTTGTTTTTGTCTCAAGATTTGATAAATTTGGATATTGTATGAAGTTTGAACGGTCCAAATTATATATCAATAAAGATAATGTCTTAATTGGTTCTACATTATTGTGTGATGGATTGTATCATCTAGAAACCCAAATCCATATCCAGAAAAATCTTAATACTAATCAAGTAATTGGCAATAAGCGTTACCTAATAGATGATCAATCCTATCTTCTATGGCACCGTCGTTTAGGACACATCTCGAAAGAGAGAGTCTAATGGCTTGTGAAAGAAGGGATCTTGGGATCCTTAGATTTCACAAATAATGAATTGTGTTTGGACTACATCAAGGCTAAGCAAACAAATACATATAAGAAAAATGCCAAAACAAGTGATAAATTATTGAAAATCATTCATACCGATGTATGTGGACCGTTTGCCCCTTGTTTTACGGGCTAAAAGTATTTTGTCACCTTTATTGATGATTATTCCTTGTTTATGTATTTGTACCTCCTATTTGAGAAATCTAAAGTCTATCAAGCTTTCAAAGACTTCAAGAAAGAGGTAGAAAAACAAACATGGAAAATAATCAAAATCGTTAGATCTGATAGAGGTGAAGAATACTATGGGCGATTTACTGATTTAGGACAACAAGAAAGACCATTAGCTTGATTTTTGAAAAAGAGGGCATTGTCCCTCAATACACCATGCCTGAAAGTGAATATTAGAATGGTGTAGCCGAAAGGCGAAATCGAACACTTAAAGAAATGGTCTGAGCAATGTTGAATTATTCAACATTACCTGTAACCTAGTGGGGTGAAGCCCTAAGGACAATTGTGCATATCTTGAACAAGGTTCCTACAAAAATTGTTCTGAAAAACTCCTTATGAGTTATGGATAAGTAGAAAGCCTACTCTTTCTTATATGCACATATGGGGTTGTCCTGCAAAGGCTAAACTTTATAATCCTCACATAAAGGCTTTTGATCCTAGGACAACCAGTGGTTTCTTCATTGGTTATTCAGAAAGGTCAAAGGGTTACAAGTTTTATTGTCTGTCTCATACACCACATATAGTAGAAATGAATAAGGCAAGATTTCTAGAAAATGGTTCTGTTGGGAAAGATGCATTATAAAACCTCAATTTTGAGGAATCTCGGGATAAGGATAATACCCTTGAGATAGATGATAGATTGCCTATCATTTTTCAACTAAGTGTTTAACCCACAAGTGATGCACTCACTACAGAAGAACCATTAGTGGATGATACTGGAGAGTACATACAGGAGGATCAAAAACCTCCACTTGTATGGAGATCTACTAGAGTTAGAAGATCTGATATTCATCCGGATTATGTGGTGTATTTACAGGAGCCCATAAATTTCATAGATGATGATCTCATGACATTTATGGAAGTTGTTGAAAGTAAGGAATCCTCACTTTGGATTGAGGCCATGAAAGAAGAGCTGGACTCTATGGCCAAAAACAAAGTGTGGGACCTTATTACATTACCTAGGGGAGTCAAACCCGTCGGGTGTTAATGGGTCTTTAAGACTAAAAGGAACTCTATAGGTAATGTTGACAAGTATGAAGCAAGGCTTATTGCAAAAGGTTTTACCCAAAAGGAGGGCATTGACTATAGTGAGACTTATTCGCCTGTCTCAATTAAAGAGTCAATACGAATTGTACTTGCCCTGGTAGCTTATTTAGATTTAGAGTTACACCAAATGGATGTAAAAACAACTTTCCTAAATTGTGAACTTGATGAGGAGGTTTATATGGATCAACCTCAAGGTTTCTCTAAAGATGAGTCTGAACGTTTGGTTTGCAAGTTAAATAAGTCATTATATAGACTTAAATAGGCCTCCCGCCAATGCCACATTAAGTTTATTGAAGTCGTTCTGACTTTTGGATTTACAGAAAACATCGTTGACCGATGTGTGCTCCTCAAGACAAGTGAGAGTAAGTTCATAATCATGATATTATATGTAGATGACATATTACTTTCAACAAACGATAAGGTCATGCTCATAGAAACCAAGGATTTTCTTTTCCTTCATTTTTGAGATGAAGGACATGGAAGAGGTTGCTTTTGTTCTCGGCATAGAGATCTGTTAAAACAGAGTAAAAGGTGTTTTAGACCTCTCTAAAAGAACCTATATAAATAAACTTCTCAAAAAGTATGGGATGGAGAATTGTTCTCTTACTACGGCACCCATACTTAAAGGGGATAAAAAGAGCCTCAAGGATTGTCCTTAAACTGAAGAAGGCAAGGCACTCATGAACCAAATACCATGTGCTTCTGTTGTTGGTAGCTTACAATATGCGCAGACCTGCACCTGACCTGACATATCCTATGCAACTAGGGTTCTTGGTAGATTTCAGTCGAATCCAGGGCATGCCCACTGGACAGCTGCAAAAAAGGTCATGCGGTATTTGCAAGGGACAAAATATTATATGTTGACCTACAAGAGATCGGAGCACCTTGAAGTGATTGGCTATTCGGATGTTGAGCTTGGAGGATGTCCTGATAGTAGAAAGTCTACAAGAAGATATATCTTCATTCTTGCTGGTGGTGTCATTTCTTGGAGGAGTGCAAAGCAATCCACTACTGTTGTGCACACCATGGAGTCTGAATTCATTGCACTTTTTGAGGGGACGTCACAGGCTATCTGGTTGCGAAACTTCATATCTAGACTCAAAGTGGTTGAATTCGTTGAGAGACCACTTAGGGTATATTGTGACAATGAAACCACTGTGTCCTTCTCCAATAACAACATGAGTACTACATCATGCAAGCATATGAAATTGAAGTACTTTGTTGTCAAGGAAATGACTAAGAATCAAGATGTGTGTATTAATAACATTGGTACCAAAGAAATGGTTGCAGATCCTCTTACTAAAGGTTTGGCCCCGGGATTATATGTTGAACATGTAAAGAGAATGGGTTTGTCTATTTCGTTGTAGTCAGATACACAATTTTGTATATGTGATCACATGATATAATAAAGGTTGATTCTTTTATTTATATTGCATAAAGTTATCTATGTAAACAGAATTTTGTTGGAGCAATATAAATTGGACCTGAATAGAATTAAGGCCAATCTATTCAAGTATGTAATTTCAAATCATTTGGGAATAGCACATTTTTGTCCAAGTGAGAGATTGTTAGTTATTTGGATTTGGATTGGATCCATTTGGGTCTAGTTTAGATCCGAATTCATTTACCATAACTAACATTTATGGACGGCAAATGTGTGTTGGTTTTGAAATGAAGATAAGTCCCACGATTAGTCGTGAGCTTATCTGTAACTGATAGTCAGTTATGGGGAAACCATTTTTATATATACCGGCATGGTTGATAGTAGGGTAACGAAAAAGTGGTTTTCCAAAGGTTTCTCTTCCATACGGTAAGGGTTCCTGCTCTATTCTTCTCATTTTTTGTGTTGTGACTCACCTAAGGCAGAGAAAAAACTAGAGAATAAGACTCTTCCATCTGAACACCGAGTCACCTCAGCCAACAATGGCAGGGACATCATGTACATCTCTTCTCTATATTTACTGTTTTAATACAAAATTCATGTATAGTATAGTTTAGTTTTGGGGGTCGTTTTGACCCCAACATTTCTCTATTCACAAGGAAACTAAAAAAAGTAACGTGCAACCCTCTAGTGGATAAATTCAATAAGAGGCTGGAGGCTTTAAAAGGAAATCTGCTGGCAAGAGCAGCCAGGCTGACTTTGATTCTGTTTGTATTAGCTACATTCCTCAGTTATTGGATGGGCTGCTTCAAGCTTCTGATGTCAATAATGCATTCCAAGAAAATTATGAGGGATTTCATATGGTTTGATAACGTGCAGAGAAGCAACATAGCCGAACTTGGAGGGCGGTCTGGGGCTTAAAAGAATGAAGTAAAATTAGCAGCTATAGAAAAATTTCATGGTTTGCAGCCTCCATAATTCTAGATATCCATGGGCTCAGCTAGTTCAATGCAAACACATAGAGAATGAATCAATGTGGGTTCCTAGGCCAGGCAAATTACCATTGTGTGGGTGGAAGGGAGTGAAACATGGTGCAAAATCCTTAAGTGAAGGATTAAATTGGATAGTAGGGGATGGTTCAGGTACCTACTTTTGGTTTGACCCTTGGTGGAAATTGGGTCCATTAATTCTTCACCTGGCCCCAGCACAACATAGGTGCTATATATATCCAACTCTGAGACTTATTAAGGTAGGGGAAATGATAGATGCTGGAAGGATTTCTATGATGAAGATCACTGACATGTGAGTCCGGCTCCTGCTGCTGATCCAGCAAGAGGTTGAAAAGTTAGAATGGGACCCAGGGGCTAAGGATCGGGTGTATTGGGCAGGAAAAAAGTTCTCTCAAAGCAGTGTGGGATATTTAGTTAGGAAAAAAGGAAAGCAGGATCAGATTTACAAGCTAGTATATATGGGTGAACAGGATATCATCAATGTTTGGTAAGCACTGGCGATTGGCAAATTCGATAAGAGGGAGTCTTAGTAAATTTATGAAAATTTTTGAGGCGCCAAACATCATTTTTTTCATGGAAAACACATGATTCAGGTGTAAATTCTTAGTAAATCGACCATGCCCAACACATTTATAGGGACGGACCGCATAAAAAGCACCAGAGAAGCTGAAAAATCCATTTAGCATGCGGTTTAGCACCAAATGGGTTTAGCATATGGGCTCTCTACCATGTGCATTATTTCATTGGAATAGGATTCGGACATGTACAATGTCATACTCATCCTAAAATCTCATTAGTTGTAACTTATTTTTTTTACTAAATCTGGCCCCCTGATTAGATACAACTTTGTCAGTTTGATACGATATATATATATATATATATATATATATATATATATATATATATATATATATATATATATATATATATATATATATATATATATATATATATATATATATCATAAAACTATGGTTGCTTTTATGACCGTTGATTCTTGATCACCAGAATTTTCACATAATCAGGCGATTCAAACTCCAACCTTCACTAAGAACCATGTAGATCACTTCTAGGGGTCAGATTTGATTAAACTTGAAATAATGAGATTCTAAACTGGGTATGAAATAAAGATGGCCAGATCTCGTCTCCATTTGGTTTGTTTCTATTCAGACAGAGACAATCCAACACCCAAAGTTCCAAACCATCAAAGATATTTCTGGGTATTTATTTTGAAACTAACCTGAGTTTCTTTTCAAAAACAGGCATAAAATATTGTCGCCCATGGAAGCGATTAACATCTCTCTCATTTTCAGTCACAGACTGCACTTACGCCATGCATGTACTTTGGTTGCCAGATTATCTGTAACCATTTAGGGCTGCAAACGGATCGAATATGGTCAGATATTCTATCCGAGCCTGACATTTTTTTAGATATGGACCGTTTAAGTAAAATCCGAATGTGAATTTGGATCGGATTCACATCTGTTCAATAGAATCACTTTCGGATTCGGATCAGAATTTTTAGTTGGACCTGAAGTTAATCGGAATCAAAATCCTACCGGAATGCATTTTTTACATATAAAAAGCTTGTTTTCTTCTATTTTTTCTGGATCTAATATTACCATATGTATTTTGGATTCAGATTCAATTTAACCTTATTTGGATTCAGATCTACTGTTTGCATTTCAAATTCAGATTCGGATCAAGAAGCATCCAGCCCAAGTCTGACCTGTTTGCACCCCCTTTCCATTTGCCAAAGCGTTTGCTGAAAAGCATTTGGGGCTGGCCACTGAACTTTTTATCCGTATCAACTCAGTCAATAATGGCTGACTATAAAAAAGAAGAAGTAAAATCTATAATGGCATACGTCTGGATCAAACTCTGATTTTTTTTTTTTTTGAAAGGCAAGCTGGGGTTAGGCGGACCCCTATCAGAATAACAACCGCCCCATGTGCCCGAAGAATTCGATCCTGGGCCTTCAACTTGACACATGGGATACCACCTCGGCTGTATCAAACTTCGAAGTTAATTGAATGGTACTCCAAGCTTTTGCTCACACTTATCGTTGTATACACTATCACAAGGACACGTGCTTTTGTGCACATGTTCCGTATGAGATGATGTGGTGTAGGGTAGGGATTCTCAGAGTATTCGGCCCACTACGTCGTCGGACTCGGGGCTGACAGTGGGCCTTTGTACCCTTTTAAATAAAGAGAGAGACTCCAGGAGTACCTACTCCCCACATTCTATAAATCATGGTTTTAGGTTATATCCGCTCAATGAAGCCTTATAGATGTATTCAACATTGTTTATTTGATAGGAATCATGCTTTGAATGATGTTTTTTTTTTTATATAAAAGTAAGATTTTTTAAGTCATGAAATTTTGATACATTGTCCGCTATGATTTATAAAGTTCTTGAAAAACATACATATATATATATGTTATAATAACATGATCCAAAACTTATTCTCAATTAAAAAGATTGAGAAATTTGGCAATCTAAAGCTTTAATTAGGTGAGAGTAGGTACTCCAGGGGCACTATATCATTACTATTAAATGCCATAAAATTAATTTTATACATTATGCTTAAGGGTGTCAACGGTGGGGTTTGGTTAGGATCCATGGAACCAGACCTGACCACGATTTTTGGGTATGGTATTGGGTCGGGACTTGGGTCTACTCAGACCCATCATAATAGAAACAGTATCCGGACTCGATAAGAACTACATGAACCAGACTCTGGCCATATCCGGTAAACTATTGTTTTTTTATCATTTTTACATTAAAAATTTGCAAGTCTTAATCGGAACTCGGGTCGGGCCCGGGTCTGGTTTAAAATTTCACAAACTATGCCTTGATCCATGTATTAATCGAACCTTCGGGTTCAGACTCGGGTCTTCTTATTTATCACCATACCCGGACCTTATAGGGTTTGGTACCGGTCGGGTTCGGTAAATCTGACCCGTTGACACCACTAATTATGCCCCACCCATGGATGCAAACCAATTTCAAATCTTGAAAAAAAAAAAAAGGCAAAAGAAGGCTTGAGATGACTGTCAATTTTGATAAATTAAGGTAAGATGTGTCATTCTGTCTCACTTACCTTTGTCTGATTTGTTTATCCAGCCCTAGTTTCAGATGCGCCCAAGAATTTCTTGAGGAGCCATTGATGTTTTAGATGAATGAAAGGCATTTATAGTGGACAATTGGTTGGGGAAAGGAATCCATGATAGTTGTATGCATTTCATAACATGGATGAATGTTTCTATCTATCAAGCAAAAAACATGGGAGGCACTGACGGTTCGGTAGGTAATACCATCAAAAGTGCAGGTCACTTTAACTGCACTGCACCCCCACCATGTGTTATTTTTAGAATCTCAAAATCTCATTTTTTATACTTTTATTTTTAAAAATCATGCCAGCTATGTCACAATGACAGGTTGACTCATGGATGCATGATGAGTCACAAGCTTGATTTTTTTTTTTGAAAAATATGACTCTATATCACATAGACACGAGAGGATGCGTGATTGGGGATTCGACTTGAAACTTGGAATTTTTTGGAAAAGAGGACATGAGAACGTAGACTTTTTTAAACTTTTAATCAATAAAAAACTATATATTTTTTTATATTTCAATTTTAGAAAATATTTTTTTATAGAAATAAAACTTCAAAACATTAAAAAATAATAAGATAATTTAAAATATCATCCATCCGTGTCTGCGTACATGTCCACTCGTGTCACTAGGAAAACACCACCAAAACGGCACATCCCTATGACACAAGGACATGTTTCAATTTTAATCAATAAAAGACCGTTACATATGATATTTTATTAAAAAATATTAAAAACACTTAAATATTAAAATAAATAGTTTTGAACGTC
Organism: Nuphar pumila; assembly: GCF_984573655.1. Lineage (NCBI taxonomy): Eukaryota > Viridiplantae > Streptophyta > Magnoliopsida > Nymphaeales > Nymphaeaceae > Nuphar > Nuphar pumila. Next base: position 7,202,061 of record NC_143262.1, read on the forward strand.
AGTGTCGTGCCTACATGTGTATGCTCATGTCCTGTGAGATACAAGTTCAAAAAATGTTTTGTCATTCAAACAGGCCCCTAATTTCATATATTTCTCTTTCAGCAACAACAAATTGTACTAAACACCATTCACGAAAGCTATTGTTAAATTTTTCTTCAACTATTAATCAAGTTATCGTCAGATGTGCCTTGGATGCTGCTCATCTAAAAAATGAAAGACACCCATCAAGCAGTCAATAAGGCTCATTCATTGTGAACTGTTCATCTTAGACTTAAACCATTCAGATGCCGTTCATCCGAAACACCAACGACATCGAAAAAAAAAAAAGTGAGGCCCATCCAAGTTATGGGGGCATCTCATTCATACATTTGGGTGTTGTTCATCTTGAGATCAACGGCATCCAACATCCTGGATAAATTTGGTTATTTGTCAAGTTAACCCATGAGGACGGTAACGGCATGGAAGTGTCAAACAGACAAAGTTATCATGATTCCATGAATGATAACTGAGGTTTAGGGTTGCAAGCAAACGGTCTGATTCATGAAGTGGCCCGGCATCTGCAAATTTTGGCTGTTCCCGGATCCGAACTGATCCGCCACCCACCCCTCAATGTATTTTTTAATCCAAAACCCGAACCGTTTGTATCCCTATCCCTACTGACTTTGCGCTTACAAGTTGAGATCAAAGGAGCGGCTAAGTGCCATGATTATCTGAGACTAGCCAATCACATGAATGACAGCATTGCATGAGGCCTACAGCTACATAGTGCAATGACTAAATGACAATTGGATTCCTGCGACTTCCTTTCTTCCCTAGAGAGCCCTTCATTTCTTGGTTCAATGTGGTGCAGGTGTCTCATTCACTTTTGTCCTTGGCTTTACAACCTGGAAACACTTTATTTTTACCTTTATGAGTTTCTCATTATTGTGGGACTTCTACACAGGGTTGTCAGTGCTTGATTTTGACCTTGACCGAATCCAATACAGTTGGATTCAGGCAAAAAAATCTGCTCTGTTTTAAATTTAATGTAATTAACTCATAACTTATGGTTTGGGGTTTAGTGGGATCCAGGTCGAAACCAAACAAATAAACAATCAAATTCAGATCCGAACCCAACTTAACACGACCCACACCAACCTAGCTAAGCCTTGTAAAATGAGGTGTGAAAAGTGGGCAGGCCCAAAATATTTTTCAAAGGGAACATATTTTACTTCTTAGATATTACAAAAGTGCCACCTCTCAAATTTCTCTTTCAATGAAAGCAACTTGTGGGCATCAGATCCCGTACCAAAAAAATTTGATCCGAACTTGAAACCTGTGAATGTTCTGATTCGGCTTTAGGCTCGGAACTGGACCCACCTTCTTAATGTCTTACCTGGACCATCTGGTAGCAGTTTTGCCTAGGTCCCACCCAGATGTGACCATTTTCAACCATACTTCCACCACACCCAGCTACCCCATGCTCACCCATCCTTACATAATAAGTTTTAACTCTAAACTCTTTCTAGTGAGTTATAAGACTTTTCGTGAGATCAAATCCATTGATACTTGATTAATCCTTTTACAAGTTATTACATTTAGATGTCTGCTTTTCACAAGTAGTATTTCAAAGACACGCTTGGTTTATGGAAACAGTCAGTTGAACTTTGCTTACTAAAAGGAAGTTACTGATTTGTCAATTAAACATAAAACTACGAGATGAAATAGTTGTTTCATAAAAAAGGACAAATTAGTTTTTTTTTTTTTTTTAAAGTTGGTATTTCAAACAATGTTGTAAGAATCGCTTGCTGATCTCGATCGTCTTTTAAAAAGGTTCAGAATTTCGGATCTAATGGATCGTTCTGAATTGGTCTACTTGAAAATTTGGAAACGGGTTGCCTTGTTTTTTGCAAGATAATCCTTGAGAGGGCAAAACAATAGTCCTTTATGAGGATAGAAGAGATGAGGAGAGAGAGGGTACTTCGGGCAAGGGGTCGCCAGATTGAGCAGCGAGGAAAAGAGAAGGAGGGAGCCGAGCAGGGGATCGCCGGAGTGAGCAGTAAAGAGGGAGAGAGTCGCCAGAGTGAGTAGGGATTGAGAAATGAGAGAGCAGGGAACGACGAGAGAGCATGGAGAGATGAGAGAGAGAAAGAGAGGAAGGGCCCTCCTCGGGGCCCACTTTGAAAATTTTCTCGTACACTTTTTGCACGTCAGTCTTTGTTTTTCATAAAATGGCCTTCGATGATTGTAGAGGAGCCGTTTTCACTAATTTTTTTTAGTCTTTATGAGGTCAAATGGCTTAGAAGGCAGGGATTAATTTGCAAAAAAACTTATTTTTACCTTTTCTTTTTCTTTCTGGGTGATTTATCGTCATCCTTGTTCCATCTATGCTGTGCTAAAATTTTCCATCTTCTTTAAATGAATTTTACTGTGGATCTAAATAAAAATGGCAAGCTATTCGCTAAGATTCGTCCAATGCAACATGCCCAAGTAATTTGTAATTTCTGCTTCTTAAGAAATCCAATTCTTTGCAATAATTGCAAATGTTCAAATACGTAGTAACACTATTGAGCAGTAAAGATGCCCACAAATTAAACATACATAGGCATTCATCACCGTATGATGCCTTATTGTGTATAACACAAAAGAGAAACAGTAGAGTCCTTTCATGAAGTGGCAATCTCTTCTTATTGCACCACTGTTATCTGCAGCTTCTTTTTGGTTAGGGTGTACTCTCCATAGAAATAATAGAAAAAGCCCCAAAGAGATAAGACCAATGAAATGGCTTTGTCGCCACTGAACTTCTCGTGATAGAAAAAGACAGCCAGGACTTCTGTTACGGGAAGTAAAACAGTAATGAGGATGCCACTGAACAGAGATGAAGCACAAAAGATGATACCAATTGCGCCTATGAAGTAGAGCTGCCAAATGATTGCTGTCCATGCTATTACGATGTAATACTTGGTCTCACCAAGTCCAAATTCACTTGCTTCTCTTGTGATAACCTGAAAACATTAACCATGTTTGAAAATAATGAGTAGCAGCTAATAGGTCTGCTCTCTCTCTCTCTCTCTCTCTCTCTCTCTCTCTATATATATATATATATATATATATATATATATTATTTATTTATTTATTTATTTATTGGTATCTCTTGATAGTACCTGTTTGCATAGTTCATTTAAGTAGGGACCACATTTTGAGTCTAATGGTTTTAGCATTAAAACATGATTTTTTCTCTGACATATATAGAGAGAGTAATGATTCGGTTCTCTTGGAGAACCTAGACCCACCTTCTGGAAATCATGCCTTATTGATGCATTCGACATAGTTTGTTTGATAGAAACCAAGCTTTGGATATTGTTTTTTAACATAAAAATAGGATACCTTTAAGTAATGAATTAATCTTTGGTACATTGTGAGCCCTTGATTTTTGAAGATCTTAAAAAACTACATATAAGTCAAAATCACATGATTCAATATTTGTTTTCTACTAAAATGCATGTAGATCGTGTCCATGAGGTCTGATCAACAAATAAACTCATGAATTATGAGAATTGATAGCTTCTACAAACAAACGAAACTTGAACACCTTCTGATTGGTTTGTTCTGCTTGTTTACCAGTCCTAGGTATAGATGCCCCAAGACTGTATATATATAATCATTAGAATATAAGAACAAGAAATATAGGCCTTTTCAACACTTTTTTTGCAAATCCAACCATGTGGATGTGCTTGGCATGGTGAATTTGCTAGGAATCAACCATTGGATTGTGTATTTTCTATGAAAAAATATGATTTTTGAATACTTGAATATTTATGAAAATTATGAGCCATTGATTTTAAAGCCTTAAAGAATCTCATTTATGCATCAAAATCGGATGATTCAGGAGCAGGTTCTTATAAAACCAAACATGTAGATCACATTCATATGGTTAGATTCAAGAAAAAAGAAAAAAAAAACCATAAAAATCTCAGTTCACGCATTAGTTCTCATATTTTCAGTTCTCATATTCATGGACTTTTTATTATTTTCTCTTGATTCTAACTGTACAGATGTGATCTACATGCTTGGTTTTATAAGAACCCACTCTTGAATCATCTGATTTTGATGCATAAGCGAGATTTTTTAAGGCTTTAAAATCAGTGGCTCAAAATTTTCATACATATTCAAGCATTCAAAAATTGCATTTTTCTTCTAAAATACACTATCCAATGGTTGATTCCTAGCAAATTCACCATGCCAAGCACATCCACATGGTTGGATTTGCAAAAAAAAGTGTTGAAAATGCCCATATTTCTAGTTCTCATATTTCAGTAATCATGTCCTGGTGACTATATATATATATAATCACTAGAATATGAGAATTAATGTGTGAACTGTGATTTCATAAATTTTTTGTTCTTTTCTCTTGAATCTAATTGTATGGATGCCATCTACATGATTGGTTTTATAAGAACCCGCTCTTGAATCATCCGATTTTGATGAATAAACAAGATTTTTTTAAGGCTTTAAAAGCAATAGCTTATAATCTTCATAAATGTTCAAGCATTCAAAAATAACATTTTTTCATTGAAAACACAAGATTTAATGGTTGATTCCTAGCAAATTCACCATGTCAAACACATCCACATAGTTAGATTTGCAAAAAAAGTGTTGGAAATGCCCATATTTCTAACTCTCTCTCTCTCTCTCTCTCTCTCTCTCTCTCTCTCTATATATATATATATATATATATATATATATATATATGTGTGTGTGTGTGTGTGTGTGTGTGTGTGTGTGTGTGTGTGTGTGTGTGTGTTGTGTGTGGTCTAGAGGATGTTAAATCCTTGATTTTCTTGATATGCACCAGAATAGCAGGTTGACTCGATTCATTCTCTATCCCCATGGTGCGAATTCAGGCCCATCTTGGAGATGAAAGGCCTTAGTTTCTTTCCGCCATGAAGAAGAACTAAAGAAGAGAAGGATCGTTTGAGAAACCATAACAAATGGCAAGTTTCTGATTATCTATATTTCACCTGGAAATCTTTGTTCACCAGCATACCAACTGTGCAAAAAGCAGTGGCGGTAAAGGACATCACCATTTGCGTTTCCAATACAAGCGTGTACGTTATAGTCTGCTTGGCCTTCCTATAAATCAACTCCACAAGTGGCAATATCAACCCGTACAGCAAAGCTGCTCCAAGCGTTAAAAAGAAACCCATGTAATACTTGAAATTGTTGACGTTATCTGGTCTGTCTTTGCTAGCATGGAGTCCTAACACCACTGAACCAACGGTAAGCAAGACCACTGCATTTATTGAGAAGGGATTGAACCTTTGCTTCACAATTATGAATGCAAACACTGCAGTGAAAGCCAACTGTGTAGATACCAGCATAGATGAAGTAGAAACTGGCAAGTATGACAGCCCGAACGAGTACATGAAGTCGTCAAGTCCTATCAGCATCCCCACGAAAGCTGACGCGGTAGCCTGCCTCGGTGTGATGAGCCAAATTGGAGTTCTGGACTGTTGATCAGATCGGCGCCGATGAGCGTATTTTATGAGAAGAAGCACGACCATCACCGGCCAACCTCCAGTCTGGAGCCAACTCGAAAACCATTTGCGATTTCCCCCTTTTAAGAAATAGAGCCTCTGTAACAGGGGACCTGCAGTAGAACCTACTGCTAAGCACAGACAGTTGACAAGGAGAAGTCACTTATTCATGTGTCTGCGATGAGTAACTTCTGTTGTGGGCGATTGGCCGTGTTCAACATCCATCTTTTGGTGCAGATGAATGTATGTTTGGGATGAAGAGCAGATTCTAATATAGATGATAATAATCTTTCAAAAAATAGAGAGAGAGAGATGATAATAGAATGTGCAACAAAAGAAGCAATGCTTTTTATTTCTTGCATGAGTACTATTTATATTTCAAAGAGTGCAGGGTGGTTGTAATGCAAAAATGTGATAAATTGTGGATACTTTGAAGACTGACCGGTAGTTACGTGGAATTGTCGGTGACCTCTCAACTGTTTTTGCCTCTACCTTTTTTTATTGATGTCATCCTCCAGTATCATCTCAAAATATAGTGCAGAGTAAAAGAAAATGAGTTACATTGTATCATTCTCAAAATTTCTGGTTTGAAGGTAAATCACGAAAAAGGTCGATTTGTGACCGTAAACGATGAGAGTGGGAGTTTAGAGACCATAGCCAAAAGGATTTTTCAATGCGAGAAAAAGGAGCTATCAATGAAATACCTAGGTGTCACAAATGCTAATCTATGAACGTTGGTGGAAGACAAAATACGTAGCAAAGTTGAATCATGTAAAACTAAGGTAATATCAAAAGCCGGTAATTTCATCTTGGTTGATCACGCCCTCACCACAGTAGCACAACATTTTATGGTTCTCTTCTCCATCCCTAAATTTGTTCTCAAAAAGATAAATAGGGTGCTATAAAATTTTATATGGGGGCAAAGAGGACAAAAAACTTGCAACGCCCATAAGTTGGGATGTAGTAACGTTACCAATCTCTCCCGGAGGCTTGGGGATCAAGGACCTTAGGCATTTTAATAACGCACTATTGGTAAAGCTATGGTGGTTGATAGATAACGAGGAAGGGGAGGTTGAAAGGGTTCTCAAAAACAAGGATGGGCTTCAAGGGTGTTGTACGTAGAGCTAGGTTGAGAATACAAAGTAGAGGACTGAGTTGGGTTTTTGGAAAGAGCAGCTAAAGGTTTTTGAGATTTTTATTTCGAATGTTAGGGTCAAAGTGAGAAATAGAGAAAAAACAAGGTTTTGGTAGGACATTTGGATTGGAAAGATGCAACTTCGATAGTTATAATCCTAAGGACAGTCCTTTAGGCTCAACTTATCTCCTTCTAATGTGGGTGCCGAACCAGGAGAGCAATTTTTTATCCCATATCTTTTAAGAACTTTAAAGATATAGGATTGTTTAGAGAGACTAAGTACACCTTTAATTCTATCACGACGGATATCAATTCTAAGGACATAAGTGACCTTACCAATGTCCTCCGTATCAAAATAAGAGGAAAGAAATTTTTGTCTCGTGTAGAAGACTCAAATCATTAGTTGCAAGAAGAATATGAGAACATACAAAACCAAATTTATGAACTTACTCCCACTAGCCTTAAGGCATATACACTGATCAATAATGTTTTCAGTTAATCCAAATTTCAAAATGACCTGCTTGGATTTTTTTTATACCACTGGCAAGAGGCTTGTTTGAGTCTATAGATTTATTTCTTCAATTTACAAACTAAATTGTTTGAGTTATCTACACTAAAGCGAGGAGGTTGTTTCATATATGCATCCGCTTTCAGATCCTCATTCAAGAAACTCATTTTCACATCTATTTGATACAACTCTAAATCAAAATTAGCTATTAGGGCTATGATTATTCTCAATGATTCTTTAATTGAGACAAAAGAAAATGATTAATTATAATCAATGTCTTCACTTTGAGTGAAGCCCTTTGCAATGCGCCCATCCTTGTACCTTTCCACGGACCATTTAGAGTTTGTGTTGGTCTTATAGACCCACTTACAACCAACAAGTCTAACTCCATCAGGTCGAGGTACTCGATCTCATACTTGGTTCTTTGCCATTCGTCGACAGCAGTGGCTGTGAAAATGTGAAACGGAAGTAGGTGACAACCCCCCCCCCCCTCCCACTAACTATTTACCCCCCGCCGCCTACAGCCGACCGTGGATCCATTCGACAATCGCCAGCCGATGGCAACTAGCTGTCGTTGACCCTCAACCATCCGTCGGTGGTTGCATAAGCGAAAACATAGTGGAAAGAGTGGTTTTAACCCCCTTCCACCCTTTCTTTCTTATGCTTTCGCTGCCAGCAACTTTCACCAGTGGTCGGCTCTGACAACCGTCAGTGAAAGTCAGCCTCAGATGGCCAGCTGTCATCGATCCCAGTCGTTCTTCAGTGGCTACCACAGCAAAAAATAGAAAAAATAAGAGGATAAAATAAAGATAAGAGGAGGGACAAACCAACAGAACCCTCGATGCCTACACTCACCAACAGTGACTTCCACCTACCTTGACAGAGCCATCATGACATCTGCAACAAGTCGGCAGACAGTGTGTCATCCTGCACGTCCCTCCTTATGCCATCGATTCTCAAAAATCGAATGAGAGTCTGACGAAAGAGATGAAAGCATCATCGAATCCGGTGAGCAAAGCTAGATCGTCGATGCACCCACACAAACAATGATAGTGTGGTGTGGGCTCATAACACAATGTTAGAATAAACAATGGGATATGGTTGCTTATCAAACACAACCATGGTCGATCTGATCGAACCTTCGATAGAGGTGGGTTGTCGCATTCTCCTCATCTAATCAACGCCCTAGATGAGCCCAGACCACCAAGTCAAAGGTGAGCATGACCCTAGAACCTAGAGACTCAGAAAGAAAATCCAATAACCACGTATGTGTTAGAAAAGTTTTAAAATAAAAATCTTGGTGATTTTGTTTACTACCAAAAAATGCCTTGCAAAAGTTTAGTCCCATATCTAAGAGAGAAAAGTTTTTCAAGAGGTTTAAATAGAGAGTTTGTTATCTATTCTTTACTTTGGTAATCCATGTGTCTTGGGGTGGCTTGCAGACGTTGTTGCGCATCGTGCAGGAACGGATGTGTCGTTCGCGCACACGCGTGTGTGCGCAAGGGCGCTTGAGGTGCAATGTGGCATTTTAATGGCGCACTTTGCACACTTGCAGCGGTGCGAGGTACATATGAGGCGCAAATGTCCATTTTGATTTTTTAGTTTTGAGATATATGGTCGTTTGAAAGGTTTTAATAGCATTTATATTGAGTTTATGGCGCTTTGTGGCTGTTGGACGGTTTTGAAGGCCTTTGATTGACAGTCAAAGGTGGGTGACCGTTCAAGGATTTTTTCATTCTATTTTCAAACTGTCAAGTTTATGGTCATTAATATCATTTATCTCAAAATGTTTTGGCCTAGCTAGTCTATAAATCTCTTCCTTTTCCGTCTTTTGGATCATCAGAATTTTTGACTCTCCAGTTTTCTCCTTTTTTTCTTCACGGTTTGGCTTGCAGAGTTCATGTGTGGGAGAAGTCATATGTTCTTGCAAAGCAGTGACTCTCTTGAGGTTCAAGCCTAGTTGTATCTTGGGAACTCAGTCGTAACGAAACCCTTTTTCGCATCTTCGGAATTCCTGAAGTGGGGCAATTGAAGTTCTAAAGATAGCGATCTTAAGAACATGCCTCTAGGCTTGAGATCTCTTTTCTGAAATCCATTTTATCACATGGTTGGAATAACAATTTTAGAACTTCAATATGGCCTCTGGTTCGACATCCAACTCCATCAATCTGCTCAGTCGTGACCTTGAAAAACTCGATCGATTTGATGGGTCAAACTTCAAGCTGTAGCAATCAAAGGTCTCTTTCTTGTTGTCTGAGCTGCATATCGACTATGTCCTAAAAAAAACATGTCCCACTATCGTTGTTGGAGAAGTTGAGACTGAAGAATAGAAGAAAGAGCGAGAGAAGTGGCATACTGACAACTATCGATGCAAAGGACATATCCTGAACACTTTAGCCGATTCTCTCTTTGACTTATATACTCCATTGGAGTCGGCTAGAGAGTTGTGGAATGCTCTCGAGATTAAGTACAATGCAGAAGATGTTGGTAACAAACGGTTTATCTTAGATCAGTATGTTAATTTTTCTATTGTTGATTATAAGCCTATACTTGCTCAAATTCATGAGATGCAAATTTTGTCCTATAAGATCAAAGGAGAAGGTATGTATCTTGATGATGAGTTACAAGTTGTTGTCATCATTGGGACACTACTGGATTCCTGAAAAGAATATAGGAATCACCTAAAACATAAAAATGAGAAAATCACTTTAAATGATCTTCTTAAGGACATCTGAATTAAGGAGGAGACACGTCTTCGTGACAAAAAGAATTTGAGTCCTAAAGAGGGTTATCCTAAAATGAATTTTGTTAGTAATAAGAGTGGCAAAATCATGAAAACCCAGAAAATCAAAAAGAATTTTGTGAAAGGGAAAAAGGCAACTGATAAAAAGAAAATTAGTTGTTATGTTTGTGGCAAGTTTGGCCATTTTGCTAGAGAATGCAGAGAAAGAAAAAGGATTAGTCCTAAGCCAAATGAGTCAGAGGAGAGGCTTGTCATTGTAATCTCTGAAACCTTCATAGTGGCTGCAAATAAGGACTGGTACCTGGATACTGGAAGCACTATTCATGTGGCTAACGACAGGAACTTGTTCAAGTCGTATGAAGTAGTGGGGGAGGGATGCAATCTCTTTATGGGAAACTCTTCTTCAACTAAAGTGTTGGGAAAAGGGAGTGTGAAAATTAAGTTCACCTCCGGGAAAATCCTAACACTTGAGAATGTCCACTATGCTCCAAAAGTTCAAAAAAATTTAATCTTTGCAGATCTACTGTAATGAAATAGTTTTAAAATTGTTATTGAGTCTAGGATTGTAACTGTGACCAAAGGAAAAATCTTTGTAGGAAAAGGGTTTGCCACTAGTGGTATGTTCAAGATGAGCATAAATGAAGCTACTACTTCTATTTATATGGTTGACTCCTATTTTCTTTGGCATTCATGATTAGGACATATAAATTCTCGTTGCATTCATAATATGAATAACTTTGGTCTTCTTCCTTGTCATGTTAGAATAGAACATAATCATAAGTGTGAGACATGCATTCAAACAAAGCTAATTAGACTCCCGTTTCCTAATGTAGAAAAGAATTATAAATTGCTTGAATTAGTGCATTTTGATGTGTGTACGATGGATAATGTTTTGAGCCGCGGCGACAATAGGTACTTTATTACCTTTATAGATGACTATTCAAAAATTTGTTATTTTTATTTGATGAAACATAAATCTGAAGCATTTTCAAAATTTCTCATTTATTTTGTTGAAGTACAAAATAAATTTAAAATGAATATTGTACATTTAAGAACAGATAGAAGAGGTGAATACTTAGGTGAAGAGTTTGATAAATTCTGTAGAGATAATGGTATTATTCATCAAACATCAGCTCCTAGAACTCTTGAACAAAATGGAGTAGCAGAAAGAAAAAATAGAACACTTGTAGAAATGATGAATGCTATGCTTCTTAATATGGGTTTATATTCCAATTTGTGAGAAGAGGCTATACTTACTGTTTGTCATATTTTTAACCGATTTCCTTATTCCAAATTTGAAAAATCACCTTATGAATTGTGCTTTGGTAAGAAACCTAATCTTAGTTATTTTTGTGTTTGGGTTGTTTATCATATGTTAAAATTTCAAAAAATAAAAGAAAGAAGGTTGGACCTAAAGCATTTAAATGTGCATTTGTTGGATATGCGGAACATAGTAAAGCATATAAATTTCTAGACATTGTTAATGATGTTATTGTTGAATCTAGAGATGCATCTTTCATAAAACATAAAAATGCATTTGATTCTCTTCTTGATGGCAGTCGTATTATAGTAGATGAACATTCTGTTAATGATATCATTGAATATTCTAATGATTGTGCTGCTGAACCAGAAACTGAAGTTAGGCACAGTAAACGCATTAGAAAACCAACCAATTTTGGTTTTGCCTTTTATACATTTCTAATTGAGAATGATCCTATGTCTTTTCAAGAGGCGATGTCTTCTCAAGATGTTGTCTTTTAGAGAGAAGCTATTAATGATGAAATAGAATCAATTATGTCTAATAATGTTTGGAAATTAGTGGATTTACCTATTGGTTGCAAAACTATTGGCTGCAAATGGATTTTCAAAAAGAAATTAAAAGTTGATGGTACAATTGATAAATTTAAAGCTCGTTTAGTTGCAAAAGGTTTTAAGCAAATAGAAGGTATTGATTATTTTGATACTTTTGCTCCTGTAACCAGAATATCTACTATTAGAATTTTGATTGCCATGGTTGTCATATATAAGCTTCAAATCCATTAAATGGACGTAAAAACGGCCTTTTTGAATGGAGAATTAGATGAAGAGATATATATGGAGCAACCTGAAGGTTTTGTAGTGCTAGGGCAAGAGCGCAAAGTTTGCAAACTTGAGAAATCCTTATATGGATTAAAGCGAGCCCCTAAGCAATGACATGAAAATTTTGATAGTTCTCTAGTACATAATGGTTTTAAAATTTATGATGTTGACAAATGTGTCTACATTAAAGTAGATAGTAGCTCAATTATTATTATTTGTTTATATGTTGATGATATGCTTATTTTAGGTAATAATAGTGAATGCATAAATCAAACAAAAAGATTTTTATCTTCCTTGTTTTGTATGAAAGACTTGGGTGTTGCAAATGTTCTTTTAGAAATCAAAATTGTAAAAAATAATAATGGCATTGTATTATGTCAATCACATTATATTGAGAAAATTCTTACAAAGTATGGATATCTTAATAGTTCACCAGCATGCACCCCATATGATCCAAATATGAAATTGACTCCTAATGTTGGTGCAAGTGTTCAACAATTAAAATATGTCAGTGTTGTAGGTAGCCTTATGTATGCAATAAACTGCACAAGGCCTGATATTGCTTATGCAATGAGTAAAGTGTGTAGATACACTAATAATCCTGATCATCAACACTGGAATGCAGTGAACAGGATTCTTAGATATCTTAAGCATACTTTACACTATAGAATTCACTATACTGAGTTTCCTACTATTATTGAAGGGTATAGTGATGCAAGTTGGAATACCGACTTTGAAGATTCCAAGTCTACGAGTGGTTGGGTTTTCACCCTTGGTGGAGGAGCAGTTGCATGGGGGTCTAAGAAACATACCTGTATAACTCATTCTATAATGGAATCTGAGTTTATTGTTTTGGCATATGCTTGTAGAGAAGTTGAATGGCTTAAGAATATGCTAGTGGATATTCCACTAGGTGAGAAGCCTATACCTGCTATATCAATGTTTTATGATAGCCAATTAGTTATATGTAAAGCAGGTAATATGAAATACAATGCAAAGTCTAGACATATTAGTCTAAGACACAGTTTTATAAGACAAATGATTGATGACAATATTATATCATTGAAATATGTAAAGTCATGTCAAAATTTGGTAGACCCATTTACGAAAGGCCTTTCGAGAGATGTCATCAATAAAACATCGAGGGGAATGGAAATTAAGTCAATTAAGTCATCACCTAAAGATACCCAACCTAGAGCGTTGGAGATCCCACATGCCTAGGTTCAATGAAAAACGAATTGGTGAATGACAGATATTGAGCATATTTATGTAAGCCCATTACTGATATGTGCTCATGAGCTATAACCATGTGACGGTTGAGCTAATAGCTCTTAATGAGTTTGTAGGCCTTAAGGCTAGGGTGTGTGTTACAGTACACCTAGACAAACTCACCTATGTGAGTATAGATGTGTGAGCCGCTTCTTATGAGAATTGACAATTCTCTAGAGCACTCATGAATTCAGAAAAGCACAAGGCTCTAAATGTGCCAACATGAAATCCACACAATTGAACTTTTGGAGACCTATGTATGAATGAAATCTTCGTTAACAATATAAGGAGCTAAGTTCAAGGTAAGTCCACTTAGCACCTTGGTTAATTTAGGTTTTCTTTCAATAACTGGGGGTTCAAGTCTTGCAGACACTCTCACTGATGCATAAGTTTCTATGCAAGCCAAATATATTTTAAAACTAGTGGAGGATTGTTAGAAAAGTTTTAAAATTAAAATCTTGGTGATTTTGTTTACTACCAAAAAATGCCTTAAAAAAGTTTAGTCTCATATCTAAGAGAGAAAAGTTTTTCAAGAGGTTTAAATAGAGAGTTTGTTATCTATTATTTACTTTGGTAATTCATGTGTCTTGGGGTGGCTTGCGGACGTTGTTGCGCATCGTGCAGGAACGGACGCGACATTCGCGCACACACACGCGCGTGCGTGTGTGCGCAAGAGCGCTTGAGGCGCAATGTGGTGTTTTGATGGCCCACTTCGCACGCTCGCAGAGGTGCATATGAGGCGCAAATGTCCATTTTGAGTTTTTGTTTTTGAGATATCTGGCCGTTTGAAAGGTTTTAATAGCATTTATATTGAGTTTATGACGTTTTGTGGTTGTTGGACGGTTTTGAAGGCCTTTGATTGACAGTCAAAGGTGGGTGACCGTTCAAGGACTTTTTCATCCTATTTTCAAACCGTCAAGTTTATGGCCATTAATCTCATTTATCTTAAAACGTTTTGGCCTGGCTAGTCTATAAATCTCTTCCTTTTCTGTCTTTTGGATCATCAGAATTTTTGACTCTCCAATTTTCTCCTTTCTTTCTTCACGGTTTGGCTTGCAGAGTTTATGTGTGGGAGAGGTCATTTGTTCTTGCGAAGCAGTGACTCTCTTGAGGTTCAAGCCTAGTTGTATCCTGGGAACTCAGTCGTAACAAAATCTTTTTTCGCATCTTCGGAATTCCCGAAGTGAGGCGATTGAAGTTCTAAAGATAGCAATCTTAAGAACGTGCCTCTAGGCTTGAGATCTTTTTTCTGAAATCCATTTTATCACAAGGTTGGAATAACAGTATGCTCTCATCAAGCATCAATAGAGGTCTCCTTTTATAGTGAAAGATGAGTGGGGTTACATGCATGGCATTAATGCATATTGAATGTAAATATTTCACATTCTCGTAACAGCGCCCTCCCCCCTCACTCTTATGATGTCCCTTGGTGTGTCCATGTCAAACCGGGTCACATCCAGTTAGACCCAATCCAAAAGTCCAACACATCAAACTTGAATCTTTTGCATATCAGAATTGATATAGAATTCAGAGAGTGGAAGAAGTTGAAGTCCGATACGCGCGTGGGCAAAGCAATGCTTGTGGAATTGCTGTCCTGGCAACGTTGATTTTGTCATACGTTTTCAATAACTTGTCATTTGAATCAAATGAGCAAGATAGATTACTTTGTAAATTGTATTTTCATATGGTAAATGTTGAGACCACATTATTAATAAAATAAATGTTTGCCTTAAAAAAATTGTGTAGGGCGGTAACATTTAATAACAATATGTGGAGTTGATCTTTAAAAGCATCCGCGAATTCACTCTATTTCTCGATATATATGATCATAATCTCTTTCATTCTTTTTCTTTTTCTTTTTCTTTTTCTTTGAAATAAGACAGAGTAGAAGATTTCTTTGACAATGGCCATAATTATCATTGGGACACTTGAGTTGCACTCTGGATTTGATCTCCCATTGATGTATCATTGGATCATTTACTGGAATTCTTCCTACATTTTATTTTATCTGAATATTTTTCTTTCAAAAAAATGATCAACTTTTTTACATGGATGCAGACAAGACACTGTATGGCATAGTAGAAGACTTTGAGAAAATTAGGAAGTGAAGAGACACGATTGAAATCACTAGTCTTTAAGTGTAACTACAAACACAAACTTTCATGAAAATTTTAAGACACAAAAAGGAGAGAGAAAGAGAGAGAGAGAGAGAGAGAGAGAGAGAGAGAGATGATGAATGTGTCTTTCAAGTCAAAGAGGGTGATAGATGATGAATGTATATTTTGAGTACAAAAGTAAAGGGTTTACTTTATTTTCTGTAAAAAAAAGGTCAAAAAGTGAAGGGTCTTAAAACGAGGCTGGGTGCAACATAGAACAAATTAACTAGTGAGCTTGCCCCAGTTTACCCCCGGGTACTCAAAATACAAATGTGTTAGGTAAGAATTTTTTCAAAATTAAAACAGATAAAGTAGCTAATGGGACGACCAGATTTGGTTTGGTGTTTATATATCACACTTGAATTTAACGATTACTTCATTCTAATGTAAACATTTTTAATATGAGAAAAGGCTTAAAAAACAAGGAAAGTTTGGGTCGGATGTGAAACGGCTTTAGTTAAAAATGGGTTCAGAGGGTGCATGTTTCAAGCCAGAACCAAACCCCTAGGTCCAACATGGGTGCCGACCACGTTGGGTCTAATTAGTTCGGGGTATCCAATCTTGACAACAATAAGAGGTGAGAGCTGGCACCATTAATGGAGTAACTGAATTGGATATATTTGAATCTAGCAGATTAGGCACAACTGTGCCCGTTTTTAATAGATCCATAGGTTCAGGTTGGGTCTAAAATTTAGACCCGCTTAGAAAAACATGTCAATTTTTTGGGATGGAAAATATAGACACCAACTTATTGGAATTGACTCATTTTTCATACTCGACCCGAAGAGTTCTATTCACTATGTACCAGAACCAACTCGAATGAGATACATATTCAAAGTTCAAACCCATTTGATACTCTCATTATTTGAAATGTGATTATTGCCTTTCAAAAGAAAACATGGTTATCATTAATTAGTAGATTTCTTTTATGATAACGACTTCCCAACTCTTAAAAGTTGAAACCCCTAAGAGATTTCTTTTTTTTTAATACAAGGAACAATAGTAAAAATAGTAAACCCGAGTGAGTTTTCTAGCCTGTGAAGGAAAAAAAAAAACCTAAGAGGGTTTACTTGCATTAATTAAAACAAACTCACCCATTGTTTGTTTTACTTAAGAGGGTTTACTTGCATTAAAAATCATGGCTAAGGGATCTATTGCTGCATCCGCAAGACCGATTAGATGGACATCACGCGTTGGAGGTTAGTCTGGTGGTGTTGGATTTGCTGTGTGGTGGGCAGTGTGGAAGGAACAAAAATGCACGCATCTTTAATGAGGCCTTCCCCTCCCCTGCTAGTATTTCTACTCATATACTATCAGATGTTTTCCTAATGGTGAGGAAGAAATGGGGCTTTAAAAACTGTGATTGGCTCCTAAACTCTGTTCAAAAACTTTATCCCTTCCCTTTGTATCTCCTCATGCCGATCTCTCCACGACTTGAATTAATGTTTTGTGGCTCCTCTTTATGAAGATTAATGAATCGTAAGTTTGAATTTGAATTTCAACTGGAATTGAATAATGAAATCCAAGTTTGAATTCAAATTCTATTTAGAAATTCATCGTTGATTTTTGCTTTGAAATCAAATTTCAATTTGCATGTTTAATTCAACTTTACATTTGAGTCTTTAATTTGTTTTTTATTTATTTCCCAAAGAAACCGCACCCGAAAAAAAGACCTGGCCGCGCTGGCTCAGCCTGCCATACCTACGGTCATCGTGCCAGCAACGTAAAACTCTAAGGCTAAGACCCTTGCCCCCAGGGCCTATGCTACGTGTTGGCATGCACAGACAGCTGACACTAATGAGAATCGAGCAATGACTGCCCGTCTAGCAACCAAGGCCTACCCCACTACGTAAACCCCCCTTGCGGCTTTAGCTTCAAACTTGAATTTGAAATTTTCATTTTATTTTAAATATTTAAGTTACATTTTAATTTAAATTTGATCTTTGAAGTTAAATTTGAATTTAAGTATGCAAATTGAAATTTGTTTTTTGAATTCACCTATATAATTTTCAATGATGTTCCCCACTTAGGATTCTGCTATATCAATTGTGAAGCATTGGGATTTTGAGTAGAGCCAGATTAGAGGTCATCGCACGGAGTTGTTGAATGGGCAATAATAACAATGTTGAATTGAGATGAAGGGGTGGGGGGGATTAGCTTTCGATAGAGAAGCACTTGGGCCAACACTTCACTCCACCTGCTATCTTATCTTGAATTAAAATTCATATTTGAATTTCAATTTTAATTAACATCAAAACTTGAGTTTCAATTTTAAGTTTGACTTCAAATTTGAATTTAAGAATGCAAATTGAAATTTGTCTTTTGAGTTCAACTGCATAATTCTCAACTGATGATGTTGGGCACTCAAGGCTCTATATTCGTTGCAAAGCTTTGGGGTTTTACGTGGGGCCAAAGTAGAGGTTGTCGTAGATGAGCAGTAACATTTTTCCAATTATACAAAGTGTTGGGTGGATTGACCAGCTTTTGGTAGAGCAACACTCAAACCAACATTTTACTACACATTTCATCTTGAATTCAAATTTGAATTTACATTTTAATTTTAATTAATTCGATTCCAAATTTAATTTAAAATTTGAACTTGGACTTGAATCTATAATTTGAAATAACAATTGAAGTTAAATTTTAATTTCAAATTTTGAATGAAAACACAATTTTGATTTTTTATTGATTTTTTATATTAAAAAATGCTTAAATCCTGAAGAATGAATGTGAACCCTATCTTTCATAATCGACCCAAATATATTGAGATCGATTATAATTTTGTTCAAGAAAAGGTGGCACAACGATAGCTGGTTACTCGTTTCATTCCATCAGTCACAGGTTGCTGACATCTTGACCAAACTTCTCACCAGACAGCCGTTCCATCTTCTACATCCCGAACTCGTTTTATGGCAGCTTCTCCAGCCAAGTTTGAAGGGGTTATTGACAATAAGTCTGAGGCTTATTCTGATCCTACGAAGGCTTTGGAAGAAATAGAAAGCACTAAGACTGGCGAGATTGCAGGGACGGACAAAAATTCATGAAGGGAAATCATATCTACTTATCATTTCAATAGAAGGAAAGAAGATATCCGTAGCTCATGAAAAACAGATCTTAAAATAAAGAAAGGGCAGAGAATTCAGCCAAAATCTGTAACTGAATATCGCTAAATTATTCTATTTATTGTAATGCTTAGGAAATAAGAATAGCATTAAAATCTTACGGTGGACGTAGGCACAACTGGCCGAACCACATAATTCTTCTTGTTCTTTGTTTTCTCTTTTCTACATTTTGGTTTAAAGAGATGGATTCGGAATTAATTCTCATGAAAATTAATGGTGAACAGAGGGAATAGATTCGTCTCAAATGGCCAAATGCAAAACTTGCATGGGTGGGAGACACAAGAATGGGTGCAGTTTGAATTCGAAACACCATAACTCAGGAATAAACAAGTCTGAGTTGGTGTATATCTATGTGTGGCTGCAGTGACTCCTCGTCGCCTGTACCAAATCCTCGTGTACTAGTTCTTTATTCCTTTAAATAATATTCAATGATTCCTTTCTTTCAATGAGAAAATCTAAGTACTAGAAGATCGCCGTATAATTTTTTCCTGTTTTTTTCTCCATGGACCTTCTCTAAAAGGAGATTATGATGCACGGACATTCTACCTTAACCCATTATTTTATTTTTTGAGAAGTTCTTAAAATCACACCTAAAATTTTGGTAATAATAAAAAACGAACCTAAGCTTTGACTATTGTCAAAAACGTCACTAATTTTCTGCGCTGTTAATTAAATTTACTGGGATACCCTCAATGCACTCTCTTTCTCTGTGTTCCTACGTCCATGCTTTCCCACCCATTCATTTTTAAGATGAACGACATCCAAGGTTCCACTAACGGTGTTGGTTTTTCATGAGGGAGTGCTGGTGGTCATGACTAATTATCATCATCAATATGTTGTCAATAGATTACAATCATCAACATATTGGTGATGATAATTATCATTGTCAATATGATAATATTCGTGATTGATTGAAGATGATGATTATCATCGTCAATATGTTGTCAATAGATTATAAATAATAGCATAATGATGATGATTATGGTTGCCAATATGTGGATTATTTATACTCTATTGATGATGATAATTATCATCATCAATATGTTGCCAATAGATTACAAATCATCAGCATCTTGGTGACGATAACTATCATCCTCAATATGATATTATTTGTAATCTATTCACGATGATAATTATATTGTCAATAGATTATAAATGATCACTATAATGATAACGATAAATGTAGTCATCAATACTTTGATTAGTTGTAATTTTTTTACTATGATAATTATCATCATCAATATGCCATCAATAGATTATAAATGATTAGTATAATGACATTAATAATTATGGTCACCAATATATCAATTATTTATAATCTATTGATGATGATAATTATCATCGTTAATATGTTGTTAATGGATTACAAATCGTTAGCATATTAATGACGATAATTATTATTATCAATATGTTATTATTTGTAATCTATTCATGATGACAATGATCATCGTCAATATGTTATCAATAGATTATAAGTGATTAGTATAATGATGATGATAATTATGGTCGTCAATATATCAATTTTTTGTAATCTATTGACGATGATAATTATCATAATCAATATGTTGTCAATAGATTATAAATCATCATCATATTGGCAACGATAATTATCATCGTCAATATGTTATTATTTATAATCTATTGACAATTATAATTATCATCGTCAATATGTTGTCAATAGATTATAAATGATCAACATAATGATGATGATAATTATCGTCATCAACATGTCGATTATCTGTAATCTATTGACGATGCTCATTATAGTCATCAATATATTGTCAATAGATTATAAATCATTAGCATATTGATGACGATAATTATCATCATCAATATGTTATTATTTGTAATTTATTGATGATGATAATTACTGATGTCAATATATTGTCAATAGATTACAAATGATCAGTATATTGACTATGTGAGTTATCGTTATAAATATACTAATTATTTATAATCTATTGATGATGATACTTATCGTCGTCCATATGAAAACTGGCATGCACCAAGATTTCTATAGGTTTTTTTTTATTTCATCATACGGATTCGATCTAGATGCATGATTTTATAGAACCAGGCTCTTGGATCACATTATTATGATATATAAGAAGGACCTTCTAAGGCATGAAAATCAATGGCTCAATTTTTTTGTAAACAAGCAAGCATAAAATTTCACATTTCTTGATCTGATTATGATGATCCAATATTTGGTTCCAAGCAAATGGACCACGCTAAATACATCTACAGGGTTCGTTTTGCAAAAAAAACTTATGAAAATCTCGATTCATACCAGTTTACATGTTACAGTTTTCCTTGATCCAAGGTAACTAAAATATGTAAACTGGTACACACCAAGATTTACATAGGTTTTTTATTATTTTATAAAATTTCATCATACAGATGTGATCTAGATGCGTGGTTTCATAGAAATAGACTCTTGAATCATTCGATTATGATGTATAAGAAGGATCGTCATGAACATGCAATCATATGGACCACACCGAATGCATCTGCATGGTTAGATTTGCAAAAAAATTATGAAAATATCGATTCATACAAGTTTACATGTTACAGTTTTTTTTTATCCAGGGTAACTAAAATGTGTAAACCAGTCAAATATATATGTAAATTGGTATGCACCAAGATTTTGATAGACTTTTTTTTTCTAAAATTTTATTGTATGGATGCTATCTAGATGCATGGTTTTATAAAAACATACTCTTAGATCATCTGATTATGATGTAAAAGAAGGATCTTTTAAGGCTTGAAAGTCAATGGCTAAAAATTTTCGTAAACATGCAAGCATAAAAAATCACATTTCTTGATCTGATTATGATACTTCAACAGTCGTTTCCAAGCAAATGGACCACGCCAAATGCATCTGCCGGGTTAGATTTGCAAAAAAACATATGAAAATGTCGGTTCATACAAATTGAAATGTCACAGTTTCCCTTGATCCAAGCTAACTAAAATAGGCTAACCAGTCAAATATGTAAACTGGTATGCACCAAGATTTTCATAGGTTTTTTTTATTTTTTTCTAAAATTTCACCCAATGAATGTGATCTAGATGCATGTTTTATAGAAACAGGCTCTTGGATCATCCAATTACGATGATCCAATAGTCAATTTCAAGCAAATGGACCACATTGAATGCATTTGCAGGGTTAGATATGGAAAAAAATCTATGAAAATATTGATTCATACTTGTTTACATGTTATAGTTTCCCTTGATACAGGTAACTAAAATATGTAAATCAGTCAAATATTTAAACTAGTATGCACCTAGATTTTCATAGTTTTTTTTTTATTTTTTTCTAAAATTTTACCAGACAGATGCGATCTAGATACGTGGTTTTAGAAAAACATACTCTTGGATTATCTGATTGCGTTGTATAATAAGGATCTTTTAAGGCTTGAAATTCAATTGCTCAAGATTTTTGTGAACATGCAAGCATAAAAAATCACATTTCTTGGTTCGACTATGATGATCCAATAGTCGATTCCATGCAAATAGGCCACACCAAATGCATCTGCATGGTTAGATTTGCAAAAACACCTATGAAAATCTTGGTTCATACCAGTTTACATGTTATAGTTTTCCTTGATCCAGGATAACTAAAATATATAAACTGGTATGCACCAAGATTTTTATAGTTTTTTTTTATTTTTTCTAAAATTTTATCATACAGATGCGATCTAGATGCATGGTTTTATAAAAATAGACTCTTGGATCATCCATTATGATGTATAATAAGGATCTTTTAAGGCTTGAAAATTAATGGCTTAAAATTTTCGTAAACATGCAAGCATAAAAAATCACATTTCTTGATTCGATTATGATGGTCCAATAGTCAATTCTAAGCAAATGAACCACATTGAATGCATCTGCAAGATTAGATTTGCAAAATCAATGATTTGGACCATCATCATTTATAATCTAAAATTGATGATAATTATCATCATCATTGTTATTCTAAAATTGACAAGAATTATCATTATTAATATGTTGATTAACTAGTTTAATCTAAAACTAACAATAATTATCCTTGTTAATATATCTAAAACTGATGATAAGTACCATCATCAATATTAATCTATTATCGATGATCATTACCATCGTCAACATGTTTATTAACTAGTTTAATCTAAAATTGGTGATAATTATTGTCATCAATATATCTAAAATTGATGGTAATTATCATCATCATTATTAATCTAAAATCAATGATAATTATCATTGTCTATTTGAATCTAATATGACAATAATTATTGTCACCCTTAATAAAGAACTGACGATAAATATCATTGTTGATGTTAACATTTCATTTTTTCCTAAATCTTTTCATTGGAGGGCTCCTTTCTTTTCATTTCCTCCCTTTTCTTTTCATTTTTCCTAAATTTTGTTTTTCACTCTTTCTCTCCCCACTTCTTTCTCCCTTTTTTCTTTCTTCTTTTTTTCATTCGCTCTCCTTCGGTGGGTACTCACTATTAAATAAATCATCCCCAAACTGGAACAACAATCCGCCCAATGAGACCATCCTCCTCAATGGTTGTGACTATGAGCATTGGCTCATCGCCATGGAGTTCCTAGAGAACCCGAAGCCATTCAAAGATGAGATAATCATCGCTTGCGTTAAAACCTTAGTTGTCGTTGTCAAAAGGTATTGTTTTTTCATTCTTTTTGGGCTTTCCCCTTTCGGGTTTTTTTATTTTTTGACCTAAATAAGAGACTTTTTCTTTTGATCTTGTTTTTTGTGTGAATCTTGAGGTCGATTAGCAAAGGGAAGGAGAAGAAGATGATTTACTCGGTGTGCACGACAACGTATATTGGATTTGTTATTTTTCTTTCCACAAAGTTTGGAGTTATGAGCAAAAATGCCATGGTAATTTTTTTTCAATGCTAGCACACATGTATAAAGAACATCAGAGTTGTAGTTTATGAGAAAATAGATAAAAAAAACCTTTTGCTATCTCTTTAGTGTTATATCGATGCATTCTTTCTAGAATATTTGGTTTCTACTGCATCATTCTTGTACATAGGGTATTATACTGGTGTCACTTGTTATTTTGTCAAATTTATTCATTGTTTAAGACTGAAGTTCCTCTTTTATGTGTTTTTAGTTTTGCAAGGCATTGGAATCCTTGCATCGTTACTATGAAGAACTAGAGATCATCAACCATTCTATTAAAGTTGGTGAACACATTTTGCCTGTTGAGAAAAAAGAGGAACTCAGATTTCATAAGTTTCCTACTTCAAATTTCTTTATTTTTAACATCATTTTTTTTTATTAATGACTTGGGAGATGAATTAGGCTAGGCAATTTAAAGTACCATTTATGCTCTAGTTGTTTGCCTCTAATCTTTTGTAGGGACTAATTACATTTCTCTCTTGCTCATGGTTGTATTTGATGGGCTAGGCAATAATTAATTTTTATTTTGAACTATTCTGTAATAGTAAAGTTTGAAGTGTTATATTTTTTTGTAATAATTAAAGTGTCCTATAATAATCGAAAAGTAGTTTATGTAAGAATAGGGAAATTCACACGATTTCATATGAATTTTCCAAGAATTGACCGACTTTCTATATAACTATGCAAAATTTCTATAAAAATTGCATGATTTCATGCACATTTCCTTATAATTGAGTAAATTTTCATCAAACTATGCAGAAGTTCTTTGCAAATTCGCATGATTTTATGAGATTTTCTTTCTAATTGTGAAAATTTTTATCAAAATATGTGAAAGTTCTATACAAATTTTCATGATTACATGCAATTTTTCTTCTAATTAAGCGAATTTTTATCAAACTATGTGAAAGTTTTATGCAAATTTGCATGATTCTATGCGATTTTTCTTCTAATTGAGCAAATTTTTATCAAACTATGTTGAAGTTCTATGCAAATTCGCATAGTTTTATATGATTTTTCTTCTAATTGTATGAATTTTCATCAAACTATGCAGAAGTTTAATGAAAAGTTGTATGATTTCATGCAAATTTTCTTCTAATTTAACAAATTTTCATTAAACTATGTGAAAGTTGTATGCAAATTTGCACAATTTCATGCAAAAATAGTACCACTAAAAATATAATTTTTTTAACAAAAGACTTTTGCCGATGATATTTATCGTTGACTATATCAAAGTTAATAGCGGCGATATTTATCGTCGGTTTGCTTAATATAACCAACAATATTTATCATTGGCTATTTAAACATATATGACTTTTCAATATATATATATATATATATATATACGATAGATAATTATTGTCGAGTTAAATCTATACGTGATGATATTTATTGTTGGCTTAAAATAAAACAGTATACGATATTTATTGTCGGATATTTTTGACATATATATTTTTTAATATAAATATGATAATATTTATCGTTAAATTTAATTACTATAACCAACAATATTTATTGTCAGCTATTTGAACATATATGATTTTTCAATATATTTACAATGATAATTATTGTAGACTTTTATTATATAAGTGACAATATTTATCATCATCTTTGAACAATATGGGCGATGATATTTATCCTCCATTTTAATTAGTACAGTCGATGATAAATATTGTCGCCTTTAATTACTATTACCAATGACATTCTAGAGTCGTTCATTTTATATTGACTATATCATATCGTCAAATTTATCTTTAGATACACTATAATATATATATAAATATCATCAAAATAGTAATATAAACGATCATAAGAGGCTGATGATGCAGGCGATGATATTTATCAACGTTTATGTTATTGGCTACCATAAATCATATATTGTCGACAATAAATATCATCGACAATGACTTGTTTTCTTGTAGTGGAACAACCTGTTGGTCAGTTTTACACGTAACATAGGAGTTGCGAGTGTCGATTGAGTTACGACCAACCTTGTTTTTGTTGTGCGCTCTAACTTTGTGTGGTTTAGATCTATGTGTCATCATCGAAAGGATACATTTTGTTTTTTCTTTCTATATTTGATATGAGGGAATTAAGCCCCCCTCCTTCTAGAGAACAGTTATACAAGCACCTAGATACCAGTGGATTTTGAAGTTTCAATGTCAATATCCCAACACATGCTGACCTTTAACTGCTCCACAAGGGGTGCCCCTGGTATGATTCATGAATAGTGATAATGAGCTCGAGCTTGAAAAATCAAATAAGGCACGGATGTTTTTGTGTATTGTCTGTATGACTATGACGAGGAGTGGTTATGCGTTCTTTCCTTTTAAGAGGGGACAGCCACTACGTTACGTGGTGTTGCTTATCATCGTCTATAAATGCAGTGGTGTTTCTTATCATCGGCTCGGCAATAACGGTAGTCCATGATAGTAAAGACAGACCGGAGAACGTCTCCGATTTCAAGTACTACTTGGGTTATTTTCTGACAATTGGAACAGCTGTGCTGACTGGGTTGATATTGCAGCTTGCAGAGTTGATTTATATCAAGGCCAAAAGGATTCACATATACGTTTGTATTGGAAATGCAAACGGTGATCTCACTTACCGCTACTGTTTTCAGAACCGATGGTATGGTGGTCAACAAAGACTTTCAGGTAACGTATGGATCTATTCGGGGTAGGAGTGTACAAAGATTTTCAAGAGTTTTTTGTTTTTTTTATCTTAATACTACTATGCCGGTGTGATCTACATGCTTGGTTAATTTTACTTTTTTTTTTTTAATGAAAGGATAACTCATTAAGGTATTAGAAATATATGTACTGGAACAGGTAGCGAGTAGTCACCAAAGTTCCAAATACATGTCATGAAAAACAGCAGAAAAAACACCAAAAAAAGGATAAAAAAACAGAGACTAGCTGCCAGCCATCAATGACCGTCGTTCACCAACCCAATTGATGTCAGTTTCAGGCCATTTGATCATTAGGCGCTCTTATAATAGGCATCTAATGGTCTGGATGTCTGTGATCCTCTGAAAATTCTGTTACTCCTCTTCGTCCACAGTCCACGTTACAAGAACCCAACAATGCCATACAAAAATCCATTTAAAACCCATTCTCCCGATCTCATCCACGACAATCAGACTTCTAAGGGGGTGTTTGGACCTCATGGAAGGCCCTTGTCCCTCCACTGTGATACTAAAAATGTGATGGACACAAGGTTTGAAAATCAATAGTTTAGAAATTTGGTGGATCTTTTCAAGCCTCGAAAACTTTTTTTTTTGTCAAAAAAATATGATTCCATTATTCGTTTCTAACAATTGGACCACATTAAACACATTTGCAAGGTTGGATTTGCCAAGAAGAACCCGAATTAAAAATACTCCGTCCACATGAAAGTTCATATATTTGTAGTTCACACAGTCTATATATGTCTATCAACCTGACCATTCTCTTTTTTCTTTCTTAGATCCCTATGGTAGGACCATGGCTTAGATCTTTGACAAGGTTTTAGAGTGTGATATATATATATATATATATACAAAATGAGCACCGTGATAAATGGAATATAATATTGGATTTTCGGTGTTTTTTTGGAAATTCAGACCCCATCTGACTTGGGTTCTGACTAAGATCTGAAATTTCAATATAAAATAAAATAAAATATATTATTTTAATGGGTATGGTTCGTTTTTGGTTCATGTAGTCTTTGTAGAATTCAGATATGGCTTATCTTATAGTGGGTTTGATTGGTTTTGGGGTCTGGACCCAGTACCACCATCTCAAATCAAATCTGGGTTTGGTCCCCGCTTGTGTCTGAACCAAACCCTTGGTGTGCATGATCGACTATGAGCAACTTGGGTGGCACACTCCAAGTACTGGTCCGACACGGTTTGAAGATTTTTTGGTTGGGTAAGATGCGATATTATGCCTAAAATGGAATCTGGTGTGTTGGCATCCGAACGTGTGGGAATGGTCTGGAAACAAGGTAAAGGAAAAAAAATTAAAAAATTTATAAAAGCATGCCTAAGTTTTAACGTAATTATTAAAACAAGCCTATGTTTTGAAACTTTGCAAATGCAACCTCATTAGTGAAACAATTCTCAATGCCCTCCTCCTTCAACTACAAGTGGCTTACCGTAGTCAAACCATGGTTATGCCTAACAAAATGTTCAGATTATCCTCCTCCCTTTTTACCATTTTGTTTCTTACTGAACCCCAAAATTCAGCCTCGTTCTTCCCCACCAGCCACCGCCTGATCGACGCCAGACCTATTCTCGACGCATTTGAATCACCCTCACCAGTGTGTCGTTGGGAATCCCCACAACATGGTGACTCTCTCTCTCTCTCTCTCTCTCTCTCTCTCTCTCTCTCTCTCTCTCTCTCTCAGAGAGGAAGACCTCAGGGAACCAAATTCGGTACAACTGTTTACAACCTGATCTAAGACCGAGACCCTCCCCTGCTCTTCCCTGAAAACCCTGAACCCCGACGCCGCTGCCTACCCCCTTCTCGCCAGAGCTCCCTGACCCCTAGCTGGGATCTCTGCTCGTCGGAGGCCTGTCCCCCTCAGAACCGAATTAGGCCCCATCAAGAGGAAATCGACGGTGACTCAAGGGCGAGCTCCCGGCAGTGGCCGGATATTTGAGAAAAACAACTTGAAAAGCTCCCTTCTCTCGCTGTAGGCTGCCATTGGCAGGATTCCGTCGTGGTGCTGCAGTCCGGTCAACCCCTCGATCAAGAATGGCGTCCGCATCCTCTTGGTCGAGCCCTATTAAGATGATGGGGATGCTTTTTCAAGGGAGCTCCCGATGATTGGTTTTCGAGCAAGTTCTGAGCACCAGAGATCATCTAAACCCATCTCTTCCTTTTTCTACCGTCCATCCCCCACCATCCTCTGCATTCCACTATCGTTTTCCAACATCGATGACCAGCTCGAATCCTGAAGTAGGATTTCTTCTTCTGGTTAGGGCACCAACCTCCGCCCCCTATTAGACGGTCATTCACCCTCTTCCCCTCTGGTTTGGCCGGCGACCGGTCCCTCTTGCCGTCCGGCATCTCTTTCTCTCTATCGGCCCTCTCTCAAAACCCCAAATCCATTCTTCTTTTCATTCCCAGTCCGTGCAGTCTCTGTCGGTTGCCCTACGTGGGACGCTATGCGGTTTATCACAATGAAGGGGGCCTTCAGTTCATTGGGATATCCAGGAACATCTCCGCCAGCAGCTCAGCTCACCTGAAATCCGTTCCTCACCTCTTCGGTTCAGAAGTAGTTGGCAATCCGACTGCAAGTCTGCAACAGCCAGGCTTCAGTTTCTGGCTTCCGGCGGCCGTCTAGGTCCATGTCTGACGAATTTCCAGCGGCAGGCTCGAACGTAGGTTGCCCTAGCTTGTGCTGCATTCTCTGGTCGTGCAGATCACCGTCGGAGTCCCCGACTCTCGCAGGTGTGCCTCTATCTAGTTCATTTCTTTTTTCAGAGTTTCTTAGGCTCCTTCATCGGTGCTTTTCGTCGTTTGGTTATGCGCCTCTCGTCTCGCTGTTTTTTGGGGCTTTTTCCCGATCTCCCATTGAGGGTCAACCTGCGAGCCCTACATTTCACTAAGGAAGATATGAATGACTGAGGTGCAGCCTTTGTGCTTCGCCGATGGGGATTAGATGTTGTCTTCCCTTTCAGACTCAATCGTTGGTTCTTCTCTAAGCTTTCGGAGTCCCTCCGATCATGCCTAGATGTGGGCTCTTTTCGTATTTCGGGCATTAGGTTTTTCCTGCGAGCTATTAGACGGGAGCCTCTCGAAGCGTTCTCTATTAAGGCTTTGCTTGTTTCTCCTTTCTTCATTTGTGAGCTTACAGAATGGGTTGTTGATCGAGGATGGCAGTAGGTCTCATCTACTTGGCAAAGCTCCTTTCATGTTGTTCGCTATAGATCTCAGTTGAGTCATGTCAGGCCCGGGGGATTGGTGGTGTGCTAATTGTTTTTCTCTGAACTTTCACAAGTGTTATGATTGTCATAAGTGCGATTTATCTTTTCTCTCTCGTCGGCACCCAGTCTGGAAGCGAAGACGATCTAAACCCTTATATTCCCATTCGTCGAGGCTGAATCTAGTCTCTAAAGATTTTTCTGGGTTGGAGCATCATCCTGCAAGTCGAAATCCTGATCAGCCTCCCCAGAAATTATCCTTCTCGTCATGGGTGCAGATTGGCAATCTTCATAACCCAGCGAATTCATTCAATGTTGTTAAGATTGGGTCTATCTGGGTCCCAGTCCGGCCGCTATACTTTGGGCTTTCTTTTCCGTCTATTGCTCCAGCTATGTTAGCCTCATTGTCAACATTTGATGGGATCTCCCAACAGTTGCAAGTTCTGCCAGGGGTGGGCCCCAAAAAATTTGGCTCTACCATCAATGCTTACTCTCTTAGAGATTTGCCGCTCACTATTTCTAATGCATGGAGCTCGAGGTCTTATTCCTTTTGTGGTAATTCTCGTGGTGGACTGGTGGCGTGGTTAGGTAGGCATGCTCGTGGAAAGTAGAAAAAAAATTTGTCATCCTTGCCATCGCAAAATCTGTCAAGGGTGGGCCCACAAAAATTTAACCATGATAGCAATGCTTTCTCTAATGGAGTTCAGTCGTTAACTATTTGTCAAGCTCGGGGACTGGTATCTGCTTCTGTTTGTACCAATTCTCATTTTAGCTTGGAGGCGCGGTTGGACAGGCTTGCGCGTGATGGACAAAGGAAGAATCTACAATTGCCCCTTATTATTTTTCCCTCCAGACGCTCTGACTATCAGTTTATCAATCTTATTGTGTTTAATGTTAGAACCAACCTGGCAATCAGATACATGGTGCTTGGCTCCTCGGTTTCACGTCCTCTCCCTGTATTGCATTATGTCTCTGAGGTTTTTTCTTCTACCAAATCTTTTGGTCTTCTGCCAAACGGGGTCTCATCCAGTAGTCCAACACAGGGTCAGGGTAGCCACCTGCTTATGCCTTTGCTTCAGTAGCATCTTAGTCCACAACCCCTCGGTGTCATGGTTGTCGATGCAACTAAGTTACTGAATATCTCTCTCTCTCTCCCCTTTGCAGCTGCAAGCTATAGCTGTTGATATGGATTCTATGATTTCAACTATTCCTGTGATTATTGAGGACCCTCTCTGCCACTCTGGTGGAGCAGACTGCGAGCAGTTGGGCATTTTCGATGGTCACTTGAGGTCGTTTGTCTGTGCTGGTGGTTAGCGAAGAATAAGGAGACCTTCGTCAATTGTTTTGGCTACCGATGCTAGGTCCCCAAGAAGGTCATCTTGGTGCCACCAACCCCGGGTTTTTTCAGATTTTGTTCCATGAAGACTGTTTGTTGGAATGCTAGGGGCTTAAATTATCCCACTAAATGCCTGTTTCTGGCTAATTCGGTTAGGGAGCAAAAGTTCGACCTTCTTGCTTTATGTGAAACTAAAATGGAGGTCATCCCACTCGTGGCCATGTGTAGCATCTGGCAGGGAGCTGACTATTTTTTTAAGCCAGCGATAAATCATGCAGGAGGTATCCTTATCTTGGGAAAGCAATCATTAAATTTATCTCAGCTGGATGTGGATCTTTTCTCTCTGTCTGTTGCTTTCAATTTGCAGGCATTTGATAGAAGGGTAGTGATTTATATTGTTTACGACCCTAATCTCGCCGTCATGAGGCCCGCTTTTTGGGATGATTTGGATAGGGTTGTCATTTTCAGTACGGATTGTCACCTTCTTATAGGGGATTTCAATTGTTTGTTATCTATCCATGACTCTAATAACCTTGTAATTCCCAATCCCTCTATGCGAGATTTTCAAGACTTTTTTCATCGACATTTTTTCTATCCTATTCTTTTAACCGGAGAGCGCTTCTCTTGGTCAAATATGCGGTCTCGTCCGTGTTGTAGGGTCCTTGATTGGGTCTTTGTCACCCCTAATTTATTGGACCTCATTTCTGACGTTAAGTGTGTGATGTTTGCTCCCTCTATCTTGGATCATGGGCAGATCATCACTCATTGGGGGGATGACTTTCAACCCACCAAGAGCTTTGCGTTTGAAGAATGGTGGCTTCAAGAGCCAGATTTTCTCTCGGTTATTGCTAATTCTTGGAACAAACTTGTTGATGAGCATTGGGTCGCGCTCCGGGTTCAAAATAAGCTTTCTTGTTTAGCTAAGGATATCAAAGCTTGGCTTCATAGTCGTAAGGTGGAGAAATTTCAGCAAATGGTCGCATGGGATTAAGAGATTTTTGCGTTGTATCAGTCTATGTCTTCTCCTGACTCTCTATCTAATTTGCAACTTCTCATTCTCCAGGCCACGTCTTTAGAATTAACTATGCTCTTGAAAAGCTGAAGGGTCAAAGAGGAAATTCGTTGGAAGCAGAGGTCTAGGGTGAAATGGTTTGCGGCTAGTGATGGCAACACTAAATTTTTTCACTCATATGCTTCCCATCGTCATAAGAGGAAGGTTGTTCCTTCTATCTCCATTGAGGGTGTTTCTTATCTCAATCATCACGTTAATCCGGTTGTCTCGCTATACTTTAAGGACTTATATTCTGCTTCGTTAACTGCGAAGGCTGTCTTTGGTAATATCCTAGTTGGGTCAATTCAGCCTGAGCAAGTCAGATATATGCAAAAGAGGTTCTCTGACGATGAGATCTTTAGGGCCATTAAGAATCTGTCGGGTTGGAAAGCGCCTGGCATTGACGGGTTTCATGTCAACTTTTTTAGAATCTTTTGGGACTGTTAAATCAGACGTGGTGAGCATGTTTGATGAGTTTCATCGTAATTCTAGACTGCCTTATCATTTTCATGTTGCTACTATTTCGCTCATTTTGAAAGATGATGAGGCCACTGATATTTCACGATTCTGCCCAATCTCGATTATGAATGCTCTCTATCGGACCTTTGTCAAGGTTTTGGCGAATAAGCTGAAATCGGTGGCTAACCAGATTTTTTCAGACTCTCAGTTTGCCTTTATCCGTAATAAGAGGGTCCAACACTCGTTTATCATGGCGTCCGAGGTTGTTCATTCCTTGCAGCATAGCGGTCAACCTTACTTTGTCCTTAAATTAGACTTTCATAAAGCTTTTGACTATGTTCATTGGTCATTCTTATTTCAAATGTTAGCAGATTTTGGTATTGGTCGTCGTTTTTCTGGTTGGGTGAGGAAGATGGTCTCAAATGCCCAGGTCATGTTAAATATCAATGGTGTTAGACGAAACCGGTTCAAGCTGGGGCGGGGTTTGCGGCAAAGGTGCTCCCTATTGCCTTTGTTGTTCAATGTAGTTGTTGAGGGTCTTGTGGTCTTGCTTAAGTGGGCTGTTGTATCGGGTTTTATTGATCCTTTGCAAGTTTCTGACTTTTTGGGTCATATTCTTACTTATGCTATTGATATAATCATTTTTTGTCGTGCAAATGTTCAACAAATGCTTAGGTTCAAGCTTATCATTCAGTTCTTTCTCTCCCTATCAGGGCTTTCTCTAAATGAGACCAAATGCTCTATTATCATGTTCAATGTTAATGCCAATATGCTTGCAGCTGGAAAGAGAATTTTTAATTACACTATTTTTGACTTGCCTATTATGTACTGGGCTTGCCGTTATAAGTGAAGCACCTCTCTTCTGCTGCTTGGGCTCCGACGCTTCAAAAAGTGAAGCGCAAATTGCTTTCGTGGCAGTCGTCTTATCTTTCCATCGCTGACCGTCTAACCTTAGTCAGACATGTTCTTTCAACTATTGCAGAATTTTTTATGTCTATATTTGTGATGTCTGTGAGAGTAGAGAAGCAGCTAGCGCGCTTACTGGCAGGTTTTCTATAGTCTGGGTGTCAACTCAAGGGTAAGCATCACTTGATTGGTTGGCGTTTGATGGTCTTACATCGGCGTATGGCTGGTTTAGGCATTTCTGCTCCCAGACTGCGAAGCATTGTTCTTGTCGCCAAGCAATGTTGGTTGGCCCACCAACCGGATAACCCTTGTGTTAGTTTGCTTCTTGCTAAATATGGGGCTCCAACTCTTATCCCGGTTCGTCTGGAAACCCAGGGTTTGGCGCTCTCGCACTTGCGTAAATCGTGGTTGAGGTCTTTAGCCTGTTTTAGAGACCATTTTGAGAACTTCGAAAATTTTGGTCAGTGATTGCAGTGGGCGTTGGCGCCAAGCGGAGAGTTTCATGTGTGGTAATGTTGAATTACTCTCTCTCTCTCTCGTTGATGCATCTGATTATGTTTCTATCTACATATCGTCTATTAGGTGCTTCAAAACGAGTATCGATTGCTCTTACATCCATTTTCTTTGTTTTGGTTTATATTGATTTTAGTTTTTCCTTATTATTGCTTTTCAGAAGATTGGGGGCTTAAAAACGAGGGATTTATGCAAGTTATGGAAAATGGTAGTTATCAGTATGCTACGTTTTTATTAATCATGAGCTGCTAGATAATTTCAAATGAAGAATATGATCATATTGAATGCCTTGAAGGGATGCACTTAAGATTTATGGTTTTCTTTTTGAAGTTGGGAAGAAAAAGAGGAAGCTTGGAATTCGGAGATGGTAGCAATTGAGAGAGAGAGAGAGAGAGAGAGAGATTCTGACTAAACTTCTGTGAGGGCGATTGATCAGCGGCAAGAGACCAGGTTTGGCATCCTCTGGTGGTGACCGGTTGCAAAGCAAACCAATTTTTCAGGTTTTGATACGAAAAGCGAAATGGCAAAAAGGAAAAAAGAGGGGTAATATGGTCGTTTGGTTAAGGTTAACCGTGGTAAACCAGCTCCAGTTTAAGGAAGCATGTGTTTGAGAATAATTTCTCTATCCAAAGGAGATTTATAAATTTTTAAAAGTGAGGCATGTTTTGGTAATTAGTTAAAAAATAAACGCGTTCTTTGTAAATTTTTCAAAAAAAAAATGTTTGGATATAAAGTTGCACTCTCTTTTTCTTTTTTCGAGTGTTGGGAATCGATCCCCGCCCCCTGGCTAGACGCAATAGGCGTCCTGCTAGGCTGCTACTGCGTCTCCTAGCTCTTGGTTGCTTCAAAAAGGCAAAAGGTTGTAACAATACTTTGTTCTTATTGCGGGTTACATCATACTGAGTTAGCAGCATGGGTCTTGTGGGGACAGTACGGACGTTCTGGACAACACCAGGCCAGGATTCAAAAGGGGCAAACATGTTTGTTTTGATCACAGGTTACAGTAGTAAAAGTTTTATTCATACATTCTCAAGCATTAACTTTCTCATGTTTGCTTTTTAGTTGTGAATTTAAGTTGGGTAAAAATTTATCATGTAAGAATGTATCATGTCATTACTTTAACACATTTACTGCTAACCATTAATGCTTGTTAAAGTTTTATATAACTTGTAAAACTTTCACAAGTTTTAAGGCTTCAACATTCACAGATGAGAATCACATTCACGGGTTGCATGTTTTCAATGCTCCTCTGAAAGTTCTAAACTGTAATTCAGAATTACAAGAAACCTATGAAAGTTATAGAATCACAGGTTGCAAACCTTATTTTAACCACCCTTATGAATGGTCATTTTGGTTGGTCAAAGTTTGACCTAGGCTTGAAATAGGGTTCTTGGCCATATTCGATTAAGATCACAAGGCATTGTTCTTTGGCTGGGTTAGGCTTTTGTTTGGCTAGGTTTGCTAGGTCTTTTAGGCTAGGCTTTACCTAGGATTAGTGCTTGAATCTGACTTGTTTTTTCTAACCTACTTTGATCTACAATCTAACATTTGCTACGGTTGGACATAGTTGGGATTTGATTCTTTAACCTAGTTTAAATGAGTTCAAGCCAATTTGATGGGGGTTTGACCTAACCTAATAAGGATTTTAACCCAACTTTATTTGGTTTCCACAAATTTTGACCAGATTTTTAATTAGATTTTACTCATTTTCATCAGTTTTGCCTACTTTTGACTTTACTTTGGCCTAATTTGGAACTGTTTGGGGTTTGACCCAGTCTTCACTTGGTTCAAACAGTATATTTTGGCCAAGACTTGACTTGATCAAATGTAAGGTCCAAATCAAATGTGCGCTCCTCAAGAAGGTGTTTTCAGAAGTTTAAGGATTTTTTTCAAATAATTTTTGGTAAAATTTGAGGTGTGAGCACCCCCAAGATAAAGTCAGTTTATCCAGGATGTGGATTAGGTCAAGGGTATCCCAAGGTCCCTCTGATGTTGTTCATTCAAGCAATAAACGGCATCCATCCAGCATGGATTGATGGCTCATGTTCCAAATGGCCCCACAAAAAACCCTTTCATAGCATTAATGCCTTAGATGATGGGCATCAAAGCATCTAAAATTAGGGGTGGGCATCAACGCATCTAAAATTAGGGGTGGGCATCGGGCCGGCCCGGGCCCCTTTAGAGATTGGTCAGCCGGGCTTTAAGTATAATTTAATTTATTTATTTATTTATTGAAAAATAGGATACGATGGCACATGGAATTTTTAAATTTTTTAATTAATAAAATTTAATTTTTGATATTTTAATATTAAAAATAAGTTGTTAAAAAAATACTAAAATCTATTAAAAATATCAAAAAAAATAGCAGTTTGTGTTTGTGTTTGTGTTTGTGTTTGTGTTCTTGTCCACTCGTGTCATAAGGGATACACCACAAAAATGGCGTGTCATTGTCAAATAGCTCATATATGCACGTCTCTTTTTAAAGAATAGTATATTCACAAAATCATTCTTCCACTAAGTGGCTTCCCTTCCATTTTTCAAAAATCATTCCTACCATGGCAAAATCATCATTAAGGGTTTCAGATCATGTGAAATAGCTCATATATGCACGTCTCTTCTTAAAGTATAATATATTCACAAAATCATTCTTCCACTAAGTGGCTTCCCTTCCATTTTTCAAAAATCATTCGCATGACAAAACCATCATTAAGGGTTTCAGAGCATGTCATTTGTCAAATGAGGGTTACCCTCATCTGACAATCCTGACCGTCTATACTACATTTACGATGATGACGCGTGGCAGCCATTTTTCCGCCCAAAGCATAACCCAGAGAGAGAGAGAGAGTAACGGTGTTGCGCCGTTACATTTTGAACATAAAAAAACTGAAAAAAGTTGAAAAAAAAATGAAATCGAAACTTTCCTCTCTCTCTCAACGCCATTTCTCTGCAAATCTTACCGTTGTCACTCTTGAGTTTTAACCACTTGCTATATGTGGTTGATTGTCTTGATGATGGCCACAAACTCTTCGACCAAATGCCATAACTACAGTATTTGTGTGGGATTCCCTTATATCTGGGTACGTTGAGCAAGGCCAGTATGAGAATGCAATGTTTCTCTCCCCCCAAATGGATGAGAAGGGTGTTATTCTCATACGAGAGAGAGAGAGAGAGAGAGAGAGAGAGATTCTTCCCCATCGAACCACCGCAAGATTTGCAGAGAAATGTGGTTGAGAGAGTGGAAAGTTTCGATTTTCTTCCTTTTTACTATCTTCAGCTTTTTTTTTTTTTTTGAAGTTTCAAAATGTAACGGCACAACACCGTTACTCCGTCTGGGTTATGGTTTGGGCAGGAGAATGGCTGCCACACGTCATCATCGTAAAGGTGGTATGGACAGTCAGGATTTTAAGATGGGGATAACCCGCATTTGACAAATGACCTGATCTGAACCCATCATTAAGGTAGCTTGTGGTCACAAGAAGAGTACTATTCTTTTTCTTTCATAGCAGAGCTGGGGGAATTAATGCCCCCTCCCTCTCGGACAGTTATGCAACCTCCTACATACCAGTGAGTTTTGAAGTATCGTCCATATGATATGATAGGCAAGATTATGAAAAAAAACTTTTTTATTACTCCACATAATATATGAGAAGATACTAAATGATGACATGACATCTATCTTCTTTTTTTATTGACAAAAACATCTATCTAATTAATTCACCATTGCCACCACCATGCTTCACAACCCTACAAAATCTAACAGATGCTGTTCATGACAAGTGCAAAAACAACTGGCTTCTGCTTGTAAACTGCCTGTGCTTAGCAGTGGATTCTACTGCAGCCCCTCTGATACAGAGTCTCTACTTCTTAAAAAGGAGGAAGCCGTCTATGGCTTCGAGTTGGCTACTGACCTCAGGCTGGAAGATGATGCTCTTGCTTTCTGCTCATACCATTCACTGTAAAGGGTATTTTTATTAATTTTATGTGTAAATGGCTCTCTCTCTCTCTCTCTCTCTCTCTCTCTCTCTCTCTCTCTCTCTCTCTCTCTCTCTCTCCAACGAAAAACCTGGAAAATGTTTTGATAAGTGCAAGACTTCCTTTAATCATTCGTCAAACCACTTGTCCAAGAGAATCAGGTGCCGACTCCAATTGGGAACATGTGCTTTCTGGATTGGTGGAGAACAATGCTTTTCATTGTGACCATGATCACAGTGACACGAGCTGCATAAGTTCCATGTGACATGAGATTATGTATTTCCCCAACTCAAAAAGGGTCGCATTCATTACTTTGTTGTTTAATACCCGCCTACGACCCTTCACATGCAAAGAGTGTCACCTTTTTTATGTTACATTGCGCCCACGACCATCTTCCCTATATGAGAAATGGAAATTGATGCTCATCACAGAACTAAAATGCTATTGCTTCTTTTCACACTCATCGTCTCTATCTGAGGCATAGCACCAAAAAAAATGGAAGTTGAACACAACCAGTTGCCCACACCAGAAGCTACTCATCAAAGACGCAACAAGAACTGGCTTCTCCTTGTAAACTCTCTGTGTTTAGCAGTGGGTTCTACTGGAGGCCCTCTACTGCAGAGGCTCTACTACTTCAAAGGGGGAAATCGCCGATGGTTTTCGAGCTGGCTCCAGACCGGAGGTTGGCCGATGATGCTCGTGCTTCTGCTCAT
Organism: Nuphar pumila; assembly: GCF_984573655.1. Taxonomy (NCBI): domain Eukaryota; kingdom Viridiplantae; phylum Streptophyta; class Magnoliopsida; order Nymphaeales; family Nymphaeaceae; genus Nuphar; species Nuphar pumila. The sequence goes on from NC_143262.1 coordinate 7,240,359, forward strand.
ATCATATGCTCATCGGCGCCGAACTCTGCACTGCAGAACTCCAATCTGCGTCATCACACCGAGGCTAGCCGTGGCTTCCGCTTGCGTCGGTGTGATAACCGGACTTGCCAACTTCTTGTACTCGTTCGGGCTCTCATACTTGCCAGTTTCGACTTCATCTCTCCTGTTATCCACACAGTTGGCTTTCACTTCAGTGTTCGCATTCGTACTTGTGAGGAACAAGTTCAATCCCTTCTCTATAAATGCGGTGGTGCTGCTTATCATTGGCTCGGCAATGTTGGGAGTCCATGCTAGCAAAGACAGACCACAGAATGTCTCTGATTCCGAGTACTACTTGGGTTTCTTTCTGACAATTGGAGCAGCTGTGCTGACTGGGTTGATACTGCCTCTTGCAGAGTTGATTTATATCAAGGCCAAAAGGAATGTAACATATACGTTTGTATTGGAAATGCAAACGGTGATGTCGATTACCGCTACTGTTTTCTGCACCGTTGCTATGGTGGTCAACAAAGACTTTCAGGTAAACTATGGATCGATTCGGGGCGGGCGTGAACAAAGGTTTTCAAGGAGGTTTTTTGTTCGGTTTTTTGGCTTTTTAATATAACTATGATGGTGTAATATACAAACATGGTTTTATAGGAAACAGCTCTTAGATCGTCTGATAACAGCATATGAGCAGGTTTTTTAGGGTTTGAAAATCAATATTTTAGTGCTTTAAAAAATACGTATAAATATCAAAAATTCCTAATTTAAAATATGTTGCTTATTAAATAAATGATAAAAATCCAGTATGTAGAGTTAGATTGACAAAAAACTTGATTGTTAGGGACGCCACCTGATCATCATTAGTTATAGATTTTGCACTTTCTTTAGGTTTCAGGGTTTCCCTTTCTTTCTTTCTTTCTTTATATATATATATATATATATATATATATATATATATATATATATATATATATATATATATATTGGTAATGATAAGATGCTCGAGTACCTACTCTCACCTAATAAAAACTTTAGATTTTCAAATTTCTTAAACCATTTTTGTTGATCAGACCCTAAAGATATAATCTGTAAGCATTATTTAATAGAAAACATGTTTTGGATCATGTGATTATAGCATACATGCATGTCTTTTAAGACCTTTTAAAATCAATGGCTTACAATATATCAAAATTTTATGACTTAAAAAATTATATTTTTGTATCCAAAAAACATGATGCAAAGCATATCAAATAAACTATATTGATATTGAGTACATCCATAGGGTTTAATTGAAAATATACAACCTACAACCGTCATTTCTAGTATGTGGGAGTAGGTACTCCCGGAGCACCTTAGCATATATATATATATATATATATATATATATATATATATATATATATATATATATATATATATATGTGTGTGTGTGTGTGTGTGTGTGTGTGTGTGTGAAAGAATGGATGGTTCTACCTTTTTTTGGTAAGGTTCTATGAGGACTCTCCAAAATTCATACTTTCAAGTGTTTTTTGTTTGATCTGAACCATTGGATGTATTTATCATTGTTTTTTTACTAAGAAACAAGCTTTATTTCAAATTGATTTGATGTAAAAATATAAATATTTTATCATCAAATTTTAGTATAATATCAACAATTGATTTTTTTACCTCTTTAAAATACACATTTGAGCATAAAAAAATCCTAATCACATACATGTTCTTTATTGAGTAAATAATGATAAACACATTTAATGGTTTAGATCATGCAAAAAATGCTTGAAACTACTATTTTTTGGATGGTCCTAACGGAACCTAAGAAAAAAGTAGGATCATCCTCCTTTTTCATACACACAATTCTATGGTGGTACACACTTGATTTACGCGCTAAAAGAAAAATCAAACCTTTGGATCATTTTTAGCATATTCTAATTACTAATTTTTTGTGTTAAAGTTGAACCAAACATGATGTTTTATACCATTTTAAACCACCCTTATCTTCAAGAATTGATAGCCTTGATTTTGACGGTTTCAAAAATGAATCTTGTAGTGTTACAAATGATGAAAGTTACTAATATAGTAAATAAACCAGTTAAAGACATGTACGGTTAGATCTAACGTTTTGTAGTTAGATCTATACAAACAAGTGTGTACGACCATATGGTGTTATGGTATAGAACCGCTATATATATATATAGCTAACATTTGTTCATGTCCGCATTACTTACAAATGAGTTTTCTTTTTCATTGTTTTTATTTTATATTATATTTTAAGAAACTAACCCTACAGATGTGATCTGTTAGTGGAGGTTGGCTCTTATGACGTGAAGGCATAATTTTATGAGCTTTGAAAAATCAACATCGTACAATAGGCGATACTTTTTTAGCTCATAAAATCGTGTTTTTTCATGAAAACACATGATCCAAAAGCCGATTCCTAGCATTTGGACAATGCTGAATCCATCCATGAGGTCGGATTTGGTCAATATGACTCATTTGGACTGAGGTCGACATTAGAAAATGGTGTGTGTGCGCGTGTGTGTGTGTGTGTGCGTGTGTGTGTGTGCGTGTGTGTGTGTGCACGCATGCGCGCCACCATAAGTATGAACTAGGCACGGATGCGGCGTTTACGGCAGTTTTTCCTTAATCAGAATCACAGATTATCATAGTGTTTGTACGCATGTTGTTTGTAGTCACTATTTTTGGCATGGTTGCTGTTTTCCAGGTTATTGCAAGAGAAGCAAGTGAATTTGGACTCGGTGAAATCAAGTATTACACAGTACTTGTTGTGAGTGCGATCATGTGGCAGCTCTACCTCATCGGGGCAGTGGGTGTCGTCTTTTGTGCTTCATCGCTATTTAGTGGCATCCTTATTGCTGTTTTACTTCCCTTAACACAAGTGCTGTCCGTTGTATTCTACCGTGAGAAATTCAGTGGTGACAAAGTCATTTCATTGGCCTTATCTCTTTGGGGCTTTGCCTATTATTTTTATGGAGAGTACACTCTAAACAAAAAGAAACCAAAGCAAATACCGCAAGATGAAGAGGTTAGCACTTCATAAAAGACTCTTCTATTTTGCTCTTTGCATGTATGAACAATTAAACATCACATGGTGATGCCTTGTGTAAGTTTCCTTGATGAGTATCGTTGTCATTCGATGGAATCACTTTAAAGTTGCACATGCGCATATATGCCTTTGTGGTTAGATATTAGCTTTCAGTCAACATAGACTTAAAAATATAGTTGTGTTCTGCGCGTGCCAATATGGGTTCGCAGTCGATAACATCAACCAGTTGGACACCATGCATTGACAGGTGGTGACGATCCATATTGACAACGCGGAGGTATTTTCTTGCACCTGGTACAATCACAAGTCTTCTTCTCCTATCCCATATTCATTATTTGATGAACTCCTGAAAATTAAGGGTGTGTTTGATTACACGTTTAGTGCGTCACAGGGCATGCTGTGAAAGCACGAGATGTGCCCCCAATCAAACAACTGCAGACGCATGTCCCAAGTTCCCCCCCCCCCCACAATTGGGGACAGTTTCACAGTTAAAAAAAAATCGGGGTAGGGTGCGGGGATACCCAACTGCCCCCTCATTCATTTTTCTCTCCTTCAAAGGTAGGGTGGCCATGGACTCCGTCCAGTGATGACAACTCTCTCTCTCTCTCTCTCTCTCTCTCTCTCTCTCTCTCTCTCTCTCTCTCTCTCTCTCTCTCTCTGTGGCTGGTTAGGGTTTGTGATAGCAGCGAGGGGTTTGAAGAAGAGTGGGAGGATGAGAATGGCATGAGAGATAGAGAGGCCCACATATTTGGAAAGGAGAAAGAAGAAATCTTCTGTGAAAATCTAAGGGGTCAGTATCTTTCAAAAAATAAGAGTCAATCCTACTATAATATTCATCAGTAGGATAAATTGATAAATTTTTAATTAAAATTGAATTAAGAATATTTCCTTACAATATTGATATACAAGTATTTATAGGCCTCTAACCCACCAAGATGTTTTCATACTGTAAATCAGTTTTGGAGAGATTGTATCTTCAACCAAAAGATGACAATGCCCCTAGGGAGCCTTAAGCCGGGTAGAAGTACCATCTTGCCCTGGTTGGGCGTTGAACCAAATAAAAGGACTTTCTTGCCCTTTAACGATTTAAATATTCTCCATGCAACCCTTAATGACATTTGATCACTCTCAAGAACCCCTAATACTCCTATACACCTACTTGGGTCATCATATCCATAAGTTCCTAATGAAAAAGATATTCAAACCAGCTCTAAATAAAAAATACAATAAAAATAAAAGAAATCTCGAGCTGCTATCAAATCAACCTTGTCCTCAAGCATGAAACTCAGGAAGCACTCCATCAGTTAGTCCTCGGTTCATGCAGATTTCTATGTATAATGGACTATGAAAGGAGGTTGTCTTTGGTACAATGCTTTGAGTGGGGTCATGCGGAAGGCAGAGTGCTGGCCAAAACAACACCTTTTTTTTTTCTAACGAAGAGCTTATGATTGTCATGGGACCTTTTCGGTGGACTCCGAGAATACTTCCTTATATCATCATCATCAGAGTATTTGTTTAAATTGGGTAACAATGGGTTCTTGTGAAACTACATCTAAGGTGTGAAGTAAGAACAACTACCCACCTTGGTGCATAGGTTTGGATCATATGATCTCTACGAAAGACCGAGGTGGCCACGATATCCATTCCTTGATTCTCATGCTCAAACGTCATCTTCATGGACTTAAAGTCTCACATGGTGGATCCTAAGGTTTGCAACCATTGCATCGCTAGAACCATGTGTATCACTTTCATGGAAAGGACAAACACATCTAAACATAATGTAGTGCATTGGATCTCAAGCACCAAACTGGTGCAATTGGCTTCGCAACACAGCTTGCTGCCATTTTCATCAACAGCTTCAAAATGAATGTGTGAAGTGGTTGGTCACTTATATTTTTTGGCCATTTGGGCACATATAAAGTTTTGTGTGTTGCATGTGTCTATGATGATGGAAATTGTGGTGCCTTTGAGAGTCTCTTGAACCCTCATTGTTTAGAACACTTCAATTCCAGCAAGTGCATGGAAAGATATCTTCATGACTTTCACTTGGGGGTTCATCATCATTCACCTTTTTGTCCTCTTCTTTCTTTTCTTATTTAATTTTATTTTCACTATTTGTTACACAGTACATATGCATGATCTTACATTTGTGGCTGAAGCACCATATTTTATCACAATGATAGCATAGCCCATTTTTTGCCTTTTGACTATTTCACCATTGGACAACTTTTTTACATGAAATTTTATACTTTTAGGACTATCAAAAGAAGATTTCAAATTAGAATCGAAATTATCTCTGTCGGTGGCTGCATTGGAACCGCTTGGTCCACTCTTAGAGGAAGAACAAATTTCAAGTTGAATGGGTTATGAACCAGATTTGATCTGAATGCTTTTTCAAACTATTTTTATAACTTTTCTTCAGCCAATCGGGCCTACTAATATCTGTTCATGATGATGGTAGGATGGCTGGCTTGCACCTCGATTTAAAGCTCATAGTGAATGCTGGCTATGAAGGTCGATATCAAGGCCTCATGTGATCAATCTCATATCAAATTGTTGAGTCATTTAAACTCGAATTGGTACTCCATCACTCTGCCTATTTGAAAAAAAAATAGAGAGACGTTGTGGTTAACATATGTTGATGGCCCAAAATGTAGCACTAGCTAGGGCACGTGAAAATACATCTCAATTGGTAACTCCTAGGTTTATTTTGAACGAATGGTACCAGCACATTGCATCATCCTTCAAATGGATAGAGTCAATCTAAACTTTCTCCATTTCTGGTGTTTGCATTACCCGAAAATATCATTTCATCTTGAAGATACAGCTAGTTGGATCCTTGCCATCGGATGAGAAAAAATTTAAATGGGGGTGCTGCATATGATTGTGCTATGTCAAGTTTTCTAAAGGGTGCCATAGTTATCTGGTCTATGTTGGTTGAACCCTCCTAAATTCCTAGAGGTTAGGTTGGTCATGAACTCCTGCATCATGGTAACTAGATCATCAATTTTGTTGTTCAGTTCACTCATTTGAAGTTGGGTTTAGTCCTCAAAGAGTCCACAAATCACTATGCTCTGTGGGCCACCATGGCTTCAAGATATGTTGGTTTGGGTGTTGTTGTCAAGGTTATGTTGTCAGTTTGGGGGCTATGTGAGGATCTGAGTAAGCTAAAAGTGTTGGTTTTGTTGTTTGATGCCTGAGGTAGGGTGCAGGTATTTTTTGGGGATTTTAGAATGATTTTAAAGGATAGAACTGACAGATTTAGGATTCGTCAATCATAGTTTGGTAGGGTTTGGTATTTTTCTTATATCTCAAGACTGAGATAGGATTTTTCTTAATCATAACTTGGGTCTGATTGGGGACAGGTAAGGCTATTTTGTCTTAAATTTTTCAAAGTTTTTTACAGTGGGGTGGGCAGATGGCAACGATCGTAAATCGGTTCCTATCCAAATCTATAATAATTTGAGCAGAACATATGCCTGACTTGGGACAAATAGATGAGGGCTTATACTACTTTGATCAACGAGAAACAAAATTTGATTTTGAAGCTCGGGATGTGAAGAATATTTACCCAAACTTTTAGCTTCTAATTCATCTTTTGTGGATCAGGGTGAACCAGACACTTTCAGGTGTTCAGACAAGGTTGGATCTGAACAAATTTGACCACTACAATGGTTTTGGACACTAAGCTTGTGTCTTGAAGATCATAGCCTTACACCTTACATAGATCAGAGGTTCGTATGAGCTGGAATGTCCATGAAAGAATGGATCTGACCTTGAAGAAGATCAGAAGACATAGCGGATGTTGTGGTACTCTTGAACAAGGTTGATCTCTATTTTTAGGATTGCTTTGTAGATTCAATAGTAGAATCTTCTGATCTAATAGTGGGGACGTCTGATCATGCTTCAATCTTTGCTCTGACAACCAAAGATGGTCTACTATAATACCAAATCCATGGGTTCGGAGAAGAGAGGGACATCGGAAATGGCATGAGATAGAGAGAGGCCCATATATTTGGAAATGGAATAGAAATAAGGAATCTTCTTTAGAAAACCAAGGGAGCCAATCTCTTCCAAAAAGAAAGAGTAAATCCTATTATAATATCCATAGGCCAAATTGTGAAATTATCAATTAAAATTGAATTCTGAATATCCCCCTACATTGTTGCTATATAGGTATTTATAGGCCTCAAAGCTAAAGGACGACAATGCCCTTAGGGGGCGTTAAGCATGGTAGATTGAACACCTTGCTCACAATGGAGCATTGAGACAAATAAAAGGACTTCATTGCCCTTTAACAAATCAAATATTTTTCATGCAACTCTTATTGACCTCCCTCTCAATAATCCCTAATACGTTCATCCACTCATTTGGATCATTGGATCCATAAGTTCCTAATGAGAGATATATCTAAAATAATAGCAGCCTAGGGTTTGCAGAAGAGAGGGGGGCTGAAAATGACGTGAGAGAGAGCGAGAGAGAGATTGAGAAATGTGTGAGAGAGAGGCCCACGTATTTGAAAAGCGGAAGGAACGAAGGAATCTCCTTTGGAAATCCAAGGGAGTAAAACTCTTCCAAAAAGGAAGAGCCTATCCTACTATAATATTTAGTAAGCCAAATTGAAAACTTTTCAATTAAAATTGAATTCAAAATATCCCCTTATAATATTTGTATACAAGTATTTATAGGCCTCAACATCTTGGAAATCAATTTTGGAGAGATTGTCTCCTCAGCTAAAAAACAACAATGCCCCTAGGGGGCGTTAAGTCTGGTAGAAGGACTACCTTTCCCATGGTGGGATGTTGAGCCAAATAAAAAAAAAATCTTTCACTACAAGAAAAATGCTAATTAGCGACGGAAATTTGCGATGGATTTTTTCTGTCGCAAATTTGCGACGGATCAGCGAGCGAAAACTATTTGTCGCTAACATTTGAAATATTTGTAAAATTAGCAACAAAAATATTTGTCGCTAAATCCGTCGCTAATTAGCGATAGATTAGCGACAAAATTTTTTCGTCGCCAAAACACTACAAAAAAATGCTAATTAGCGAGGGAATTTTTTCGTCCCTAATCCGTCGCAAATTAGCGACGGATTCGAGACGAAAAATTCCCTCGCTAATTCTGTCGCTAATTTTCGATTTAAATCGGCCCGCCTGAAGCGCGAAATTTTTCCTCCCCCCGTTCGAAATGTTTCTTCCCCTCTATTTTTCCCTCCCCTCGTTCGATTTAAACCATCCCCACCTTCCTCTGACGACGCGCAGCGACCTCTCGCACCACGGAGGTCGACCTTCTCAGGCACCTCTCGCACCACGCGCAACTTCTGCAGCCGCTCTGCAGCGATCCCTCCGTCCCTGTCTCGTTGTCCAGCCTGACGGCACCTCCATCCTCCATCTTCCATTCTCAGGCACCTCTCAGTGGAGACTACTCGGGCACCAACGACACCTCCATCCTCCGCGTCGTCGTTCAGCCCGACACCTCCTGCAAGTTCTCCCCCGTCAACCCTGGCTACGTCACATGCCTTGACCGCTCCTCCCGGCAGTGCCCCTCGATAGTCTCCACCGCTCGTCCCGCCTCTCCCTTGCCGGATCCTGTCTCCACTACGACCCCTTCTCTCGCCATGACTGGCTCACTGCAGAAGAGCGTCCCGACGTCGGAACGCGCCGGTTCTGTGCAAAAAAAAATTGCTCCCTGCTGGAGAACGCACCGGCAGCGAGTAATTTTTTAAAAAAAATTTAAAAATTTTTTAAAAAAATTTAACGATGGATTAGCGACATATATTATCCATCGCTAATTTAAAATAGCGAAAGACTCGCGATGGATCATATATGTCGCTAATCTGTCGCAAATTAGTGACAGAATTAGTGGCGGATAAGTTCTGGCACTACTTAGCGTCGAAAAATTCGCGATGAAAATTATCTGTCGCTAATTCGATGCTAATCCATCGCTAAACAGTTTAGCATCGGATTAGCAACGAATTTAAGTCGTCGCTAATCCACAGGTTTCTTGTAGTGTTTTAACAATTTAAATATTTTTCATGCAACCCTTATTAACCATAAAAGTCTATTATGTCTCTCTTAGTAACCCCTAATACCCTCATACATCCACTTGGATCATTAGATTCATAAGTTTCTAATATCAGATATCTAAAACCATCCCAAACATAAAATACAATAAAAATAAATGAAATCATGAAGGTGACGTCAGGCTACTACCAGTTTGAATGATTAGGGATTTTGAATTAAGGTTTGATCGATTAGGGCTTTTTAATTAGGTTTGATTGATTAGAGCTTTTGAATGAGGATTTGATTTGATTTGATTAGGGCATTTGAATTAGGGTGTGATTGATTGGAGTGTTTGAATTAGGATTGATTGATTAGGGCCTTTGGATTAGAGTTTGATCGTTTGGGGCTTTCTAGTTAGAGTTTTTGAATTAGGTTTGATGTGATTAGGGCTTCATTTGATTAGGGTTTTTAAATTAGGCTTTGATTGATTAGAGCTTTTGAATTAGGTTTGAGTAATTAGGGATTTTGAATTAGTGTTTGATTGATTAGGGCTTTTGAATTAGGATTTGATTTTATTTGATTAGGTTTTTTGAATTAAGCTGTGATTTGATTAGGGATTTTTATGGTTAAAATTTTTCAAGATTTTGTTAATACCCATTAAAGCATTTGTATATAAAAAAAATATGATTTTTTTCTTAAATTACCCACATTTTAAACATGTTTTGGTATTTGGATTCAATCTGAGATCCATATCCAACGCAAAAACTAAATGCAAAGATGTTCAAACACCGAAATGGTGGGGCGGATCGGGTTATGCAACCAAAATGAAGCTATCCGACTCATTTTCTATATGTACCCATATTGTGGTCACAATGAAAATCAAACGCTCGACACAAGGAACACATGTCCTTGTCCATTTGAAGCAAATGCTGAACAAGGATCATTATTCTTGTTCTAGACAGAACATGTGTTCTGTTTGTGTTGGATGAATGAGCCATTCAAGCTTGGACAAGCAATCAAACAGACCCTAAATGAAGATCATAAAAATTCAAGATCTAATGTATACTGAATAATTTAAATGAATTTTCAATTTAACCAGTCTTTGGTTCCCAAATGCCCGTTGGATAAATTAATTCCCTATAACTGACTCGATTTTATTAGATAAACAAATGTGAGCATCACAAGTTGAAAGCAGATCATGAGTTTGAAACCCATGGGTGTGCATGTCTTGCCGTAAGGTGAAAGCTGGGTGCACTACCTATTTGAAAGGAGGACCTAGGGTTGGTACACTGATGCCCTCACAAGCGAATGAGGTAGCTTACTCCAGTTATTTGAAAAAACCAAATATTTGTCAGGCTTGTAGGTCTTAGAGGATCGCTTGCAATTTGCATTGGAAAAATTGCATCTAGAGTGACACTTTTTCCTGATATTCCAAAAGGAACTCTATTGTGGGTGTCTTGAATTTTGGACCGATCTGATCTGTGACCCGATCCAAAAATATTTTGGTGACCGCACAATGGAATTTTCAATGGGGTTTGTAATGGCATGTCTAATTTTATAATTTTTTTCTTTATACCTGTTAGGATTTTATGTCCTTTGTCATATTTATAGTCATCTCTTTTTGAGAGTTGGGTATAAGAGTTTAGCTGTATTGGAGCAGAGCCGGACCTGTAAAGAGGCCAATGAGGCTTGGGCCTCAGGGCCCAAAAAAATTTTAGGGGCCCATTTTTAAGGCCAATGAGTATTGTTTAGGTATTTTATATAAATATTTTATATATTTTTATTTAATATAATATAAATATTTGAAATATTATATTTATTTAATGTGAATGCAAATTTTATTGTTATTTTGATTCTTTAAAAAAAATCGGAAGCGCTGCCCCCCGAACTCCTACTATTAATAAGGGGCCCATTTTTTCCCTCCGCCTCAGGCCCCATAAAACACAGGTACGGCTCTGTATTGGAGATTAGGGTTTTAAGAACTTTGTATCATGCCTTTGTATTTTTTTTGCATTCGTTAGTCGATTTATTGATTATCCTTCACCCATGGACAAAGGCATGAGTGCTGAACCGTGTAAATCTCATGTCTTCTCTTGTTCTTTTCTTCTTTTTTATCTTTCGGTTTCCTTCGTTTTCATTGTGGTTTGCATAACAATTATATTCTTTAAACGACATTTCAAGACCTTAATAAAGAGATACTGTCAAAATAGACTTTTGTAGTGTAACTCAAGTTAACCATGACTTATATATGATATAATTGTTAAAATTTTCATACTGTATAACAAAGCAGGTAAAGCATAATTGTTGAAACCAAAAATTGAAAATGGCACTTTATATAGATCTTAATTAACCATGAAATTTAGGCTTCTATTCAGTAAAAAGTTGGGTCCTAAAACGTTTTTTTGGAATATCGGGCAAAAGGTGGGTCTCTAAACTGAATTTTCCCTTTGTATTTTTATGTCACTAGACAAAGTCTGGGGTCTTGTGTCAAGGAGAGACATGACACGACACATAAACATGCTGCATGACACGCCATGGCACGTTTTAATATATTTTAATAGTTATGAACACTTTCACGTGTTTATTTTTAATAAATATGTTTTCATATTATTCATATGAAATTTTGTTTTTTAATTAAAATTACTTGTCTACATGTCCTACTTTTCATTGAAATCACTTATTAGAGTGTCAAATCTACATACTTACCTAGCCAAATTACCATTTGGGTTTCTTGTTTTAAACTCTTGGTACAGTGTTCCAGACCGCCATGTTTTCACCTTTTTTCTCAAATAAGCACGTGACAACAGTATCACCTCTTTTTTTTTCTTTTCTTTTCTTTTCTTTTCTTTTTTTTCATGAAGAAGAACCTCCCTAGGAATGGGGGGGGGGGCCCTAGTGGATATTAAACCTCGCGTGCATTTGCCACAAAAAACATTCTCAAAGTGGAATTGATTTGGACATTCCCAAAGTGGAATTGATTCTATTCAAGACGGGGTCCAATTAAAAACAGGGTCACTTGAGGTGGGGTTGGTGCCACGTCGGTTGTTGCTACTTTATTTTCATGACATCATTAACTGAGAATCAATTCTAAGCAAGACGGGGACCAGTAGTGCAACATGAGGTGGGCTTAATTGGTGCCATATCACTTGTTACTTACTGCTCTATTTTCATAATACTTAAGCATCATTAAAAGAGCCCCAATTAAGGGGGTTTGGCATAGTGGGAGGGGGGGCTTAGCTGTTAGGCAGGTGGTGAGGTTTTCATTCTCACATACCTTAAACCTTTGTGTATAAAAAGGGGCAAGGCATTACCCTTGTTTATAAGAAGGGGCAGGGCATTATGTTCCTTACTCGTGCCGAAGCAAGACGACTTCCTAAGGGCAAGAGGTGCGCCACGGTTTACATCGTCAAAAAAGAAACCATGATTATGGCAGACTTAGCCAGCACGACTAGGTCTTTGATCATGAGGGTGGTTTCCCCATTCCTCATCAAACAAAAACAAAAAAATCACTAGCAGGTCTATATATATATCAATCACACAAACACTCAAGACCTTAAATATCATCTTATGTTTTCTTTCAATTAGTGAAACATATCCCAACAAAATGCAGTCTAGGGCTGGAAAACAAGACAAGCCATGCGTGACTAAGCTCTATACCACCAAAATGAACATATAATGACGTGTCCAAGCCATCACTTAAAAAGGACGGAGCCATTACTATATATAAATATTAGTGACCGCTTAGTGTTCAACACTAAAGATGATGAGATAGATATGTATAACAGTTTTCAAGTGGGAAATCCTTGCCTCAAGGGGGTTGGCGTAATTGGGTGGGGGTCTTGGCTGCTAGAAGGGCAGTCAAGGTTCGATTCTCATGGGTGTCGCCATTCTACGCGCAAGCCAATGTATAGCATAGTCCCCAAGGGCAGGTCCTGACCGTAGGTATGGAGCCAGCACGATCAGGTGTTCTTGCTGGGTGCGGTTTTTCTTCGGGTTATAAATTCAAAAAGTGAGAAATCCTTAGTGCCAAAGAGTTTTGCCAAATAGGGAATCTTTTATTCAGTTACTCCTTTCCTATCCCAAAATGGTGGATGATAGTGGTGACGTATTGGGCATTCACCTTTATCCTATCTCATGGCTGGCTAAGTATAATAAGTATGTAAAGTGGTGACGGCCTGGGCACCATTTATTTAATTTCTTGTGATTGCCTTTCCTGGCCGTCACCAACAGTGTTTTTTGTTGTAGTGTTTATTTTTTTTTAAGAAAAAATAATATTATTTCAGCAGAGAAATTTTATAATACAGTATAATAGGACTGACGAGAGATCAGTCCTCATAATTACAAAGTTGTTTCAAACTGCAAAAATGAAATGATCCTGAAGATTGGGCCATTTAATCACAATTCTTTGAGGGAGTTTGCGAAGAATGAGTGGTTGGATCGTATAGGCTTATTAACTAGTAATATATACCAACGGGGGGCTCAGCTTTGTTTGGTAGGAGCTGCATGTGTTGGGACGTTGCAAGTTCAAAACCCAATGGTATGGTATGTTACTGGTGGGGGTCTGCCTAACCCCAACTTGCCTTTATATATAAAAAAAACTAGTAATATATTCTAAATACATTTTATATCATAGAATGTGGATGGTTGAATTACCTGGCTTGTAAGCAATAAGTGTACATGGAGTACTTAAATATTATTGCTTTTAGCTTTGACATAATGCACTTGATTTGTAAATGAACCATTTTTAGCTTGGGTTGTCAGTATATTTAGAGTCCAATGTTTTTTATTTTAAATTAAAAAGTATATTTTTTATTAATGTGCCAGCTTGATCTGCTGGAGTTCAGCTTCTTTAACTCGGACTTGCCAGTGTGCAATCGCATGGGAACGTTGTTTGGTAGGAGTCATTAGTTCAATGTTTCACAGTCCATGAAAATTTAAGAGAGAAAAAGTTCTTCTTGTTCTTTGCCTATTTGGGGATTCTCTGTTACCCCTAGAGAAAAGTAAGACACGAACAAACAGCAGCAGATAATGAAGCATATGAGCAGTGCTGACCGTTACGGTTTGGAAACAGGCCAAGTTGCTTGTCTTGGTTCATGTTCAGCTCATAAAAAGCTAATTCAAACTCGTAAAATAGGCTCTACATGCTGAACATGAACAATAGGTATAAGACTCAGCTTGGCTCGTGTGAGCTCATTAAGTAGTAAAAATATATTTTATACATATTTTACATCATATATTATATGTAGAACACATGATTCAACTATTTGATTTATGAGAAATAGGTTTAGTGGTAAAATCTTAACTTATAGCCCTGAAACAAGGCATTTTTTGTAATCCCATTTCTTCCAGATTTGAAACAATGTATTTTTTTTTCTGTAAACAAGTCAGCTCGAACTTAGCTACTTTATCTCAGGCTAATTATGAGCTTGAACTTGGTTTGGCTTGCCACAAGAATGAGCCAAGCTTAGCACTTCAAGCTCGGCTCTTTCAGCTTGTTTACCAGGCCTACCGACCGTCTTATGGCCTTTGGCTTGTGAGGAGCTGTTGTCAGAATTATAGTGACCATGCATGTTAAACATCGAAGCAGGGTATTTCAATGAGCTTGTTAAACATAGTCTATTTCGAGAACAAGTACATTTGTCCATAAGCCAGGGTAGGACTGCGAAAAGAGATGAGCTGCTCCTGTCTCGGCTCATGTTTGGTTTGGTTTGGTTTGTAAAGAGCTGGCTCGAACTCATGAAATAGGCTTGATGACCTCGATTATGAATAACCAATGTTCGTCTCCTATAGACTCGTTTATTAATAATAAATATATTTTATATCAAAAAATTAAGATGGCTAAAGTGTTTGGCCTGCAAGCTATAAGTTTAGAGTTCAAATGCTATTGTGTACTAGTTTGAGCTTGACTTAGTAGGTTTAGCGTCTAAATTTTTATTGTTTTTAACTTTCAATATATATATATATATATATATATATATATATATATATATATATATATATATATATATATATATATATTTTATTTTTATTTTTTTTTGTAAAATGAGCTTCTTAGTTTAGTTCGGGTTTTTCGTGAACCCAAGCTCAGATAGGCTCGACACAAGAAACGAGCCAAACTTGAACACCCTCTATTTGGTTCGTTACGCCTGTTTACCAGCCATAAGTCATTGTATAAAGAAGCAGATGGTTACACCTCTCTCTCTCTCTCTCTCTCTCTCTCTCTCTCTCTCTCTCTCTAAATGGGGCTCCACTCAAGTATTTGATTGAATTGCTGAGAATTGGAGATTAGAAATGTCTGTTATATAGTGAACTGTGATGTTGACGGTGAATAAGAAGTGTTTGATGAAATGCCTAAGAGAGATGTGATCGCTTGGTATGTTATATATCACAGTACATCCAACGTGAATCATCTTCAGATGCTCTTGGACTCTTTGGTAGGAGGCACGTGAGGCCCTATGTCATACTTGTTGATGCGATGGTCGGTTTTTCAGCTTACTTACTGGGTTTAGCATGATTTCTTTACAACATCGAGTTGTCTCAGACAGTACCTTTTTCTCTAGTAAAAGGGCCTTCTAAGGATCCAGTTAAGGAGACACGGGGTGTGTCTGCATGGCAACCATTCGAGTTTATTACTCAACCAGCCTGTTGAGAGTCCCGAAAACAGAACACTGTGTGCAGCAAGGATTTGCAAGATAAATGTTTGCCTAAATGCCTTAAAGAGATGGCTTTGCTTAACGCTATTTGTCACTCCTAGGCACTTTTTATGAGCGGATTTTGGAGACTGCTGCAGACATGTAAAACAAAGTATGCTGCCTTAATGAATCATCACGCATAAAACATAAGCTATAGCTTGTTAAGGATGCACATATGGGTGTATCTTTGTCTTTCAAGTTAGATTGTACTGACGTTGCACATGGATTTAGTATTGCATGCATTAATATTGTTCATATGTTGGTCTTTGACATTTGATTTGGTATTGCATCAGATAATTTGCTGCAGTTTATTTCTCGAGTTACGCAGAAATTTGAAAGAATGTTTCAAAAAAGAAACAAACGAACTCAAAAAATTAGGAAACCAAGTGATTTGTACATTTTTTTTTATTATGTTCATAATTCTCTCTAAAGATAAGAATTTTCATGTGAACATATGTAGGAAGCAGGGAAATTGCTGTTTTTATGAGGTGATGGATGTTGGGAGATACTTGGTCTTTAGTATGGGTTCTTTTATCTTTATTAATTTATGAGAATTTTTTTTTTCTTTCTTTTCTTTTTTCAAGGATGCAGTTGGTCATGATTCATGAGGGTTGGCCGTGCTGAATTCTAATTACCTGATTGTATAGTTTGATTTGGATCATGAGTTGTGTTTTGTGGTTTCAGTTTTTTTAATTGAATTAAAGTGTTGGTTTTCTTCTTTTCTGATTGTTTATTTGAGTGTTTAAATCTGTTGATAAAGTGTGGTGTTGGATTTTTAGAGAGTGTAATTTTGAGTTTCAAAAAAGGTTAGAAATGGGCTTAATTGGCTCTTTTGGCCAAAGTTTTCTTTTTAAGGGTATTTGGTCTTTGTGGCTGAGACGCACAGTAGCCAACCCCAATAGGTCAGACATGTCAGGGTCAGCCAAGTGAAAGGCCCTTGTTTTGGCTGTTTTGTTTTTGGGTTAGACTAACTAGGTTAGGACCTAGTTAAACCAACTAATGGGCTAACTAGGAGCCCATGCACTTTGTTGGTTGAGATCTGGTTGTGTTTTGCCTCTCTTTGATTTTTTGAATGCAAAACCCTTTTGTGATTGCCTTTTTGTTGAGGAAATGCAAGACATTAGGTATATTTGGTTGTGTTTTCTAAAAGTGAAAATAATGTTCAAAAGGGATTCACATTCAAAAATCTTATTAGACCTCACAATAAAATGAATTTCACACAAATGAGATTCATTTTTTAAATCTCACTTTTGGGTTATGTGTCAACTCACTGTTTATGATACTTATTTTTTGGAGTTATGTGTCAAAAAAGTTTTGTTTAATTTTGAAGTACTGTTATGATATTCACTTTCTAATTCACTTTCTAAAATATATTAGAAAGTGAATCTCATGTGATCGAACCAAACTTACCTTTGATGGTGGGTAGATGAGGTCTTTGTTTTCAACAAATTGCAAGCACTAGCTTTTCATCACTTGCTTAGAGAAACATGCATATAATAGAGGGAAAGGAAAAAGAAAAGGAGAGTGGAACTTGCCACTCTCATTGTTGTATAAATTGGCTTGTCGGGCTTTAAGTATAAATTCTTGACCTGATTAAGTGTAAAATTTGGGTTTTAAGCTAGTCTGATCCCGGCCAAACTTTGATTAAGTCAAACATGGTAATGCCTATATCCAAACTGTTTACATCTCTAATCCTGGAGCTTTACTTGCTAGGGCAGTAGTTAACTCCTGCCGTCCATTTTGAGAGAGGTGGGTTCCAGGATACATGGTATTACTAAAATAGGATGAGTACTTTGATAAGTACTCAACTCCATAATTGGATCAAGGCCCCCCACAGGTGGGAGCACATCATGTCAGATGCAATTAGGGGTATCAATGGGTTGGGATTGACCCGAACCCGACCTATACCAAACCCTATAAGGTCAGGATTTGGTGATAAAAAAAAAGGAGGTCTGATTAAAAACGGAGTCTGATTAGTATATAAAGCCAGGTATTGTTTGTGAAATTTCATACCAGATCCGAGTCCAACCTGAATTCCAATTAAGACTGGTGATTTTTCAATATAAAAAGGAAAAAAAAATATTGTTTTACATGGTATGGACTGAGCCTGGTTCGTTAAAGCCTTAAAGGGTCTGGGTATGGTTTTTCTTAAAGCAGACTCGATAGGATCAGGGTCCGGACCGGTACCTGCACCGCAAAACAAATCCAGGTTAGTTCTCTGGTCCGAACTAGATCTGACCTGTTGACACCTCTAGATGCAGCTCTGACTGTTTACCACAGCTGTTTCAGATGCCGTTCATCTATGTGATGAACAGCTGCCAAAATATCATAGATGGATAGGTTGATACTTATGGGTCCCAAAAAAAAAATTAGAGCAAATCATGTTTTAGATTAACGGCAGCTGGAACAAAATGAAACAACTGGTGTTCTGGATGACGCTCATCACACAGATGAATGGCAGCCAAGGCAGCTCTGGTTTACTGTCAGAGCTGCATCTGACCAGATAAGCTCTTCCCACGTGTTCCATATGACATGGGTACAGTTTAAAGTTGGATAAACACTAATTTTTAAAACTTACTTTTTAATAACTCAAAATCCCTCAAAAGTTTTCAACTACTTTTCATTTTTATTCTTGTGCTCATACATATGCAGATGTCTCTTAAAATCATAATATAATTAATCACAAAGTCATCAATTCTGTCTGATGTACTTGTCTCATTTCTATATTCGCATCCAAGTGACAGACTATGATCCTATATTGTTCTAACACATTTTTTATTAGAATAACATTTTCTTTTAGAGCTTTTTCTATAATCATTCTTTCGTTATAATGTATTCCATTTTACAAAATGATTGCTCCCTTTATTTGGTCATCCATGACTAGGGATGGCAGTGGGGCGGGGCGGGGGACAAGGTTTCCACCCCCGCCCCGCCTCAAAATTTTATCCTCCACCCCCGCCCCGCCTCCGCGGCGGGAATGGATTTTATCATCCATCCCCGTTTCATACCCTTCATCCTCGGTCCAAACGGGGATGAGGCGGGGCGGGGCGGGGATATTGCGGGGAAAAGTGGTCGGGGCGGGGATCGGGGCGGGGCGGGGAAAAGTGCACGTCCACCCCCGCCCCGCCTCCGCGGCGGGGATGGATTTTATCCTCCACCCCCGCCTCCATCCCCGTTTCATACCCTTCATCCCCGGTCCAAACGGGGCGAGGCGGGGCGGGGCGGGGCCCCGCTTTCCCCCGGTCCACTGCCATCCCTATCCATGACCAGGAAGCTTGTCGTCACGAGAATACTTTTTTTTCCATAATAGAGCAGAGCCAACAGATGCCAACCTCTAACTGCTCCACAACCAGAGCCCCTGTTGGTAGGAAGAGTGACGTGAGGATTTTGAAATGTAAGAAGGTACGGATGTCAAATCTTTTAGTCCATATGATAGGCACGATTGTGAAAAAATAAAATAAAATTTGGTGATGTCAAATCTTGGAGTCAAATCAGCACGATTAAGAAAAAAACCTCTAATCTCCGATCGCACAGTGGCTGGGTCAAAAAAATATTGTATATATGTCCTCAAGACGAGACGAGAGATGGAGGGTGGTTAGGTGCTTAACGAACAAATAATTGTGCCATTATATTGCACCTGATCTTTTTACAACATGGGCTGCTTCCGGTTGGTACGATCCTTGAGGTTTGCAGGGAGGCCACCAAGGGGTCTATTACTTTGACGTTCCATCATTTTGGTAACATTCACCCGTTTCTGCTCGCTTAGGTTAATATGGTATTGTTGGACATTTTAGATCGAGTTTCATCATGTTTAAGGCATTCTTAATGAATGCATTAGTAAAGAGGAGGTTACTTGAATGTGAATTTTTTACATTTAATATGACATGTGAAGAGTTCACAGCTCTCATCCTACTATAAATTGAGGCAAGGTTGCTTGATGAGTGCAATCATGGTATTCTTTTTCTCTCATTTGAGTTCAGGGTCGTGCTCATCATCGACTTGATGGCTTGAGCTCATCGTGAGTAATAGGTTAAGGAGAACATCAAACACCCATGTTAGCACTCCCTTTAGTCATTTTTATGTGTTTTTATTTTTATATTCTGGTTTTTTTACGCCATCATTGGATTATGAGCTCACACCACACATTAGTTGCGCATATTCAAAGTGTGGGTGTACCAACATCCATATGGCGCTTGTCAAAAAAAAAATTGGCATTGTTCTTTCTCACGGAACTCCCATTTGTTTTTTAGATATCGAACGACGATGAAGAAGCATTGAGAAGCAACCCATCGCCTGCCACAGTCGTTTCAGTCAATCATTCGGTTGGTTGTTTGCCAACGACTGTTGAGGCAGCCTTTATTATACATTCTTAAATTTTGACCATCTCTAGCTGACAATCGATGATCCACTAGTGGATCTCAGTTCATTGACATGTGAGGATCTTGTCTGAACGATATTGAATCACTCAAACTTTCTCTTGACCTTATGGCATGAAGCTCTCTGGATAACAATACAAATATTGAACAAGATTTTTACGAAGGTTGTCTAAAATACTTCTTAAAGCTATGGACCGATAGAAAACCTTCTTTGTTATATATACGCATATGTGGATGTCCAGCTGAAGGTAAATTGTATAATTTACATATAAAAGCCTTTGATTCTAGGACGACTAGTAGATTTTCATTTGTTATCTAAAAAGAACAAAGTGCTTTAAGTTTTATTGTCAATCTCATACACTACAGATAGTGAAAACAGAAAAAACAATATTTATTGAAAATAGTTCTATTGAGATAGATGTATCTCAAAGTTTTGAATTTGAGAAAATGTAGGATTTAGGTTTCATACCTACGAAGAAAAAATGTCAAGTTTTTTCTATCATTGTCCCTTTGGATAATACTAGAAAAAATCTGGTCAATGAACGTCAATCCCAAGTAGAACAAGTTATTGATAAGGATATACAACAACAACAACAACAACAACAACAGAAAGTAGAGGTTCATTTTGAACCACCTGTAGCACATGTATAAAGGTCTACGATGATCAAGAAATCTATTATCCATCCAGACTATATGGTGTATTTGCAAGAGATCAATGATTTTATAGACATTGATAATGATCCATTTATCTTTGCAGAAGTCATTGAAAGTAAAAGATTGATATTTGATCAATGTCATGAAAGAAAAGTTTGACTCTAGGACAAAGAACCAAGTATGAGATCTTGTACATTGACTTAAGGGAATAAGACCTATTGGTTGTAAGTGAATTTTTAAGACCAAGACAGACTTCAAAGGGCGAGTGGAGAGGTATAAGGCTAGGCTTGTTGCAAAGGGTTTCATACAAGTAGAGGGCATTAATTATAACGAGACTTTTTTTCTTATCTCTACTAAAGAATCATTGAGGATAATCATGGCCCTCATAATTTATTTTGATTTATAGCTACATCAAATAGATGTGAAAATAGTTTTTCTGGATGAGGATCTAAAATATGAGGTATATATGCAACAACGTCCTAGTTTCAGTGTAGATGACTCTAATAATTTAGTTTACAAATTGAAGAAATCAATCTTTGGACTTAAACAAGTCTCTCGCCAATGGTATAAAAAGTTCAATTAGGTGATTTTAAACTTTGGATTTACTGAAAAAATTATTGACCAGTACATATACCTTAATACTAGAGGGTGTAAGTTCATAATTATGGTTTTATATCTTGATGATATTCTTTTTTCAACTAATTATTTGAGTATACTATATGAGACAAAAGATTTTATTATATCTCATTTTGACATGAAAGACATGGGTGAGGCCATGTATGTTCCTAGGATTGAAATCCATCGTAATAAAACTAAGGGTGTCATTGGCCTTTCTCAGAAATTATATATTTTTAGAGTTCTTAAAAGATATGAGATGGAGAATTATTCTTCTAAATCGACATCCATATTGAAAAGAGATAAATTGAGCTTAAAAAAATATCATCGGGATGATAATGAAAAGACTTATGACAATTTTCTCATATGCTTCGACAGTTAAGAGTTTGCAGTACGCACAGACTTGCACATAACCAGATATTGCATTTGTTGTGAAAGTGCTTGGTAGATAATAGTCTAATCCAAGCATTACGTATTAGAAGGCAACAAATAAGGTCACGTGTTATTTGAAATGAACGAAAGACTATATGTTGACCTATAAAAAAGTTGACCACCTAGAGGTCATTGGGTACTCTGATACAGACTTAGAAGGATGCCTCGATAATCGAAAGTCCACTACTAAATATATCTTCATATTGGCAAGTGATGTTGTCTCATGGAGAAGCAAAAAGCAAACTACAACTGCAGCTTATACTATAAAAATGAAATTTATTGCTCTATACGAGACTTCATCTCAAGCCATTTGCATAAGAAACTTCATTATAGGTCTTAGGATTATGGACTCTATTGAGAGACTACTAAAGATCTTTTGTGATAATAAAGTTGTGTCTATCTCGAATAACATTAAGAGTTCAACCTCATGTCGACACATGAAGTTAAAGTACTTTTTTGTTAAAGAAATGACTAAGAATCATTTAGTGTGTATTGATACAATCAGTATGAAGAAAATGATTTTGAATTTTCTTACTAAAAGGTTATCACCGGATTATATTTTCAACATGTAAAGGGCATGAGTTTGTTTCATTTCTTTTGAAATATGGCAATACATTATGGTTATATTTGATCACATTTGTGAAGCTAAATTGATTTTCTATAATTTTGTGTATTGTTGATTCTATATAAAGGATCTCTCATTTGGGTAGAGATAATAACAAAATAACAATATCAAAAGACCAATATAATAGGTTAGAAACCAATCTATTCATAAAGGTGGTCTTAACATGCTAAAATATTGAAAATAAATAATAAAGTAGTGCATGAAAATATGGCATCTCATATAGAAGTATTTATCTACGCAACTTATATGATTCATTCTTGTGATACAAGATAGCATGTGAACATAAAAGTTGAATCAAAATAATGGTAAAGAACATCAATTATGTGTCTTTTTGTGTCAATGTTGGACATTTCGGATCGAGTTAAACCATATATAATCCAATTTAACACAAGACACTCTTAATGAAGGTATTAGTAGAGAGGGGGTTAGGTGAATGTGAAGGGTTCACATATATGATTGTCATTAACCCCCCACTCTCCTCCCACTATAAATTGAGGCATGATTGTTTGATGAATACAACCAAAGTGTTCTCTTACCATCAACTTGATCGACTGAGCTCATTGTGGCCATCGATAGGATGAGAAGAACACGGAGCACCCGTGTTAATGCTTCCTTCGGTCATTTCCACCGGTGTTTTTGTTCTTACATTCCGGTTTTTTAAAGCCAACAGGTACTAGATGATAAATTCTATCTAATTAATTCACCGGGCCCACCACCATGCCTCACAACCTTCTTTTTCTTTCTATAAAATCTAACAGAATCACCCGTCTATCTTCAGCTGCACCAAAAAATGGAAGTTGCACCCGACCAAACGCCTGCGCCAGAAGCTGTTGATAACAAGTGCAGATTCAACTGGCTTCTGCTTGTAAACTCCGTGTGCTTAGCGGTGGGTTCTACTGCAGCCCCTCTGTTACAGAGGCTCTACTTCTTAAAAGGAGGAAGCCATCTATGGCTTTCGAGCTGGCTCCAGACCGGAGGTTGGCCCATGATGCTCTTGCTTTTGCTCGTATCATATGCTCATCGGCGTCGAACTCTACACTGCAGAACTCCAATTTGCGTCATCACACCGAGGCTAGCTGTGGCTTCCGCTTGCGTCGGTGTGATAACCGGACTTGCCAACTTCATGTACTCGTTCGGGCTCTCATACTTGCCAGTTTCGACTTCATCTCTGCTGTTATCCACACAATTGGCTTTCACTGCAGTGTTCGCATTCGTACTTGTGAGGCATAAGTTCAATCTCTTCTCTATAAATGCGGTGGTGTTGCTTATCATCGGGTCGGCAATGTTGGGATTCCATGCTAGCAATGACAGACCACAGAACGTCTCCAATTTCAAGTACTACTTGGGTTACTTTCTGACAATTGGAGCAGCTGTGCTGACTGGGTTGATACTGCCCCTTGCGGAGTTGATTTATATCAAGGCCAAAAGGAATGTAACATATACGTTTGTATTGGAAATGCAAACGGTGATGTCGCTTACCGCTGCTGTTTTCTGCACCGTTGCTATGGTTGTCAACAAGGACTTTCAGGTAAAGTTTCGGGGTACTCGTGCACAAAGATTTTCAGGAGTTTTCATTTTTGTTTTTGTTTTTGGTTTTTTGTTTTTTTGTTTTTAATATAACTATGATGGTGTGATCTACCAGCTCTTACATCGTCTTATCAAAACATATAAGTAGGTTCTTTTAGGGTTTGAAAATCAATAGTTTAGAAATTTCTTTAAAATTCAACCCTCAAAAACTTTCTTTTTTTGTCAAAAAAACATGATTCCAGTTTTCGTTCCTAACAACACTAAACACTTTTGCAAGGATGGATTTGCCAATTTCCCAAATCCATTTTACTAAAAGGGTCATGTTGAATTTGTGCAAGTTATGTATGCCCAGTCCACCAAGGTCTAGTGGTGGGGATATTGTCTCCTTGCCCATTTTTGCTTTTGAGTTGTCACATGGAAAATGTTATTTAAGTATTTTTCTACTTTGTTTCGGATTTTGAAAATTTGCTAAAAGTGTATCACCAAACACGATATTAAACAGTACCAAATTGACCCTTCCCGCCCTGGAGAGCAGGCAGCGCACACGATTGGGTCTTATCTCGGACCATATCTTCCACCCTACTCCAATAGAGCTCCCGCAAGACCCCCAAATGAAAGAGGAGACCTAAGTGCTTTAATGGTAGGGAGCCCACTTTACAATTAAATTTTTTTAGGCCCTCCATTGAGCCTCTTATCTAGGATCGTTAAGGACCATGGCCTGTCTCTTGGCCCATTCATGCAAAGTTCAAAGATCTCCGCAAAACACCTTAACACTATTCATAACGCTCACATATTATCATCGTTGCCCTCCCCAAACACCAACAAGTCATCGGCAAATAAAAGGTGGGAAATGGTGACAGTCTATATATGTGTTTCGATCTGGTCAATTTCTATTTTCTTTCTTAATTAGTTCGGTTACGGTAGGGTGCACATGCATATCTCTCTCTCTCTCTCTCTCTCTCTCTCTCTCTCTCTCTCTCTCTCTCTCTCTATATATATATATATATATATATATATATGAGTAGAGCATAGGTGCTTAATGATACGTGTTTAATGGGTTTTTTTGCTCTTTCCGTGTTTTTTTTTTTGCAGTTCTGACCACATAAATGTGTTGGGAATAGTCAATTTACAAGGAAACCAACCTGGATAATGTGTTTTTGATGAAAAAAATGATATTTGGAGTTTAAAAATTAAAGATTTTAGACCATTGATTTTTTGAACCTTATAAAAACCCACCCATGTGTCGTAATCGGACACTTCAAAAGCTGATCCCAATAAAATCAAGTACATAGATCACACGTATGGTCAGAATTTAAAAAAAAAACTAAAAAAAAAAACTGAAAACCCATTAATTAAGCACCTATGCTCTACTTATATATATATATATAGCCACTACAATATGCGAACTGAAAATATGAGAACTCATGTGTGAATTTTCATGGATTTTTTATTCATTTTCTCTTGAATCTTACCATAAGAATGTGATCTACCTGCTTGGTTTTACAAGAACCTGCTCTTGAATCATCCTATTTTGTTGCATAAACAAGATTTTTTTAATGCTTTAAAATCAATGGCTCATAATCTTCATAAATATTCAAGCATTCAAAAATCTTATTTTTCATAAAAAATACACGGTCCAATGATTGATTCCTAGCAAATTCACTATGCCAAGAACATCCACATGGTTGAATTTGCAAAAAAAGTGTTGGAAAAGTCCATATTTCTAATTCTCGTATTCTAGTTCTAGTATTCTCTCTCTCTCTCTCTCTCTCTCTCTCTCTATATATATATATATATATATATATATATATATATATATATGTGTGTGTGTGTGTTGTGTGTGTGTGTGCCATAGGTACGGATGAGGCGTTTACGGCAGTTTTTCCTTAATCAGAATCACAGATTATCATAGTGTTTGTACGCATGTTGGTAGTCACTATTTTTGGTATGGTTGCTGTTTTCCAGGTTATTGCAAGAGAAGCAAGTGAATTTGGTCTTGGTGAAATCAAGTATTACACGGTACTTGTTGTGAGTGCGATCATGTGGCAGCTCTACCTCATCGGGGCAGTGGGTGTCGTCTTTTGTGCTTCATCGCTATTTTGTGGCATCCTTATTGCTGTTTTACTTCCCATAACACAAGTGCTGTCCGTTGTTTTCTACCGTGAGAAATTCAGTGGTGACAAAGCCATTTCATTGGTCTTATCTCTTTGGGGCTTTGCCTATTATTTTTATGGACAGTACACTCTAAACAAAAAGAAACCTTACAGAATAACGCAAGATGAAGAGGTTGGCACTTCATAAAAGACTACTCTATTTGCAAGAGATCAATGATTTTATAGACATTGATAATGATCCATTTATTTTTGCAGAAGTCATTGAAAGTAAAAGATTGATATTTGATCAATGTCATGAAAGAAAAGTTTGACTCTAGGACAAAGAACCAAGTATGAGATCTTGTACATTGACTTAAGGGAATAAGACCTATTGGTTGTAAGTGAATTTTTAAGACCAAGACAGACTTCAAAGGGCGAGTGGAGAGGTATAAGGCTAGGCTTGTTGCAAAGGGTTTCATACAAGTAGAGGGCATTAATTATAACGAGACTTTTTTTCTTATCTCTACTAAAGAATCATTGAGGATAATCATGGCCCTCATAATTTATTTTGATTTATAGCTACATCAAATAGATGTGAAAATAGTTTTTCTGGATGAGGATCTAAAATATGAGGTATATATGCAACAACGTCCTAGTTTCAGTGTAGATGACTCTAATAATTTAGTTTACAAATTGAAGAAATCAATCTTTGGACTTAAACAAGTCTCTCGCCAATGGTATAAAAAGTTCAATTAGGTGATTTTAAACTTTGGATTTACTGAAAAAATTATTGACCAGTACATATACCTTAATACTAGAGGGTGTAAGTTCATAATTATGGTTTTATATCTTGATGATATTCTTTTTTCAACTAATTATTTGAGTATACTATATGAGACAAAAGATTTTATTATATCTCATTTTGACATGAAAGACATGGGTGAGGCCATGTATGTTCCTAGGATTGAAATCCATCGTAATAAAACTAAGGGTGTCATTGGCCTTTCTCAGAAATTATATATTTTTAGAGTTCTTAAAAGATATGAGATGGAGAATTATTCTTCTAAATCGACATCCATATTGAAAAGAGATAAATTGAGCTTAAAAAAATATCATCGGGATGATAATGAAAAGACTTATGACAATTTTCTCATATGCTTCGACAGTTAAGAGTTTGCAGTACGCACAGACTTGCACATAACCAGATATTGCATTTGTTGTGAAAGTGCTTGGTAGATAATAGTCTAATCCAAGCATTACGTATTAGAAGGCAACAAATAAGGTCACGTGTTATTTGAAATGAACGAAAGACTATATGTTGACCTATAAAAAAGTTGACCACCTAGAGGTCATTGGGTACTCTGATACAGACTTAGAAGGATGCCTCGATAATCGAAAGTCCACTACTAAATATATCTTCATATTGGCAAGTGATGTTGTCTCATGGAGAAGCAAAAAGCAAACTACAACTGCAGCTTATACTATAAAAATGAAATTTATTGCTCTATACGAGACTTCATCTCAAGCCATTTGCATAAGAAACTTCATTATAGGTCTTAGGATTATGGAATCTATTGAGAGACTACTAAAGATCTTTTGTGATAATAAAGTTGTGTCTATCTCGAATAACATTAAGAGTTCAACCTCATGTCGACACATGAAGTTAAAGTACTTTTTTGTTAAAGAAATGACTAAGAATCATTTAGTGTGTATTGATACAATCAGTATGAAGAAAATGATTTTGAATTTTCTTACTAAAAGGTTATCACCGGATTATATTTTCAACATGTAAAGGGCATGAGTTTGTTTCATTTCTTTTGAAATATGGCAATACATTATGGTTATATTTGATCACATTTGTGAAGCTAAATTGATTTTCTATAATTTTGTGTATTGTTGATTCTATATAAAGGATCTCTCATTTGGGTAGAGATAATAACAAAATAACAATATCAAAAGACCAATATAATAGGTTAGAAACCAATCTATTCATAAAGGTGGTCTTAACATGCTAAAATATTGAAAATAAATAATAAAGTAGTGCATGAAAATATGGCATCTCATATAGAAGTATTTATCTACGCAACTTATATGATTCATTCTTGTGATACAAGATAGCATGTGAACATAAAAGTTGAATCAAAATAATGGTAAAGAACATCAATTATGTGTCTTTTTGTGTCAATGTTGGACATTTCGGATCGAGTTAAACCATATATAATCCAATTTAACACAAGACACTCTTAATGAAGGTATTAGTAGAGAGGGGGTTAGGTGAATGTGAAGGGTTCACATATATGATTGTCATTAACCCCCCACTCTCCTCCCACTATAAATTGAGGCATGATTGTTTGATGAATACAACCAAAGTGTTCTCTTACCATCAACTTGATCGACTGAGCTCATTGTGGCCATCGATAGGATGAGAAGAACACGGAGCACCCGTGTTAATGCTTCCTTCGGTCATTTCCACCGGTGTTTTTGTTCTTACATTCCGGTTTTTTAAAGCCAACAGGTACTAGATGATAAATTCTATCTAATTAATTCACCGGGCCCACCACCATGCCTCACAACCTTCTTTTTCTTTCTATAAAATCTAACAGAATCACCCGTCTATCTTCAGCTGCACCAAAAAATGGAAGTTGCACCCGACCAAACGCCTGCGCCAGAAGCTGTTGATAACAAGTGCAGATTCAACTGGCTTCTGCTTGTAAACTCCGTGTGCTTAGCGGTGGGTTCTACTGCAGCCCCTCTGTTACAGAGGCTCTACTTCTTAAAAGGAGGAAGCCATCTATGGCTTTCGAGCTGGCTCCAGACCGGAGGTTGGCCCATGATGCTCTTGCTTTTGCTCGTATCATATGCTCATCGGCGTCGAACTCTACACTGCAGAACTCCAATTTGCGTCATCACACCGAGGCTAGCTGTGGCTTCCGCTTGCGTCGGTGTGATAACCGGACTTGCCAACTTCATGTACTCGTTCGGGCTCTCATACTTGCCAGTTTCGACTTCATCTCTGCTGTTATCCACACAATTGGCTTTCACTGCAGTGTTCGCATTCGTACTTGTGAGGCATAAGTTCAATCTCTTCTCTATAAATGCGGTGGTGTTGCTTATCATCGGGTCGGCAATGTTGGGATTCCATGCTAGCAATGACAGACCACAGAACGTCTCCAATTTCAAGTACTACTTGGGTTACTTTCTGACAATTGGAGCAGCTGTGCTGACTGGGTTGATACTGCCCCTTGCGGAGTTGATTTATATCAAGGCCAAAAGGAATGTAACATATACGTTTGTATTGGAAATGCAAACGGTGATGTCGCTTACCGCTGCTGTTTTCTGCACCGTTGCTATGGTTGTCAACAAGGACTTTCAGGTAAAGTTTCGGGGTACTCGTGCACAAAGATTTTCAGGAGTTTTCATTTTTGTTTTTGTTTTTGGTTTTTTGTTTTTTTGTTTTTAATATAACTATGATGGTGTGATCTACCAGCTCTTACATCGTCTTATCAAAACATATAAGTAGGTTCTTTTAGGGTTTGAAAATCAATAGTTTAGAAATTTCTTTAAAATTCAACCCTCAAAAACTTTCTTTTTTTGTCAAAAAAACATGATTCCAGTTTTCGTTCCTAACAACACTAAACACTTTTGCAAGGATGGATTTGCCAATTTCCCAAATCCATTTTACTAAAAGGGTCATGTTGAATTTGTGCAAGTTATGTATGCCCAGTCCACCAAGGTCTAGTGGTGGGGATATTGTCTCCTTGCCCATTTTTGCTTTTGAGTTGTCACATGGAAAATGTTATTTAAGTATTTTTCTACTTTGTTTCGGATTTTGAAAATTTGCTAAAAGTGTATCACCAAACACGATATTAAACAGTACCAAATTGACCCTTCCCGCCCTGGAGAGCAGGCAGCGCACACGATTGGGTCTTATCTCGGACCATATCTTCCACCCTACTCCAATAGAGCTCCCGCAAGACCCCCAAATGAAAGAGGAGACCTAAGTGCTTTAATGGTAGGGAGCCCACTTTACAATTAAATTTTTTTAGGCCCTCCATTGAGCCTCTTATCTAGGATCGTTAAGGACCATGGCCTGTCTCTTGGCCCATTCATGCAAAGTTCAAAGATCTCCGCAAAACACCTTAACACTATTCATAACGCTCACATATTATCATCGTTGCCCTCCCCAAACACCAACAAGTCATCGGCAAATAAAAGGTGGGAAATGGTGACAGTCTATATATGTGTTTCGATCTGGTCAATTTCTATTTTCTTTCTTAATTAGTTCGGTTACGGTAGGGTGCACATGCATATCTCTCTCTCTCTCTCTCTCTCTCTCTCTCTCTCTCTCTCTCTCTCTCTCTCTCTATATATATATATATATATATATATATATATATATGAGTAGAGCATAGGTGCTTAATGATACGTGTTTAATGGGTTTTTTTGCTCTTTCCGTGTTTTTTTTTTTGCAGTTCTGACCACATAAATGTGTTGGGAATAGTCAATTTACAAGGAAACCAACCTGGATAATGTGTTTTTGATGAAAAAAATGATATTTGGAGTTTAAAAATTAAAGATTTTAGACCATTGATTTTTTGAACCTTATAAAAACCCACCCATGTGTCGTAATCGGACACTTCAAAAGCTGATCCCAATAAAATCAAGTACATAGATCACACGTATGGTCAGAATTTAAAAAAAAAACTAAAAAAAAAAACTGAAAACCCATTAATTAAGCACCTATGCTCTACTTATATATATATATATAGCCACTACAATATGCGAACTGAAAATATGAGAACTCATGTGTGAATTTTCATGGATTTTTTATTCATTTTCTCTTGAATCTTACCATAAGAATGTGATCTACCTGCTTGGTTTTACAAGAACCTGCTCTTGAATCATCCTATTTTGTTGCATAAACAAGATTTTTTTAATGCTTTAAAATCAATGGCTCATAATCTTCATAAATATTCAAGCATTCAAAAATCTTATTTTTCATAAAAAATACACGGTCCAATGATTGATTCCTAGCAAATTCACTATGCCAAGAACATCCACATGGTTGAATTTGCAAAAAAAGTGTTGGAAAAGTCCATATTTCTAATTCTCGTATTCTAGTTCTAGTATTCTCTCTCTCTCTCTCTCTCTCTCTCTCTCTCTCTATATATATATATATATATATATATATATATATATATATATATATATATATGTGTGTGTGTGTGTTGTGTGTGTGTGTGCCATAGGTACGGATGAGGCGTTTACGGCAGTTTTTCCTTAATCAGAATCACAGATTATCATAGTGTTTGTACGCATGTTGGTAGTCACTATTTTTGGTATGGTTGCTGTTTTCCAGGTTATTGCAAGAGAAGCAAGTGAATTTGGTCTTGGTGAAATCAAGTATTACACGGTACTTGTTGTGAGTGCGATCATGTGGCAGCTCTACCTCATCGGGGCAGTGGGTGTCGTCTTTTGTGCTTCATCGCTATTTTGTGGCATCCTTATTGCTGTTTTACTTCCCATAACACAAGTGCTGTCCGTTGTTTTCTACCGTGAGAAATTCAGTGGTGACAAAGCCATTTCATTGGTCTTATCTCTTTGGGGCTTTGCCTATTATTTTTATGGACAGTACACTCTAAACAAAAAGAAACCTTACAGAATAACGCAAGATGAAGAGGTTGGCACTTCATAAAAGACTACTCTATTTTGCTTTTTGCATGTATGAACAATTATACATCACATGTATATATAGTGATGACTTGTGTAAGTTTCCTTGATGGGTATCGTTGTTATTCAATGGAATCACTGAATAGTTGCACATACATATGCATATATGTTTTTGTGGTTAGAGATTAGCTTTCATAGTTCACCAAGCTGAAAGCACATCATGAGTTTGAAACCCATGAGTGTGCATTCCTTGCTGCAAGGTGAAGGCTGCTATTGGCAAGGGGGACTTGGGGTGTTTACCAATGCTGTCAGTATCGGAATCGGACCTGTATTGTTTGGCCCACAATTCAGGTATATCGGCGGATACCAATACTCAAGTGTATTGTTCTGAATTGCCCAAAAAATAATTAAAAAATATTACATGTCAATCAGAACGCGACACGTGTTAAAACCATTAAAAAATATTACATGTCAATCAGATCTGTCTAATAGGGACATTTGCTGGAGTAACTCAAGTTAACCATGAGTTATATATGATATATATAATTGTTTAAATTTCCATATTATATAATAAAGTAGGTAAAACTTAAGTTTTCAAACAAATAATTGAAAGTGACACTTTATATAGACCTTAACCATGAAATTTAGGTTTCTATTTTATAATTTTCACAAAAAATTGGGTCCTAAAACATCTTTTTGGAATGTCGGGCAAAAGGTAGGCCTCTTAACCGAATGGTACGTTGAATAACTGGTGGGGGTCGTACTAACCCCAGCTTGACTTTAAAAAAAAACAAAAGGTTTGCAAATTAAATTGTATTGTTCTCTTTGTTACAATACTTATTTTTTGTTAACGAGCCAGGATCTAGGCTCATCTAGTTATGAACATGAGCCAAGACCGAGCTAAGTTAAATGATAAATGAGCCGAGCCCATTTTTTATATCGAGCAAGGATCTCAGCTCATCTAGTTATGAACATGAACCGAGACCGAGCTAAGTTGAATGATAAATGAGCCAAGCCTGAACAAGATGGGCTTGACTCATTCGGCTTATTTACCAGCCCTAGAAATGATTCTAAGCAAGGGGGGGCTCTACAACCACTAGTGCAACCTAAGGTGGGCTTGGTGCCATGTCGCTCGTCCCTACTTTATTTTCATGATCGCCATGCTATTCACAGGTCAATATATATCAAGAATCAAACAAAAATAACAATGAATTATGACAAATGGTCACAAAAATATTAAATATTAAGGGACCTAACATCGCACTTCAGGCAATTCTTGTCGCTAATCCTTGTTGTGGGTCCCAGTGTAAGGAAACGGCTTTGAATATATTAGGTTCAATAATGAACCAATACACATGCACATGAAGTGCGAATATACCCACTAAAGGGGAAAACACAAGCACATAATGTGCTAACACATAAACCCACAAAGGGGCAAAAATGCCTATAAGGCATAAGTTGATATTATTGAAAAGAGGAAGGGTGTATAACACCCATTACATGGAGCAAAGGCTCCTCCAAAGGAGTGAATAAATTACAAGGGAGAGACCCATATTTATAACAAGAGAGGAGCCACATAGGGGGCTCCCAAAGGAGTCATTGGGAGCCCCCAACGGTCATATTTGTGACTGTTGGGGGCTCCCCAACGACTCTTTGGGGAGCCTCCCTAGGTGGCGCAAACCACAAGAATGAATAAAATAAAAAATGAAAAATAAAAATAAAATTACAAACATATTCCAAATGGAATATGCGTAAAAAGGGAAAATGACTAAACTATCCTTATGCCTAATAATAAAGAAATATATATTTTATATATAATTAAGAAGATACATATGCATATATACCATATATGTATATGTATCATCCTTTATATATATAAAATATATATAAGATTACAAAGATTGAATGATACATTTTAACAACCCCCCTCCCCCCCCTCAAACTTTGCGTGGGGGAACAAAAAGATTGAAAAATGCAAGAGGAAGAATCTCAAGGCTTCAAGAGGATTCAGTCTGAATGCCATTGAAATTTGCAAATGTCTTCCTCTAAAGTCTTTAACGATGAGCATCTTTCATGATCTATCCAAGGTACTTCTTTTTCTCTCATCTTCAAGATCCTGATGAACAAATCAAGAAGTAATCCAAGTAAAAGATATCTTTGCACTTAAATCAAGTGAAATATTCCAAATAAGATGAATTAACCAAAAAATCATATCATATAATTCATCCAAAAGTAATGGTGCAAAAAGATATTCTATGCATACAAGATTTTGATAGAACAAGATGATTTTAGAAAACCAATTTTCATAATCATATACCATGTTTAAAGAGTGCATAATGCATTCATGAGGTCCAATATTGGACAAACCTAACATCATAATGAGGAATAACACAATGGTCCACTAAGGGACACCACAAGAAGCCTACGAAGAGGCATAAGTTATATAAACTTTATTGAATGAGGGCCTAAAAGGCCAAAATGAGCATATGCATATACTATCATGAAATTAATCAACACTTAAAAAAAACATTAATGAACATGCTCCAAACATATAGAAAGACAAGGGTTATTGATTTTAGCAATTCCTTTGAAAGCGATTTCAAGAGGGAAATGCTTCAAGAGCATAAAAAGAGTGTATGAAGCACAAGATTTCAAAAAGATTTTAAATCCATTTAAGATGCAAAATAATGAGTGTTATTTGAGTAGAGAACCTCACACTTTTAGGAAAATCTCACTCAAATGACAAAAAACTAATTTTGCATATCAAAAAGTGGCCAAAAAACCATAAGCACTTAATATATAGATTAAATGCTAAAAAATTGATTTGATTTTAAAATATGCATATCAAAGATATGATTCACTTGTATCTAAAAGAAAGCAAAAAATGAATGTAATTTCATAACTTTCAACAATAGTTCATCTACTAAAAACAACTACCTCATTAGTCCTCCAAAACCCATAAATCAAGTGTATAAGCTACTAGATCAAGAATATAAATATAATGTCATTAAAGGCCAAATGACACACACAAAGGTGTGCAAAAGAACCTCTTGTCTATATGTAATAATACTTGAAATGAGTGCATCAACGATAAGAACAAGAGAATACATGCCAACATGGACCAAAAACATCTCTTGTCTACGTAAGAAATGCACTCAAAACCAAGTATGTTCAGCTACTAGAACAAGAATATCAAGTCAATCATGGACTAAAAATACAATACATCTCTTGTCTACATAAAATGGCACTTGAATTGAGTGAAAGAAGTCAACCATGGGCATACATCTCAGCGACTAGAACAAGGACATAAATGCCAACATGGACTAAAGATCACACACCATGGTGTGAATCAACGTGCCTTGTCTACATATAATAACACTCAAGACAAGTGTGTTCAGCTACTAGACCAAGAGAAACAAAGCCAACAAAGGGCTACCAACACACAAAGGTGTAATAAAATTCTTGTCTACATATAATGACACTTAGATAAGAGTTATAAAAGGAGAAGACTTTTGAGGCTATAAAACTTGTAATGACAAACATATATATAAAACCTTGGACAATATTTTGAAAATAAATATGTGCACATACGTACAACAAAAACACTCGAAACACTTGTGCACAAAAACATGTAAAAGTATCTTTAACAAGATACTATAATCGATGGAACGATATAAATATAAGAACATACACATACCAAGAATACTTGGAACACTTGTGCACAAAAGCACAAAACACGAAATCACAAATGTGCAAATGCACTCATAAGATTCATAAGCAATAAAAGGTTGGGCAATAATCTCCAACACCCTTTAATTAAATATACCTTAAAACAGTTTAGGTTCTAAGACACCATATATCCATCACATTTATATATAAATAAGAGCATACATAAGATCAATGGCCAAAAGAAAATGAGTGACGCACTCATAATTAGAGATCATATAACAAATCATTCTAGAGTCCCAAGGTGCCCATAACTCACATCAACAACCATCTTTAATATGGTAATTGGACAATCTAAAATGACATAACACAAGGTGCCCTTAACTCACCTCAACAATTATCTCTAATATAACAATAAGGCCATACAAAAAAGATTGATGCATCATATAACTTGTGATGGATAAAAATAAATGTCATAAAAAGGCAATGAACACTTAGGAAAATCATTTTCCAAATATGTGATTTTACAAAGAGGGTTGATTCAAAGGTCCAACATAATTAATCACAACAATATGCCTTATAATAATTTTGCATAAATACGAAAATTATGTTCAATCATGATCATTATCAAAAGACTCAATAAACACAACATGAAATATTTAAGCAATGTCATGTTGTGAAGACGGATTTGGAATAATCCAATAATCAAATCAAACCTCTATAAATTGCAATTATATGCATACCAAGATGTAGAATGGCAATAATCTTAAATGAGCAAATTTAGGACATGTAACAAGAAATTGCGGAAGCACTTATAATGATAAAAGGAACAATCTCATAAGTCCACTAAGGGACAAAACAAGACCTAAGGAAGACAATATATATCATCTCTTTATTGAAAAGAGAGTACCATGTGAAAATGTCTATGAATAGACAATACGCATATAAGCATGAATACTTTATAAAAGAAGTGTACGAAGACACTCTCACAACACTTGAACAAAATACCCAAAAAGCATAATAATAGCAAACATGCAATAATGCATGTATAAAAAGGAGCAAATGCTTGAGTCTCTCAAGTTTTCACAAAGATGGTAATATTAAAAAAATCTCATAAAAACCCAATATTAAAAAGAAGCTTATGACAATCATGAAATCTTCTCAAAGAGTATATACTCATAAGAAGATTCACAAGGATAAAAAGGTCTCTCAAGGAGAGATCCAATGAACAAAAATTCTCAAATGAGGATACATACGAAAGGAAGAGAGAAAACTTTATTAAAGTGGAAAAAATCCCCAAAGAGAATACTAGGATTGCATTATGGCATAAATCTATAAAAAAATCATAATATTATGACTTAATAGATTATAACCAATGGCATGAATATGTTTTAAAATCAACACAATCATGAAATATTTAAAACATAGGTAATAAGTATGCAACATTAATGAAGACCATAAATCTTATAATAAAACATATTCTTGAAATTGAATTGAAAAATGAAAAAAGGATAACCATATTTTATGAGATCATTTTTAAAACTTAATTCAACCGATAAAAATGCCTTCTTAATCAAACATTGCTCATATGAAAAAGAACTCATTAGGTAGGAAAATAAAACATCATTTTTCAAAGACACATGTTATTATGAAAAAACCTCATATAGGACATTTTAGAGGGTAAACACATACCTTTAATATGAAATAATTATGATGAGAGTATGTGAGCAATGCTACATCTCTCACAAACATTTTACTTCTAACATAACCTTCTTTAAAAAACTTATTTTTCAAGAAAAGGCATACGAAAGAGAATAATATAAAAAGTTCAATGGAATTGTTAAGAATCCAAACACATAATGACATAGAGAACACAAATGCAAAAGCATATCTAATTCTTTATAATGCTTAATACTTAAAGAAATATAATGCATACCAAACATTTTTAAGAAGCAAAAGAGAGAAACAAGAACTTCACCGTTCTTTTTTAAAATTTCTTGAATAGCATGCTTCCCAATGCAACAAAGAGCAACTCAGTCCCAACCTTGCTCTGATACCATGTAAGAAAATGGCTTTGAATATATTAGGTTCAATAATTAACCAATACACATGCACATGAAGTGCGAATATACCCACTAAAGGGGAAAACACAAGCACATAATGTGCTAACACATAAACCCACAAAGGGGCAAAAATGCCTATAAGGCATAAGTTGATATTATTGAAAAGAGGAAGGGTGTAACACCCATTACATGGAGCAAAGGCTCCTCCAAAAGAGTGAATAAATTACAAGGAGGAGACCCTTATTTATAATAAGAGAGGAGCCACATAGGGGGCTCCCAAAGGAGTCGTTGGGAGCCCCCAACGGTCACATTTGTGACCGTTGGGGGCTCCCCAACGACTCTTTGGGGAGCCTCCCTAGGTGGTGAAAACCACAAGAATGAATAAAATAAAAATAAAAATAAAATTACAAACATATTCCAAATGAAATATGTATAAAAAAGAAAAATGACTAAACTACCCTTATGCCTAATAATAAAGAAATATATATTTTATATATATAATTAAGAATATACATATGCATATATACCATATATGTATATGTATCATCTTTTATATATATATAATATATATAAGATTACAAAGATTGAATGATACATTTTAACACCCAGAACACCTTAATATAGAACTGCGCAATGCTGCATTTATGCAACTGAGTATTTCGAAAAGGAAAAATGACTGTTGTTCTTGGAATGGTGCCTCGCCATTCATTCAAACGCTTTTTGTCACCGCCGCCCTTTTCAATAATAGATTCTCTTCCTCTCAAAAGAACAAAAAAAGAAAAATAACCAACAGGCTTCAACTATTGCTTTCAAAAAAAGAACAGAATGAATCTATTGCATCATCAAATCAAAGTAGCTGTGACAGAAGCAGCAGCATGAAGAAAGTCGCCCCTCAATCGAGCACATTATGTCTTGTACATCTTTCCTTCTCCCGAGAAACCCAAGCAAGAAGCTCCTTCATCACATACAATTAGCAGTCTTAAGTGCAGTGATGATTTGTTGCCCGTTTTGACAGGAACGTTGAAAAAGTGTTTCCCTAGCATTGAAGCTATTTGATCAGATCATCCATTTTGTTGCCCTCTTATTTCAATTTGGTCGCCTTGAAATTTTCAGCCCCAACTTCCAATCTTATTTTTGCAGCAATGCTAACATTGGGATCAAAAGTCATGGATATTCATTACTACGTACATTTGAACACCAAACCAACACCCCGCCACCATCTTCACCACAGTGTGCAGATGCTGTCAAACACGGACGTTGCACCTAACATTTACTATGTACAACCAGCATTATAGATTTAAGGCAAGAAATACAGCAGTCAGCAACACAACATGATCCAAGGGAAGACATTCACATTGATCCCTTCCCTTCTGTGTCAATTTATCAGGAAGTTACGAGAAGACCAACTGTTATGCATTAGAGAGACAGCCAGACACCACAAGCCGGGGTTGGGTATGCATGGAATGTGAAGCTGATCATGATCAAATAAATGGTGAATCGTTCAAAGCCCAAACATCGTTTCTGTGGATGAACGTAGGAGCTATTTCTGTACGAGTAGAAACCGTCATTCTGGCAACTGCACAATCACCAAGAGGAAAAATCGGATCTCCTCGAAGTTAGTCCACCTTGCATGGGAAATGTTTGAGACGATAAATGAATGCCTTTAAGTGGTTGTCCCACCTATAAAGGAATATGCTGGTAAAGGATGTGCTTCTTGGAAATGCAGCAGCGCTAACATGATGCTGTAACATGAATTACCATGAAGAATGGTAACTAACATCAGCTGCCGATCACACTGCATGTGTTATACCTCATCCAGAATTAACCAGCATGAAAAGAATCAACACAGCAAATGCAGCCTGAAGGGCCAGTTTGTTTTCTGCTATATAATCAGCTATCTTCTGCCACCTGTAAGTTCAACCAGTAGACAGCTGCTGATAAAGCCTGTTATTTACAAATTTACTGTACAGTCAGAGAAGCATGCACATAATGGGGGCAAGGAAAAGAAAAAAAATGGAAATTGTCAACTCTCATTGTTGTATAAATTGGCTTGCCAACCTGCTAGAATGAGATCATGCAGCATAAATACATTTTAAAACAAGCAAAATATCAATACAGAAACAAATAATGCAAATCCAATTGATTTAAGGAAAACTATAACCAACAACAAGTAATACAGAAATGAAAACTTCGAAACATCATGTAAGATACGCTGTGGGGCTAGAACTTTTCACACCCATCAATAATAGTCAGCTAACACGTATTTCATGGTTATATCTCCAATGTTTTTTTTGTTATTGGAGGATATGACTCAAGCTGCACTTATATCCACAATACACGCCAAGAATGCTAATCACCATAAGATTCTAGAAAAAATTAATATTGGCAACATTACTTGGGGAAAACCAAATGCACTGGCATTATCAAAGCAGGTAACCTCAATCACAGTTCCAGTAAAGAATAATAACCAACAAACACCTTTGTTAATGTATATCATTGACAATGTATATATACATATCAATATATGTATATATATTGTGTATTTACCAATGTTGTTAAAAACATGCCTCCCCTTAAGGCGTAAAAAGCACGCCTCGCCTCAAGGCAAGGCCCTTTGTGCCTTGACACGCATGTGTGTAGAGTAAATGGCCCAAGGCGTACACCTCAGGCTGAGAGCATGCCTTAAAAGTATTGGGTCAAATGGGGTCAAAGGCCCAATTTGACCCAAATCTGGTTTGTAAAAAAAATAGAAGGGGGGAGGCCCGATGGTTAGGGCACTCCCCTCTTTTAATCCCCCCCCCCCTCTGTATCTCTCTCTATCCCATGCCAAAAGAAGAAGAAGAAGAGGAGGTACGTACCCCCTCTCCCTTCTCTCATCTCTTCTTCTTCTCCTGTTTTTCTCCTTCTCTTCTTTCTTCTTTTCCTTCTTCCCTTCTTCTTTCTCTCTTCTTTTTCTTGTTCCCTTCTTCTTCCCCCCTTCCTTTTCTTCTTCAGTTCTTCTTCTTCCATTCTTCTTCCTCCATTCTCCTCCTTTTCTTTTTCCTTCTCCTTCTCCTGTTACTTTTGTTCTTCTTCTACTTCTTTCAGTCTTCTTCTGCTTCTTTTGTTCTTCTCCTTCTTTTGTTTCTTTTGTTCTTCTCCTTCTTCCAGTGTTCTTCTTCGATCTTTTTTTTTTCTTCCCACTTTTTTTCTTCTTCCCTTGTTCTTCTTCTTCAAAATGATTGGATTTTTTTTTGTAATTGATTGGCTGTATATAAAAATTGTATGTCAATTTCGTTAGTTTGTTTATATAAAAATAGTATATTTGAAATTGTTACTTTCAGTTTATGTAATTATTTGCAAATATGCATGTGAGTGTATATGTACTGTTAGATCATGGAAATTAAAAATAATTTTTTTAAAAGAAAATGTTTGTTTTTTGTTTGTGAGACTAAGTGTAGATATGGATTATTATATGTGATTTTAGTAGTTTGACAGAGCTAATCTTTCAAACAAGCATGCATGAAAAATTAGCTTAATGTTTATTTAGAACTTTAGATGAATTTGTGTGCATTATATGAGGATGTAGAGGAATTTGATTCAAATTGGAGAGATTCTAATGACAAACGCTCAACTATTGGTTTTGGTGTCTTTTTAAGTGACTCTAGTGTCCTGAAAGTACAAAAGGAAATAAAAAGTGTTTTTGTCATCTACTGAAGCCGAGTACCGTGTTATGGCTACCAAAACATCAGAAATGGT
Source organism: Nuphar pumila (assembly GCF_984573655.1). Taxonomy (NCBI): domain Eukaryota; kingdom Viridiplantae; phylum Streptophyta; class Magnoliopsida; order Nymphaeales; family Nymphaeaceae; genus Nuphar; species Nuphar pumila. The sequence goes on from NC_143262.1 coordinate 7,281,561, forward strand.
ATGGCTGAGAAGGTTAATTGAAGACATGGGGTTCATTTGCAAAAAATCTCAAGACTATATATATGCACACACACTTTTATACTTGTAATATGCATGTAATAGGTCATGCCCACTAGGGGCATTTTAGTTTTTTCCTATTATGTAATAGGGTCTGCCCATTAGGGGTATTTTTATAAAATGCATTTTTATAAAGTGCTACTGGAGTGCTGTGCGATCGTAGAATGCCATTGCGGTTGAAGGGAAAGTTTTATAGGACGACTATTAGACCCGCTTTACTATATGGTACGGAATGTTGGGCTGCCAAGAGACATCATATTCAAAAAATGAGTGTAGCTGAGATGCGGATGCTTAGATGGATGTGTGGAAATACAATAAAAGATAAGATTCGGAACGAAGAGATACGTAAGAAGGTAGGTGTTGCACCCATTGAGAATAAGATGCGAGAGAATCGTTTACGGTGGTTTGGACATATTCGGCGAAGGCCTAATGATGCTCCAGTTAGAAGGTTGGAGAAATGGGAAAATATATTAGTTAAAAGAGGTAGGGGTAGGCCTAGGAAGACTTGGATGGAGATGATAGGAAAGGATATGAATGCTTTGAACCTCACCGAGGACATGGCGTTGGATAGAAATGATTGGAGGAAAAGGATTCATGTGGAAGACCCAAAATGAATTTCTTTTTTGGTTCATATCGCTGACCCCAATTGTTTTGGGATGAAGGCGTAGTTGTTGTTGTTGTTGTTGTTGTTGCATTTTTTTATATTGTTTAAAGCCTTATGGTTGTTGGGACTAGTCCAACTAGCCGTTGGACTAGCCCAACGGCTAGTTGGTCTAACCTTGTGAGCTCTCTTTTGGCTCTATAAAATGGGATCTCTCCCATTGTATGAGGTATGCTTTCTCAAGCATTTTATGTTGAATAAAATATTTATTTTTTACATTGTAGCCCCTTAGTGACTTGTGTTTGTGCGTCTCTTTGAGAGTTTTCTATCTTGCCCATAAGTGGCATATTGTTATTGGCACACTCTTGTATACATGTAGCCCTTAGAGGCATCCATTTGTGTACTTCTAATTTCATTTCAACCTTAAGCAAATGTAAGTCATCAATTGACGACATAGATGGGAAAAGAACAATTTCTTGGCCAAGCAATAAGTGTGCAAAGTAAGCCTCATTAACGGGCTACTGCTACAGGTAAAAGACCTAATGTTTCTTAAAATCTATTTCAACTTCCTTCTACTTCCCCAAGCATTCCACTGTCAGTATGCTGTTTAAAGTTTTATTTTGGGTAACCCACTGATAGTTGACTACTACACGAAGAAGCTGACAATATAGCAAACATATTTTCAGTCTGCTGTTTTAATTTTTATTCCAGATAGCCCACTGAGAGTTGGCTACTCCATGAAGAAGGCCAATATACCAAAAAGGAACTTTCAGGATTATCAGTAAAAGCACTGGAGTTAGAGAAACTCAGCAGCACTTACAATCGGCCTTCATAACCATCCATGGTTGCATAAAAGAATGCTAAAGCCCTCATAACCATCACATTATCTACAGCTTCAGCGCCCACTTTGGTCATCATTTATTGTCAATGCAATAGAACCAGGGACTGAAACATTCCACACAGCAACTCTCGCTTAGGCTTCCATTTAATGCAGATCATGTTTTCAGTTTCTATACAGTTAATTTATCCATAAAATGTTTAGCTCCTTCGTTCAAAAACCAATAAATGAAACCTAAACGGAATACATATAAAGCTGAAGAAGTAATTTTTATCAACTAAAACAATCATTAAGGATCAACTGATAAAGTGTGATTAGTGTCTTAGGACATTATGAGAATCAGAGGCAATCTCACTAAGCTGAACTATTTGTGGAGCAAATATGAGTAATGCTGCAATCTAACCACTACCAGCAGAAGGTAGTCACATCAACATTGTGATCAATGTAATACCATATTTCTATTTTAAACAATTATATAAGTACCCTCAATCAACATGCACTACAATATCTAGTCTCTTTGTTAACTAATGTCACATCTCACCCATTTCCAGTTTACCACACATAAGGTAAGAAAACTTGGCTAACCCTTTGATGTTAAAAATTGGTTAAATCCCTCTATCCTCTTGGGCTTTCAAATGTTTGGAAATACATAATTCAATACTGATATGCTGAAAACTCCAGAGACAAGGAAAAGCTAACAGCACAAAATGCTAGACAGAATGACAACCAAAAAATGAATGATCTTTTTATCTCAGAGATGATAACCGGGAATTAAAAAGTCACAGTACCAAAGAACATACATTACGCTACTCCAAATATACAACCACAGCCAAGAGACACATAAAAAATGCATACCAGCCACCACTTGGAAATATGCTTTCTCTTGAAGTATTTCCTCCTTTACAAATTCTTCCAATATGGCACGTTGACGTTCATTTAAAGTTCTGAAGGGAAAGGATGAAACAGTGTAACCATACATTTTGATTAGTGAATATCAATGCAGGATCATTTTGTTCTGAAAGGCCAATATGCAATACTTTGAGACTATGTACGCCACATTAACCAGTTTTAAATAAAATTGTGATGCTGATGCAAAAAGCAAATTTTTTCATGGAGTTTATAGTATTGCAACATTTTAACAGAATACTGAACATCCAATTTGTTTCTGAACAATAATAGAAGTAATAAAGGTTGAGTTCTTTTTTAACGGTTAACTAAGTAATGCAATCAATATATTACTGGCTAAATATATTTATTGACAAAAAGAACAAGGTTGACTCTATCTTAGAAATCTAGGCTCTCCTACTCAGTATCCCACAAGGTTGATGACACCCAACAGCAATTCCTTGTTCCCTACTCATAAGAATAATCTCTGAAGCATGTTCCAGCTCCAGTAAAATACTGTTTTTGAAAGAGGCCTGACTAGGACCATTACTGACAAGACAGGAGCTTCCTCTACCAGATAACCACCATGTTTATGCTAATATATCCTATGACCCCTCAAAATAGTTCAATCGTGCATTCCCATAATTATCTTTTTTGTATTTAACAAGAGGAGACCACTGTTCAGGTGGTGGGGCCTGGGAGTGATTGATGCCCTTGCCATATGGCCCATCCCCAAGCAGTTAAATCCCCTTGGCCACACCCCTTGCCCACCAGGGAGACTGCTACTTTGGCCTTAAGGCAAGGGATGCACACCCCTAGAATAAAACCATTGACGTCCTTCAACTTGAGTGCCTTAAACCGACCCACCTAACCAGGTTTGTGGAGGCCTTGAACATACATTCTGATAATTATTTAGGCTCAGACTTTTTCTCAACACATGCCACCATCCAGTTGGAAGAGCATCATCTCTCTTACTCGGTAGATTATAGCAGCAATAGTTCTTTATTAGAGCATTAGCAATAACTGTAAATAAGTATTGCATATTTTTGCTCCTTGGATACTTTCACATGGTGCCTCCTCAGATCACAGCTGACTTACCATGAAAGGCAAAATCATACCATCAGTCAAGCTTATAAAAATTTAAAAGCCAAAGTTCATGTGCTTCATTTTAATTAATGTACCCATTATCTGAGTATTCAATTTTAATGCATGTGCATGGCTACATGTAGTTTGATTTTTTTATTGCAATAGATGTAGATGTGTACTAGATAATTTAAACTTTAACATACATAAGAAGCTATGTCACATGGACTCGGCTAGGGAGGCGCCGCACCCGAGTCGACACGCCCCGACACGGGTGCGGCTTCGGACAGGGCCCGGACTCGGTCAATGCCGAGTCGGACTCGGTCAACGAGTCGAGGCCGAGTCCGTCCTTTTTTGGACTCGATCAACGTTGACTGAGTCCAAAAATTGTCCATTTTTAAGATAAAAAACAAAAAAAAATGATCTTTTTATATATTTTTTTTAAAATATATATATATAGCATGAGTCTCAAACATAAAAAAAATCCAGGGGGCGCTGCCCCCCTACGGCATACCACGCCGGGGGGAGCCCCCAGACCCCCCTTTCTGCAGGGGCAAAAGTACAATTTGCAAAGTTTATAAAAACACTCATGCTGATGCCAAACTTTAGAGGACAATATCCACATATATGCACACAGGATATATTATTATTATTATATTTTTTTTTTTAAATATATATATATAGCCGTGTCCCCGTGTCCAAAATTTTTAAAATTGCGCCGCACCCGTGTCGCACCCGCACCCGCACCCATGTGACATAGATAAGAAGACTCCCACTCATTCAATATTTTCCTGTTGACACTAAGATGAACTTCTTCATCAACAACAAAGTTGTATGCGATAGTGGCTAAAAATACACAATCATGAGTACCAACAACAGCGCCTTCATCCCAAACAATTGGGGTCGGCGATATGAACCAAAAAGAAAATCATTTTGGGTGCTCCACATGAATCCTTCTCCTCCAATCATTTCTATCCAATGTCATGTCCTCGGTGAGGTTCAAAGCATTCATATCCTTTCTTATCATCTCCATCCAAGTCTTCTTATGCCTACCCCGACCTCTTTTAGCTAATAGATTTTCCCATTTCTCTATCCTTCTAACCGGAGCATCATTAGGCCTTCGCCGAATATGCCCAAACCATCGTAAACGATTCTCCCTCATCTTATTTTCAATAGATGCAACGCCTACCTTCTTACGTATTTCCTCGTTCCGAATCTTATCTTTTAGTGTATTTCTACACATCAATCGAAGCATACGCATCTCAGTTACACTCATTTTTTGAAAACGATGTCTCTTGACAGCCCAACGTTCTGTACCATATAGTAAAGCGGGTCTAATTGTCGTCCTATAAAACTTTCCCTTCAACCGCAATGGCATTCTACGATCGCACAACACTCCAATTGCACTTTTCCATTTCATCCACCCAATCTGAATCATATGATTTACATCTCCATCAATTTCTCCATTCTTTTGAATGATAGATTCCAAATATTTGAAACAGTCATCCACCGCTATTTGTTGCTCACCAAGCTTCACTACACTCTCATCACTACTTCGTTGCTTACTAAACTGGCATTCCATATATTTTGTCTTACTCTTACTCAACGTAAAACCTCTTGCTTCCAAAGTCTGTCTCCATAATTCTAACTTAGCATTAACCCCAGCTCTAGACTCATCAATCAAAACAATATCATCGGCAAACAACATACACCACGGCACATTTTCTTGAATTGATCTCGTAAGTTCATCTATCACTATAGCAAAATGGAAAGGGCTTAATGCAGATCCTTGATATAACCCAACCGCTATAGGAAAATTGTTTGTCACCCCTCCACAAGTGCGGACATTGGTTACTACTCCTTCGTACATATTTTTAATTATACTAATGTACTTGAGAGAGACACCTTTCTTCATCATTGTCCACCAGAGAACATCCCTAGGTACTCTATCGTATGCCTTCTCCAGATCAATAAAAACCATATCAAATCTTTGTTCCCCTCTCTATATCTCTCAATAAGTTGTCTAAGAAGATATATAGCTTCCATAGTTGATCTTCCAGGCATAAAACCAAATTGATTCTCCGATATCATAGCAACCTTCCTCAACCTATACTCAATCACCCTTTCTCAAAGTTTCATAGTATGACTCATGAGTTTTATACCACGATAGTTTGTGCAATCTTGTATATCACCCTTATTCTTATAGAGAGACATCAAATTACTCTTCCTCCACTCATTAGGCATCTTATTTGTTCGCCAAATCTTGTTAAAAAGATTTGTCAACCATTTTAAACCTTTCTCTCCCAAGCATTTCTAAGCCTCGATAGGTATAGCATCGGGGCCAACTGCCCTTGTTGATTTCATTTTCTTCAAAGCCTCTGCAATTTCTTTCTTTTGAATCTTGCGCATGAAGTCACGATTCATCTCATGAAAAGGAATGGACAAATCTCCAAGATCATGAGCATGACTTCCATTAAATAGCTTATCAAAATAATCTTTCCATCTCTCCTTAATCTCCTCATCTTTGACTAAAACCCTTTATGTTTCATCTTTGATACATCTAACCATACTCAGATCCCTCGATTTCATATCTCTCATCTTTGCAAGCCTATAAATATCCTTTTCACCCTCCTTGGTATCCAACTTGTCATAGACCTCCTTATATACCTTATCCCTCGCGTTTCGAACTACTTTTTTAGCTTCCTTCTTTGATACCATATACTTCTCCAAATTCTCATTATCACGACTCTTACTTAGATTTCTATAACACTCTATTTTAACCTTAATAGCTAATTTGACATTTTCGTTCCACCATGATGTATCCTTACCTAGCGGTGCACCGCCTTTAGACTCACTCAAAACCTCCTTCGCCACCTTTCGCATGCAAGCCGCTATCTTATTCCACATTGATTTTGCATCCTCCTCGAGACACCAATTAGCTTCCTTAGCTACCTGTTCTACAAACATTCCTTGTTTATCTCCTTTCAGTGCCCACCACTTAATTCTAGGATCTATCCTATGTCTATTCCTTTTGTGGCATTTTCTAATTTTAAGATCTAAAATTAAGACTCTATGTTGTGTAGCTACACTTTCTCCCGATATAACCTTACAATCGATGCAACAACCCCTATCTCTCTTTCTGAGTAGGAAAAAATCTATCTGACCCTTATTAACCACACTTTTAAATGTTACTAGGTGAGACTCCCTCTTCCTAAACCACGTGTTGGCTAAGATCAAATCATAGGACAAACCAAAATCTAAAATCCTTTCTCCACTTTCGTTTATTTCTCCTATATCATAGCCTCCATGGATACTCTCAAATCCATCCCTACTAATGCATACATGTCCATTAAGGTCTCCGCCGATGAAAATCTTTTCACCATGAGATATCCCTTGTACTACTTCGTCTAAATCTTCTCAAAATTGACGCTTAATAGAATCGTCTAAACCGACTTGAGGTGCATAAACACTAATAAAATTAATAATATTCGTACCTGCTACTAATCTAATAAGTGTAATCATATCCCCCTTCCTACAGACCTCAACTACATTATCTATAAACTCACGACTAATAACAATCCCAACTCCATTCTTATTCCTATGTATTCCTGTATACCAAATCTTATATCCCCAAGGTTGTATCACTTTTTCTTTCTCACCTACCCATTTGGTCTCTTGTAAACATAAAATATCAATCTTTCTCCTACACATAACATCTACCAACTCTACCAACTTACCAGTTAAAGACCCTATGTTCCAAGTGGCTAACCTAATTGTATGGTTTTGAACTATCTCTTTTACCCTCACCCGTCCAACAAAGTGCGGGAACCCTTGCCTATTTGACCCCACCCCCGGGCGCCGGTTTGACGCATCGCTTCTGGGCAATGTCCTAGCTACCCTTGCCCACTTATCACTGCCTCCGGGCCCATAGAGTACAGAGCGTCGCTTAGTAGGGAACGCTCCAACGAAATTCGCATATTGATTCATATTCATAGGGTGTGACTAAATTTTTACGCTGCTTGTCACGGGCCTACCACAACCCTCCTCCGTTATCCAGGCTTGGGACAGACAGTGTATAACTAAACAGTTATGCACAAGACAAAAAACACGGCCTAAAAATGTATAAAAAGCAAGTTTTTTTTTTAAAGAAACAACATGAAAATGCCAACAAAAGGAGAATTTGGTGGAAGTACGTAAAAAAATACCTTAAATCGTCGCTCATCGATGAGGGCTTCCTCCGTCGCCCGTGTCGAATCTCCCAAAGCGTGAAAACCCCCTCCCTGACGCTGAGAGAGAGAGAGAGATAGAAGTGCAGTGGGAGCTTCGTCTACCTCCGACGACCCAGGTTCCGACGAGCTTCCTGCGCGCGCGCGCGCGAGAGAGAGAGAGAGAGAGAGAGAGAGCAGTTAATCGGGTTTGAGGGTTGGGGGAAGGCACCGACGAGCTTCGTCTGCCTCCGGCGACCCAAAGAGAGAGAGAGTATCCGGTAGTCGAGGGTTTCAGATTGCGTCCCTGCTCTGGTTCAGGCAACCCCAAAAAGAGAGAGAGAAAGAGTAACCGTTAGTCGAGGGTTTTGCTTCACTGTTAGTCGGCGACCCAGGTTCCGGCGACCCAAAGAGAGAGAGAGTATCCGGTAGTCAAGGGTTTCAGATTGCGCCCTACTCTAGTTCAGGCGACCCCCCCTTGATTTACACCAAAAATTGAACGAGAATCCCTGAGCCTTTCAGAAATCCACGAAATCCCTAAATCCACTACGCCTAACGAATGCCGATTCACGATAATTTCAACCCCTCCCTGAGAAACTGCGGCCTTCGGACAGGGTTCGGTGCAGGGCTCCGGCGTGGGTCAATCTAGTCCTACGAATGCCAATTCACGATAATCATGAGTACCATGGGTTAAAAACTCAGTGTGTCAATCTAGTCTCACCCAAGCCAATCTGGATCTTCACCAGACTTGGATGACTCAGTAACCAGGTTTTGGACAAGACCCATCCAGAATTAACTCACACAGAGTCACAAACCAAACAGTTGAGTTATGAGTTGACCCAGATAAGCCACTGGATGGTTCACTGGTTATTGCTTTTTGCATGTGCCATCTGACCTTTTTGTTATTTAAAAAAAATTAACATGACCTAGCCAAATCATGAGTCAAGCATGGATGAGTTCAGTAAAAAGTCATTGGGCTCTCAAACCATGGTTACAACACGCTTTGAGAAATAACTAGGCCCATGGGATTGTACACTAAACCACTCATCCGCAAATAACAACTCATAGTTTTCTTAATGAATATGCTCAGTCATTACTAGATTTTTATCTACATATATCGTTCTATTGGAAAATTTAATGTTTATCTTATTTTTTGTAACATATTTTTAAACAAAAAATTGATGTTTGGGGCATTGGTTGTTAATTTTTTAACATCATGTTTCACTAAATTGTAACACCGTTGACTCAGTTTACCATCATTAAAATAGAAATCCCACAAAATCAAACTGTTAACCCAGTTCAAGTCAGTAAGATTATGGATTCAATTACCTAACATTCTCCTAATTAGTTGGTATATTCAATGCGTTACAGGAAAAAAATACTTTTCTGCCTTCTCCCTAAATGTGTGTAAAAATTCAAATGAATAGAGCTTAGATCACATGTCCAGCCATCAGCAGCAGGAATGACACAAGTATGGTTGAGTGAAATGAGACTTTCATAAAATTTAAACACAAGGATATGCATTCATATGTGAATATTAAATATATCATACATCAGGAATCATACTAAATAAAAAATCACAAAACAAAGCATCAATATTGCCTCTAAAGCATGATCATGATTGATTATTCTAATTATTAGTGAATCTAACTTAAAGTGCATAACCTACGCTCTTCTGCAAGTCTCTATACGTGCCTCTGCATTTATGCCATGTCATGGTTTCTTCATTTTCAAGAATTTTCACATTCATATGAACACCCATATAATTGTGGAGTACATGATCATGAATGTGTGCATCTGCAAGTGAAGAATACAGGGAGAACAATTCTAGTAAGCATCCAAGTGCCCAATATAGTGCCTGACAGTCTAACTCTTGATATGTGTCAGATAAAGGTAAGGAATGAGGCATGGGGTGTCTATTTGAAATGGAGGGGTTAAACGCCACGCTGGGTATCCTGATGGCTTACATCCAGCTTGGACCCCAATTTTGGGCATGCATGGTAACTAAGGTTTAGCATGGGGTTTGGGTGCGAATGCCTGGCCTAGTTACTTATGTTATCAGGTCCCAGACTTTCATCCCCCACCCCCACACTGAGCACATTCGGAACCAGGTGTAAACCCAAGTTTGACCAGGTTAGAACCTGAAGCTAAACCATGTCTACCTCCAATACAAGTCAAAAGCCTGAGCCAATAAAAAGTAGAAGTGGGCATATGAGAGTAAGGCCGAAGAATAGAAACTTCCATGGAATTCCCTAAATTGAAAAAAAGCTTAAAAAGTGCATAGTCAAAGGGATTAATTTCAAAAAAGGAGAACAAAGGTGAAAAGCATTAAAAGCTCTAAGGCAACAAATAAGGACCACTTAAACGAAAGGAGAATACACTTAAACGAAAGGAGAATATACTGAGAATGGAATAGCAAGAACCCTTAACAGAACTCTTGGTATAGCCAAACCAAGTTAACACATAAAGCTATAAGCCTTTTCCATTTTAGAGGACTTCAGTAGCAAGTCACCAATGTCGTTAAGAGCATTTGAATCGTTATACAAAAAATGCCTTATAGTTTTATCAAAATTTCAATATTAACATTCACTATTCTTGGAAGTTTGAAAGAAAATTAAATTTTCAAATTCACCAGCAAAAACTTAGAAAACTATATTCAGAAAGAGGAACACCAGCTTACGATGGCAACTGTATCTGAAATTTCACAAATTGATCACCATGGTCTATAAAGCCAACATACTTCGGCAATCCTGACAGTCAATGTGAGAGGAGAAAATCATGTTAGAGATTAGACAAAGAAAAGGTAAAATAAAATAAATTAAAACAAGTACCTTTGCCTCTTAGTACTAGAAGTTGCCCAGGTTGAACTCCCTTTGGTATCTTCAGTGACAGTTTTAAGAAAGGGCACTCATCAAAACTTTAGCAAATACAATTATTTTGTGAACTCTAGCGATATGTAAGGATCATGATTAAAAACCAATACATGCAAATCATCTACAACATTTGAGAGAACGGTGATATCGATCACTTGAAACATAGTACTTTGCCAACATCCAGGATGCCAGCAACAGTATAAAAATTTACTTATAAACAATGGAATGCAGTAACAGGCTAAAAGCCAACAATATGTAGTTGGGATAAGGCTTAATGATAATTGAACACACCTAACTTAGAGCATAATTCACACAAAATCCGCTATTATATAGTTTCTCGACATGTATCATATTCACAAAAGATGTCCAAGTGTTATTGTCTATGACACCTGGGTACGGGTGCAGGTATGGGTACGACACGGCAATTCCAAAAAATATGGGTATGGGGACACGGCTAAATATATACTGAAAATATATATTATATATCTAAAATATATATTATATTTCTAAAATATACTGAAAATATATATTATATATCTAAAACATATATTATATACTGAAAATATACAACAACAACAACTACGCCTTCATCCCAAAACCATTGGGGTCAGCGATATGAACCAAAAAAGAAATTCATTTGGGGTCTTCCACATGAATCCTTTTCCTCCAATCATTTCTAATATTATATACTGAAAATATAATATATAAAAATATATAATATAGGACACGGCAAATGCCGTGTCCAGGTAGCAGTACCCGTGTCGACACACCCAAGGTGACGTGTCGCGGTAACATAGGTTATTTTGCTTTTGTCGGCCTACATCACCTATGAAAATGTGCTGTATGTTTTTTTTGTGTGTGTGTAATAAAGCAACACAAATAAGATGTATCCACCGGCACTAAGGTCATGATTGTAATGAAGTGCCGGATGAAGTCTCCAAGAGCAAAACAAGAGAGCACGCACATACACAAATAGCCACTAATGGGCAAAAGAACAACACAACCACTTAAAGTGGTAAGGCACCCAAAAGAAGAGGAAAAATATATATTCCACTCAAAAGGCTTCAAAGAAGCATACATTAAAGATATAAATATATATATATTTATATATGTAGATAGACACATAGACATATATATAATTAATATATATATGTGTATGTGTCGAGATCTATATATATAAATATATATATGTACAATATATTTTAACACCCCCCCTCAAACACACGGTGAGATCACCGAGAGTTTGCTAAGGAGAAAGAAGAAACGAGGCGATGGCAAAGCTTTGGTGAAGAAGTCCGCCAACTGGTACTCGGTTGGAACATAAGGCAATTGAATGGTGCCTTGTAGGAACTCATCACGAACATAATGGCAATCCATCTCAATGTGCTTTGTTCTTTCATGAAAGGTGTGATTGCTGGGAATGTAGATAGAGCTCTTGTTGTCGCAGCACAGCTTTGAGGGAGTTGAGAATGAGACTCCCATATCTTTAAGCAAACTTCTTAACCATACGATCTCCGTGGTGGTAGTGGCCATCGCACGATACTCTGCTTCAGTAGAAGAGAGTGAAACTTTCTGTTGCTTCTTACACCTCCAAGAGATAAGTGACTCTCCAAGAAACACACAATACCCTGTGGTAGAAATACGATCATCGGGGTTACCACCCCAATCAGAGTCAGTATAAGCAAGTAAAGTAAGAGGTGAAGAAGAGGGTAAGAATAATCCTTTTGTTATGGTGCCTTTCAGATATCTGATAATTCTCATGACAGCAGCCATGTGAATGGTGGAGGGAGCAGTCTGAAATTGACTTGCACTATGAACTGCATGAGAAATATCGGGCCTAGTGATGGATAAGTATGTGAGCGACCCAATCAATTGACGATAAGGTGTGGGATCAGCTAAAGGAGTGCCATCACTAGCTCTCATCTTGGCATTGATTATTTCTGGCGTCTCCACCTTCTTGTCATCAGTCAGTCCAGATCTGTCAATAATGTCGGAGGCAAGCTTCATCTGAGAGAGGACATACCCTTTGGGAGAGTATGCAACTTCAATTCCTAAAAAATATCTTAGATAACCAAGATCAGACATATCAAAATTTTCTTTGAGAATATTCTTAATAAGGTTAATACCTTTCTTATCATTACCTGTGATAATCATGTCATCAACATATAATAACAGAATTGTAATGTGATCATTAGAATTTTTAACAAACAAAGCAGTATCAGTATAACATGAGGAGAAACCATTATCAAGAACTACTTTGCTAAAAAGATCATACCAAGCTTTAGGTGCTTGTTTAAGACCATAGAGAGCTTTATTTAACTTTAGAATATTTCCTTTACCAATTTCAAGACCTGGCGGAGGATCCATAAGCACTTCTTCATATAAATTTCCATTTAAAAAAGCGTTTTTAACGTCAAGTTGATATATAGGCCATTGTTTAATGGAGGCTAAGGCAATTAAAGTTCTCACACTAGTCATCCTAGCTACGGGAGCAAAGGTTTCCTCATAATCAATTCCATATTCTTGGGCATAGCCTTTTGCAACCAAACGAGCCTTGTATCTCTCAAGAGATCCATCACACTTGGTTTTAACTTTATATACCCATCTACACCCAATTGCCTTTTTTCCTGATGGTTGGGGAATAATACTCCAAGTTTGAGCTTTGTTAAGAGCCTCTAATTCAACTTTCATTGCTTCAATCCAATGTGGATGATCTTTAGCTTCTTTAAAGGAAGTAGGCTCATGATATGAATGAATTAACATGAGACAAGCCCTATAATTAGGTGAGAAAGATTCATAAGATACAAATTTTTGTGGAGGTCTACTATTACGAGAAGATCTCCTAGGTGCATTAATAGGTTCTTCTAATGAGAGATCTTGAGAATATCTTTCAAAAGCAGGTTGATGTTCAATTCCTGACCGCCGGGTATATACATTCATTTCATTAAGATTCTCAACTTGAGAATCATTACCATGCTGAAGTATATCATTATGATGGGAGATGCCATCACAAGTATTATCGCAAGTACTTGCATCTGGTGTTTCAATTCTAGGAGCAAGATCAAATAGGAAGGAATAGTCAAGGTTTTCTCTAGATGTGTGAACATCAAATCCATTTTGTTCTTCAAGAAAATTTACATTTCTTGATATATAGAGTTTATTATTTCGAGTGTCATAGCATCTATAACCTTTTTTATTTTCACCATATCCAATGAATGCACATTCAATAGCTTTAGGTGATAGTTTATCTTGTCCTTGAACAAGCACAAAACATTTACATCCAAATATCCTTAATCTATTAAAATCTGGAGTAATTTTGAATAATTTTTCAAAAGGTGATACATTTTTTAAAGAAGCAGAGGGCATACGATTGATTAAATATGTTGCAGTAAGAAGAGCTTCGGCCCAAAAGTTTTTAGGAACATTTTTAGAAACAAGAAGTGTTCTTGTAGTTTCAATTAAATGTCTATGTTTTCTTTCTGCAAGACCATTTTGTTGTGGGGTTTTAGGACAAGATCGTTGATGTAAAATTCCATTTGTTTTGAAATAATTTTGAAAGTCTTTAGACATGTATTCTCCTCCAGAGTCGGATCTAAATATAGCTATATTGTTTTGAAATTGGTTTTGAATAAGAATATGAAATTCTTTAAAATTGTTGAAGACATCGGATTTATTTTTAATAATGTATACCCATGTATATCTAGTAAAGTCATCAACAAAACTAACATAGTAAGAGTAGCCTCCCTTGGACAGAACGGGTGCCGGTCCCCATACATCGGAATGCACAAGTTCAAAAGGTCTTTTTGACACAAAATTACTATGAGAATACGGAAGCGAATGAATTTTTCCAAGGATACAATCATTGCATGTGAATGTATTTGTATTACAAAATTTTTCCAAAAAAGGAAAGAGATACAATTTAGAAACACTAGGATGTCCAAGTCTTTTATGCCAAGTCTCAATATCTTTGGATTGAACATGATTACAAAATGATTTGGTTGGCAATGACAAAAAATCCATATAATAAAGATCCCCTCTTCTATGGCCTTGCCCAATCCGCTTCCCGGACCGGAGATCCTGCACATAGCAATGGGTAGGTGAAAAAGTGACATTACATTCAAAATCGGTAATTTGGGAAACGGAAAATAGATTTAAATTAAGTTTTGGAATAATTCGAATTTTGGGAACAAAAAATTCTTTGTTTTCATTATAAATTTTCTCAAGATTCCCAATGCCTTCAACATCCAAGGATGTTCCATCAGCAGTGGAGACAAAAGATTTAAATTTGTTGAGACTTGTTTTTGATAAGAGTGATGCATTCGGAGTCATATGAAAGGAGGCACCCGAATCAAGAATCCAAGAGGTCATACCTGGGAAGGAGGAGATAGCGGCGCCGGAAGTGGATGGTGTAGAAGAAAACTGAGAGGAGCTCATCTTCATGAATTGTTGAAGCGTTTCGGTAAGATGAGCAAGAGACTCTTTTATGTCACCATCTTTCTTTGAGTCTTCATTTGGAGGAACTTCACCAACGGAGGCCACCTTCTTTTTAAATCTTGGGCAATCCGGACGAATGTGGCCCGGTTCATTACAATTATGGCAAATGATTTTCCTTCCTCCACCACTATTATTTTTGAAGAAATGAGGAGGTTTGTATGGCCTTACATTGTTGCCGGGTCTAGATACGGCATGAACTTCATCAACATCTCGTTTTAATGCCAAACGAGTCTCTTCTTGACATAAGTCGGCTAAAATATCACTTAGAGGAGTAGAGGCCCTATGGAGAAGGGATCCTCTAAGTTGCTCAAATTCGGGGCGAAGCCCATGAATAAATTGGAAAAATCTTTCTTTTTCCATTTGCTCTTGCCTCATAGCAATAGCACTACCCTCCCATTGGGGTTCGAGAAGGACAAGTTCATCCCATAAAGAGGATAGGGCACTATAGTAGTCCCTAATACTCATATCACCTTGTTTAGTAGCTCTTACCTTTTCTTGTAGGAAGAAATGCCTAGCAAGGTCTCTTTGAGTGTACATGCCTTTCATAAAGAACCAAGCTTCATTAGCCTTCTTGAATTTGGCGAGATTTGCACAAATCTTTAATTCAACATTGTTCATGAACCATGCTAAAATTTTAGAATGCTCACTTTCCCAATCTTCTAATTTAGAAGAGTAATCAAGAATAGCCTTCTCTTTTTCCTCTTCGTTCAAAGCTTTTTCCTCATTACCTTCAAACTTAGTCAACTTCAATTGTGGTTCCGGAATGGTTCCACATACATAACCCCAAAGTTTTTTACCTTTGAGATTGTTTTCCATGGCGGCCGCCCACATGCGATAATTGGTCCCATCCAATTTGAATGAGAGGTCGATTTTTGCATCCTTGTTGGCCATTTGTAGAAGAGGAATATAAATGCACTAAAGAGAAGGATATTACTTGACAAAAGAAGATCCGATGAAGCTTTATCAACCAAGGCTTTGATACCATGTAATGAAGTGCCGGATGAAGTCTCCAAGAGCAAAACAAGAGAGCACGCACATACACAAATAGCCACTAATGGGCAAAAGAACAACACAACCACTTAAAGTGGTAAGGCACCCAAAAGAAGAGGAAAAATATATATTCCACTCAAAAGGCTTCAAAGAAGCATACATTACAATGGGGAGAAACCCCTTTATTTATAGACAAAAGAGGAGGCCTTGGAAGGGCTCCTAGAGGGACGTTGGAGCCCTTCCAACGGTCATAAATATGACCGTTGGATGCTCCAACGTCCCCCTAGGTGGGGCCCATTCCAAGGAGGAAAAGGAAAAGAATAAAGAAAATAAAAAAGAAAGAAAAAAAAGGAAATAAAAGAAAAGGAGAAAAAAATACAATATGCGATAAGAAGTAAAAAGACTGTTTTACCCCTATATGGGTCTATTTACAAAAGATATAAATATATATATTTATATATGTAGATAGACACATAGACATATATATAATTAATATATATATGTGTATGTGTCGAGATCTATATATATAAATATATATATGTACAATATATTTTAACAATGATCACAAGCACAAGTAGGTCACCAAGGACACAAGCACAATATGGCTAGTAGTCCTAGCTACAATAAAAAAATCAAAAATATATAGAACAAAAAAATACATATATACAAGTATATACACATACATACATATATATATATATATATATATATATACAAACATGAGTATGTATACAAATAAGTACATACATAAATATATATATATATGTACACCTTTACAATGAGAGTGTGGTATAGAAGTTGGGTGGTGAAACCCAAGTTTTGGTGTACCCCAGTGTGCCCCCACCCTAAACCATCCAATCAAATAAACAAATGACCAAAAAAGCCCCACAGATCTGAACTACATGGTATGTTTAATAAAATGCATGATTTGGATCACATCATTGCAATGTGCATGAATGCTTTTTAAGGGTTGAAAAAATCAACAGCTTACAATGCACTGTCTAACATGTTCATAGGACCAGATTAAGTAAAAGGGATGTTCTTGACCTTGGGGCACACCATCCAACTTCTAAGATATATATACATATATATCAGTCACCTGTATAGTTAAAGGTAATTTCTCGGCAAGGGTATTTCTCAGAGAGATTTTCAAAAGTTGATATATCTCGGGAATATCGCGGGAGTTTAAAATTTTGAAAAAATATAAATAACAACAAAAAAGCTAAGAAAATAATAATTTTTTGCATTATTTTTCTTCCAAAAATATAAAGAAACATGTTTTAAAGGTTTTTAAATATAAAAGAAACAAAAAAAAGGAAATGCAAACTTAAAATTTAAAAAAGAAAAAGTTTTTCCCAAGATTATTGCGATATTATCATGATATTTTGTCTTCTGGAGAAATTTTGAAAATATCGCGAGATATTACCTTTAATATCGGCGGCCTTAAAATATTGGTATTTCTCATGATATTTTCAAAATATCGTCGATATCGGTGACAGTGATATATATATATATATATATAGAGAGAGAGAGAGAAAGGTGTAGGGTCAAACTCACAAAGAGTTTCGCATCCATAAGAAAAAAAGAGTTTTAGAGGTGGTTGTGACCGCCGCTAAATTCCCTTTTTTAATACTCTTGGTGTGTGTTTGCGCGTCTGGCTTGCGTTCAATTTTTTTGGGTCCGACGATACTATATATATATATATATATATATATATATATATATATATATATATATATATATATATATATATATATATATATGTATATATATATATCATGGTAACTGATATTGCCGATAGTTTAAAAATATCGCGATATAATCGGTTTTTCAAGGTTAGATAATATTTTCCCAAGAAATTCCCAAGATTTTCAAAAAAACATCTTTTTTTATATGTTTAAGTATTTTTTTCTACTTTCTATTATATTCTAAACACTTTTCTACTTATTTTTTTAGATTTTTTAAAGAAAAATACTATAAAACCTTTTATTTCTTATCTTTTTTTATTCATTATATTTTCTCAAAATTCAAAATTACCAATATTTTCTTGAGATTATATTATAAACCATGTTTTGAAAAAAAAAAACTCCCAAGAAAAACACCTTGAAAAAATTTGTCGATATCGATATTGGTGACTATGATAAATATATATATGTGTGTGTGTGTGTGTGCGCGCGTGTGTGTGTCTATGTGTGTGTGTTACCAGTATTGTATTGTATCATACGATACGATATCTTGTATTGTTGTATTATTAGGTGAACTAATACGATATATCATATATCATAAAAAATAGGGTTATCGGTCTATATCATATAGTACAAGGTTGTATCGTATTGTATCATATGATACCCCATGTATCATACGAGTCTACCTCTTTTTTTCTTGTTTACTTTTTTGGTGCCAAAAAAGAGGTGATCAGCCACTTTGTGTTCACTGTGCCCAAACCTCATTTCCAAGTATACTCACTGATTTTTTAAATCAAAACCACCATAAAAATTTGGGATTTTGCTAAATCCAAGCCCTAAGAGCGTGATTCACCGCAAATCTCACTCATTTTCATCCTACCCAACCTTTTTTAGCATCTAACCCTCAAAATCGAGCCCTAAGAGTTTGACCTGAGTAAGATTGAAGTTAAGAGGAAGGCTCAAAATACCCAAACCAAGGATAAATTCATTT
This sequence comes from Nuphar pumila, assembly GCF_984573655.1. NCBI lineage: Eukaryota > Viridiplantae > Streptophyta > Magnoliopsida > Nymphaeales > Nymphaeaceae > Nuphar > Nuphar pumila. Next base: position 7,300,263 of record NC_143262.1, read on the forward strand.
CTTTTGATGTTGTCTTAATATATGTTTTTTACTTTTTACTTTAACCCTTTTTTTAGCCCTAAATGTGTCGTTGATATTGGTTTTTTTCCTTTTCATCCTAAATGTTCTTAAAATCTCAAAATTGTGCCCTAAAGGTCGATGGATGATGGAGGATGTGGCTCAAAGCCTCAAATGATTCAGCATGGGAATAATTGAAAACCAGACAATTTAATGACGGTTTTTGAGAGGGATAATAAAGTGTAACTTTTGCAATTTTGTAATGTATGGCATATTGCATAGATTTAAATGTCACATAGTAGGGCAAAGATACTCCACTATGTCGTATTCCCTCTAATGTTCATGTCAAGCTTCTTACGAGTCTCATAGAAGATAATAAAAAAAGTACAAGTACGTGCAGCATTCATCAAAGAAAATTTGCTAGTAGTTCCTAATTCAGAAGATAAGGGTGAACCATCAATGTCCCGGGCTAGTGGATGTTGTAGCAAATGGAGAAAATCATTGAGTTGATACATACATATATATGTGTGTTTTTTGAGCTTTAGTTTGTAACTTTGTATGGCTTTTTTTTAGTCCTATCATTGTGTTATGTAAAGTTGTAAACCTCTTGAAATTTGTATGTAGTGATATTTTATTTTAACTTTTAACTAATTGCATGTCATAATTAGATTTAGCAATGGCTCAATATGCTGATGCCCTCACACGGCAGCTTTGTGAGGTTGTTGACGATCAAGATCGACGTGATGTTTTGAGACATAGATTATGTCATTCATTGATAAGTGGGTATTTTCATCACATTAAGCTGCACATTCTTTGGGAACCTAGTGCATCTTTGCAACCTATGTTACATGGGTGCGGGTGCGGGTGCGGGTGCGGGTGCGGGGATTCGGCACTTCCAAAAAACCCGGGTGCGGTGGTGCGGCAGGGGCAAAAATGTAAATATATATATATATATATATATATATATATATATATATATATTATGTATAGTGTATATGTATGAGGTCCATGACATTTATGCCCAACTTACTTTTTACCATTTTTTTTATCTTATATGGTTGTCCCCAAAGATGATTGTGGAGCCTGATTTATTGTTTTTGCCCTTGCAGGAAGGGGGGTCCGAGGGCTCCCCCCGGCGCGGGTCCCCCCCCCAAAGATTTTTTTTTAAATTTCGCAGCCCATTTCATAGGGCAAAAAAAAATTTAAAAAAAAAAATCCAAAAAAAAAGGACAAAATGATCCTGGGTGCGGTCAACGCACCCAGGGTCGGGTTGACCGCACCCGCGTCGAGTCGCGTCGATGCGGGTGTGGCACCCTGCTAGCCGAATCCCTGTGACATAGTTTGCAACTATGTATATGAGCTCCAGATGATGTACGTGTTACAATATCTGCCAATTTGAATGAGAGATATAGAAAGAGGAAAGTAAGATTACAATAAGTGTTGTGTGTAGGGTATTCATACACTGACACGAGAAAATACAAATCATGAATCAAATGAAGAGCAATAGGAGGCACAAGCCGTACAACAAATGTCATTTTCAATTATGGGCGCGGAATGTTTGATAATGAAGACGACTAATGAGTAGTTGTTTTGAATTTTTGACATTTTGTCATGTAGTGAACTACGTTATTAACTTTATGAGTTTATGTAATGAATTTCAAGTTATGAGTTTTGTTGTATAGTCTTTTGAATTTTGTAATCATGTAGCGAACTATGCTTCTACATTCTATCATCTATTTTATGACTTTATGTAGTGAATTACAAAACTCTATTTCATATTAATGACATGTCAATAGTCTTTGTTTATTTTTATTTGATTACTTGATTTTTAATTATTGTACTCATTCTTAAATTTATTTTTTTCTTCAATTCTAAGTTCTAAATTTATTTCTTAATTTTTAGATTCTTTCCAGATTTCTTGTGATTTTTTTGCAAAATTTAAGTGTTTTTTTCTCCTGTATCTTACAGTACAATATGATACGGTACACCTGTATCCTGAGCTTTTCTGATACAAGTTTGGATACAATATGTACAACATTGTGTGTGTGTGTGTATGTGACACGAATAAGTATTGTATCGCAAAAAATCACATCTGATAAATCCTTATAAAACTATTTAAAGCAAGTTTCATTTCACAGCTAGGTGTGTTACTATATGTGAATTTGAACTACTACTCATGAGATAATCAAAACTCATTCACGTTGTGCTAAGTTAAAAACAAAAGATTGTATACTAAAAAAGAGATGAACAATACCTAAACAAATCTAATAAATAGGCCAAGTACTTGAACAATTAGATAAAATAAATAAATAAATAAAGAGGACAACTTGGAGAGTGATTATAGTATGAAAGAAGCACAGAGAATAGGAGAGACGTTACTTTTATTTGTGCATTCCCATTCAATGTAGGCACATCGACCTTTCCACCAAGAGTGGCCTAATAAAACAACACACAACAGGTCATCGCACATAAAGACAATCTCATTTCAAAATAAATAATTTTATAATGTTTAAAATTGTTGTGGTAAATGACCTTTTTTGCTTATAAAAAAAGGGCTCTTTTTGCAAATTGGTGCCATCAACTTTTAAAAAATTGCTGTCAGAAACTCATAAAATGACAATGAACACAATTCAGAAGTAGAAAAGGATAAATTCAGCACTTATGAAGAAGTTAACATCTATTTCAAGGTGCAGCAGTTCATGTGAATCTAAATGGCTGCTGTTATTGTCATTGGGCAATAATCATAACAGCAGTCAAGCTTCCCTATTTTTTAATACAGAAAATATTGAAACAAACAATGATGAAAAAAGCTGGTGGAAAATTTGTATCCTATTTTGCTCTGTTCCTTCGGTGCATGGACATGCATGTGTACATTTCAAACATATTCAAAACAAGCATCCAAGCATAAATAAATGAACTCAGTTACATCTCCAGCAGTTGGATCTACATTGCATGTCAGAGTATGAGCAACTTGAAGACAATGTGTGGGCAAGATTCCATTTTCAAATATCACTTGATCAGGCAGGTGCACAGGTCCAGCTTATGGAGGGCAGGATATGTAGCTCCAGTTAGTCCCTTTGCAGATAATAGACCAAAAGGCAAATAAAACGGTGAAGAAAAAAATAAAGTAATAAAATAAGACAACTCAAGGCAGACTCACATTTAAACTATGCAGCATAACATATAAATGGGAAAAGACTAACAAATTCATTTGATGCAAAAATCCCTGCAGCCCTTTAAATTTGTGGTACAGATGAAAGGCCTACATCCTCCAGTAACATTGAGAATGACAGTACCTATATTTTGCCTTTCAAAGCTTCTCAGAAGCTGAAGATGCACAAGAAATAGAAGTGGCTTCAAAACTAAAATGTCCAACAAGTAAACAAATCAGAAGAACCACTACCACTTGTCACCATGGTACACACTCAAACCATATAAATTTTCCAATACACAGAGAACAATCAACAAACTAGGGGAATGATGTGCAAATATATTAGTTTAAGTGTTCAACACAGTCTGACTCTGATTCCCAGACCATCAAGATTCAAGAACTTTCACCTGTGTGAAGCTGATTCGAGCATCCACATATATGTCAGAACCATCTCTAACAAAAACAGCATCTTTAGCAACCTACAAATAACAATTAGAAGGTTCAAACAAACAGTCATATGAAACAACTCCCATAACTAACTCTATTAATCAAGAAATAGCCAATGTCAGGCACGGTTGGCATGACACAAAAATTTCAAAAAACACGGGTTCGGAGGTGTCATTTAATATATATATATATATATAACACTTTTAATGTTATAACTGATAATGTATAACCATTTGGTATAAGTTTTAAGGCCCTTTTAAACTTGCACAATTTTCGGACTTGGTAGGAGTTGGCCGAGTCCTAACTTGGACCATAATAGTCAAGTGTGGGTTGGCCACACCCGTCGCACCATGTTGATGAAATGAAATATGCGGAAAAGAAATGTATGTCCTACAATGGACATTCACACATAGAAATCAAAGAACAAGTCCAAAAGAGGACATACACAAAAGCCAATAATGGCTAGAAAGCATAAAATCTTATAAATGCACAAAAGGGCTTAAAGAAGCCACCCATTACAAAGGGGGAGACCCCACTTATTTATAGGCAAGAGAGGAGTGAGGGAGAGTTAGAGAAAAGCAAGAGAGAGGGACCATTGGGAGTCCCAACAAGGAGTCGTTGGGCTCCCAACGGTCACAATTGTGACCGTTGGGGGCCCAACGACTCTTTGTTGGGGGCCCCAATGGCTGTGCATTAAATGCACAAAAAAGAAATAAAAAAACAAAAAAAAAAAAGGAAAAAATAGAAAAAGAAAAAGGAAAAAAGAAGAAAAGGAAAAAGTCTAAAATGCCCCTATTGGGCGAGATTACAAAACTACCCCTTATCGGGTAGTGAATGAGAACTATATTTATATTTATATATATATATATATATATATATATATATATAAATATAGGTATTACATATATTTTAACACCCTCCCTCAAGCTTTACGGGGATACAACGGAAAGCTTGTTGAGAAGAAACATGAAACGAGGAGCAGCAAGAGCTTTGGTGAAAAAGTCCGCCAACTGGTACTCGGATGTGACATAGGGCAGTGCTATGGTTCCTTTTAGGTATTCATCTCGAACATAGTGGCAATCCATCTCAATGTGTTTAGTACGCTCATGGAAGGTGTGGTTGCTTGCAATATAGATAGCACTCTTGTTATCGCAACACATCTTCGAAGGAATTGAGATGATGATGCCCATATCACAGAGGAGACTTCTAAGCCACACAAGCTCCATGGTTGTAGTGGTCATTGCACGATATTCGGCTTCAGTTGAGGACAATGATACTTTATGCTGCTTCTTGCATCTCCAAGAAATCATAGAGTCACCTAGGAAAACACAAAAACCAGTGGTTGAGACTCTATCATTGGGATTTCCTCCCTAATCAGCATCTGTATAAGCAATTAAATCAAGGGATGATGAAGAGGAAAGAAAAACTCCCTTAGTTATGGTGTTTTTAATATATCTGACAATTCTTAAGACTGCACTCATGTGCACAGTTGTAGGTGCATGTTGAAACTGACTGACGGAGTGAACTGCATGAGCTATGTCTGGCCGAGTGATGGATAAGTATGTCAGAGACCCAACGAGTTGACGGTAGGGAGTAGGATTCTCAAGAAGTGTCCCATCTTCCAGTCTCAGCTTTGCATTGATAACCTCAGGGGTTTCTGTCTTCTTATCATCCGAAATTCCAGACTTGGCACAGATGTCAGCAGCAAGTTTCATCTGAGAGAGGATGTACCCTCGAGGTGAATATGCAACTTCAATACCTAGAAAATATCTTAAGAAACCAAGGTCAGACATGTCAAAATTTTCTTTTAAAATTTTCTTAATATCATGGATTCCTTGCTCATCACTCCCAGTGATGATCATATCATCAACATATAGTAGTAAAATAACTACAGAGGACCCTGCACTTTTCACAAATAACGCATTGTCAGTATAACATGAACGAAAATTTAAGCTAGTCATTACAGTACTAAATCTGTCATGCCAAGCTTTCGGAGCTTGTTTTAACCCATATAGTGTCTTTTTTAGTTTAAGAATTTTGTTTTCACCAATAGATACTCCTGGTGGAGGATCCATATAGACCTTTTCACTTAGTTCGCCATTAAGAAATGTGTTCTTAACATCCAATTGATAGATAGGCCATTTTTTAACGGATGCAACCGCAATAAGAGTCCTAACACTAGTCATTCTAGCTACGGGAGCAAAGGTTTCTTCATAGTCTATTCCGTACTCTTGATCATATCCTTTGGCTACCAACCTAGCTTTATAACGTTCTAATGACCCATCACTTTTAGTTTTAATTTTGAAGACCCATCTACATCCAATAGACTTCTTTCCAGTGGGTAATGAGGTTATTTCCCAAGTTTTAGCCTTTTCAAGGGTACTAAGTTCAAGTTTCATAGCTTCAACCCATTGAGGAATGTTTTTGACTTCATTATAGTGTGACGGTTCATGATAAGAGTGTAATGCAATTAGGCATGCCCTATATTTAGGTGTTAGGGACTCATAGGAAACAAACCTATTAGGAGGATTGGAGATCCGGCTAGATCTTCTTAAAGAGGTTTCTTCTATGTTGGAATTTTGAGAATATTTTTCTAAAGCGCTAATGGGAGTTTCTTGACCACGCCTAGCATAGGTTTGAATGGACCTATTTTCAACATCATTACTTGCATTTTCAACATTACTAAGAGGAGTATCCTCTAAATCATTAGGAACATCCTCTTCGTGAGGAGTCACATCTTCTTGAGAGAGAAGATCAAATAAGAAAGCATATTCGCTTTCATCAATATCTTTATTTTTCTCAAAACCGTTCTCATTTTCTAAAAATGTAACATCTTTGGATACATATAGTTTGTTGCTTTTGGGATCGAAGCACCTAAAACCCTTTTGATTCTCTCTGTATCCTAAGAACACACATTCGATAGCCTTGGGAGATAACTTATCTCTTTTATGTGTAAGGACAAAGCACTTACACCCAAAAATTCTTAATCTATTAAAATCGGGTGTTCTTTCAAAAAGTTTTTCATATGGAGATATATTTTGTAGGGATGAGGATATCATTCTATTTATCAAATAAGTGGAGGTTAAGGCGGTTTCGGCCCAATAGCATTTTGGAATTTCTTTGGAAATAAGAAGAGTCCTAGTGGTTTCCAAGATGTGTCTATGCTTTCTTTCGGCTAGACCGTTTTGTTGGGGAGTCCTAGGACATGACATTTGATGACAAATTCCATTGGTTTTCAAATATTCTTGAAATTCATTTGATAGATATTCTCCACCGGAGTCGGATCGAAGAATGGAGATATTAGTTGAAAATTGATTTTTGACAATCATATGAAATTTTTTAAAGAAGTTAAAAACTTCGGATTTTAGATTGAGAAAATAGATCCACACATATCGAGTGAAATCATCAATGAAAGTAACATAATATGAGTATCCTCCTTTTGATATGACCGGAGAAGGACCCCAAACATCCGAATGAACTAATTCAAAGGGTCTTTTTGACACAAATGTTCTCTTTGGAAATGGGGTGGATTTCATTTTTCCAAAAATACAACTCTTGCAAACAAAATGTTTCTCATTACAAAATTTCTTTCCAAAGGGAAAGGAGTACATTTTTGAGAAGCTTGGATGTCCAAGTCTTTGATGCCAAGTTTCTATATTTTTATCTTGGACATGATTACAAAATGAGTTAGTAGGAAGTTTCAAGTGGGTCATGTAGTAGAGATCTCCCCTCCTATGGCCTTGCCCAATCCGCTTCCCGGACTGGAGATCCTGTATAGAACAATCCTTGGTTGAGAAGGAGATTTCACATCCATGATCACATATTTGGGAGACCGATAAAAGATTTAAATTAAGTTGAGGTACAACTCTTACATTTGGCACAAAAAAATCTTTTGAAAAATCTAAGGTTCCAAAACTTTTAACTTGTAAAGAGGTACCATCGGCGGTGGAAACAAAGGAATTTTTGGAGTTGCTATATACATTGGATAGTCCATTTTCAATAGGGGTCATATGAAAAGATGCTCCAGAGTCAAGGATCCAAGAAGGCGTACCTGGAGGAGAAGAAGAGGCAATGGCGGCTCCCAAAGTTGATGGCGACTTGAGTAGAATTTGTAGTGCTTCGGATAGTTAAGCAAGGGAGAAGGACTCTTTCCCTTTCATTGTCTCCTCCTTCTTTTGTGGGATTTCTTCAATAATAGCAACTTTACCTTTTGGAGGATCATTTATCTTTGGACAATTAGGTCTTATATGACCCGGTTCTTGACAATGATGGCAAATGGCTTTCCTATAATTGCCATTATAGTTATTTTGCCTCCCAAAGTGTGGAGGCTTATATGCTTTCATATGATTGCCGGGTTTAGACACGGCAATAACTTCATCTCCTCCTTTAATCATGCCAAGACGTGTTTCTTCTTGGCATATTTCGGCTATGGCATCTTCCAATGGAAGTGGTTTGGATCTATGAAGGAGGGAGGACCTAACTTGTTCATATTCGGGCCTAAGCCCATGTAAAAATTGGAAAAAGTGTTCTTTCTCCATTTGTTCTCTCCTCATTTCAACATCTTCACTTGATACCCATTTGGGTTCAAGAAGGGATAGCTCATCCCACAAAGGGCCAAGAGTGCTATAGTAATCTCTTACACTCATTTCACCTTGCTTAATGGTACGAATTTTTTCTTGGATGAAGAATTGACGAGCAAGGTCTTTTTGGGTATACATACCTTTCATAAAGAACCATGCTTCATTTGCTAGGCGGAATTTAGCAATGTTGGCGCAAATCTTTAACTCCACGTTGTTCATAAACCATGCAAGAATTTTTGCATGCTTACTTTCCCAATCTTCTACCTTGGATTGGTGATCTTCAATAGCTTTCATGCGAGCATTTCCTTCTAGAGCTTTTTCTTGATCACCATCAATTTTCGTAAGTTGAAGTTGAGGTTCCCTAATGGTGCCCATAACGTATCCCCAAAGCTTTTTACCTTTGAGGTTGTTCTCCATGGCAGCGGCCCACATCATGTAGTTAGTACCATTGAGCTTGAAGGAGAGATCAATCTTTTGTTCTCCTTCCATTATATAATCAAGAATGGAGGACAAACAAAGAGAGATAAAACAAGACAACTAGCAATATGAATCAAGAGCACAACCAAGGCTCTGATACCATGAAATGAAATATGCGGAAAAGAAATGTATGTCCTACAATGGACATTCACACATAGAAATCAAAGAACAAGTCCAAAAGAGGACATACACAAAAGCCAATAATGGCTAGAAAGCATAAAATCTTATAAATGCACAAAAGGGCTTGAAGAAGCCACCCATTACAAAGGGGGAGACCCCACTTATTTATAGGCAAGAGAGGAGTGAGGGAGAGTTAGAGAAAAGCAAGAGAGAGGGACCATTGGGAGTCCCAACAAGGAGTCGTTGGGCTCCCAACGGTCACAATTGTGACCGTTGGGGGCCCAACGACTCTTTGTTGGGGCCCCCAATGGCTGTGCATTAAATGCACAAAAAAGAAATAAAAAAACAAAAAAGAAAAAGGAAAAAATAGAAAAAGAAAAAGGAAAAAAGAAGAAAAGGAAAAAGTCTAAAATGCCCCTATTGGGAGAGATTACAAAACTACCCCTTATCGGGTAGTGAATGAGAACTATATTTATATATATATATATATATATATATATATATATATATAAATATAGGTATTACATATATTTTAACAGTTGACACCGGTGCTTCAACCCTCTTGAAGAGTTCATGTGACAAGCAAAAGCATTCAAATGCAAAATCTACCCCATATTAATCAGAAAAATGCTTTCAGAAGATCACACAAGTTGACAGACTAACTGGAAATACCAGTCTGTGAATCAAACGCGATACAAGCCCCCGCACGGGGACCGTTTTGTCCCCTCACGGGTTTGTACTACGAGTTAAATGCATTCCAAGGGTGTTCAAATGTTCAGAACAAGGGATCCATACACACATGAATATATATTTAATACAGTCGATTGTAGCTATAATCTAGTTGAAATTTGAAATTTCACAATGCAAGTCATTTTGACTCAATCTAACCTCATAGATGTGTTCAGTGTGGTCGATTTAGTGGGAAATGACAATTGAATCATTTTTTTTTAATAAAAAACAATTGCAGCAAATCTTATATATATAGGGTTAATATTTGATGCTATTGAAGGCACCAAATTATATGGAACTATTAAGCTGGAAATCATAGGTTCAAGCTTTATCTACTCAATATGACCAGATAGATGTGTTAAGGAAGGTTTGTCTACTAAGGATCAAACCTTGGATTGTGTTATTTCAATCTAAAAATATAATTTTTTGAGTCATGAAATTTTAATGCATTGTAGACCATTAATTTTTGAAGCCCTTAAAAAATGTGCTTGTGTCGCAATCATATGATTCAAAACTCATTGCCCGATAAAAAAACATTGTAGATTACATCCATAATATTTAATTTATAAAAAAATATAAAACCTATGATTTTCAGGTCAATGGTTCCGTATAATTTGGTGCCTTCAATAGCACCAAATATGAACCCATATATATAAATAAAATAGAGAGAGAGAAGGTGGTAGCTGCTAACACCTTATCATAGCACTAGCAGCGCACCACGCGCAATCATCAGATCATGTGCGATCTGAAGGTAGTGTGCACTGAAGTCACAAGAAACGACTTTTAGCGGCTGCAGCGACCGCCACCAGAGGCCTTTTTGGCAGAAAAAATTAAAGAGCAGACGCGCATCCACTCGTAGTGCACTGAGAAGGTGGTTAGCAGCTCTCTCTCTCTCTCTCTCTCTCTCTCTCTCTCTCTCTCTCTCTCTCTCTCTCTCTCCCTTAATTCTGTATAGCGCGTTAGCAGGCATCTGTGTTCGGATCCAAATAAATACACTTTCTGTCTATCCAGTCGGTCTGTCGAGTGTCATATGTTATATAATCTCTGGAGTGATTTTTTTATCATCTCTCGAAGGGAGGGGACGCTTTCTTTCGACCCCCAATCTGGTTTTCCAGTGGAACTTCGTCGAATGATTGAGTAGGCCTAGCTTTTCAAAGCTGCTCCCAGCTCACACTATGGTGGAGGAGGTGTCATGAAGATCTAGGAGTGTGAGCAGTAAGAGCTGAAAGGCTCCCATACTGTTTGGAGGTCAGGGTGCATAGATGCCAAACCTGATGGGATGTCTATTTGCATACCCTGGGGCAGACGTTAGTGCCCAACTAGTGTCTTAGTTTCACCATGAATATCATACTATAGCCAGTAGTTCCCGCTAGGAGTTGAGTCTGAACTGGCGAACCAAAGTCACTTTGGAACCATACTTCCTACAGCTAAAATGTGTCCAACACGCTATACTGAATCCCCCGCTGACCTTTGGGGACTGAGTGGTATATATATATATATATGTATATATATATATAGAGTAGGGCGTAGCATCGAAACCTCGGAGGGTCGAACAGCGTAGGATACGCCTCGCATCTGCTGCACGCAAAAATGACCCTTTAGCAACAATCAATGGCGCGCTCTTGTTTGACCAACATCAGATGCTTAAAAGCGTCTAACGTTACACTGTCTCCTATATATATATATATCATAGTCACCTGTATCGTTAAAGGTAATTTCTCGGCGAGGGTATTTCTCGGAGAGATTTTCAAAAGTTGATAAATCTCGGGAATATCTCGTAAGTTTAAAAAATTGAAACAAAAATATAAATAACAACAAAAAATCTAAGAAAATAATAAGTTTTGCATTGTTTTTCTTTCAAAAATATAAAGAAACATGTTTTAAAGGTTTTAAAATATAAAAGAAACAAAAAAATAGGAAATGCAAACTTAAAATAAAAATTTATTTTTTTCTCAAAAAAATCGCAATATTATCATGATATTTTGTTTCTGCTGATATTTTGAAAATATCACGATATTTCAAAATATTGGCAATATCAGTGACAGTATATATATATATATAGGGGTGCAAAATTATTTTAATGGACCAGCCTAATTAATACCAAATCATCACAGGACCTATAACAGCAAAATATGAAATAGGGATGCACTGATACTGTTTGCGGAAATACTCCACAAATCAGAAAATTACATTAAAAAAATTGACTATCAATACAGATGCACCGATATAAGCACTCTCAGGCATGTTTCAATCACCCAGCAATTAATAAAGCATTTTGCCATTCTAGGCAGAATAAAAAAGAAGCCTGTATGTAGTATCATGCTTCTTTTATATGAAAAATAGATACATAAGCACTCTTTTAGCAAAGTTGAATTTAACTTTTAAATTATACAACACCATTGATCTTGCCAATTACAATACACACCATAACTTTCTAAACATAGAAACACTGAAAAATGAAAAGCATACAAAGTTTGTACCTTTATTTTAATGATCAAATTTCCTGAAGGAATGCCATGCCTACCGCTATTACCAGCTTTTGGAACACGGATTGAATCCCCATAATCAATACCTGCAATGCAGATTACACTTTTTTTTAAGTATTAACAAATATTATCCAGGTATCATCTAAAAGATCTGACGTATAGAACTTTATTGCATCTGTCCTCATGAAACAATCAAGGATCTAACATGATGCTGAAATAACAAATTTCACCGACAACTCTAAAGGACAGGCCAACAGGCACATTCATCGTTCTCCTTGTTTACCATGGCATATACAAGAGAAACTATTTGAAAATCACGTGCTACTAGCACGTTGTGTCCAATCACAGTCTAATGCCAAATTTTACCATTATCATTCTCATGTTTATTGTATCAATTTTTTCTGCATTTTTTCTCAGAAATTCTCCACCGTAGACTTTTGACATGTTATTTTCCCCTCATTTCTTACTTTTTTTCATTTATCATGTGCCCCTTTTTCTTTATCTGTCATATCGGAAGTGTATAAAATTTTGTTTTTTACATTACCCAATAATTCCTCCTTCCTAACCCACTCGAAGTCTGGAATAAAACTGTCAACAATAAATAATTATTTTCACACAATTTATAGTGGACAAGAATACAAAATCATGCACAAAATTGTTACTTTTACCCCTATCGCAAATACTAGATAGAGAGCATAACACTTATGGGTAGGAAAAAAACAGAGCAGTTTGTAAACTACTGCAGGGAAGATACGTTGAAAATACAAGTAGTCTTCATGTTTTATTCATATTGCAAGGCTTTGCACCACACACTACGCAGATAAAAGAAAAGTATTCCTGTAAATGAAGATCCACATAATAATTAAACAAATTGGAAATGGCATAAAAGCTTCCAATTCATGCACCATCAATAATAGGCAACGTCTACAATATCAAAGAGAATAAAGAGTACCTGCAGGTATGGTAATCTTAACCTCCTTGATCCCCTCCACAGTGCCAAAACCATCACATGCAGCACAAGATTCCTTGAAGCAAATGAAGATTAAACAAGTCAGATCCTAATGGATCTATACAGCAGCAATGAAGCATGTGGCACTCTTAAAATCAGAAAGGACACCTTTATGATGTGCCCCAACCCCCTACATGTACTGCAAGTTGATCTGAATGGAGGAATTGTAACCTGCAGAGCAATTTTGTATACATCAAAAATAATGAAAGCAGACAATTAAACAACAAGATAAGATAGTAGCACATTATAATTAAACATACATTTTGTTACTGGGAAAGACACGGAATCTTTCTCAAGAAACGCAACATCAGGAAGCAGCAAAAATATATAGGGAACATACCTTTCCAATGCCTCTACAAGTTGGACATACTCTCCGCTTGGAACCGATGGGATGACCGCTTCCTTCTGCATTAGCCCAAAGAAAAAAATAAGAGATTAACAAATAAACAATCTGAAATAACTATGAAAGTGGAATGCACATATAGCTATGTATGCATGATCTGGAAAAGAAAAATTACAGACCTCTATTGCAATGGGAAAGAGAAAACTGTGTAAAGAAACCACCCAAGAAACAAATAAATCACAAAATGCTTAAAGCAAACAGGTGGGTTTATGACCACTTTTATTCTAGGATAAACTTTTGATAATCCAAGGACCATTTAGTGTACATAAGACAGCTCTCATCCAAAATGCCATTACATTCTCTCTAGCACTAAATTCTCTTTTCACAAAAAGTGCCCACCATTTCCAAATGAAGGCTCCGTCCTCCCTTTCTGACCAGGCATAAGAGTGAATCCAAACACAAGACACATAGCATCTAAATAAATAGTACACGTGGGCTAGCAACAGGAAACAGATAGTATCAGTAAAAACTCCAACATGCATACAGAATCACAAGCAAAATCACCCGATATTGGGCTATCTTCCAAGCAAACTCCTGGATAAGAAAGAGATGGCCCTAAATGTCATATAGATTGCTAACAATTGGTGTGAAGCAATAGTGAAGCCACACTTCTTAATCCAAACCAAGAAATAGAACCATTTTTATGGCTGAACCAGAAAAACATCAATAAAAGTATAAAACAATTCATAAGAAAATACAGACCATCAAGTTCATCATTTTTGCCCTCTTTTTCACTATTTAATCCACCATTACATTGTTTATTGCAATTTGTAGAAATTGTTGGAAAAGATTTAATTTTTTTCAGATTTATTCTGATTTTTTTTCTATTTTTATGAATTTTTTTAATTAGAAAATCAGTTTTTAAAATAGATCGATTCCAGTCCTGACAAGTCCAATCAATATGGCCCGATTTAGGAATTTGTTCAAAAAAAATGATACAGATCTGATTCCGATACTGACAACATTGCTCAAGAGAGAATTAGCACTCAAAAACATCACTTTATTTAGAACTATTTTGACACCTGCTTAAAATTACATAACCCATAATATATATATGGAAAAATATTATTTGCTACTAATGAAGGAACTAATGAGCTAGAAAGCATAGGTGCAAGTTGTAACCACATAGATGTGTTCAGCATGGTTTGTTTGCTAAGGATCAACTGCCATTGCTGTAGTTCAACAATCTATCTATTTTCACAGGGCTCTAACTATCATCGAAGTACTTATTATTAGCGTGAGGTCTAGATTCACGCATGAGAATCCAGAACCAAATCACGTCAGATCCAGATCACCCAACGTGATTGTGCCTCTTGTGTTCACGTCTAATGTGATTGTTGTGTTTCCTTAAATGCCCTGATTAATCTCTTTTGTATTTTATGTAAATTAGGGTATTTTAGTCATGATATATCTTAGTTGTAAAGTTAATATATAGTTACAAGAGAAACATGATTTTCCCACATTGGGAATCGTGTGTTCAGCTCAAAACCCTATTGTCCTCTTTTCTCTCTGCAGGGAATTCAGAAACCCTAAATCTAACATGGTATCAAAGCCATGATCCGGAGCATTGCTGAAAAATCTTGGTGAACTTCAAGATCCGGTTTTTTCTTCCTCTAGGTAATAGTTGATTCTTCTAATCCCCCTTTTCTTCCCGCTTTCTTTATTCTTATTTAAATTTGCGCCCTCTTGCTATTTCTTTCTCAAATTTGTGTTTCTTCTTGTTTCCTCTTCCTTCCTCAAACCTAATTTCTTTCCCCTTGTTATTTCTTCTTAAATCAAATCTGCATTTGGATGAATCTCTATTTTTGAAATCTTGGGTTGAAGTTTTTCAAATAGATTCTCGTTAAATCGTGTTTGGGTCACGATTTTGATATTTCTTTCTATTTTATTCCTTTTTTTGTCATATTTGATTCATCAAGCTTGAGAATCAGATTGATGTCACCCTAGATCTCACGTTTTCGGTTTGTCATAATCAGGAAAAATCAAGTTCAAAGTTGATCTCGATATATTGGGTTGCTAAAATTTTATTCGTGGCAAATATCTTTGATTGTTAATCCCATGTTTTATTCTGCAAAAAAAAAGTGACAGATTATTGCCTCCTATTGTTGCCAATTTTCTGCAATCCCTTTTGTCGAGTGATATTGCTTCTAATTGCTTATTGGCTGCCCTGATTTAATCTTCCTGCATCGTTCCCTAGTTCTCATGTTTTCGGTTTGTGATAATCAGGAAAAATCAAGTTCAAAGTTGATCTCAATATATTAGGTTGCTAAAATTTTATTCGTGGTAAATATCTTTGATTGTTAATCTCACATTTTATTCTGAAAAAAAAAAATATGACAGATTATTGCCTCCTATTGTTGCCGATTTTCTGCAATCCCTTTTGTTGTGTGATATTGTCTCTTATTGCTTATTGGCTAACCTGATTTAATCTTCCTGCATCGTTCCCTAGTTTATTTCTTTTTCATGATCAATTTCTAGCAATTTCCTCTGTCAATTGATTTCTAAAAAATTAAATAATTCCAACTATCTTACGTAGAAAAGATAGATTGTTCCTTTTATTAGAAGCCAGAATCTTGCTGGTCACCTAGATGGATCAGTAATTGCTCACCTGAGTTTCTTATGAAGGAAGATAAAAATAACAAAGGGGTTGTCACCGCAACGAGGATCGTTCGTAATCCAGATTTCATCAACTGAATGAAGAAGGATCAAGCTTTAGTTGCATATATTTCTTCCACTTTATTGTAGGAGGTATTGGTGGAAATAGCATATGATTGCACTACCATGGCATTGTGGAATACATTGTTGCATACATACTCCCAAATTTCAAAGGCTAAGATTATATATCGAAAAAGAGAGTTCCAGATGTTGAAAAAGGAAGCATCCATGTTTATTATGGAGTATTTCAATAAAATCAAGTCCATCACAGATAAGTTAGATTTAATTGGATGTCAAATATCTGAGAAAGACAAATTTCAGCAAGCTCTAGTTCGTTTGAGACCTGAGTTTGACGTGTTGTCCACTATTCTGAAAAAAAAATGGAACCAGTGTTATCAAAAATGTGCCTTGAGGCGCAAAAGGTGTGCCTTGCCTTGAGGCGCGGCCTTCTGTGCCTCAAGGCGCAAGCCTGAGGCGCAAAAAAATGATTTTTTTTATAACAAGATTTCTGAGACATGATCAACAAGATTTTTGTAAGTTAATCTCAAATATTTTCCAGTTATTTCAGTTATGTAATCAGTTTCTTAGTATATTACTATATTTTAACTTTTGTTGGTTAATCTCGTATATTTTTCAGTTATTTCAGTTATGTAATTAGTTTCTTAATATATTTTAACTTTTATTGGTTAATCTCATATATTTTCCAGTTATGTAATCAGTTTCTTAGTATATTATTATATTTTAACTTTTGTTGCTTAATCTCGTATATTTTTCAGTTATTTCAGTTATGTAATTAGTTTCTTAATATATTTTAACTTTTATTGGTTAATCTCATATATTTTCCAGTTATGTAATCAGCTTTTTAGTTATTTTTATATGTTAATCTCATATTTTTTAGAATAATCTCATATATTTTAACTTTTGTAGGTTAATCTCATATATTTTTCAGTTATTTCAGTTATGTAATCAGTTTCTTAGTATATTATTATATTTTAACGTTTGTTGGTTAATCTCGTATATTTTTCAGTTATTTCAGTTATGTAATTAGTTTCTTAATATATTTTAACTTTTGTTGGTTAATCTTATATATTTTCCAGTTATGTAATCAGTTTTTTAGTTACTTTTATATGTTAATCTCATATTTTTAGAATAATCTCATATATTATAACTTTTGTTGGTTAATCTCATATATTTTCCAGTTATGTAATCGGTTTCTTAGTATATTTTATCTCTTGTTGGTTAATCTCATATATTTTCCAGTTACGTAATCATTTTTTTAGTTACTTTTATATGTTAATCTCATATTTTTTAGAATAATCTCATATATTTTAACTTTTGTAGGTTAATCTCATATATTTTCCAGTTATTTCAGTTATGTAATCAGTTTCTTAGTATATTTTAACTTTTTTTGGTTAATCTCATATATTTTCCAGTTATGTAATCAGTTTTTAGTTACTTTTATATGTTAATCTCATATTTTTTAGTACTTATTTGAGATTTTCTATTTCTTATTGGTTGTTATTTCATCAATAAAGCATTTCTTTATTTATTTGTATTTTTAGATATTTTTTTTTATAATTTTTTTAAAGTTTTCAAAAAAAATAATTGAGGTTTATGGCTCGCCTCGGTTTTTGGTGGAGCGCCTCGCTACGCCTCAATGCTTTTCACAACACTGACCGGGACCATTTCTAATTTTGATTATTTGAAGAACAAACTTCTTAGCTATGAGAGTCATTATAGGGGATGTCAAATACAGAGAAGGTTGAAGCAAACTCAGATGATATATTGTTTATGGGATCCTTTTCAGGTCATGGACGTGGAGGAGGACGTGGTTGTGGCAGAGGAAGAGGTTATAATCAGGGAGGACGATGAATTCTTCCTACTAATATTCCTTTAAGAGGAAGTACCTCTAATAACAACATCCTACATACTATATTTGCAAGAAGAAGGGCCATGTAAAATCAAAGTGTTGGTTCAAAGATGATCCGAGATACAATCTTGAAGCTAGAGGTAAGCCTGCGCCTAGAGATCAAGAGCAGAACAAGGGGCAAAGTGGCCCTGACAAGGATCTTTTGTTGGTTGCACTTTCTGAACTGAGCTTCAAACAAAATGATTAGAGTGTTTGGTATGTTGATTCTGGAACCGCCAGCTACATCACATGTGACGCTGATAAATTTTCAACTAAGAACTTGACTAAAAGCAATTACTTTCACCAGTCTATTAACTCCCACCTCATGCCCCTGCTTCTACTACCAGTTTAGACTACAAAACTAGTTACAATTGTGAAAAGGAATCCAGGCAATAGGAATTGAAGCATTTGGATAATAGATGCTAAAAGCATAGGCATACACACACAACAGTGATATTCTTGGTTTTTAAAATAAATAGGGGTGGCCACCAGGCCCGCTACCCGACAGGCTATCAGGTACGTGGCTGGTAGGAGCCAGACTCGGGCCTCATTTTGAGGACCCAGCCCAAAAAAAGTTGGGCCAAGCCCTCGTCGATATAATATTGGGTCAGGCTCAGGCGTGGTTTCTGGCCCAATTCGGGCCCTTATGGGCAAAAAAAACAAATAAATAAAATCGTAAGAGTTAAGGTTTGAGAGGAAGACTCCTCCTTTTATAGTGAATAAGGAATTGTCAACTCTCTTTCACCATCGATGTGGGACCATTTTCTCGTAAATTCCTATATTCATGTGCATGCATGATTGCATGAGAAGAAGAAGACTCCTTTTATTGTGAATAACGAACTGTCAACTCTCTTTCACCATCGATGTGGGACCATTTTCTCGTAAATTCCCTTATTCATGTGCATGCATGATTGCATGAGAACTAAAACCACTGCAATTCTTTATCTCCTTCTCTCTTACTCTATGGTGTAAAAGAAAAAAAATAAAAGTTTACTTATTGGGAATAGTCTCATATCGCCCAGGGAGAAGATGCAGTGCCTATCCAAATCCATGTCCTTGTTAAAATACATGTAATTCATATATATATATATATATATATATATATATATATATATGTAATTGTCTAAAATACCCGATAGGGGTATTTTAGTCATTTCACAAGTACCCGATAGGGGTACTTGTTATTCTTCTTTTATTTTCCTTTTTGTTTTTTGTAATTTATATTTTTTATTTTTATGTTTTTTGCTCACACAAAAGAGGCCCCACCATGTAGTCGATGGGGCCCCCAACGGTCACATTTGTGACCGTTGGGGGCTCCCAACGACTACATGGGGAGCCCCTAGGTGGCTCTCCTTTTAAGGCCTTTTGGCCATCCCCCCTCTCCTTCTTTTGTGTATAAATAGGGGTGAACCCCTCTTGTATTTTTCACACTTGAGAGCTCTCTCTCTTTTCAATAAGAAACATTTATATTTTTATGTTGTGTTGTCTCTTGTGGGTTTGGGTGTTAGCCCTTTTTGTTTGTTCATTAGTGGATGTTGTAAGTGCTTAATGCACTCTTTGCTTTTCCGCATATTTCATTACATGGTATCAGAGCAAGGTTTATGCTCTTCTTCTTAATATAGCTAGTCGTGTAGCTATATTTTTTTATTGTTGTATCTCTCTTCATTTATCCTCTTGTGAGTGATTGAAATGGAAGGAGAACAAAAGATTGATCTCTCCTTCAAGCTCAGTGGCTCCAACTACATGATGTGGGCCGCCGCCATGGAGAACAACCTCAAAGGTAAAAAACTTTAGGGATACGTTATGGGCACCATTCCAGAACCACAACTCCAACTAACTAAGATGGATGGTGATCAAGAAAAAGCTCTTGAAGGAATTGCCCGCATGAATGCCATTAAAGATCACCAATCTAAAGTGGAAGATTGGGAAAGCAAGCATGCCAAGATTCTTGCTTGGTTCATGAACAATGTGGAGCTCAAGATTTGCGCGAACATTGCCAAGTTTCGGATGGCGAATGAAGCATTGTCCTTTATGAAAGGTATGTTTACTCAAAAAGACCTTGCTCGTCAATTCTTTCTTCAAGAAAAAATTTGGACTATCAAGCAAGGAGAAATGAGTGTAAGGGATTACTTTAGCACTCTTGGTCCCCTATGGGATGAACTATCTTTACTAGAATCAAAATGGGTTTCTAGTGTGGATGTGGAATTAAGGAGAGAACAAATGGAAAAAGTGCACTTTTTCCAATTTTTACATGGGCTTAGGCCCAAATATGAACAAGTTAGATCTTCCCTCCTACATAGATCTAAGCCTCTTCCCTTGGAAGATGCCATAGCCGAAATATGCCAAGAAGAAACTCGTCTTGGCATGATTAAAGGAGGAGATGATGTCTTGGCCATATCAAAACCCGGCAACCATATGAAAGCTTACAAACCTCCACATTTTGGAAGGCAAAATAATTATAATGGCAAATATAGGAAAGTCATTTGTCATCATTGTCAAGAGTCGGGTCATATAAGACCTAATTGCCCTAAGTTGAATGAAGCACCTAAAAATAAGGTTGCTTCCGTTGAAGAAGCTACTCAAAAGAAAGAGGAAACCACCAAAGGAAAGGAATTTTTCTCTCTTGCTCAACTATCGGAAGCACTACAAACTCTACTCAAGATACCATCAACCTCGGGTGCCGCCATAGCTTCTTCCTCTCCTCCAGGTATGTCTTCTTGGATCCTTAACTCTGGAGCTTCCTTTCATATGACCCCACTTGAAAATGAGTTTTCCGATTTATGTAATAATTATAAAAACTCCTATGTTTCAACTGCCGATGGTACATCTTTACAAGTAAAAAGTTTTGGAACTTTAAACTTTTCAAAAGATTTCTTTGTGCCAAACGTGAGAGTTGTACCTCAACTTAATTTAAATCTTCTCTCTGTTGCTCAAATATGCGATCATGGATGTGAAATCTCCTTCTCAACTAAGGATTGCTCTATACAGGATCTCCGGTCCGGGAAGCAGATTGGGCAAGGCCATAGGAGGGGAGTGTTAAAATGTATCTCTCTTTATGTAAATATTTACATATATATATAAAGAGAGATACATATACATATATATCACGTATATATGTATATGTATCTATCTTTATATATATATATGTAAATATGTATGTTTCTTTTTGTTTCTTTTCTTTTCTTGTAAAACCCGCAAGGGTATTTTAGTCATTCACCTTTTGCGCATATTCATAATTATGAATATGCTGTAATTCTTTTTGCTTTTTCACTTTTATTCTTTTTCTTTTTTTCTTTTTCTTTTTTTCTTTTTCTTTTTTTCTTTTTCTTTTTTTGTCCTTTTTTTGTGTTGACTCAAAGTCAACTTGGAGGGCTCAACACTAGCTGTTGAGCCTCTCCAACGATTAGAATTCTAACCGTTGGAGGGGCTCCAACAGCTAGTGGAGCCCCTCCAAGGCTTCCTTTCTCATTATAAATAGGGGAGTTCCCCCTTTGTAATACTTACTTCTTGGAGCTTTTGTTCTCCAAGCTTCTCAATAAAATTCTTTATATTTTGTATGCCTTTGTGCATTTGAGTTTCTTTATTGTACCTTTGTGTACATTTGTTCTAAGTGTTCTTGTGCATTTGTGCACATTGGTGGTGTTGTGCTTATCGCACACTTTATCTCTTTTTGAGATATTTTCACATGGTATCAAAGCTAGGCTTAAAGGAAAAGAAGATCGTGCTCTTTTTTCTCTTCGTTGAATACCTCGTAAAGCGTGCCATTAAGTTGTGGTGGTTGAAGTGAAGACTCGGCTCTTCATTCTATATTTTGGAAGCTTCCTACATCAAGAAGGGACTCATTTCGCATTGTGGTACGCATTTATTTCTCTTTGTATCCTCTCTAATGGGCGAAAAGGATTCTCACTTCTCTCTTGGCTTCAAATTGAATGGAACGAATTATCATGTATGGGCCGGGAATATGGAGGCCCGTATAAAAGGAAAGGGTCTTTGGGGATATGTTCAAGGAACTATTCCCGAACCCGTACCAAAAATTACTACCCTTGACAAAGGGGAGATCAAGGTTCTTGAGGGAGAAGAAAGAGAAAAGGCTTTTGAAGATTACAATAAGAAGCATGAAGAATGGGAAATGAAAAACTACAAAATAATCTCATGGTTCTTCTCTTCGGTTGAGACCAAAATTAATGTCAATATTCTAAAGTTCAAAAAGGCATGTCAAGTATGGGAATATCTTGAAAGAATGTATACTTCAAGAGATTTGTCCCATAAATACTATCTCCAAAAGAAGGCCTTAACCCTTCAACAAGGAGAAATGTCCGTTAGAGAGTATTTCGCCGAGTTATCCACTATTTGGGATGAGCTTGCCCTCCAAGAACCTAAATGGAGTGGTGAGGCTATTGAATTGAGAGCCAAACAATTAGAAGAAGATCATTTCTTCAATTTTTTAAATGGGCTTAGACCCGAGTTTGAACAAACTAGATCCGCTCTCTTATCTTCTTTCTCTTCCCCTCCGTTGGAAGATGTGCTTACCAAATTAAGTGGAGAAGAAACTAGATTGGGAATGAATAAAACCAATCTAAGTGTGTTGGCCGTCCCCTCTAAAGATGAGGATGAGGGTGCTTATGCCGTCTCAAGACCGGGGAATAATGTTAAAATCTATAAACCCCCTCATTTTAACAAAAATCGAGGAAGAGAAAATGGTGGGCATTATGGAAGGAGAGATTATAGTAAGTTCATATGCCATTTTTGCAAAGAACCGGGTCACATTAAACCGGTATGCCCTAAATGGAAGAAGATGGTGGCTATGTCTACTACTTTCCAATCAACCAAGGAGGAAGGTCCTTCTACTTCCAATCATGCTACTTTGGCTCTCAATCAAATCATGGAAGCTCTTCAACCACTCCTCAAGGGATCCGTTTCCGGAGCCGCCATGACCACCTTCTCTCCTCCCGGTAAGACTCTTTGGCTCTTAGACTCGGGTGCATCCTTTCATATGACTCCAAATGTTTTTTCACTTTCTAAATACTCAAAAAATTTGTCACCCTCTTTTGTCTCCACCGCGGATGGGGCTTCTCTTGAAATAAAAGGAAGTGGTGATTTTGAAAGACAAGGTTTTTTTATTCCAAAAGTTAGATTTATGCCAAAACTAAATTTAAATTTGCTTTCCGTCTCTCAACTATCGGATCATGGGTGTGATATCAAATTCTCATCAAATAAATGTTGGATACAGGATCGCCGGTCCGAGAAGTTGATTGGGGAAGGCTCTAGGAAGGGAGATCTTTATCTCATGGAGTTTCTTCAAATTCCAAAAACCTCTTTTTGTAATGTTGCCCAACATAAGGATATAAATGTTTGGCATAAACGCCTTGGGCATCCAAATATTGTCAAGCTTTCGTATTTACATTTTGCTAAAACCTTATGTAAAGACAATTTCAATTGTAATGATTGCATTCTTGGTAAAATGAGAAGCTTACCTTTTGGACAAAAAACTATGTTTTCAACCAAACCTTTCGAAATTGTGCATTCGGATGTATGGGGACCGGCACCCGTTGTGTCTAAGGGAGGTTTTTCATATTATGTTATTTATATGGATGATTTTTCAAGGTATAGTTGGATATACTTCCTCAAACATAAACATGAGGTTTTTTCTACTTTCAAGATCTTTCACATGTTAATACAAAATCAATTCAATAGTAAGTTACAAATTTTTAGAACCGATTCCGGGGGAGAATATCTCTCAAATGATTTCAAAAGTTATATTGAAAATAATGGGATTGTTCATCAAAGGTCTTGTCCCAAAACTCCCCAACAAAATGGGTTGGCCGAACGTAAACATAGACACATAATTGAAACTACAAGAACTTTACTAATTTCTCAAAAAATTCCAAAAAGATTTTGGGCCGAAGCGGCTCTTGCATCGGTTTATCTCATCAACCGACTTCCATCCAAAAACTTGAATCAAATATCTCCATATGAACTCTTGTATAAAAAAGAACCCGACTACAATAGGTTAAGAATTTTTGGTTGTAAATGTTTTGTTCTCACCGATAAGAATGATAAATTATCTCCCAAAGCTATTCCTTGTGCTTTTTTGGGATATTCGGAAACTCAAAAAGGGTTTAGGTGTTATGATATTAAAAATGATAAACTATATGTTTCAAGAAATGTAACCTTTTTAGAAAACATAAGTGGTTTTGAAGAACACAAAAATCATGAAGATAATGCCGATTATTCTTTTTTGTTTGAACTATTATCTAGAAATGAAGATTTTTTTAGCGATGATGAATTAAAAGAGAATGAGGATATAAGTGAAAGCATTCCTCAAACCATTCATGATGAAGAAGAAATGATAAATGAACCCATTACCTATACTCATAGAGATAAAGGCACTTTTAGAAGTGCAATAGAGAAATATAGTGATCTTAGTGAATCTTCCAACAATTCTCGAAGAACTGAAAGATCTAGGAAAAATCCTTCTAGATTTATATCCTATGAGTCTTTTTCTCCAAAACACAGGGCATGCCTTAGTGCCATTCACTCATATCAAGAACCTAGAAATTTTAAAGAAGCTAAGGAAATGATTGAATGGAGGGATGCCATGGACAACGAACTTAGAGCCCTCAACAAAGCCAAAACGTGGGTTTTTCAATGTCTTCCAGAAGGAAAGAAAACAATAGGATGTAGATGGGTTTTTAAAGTCAAAACCAAGAGTGATGGCACTCTCGAAAGATATAAAGTCCGTCTTGTCGCAAAAGGATATAGTCAAGAATACGGCATCGATTACGAAGAAACCTTTGCTCCTGTTGCACGAATGGTTATTGTAAGGTGTTTGATCACCATTGCATCTATTAAAAAATGAAATATTTACCAAATGGATGTTAAAAATGCATTTCTAAATGGGGATCTTAATGAAGAAGTCTACATAGATGCTCCTCCTGGTATGAACGTACCAAAGGGGAAAGTCCTTCGTTTGCAAAAAGCGCTTTATGGTTTAAAACAAGCCCCTAAGGCTTGGTATGATCGATTTAATGATGTAATGGTTCAAAATGGTTTTTCCTCATGCTACACTAACACTGCTCTGTTTGTCAAAAAGTCTGATGCAGGAATTGTGATTTTACTGTTGTATGTTGATGATATGTTGATAACAGGTAGTGACATAAAGGGCATCAGAAACATTAAAACCACTTTAAAAGAAACGTTTGAAATGTCAGACCTGGGGTATCTGACTTACTTTCTTGGTATCGAGGTAGCCTACTCTCATAGAGGCTATTTTTTGTCTCAAACTAAACTTGCCTGTGAGATTCTTGACAGATCAGGTATTACTGATAATAAAATCTGTGAGACCCCTGAAGTTGTGGGATCAAAAATGAAGATCGATGATGGGAAACCTTTGGAGGATCCTACCCCCTACCGGCAACTTGTGGGATCTCTAATGTATCTTAGCATCACAAGGCCGGACATCTCTCATGCCGTGCATACTGCAAGCCAATTTCAGCATGCTCCTACATCCGTTCATATGAGTGTCGTTCTCCGAGTTGTCAGATACTTAAAGGGAACTTTAAACAAGGGAGTTTTCCCTTCCTCTTCTTCTGAGTTGAATTTAATTGCATATACTGACTCTGATTGGGGAGGTGACCCAAATAACCGTCACTCCACTACAGGCTTTTGTATTTTCTTAGGTGAATCCCTGATCTCATGGAGATGTAAGAAACAACAGAAGGTGTCTCTATCATCCACCGAAGCAGAATATCGAGCCATGGCGTCTACAACTATGGAGATTGTCTGGATTCATCAGTTGTTGCAAGACATGGGGATTCCAATTCAAGAACCCACAAAGTTGTGTTGTGATAATAAGAGTGCAATCTATATTGCTAAGAATCACACGTTTCATGAGCGGACAAAGCATATTGAGATGGACTGCCATTATGTCCGAGAGGCATATCTACAAAAAGTCATCGACCTTCCTTATGTAACGTCAGAATATCAGTTGGCAGATTTCTTCACCAAGGCGCTTTGCTCTCCAAGATTCAACTTTCTCCTTAGCAAACTTTCGGTCATTGTGCCCTAAGTTTGAGGGAGGGTGTTAAAATGTATCTCTCTTTATGTAAATATTTACATATATATATATAAAGAGAGATACATATACATATATATCACGTATATATGTATATGTATCTATCTTTATATATATGTAAATATGTATGTTTCTTTTTGTTTCTTTTCTTTTCTTGTAAAACCCGCAAGGGTATTTTAGTCATTCACCTTTTGCGCATATTCATAATTATGAATATGTTGTAATTCTTTTTGCTTTTTCACTTTTATTCTTTTTCTTTTTTCTTTTTCATTTTTTGTCCTTTTTTGTGTTGACTCAAAGTCAACTTGGAGGGCTCAACACTAGCT
Organism: Nuphar pumila; assembly: GCF_984573655.1. NCBI lineage: Eukaryota > Viridiplantae > Streptophyta > Magnoliopsida > Nymphaeales > Nymphaeaceae > Nuphar > Nuphar pumila. Next base: position 7,326,626 of record NC_143262.1, read on the forward strand.
GTTGAGCCTCTCCAACGATTAGAATTCTAACCGTTGGAGGGGCTCCAACAGCTAGTGGAGCCCCTCCAAGGCTTCCTTTCTCATTATAAATAGGGGAGTTCCCCCTTTGTAATACTTACTTCTTGGAGCTTTTGTTCTCCAAGCTTCTCAATAAAATTCTTTATATTTTGTATGCCTTTGTGCATTTGAGTTTCTTTATTGTACCTTTGTGTACATTTGTTCTAAGTGTTCTTGTGCATTTGTGCACATTGGTGGTGTTGTGCTTATCGCACACTTTATCTCTTTTTGAGATATTTTCACAGGGAGATCTCTATTACATGAGCAACTTGAAACTCCCCACTAACTCTTTTTGTAACCATGTCCAAGATAAAAATATTGAAATTTGGCATCAAAGACTTGGACATCCAAGTTTCTCAAAAATGTACTCCTTTGCATTTGGAAAGAAATTTTTTAATGAGAAACATTTTGTTTGCAAGAATTGTATTTTTGGCAAAATAAAATCTACTCTTTTTCCAAACCGAACTTTTGTGTCCAAGAGACCTTTTGAGTTAGTCCATTCGGACGTTTGGGGTCCTTCTCCAGTCATGTCTAAAGGAGGGTACTCCTATTACGTTACTTTCATTGATGACTACACTAGGTATGTATGGATCTACTTTCTCAATTTAAAATCCGAAGTCTTTGACTTCTTCAAAAAAATTCATATGATAGTTAAAAATCAATTTTCAAGTAATATCTCTATTCTTAGATCTAATTCGGGTGGAGAATATTTATCAAATGAATTTCAAAACTATTTAGAAGTAAATGGAATTTGTCATCAAAGATCGTGTCCTAGGACTCCCCAACAAAACGGCTTGGCCGAAAGAAAGTATAGACACATCATGGAAACCACTAGGACACTCCTTAATTCCAAAGAAATTCCAAAGAGTTTTTGGGCCGAAGCGGCCTTAACCTCAACTTACTTAATAAATAGAATGATATCTTCATCCTTACAAAATACATCTCCATATGAAAAACTATTTGAAAGAACACCTGATTTCAATAGATTAAGAAAATTTGGATGTAAATGTTTTGTCCTTACACATAAATAGGACAAATTATCTCCTAAAGCTATTGAATGTGTTTTCTTGGGATATGGAGAAAATCAAAAGGGTTTTAGATGTTTTGACTTGAAAAATAACAAACTCTATGTATCCAAAGATGTAACCTTTTTGGAAAACGAAAATGGTTTTGTGAAAACTAAAGATATTGACTAAAGTGAATATGCTTTTTTATTTTATCTTCTATCTCAAGAAGATGAGACTCCTCAAGAAGAGGAAATCTCTAATGAGTCTTTGCATGACCTAGAGGATATTCCTCTTGACAATGTTATAGATGAAAGTGATAGACTAATCCAAACCTATGTTAGGCGTGGTCAACAAACTCAAATGAGCGCCTTAGAAAAATACTCTCAAGGATCCAACATAAAAGAAACCTCTTTAACGAGATCCGGTCGGATCTCCAATCCTCCTAATAGGTTTGTTTCTTATGAGTCCCTAACTCCAAGATATAGAGCGTGTCTAATTGCATTGCACTCATTTCATGAACCTTCACACTATAATAAGGCCAAAAACATTCCCCAATGGGTTGAAGCCATGGACTTAGAGCTTAGTGCCCTTGAAAAGGCAAAAACTTGGGAAATAACTTCGTTACCCACTGGAAAGAAATCCATTGGATGTAGATGGGTCTTCAAAATTAAAACTAAAAGTGATGGTTCATTAGAACGTTATAAAGCACGGTTAGTAGCTAAAGGATATGCTCAAGAATATGGTATAAATTATAAAGAAACCTTCGCACCTGTTGCTAGAATGACTAGTGTTAGGACTCTTATCGTCATGGCATCTGTCAAAAAATGGCATATCTATCAACTAGATGTTAAGAATGCTTTCCTAAATGGCGAATTAACTGAAGAAGTTTATATGGATCCTCCACCAGGAGTGTGTATTGGTAAAGATAAAATTCTCAAACTTAAGAAGGCATTATATGGTTTAAAACAAGCCCCAAAGGCTTGGCATGATAGATTTAGTAATGTAATGATAAGTTTGAATTTTCGTTCATGTTATACTGACACTGCTTTGTTTGTGAAAAGTGCAGGGTCATTAGTAGTTATTTTACTACTTTATGTTGATGATATGATCATCACAGGAAGTGATGAGCAAGGCATTAATGATATTAAGAAGGTTTTGAAAGAAAATTTTGACATGTCTGACCTTGGTTTCTTAAGATATTTTTTAGGGATTGAAGTGGCGTACTCTCCTCGAAGGTACATTCTCTTTCAGATGAAACTTGTTGCTGACATCTGTTCCAAATATGGTATTTCCGATGATAAGAAAATAGAAACCCCAGAAGTCATCAATGCAAAATTAAGGTTGGAAGATGGAACACCTCTCAAGGATCCTACTCCTTACCGGCAACTTGTTGGGTCACTAACCTACTTATCCATCACTCGGCCAGACATAGCTCATGCCGTCCACTCTGTCAGTCAGTTTCAACATGCACCTACAACCGTGCACATGAGTGCAGTCTTAAGGATCGTCAGATATATCAAAAACACCATAACTAAGGGAGTTTTTCTTTCCTCTGCCTCGTCACTTGATTTAATTGCTTATACTGATGCAGATTGAGGAGGAAATCTCAATGACCGAGTCTCAACTACGGGATTTTGTGTTTTCTTAGGTGACTCTATGATTTCTTGGAGATGCAAGAAGCAACACAAAGTATCATTGTCCTCAACGGAAGCAAAATATCGTGCTATGGCTACTATAACCATGGAACTGGTGTTGTTAAGAAGTCTCCTCAGTGATATGGGCATTGTCATCTCTACTCCTTCGAAGATGTGTTGTGACAACAAAAGCGCAATCTATATTGCAAGCAATCACACCTTCCATGAGCGTACTAAGCATATTGAGATGGACTGCTATTACGTACGTGATGAATACCTAAGAGGAACCATAGCACTACCTTACGTCACATCTGAGTACCAGTTGGCGGACTTCTTCACTAAGGCCCTTGCTGCTCCTCGTTTTTTGTTTCTCCTTAACAAGCTTTCGGTTATATCCCCGTAAAGCTTGAGGGAGGGTGTTAAAATACATGTAATTCATATATATATATATATATATATAATTGTCTAAAATACCCGATAGGGGTATTTTAGTCATTTCACAAGTACCCGATAGGGGTACTTGTTATTCTTCTTTTATTTTCCTTTTTGTTTTTTGTAATTTATATTTTTTATTTTTATGTTTTTTGCTCACACGAAAGGGGCCCCACCATGTAGTCGATGGGGACCGTTGGGGGCTCCCAACGACTACATGGGGAGCCCCTAGGTGGCTCTCCTTTTAAGGCCTTTTGGCCATCCCCACTCTCCTTCTTTTGTGTATAAATAGGGGTGAACCCCTCTTGTATTTTTCACACTTGAGAGCTCTCTCTTTTTTCAATAAGAGACATTTATATTTTTATGTTGTGTTGTCTCTTGTGGGTTTGGGTGTTAGCCATTTTTGTTTGTTCATTAGTGGATGTTGTAAGTGCTTAATGCACTCTTTGCTTTTCCGCATATTTAATTACAGTACTTCACAATGCCATGTGGGCTTTTGTGGATCATGATTTGACCTACTGCAACCTGACCCAACAAGTATTCTGTGGATTTCAGACAAGATTTTAGTATCCGAACCTGAATAATGTTGGGCTGAGCCCGACCCAATAATAGTTGGGTTGGGCTTTCGGTGGCCCAATGATTGTGTCGGGCCTTTGTGGGGTCTGGATCGGCCCAATGGCCACACCAAAAGATAAAGTGATTTCAGATCGAAGAACGTTTCACTTCAACCAGACAAATCTGTGGAGACTAGAATCAAGAAACATGCACCAAATGGCAATCAGTATACTGTTAGTGACTCAGGAATGTCAGCCTTTGGTGTGTTCAAAATCCAAATGTAGATGCTATCAGTAAAGAGAGAAAACCGACAAACAAAAAGAAGGTTCTATTTTACTTACTACAAGTGTCACAAGGGACTTTGGCACCAAAGGATATATGCTTGGTGCAACCCTTGGCAGCTTCAGCAAATGACAGTGGCAGGTCTACCTATTCAATAAGCCATAAGAACAACAAATAATTCAAGTAATGAACACATGAACAAAAGACCATGCCCAATTCAAGTCTTAATTGAATAACACTAAAAGCACTCGTACCTGTATGTCAGTGGCTGCACTTTCTGTGTCATTCTCAAATATCTGGGGAATACTCGATCATTAGTTAATGACTAAAAGAAGCAAAACTCTCCCACAAGTATGTCCAACACTTTGAAAATGCTGGGATATTTTGAATAATGTTTCCTAATGATAACTTCCCAGATGTATCATAATATTTTCAAAATATCATCAGATTTGCATTTAATGCAAACACTGTCGCAATGCTAGACAATATTTGCTGCAACATTTAGCGGAGAAAATCAGCTGCTTCTATATTGCTAATTTTCTAAGGATTTTTCCAATAATTTCCCAAGACAGAACTTTTTCCAAAGAACTCAGGTATTTGCTTATGAAGATATTCCTGAGAAAGATGGTTGAACAGTAAAACATGTAAAGACAGTACAATGGAAGAGATGTAACAGATATTTTTCTGTCAAGATATTTTTGAGGAAGATTGTAGACCAAAACATGTAGAGGTAGCATAATGGATGAGTATAACAGAGTCAAGAATCCACAAAGAAACGGTAACCTTACATACCTCGGAGAAGATTTTCTGGAAATCATCAGAAAAATGTGCTTGAAAACCATATCGAAATCCAGCTCCTTCAATATTTTCACCTCCCTGGAAATCATTTTCTTTCTGCTGACTTTGGACATATACCTAACATACATGTGCAGAGTACGAGAAATTCAAAAGTTATCATCATACAACCGGTATGCAATGAAATACAACTGTTGTTCTGAACTTCCAATCCACATTGTGGTCAAGCATCAAAAATGCTGGACAAGAAAGTCTGCTGCTTCTTTCTTTCTCTATATGGATGAATATATGAAAGTTAAAAAGCAGTATTTAGTGTGCCAAATGATATTTGAAATTCATTACTTCTCTATGACAGTCATATCTGTGGGTTCTGTACCCAAATTTCCCTTAAAAAGGTACATCCGCAATGATATTCATGCAACATGGCAAAAGTAGCGAAGAAACAGAAGTTATATTATTGATGAAGGAGAAGTAAGCATACCCTAAACATACAGAAAAAAAACAAAAATAAGATTATTGGGTGTACCTTATCATACTGCCTTCTCTTTTCTGCATTACTCAGTATCTAAAATTTACCTTGCATATAAGATGTCATCAAATTAAGAATATAACGTAGATCACTCTAAACAAACAAATAAGTTTTTCTAAAGGAATGACAAACCTCATATGCATCTCGTATCTCTTGGAACTTTCTTTTTGTAGCTGCAGTGTTTTTATTGGCATTTGGATGATACTTCTTGGCGAGCTGCATAAAGTTAAATACATTGAGCATTGTAGGATAAAGAATCATCAAGAAGCTGATAATAAGCAAATAATATTTTAGATCAAGTCCTTGTAGGAAAAATATTAAAAAAAAAAAACTTAAAACACATGTATAAGATTTCAGAATGATAAGAAAGGTAAGGAACAATATCTCACACATACCATGAATATTTCTTATGTTTGGTTGCATTCAAATGTGATTTGGAATCTCATGCAAATGAGAAACGGAATGTGATTTGAAATCACATTTGAAGTGAATCTCATGTGTTTCCAAATCACATGGTGGAATATGTGATTTGAGATCATATGACTTCGAATCACATTTGATTCCATCTCATCCAATTCCCAATCACATGAGCTGCAACCAAACATTTACAAAATCTAGCAAATTAACCTTCCTCAACAGTATAGTGGGGACCACGATGCACAAGATTTTATGCTAGAGGATAATCAAGGGTAACATTGTTATGACTATGTCACTAATAATCTTTTCCACCATCTAAAGAGCAACTGTAATTCCAAAATGTACTCACATTATGAAAAGCCTTTTTTATTTCTTCCTTGTTTGCTTCTGTAGACACACCCAGGATCTCATATAAATTTCTCTCTGCCATGCAACGGAAGCCTGAAAACAATCCAATGTCATTATCAACATAATGGAGAACTAATAATAGGAGTAAGAATATCATCAATGACAAAGAATGAAATGCAAACATAAAGGGTAGTATCTAACTGTACACTCATTCCGTAGAGGAAAAAGACAAGCACAAAATTGTCAATCAGAAACAGATCAGTAGAGCTACATACCTGTATCATGAATAGTCCGTCTCAACAACTGCACGTTCAAGGATGGAAGTTTAACAAGCATTCCACAATCATCAATCCTTTGATTGTACAATCCTGCTTACGTGAGTACATATAAGCATTGGAAAATACGAACAAAAGCAAATTAGAGGATACATTAGGTAGCCAAACACATGCTGCAGAAATAACAGAAAACGAGAGACTGCAACCTATAACGTGCGTTCATGCTACAGGAAAAATTCCAGACCAGGGCAAATCGTTTTAAATGCACAACCTTATCCAGAGAACAAGGGATAACCTGGGATATCACATTATCTAGTAGCCCAACCGACCTCACTTTTCTTGGTAAATAGATCCATCAAAATACCTCTTCAGTGCCTATCGTTCTCCACGTTGCTTACGAGAGATACTCTCGTAAAATGCCATTGAATTCCAGTTTTAGATCATGTTCCTTCAGAACCATTATATAGAGACGCAATATGGAGGCCAATTTGGGGTAATCTTGGCAGTAACTAATCCGCGACAACGACCAATACTGCACATATATCTACCGAGGTGTTTGGATACACCAACTTATCCAGAAAAACGGGACTAATTGGGATACTACATTACATCGCCCAATCAAACATCTCAAGTTATCCCAGTTTTCTGGATAAGCAGTTGCAACATCCAGGTTGCAGATCAAAAGCTCCACCAACAAATCAAATTCTCGATCAAAATCGCAAACGCATAGAATTTTAGCAACAGACTTCCTGTTCGAACCGTAAAAGCCAGAGGAAAACAATAGAAAAAAGCAACATAATTCAGATCGAAATCAATCCAAATTTCTCGCTTGACTCGCTTCCTATTTGGAAAATCATGTATCAGAACGAACCGTTACCGCTCGCGTAAACCGTAGCCCGAAATACGCACGGATTATGATCCCACAATCTACGGCGAGCAACTTCCAAACCCTTCACCCTGCATGGCGGCATCTGATGAAGCTGTTGACACTAAAAGAGAGGACCAAAACCAGTCAAGAACCATTTCATCGGAGAAGAAGCACAGAATTGGACCGTAATTACACCATACAAGAGAACATCGGAAAACGAGAGAATCCTTGACCTGATTGAACAGAAGAAGAGATTTGGGCGAGAATCTTAGCGACCCAAATCGACCCATTCCAGATCAATCGACGACTCACCCTCTCGCCGGATCGGAAAGGGATCGCAAAAACCCTAATTCTTTAGAAATCTGTTCCTACGGAGGCGAAACCCTTGTACGGTTTCCCCGATTCTTCGTCTCCTCGATTTGTTTCTCCTGTTTTTTCTTCAGATTTTGATCGGAGTTTTGTGGCGGTAACTTTGGCGAACACGTTTAGTACGCTTGGGTTCTTGAAACTTAAAGGGTGCAAATGGATCGGATATTGGATTGTGATAAGTAAGAATACGAATTATAAGCATAAGCTATAAACCGTAATCCGTATAATATATCTGTTAAAGCGTATTTGAATCCGAATATCATATTGATCCTATCTGTTCCGTTAAAAATATGACGAGAACAGTGTCAAAAATATCGTTTTCTTGAAATCTTCGCCATAGAAAAATCTTGTGATAGTTCGAGAACTGTTAAAAAAAAATTTTTTTGAGAAAATCTGACGGAATTACTGGCATATAAAAATGTGAATAAAATATAAATATTATTAAAATATTAGAGAATACTGTTTTTATGATTAAATGGATCTAACCATTTGTCGAATTCTTGGTTCTTTAAGGAGAGGTGGTTCTAGAACCGTTCAAATTATATGACGACTGAAGCTAGGGATGCAAACTGTAAGAATCCCGAACCGCTAAATACGTGGGGATTTGGATCACCATCGAATCCAGAACAGCTAAAAGTTTCAAAATATCATCCTGGATCCAACCCATTTTTGCATCCTTATCTGAAGCTGATCAGATATTACCACTTCCGTATTAATCTTGAATATCTCAATTTATATGTGGATTTTCGATTTTGGGTTCAAGCTGAGAGACCATTTAACAGATTCATGCCCAAGGTCATTCGTTTCTCATGAGTGCAATCTAATTCATGTTCCATTGCATAGTTGGTGGATTGATTCTGGTGCCATGGTGCACATTGCCAACTCTTTGCAGGCATTTCTGAACAAAAGGGAACCAACAGAGCATGAAAGAAGCATTTTCTCAAGAAATAAGATGTGTCTGCATGTCAAGAGCGTTGGGACCTGCAGATTTGTGTTGGAGTCGTGATTTATATTGGATTTGGTCTATACTTTTTATGTTTCATCTTGTAGTCAGGACCTAATTTCAATTTCAAAACTTGATAAGTTTGACTTTGTATTTAAATTTGAAAATTCTGAATTTATTATTATTAAAAATTCAATGAATATAGGTTCTGCATATATGTGTGATGGTTTGTATCGATTAAGAACCAAACTTCGAATTCAGGAATCTCACTCCATTGAGAACACAATGATTGGCAATAAACGTGGCCTAAAGGATAATCAATCCTATTTGCTTTGGCATCGAAGATTAGGACATATCTCGAAAGAGAGAGTCCAAAGACTCGTGAAAGAGGGAATCCTTGGATCCCTTGATTTTACGAATATAGAGTCATGTATTGACTGCATAAAGGCTAAGCAGTCTAACACATATAAGAAAGATGTCAAATGCAGCAATGGAAAGTTAGAAATAGTGCATACAGATGTCTGAAGCCTTTTTTCACTGTGTTATACGGGTGAAAAATATTTTGTCACGTTTATAGACGATTACTCACGGTATATGTATCTCTACTTATTATCTGAAAAATCAGAAGTCTTTCAGGTTTTTATGAACTTCAAGAAAGAAGTAGAGAAACAAACTGGTGAAGTTATTAAGGTTGTCAGGTCAGATAGAGGTGGCGAATATTATGGTCGTTTCACTGAGATGGGACAAAAGAAATGTCCATTAGTGCGGTTTCTAAAAGAGGAAGACATTGTATCTTAATATATCATGCCTGGTAGTGCTTACCAGAATGGTGTAGCTGAAAGGAGAAACCATACACTTAAAGAAATGGTTCGAGTGATGTTGAATCACTCAAACCTCCATTTGACCTTGTGGGGTGAAGCTCTTAGGACAACAGTGCATATTTTGAATAAGGTTCCTACGAAGGTTGTTCAAAAGACTCCTTACGAGTTATGGACAAGTAGAAAACCTTCTTTATCATATATGCACATATGGGGATGTCCAACAGAAGCTAAATTGTATAACCCACATATAAAAGCTTTTGGTCCTAGGACAACTAGTGGTTTCTTCATTGGTTATCGAGAAAGATCGAAAGACTTTAGGTTTTATTGTTCATCTCATACACCATAGGTAGTGGAAACATATAAAGCAAAATTTCTTGAAAATGGTTTTGTTGGGATAGATGTGTCTCAAAATATTGATTTTGAGGAAATGCAGGATTCAAGTTTCACACCTGCTAAGAATAAAGACTCGATTTTCTTTATCATTGTTCATTCGAGTAATGTAAGAGAAAGTCCAGTCAATGAATATCAATTCCAACTAGATCCAATTGTATATGAGGATATACAACAATAACAGGATACAAAGACTCATTTTGAACCACCTGTAGCACCTGTATGGAGGTCCACCAGAATTAAAAAATCTGCTATCCATCCGGACTATGTGGTGCATTTACAAGAGTAAAATTATTTCATAGACATTGATGAAGATCCCTTCACATTTGCAGAAGCCATTGAAAGTGAAAGATCAACACATTGGATTAATGCCATGAAAGAAGAGCTTGACTCTATTGCAAAGAACCAAGTGTGGGATCTTGTACATCGACCTGATGAAGTTAGACCTGTTGGTTGTAAATGGGTTTATAAAACCAAAACAGACTTTAAAGGTCATGTGAAGAGGTACAAGGCTAGGCTTGTTGCAAAAGGTTTCACACAGATAGAGGGCATTGATTATAATGAAATTTTTTCTCCTGTCTCAACTAAGGAATCATTGAGGATAATCATGACCCTCGTAGCTCATTTTGATTTAGAGCTGCATCAGATGGATATGAAAAACGCTTTCCTGAATGGGGATCTGGATGAGGAGGTATATATGCAACAACCTCTTGGTTTCAGTATAGATGAATCAAATAACTTAGTTTGCAAATTGAATAAGTCAATTTATGGACTTAAACAGGCCTCCCGCAAGTGGTACAAGAAGTTCAATCAGGTAATATTGAACTTTGGATTCACTGAAAACATTGTTGATCAATGTATTTACATTAAGACTAGTGGGAGTAAGTTCATAATTTTGGTTTTATATGTTGACGATATTCTTCTTGCAACTAATGATTTGAGTATTTTACATGAAACAAAAGACTTTATTTCCTCTCATTTCGATATGAAAGACATGGGTGAGGCCACTTATATCTTTTTTGAAATCAATATCCGTCGTAACAGAACTAAGGGTGTCCTTGACCTATCTCAGAAATCCTATATCCTTAAGGTTCTTAAAAGATATGGAATGGTGAATTGTTCTCCTAGTTTGACACATATAGTGAAAGAGGATAAATTTAGCTTAAAAGACTGTCCTTAGGATGATATTGCGAAGGCTCAAATTGATGCACCCACCTAAATATGCCTAGTCGGGTTAGTATATGGTCCAAAAATATTTTTTTGATAGGTAAGGATCAATCCAACTCTTTTCATCCTTCAAGAGCTCTCCCTCCAAAGTGGGGACGGAGTCTGCCAGTGGTGATAGCAAGGATCACAAGAGATAAGACTAGGGATGTCAAGGGTCCGATTTGTCTCACATATCTGACAGAATTCTAATCCATTTGGTCCAGTTCAGTAGAGTAAGACACATCTAATTAACAATCAGATTCAGATTCGGTATGTTGTTTTACATCCCGGTTTGAAGCTGAATCCAAACAGAATCTCAAACTGACAGATATCTGAATCCCACTATGCTTAATCAGATATAGATCAGGTGCTACCCTTCTTCATCAGAATCCGATTCCAAATCCAATTATATATATGACAGTATCTCTAGTAGGTTGGATTCAGTAAAGCCTACATCCGAACCAAATTAGACCCGTTTAATCCTGTATAGGACCAACGTGTCTATTGTGTCAAGATGGTCCTGCAATTATTTTTTCTCACCGTGCACTTGTCCTTCTCATCATGACAGTTCCTTGATGTACTATACCGTATTACTGTATTAATTAAATCCACAAAAAAGGAGAGAGAAAGATAAGATCAAGTTGAGGAGAAGGTAAACCGTCAGTACCTTGGCTCAACACCTACTATGGCTAAATCCAGGCCCTGATCCCTCTAGAGTCCAGACCATCATAGTGACCTGGTCAGGTTTTTGCAGCCACTGATTCTGTCAGTGTAGCTCAGTAGTCCAGTTTATGTGTCTGCATCGGTAGAATTCGATCCTGAGTAATTAAGACACTGTCCAATAAGGAAACAACGATGTCTTAATCAATTTAAGATGTTTTGTACCGAAGGCCGAGCCAGCACGGCTAGGTCTCTGATCTTCGGGTCGGTTTCTCCATGTAAATATAAAAAATAAAGATGTTTTACTCTATAAAAGGGATAGATCCAAGAGGGTTAACAGCGTTGTATTAATGATGTTGGACCAAGAAAAGCCCCATCCCAAACCCAATAAAGATATTGCGACCCAATTACCCACATGCAGCCTGTTTTAATTGCAGCCATACCCATGGAACCTTGGAAGGGCTATTGCTTGGTGCAATTACAATGCCTATGTCAGCATGAAAATGTGGGTTCGAGTCATTTTTACTTTTTTTTAAAATCAAGCTGGGTTTGGCCAGACTCTTACCAGTTATACAACTATACCATTTGGTTTTGAACCTGCAACATTCCAACACAAGGTGACGTGCAACAGCTGCTCCTACCAAACAAGTGGAGCCCCCGTTGGTGTGGGTTCGAGTCTTGAGAGTGGCCACTTCATGCAAAAGGCAAAAGGTTAGGACCGTCATCGATCTGTCCTTTCCCAGAACGGTGATCAAATACAAGAGCCCGCGTCGTTAGGTTTCCCCTTTTTACCCATGAATCCTTCGACCATGGACTACTCTAAGCTTGCATCCTAAGAAAAATTCATGTTTTTTTCAGCATTAAATCAACCTCTGAAAACATTTTATGGACATATTTTCAAAATATCTGCAATATTCATAGCCTTGGCCCACTTTATACACTCATATCCACTGAAGGGCCAAGGGGGGGCCAATGGTAGGAAGGATAAGGTGCAATGTAATGGCATACTTTTAGTGTGCTGCTGCATCTGATCACCCGCCATCTTTGGGATACAGCCTGTCAGCTGTGCGGCACAACAGCAGATGGAGGGTGATCAAGTGCAGTAGCACACCAAACTTGTGCAATCACATTGCACATGATCTGCTCTGGCCCATAGTGACAAACTTTTTTATCGGCAATTTCTCATTTTTTCAAAAACTCGCAAGAAATTGAAAAAAATTCATAAATCTCGCATTTTTTGTCAAAATCTCGGTAATAAAAAAATGAATTAAAAAATCTAAAAATTATTTTTTATAAGAAAATATTAATAAAAATTATTTAAAAATAACAATACACAATTTTTTTGAGATAAATAGCCATTTAAAACATAAATATCGTGTTTAAATCACGGTATTTATGTTTTTTTCATAAATCCCGCGATATTTTGAAAATTTCACGAAAAATTGCTGTTTTAAACTTTCAGGCAATTTCTCGCGATATTATCGCAAGATTTTCGTAAATCTCACGATATTTGTCACACTGCTCTCGCCCAATGGAAGCTGTGAATCGTTTGCAGTTTGGAGCTGGTCCAATATACTCCATGGTCCGTATCCATTTCCTTGCAGGATCCATGTGGAGCTTCCACAAAAGAGTTACATTTGTTAAATGCCCTACACACTAACTAATTGGTGGATGGATATGGAACAATGACTAGGAAACCAGATTCCATAATTTCATTAAAACCGAGAGGTCACCCTCACGCATTGTTTGGTGGAGTTCATTAAAAGGAAGCTTCACTGGTAGTGCACGCTACACATCCTCACACGCGAAGCAGCAGAGGCTCTTGCAAGTGAAAACAAAGTAGGCAAAGCAAAAGGGAACTTGTCTCAATTTTGATAGTAGAAGTTCATGCGAGTAACAAAGGCACTCATCATGAATCATGTGATCTTTATTTAAACCAAAATCCCACAACTTCTTGAATAAATTCCAATGCTCAAAGATCACTATCCTCCTCACAATCCTCATATTTTCCACCCCCTGTCTTCCTTCTCAATTTATTTTGCCTTCAAAATTCCCAAGCACTCAAGTGGCTAGGCAGTACATATGAAGAATTTCTTCTTGCTTATTGCCACCATGATGTTAGTTACTACGATTCTTTGGTTTACAGTGGGAAGTACCACACCCATGATGTGCATTGGTGAGCATGATCTCTGCTTCACGTTTTTGAGCTTGCATTTGCTTTGATTTATGTCATGCATGGTTGGTGCTAACAATTGCATGTAATTGTTGCTAGAAGTCCAAAAAGGCTCAAGTTTCACCTATTTGTAGCCTGGTTTTGCTTTAGTTTATGCTTTGGTCGATGCTAACAATTGTTTGGAATTGTTGATAGAGGTCCCAAAAGGCTTGAAAAGAGGCACCAACTTGGCCTTGGAGGAGCAACATGTGATTGTAAAGGTGAGCAACTCTAGTCCTTTCATTATCCTTTATTTTTTCTTTTTTTCGTTTTGGTATAGTAATTTAGCTATACAGGGAAAGAGAAACCCAGAGCCTGGTAGCAAGTAGATCATAAATCAACCGGCAGGGGGAGAAAACTGTGGCTAGAAACCTTTCCCCCAGGTCCATGCTGGGAAACTACACTAGAGTGAGAGACCTGGCGTGCTAGAAATTCTTTGATGAGCCATGGTCGTTGCTTCAGGATGTGTTTGGAATGCGAGAAAAGTTTTCCTCCTGGGAGAAACTTGATTTTTTCGGTGGACGAAATGTGCACCTTGCCTCTGGTGCGGGAAAAAAGTGCTGTTTGGGGACAGGGTGTTGCATGTTCTCCTCCGAACATGCACTGTTGCTACAGTGCGTGTTGGTGTGTGGGTGGACATATAACCTGCCCCCCTGTTTGAGCTTTTGATATTTACAGGGAGAAACCGCCCACAGGATCATAGGCGTCGTGCTGGCTCTGCCTGCCCTACTATATCACTATCCTGGCAGCGTAAAACTCCATGGGCTTACCCCTTTTATGCAACAAGGATGCCTCCTCTGCGGTTTGAACACATGACCTAGGGTTTGCACCACCTCACGTGCCTGCCCCCTAGCCAAGTGTTTGCAGTCATTGCCACTTATTTTATTCTGCAAGATGTTTTTCGTTTTTCTTGTTAAGGGTTGGTTGCTGATGTTAGGGAGATCTATTATAATTTCCTTCCAATTCAACATGGATAGAGAACATGTTGGTCGACCTTAATGATCTATTTTATATTTTCTAATGTTGGCACCTTTTGTTTTGCATGCATATAGGAGGGGAAAATAGAGAACAAGGCAGATCTGGAGGATCTTGTCACTGGTTCAAGCCTGCCGGACTGCTCGCATGCATGTGGTGCATGTTCCCCATGCAAAAGAGTCACCGTCAGCTTCAAGTGTTCCATCGCGGAGCCTTGCCCCATGGTCTATAGGTGCCTTTGTAAGGGTAGATTTTTTCATGTCCCTTCAAGTTGATAGGATGTACCTCTATCTTAATTACTAATTCTAGTTTTCTCTCGATTTTTTCCCCTTTTCCTTCTGTTTATTCTTCTCTTACTCTTATCTAACATGTAAGGAAACCTTATGTAGTTTTGCTAGTTATTAAACTTAAGAGGATTGGGTATATATATACAGTAGGAAATGCTTTTGGCCTTCAACATATCCCTTTTCTTAGAAAGGCCAGTTCCTAGTAGGGATGGCAGTGGACAGGGGACAACGGCGCCCGCCTCACCCCGTTTGAACCGGGGACGAAGGGCATGAAATGGGGATGGAGGCGGGGATGAAGGTTAAAATCCATCCCCATGCAGGGATGGACTTATGCTTTCCCCCGCCCTGCCCTGTCCCCATCTCAATCCCCGCCCCGTCCCATCCCCAATCCTTCAAGGGATGACTATAGACCAAGGAGAAATGGGTCCCGCCCTGCCTCGCCCCCGTTTGGACCGGGGATGGAGGACATGAAACGGTGGAGGTTAAAATCCATCTCTGGAAGGGATGGAGGTTCGGATTTTGAAACAGGGCGGAGGTGAAAACCTTGTCCCCCACCTCGGCCCCAGTCCACTGCCATCCCTAGTTCCTAGTACTCTAAAATCGTCCAAAGCTGAGCCTGGTTAGGCAGACCCTCACCAGTTATTATTCAACGTACCAGTAGGAATTTTGAACCTGCAACGTCCTACCACAACGAGACGTGCACTGATATTTACTACCGACCACGTGGAGCCCCCGTTGGTGAAAAACCTCCATACTTTTGGACAGAGAATGCTGGGGTTAGGCAGACCCCTACCAGTTAAATAACCATACCATTTGGAGTTCGAAGTTGCAACGTCCCAACACATGGAGACATGCACTAACTGCTTCTGCCAGATAAGTGGAGCCCCTCTTGGTAAAAACCTCCATCCCTGATCCGACGCATTTGCATAATGTGAAACCTCCTTCCACTTCACACAAACACACCCTACGTGGATCAAGGTTTGGACCCCATGTTTTTATCCAACCCTGTCTCAAGCAAAGCACCTGAGGTCTGATCTTCATTCTAAGCTAAAAATTCGGGCTGGGCCAGCCTGGCACATTTAGTGGACTGGCTTGTCTGGGCCATTGATGTGCCAGGATTGGTCAAACCCAGCTCATTGACCAACCAGGTCGGGCCTAGGCCCCGTTCGTGCCGGGTACAAAGCTCATGACCATCCGATACAGACTGTGTCGGCCCGGGTTGTAAGTCATTGTATATTCACAAATTGTTTGGGTTGAGGAATCGTAATGGAAGAGCCTGAATAATGTCCAAGTTTACAAAATTTCCGTTTCTTTTTTTAAGAAATTTCCTTATTTTGCTTGTCATTCTGAAAAGAGACCCATCTTTTTTAGCATAGGACATTTTGAGACCCAAATTGTCACTTATGGCGCGTTTGTGTGTCAAGAAAAGTGGGTTGTTTTTTTCAAAAAACACAGCGATGGTATTGGTTTCTGTGGGGCCCACAGTGATGACACAAACAGTGGAATCTTGCATTTTCGCTGAAAACCCTCAAGTGGCATACCATTTTACACGCAGGAGGTGGGTTTTCTGCGGAAATGGTTCCCGTGGGAGGAGGGGTCCGATTCCATTTCAGAGGCGGTGAAAACTACGGAATGGGATATGCTAACGCCCCCCTTAAACTTTTCAAATATAGCCCCCAGTTAGTTTAACCATGAGTTAATATGATAAAATTAGGGGTGGCAAAATCTGACACGACCTGCCAACACGCTTCTTAGGCGGGTTCGGGTTTGGCTTAAATGGGTTCGTGTTGTAAATGGGTCGACCTGCCTAACCCGTTTATTAAACGGGTCGGGTTCGTGTTAGGGGTATGCCAACCCGGCTGACCCGTTTAATAAATGGGTTAGGCAAGTGGGTCAACCCGTTTACCCGAACCCGACCCACCAACCCGTTTACCCGACCCGCCCACTAACCCACCAACCCGTTTACCCGACTCGACCCGACCCATTTATTAAACAGGTTAACCGTGTCGTGTCGGGTTACCCGTTTAATAAACGGGTCGGGTTCGTGTTGAGGTATGCTGACCCGCCAACCCGCTGACACGACCCGCCAACCCGACCGGATTGCCACCCCTAGATAAATTGATGAAACTGTCCCGGTTGCATAGCAAAATAGGCAAAACGTGTTACACGCCTTTCCAAACCAACGGTTAAAATGATATTTTTTTATAAGGATAAATAGGCCATGAGATGGCTTTGGTCACATGCTCAGTGACAAATATAGCGAGAATTATAAAAATCTCACAATAATATCGCGAGAAATTGCTTGAAAGTTTAAAACTTAATTTCTTGTGAGATTTTCAAAGCATGACAAATATCGTGAGATTTTTATTTTTAAATGTATTTTATCTATAAATTTTTATATTTTAATTTATTTTTTATTGCTGAGATTTTGCAAAAAAATGCAAGATTTATGAAAATTTTCAAAATATCTAGAGTTTTTTAGTGCAGATATTTTGCCGTTTTTAACTTTTGTCACTATGGTCACATGTGAGAAAGTAGAAACTGTGCAAGATTCAAATCCAAAACAATCACTTCGGTGATGGGTGAGAAAACAGAAATTTAAAAAGTAGAAGCTGTAATTGTTGTTCACACTTGTGACCAACTTTCACAAGTTTAAGGTGAAAGAAGGCGAGAAAGCAGAAATTCTGAAAGTAGAAGCTGATATTGTTGCTCACACTTGTGACCAACTTTCACAAGATTCAAGGTGAAAGAAAACAGGTAAAAACAATCATTGAACTTTAAAAGTTTCATTAACGCTGAAAAAACATGGTGTAATCACAGGGCATTGTGCCACAAGCAACTATTTGACAATTTGAGTGCAAAGTTCGTCCACATAAATCTTCAGAGGACAATGGTCTCTTTCTAAAATATCAGGCAAAATGTGAGTCACTAAAAAAAAAATTGCCCCTTTCTTATTTCAAAAGTTGACCAAATTGATCTCTCATTAGGGATGGCACTGGACAGAGGTAGGGGCCGAGGACAAGGTCTCAACCCCTGCCCCGTCTCAAAATTTTTTCCTTCATCACAGTCTTCATTGCCGCACGGGTTTTGATTTTAGCCTTCATCCCGGGTTTATTTTTCATTTCATGTCTTCCATCTTCGGTCCAAATGAGGCGAGGAGAAACCCCATTTTCTCGGTTCTTCCATAGTTGCAGCCTTATGTCGTTAGAGGAAGAAAGGAAGGAGAGGAGAGAAATGAAAGCTCGTGCAACCCGTTAGAGGAAGGAGATGAGATATTCGAGAAAGGGTTTTACGTTAGGGTTATATATATAGTAATTTTATTAACGAGAATCAGAGACGAGACAAAGGCAAGAGTAAGTTCATCCCTGCATGGGTTTTTATTTTAATCCCCCATCTTGGGTTTATTCCCCGTTTCATGTACCCCATCCCCGATCCAAATGAGGCGAGGTGGGGGCGGGGCCCTGTTTCCCCCGGTTCACTGCTATCCCTATCTGTGGTATAGAGGGCCTTCTCTTTTCTTTTCTTTTTCATTATTATTTTTTATTGGAGATGTTTTTAGGGATGACATGGATGTTGCTTCACCCTGTGCGTTCTTTACTTCTGCTAGTTAGTCTGAAAATGTTTAATCACATAACATTATTTTTATTTTGTCTTCATCCCATTCACCACCTTTTTCAAAGTTAAAAAAAAAGGGGTCCATGTATTCACGTACATCACATGTTACCTTGAAAACAAAGACTTTATGTCATTTTTTTTTTCTATCTCTCAAAGTACAATCTACTTTTTGTCCTATCATCTTTCACACTTTTCTATAAAAAAAAATGCATAAAAGACTCCTTCTCGACAAACTTGTCTTTCATCTTATCTTTTAATTATTAAATGTTCTTTTCATTAGTACCTTTAGTACCATCCTTCTCTCTCTCTCTCTCATACGAATTGAGCCTCCATTCTTTTCAATCCGTGATTTTGACTCCTTTACTAGTTTAAAACTTAACTTTATTCTCTAAAAACTATGAACTTCCTCCAATCGAGTTTCTTTAAAAATATGTTTATCAAATAAACATTAATTCATGTCAATCATAACTTTATTTTATGTCTTTCATCTCATATCAATCATGATTTTTTTCTTGTTTTTTTATTCCTATCCTACTCGAAAATCCATATATGTCATCTCACTTTTCTTTATGTCTACTCTTACTCCTTCCACACATATCCATAAAAATACTTCTTATATAAGCAATTATTACTCTGCACTCATGAATATCTTTTGTCTCCTCATTTCATCTCTCGAATACATTTTTTTTATTATATATTTTAGATTTTTGAATCCGACTTCTTCATGTCTATTCTTATTTTTTAATATATCATTCATCAATTCTTATTTTTTTTCGAATATATTTTTGACTCTTTCTCTTTTTGTCTCATCATCTCTCTTACCACTATTCAAAGTCAAAGTGTGTCCTTCTCATATTTACATATACTCATAAAAATTACAAATATGAAAACACATTAATCATGACACATTTTGTAAGTCATTCTTTTCTTTCAAAAATGTCATATCTTTCAAAGTACACATCACATGATCACCCTATGACCTATTTTCTTTCATGTCTATCCATAAAAACTATTTATATATTAAATAAGCAATCATGACATTTCTTTATCTCTTTCATCTCATATCAGTCATTAATTATTTTTGTCATCTTCTCTATCCATGTCTTATTTGAAAATCCATGTCTGTCATCACTCTCTTCATACACCCAACTTAAAATTTCTCATTATGTCTTTTCAGCTTGACTTTATCTCTATTCATCTCTCTCACATGAATTGAGCTCACTTCCTTCTTTACTCTGTCTCAAAACAATGGATCGCCCCATGTATTTTTTGAAATCCATTTCTTGACTTGTTGTCTTCAACTCTCAACTTGCTTCAACCTGGTCTATAATATTAACTCTTCGACTCTGATCCCTCTTTTTTGTCAATGACAAAGGGGGAGAGAAAACCTACCTCTCCTATGTAGGAGAAAAACGTTTAACTCTTTATCTCATACACATGAAGTATACACAAATTTTTTATGTTAATTCTCGTGTTTTTTATGATTACTATTTCTGTGCATTTTTTTATTTCTGATATCATATTTAAATCATCATAATATATATGGCTTATTGACAGGGGGAGCATATATTGTCATCATAAAAAAGGGGGAGAACGTTGAGAAACTATGTTTTGATGATACATGATAAATATGATATGCTTTCATGATGCATATATATGATACATGATAAATACATGATAAATACATTATATGCTTTCATGAGATATGATAAATATGATATGCTTTCATATGTGAAACTGAATATGTTATATTATGACTGGATATGATGTGCTATGTATTTAACGAGTATTTGATGCAAGGTTATTTCACTTAAGAAGAGTGAAGACAACTTGATCAAGTGCAACTATTTGATGCAATCATACTACTCTGAAGAAAAAGCTTGATGGGCCATACATTCATAAAGATTATCCAAGAAGATCGGCTACCTCAAGATGAAGATTTTTTTCTTCTTTAGGGTCATATGTAACAGAACCTTCAGAAGCATGCATATTTCATATTAGACTATATGCTTTGAAATCATACAAGCCATTTATTTACAAAAAGTTAAGCTTTCATAAAAGAATACGTTATATATATTGTAGCATTTCAAAAACACCTTTTTTGAAACAAATCATTGTACTTCCTACAAGCATTTATGAAAAAGACATTTTGACAAGATATAATAGCTCATGATTTCAAAAGCATTAATTGTACTTTCTTATAAGCATTTATGAAAAAAACATTTTGACAAGATATAATAGCTCATGATTTCAAAAGCATTAATTGTACCTTCTAACATGCATTTATGAAAAAGACAACTTGAAAAGATATAAAAGCTAATGATTTCAAATATGAAAGAAAAAGACAAAATGAATTAATTCATAATACACAAACATTTACGTAAGAAATTTTGGTTCATAATACATAAGCATTTATGTAAGAAAAGACAAATTGTGAAAAGATGTATTGGTTCATAATACATAAGCATTTATGAAGAAAAGACAAAATGTGAAAATATGTATTGGTTCATAATACATAAGCATTTATGTAAGAAAAGACAAAATGTGAAAAGATGTACATAATACATAAGCATTTATGTAAGAAAAGATAAAATGCATTAGTTCATAATACACAAATATTTACGTAAGAAATTTTGGTTCATAATACATAAACATTTATGTAAGAAAAGACAAATTATGAAAATATAATACACACACATTTATTTGAGAAATGACTATTTGTAATATAAGTATTACTCAAGCATTTTGTGTACTTCACAACCGTTCATTTTAGAATTGATGATTTGAGAAAATAAATATTATTTTATTAAAATAAGAAATGACCATTTATTTCTTTAAGCATTAAATGCCACCTCAAAAAGCATTTGAGAAAGACTATTTATTTATAAATAAAACCCACACTCAAGAATGTTGACTTACTTAAAGTCATCATTCCTTCTGTAAACATTAAATGCTATTCCAAAAAGCTTTTAAAAAAATGACCATTTATAAATAAAGTACTCAACAAACATTTATCACACTTACATACATTTATTATAAGTGACGACTTGTAAGAAAAATATTAATATACTAATATTCATTAAATTGAGTAAAGACAAAATTACATGATAGAATATATTCCAACGTTCAATGTACTACAAACCATTAAATTGAGTAAAGACAAAACTATATGATAAACTACACTTCAACGTTCAAAAATACTACAGAACATTTATTATGAGAAAAGACCTAATACAAAGAATAACTCATTTAAAATACACCAACGAATAGTGTACTCCAAAAATACTTCGTATGGAAAGAAGACTTTTTGAAAAAGCAATATAGTACACTTATCTTTTTCACACTAAGTTGTTTTTGAAATGACCTTCTCATATCCCAAAAGGACAATTATTTCAAAAAGACAACGACTAGTTTTCTTAAGACTATATATATACAAACACAATAGTGTGAAAAGACAAGCAAGCTTTCAACGAGAAAAATTCCTGCTCGACACTCTGAGAAAAGAGCTTAGAAAAAGAAAGAGAAAAAGAAAGAGAAAAAGTCAAGAAAAGCTCTCAGAAAAATACAAGAGTGTGTAAGAAAAGAAAAAGATCATTCTGAGAATCTTCATACGTGCATTCATACTCTACATATCATTCTGAAGGTTCTATAGGAAGTATTGAAACTTTCTGTTATTCACTGTATTCCTTATCTGTTGAGAGAAGTAGACCTCTGGGAAAGAGGGTGTTTCTCTTCTCTGTTGAGAGAAATAGACCTCTGAGGAAGAGGGTGTTTCCCTTCTTTGTTGAGAGAAGTAGACATCTGAGGAAGAGGGTGTTTCCCTTCTCTGTTGAGAGAAGTAGACCTCTGAGGAAGATGGTGTTTCCCTTCTCTGTTGAGAGAAGTAGACCTATGAAGAAGAGGGTGTTGTACTATTTATCCGGTAACTCGGATGTTATAGTGGAAGACTCAAGTGTTTTACTTGGGGACTGGATATAGGTCAGTAACTCGGCCGAACCAGTATAAATCCTGTGTTTATTGTGTTGTGCTTTATTGCCTTATTTTTTATTTCATCGATCTGCATCGTATTTCACTATTCACCCCCCCTCTAGTGGAATTTCATCAGAGACTCATGTGATCCGGGAACTAAACCAGGCCCAATTAAATGATCCAATTGTTTATTTGATGAAGCCAGGTCTCGGTGAGATTCCACATTGAAAATTAACTTTAGACCCACCTCGATAACTGTTTTGTTACTTTATGTGCCTATTCTAGGGTCAGGTTACTCACAGTCATAGTGACAAAAGTTAAAAACAGCAAAATCTCGGGAGTAAAAAAATTCAGAAGATTTTGATTTTTTTCATAAATCTGGCATTTTTTTGGCAAAATCTTGGCAATAAAAAATATAATAAAACACATTTAAAAATGAAAACCTCACGATAAATATCTGCTATAATGGTAAATATCGCGATATTTGTCACAGATTGAAAATCTCGAGAGAAATTACCGTTTTAAACTTTCAGGCAATTTCTCAAGATATTATCGCAAGATTTTTTATAAATCTCACTATATTTGAGTCGGCTTCAAATTATCATTTTCCTGCACTTGTGAAGAACATCACCACGAGAGCGGGTCCAAAAATTCATTAAAAATAATACATAAAATGACACGATGCTAGAGGTTTATCCCTATGACATAGGGTATGAAGGTTGAACCCTGACTCAGTCTCATCAAGATAGGGACGGCAGGTGCAATCATATTGCACACTTTAGTGTGCTGCTGCATATGATCTGCCCAACATCTTCTATTGGGCCTCGCAGCTCATACCCAAAAAAATGGAGGTCAGTCCGGTGCAGCAACACACTCAAAGTGTGCAATGTGATTGCACCTGATCTCAGGATAGCCATTGTGAAAACAAAACAGTATTTTAAAATATTACTTATCTTAAAAATACTGTTTTCATCGCAACGTCAAAGTGGTACAAAAATACATTTGAAAAATTTTGTTTGTTAAAACATCAAATAAGAAAAACTAGATTGAATGAATAACAAGTGGATCCGTGGCGCAATGGTAGCGCGTCTGACTCCAGATCAGAAGGTTGCGTGTTCGATTCACGTCGGGTTCAAGATCCCGATCTGCTTTTTTTCTTTCGTCTTTTTCTGCTTTTTTTCGGCCGTTTTCTCATCCGGAAAATAATTTCCTCAGCCTAGTAAAGTATCCGAACGAGCTCTATCGATTTCCTTAGCCATGCGGCTGTCCTCTGCACCTTCTCTAAACCTCAAACCATGACCAACTTCCCCAACGCACAGAGAAACCCACCAAAATGCCTCCAAATCTAGCCCTCCTTCTTACCACCCCACAGCACCTCACTCCCCTTCCAACGCCATCCTTCCTAAGGCCACACAGAACGGTCACAGGGTTATCCCTTCACTGCCCATCTGTTCCTAACGTGTTTCTGCCACCACCCATCAAGAAAAGAATCGATTGCGCTCACACCAGAGCCAAGCGGAGGGCTGCAAAGACCCCAAAACTAGAATCAGAAGCAGAAGGCCTCGTTCGGATCTTGCTGAAAAATTTCAATGGAGAGAAGCCCCTCCTGTCTGTGTTGCAGAAGTATGTCAAGCTCATTCGGACCGAGCACTGCTTCCTGCTGTTCGAAGAGCTCGGGAAGAGGGATAAATGGCTTCAGTGCCTCGAGGTAAAGTGCCCATCTTCTTGGTGCTTCTCTTTTCTTCATTATTGTTCCCCTTTTTTCTTCTTCTACTTCTTCTTCTCTTTTAATTAGTCTTTTTTGGTCTTAAATCTCATTTCTGTTATCTTTTACGGTATTTTTTTTGTTTCCTTTTAGCTTTGTTTATATATATTTACACGGAGAAACTGCCCGAGGAGGGCTTACCCTTTGCCCCTAGGGAGTCGCCACGCTTTCGCTTTCTTTTGGGCAATTTTATGTTGCTTGTTTGGGGTGTCTAGATTTTGGGTGCACCCACTTATATAGAATGAGATATCCCAACTTATCCCATTTATCTGGTCAAGTGGGTGAACCAACTTACCAAGCAAATCAGTTGCTGTTTTCTTTTTGAAAAGAAAGGCTTTTGTGCGACAATTCTTCTGAATAACCGTAGAAACAGAAATTGACTTGAAGTGCCTGTTTTGGTTAGGCTTATCTATCTGTATAAATTCGATATTAAAAAACAAAAGTTCTAGAATTTTAATTTTCTGGTGATTGGTCAATAAAATGAGATATGCAGAATTTGCAGAACTTTAAAAAACCCTGAAAACATTAAATCCATCCAATAGTTTGAAGAATGAAAACAGGAAATTTTTCAGAATTTCTAAAAACATAAGTTAAAGAAACCCCAAAATGCAAAAGACCAGAAAATTAGATTTCTAGATTTGCATCCAAACAGGCCCTAAGTGTGTGGAAATCTAGCATCCTTTTTGTTTGACTTACTCTGAGCTTTATCAGAAATTCGATCAAGAACATTTTTTCTCTTTTCTTTGTAAGCAGTCTTTTGGTGGTTGTATGATGACGTTTCTGAGCTGCTCCCAGGTGTTCAGGTGGATGCAAAAGCAGAGGTGGTATATTGCAGATAACGGGGTTTACTCCAAGTTGATATCTGTAATGGGGAAGAAGGGCCAGACCAGAATGGCAATGTGGCTGTTCTCTGAGATGCGTAGTAGTGGTTGTCGGCCCGATACGTCTGTATATAATGCACTGATTACTGCACATTTACATTCCAGGGATAAAACCAAGGCTCTGGCAAAGGCTCATGGATACTTTGAAAAGATGAAGGGCATGGAAAGGTGCAAGCCCAATGTTGTAACTTACAACATTCTCTTGAGGGCATATGCTCAGTCTGGGGATGTTAATAAAGTGGAAGCCTTGTTTAAAGATCTTGAGGGAAGTATTGTTTCAGCCGATGTTTATACCTACAATGGTGTTATGGACGCATACGGAAAGAATGGAATGATTACAGAAATGGAGGCTGTATTAAAACGTATGAAGAGCCACGAATGTAGACCAGATATAATCACATATAATTTACTTATTGATTCTTATGGAAAGAGGCAGGCTTTTGACAAGATGGAGCAAGTCTTTAAGAGCCTACTGCGGTCGAAAGAGAGGCCCACACTGCCTACTTTCAACTCGATGATAATCAATTATGGAAAAGCTCGGCTAAGAGACAAAGTAGAGTACATCTTCAAGAAGATAGCAGAACTAGGTTCTGCACCCAGTTATATCACATATGAAAGCTTGATCACAGCATATGGATATTGTGATAACATTTCCAGAGCTAGAGAAATATTTTCTGAAATGTTGAATTCGGGTAAAGAGTTGCATGTTTCAACACTGAATGTCATGCTTGATGTCTACTGTAATAATGGTTTGCCAACCGAAGCGGACTTGCTCTTGGAATATGCCCGTACAAAAGGTTTGCTTCCTAATGCTTCAACATATAGACTTCTTTATAAAGCTTACACAAAGGGCAACATGAAAGATCTTCTTCAGAAATTGCTTAAGCAGATGGATAGTGATGGTGTTATTCCAAACAAGAAGTTCTTTCTAGAGGCATTGGGAGCCCTAACATCTTCAGAGACTGCGTCTCTCTCTGACAAGGATGTACAGAATGCACGTTCATTAGAACCGAGTAATCAAAAGGACTTAACTGTACTATGTGAATAATATCATTTCTTTCATGAAATTTTGTCTGCACTTGCTGCAAATCAACTCATAATTGTGTAGGCCATTCTAATAGCTGCAAATTTAGCATGCTGTAATGGATGAGTTTGAATGCTTTTCTTGTTTTTCAAAAAGAATAATATCCTGCTTAAAGGAGTGCAGCAGAAACTCAGTCCATACTGGACACTGAGAAATGGAAACAACAGCCTATCTAGGGTATTAACTTATCAATGGTCTTACATCATAATGCAAGGTGATGAAGTAGATCATCAATTCATCATCTGGTTTCAGGTTGTATTTTAGTTTTGTGATCGTGTTGTGAGAAAATATCTACTTCAAACATTGTAATACATAATTTTCAGCTTCTCAATCGATTTAGAGGAAATTTCTTTTCCTTGTTCTCCAGGGTTCACAGGCACTGCTCTTTGATAAATTTCATCTTTTTTGTTTGTCACTTGCAAGATAAAGGGTGTCTCGATATTGAATTATTTTTGCTTAAAGCTGAAACTAGTGCATGCGTTTAATAATCTTGTTTCCCTGACAAATGATAAAGTAGGTGCTGTCTTGAACAAGCACAGTGAAATATTCAACACTGCTTCTTTACTTGAGTCATTTATTTTCCTTTAGAGGAAAGAAAATACAATAGAAGAGGTTCACTCCTCATATTCACTTAAATGTTTCAATGGCTGCAGGAGTACTAAAAATTGTTCCTAATGCAAATGGCCTTGTATCTTTTCACTCTCGTTTCTCATTTATTTCTTCTTAAATTTTGAATTACATGGGGATTTTCGCTCTTGGAGATGAAGGTTTCATCTCAAGGCCATTTGATGCTTGGTATGAATATAATTTCTAGTACAGTTTCCAAATAAATAGCCATTTGGGTATTGCTTCCTAATAATATGATGCATCGTAACTTGTTATTAAATGAATATAAGCAAATCTCATTATTATAATTACATGACTCCATCAGATTGTCAATTAAAAGCCATATTGCAATGTCATGTTAAACTTGGAGGAAGTACTAGAGTGTTCCATGCGATTCTATTACATTTTACCATGGAAGCATAAGCCGTTCCATTACCATATCAGGGACCCTTTTCCCCATCAATTATGCTGCTGCTTTTTACTGTTGCTTCCTTTCTTTTATTGTTTCTCCTCTTTATCACCTTGTATATTTGGAATTGAGTTGACTTTGCTTTCACTATGTTTTATGCTTCAATTATGAAAAATGGAGAAAGAACATCTGTATAACAATGGAAAATTTTGGAATTCTCAAAATGAATATTTTCCACAGAACTCCGTGTACTGGAATGTATATGAAATGACTGGCATTTTAATACGGAACTTTTCCTTTTTTTTTCGTGATTGGCAATCTGGGGGATAACCCCTGTGGATTCGAACTGAGACCCCTTGATTATGATAGTTTAACCTCACCATCCAGCTATCTCGTTCGACCCTGGAACCACCTGCTTTGTTGCCTTCACTTGTATGCATGTCTTTTCTCTTGTTTTCTGCAGGTGACAGATCCCTTGATTTTGATTCAGGCATATGGTTTTCAACAATCACTACCACACCACCACCAAAACACAATGTTAATAGGAAGGTAGGCACTTTATTTGAAGAGAATTTGGATGTTCTTGGTCTATAGTTAATCGTAGTTGCATAAGTATACTTTGACGCGACTGAGGCAGTTCACATTTCAGATATCAAGGTCTCAACTCAAGATGATAGTGTCAAAGTCAGTCCAATTTTTAGATGTTCATCTGATTTCGATCGCATTGGGCTACGGGGTAATTTGAAGGGATTTCTCGTCTCAACTATTTGGATATTTCATTCAATAGATTACCGGAGATTCCCTGCTATTAGCTTTTGCTAACCTTAAAGCTGAGTCTTGAGGAAATCATGCACCCTTTAGGATGAGAGAGAGAGAGAGAGAGAGAGAGAGAGAGAGAGAGAGAGAGAGAGAGAGAGAGAGAGAGAGAGAGAGAGAATTCTTCATTTTGCAGCTAATTTAAACCCACTTCAGAATTGAATCCTCAAAGAAAGTTAATTTTTGATAGACTTATGAGAAAAGTAGCTTGCGCAATGGAATATCTTCCCCATGGTTATTCAGAAGCGGACAGTATGACTGCATATGTTGATCTTTGGTATTGTTATTGGTTATATTGCACCAGGTATCACATGGCTCCTTTTTCTTTCAAGTTGTCTTTGATCATATATGCACGGATGCACACACTTTTTATCTTGGCTGGAAGCCAATTCCACGGAGTCGAGAATCATGTTGCATTTGAATTACAGTTGATACAGAAATCCCCCCAGCTTTCACCAGGGATATAAACCAGTTGGATTCAGTTCAGATCTGGCATTACTGAATCTGACCTAATCAGATTCAGAGTGGGATGAGAAACGTCATACTGAATCTAGATCGATTAGCTAATTGGATACTTTTATCTGTAATCAGGTTGGATTATCTGTTGGATTTAGACTTGACCACAAAACTGTGTACTGAATCCAAATCTGATTGTCAATCACATCCTTGATGTTAAAATTTCCTTCTTTTTTCCACTAATGGACATTGTTTGCACATATATTTGAACGTTTAGTTGCTTCCTGACTGAAGCTAGCAACTTTATGATCATTGTCGACCAAAAACTATGGCTTCCCAGAAAATAAAAGACAAAAACATGTCCTCAGCAGTGTAGCATATGGTCGAAACAATGAATCGCTAGACAACCAACCAAATCTTCCATCAGAAGTACAATAAATTTATTTTGGTTTTATCAATTCTACTTTTGTGAAGGCATTTACTTCTACCATCCAATACAAACGAACGAGGCACCACGAACAGTCAATGACACAAAGCTGCCTTTCCATTCTCCTTTCCTTTCTTTTCTTTTTCTTTGTCCTTTATATGAATTTCACAAATTGAAATATATGTACAGTCTAAGCTTGAAGCAAATAGAACCAATGAAACACTTCAAGAAATAAACAGCGTATTTACACGGAAAGCTTGTTGAGATTTCCTCTTCATTTCCTTCTAGAAAAGAATATGATTCAAAGTCCATCATCGCCGCCTTCAAGCTCAAGACCCTCTGCTGCTAGAAGGCGGTCTATAACTTTCTTTGTCTCTTCCTCAGCCTTTTTCCGCATTAAATCCCTTTTCTTCAACACAAGTGTATGTCTTTTAAGAGTATTTGTGAAGTTCTCCCTGGATGCTTTCTTTTCTCTTGCCAATATCCTTCTCTCCTCCTCGGGATCAATCTGAAAAGGTACCACATTTATTCATCTTAGTGAATGTATTGCCAAACATCATTTTTCTAAGCATATTTTGATATTAGTTTAGTTTACATAGCTGCATTTCAGTGATTATCACCATTGAAATTACACAAATATAGTTAAATGTTTGTGATCATAGATCATTCATGAAATTTAGATAACCTTTTCAAAAAACATGAAAATTTCAGGCCACCTAAGTCACAGGGACTCGGCTAGGGAGGCGCCACACCCGAGTCGACATGCCCCGACACGGGTGCGGCTTCGGACATGGCCCGGACTCGGTCAACAACGAGTCGGACTCGGTCAACGAGTCGAGGCCGAGTCCGTTCTTGTTTTGGACTCGGTCAACATTGACCGAGTCCAAAAATGTCCATTTTTACGGCAAAAAAACAAAAAAAAATGATCTTTTTACGACAATGCCTTGTTTGGATATATTATTATATATATATATTTTAATATATATAGCCGAGTCCCCGTATCCAAATTTTTTAAAATTATGCCGCACCCGCACCCATGTGACATAGCAGGCCACTTGATGACCAAACAAGGCATTGTCAAAGCTTATGACAAATGCCCAATCTTTCTTTTGAAAATATAACAAAAGTTGAATGTCCAAGGACAAAACATGATTTGTATTCTAGCTGCTGCTACTAAACTGTGTGGTTGCCCAATGACACCATATGCAGTTGCAACGCTTGTTGCCGCTAATTGATACTCAACATATATGATCTTAAAATTCAAATGGCTAGAGGTCAGCGAAAACAGCAACAAGAAGCAGTATGTAAGTTTATTTTCCATGAATATGAGAAAGCATGGCCAGGGAATGGAAAACAGAACAGGCAGGATAAGTCTTGAATTCAACCACAAAGGTACAACGTGCCAGGGCAAAAATAGGCAGGCACATCCACTAAACAGCAGAATAGGTGGGATAGGTCTTGATTTCGACCACACAGGCACAATGTGCCAGAGAAAAATAGACGGGCACATCCACTACCTTATCCTAGGACCAGTTCAGGACCTTACAGGAGCCTGGAGACCAATATGTAACTGGGCTGCACACAGCCCACAGTAAAAGAAGCTGCACCATAGGTTTCATTCTAGCCCAGTGGGTTATCTAACCAAGCCAAAGGCCGTGTCAATCAGGCTCAAGCCCGAGCCAAGCCAGCACATACGGAGCCAAGCCCATCAAGCTACCCAGTGGAATATCTGCCCAAAATCTTGGCATTTCTTTTGGAAGACAAGGACAAAATTTTCAGCTGATAGCTTTCAAACCACAAAAATTCACAGCCAGATTAATGCATAATTTCATAGCATGATAAATAATAAGATAGCCTTCCAATAATTAAATATTTTGAACATTAAGTAGATCTTTAACTGAAAGTGTAAAGGCCTAGTCCAGGAATGGTCAACTAGGAATGTTGTCTCACCTTTGACCGTGAAAGACGACGAGCACGGAGATTCAGTTCACGTTGTTGCTGCTCTGCCCAAGCTGCAATTGCCATATCACCACGTTGGTCAAATGCTTTCCTCTTTTTCATCAGCCATTCCATCCATGCTTGAGAAGCCTGACGAAAGGAATGTGCAGATATGTGATTATTCCAGCAGGGAAAAGTTTATCAAGTTTCTTCCATTTTGTTTATCCTTCATTAAATCCAGCTTGTGAGAAAGTCAAAAGGAACAAACCATGATATATTATTTACATATGGATGTGTCATAATAGTTTAAATCCAAGTTGTAAATATCATATTCATACCATATCATATGATACACTAGGATACATATCATAAGGCCACGTTTGTTTCATGCAACTTACATGGGAAAGTGCTGAGCTGGCAACCCTGAAGTAAACCTTTCCCACTAAGAATGAAACAAACATCAAATCATCACAGTGGAAAAGTGCCATGCTGGCACAAGTGAGCCCCAGTTTTTCCCACCACCTACCACTTTTTATGTGTAAATCCTTTCATACCTCCTCCTGTGAAAGCTTTCATATGGGAAGGCTGAGCTGACAGGTTTTTTAGAAATATGTGCCCATTCCCATGGAAAGCCTTTCCTATACATGAGAATGAAACAAACGGGGCCTAAAAAAAATGATACGATACACACTCGTATAGTGATATGAGTGTATCAAACAATACACCTCAATATGGGGCATATCACACAATACGCTATCCGTGCAACTTATGTTGCATTGATTTCCCTTTTTTCATTTTTGAGACATAAAAGGCCCCATAGTGCTGGTTCACCCATCCAGCACTTAAACAGCTGATCATTTGATCTCTTTGCCCCTTCTTTGTTGCCAATTACCCATCTAATGATGGTTAACCATACTATGGAAATTTAATTTTCCAACCATAAACATTGCCCCGCTGTTTTAGCTACTTCTAAGATTTGAAGATTATCATCATATTCATCAATTTGAAACAGCAATATCCCAAGAGTCAAACCAAAATTGATAGCCCCAAGATAGATGTAGAAAGTTAGAAACACAACCAACTAAAAAACTTGTGTTTTCTTTACCATGTCTGTCACTTTTATAGTTAATTTTGTTCTCATTTAACCTGACAGTTTGACAGAATTTGCTTGATGGTGACTGATCAAAGGAAATTCAGTCACAGGAAAACTTGACAGTGTATATTGCAGTAAACATAAACCTCTACCTTCATGGGATTCACTCGGTGTTCATTATCATACTGTCGGCGCTTCTCCTCATCAATGAGCAACTCATATGCTGCTTGAATCTTAATGAAGCGAGCTTCAGCAGTTTCCCCTTCTTCTAGTGTCCCTCTACCATCATAAACTACGGATAAAAAAAGAATATAAAATTACGTACTATCCAGCAACAATGCAAAAACATATTTCGAAACAGCTAACCCTCACATGTGTGTGTGTGTGTGTGTGTGTGTGAGAGAGAGAGAGAGAGAGAGAGAGAGAGAGAGAGAGAGAGAGAGAGAGAGAGAGAGAGAGAGACCATCAGGGTGGTAGTATTTTGCTAATCGTCGGTAAGCAAACTTTATCTTCTCCTCATCAGCATCCCTTTCCAGTTCTGTAAATCAAGAATAACAAAGTATCATTCAGTCCTAACTAATATATAAACGGTTAATATCTACATAGTAAACCAGTAGATGATGGGCACACGAATTTTACGGTTAAAACCTGAAGTTTAGAGGATAAATCAACAAGAGATTGCATAAGTGCAGCATATCAAGGATAATGACACTCACCAAGAGTAAAGGTCCCAGCTATCATGTTCATTTCCTGGATTCAACTACCAAACACGGTTCATTAATAGGGCCATCTTTCTCTCAAGGCATAAGCTTGCCTCAGCCATCCATTTAGGCAACTGCATACTTCACTTTATGATGTTCAACGCTTATTAATATCATCACTTCCCAGATTTTTCAAAATTTCATACCTGCTTCTCCTAATCTCAGATATGCTCCAAACTTTTTCTATCTTCACGAATTCTGCATACGTAGGACAGTATCCTATAATTCCGTCAACCATTAGATAACCTGGCTCAAGAGCATCACGTAGAAGATGCTAAAGATTCATCATAATTGTCGATCCTATTTTTCATTTTCAGATATGGGGATCAAAATCCCATCCAACGCATTCCCCACAAAATTTTGTCAAGGATCACCACAAGTTTTCCTCTTTGTTTTGCCAATTTTTTGCATATATCAACTATTTTCAAACAATTTCTCACAGTTGAAAGCATTGGGTTTGCATCTCTATCACACTTCCTTCAGGATTTTCGGCGTTTCTTCCCTTTGGCGCGACAGTCTTACACAAACAAATAGGCGACTGATCAGCTAGGGTGCGCTTGGATCCATGGAAGAATTGGGTGAAATTGGAATCAAGGATTGCATTAAAGACTACGATGATTTTGATGAATTTATGAAGTTAGAATCGATTTACATTCGATTCAACGAACCCAAACATACACGAACCAAAACCAACCAATGAGAGAGAGAGAGAGAGGGTCCGAAATTTTACCGAGAGTATCATAGGGGGACTTGTCGGAATCCCACTTGGTGGCTCTACTAACGAAGGTCCGCCGATAGCCAGAGCGACACGACAGCTCGACCCTCCGTGGGTGACCATGTTGGAAAAAAAAGAGAGGGTCGAAGAAAGAGATGCGAGACGTCGAAGAAGCAGAGGAGGAGGGGGAGTTGGGGAATCGAGAAAAGAAGGCCGACGACCGCAGCTGGTTCAACTCTACCTTCCAACTTATGAAGGAAGACACCATGTAGGGGCGACAAACCGCCCTCAGGTTGTTCATATTCTGAGAGTGAGAGAGAGATTGGTGGTGGGTGGTTGTTCTACGCTACGGCTCCTTCTTCTTCATTGGAATGCAAAAGAATCGTGCAGAGAGAAGAAACCGGTACAAGCAAAACCAGGAAAAATGGAGCCCAATATCTGAAATTGTGGTTTTTGTTTGAAAAAATACTCCCATGACAAGATTTTGAATTTCAAAAACCAGCTTGCCAGCTCTTCCGCTGCCTGTGTAATTATTATTTTTCTGCGTGTGAATCGATGGGCTTGACGTACGGATATCTTCCTGATTACACGTAACTATCTCGTCTTTTTCTTTCCCCATTTTGGGAATGGGTAGGGGTGAAATTGGATCGCTTTGTTCTGAATCAAACATTATCTTTGGATACATGATACGTCGTCATACATATCCTTAAATAAGATCCGAGCGTGTGATTCAGATTCATTTACGGATCGGCGTTTTATGTCAAATCCTATTGAATCTGGGTCAAATCCGATCTATTTATAGTTTTTAGCCTTCTTTTACCAGATCCAAAAGTACCGTCTACATTTGGGATCCAGATTAAATCCTACATCATCGGATCTCAATCAGATGTGATCTCAGATTCCGATCTATTGCATATACTGGATTTGGATTAATCAAGCACGATTCCATCCATATTGGATTCAGATCTCATCATTTGGCTTGATTTTGCCTACAGCCAAGGCTGTGTAAATTTGGAAATGAGTTGGGAAGTCTGGCTCGCCAACCGGTAAATGGACTTGACCCAACAGGAAACTGGAAAAGTAGTAGGGGAGAACATGGAGTTAAAACTGAATAAGGGGCCTAAGCCCGTCTGGTGCCCCAGGGTTTGGCCTAGAACATACCCTTAAGACTAGGGGTGTTAATGGGTCGGTTTTACCCAGACCCGACCCATACCAAACCCTATAGGGTCCGAGTATGGTGCTAAATAAGAAGACCTGAGTAAGACCCAGGTCCGGACCTGAAGGTCCAATTAATAAATGGACCCAGGTATAGTTTGTGAAATTTTATACCAGACCCGACCCATACCAAACCCTATAGGGTCCGAGTATGGTGCTAAATAAGAAGACCTGAGTAAGACCCAGGTCCGGACCTGAAGGTCCAATTAATAAATGGACCCAGGTATAGTTTGTGAAATTTTATACCAGACCCGGGCCTGACTCGAGTTTCGATTAAGACCCACAAATTTTCAATGTAAAAAAATATTATTTTACCGGGTATGGCCTGGGTTTGGTTCATGTAGTTCTTATCAGGTTCAAGTATGGTTTCTCTTATGGTGGGTTTGATTAGACCCAGATCTAGACCGGATACCATACTCTGGCTAGGTCTGGTTCTACCTAGGTCCGAACCAAACTCGACCTGTTGACACCCCTACTTAAGACAAGCCAAAGCTGGGGGATGCTGGGCCCAGGCCAATTGAGGCTATTAATATTTTTTGCATTTTTGGCTACTAGGGAATGCTAGTTTGGGATATTTGGGACGAGTTGTCAGATCTTGACGTTAAGCTAAAGGGGGTTGGGATGTAATTCATTATTGAGGAAATACGATTTGATGGAGGAGAGTCAAGGAAAGTAACGGTGGAAGGAGGATCAAGGAGAGCTTTAGTGAATGGAGCACTCTTTGATAAAGCACCTTGTATAAACATGAAGTGACCTCTTTTTGTTGGAATACGATGATATTTTGGATGAAAAATGTGACGCTAACATTGCACCACTTTTTGATGCTGCAAAATACTTAAGAAATTCAAACGATGTTAAGAAATTCACAAAAAGAGAATAGAGGGAGGACGAGAGATGATGGAAGAGAATAGAATCTTCAATAGATTTGCATGAAACCCTAGACATTTACTGAAAAAATATCATATGAATGATTGACACACTTGAATTAATGAATGCGATCGGCCCAAATTAAAGAAGATTCATAGTTACTTTGTGCATACCTACTAACATTCACACTACAACCTTACAAAGAAAGGGTCACAAGTATTAAAACATCACCTGCACAAACATCATTTAAAACAAGTTGAGAATCTCTTAAGAGAGATGCACATTAACTGACATACTCAAATTAAAGAATGAGATATGCATGTTTGTAAAAGAGATTTGCATTTACTTTGCAAGCATTTACTAACATTCATACTAATATCTTAAAAAAAGAGACTTGCAAGTACTAAAACATTATTTGTACAACATTTAACATCAACTCTAACAAACTTCAAATCTCACAAGAGAGATGCACACCCAAACAACAGCTAGTATTCCTAGTAAAAATGTGAATCCACTTTAGGTAGGAGATTCGCGGCATCCTGATAAGCAGGTCTACGTAAAACATGTGAAGGGTAAAATGGCCCAAAAAAGTTTGGATAGACAGAATTTTGGCGAATTAGTAAGCATTTGCATGAACTCGTCAAATTTAGTAGATAGTAGCATCTTGAACGCTGTCCAACTACAAAATGAACAGCACCCAAAAACCATTTTATAGAATGGGCCCCAAAAAGGTTTTTGATGACATTCACTTTCTAGATTAACGGCATCAATGTCAGAGAAACTGACAGCTGAAATTCATCTAAAAGACGAAGCTTTTGGTACATTTTTTAGTACCGTTCGGCATCCAAGGTGCCTTGCCCTGATCTGACCTCATTCAAACACTCTTTTAACTACAAAGGTCCAACTGGCTTTAGAGCAAGCGTGTCTTTGAAGTATAACTTATAAAAGCAGGTGGCTAAATGCAATAACAAAAACATTAGGCGGCTTCCCCTAACCGTTAAGTTAGGAGGCTCTTCGTAAATTACAATACAATTTGTAGACTGTATATCCGAGGCTTTGATATTACACAGAATTTATGGTTGGACATGAGAGGGCCAGACGTCCACGCTCGTTTAAAAATGAAAACCTCAACTGTTTCTTTGATCGGCAATTTCAGAAACATAAACCCATGAAAGCATTCTATCAATGCCCATGGCATTGCAGAGAGCAACTTGAACCAAACTCAAACCACGCTCACTGTTGTCCTAAACAGGGCCTACAATCTTATAAAAAGTTAAATTACCTTAAATTAAACAATCTTTGAATTCCAATACAGATGGAGACAAACATGATCATCCTTGCTCAGACCCTTGGAGCCAAGGGATATTGGTCTATATGCGACCCATACTCAAATGCACACTTGCTGTTCTACAACATACAAAAAAGGGACTCAACGATTCATTACAGAGAAAACTCAGTTTACAGGAATTGCCCAAAAGGAGGTTGGAACCAATGCAAAACTACAATTGTTCAATACATGGTGCATACCAAAAAACATAAAAAGCTCTCAATCACTATCATATCTTCTCGGAAAGATACAAATGCCTATTCCTCTCTTATTCCAAATAGATTTTCCTGGACAATTTTGCATGCTGGACGTCTGCATCAAAGAACTATCTCCGGCCGCTCGTTCCAGCTCGTGGTTTCCCTTTAACTTCTGCTTCCTGCATACCAAAAAGGTAAAATAAATCTCATATCTGAGCAAATGTTGATGGAAGCACACAACTCCATGAAAATTATGGGGACTACAAGATGCATGGTCATTATTGTAGAAAGCAAAGTCCCAGACATGGATCGCTGCTGCTTTGTATAATTCATACCCACTCAGGGCGATGGCAGTGCAAATTTACATGTATACATGTGCAGATCTCCTGGTAGTCTCTCTCTCTCTCTCTCACACACACACACACACACAACTGTAAGGGTTGACCTTCAATGTGCATAGAAGGAAGAAAGAACAGAAGATCTGTGATCCAACACACACAAACTAGGTATCGAAGAAGCAAATACTATAGCATTCTAAAATAGAAAAAGAATCATACTTGTGGCATATGGAGAAGAATGTATGTCTTGGCTGTTGAAGGATTGTAGTTTTCTGCACCCTTACTCCAGTCATAGCATACCTGTATGCATAATCAAACTAGTCATCCATCTTTCATTTAGCAACCAAGATGGTGCGGGTAACTTCCACAACTCACAAAAGGGTAACAAAATAGTAGTGATGATTATCCCATACACTCACAAAAGGGTAACAAAATAGAAGAATGTATGTCTTAGATGCTAAGATTAATGAAAATTATGTAAATTGAACCAAAAAACATATCTACATACTCCAAATCGCTTCAGTAGCAAGTTTCAGATGCAACCCCACCGTTTCGGCCTTCGAGTTTTTTTTTTCTTTGGCTTCATATAAGATATACCATCTTCAATTAAAAGCAGATTCAGTACTCGGCAGAGTACCTTGCAAAGTTACTTGGCCGAATGTCAGAATGTCATGCATCCCACCCTCCCCCCCTCTCTCTCTCTCCTCCATTGGGGATGTGTGACATCCATTGATCGGACCAAGTACCTTGCAAGGTATCCAACCGCTGGATCTGCTCTCTCTTCAGTTGGGAAAAAGGAAAAGAAATCACATACATAAGTAGAGTGTTCTTACTGTACATGAACATCACATCCATAGTCACCGATATTTTGAAAATATCATGATAATATTGGTATTATAAGCATTTATTATCAGCAATGTCATGATACCTTCAACATATTGCCAGAATTCAAAATAATTTATAATATCATGATATTTGTGTCATATTTTAAAAAAAATTATTTTTCATATTTTGGCCTACTTTTTTCTTTTGTATTTCAAAACCTTTTAAAACTTGTTTTTTTTTTATATATTTTTGCAAGAAAAATAATGCAAAACTTATTGTGTTCTTATTTTTTATATTTTTCAATTTCTAAAAAAATTGAGATTTTTTTGAGAAAACCACTTCTTGAAAAAAACATCAACGAGAATTTGCCTTGAACGATACTGGTGACTATGATCACATCAAACAGTAATAATGTTTGACAATAACCAACCAGATTTAATGGTGACTTAACACCTTTTTGGCACTTAATAGAAAGGACATGAAGACGATAGTTAAGACGCAAATATTTGTATTAACCATTGCACGACACTGTTAATGACAACATAGTCTCAACAAGGAATGTCTCAAGATAATTTTTGGTTTGTTTATGAACATGAAAATATCAGCATGTTTAGAAAGGTTAAAATAATTAAAAGATAAGCTTTAGTAAAAATTTCACAATAAAAAAAGTAATTATGAATTGAAAAATCAATAAAGTATATTAAACAATCATTAAGGTACCATAGCATTATCAAGATATTTTCAATTTGTGGATAGTTCCAAAGAGTGACATTTTGCCTACAAAACTCGGTTGCCAAAATATCAAGGCAATTTTGCGATTTACTCAAAATATCACTTCTATTAGTGACTGCATATGACGAGCTCACTTCTTGAAACTTATGCAGTCTAAACATAGGCAAGTGGCACTAAAAACTTTGCAAGCTAGTAAAATGACATCACTGGTATTAAGAAGTATCACTAACAAAAATTTATTAGCAGCTCGAGCTCCGGAACAAAGTCGTATCATCAGGATACAGCTTGGAATTATGTTTTCCTTTTTTGAGGAAAAGAAAAACTCTACAAATAAAGCTAGTTTTATCACTTAAGGTCATAAACAATTTTTGTTTTTCACAAATATTGGCATTAAAAACTCTTAAGAAACTCTTAAAGGTGACATCATGAGTCAGAAGGGCATTGATAGAGTCTACAGTCTACACAATGCATTTAATTACCATGGTTAAATGTTCCCGTGGTTCATCATTTATGTTGCACTTCAATTGTATGGTTAAATTAAAGATGCACCATGCCTGATAAAATCTTCAATTATTTATGAGAAGCAGCCCACTACAACCCAAGAAAATGCAACATGGAGAGCCTAAAGCACCATAGAGCGGTACAGCCTAAAAGATTAGGGATCACATCTTTCTGTTCAGTTCTTCAGTTGAAGAAATTTTACTCGTTACTTTCCGATTTCCAAAGGAAGATACCAAAATACTGAATCTGAATCATAGTCATCAATCCATA
This sequence comes from Nuphar pumila, assembly GCF_984573655.1. Taxonomy (NCBI): domain Eukaryota; kingdom Viridiplantae; phylum Streptophyta; class Magnoliopsida; order Nymphaeales; family Nymphaeaceae; genus Nuphar; species Nuphar pumila. Next base: position 7,366,495 of record NC_143262.1, read on the forward strand.
TCTCACACTAATGTCAGCGAGGGCTTTCCATTAACAATTTAAAAGCAAGTGTTCTTAAGAAAAACTTTGGGTTTCTAAAATAAAAGTGGAAAATGGAAACATGAAGATAATTGGGGAAATGCTTCCAGAAAAACATAAGGATATTTTAATTATTGAAGTTTCATCAAGGTATTGTGATATTTTCGAGTTTTATTTGCCTTTGAGAAAATTTTTATAAACAAGATAAATTGAAGATACCACAAGTGCCAATAAGCTGACAAGAAAATAACAATAAAAGACCCAAACTTAAACTCCTATATGGCTATAAGAAGGGATAATCTAGACAAATTGCAAGACAAGACACATATAGGTTCACGAGCAAAGTTATAGCAGGAGTGTCTACTTACTGAATATGCAAATATTGAGCCGTCATAGTTGAAAGTGCTGCAAGGAATAGGCTGATTGCACCTTGCCATAGCCTGGACCAATGTCAATCTCAAATGAGCACCACACATATATTTTTTTCACCCATGTTGGTATTATGGTATCAACAAGCAAAAACTTATTTAATTTAGCTTTTCTTTAAACAGGATTTTCATGACAGATACATTAATCAGCAATCATTTTCACGGGCCAAGAACAGATACTCGATAAAAATGCCTCTGATGTTTGTAGTTTTATACCGTCTATCCACAACCTATTCATCTTCTTGCCTAACAATATATAATGATACCCTGAAAAACAGTTATCAAAACATTTTGTATCTCACTATTGCGAGGAATAAAATCTTCAAAAAAAGTAGATGATAAATTTACAAATATATATATATATATATATAATGTATGTATATGTATGTATGTATTCTAAATACACATCATTTGAAGAAGAAAACATTTCAGACATGCAATTTGCTACTCAGAAATCCCAACTTTGATCATAACAAAGGTTTCACAGATGATTTTTTGATAGACGCTAATGATAAAAGTGAGATACATAAAGGGGAAACATGCAGAGGAAACAAATATGGAAGAGATTTATGGATACACAAGATGTTTCCACCATGAAAATAGCATCCAAATGATGGTGGAAGTTCAAAATTAATGTGCATAATCAGTTGTAATTCTGTGCTTAAAAATCTAAAGAAACAAAGCGCTTGAAATGGTGGATCTTGGATCTCTCTCCCTATATATATACATATATCGTTGTGTAGTTCTTTCCTTGTGGGAGTGTGCATTTATTGGGTTAAACAACTGAGAAACAAAGAATGTTTTTTTTTTTTTGTGAATAACACCAGCAAAACCAAGCAAAAGGACTGGTCAGAAATATACCTTAAGCCTTTGTTTGCTGTCCTTGTCCCAGAAGTTGAATGCACCATCAGATCCAGCAGTAGCAAATGTATGGTGTACCTGCGGTAGTCATGCTCATGTAAGCAACAGCAACCAAAAAAAAAACTGAGCAACATTGACAATAAATTTCAGTAATTCAATTCCACCCATAACTTTTATTCTGGCATGCTAAAACAAGATGGAACATATGAGTAAACGATTTCCAAATTTAGGACAAAGGGACCTTGGTATATAAGAGGAAGAAAAGAATAATCATCAATTTTTTATAAGGAGATGACTAGCCATCATCCATTAAACTAAGCCAAGCAGTACCAAGTATGCTCAAAAGCATTCCAGTGTATATCAGATGATAGGGCTATAGAATATGAGAACTACTGTGTGAACTAGGCATTTTCAACAATTTTTTTGGCAAATTAAACCATGTAGATGTGTTTGGCATGGTGAATTTGCTAATAATCGACTGGTGGATCGTGTATTTGTGACAAAAAAGATGGTTTTTGGTTGTCTGAATATTTATGAAAATTCTGAGCCGTTGATTTTCAAGACTTAAAAAAATCCTGCTTATGCATCCTGATCAGATGATTCAAGAGCTGGTCCCTATAAGATCGAGCATGTAAATTGCATCAGTATGGTTAGATTCATGAGAAAATAACAAAAAAAACCATGAAAATCTTAGTGTATATGGTAGTTCTCATATTCTAGTAGCCCTCAGATGATATCACAAAAACTTGCCACCAACTCAATATGAAACCAATTGTATGAAAAAAAAATTGGAAAATCCAAAATTCGTAGATGAGCTTTGGTTTATTGAATCATGAGCTCTCCCTTAAAATTATTGGTACCAGCTGTACCGTCTATCAGTAGCGCTGGTTCACATTGCCATCTTATTAGTACTTTAGCAATGCCTATAGGTGATGACTAACAACCTAGTCCATCACCGTAGCAGTGAAACTGCCCACCGTCAAGCAAGAGATAGGCGCATAACAGTTTGAACTTTTAGGGTCAAATGCTCAGGTTCTAGCATGCCAAATGAAAATAAACAAAACTAAAATATCATGAAGGAATCAATGGCTGAGTAAGACCATGAAATTATGATAGGATACTAGCTGTCTTAGCATAAAAGCCTCAAAATCAAAGCACATAAAATGCTTAAAAAAAAACATTAATTTACAAGGAGAAAAGCTATGAACTTACTGGGTGAAAATTTAAGGAATTCACGGAGTATATTTCATTCCCTTCTCTATGACACTTGAAAGTAAAGTTTTTAGTCTGCTGTCCGTCATCCAGATGGTGAACGCCGACCCTTCCTTCAATCGAACCAACCTATCAAAACATTTCAACTCAGAAAAGATAAAGTCTGTGTTGTGTGCATTTACATGGGGTATACATGAAACGGAGTTGCACAATCAACAACCAAGCTGAAACACTAAAGCAATTAACATAAACTAAATTAAAGGAAGATAGAAAACATAAGAAAATATATATAATCTTAAGTAACAAAAATTCAGTCCAAAAATGTTTTCTTTGCCAGATTATATGGTCCATAGAACTTGATGTTTTGAAAATTGATTACACAGCTTGATAATGCAAAAGAAAAAAATTGGAATCATGTGAAATGTGAACATTTGGACCCGATCTCACATGTCTGAACTAAAGACTGAAACCACTTAAAACTTTCTTTTTTCTTCATTAAGATGGAGACTTGGTAACCACTTGAAACAAGTTTACATGTTATGCTAATATACGGATGATATGTACCAGGTCTCATGTACATGGGCACTTAATGCATTTTCTTGCATGTCTCTCTTCCTCGTTTACTTCATTTCTCACACTGCCCCAGCATATATGAGAATTCAAATGCTCAATGAAAGGGACTTGCTTGAGGCCTTACTCTTTTGGAAAGACGCCTCAACATCTCAAGAGGTGCCACATCATTCTAGAGGAATAAGGAGCCCTTTTCTAAAGATGTTGCTGTAGAAGGGGATAGATATCATCTTCAAAAGGTGAAGCTGAGAAGACATGCAACCTGCAGAGAGATTTGTAAAAGAATGGCAGCCAAGAGAATGAGGACATCCCACAGGATTAGGGTTCTCCTCTTCTTATATTAAGTTATTTTGATGTACAAAAATACCCTTGCTCAAATACAACATATATACTCTATTATAACTTGAAATACTAAAATACCCCTACTTGTGAACACGTCTATTCTTAACACTCCCCCTCAAACTGTGCATGGTTATAAACCATGGACAATTTGGTTTTTAGAAATCAATGCCTATTGACTGAAAAAGGTTTGGTAAATAAATCTGCAATTTGTTGCTCTATAGCTACAAACATAGGTTGAATCTCTTTATCCTTTGTTCTCTTGAACAAAGTGTTGATCTAATTTCACATGCTTCATTTTTTCATGTAGTACAGAATTAGTGAAAATAACAACTACACTTCGGTTGTCACAATAGAAGATTGATTTCACGATTCCCTGATGCATTGTTGTAAAGAGATGCCTAATCCACAAAACTTCTGCTGTAACTGCGGCCATGGCTCTATATTCCGCTTCTATACTAGATCTGGAGACAATTTTTTGCCTTTTGTTGGACCAAGAGACAAGATGTGTGCCAAAGTAGACCCCGTAGCCAGTCACCAACCTTCTGGTGGTTGGATCACCTGCCCAATCAACATCTAAGTATGCGAGAATAGTGATATCACTGTGAATAGACAACAACTTCACGCCCTCTATTATAAACCAAACCATCAGACAAAATACCTTTAATGTACCGTAAAATTCTCTTGAGAGTTTCCATGTGGCTTTATCTAAGCATATGCATGTATTGAGAAACTTGATTGACAACATAAATAAGGTCAGGTCTAGTGAAAGTCATATATTGTAGGGCTCCTACTATACTTCGGAATTTTTCTGGCTGCTCAAGCAACAAATCGCCATCTTGAGTTTCCTGTAATTTTACATATCGCTATCTTGAGTTTCCTGTAATTTTACATTTTGAGCCATGGGAGTTTTAACTGCATTGCAGCATCCCACTTTGCTGAAGAAGATCACGGACATACTTGGTCCACTTGAACACCCAAAAAATATGTGAGCAACCCTAGATCTTTCATGTAAAATCGATCACGTAATGCTCTTTTCAGCTCTTTGATCCTGAAGATGTCACTTTCAGTTATAACTATATCATCCACATAAACGCAAAATAGTAATATCTTTGTTGTCATGATGAACAAACAACGAATAATCACAATTACTTCTTGTGAAACCAAGGTGTCTAATCACATCACTAAAGATCTCAAATCAGGCTCTAGATGCTTGCGATACCTAGGAGGGTACTCTATATAAACTTTCTCATGTAGATTACCATGAAAAAAAGCATTCTTCACATCTAGCTGAAATAGAAGCTATTTGTAAGCAGTTGCAAGGGATACACTACCCTTATTATACTCATTCGAACAATGGGGCAGAAAGTCTCATCAAAATCCAGCCTGTGTTCTTGGGTGTATTCTTTAGTAACAAGGCGTGCTTTAAATTTCTCTATACTCCCATCGGACACATTTAATTTTGAACACCCATATGCAACCTACAATATTCTTTCACGGTGGTCGATCAACTACTGTCCATGTGTTTCATTCATGTAACACCTTAATTTCCTTATTCATCGCTTCCACCCAACGGGTTTTTTGACTAGTTGCTCCACAGGATTCATTCTCAAGTGTTGCAACGAACATAGTGAAGTCTAAGGAAATGACTCATATGTGACAAAATGATCTAGAGCATGTCTCACCCTTGAAGATTTCCTTATCTGTATAGGAGGGTCAACATCAGTGCTGATTTGATTTTCACCTGTACTGGGTTGTATACAGTTCAGTTCTGAATAGAATTAAATATGCACAACACCTCTTTCAGGTGCTGATTGATTGTGTCTGCTGTATATATTCTGAAACCGAGGGAACTCATGGTGTAACAGCAGATTAGAAGAAGAGTGAACATGTTCAGCTTGGGGCATCTGCGATGTGCTGGCTTGGCTATCGGTAGGCACGAGTATACGCTGCCTTTGGTCAGACTAATGTGTTGAAACGTTGTTTTCGTTGGCATAGGGATCATGGGAAGAAGGCTAAACGGCAGACAATTTATGCGACTGAATACAGTTAGAATTGATGTTGCAATTTCCCATCATGTTCTCATCAAAATAAATGATAAGTATACAAGAAACATTATTAAAGCATCTATAGCCCTTAAACTCGTCCTCGTAACCAACGAACTGGCAGGTTCTTGCTCTTGGAGCAAACTTGTCTCGAAGAGTCCTATGGATGTGAACATAACATATGCAACCCAAAACTTTAATGTGCGAATAATCTGTCTCTTTCTCAAACATCAAGGAATATGGTGTATGACCATTCAGATTTGTCAAAGGCATTCAGTTGATAAGAAAAGTGGCGGTATGAAATACCTATGTCCATAAATCAATCCTAAGGTTGGACTCGACCAACATAGTAAGGGCAATTTCAACTATATGTCGATGTTTACGCTCAACAACACCATTTTGTTCTGGTGTTCTAGGACTGCACATCTCATGCAAGATGCCATTATCATGAAAAAATTGTTTGAATGCACAGGATGTGTACTCACCACCACTAGGGGTGGCAATCGGGTCGGGTTGGCGGGTCAACATACCTCAACACGAACCCGACCCGTTTATTAAACGGGTCGGCTGTGGCAAACACGAACCCGACCCATTTATTAAACGGGTAATCCGACACGACACGGTTAACCCGTTTAATAAACGGGTCGGGTCGGGTAAACGGGTTGGCGGGCGGGTCAGGGTCGGGTAAACGGGTTGGCGGGTCGGGTTCGGGTAAACGGGTTGACCCGCCCGCCTAACCCGTTTATTAAACGGGTCAGCCAGGTTGGCGGGTTGGCATACCCCTAACACGAACCCACCCCGTTTAATAAACGGGTTAGGCGGGTCGACCCGTTTATGACACGAACCCGTTTAAGCCAAACCCGAACCCGGCTAAGAAGTGGGTTGGCGGGTTGTGTCAGATTTTACCACCCCTAACCACCACCATCACTCCTTAGGGTAAGGATTTTGTGGGAAAAATGGTTTTCAAAATAATTCTTAAAACGTTGGAAGGTATAAAGTACTTTATCCTTAGATTTAAGAAAGAAGATCCAAGTATATATGCCGAAATCATCTATAAAGATAACATAATATCGGAATTTAGAAAAAGAGAGAACAAGGACAAGTCGCTAGAGATCAGTATGAATCAACTCAAAGGGAAAATAAGATCTTTTATTAGATTTTTCAAAGGAAAGCTCACGGCTCTTACAAATTTGACAGAATGAACAAATGAATGAAGTTGTGGGAATCTTGTTTTTCAAGGGAACATGATTCTTATTACATAAAACACTGAGAAAATTGAAATTGCAATGTCTGAGTTTTCGATGCCACAACTCAGCCTCTTTATTTTGACTCTTAACAACAAACATAAAAACTGGACTAAAGGATGATGATGATGACGAAGGATAAGATTCACTGATGACATAGAGATTCCCGTATCTCCTTCCCTCAGCGAACATTCGATTCATATGAAGGTCTTTCATAGAAACAAAAGACGGGGTAAAGGAAATTTAAGATTTAGACTGATCACAGAATTGAGCAACTGAAATGAGATCACATTTAATACAAGGAATAAGAAAAGTGTTTGGGAGATGCATAATGCCAGTGACTATTTGACCCATGCCATGATAAGGAACTGCATTAAGAAGCTTACTTAAATCACCAGTCATATGATGTGCAGCCCTAGAATCAAGGTACCAAGTGTCAGAATGCTGCCCATGTGATGCCCCTGATGTGCTGCTCATTGATGTCCATGGAGAAAATGAATTGACAGGTGTTGCCCAGGTATTTGCAAGAGGATTTTTGTTCACACTTAAGTTGTGGAAACCAGCACTCAGAGTGTCAAGATAGTGGGCTCCGACTTGAGGAGAATAGGATGCTGTTTGGGATCGATGAGTGACATATTCAGGACCCATATATGATGGTGCACGTGGTCTTGGAGAAGAAGGAAGACCAGCAACTGCTAAGGCTCTGAAACGTGAAGGAATGAGAACTGTAGGCAGACGATAGGAAGGCACGTACCTCCAATAACAATCAGAACTAGTACGACCACGTTTCCCGCACATATGACACGTGAGGCCATTTGGTTTGGGACTTGAGGGAGTAGGTAGGACACCTAAGGCACACCCATATTGTTTGCCTCTACCTTTACCTGATCTTGGTGGTCTTGGTGTGGCATGCCCGGTGAAAAGAACTTCATGCTGAGAAGACGTTGGTTCCTTGTTGATATTGGCTGATATGTGAAACATCCCTTCATGTTCCAGAAGTTTGTTGTGAAGCTGATCAAAGTTTGGTCGGGGACTTATGCCATTATACATGGTAACAAACATGTCATATTCAGGTCCTGATCCCCTAATGGTCTTCATGCAAATATCCTCATCAGATATGGGAGATCCAACAACAACTAATTGATCTGTGATAGATTTGATTCGATTAAGATATTTAATAACATGAGAATCCCCATGTTTCAGTTCAACAAATTCTCCTTTCAAATGATAGATCTTTGGGGAAGAAATCCTCTTGAACCAATGATGAAGTGTGAGCCACAACTCGCATGTTGAAACCTACAATAAGACTTCCTTTAATAAAGTTGCTATAATAAAGATGACAGCAGATTGATCATTCTTTTTCTATGCAGAATACGTTGAATTCTTTGTAGTCGATTGCCCTTCTTTTGCATCCGAGGTCGCAACACATTCATCAGCAGGCATAAGAAGAGTCCCATTAAGATGCCCCAGCAAATCAAGACTGCTAATGAACGATATAATCTGCTTTTTCTAGGTTATAAAGTTCAAGGAGCCAAGTTTGTTAGAAACAAGCTGATTAAGGAATGAAGAATTGATGTTGGAATTTTGCCAAGACATTGTAACACAGGGTGATTGAAGGAAAAATAACCAAAGAAATAATCTGATCAAAAGTAAACAAATGAATAAAATTAGAAAATGGCGAAAGAGAGAAAGTAGGAATGACGTTAGCAATGGCGGCTGCCTTTTTTTTTTAATCACGGTCCTTTTTTTTTTGATAAAGTCATTCCTTTTCCTTTTTGGAACGATAGTGCTGCCTTTCAAGAATATGGACTCAGATATGATTAGAGTGAGATCAGATCTGATATGGACTCAAATCTAATTAGAGTCTGATTGGATCTGGTTATGATTCAGAACTGATTAGGGTGAACAGGGTAAAGTAGGAAAACACAAACAAAGCAGAAATCAGACCTGATATGAATCAGATCTGATCAGAAACAGAAATCAGACCTGATATGAATCAGATCTTATTAGAAATGAACAGATTCGACTTATGATTTCGATCTGATCAAGAAAAACAAGTTTAGGACTTTACAGGAAAGGACACTATCAGATTTGGAATGGATTGGTTCAGATCTGATTGGATGAATAAAGAAGAAAAGGATTTAGGAGAGGAAAATGATTTAACTTATCTGAAAGAAGTAGATGTTCATCAGCAGTTTCTGATTTGATGAGGGCTTATACTCGAACCTGCTCTGATACCATGAGAAGACGTGCAACCCGCAGAGAGATTTGCAATAGAATGGCACCTAAGAGAATGAGAGGACGTCCCACATGATTAGGGTTCTCTTCTTATATTAAGTTATTTTGATGTACAAAAATACCCTTGCTCAAATACAACAAATACAGGTATACTCTGATATAACTTGAAAGACTAAAATACCCCTACTTGTGAACACGTCTATTCTTAACAGAAGCAGTGCTCCCCTTTGGAGGCAGAGCCTCTCAATTTTTTTTCATCTTATTGTTTGTCCATGTCTCTCTCACTAAGAGCTACATAAAGCTCGTCCAAAGACCATGAGATGTTATGCATAACAAAAGTGCAAATTTTCATAGAAAAACAAAATAAAAAATACACAAAAAATAGCATGACTTTGGGCGACTTAATTTATCAATGAGTTTTTCAAGCACTTTGCCAAAACCCAAAAATTATAAATAGAAGAGTAGGATCCTATCTCAAAAATCAGAAAATTGAAAATCCCAATGAAAATCATGCTAAATTAAGATTATCACTTTATGCCCTATATTAAATATATTGAGATTTTCCTTGGCAAGAAAATCCAAAAAAGAGATTGGGATTGTGTTATTCCTATGCAAAATGGATACGGACACTGGAACAAGATATGGAACAGGTACGGGTCGTACGAACAACAATTTTCAAAAAATATGATTTGGGTATATATATATATGGAAATGAAAACCTCCCCAATGGAAAACCCTCCCAAACCTCCCCAATGAATGTTTTATTGGATTTTTGGTATTTTTTTCAAAATTCTGACCGTACAAATGTGATCTATATGCTTGTTTTTATAAGAATCAGTTCTTGCAGCATTTGATTCGGATGCATGGATAGGTTTTTATAAGTTTCAAAATCAACGACGCATAATTTTCATAAAGTTTTGAGGCTCCAGATACCATTTTTTCTATCCAAAATTCATGATGCAAGTGTCGATTTATAGTAAATCAATCATGCTGAACACATCTATATGGACAGAATTATGAAAAAAACACAAAAAAATTCCACTGGGGAGGTTTTCATTCCCCTATATATAAGTTTATGGTAATGAGGATAGAGGTGTAATGGATCCAAGTGATCATGTCAGGAGTTACAAACTTTATCCACATTTGAGTCCATATATGAATCTGGTCCAATCTAAACAATGCAAATTAATTTTTTTCATTTTTTCTTTGATACATATCTCAAAGTATGTTGGATATAGGTGGATGTTGATGGTCTGGATCTATTCTAGATAATATTTGATCCACTCAATTTGTTAAAATCTTGGATTTTAAACCTATACTAATAGGTGACAGCAAAGAGAAATGCCTTATAAGTTTTTTATTTTTAGTATCATATCAATGGGAACAAGAGAAGGGCTCTCCCTACTCTTCTTTTGGTAAAAAAGTGCTGCCTACTCATGGGCTTGGCATAAATTTTAAATTAATTTTTGTCTTTAGTCCCATCAGTGGAAAAAAGAGGCATGCCTGCTCTTATTGTACAAAAAGGAGGCCTACTCTTGTAGGCTTTGTAGCTACTGCTGGCCACATGGATCAAGTACAAATTTATTTTTTTTGGGTTTGATGTCTTTATGTTTGACTGAGTATTTGACCTAAAATGATCAAATAAAACATGATGATAGACTAGTAGGGATTTGTCGCCTTATTCGATAGATTTTTTTTGCATTTGGTTGAAAAGAAAATGGGTGGGACACGATCAAACTGTGTTGGATACAGTTTTGACTGTATCCCACCTGTATCGGGCCCATATCCGAACCGACCTGTCCAGCAAGGATACAAAGGCAAAATAGCCATATCCCTATGACATAGGTTATTCCCAAGCACATATAGTTCAACAAGCATACTTTTATGTCCTCAAACCAAAGTCGAGGAAGTTGAAGCAGAACTCACTGGAATGGCAAGTTGATTGTGGACTTTCTTGCGGAAGATGCACAAACCTAGCCATTTCAGAAAATTGTACAAAAACACTTCTCTCTATCCACAAATTGCTCAATCCAATTTTTTGACCAACAATTCATATGCATCCAAGGACAATTTGCAACTTGAAAGGCAGAACCAGAATCTTGACTGAGATAATTCCTGTGACTATTTATTCTTTTCTTGTCTTAAGTAATCACCAAAAATATATAATAAGACAATGCTACATGCCTAACATGGCTAGGCATGCATCATGATTACCAAGAGCAAGAGATCTGTTGTCTCAATTTGTGAAAAATATCACAGCTCCCAACCTAGTCTGATTCCTTTCCTTCTGTCTAGCTTTCAAGCTCAATCGGATGGTGTAGCAGATGAAACAAATGTTCAAGCGGGTACAGAAGATTAGAACAATTTGCACATGCGCACACACACAGATGGGGGGATCAAACCGAAAGTTTACTACCCCATTCAAACCGCAAAATTGCATAATAAACAATAAAACACATGGGTAAAAACAATTACCAAAAATCCTTGTTTGTCAGGAAATGCAGCAATACATCTAGTTTGATATTTGAGAGGTGATGTGATCCTCTTAAATTCAGCCTACACAAAATACGAAGAAAAGAATTATTCTCTGAAGAAACATAAGTAGAAAAACAGAAACAGGAACAGCAAGATGCAGGAAGATGCAGAACACGCAAGACAACAACCAAACAATGAAATTGAGAAATAAATTTTAAAAATCAGTTTCCACATGAAATTTTCTTGCAACTCTTTGGAGAGCAAAAAAACTAAAATATTAAGAAAAAAAAAATCTTTTCCCATAAAAAAGAATCTCATGAATTATCATGAAAATATTGCAATAAAATGAAATAGGCCAAGAAAATGAATATACAGAGTGAAGGGGAGGGTTTTTTGCTTTTGGCATTCTAGTAAATCCAATAAATGCATGAAATTTGTTTCCTATAAGACAAGGTGACTGTGTCTGTATGTTGAGAGAAATTATTACAATCACATCAAACTCCAAACAATCCAACAAGCAAAATCATCTACAGCAAAGAACTAAGAATCCCCATTGTCGAATCAGGCTGAGGGAAGAACATTTCCAAATAAAGCAAGGTCAACAAAGTAAATGCATAAAAACAGGATAATATAGGTCCTCAATTGAAACAACTGGATGGTCAGGATCACGACACAATGACTTTGAATGGCTAGAGGAAAAATGTTTAACAGAAATTCTTCCAAGACAAAGTGAAAGATAAGGGCCCATTTGTTTCAACGAGTGGGTGGGAATGCCCTTCTGATGGGAGATGGAAAGCTCTCTGAATAGTAATTGGGATACGCCTTTTCCAGCAGTGGTCCCCTTTCCCCCACTAACAGATGGGAAAAACAATTGGGTTCTAAGTGTGAGAATTTTTTTTAATAATGAGAAACTACCACTATGGTTGACGTTCAGTTATGGGCAAAGACGTGCCATGTTTACTGTGGCCCAGTTTTGGTGTCTACACTCTACAGTGCAAAATTCCATGAGTACTCCTATTAAAACATTATTTTATATTTCCTCTTTATATATATATATATATATTGGTGTGTTATTTAACACACAAAACTATTTGAGTATGAATCACTTTCTTTTCATAATTTTTAGACTTTTTTGTAGATCGGACCTTATGGATGTGATCTGCAAGGTTTATTGAGCAGAAGATGAATTTTGAATCATGTGATTGTAACATGTAAGCAGGTCTTTTAAGAGCTTAAAAAATCAAAGGCCCACAATCTAAAATTTCATGATTCAAAAGATCATATTTTTAGATTGAAGCAATATGATCTCAGGTTTGATCCTTATCAAACAAACCATGCTGAAACAAATCGATATGGTCAGATTGAGTCAATAAAGATTGGACCTGTATCTCTCTCTCTCTCTCTCTCTATATATATATATATTTATTTATTTAGTTTGTACACTAGGGTCTTTTTATTTTTTATTTTTTCTGTGTATTTTTGCTTCCCATTAAAGGCATTAATGTAATTTGGCAGTTAGCTGTTAGAGTATCCAAACAGCTAGCTATACTAGCCATTAGGATGCTCTAATGGCTAGTAGTCCTCCTTTTTGTAAAAATATCGGACTGAGTCCCTCTTGTACACTATGCATGTTTTGTGAATTTGTTATTTTTATGAGTGCTCTCTTGTGCCCTTAGGGCGTGTTCGATAGCGCATCGCGCAGGATGCTGCGGAACGGCATCACCATCAAACAGTGGATGCGCAGAACTGCATCTGTGGAACGGTGTTTCACCGTTCCACTCTCATGTTACACTGGGAATAGGGACAACAGTTACATTCAAAAAGAAAAATTATTGGACAGGCCATTCATTTCGTCTCCCCCTCCCCTCTCTGTGAGTCTCCCCCGACACCGACTGCCCCTCCTCTGTGAGCCTCCCCCTGATGCCGGCCCTCTGACGTCCTTCCGGCGAGAATTAGGCGGCCTTCACAGGTCTGTGTGTGTCTCCCTCTTTGTGGTTCAATTAAGAAGGGCTAGGATGTGGGATTCGTTTTTCTTGTAGATTAATGTTGAGATTTGGGGCTCTCATGTATGAGCAAGTTCATTTTTTAATGAATGAATGTATGAGTAGGTTCATTATGAATATATGAATTGTTTGCACAACGTAAATCAAACGCTGGACACAAGGAACATAACTACTTGTCCAGTCAAAACAAACACTGGACAAAGTACAATTGTTACAGGAGCAGACATAACATGTGTTTTGTTTGTTGTATTCTACTATTCTGTCCAATCTTGGACAAGCAATCAAACACACCCTTAGCGGCATGTTGTTTGTGGCCTATTGTGGCCTTGTGCTTTTGGGACCTATTTTGTTACCGTTGGCTTCGACTTTGAAGCAAGGGATGCACACCTGGGTACGAGAACTCATGTTTTAAGAAAATATACAAAAATAAAAATTAGATTCAGAATTTGCAACAGGCTCAACACTAAAATTTGAGTGCTTTTCATATGCAAATCAGATAGGTAAAAAATCAGCCGCTATATCTGCCATGATTGCAGGGATTTATTATATAACTGAACGTAGAGCTCTCTAATTCAGGTTTTGACCCTACATCTCTTTGTGATCAGATTCTTAATTTGAACCTTACAAAACATAACTAAACTTGAATGAACCATGATCACTGAAAAGTTGTAGTTCAAATTCTAGATCACAGACAAATGGAAGATAACTTCATCAAATTAAAAAAAATATGAAAAACAATTCAATTCCTGAAGAGGCTAGAAGAAAAGAGGGTGCTAGTCTCCTAAGCAAAAATAGCAAAAGCATGGGGCAATCATGAGTTACTGCTATGTGGCATAAGCAAACTGACTCGTCCAGTAACTGCAAAACCAAAAATCCAGATGCACTACCCCAAAAAAATTCAAACCATAGAAAAAACAAAACTAAAATCTGCATGTTGCATGAAACTAACTCCTTATTCAAAATACTACCACCACCACAAATCTAAACTCTAAGATATTAGATGATCACCTGTGGATTTTGCAAATTGAAAACGACAATATTTCTATCTGCAGTACCAACGACCATCAAAGGATGTCGAACTGTAAGTGCATAGCAGCGGTCTGGAAGCTGCTGAGTGTGCACAGGAGTTGACTGCCTAGTGTCCCAATACCTGATCAACAAGAATAACCAACATGGTAACAATAGATGCAGAAAAGCACAAGTTCAAGAAAGTAACTTAAACCATAAAGCTCAAAAAGAACAGCAATTCTGGACTAAAAAAAGCTGACATTAAACATTCAATCTGGCAGCATATGCATGTCTAATTTAAATGGAGTAGATAACTACAAGAAATTCAGAAAAAACACACCAACCAAGCCATAGAAGATAAAAGGAGAAGATAAAAAAAAGTACATAATAATGAAATGAATATCACATCCAACTATCTCAGAAATGGTTAAAGGATATAAGTAAAGAACAAACTTTAACTGAATACAAAGAAGAGCTCCCGGATTTTTTACTTTTGACTTTCTTTCCTTTTTTGGGAAAGAAAATGAAACTTAAACTAATCAGAAATAATGAATGTTACAAAAACGAAGCATTTCCAAATCATGTTAAAAAAAAGAAAGATTAAATGCCAAAAGAGTGATATGGTATAGATGAAGTTGACGCCGCTAGGAGAAAATATAAACAAACCTGAATCAAGAAATGCAAAAGGAATGAAGATGGGAAAGTACATATAACTTCATTCAAGGCACAGAAGAGAAGCAGGCAGTCCTTTGATAAGTTTATTAATTTAGCTTCCTGGTCAACCACCACTCTTGTTGAGGCTTGTATAACGTAAGCCTTAAGCTGGGAGAAAGAGGTAATGAGTAGGAGGTGGCATCTAAGTAGAAAAGGTTAAAAATTTTAACATTGTGTTAAATAGAAAATCACTGATATGTAATTTTTAAAATTTACTATTTTCTTAAAAAAAATTCAAGATTTATTTTTTTATATCTTGGATATTATTGGAACAAGCTACATAGGTTATTTCTGAACTGTTACTCTTCATATCTACTATTGATATTCGAGATGCTATCACTGTCTTCCAACAGCAGACGAGTAACCTGTTCTTCATCTTGTGCAAGAAAGAGAAGAGCTTAAAGTAGACCTGCAAAATGCGATTGGCAGGTTTTCGCCTCTAAACTTGTTGTCATACATGAATCCAAATGATGATAGATGGCATCCTGTTTTTTTTTTCACTGCCCATTGTTTTAAATGTGAAGCCGCTGGTTGTACATAGTATCTCCAAAATAAACTTATCATTGCTTAAATGGTTGTCTCATCCGTATGGAGCACTACCATATGGATAAATGGCACCATCATTTGTGGAGATGGTAGCGAGTTTGTTTAAATATTTGAGCTGTTAACATTGAGACAAGAAAAATGATCGCCTTACATGAGATTTTTTTTTCTTTTTACATTGGCAACAAAAGCATACCCTCAAAGACTGCATAATTAGAAGTAAATGTGATGCAATTATGTGCAGTTTCCTACGAAAAGGATACAAAATTTGCAGCATAGAACAATGAAGGTAGGTTACATAAGCAACACAAAGAGCACATCAATCAGATGATAATTTATTAAATAAAAAGCCAACAAACGTATCATGCCTGATAGTTTTGTCCCAGCTCCCAGTAACAAGAACATTCATTTCTGGAATCCATGCTATTTCTTTAATAGGAGCATCATGCATGGCAACTGTCGTTGCCTGCCCACCAGCCATGAGTGGCCACATTTTGGCTTGCTTATCACAACCTGCTGAAAACACAGTGGTCCCATCGTCTTTCCAAGCCGAACAAAGAACCTATCATGAAGGCCAAAAACTATTAAGATAACGCTCATTCTTATAAATGCAAAATTTGCAACACCCAACCAACTAAATTCCATAAGAGTAACATACCGGATGATCATGTGAGATTGATGCTTTTGGCACACTGCCTCCACTCGTGTTTACCTCCCAACATCTTACCTGGTAAATTTTCATTGCTAACCCAAAGCATTAAAAAAATTGAACATCATAACATGCTTTGCAAAAGAAGACAGCAATGGTTCAACCAGTTATGAAACAAAAAGAGGGAGAAAAAAAAAAGAAAAACACCTGGTTGTCCCAAGAGGTAGCAACAAGGAAATTGCCTTTAGGACTGAAGCTAAGGCTGGAAACACCATCTGTTGGGGGCTGCAGTACCTGAAACAGAAAGAAGATATTGATTTAAAAAAAAAAAACCAGTTCTGGACAAATGAACTTTCAGCATATGCCGCGATAATTTGACTGGAAGTCACAGGAACTTAGACAACAAGCCTTTAGCGTCCTTCCAGTGATAATTTGTTTGGAACACAGGCTGTTTATCAAATCTAAAAAGTACAAACAAGGAAGCCACAAACAGGATTTTGACCAAGTATTTATGGAGCCCGCCTCCCCAGTATCCAGTCATCACCAACCAACTCGAAAATCATAAAGAACATTAGCTAATAAGTGTATCATGTTCATATGTACTTCATAAAACACTCTCATATTCCTTCTTTTGTTAGGTTTTAACAGGCTTCGAAGAAAATTGCAATCTTGCATCCCTTCTAAATCCAGAAAAGACCCTTTCCCATTATCGTATAATGTCTCTATTCGTCAAACCTGAACCCTATTGCAGTCTTCGAACTACATTGTCTTTCCTCCGGTACTTTTCCATAAAAAAACAGTGATAAGTAAAAGATGAAATTAAAGGAATCAATCGATGAACGAAGAAAATCACAGAATAATACAAAGAGAGATAAATCTCTTACCTCGAAGGACTTGTTTGGATTGACCGGGTTAGTACCCGTACTCAAACCGGCAGACATCCCCGCTAATCTTCCACTCTCCCAATCAAATCAGAAAACCTAAGCAAAAACAAGAGAAACCACAATTCATACGAAATTCAACCTAAAAATCACAATACGCAAAACCAAACGGGTTTGATCGAGAAGAGAAAGAAAAGAAGGATTAGAGAAATCATAAGGCCCAAAAACATGCAAGAAATCAGGTTAAAATACCTCGAAATTATGGAAAGGAGAAAGTAGAGAGTGAATCTGGATATTCTTATTCTTACTTTTGATTGATTGAGAGTGAGAGTGATAGGAAGGAGGGAAGGGAAGGGAGGGGGCGTTATATATATATATATATATATATATATATATATATATATATATATATATATATATATATATATATATATAGAGAGAGAGAGAGCCGAAAGTAATTCAACATTACCACTCATGAAGATCAACAAAATGTTGAACCCATGAACTGAACAAGAACAAAATCCAAAACAAATAAAGAAAGCACAAGAGAAAAGAACATTAAACAGATAAAATGGGCTCACGCCATAGCCGCGTGCCCAGATTGTAACAAAGGATAGGTAGCATCAGCAGGAGGGAGTGGAAGATCACTAAGATGCATACGCAAGATCGCATAAACATCTACCAAAATTTTATGCACCAGGTTTTGAATGTTAACTCGAATATGACGAAAATGAGCATCGTTACGCGCCATCCAAACAAACCACCAAGAGGTAAGCAACCACGTCCGCCAGATGAACCTCCACCTCTTGCTGCGCCTAATACAAACCGGCCCCAATATCAGATCTAGCGCAAATGACTCCTCCTTAACAAATACTTCCGGATGCCTCCAGGTTCTACTAAAGATTTCCATAAATATTGGGCAAGACCAGAACAAGTGAAACGTAGATTCTTCTGCAGCTTGACAAAGCACGCACCAACTCGGCAGTTGAATGCCCCACTTCTTTAAATTACTGTGGGTCTGGATCCTATCATGCAAAATTAACCAAGCCAGGACTCGCGAACGGGGGGAAGGACCCTTCGCCCAAAGCACATCCTCGGGCAACCAATCAGCCCCTGGCGGTAGCAACGATCTATAGACTTTCTTGGTGAGAAACTCTCCACTTGGAGCCAACGCCCACTGCAACCACTGACCAAAATTTCCGGAGACCTCAAAATGGTCTCTAAAGCAGGCTAAAGCCCTCAACCACGATTTACGCAAGTGCGAGAGCGCCAAACCTCGGGTTCCCAGACGAACCGGAATAAGAGTTGGATCCCCATATTTAGCAAGAAGAAAACTAGCACAAGGGTTATCCGGTTGGTGGGCCAACCAACATTGCTTGGCGACAAGAACAATGCTTCGCAGTCTGGGCACCGGGATGCCTAAACCACCCATACGCCGAGGTAGAACCACCGAACGCCAACCAATCAAGTGACGCTTACCTGTGAGTTTACACCCAGACCAAAGAAAGTCTGCCAGCAAGCGCGTCAGCTGCTTCTCTACTCCCACAGGCATCACAAACAGAGACATGAAAAATTCTGGAATAGTTGAAAGAACATGTCTGACTAAGGTTAGACGTCCAGCGCTAGAGAGATAAGACGACTGCCACGAAAGCAATTTGCGCTTCACTTTTTGAAGCGTCGGAGCCCAAGCAGCTGAAGATAGAGGCTTCACTTGTAACGGCAAGCCAAGGTACATAATAGGCAAGTTAGAAGTAGTGCAATTAAAAATTCTCTTTCCAGCTGCAAGCATATTGGCATTAACATTGAACATGGTAATAGAGCATTTGGTCTCATTTAGAGAAAGCCCAGACATGGAGAGAAAGAACTGAATGATAAGCTTGAACCTGAGCATCTGTTGAACATTTGCACGACAAAAAATGATCATATCATCAGCATAAGTAAGAATATGACCCGGGAAGTCAGAAACCTGCAAAGGATCAATGAAACCCGATACAACAGCCCGCTTAAGCAAGACCACAAGACCCTCAGCAACTGCATTGAACAACAAAGGTGATAGGGGGCACCCTTGCCGCAAACCCCGCCCTAGCTTGAACCGGTCTCCTCTAATACCATTGATATTTAACATGGCCTGGGCATTTGAGACCAACTCTCTCACCCAACCAGAAAAACGACGACCAATACCGAAATTTGCTAACATTTGAAATAAGAATGACCAATGCACAGAGTCAAAAGCTTTATGAAAGTCTAATTTAAGGACAAAGTAAGGTTGACCGCTATGCTGCAAGGAATGGACCACCTCGGACGCCATGATGAACGAGTGCTGGACCCTCTTATTACGGATAAAGGCGAACTGAGAGTCTGAAAAAATCTGGTTAGCCACCGATTTCAACCTATTCGCCAAAACTTTGGCAAACATCCGATAGAGAGCACTCATAACTGAGATAGGTCGGAATCGAGAAATATCATTGGCCTCATCATCTTTCGGAATGAGCGAAATAATAGCAACATGCAAATGATAAGGCAGTCTGGAGTTACGATGAAACTCATCGAACATACTCACCACGTCTGATTTAACACAGTCCCAAAAGATTCTAAAAAAGTCGACATGAAACCCGTCAATGCCAGGCGCTTTCCAACCCGACAGATCCTTAATGGCCGAAAAAATCTCATCTTCAGAGAACCTTCTTTGCATATATCTGGCTTGCTCAAGCTGAATTGAGCCAACTAGGAAATTACCAAAGACACCCTCCGCAGTTAACGAAGCAGAATATAAGTCCTTAAAGTA
This sequence comes from Nuphar pumila, assembly GCF_984573655.1. Lineage (NCBI taxonomy): Eukaryota > Viridiplantae > Streptophyta > Magnoliopsida > Nymphaeales > Nymphaeaceae > Nuphar > Nuphar pumila. The sequence goes on from NC_143262.1 coordinate 7,386,508, forward strand.
TAGCGAGACTGCCGGATTAACGTGCTGATTGAGATAAGAAACACCCTCAATGGAGATAGAAGGAACAACCTTCCTCCTATGACGATGGGAAGCATATGAGTGAAAAAATTTAGTGTTGCCATCACCAGCCGCAAGCCATTTCACCCTAGACCTTTGCTTCCAACGAATTTCCTCTTTGATCCTCCAGTTTTTCAAGAGCATGGTTAATTCTAAGGACCTGGCCTGAAGATTGAGAAGTTGCAAATCAGAAAGAGAGTCAGGAGAAGACATAGACTGATACAACTGAGAAATCTCTTGATCCCATGCGGCTATTTGCTGAAATTTCTCCACCTTACGACTATGAAGCCAAGCTTTGATATCCTTAGCTAGACGAGAAAGCTTATTTTGAACACGTAGCGCGGCCCAATGCACATCAACAGTTTTGTTCCAAGAATTAGTAACAATCGTGAGAAAATCTGGCTCCTGAAGCCACCATTCTTCAAACGCAAAGCTCCTAGTGGGTTGAAAGTCATCTCCCCAATGAGTGATGATCTGCCCATGATCCGAGATAGAGGGAGCAAACAACACACACTTAACGTCGGGAATGAGGTCCAAAAAATTAGGTGTGACAAAGACCCTATCAAGGACCCTACAGCACGGACGGGACCGCATATTCGACCAAGAGAAGCGCTCCCCGGTTAAAGGAATAGGGTAGAGAGAATGACGGTGAACAAAGTCTTGGAAACCTCGCATAGAGGGATTGGGAATTACGAGGTTATTAGAGTCATGGATAGATAACAAACAATTGAAATCCCCCATAAGAAGGTGACAATCCGCGCTGGAAATGACAACCCTATCCAAATCATCCCAAAAAGCGGGCCTCATGGCGGCGAGATTAGGACCATAAACAACAGAAACCACTACTCTTCTATCAACTGCCTGCAAATTGAAAGCAACAGACAAAGAGAAAACACCCACATCCAGCTGTGATAAATTTAAAGACTGCTTTCCCAAGATAAGGATACCGCCTGCATGATTTACCGCTGGCTTATAGAAATAGTCAGCTCCCTGCCAGATGCTAGAAACGACCACGAGCGAGATGACCTCCATTTTAGTTTCACATAAAGCAAGAAGGTCGGGCTTTTGCTCCCTAACCCAATTAGCCAGAAACAGGCGTTTAGTGGGACAATTTAAGCCCCTAACATTCCAACAAACAGTCTTCATGGAACAAAATCTGGAAAAACCCGTGGTTGGTGGCACCGAGATGACCTTCTTGGGGACCTAGCATCGGTAGCCGAAACAATTAATAAAGGCCTCCTTCTTCGCTGACCACCAGCACTGACAGACGACCTCAAGTGACCATCGAAAATGCCCAACTGCTCGCAATCTGCTCCACCAGAGTTGCAGAGAGAGTCCCCAATAATCGCAGAAATATCTGAAATCATAGAATCCATATCAACAGCTATCGCTTGCAGCTGTGAAGATGAGAGAGAGATATCCAGCAACTTAGCTGCATCGACAACTGTGACACCCAGGGGTTGTGGACTAGGATGCTGCTGACCCTGTGCTGGACTAATGAAGGAGACCGCGTCTGGCGGAATACCAAAAGATTTGGTAGAAGAAAAAACCTCAGAGACATAATGCGATACAGGAAAAGGACGAGGAACCGAGGAGCCAAGCACCATGCATCTGATTGCCATGTTGGTTCTAACATTAAACGCAATAAGATTGATAACCAGATAGTCATAGCGTCTGGAGGGAAAAATAATAAGGGACGATAGCAAATTCGTCCTTTGTCCATCACGCGCAAGCCTGCCCAACCACGCCTCCAAGCTGAAATGGCAATTGGTACAAAGAGAAGCAGATACCAGGCCTCGAGCTTGAGAAAAAGCTGACGACTGAACTCCATTAGAGAAAGCATTGCTATCATGGTCAAATATTTGTGGGCTCACCCTAGACAAAGCTCGTGATGACGAGGATGGCAAAAAATTTCTCTGCTTCCCACGAGCATACCTACCCAACCGCGCCATCAGTCCGCCACGAGAATTAGCGCTAAAAGAATCAGACGTCGAGCTCTGAGCATTATAAATAGTGAGCGGCAAATCTCCAAGAGATGAAGCATTGATGGCAGACCCAAATGCTTTGGGGCCCACCCCTGGCAGAACTTGCAAAGGTTGGGAGATGCCATCAAAAGCTGGCGAAGAGTCTAACATAGATGGAGCAATAGACGAAAAAGATAGCCCAAAGTGCTGCGGCTCGACTGGGACCCAGATAGACCCAATCTTGACAGCATTAAATGAAATCGCCGGGTTGTGGAGATTGCCAATCTGCACCCATGGCGAGAAGCATAATTTTTGGGAAGGCCGTTCAGGATTCCGATTTGCCGGATGACGCACCACCCCAGAAAAATCTTTAGAGACTAGATTCATCCCCGATGAATGAGAATGAGAGGGGTTAGATCGTCTTCGCTTCCAGACTGGGTGCCGACGAGAGAGAAAAGATAAGCCGCACTTATGACAATCACAACGTTTATGAGAGAGAGAGAGAGAGAGAGAGAGAGAGAGAGAGAGAGAGGACCCGGGTATGGTTTGTGAAATTTTGTACCCCGAACCCGACCCAAGTTTTGATTAACGCCCTGTCATTTTTCAATGTAAAAATGATAAAAAATATTATTTTATAAGGCATGATGCGCGTCTGGTTCATGTAGTTTTGACTGGATTCGAGTATGGTTTTTCTTATAATAAGACCATATTAGAATTGAGTCTGAACCCGATAACACCTCAAAATCTGATAAGAACCAAACCCGACCAGTTGACCTGACCACCAAATTAGATTTCAAACAAGCCCTGACATTCATTCAAAGTGAAGCTGGGAAGGACAATGAGCTACGATGAGTTAGCAATGTGTCCAAAGTACTAGGCACAAGGCTTATACATCAGCCAAGCCAACATGGGCCTAAGAAGGTCGGGTCATAAAAATTGAAAAGCTTCCAGCTGAGCTTGAACAGGCTTGGATGAAGCTCAAGCTAAGCTTGCAGTCAGCTAGACTCAGCTTAGCTGGAGTTGGAGTTTCCATTTGAAACAAAAAACATACACTCCAAGAACACAAGTCATTGTCGAGGAAATTTATCATCAACAATATATGATTTATGGTGGCCAATAATGTAAACGATGATAATTATCATTAACCTAGTTGTTGGCTTTTTATAGTTGTTTACATTGTTATAAGTGACAATATTTACTTATCATCATTTTTATAAAAATAAAATTGATAATTTTATATAGTTCGTATGTAACGGTTGGCTCTAAAGTATCATCGATAATAGAAATTAGAGACGATGATAATTATCATTGGCTTTACTAGTTAAAATCGTTGATAAATATTGTCACTTAAATTAATTAAAGTCAATAGTAAATTAAATTGTCGCATATGATAAGTAAAATTGATGATAAATATCGTTGGCTTTATTATCTCACGCCAATGATAAATATCATCGATTCTTTTTAATATTAACAATGATATTTATTATCAGTTTTATATTAAAGATAATGATAATTATTGTCATATTTATATTGAAAAAATTATATATTTTTAAATAGATGATGACAAATATTGTTAGTTATGTTACTTAACCGACGATAAATAACATGGTCAATTTTATTTTAAGGCGACAATAAATAGCGTCAGTTAGATATTAAAGTTAACAATATTTATCATCAGCATTTATTATTATTTTTAAAAACCCAACAACATTTATTGTTCACATTGACTATAATTTTTTTTTTTTTGGGAATAAAATACATGAGCTGAATGACGGATTAACGAGAACAAGAGATTAAGCACATGAAACACTTTAAGGGATAGGTAAATATTATTTATTCAACGTTTCCATGAAAAGTTATCAGTAAAGGACGTTGGAGATCATCATTAATACATTTGGAATTTCTTCTTGATTTTCTTAAAGACTTGTCAAGCAATTATGGCACCTATTTGTTTGCTGAAACAGATGCACGCTCACATGGTGGTGCACAGGTTCAACAGAGACGCCTCTGCGCTGCGGGAACTCGTCTTCTCCTCTGCCGTGACCATCCCCGGGAGCATGGACTATGCCCGGAAGATCTTCGACCACGTCTCGCACCGGGACGTCTTCATCTGGAATGCCATTATTTGAGGGTTCTCTCAGAGTTCAAGCCCCCTCGAGGCCATTCTGCTCTACACCCACATGGAGAAATCCTCCGTGAAGCCCGACAGCTTCCCCTTCCCCTTCCTGCTCAAGGCGTGTTCGCGGGTCTCGACGGTTTCCATGGGGAATCAGGTGCATGGTCGCATTATAAAATTCGGGTTTCAGTCCGATGTGTTCACCCTCATCCACCTGCAGCGAGTTGCGACAGTTTAGAGGCTGCCCGCCAACTGTTTGGTCAAATGTCTGAAAGAGACGTCGTCGCTTGGTCGGCTCTCATCGTCGGGTACGCGAGGAGGGGAAGGATAGAGGATGCACGTGAATTGTTTGATAGGATGCGGGGCAGAGATTTGATCTCCTGGAACGTCATGGTCACCGCGTACTCGAAGTGCGGCAACATGGAATCGACGCGCCGATTATTCGACGACATCCCTCTGAGGGACGTCGTGTCATGGAACGCGATAATTTTCGGCTACGTGCTGCGTGGGGAACACGGTCGAGCATTGGAGCTGTTTGAGGAGATGCAGCGGGCGGGGGAGACTTCTGATGAGGTTACCATGTTGAGCCTGCTGTCAGCTTGCGTCGATGCCGGCGCGTTAGACATTGGGGAGAGGATTCGCGCCCCGCTAGAAGGCGCTGCAGTGAATGGATTGAGCGTCGTTCTGGGCAATGCTCTCATAGACATGTATGCCAAGTGTGGAAGCGTAAAGGATTCAGTGAGAGTGTTCCGGGAGATGCGCGAATGAGACGTTTTTTCCTGGAACTCGATCATCGGGGGTTTGGCATTTCATGGGCATGCTGAAGAGGCCCTCTCTCAGTTTCAGGAGAAGCAAAGAGGAGGAATGATAATTAGACCCAATGAGATCACGTTTGTTGGTGTTCTTGCTGCTTGCAGTCATGCAGGCAAGGTAGAGGAGGGCCGTCGATGGTTCGACCTTATGAGAAACGAGTACAGAATCGAACCGAACATCAAGCACTATGGTTGTATGGTGGACATCCTTGGCAGGTCTGGGCTCCTGAAAGAGGCCATCGACTTCATAGAGGGGATGACATAATCCGATCATCTGGAGGACCCTTCTTGGTGCGTGCAGGATTCACGGGGACGAAAAAGCTTTTGAAACTCAGACCAGATCAAAGTGGGGACTATGTATTGTTGTCAAATATGTATGCATCGATAGGCAGATGGGATGGAGCAGAGGTTAGGAAGTTGATTGGGGGATAGAGGGATGAAGGAGCTCGACTATAGTTTAATAATAGTAAACAGTGAATTGTTTCATTTCTTGATGGATTCAAATCCTCCACGAAAAATAAATTCTTGATCCAGATGAACATTTACCAACTTTGTGCATTGATCTAAAGACATTGTTCAGGGTTGGGCTTCCAAAAATCATGACCATACTAAAGAAAACGATGGAGAGAGGAGAAGAAGCACAACAAGCACACACCGTGGTTTTATCGATGTGACCTACGTCCATGATCTGAAAGTCTCTCTCTACCTTAATCTATTCATCAGTTCTCTCATATGTTTTATACAAACTGAACTGAGTAAGATCAAGAATAAAAAATTTAAAAGGCAAGGACATTGATCCTTGATTATCGACTTCTTCATCATCATCACTGCCATTATGAAAAACATGCGGAATTGCCTTAGACGTGTCTTCATTTCCTTAATTTGTGATGGCCACACGTTGGCAATGTTGGCACTAGTTGTCTCTTTGATTCCCTTGAATGCATCAGTCTTACCTTGTGAGACACCCTTGTTTGCTTGCTTTCATTCTTGCCAACGTGAAGGCTTGCCACTAGGGATGGCAGTGGACCGGGGGAAAGCGGCTCCCGCCTCGCCCTGTTTGGACCGGGGATAGAGGGCATGAAACGGGGATGGAGGCGGGGATGAAGGTTAAAATTCATCCCCGTGCGGGGATGGACCGACACTTTCCCCCGCCCCACCCCGCTCCGCCCCGCCCCGCCCCGCCCCGCCCCGCCCCATATTACTAAGACTCTAAGAGACCTTGAATCAAAAAATAAACCCTAACCCTATGTTTTATCCGTCGGAGTTGTCGCCTCTTTTCCTTCCCCATCTGCATTCTCATTAGAGCTGGGCCGTTGACCACTGTTGGCCGATGCCATCTCTCCCTCCTTCCTTCCTTCTTCCCTCACTCCAACTCTGTCGACGTAGAGCAGGATCCTATCGGTGACATCGCGCTTGGGGAAGACGATGAACTTGAGGTTTCCGCGACTGCGGTCGACGACGAACCTGAGGAGCTTCACGAAGTTGAGGACGATCCGGGTTGATCCTTGGGGGAAGAACCTACGGAAGAGGCACTCCCATGCGTGGAGGTCGAGCGAGGTCCAACAAAGAGGGTTGAGGGATGCGGCACTCCAGGGGCGACAAACCAGCGGCACGCTCAGCAGCAAGTCCTCGACGTCGAGCTTTTGGAAGATGCCAAACCACAATGGGGCGGGGGCGGAGCTGACCCCCACACCATCGCCCAGAACATAAGCTCTGCCCTCGCCTAAATGGACTACAGGGGCTCTGTCTCCATCTTTGCTTACGGAGACACCAATCACATCCCCGCTGTCGTCTAGCATCGGCGTCGCCCTCAACCACGTACTCGCAGGTATCCTTTTCTCTCCTCCTCGATTTTGATCACCGTCGTTGGTTTCCTTTGCTATTTCTATTTGCTCTTCTCCCACCTTTGGTTCCTCTATCATCTTACCGATTGATCGGATCGATCGGCCGAAACATCGAAAAACCCCAAACTTATGTCGCTTGGTTTTGCTTCACCCGCTTCTGTTCCATTCTTTGCGGATTAGATGCGCGAAGCCATGGTGTCTGGTGCATGGTCGTTCTTGCGTGGGTAAAATTGCGGAGGTGGAGGCGGAGGTGGGGCGGGGATTGGGAACAAGGCGAGGGTGGGGCGGGGGTGGGGACGGGGACGAGGCGGGGGTGGGGACGGGGATTAGTATTTTGAGATGGGGCGGGGGTGGAGGTCCAAAGTCCCCCCCACCACGGGGATGGACCGGGGCTGGAGGTTGAATTTTTTAGACGGGGCGGGGGTGGAGACCCTGTCCCTCGCCCCGGTCCACTGCCATCCCTACTTGCCACAGTGAGCTCATCATTAGCTTTGTTGCCATGGTGAGAGCTGACTTTACCATCGTGAAAGCTTGTCATGATGAGCTCATTATTAGCTTTGCTGCCATAGTGAGAGCTGGCCTTACCATCGTGAGAGCTTGCCATGGTGAGCTCATCCTTACCTTTGATGCTATGGTGATAACTGGCTTTAGCTTTGTTGTCATGGTGAGAGCTGGCTTTACCATTGTGAGAGCTTGCCATAATGAGCTCATTATTAGCTTTGCTGCAATCGTGAGAGCTTGCCATAGTGAGCTCATCCTTACCTTTACTGCTATGGTGAGAACTGGCCTTACCTTGTGTCAAATTCCTTGCCATAGATAGGTCCTCCTTACTCTTGTTGCCATTGTGAGAAGTTGCCTTATCTTGAGCCAATTTTCTTTGCGTGTGATTCCTTTCAGATTCAATTATGCTTTGTTTGAGAAAGCACATGTGAGCACGTTCCTATGTCTCAGCTGAATTTGAATTTTTTCCTTGAAATTGTTGATCCCAATCCAAAACACTTTCCAAAATTGAAGTGATCTTATTACTCCCCCTCAAACGATGTTGAGTACAGAGGCTGAGTTTGTCTTGTAGAGCAATGAAGTTGAAGGCTTGGTGAATATGTCTGCAAGTTGTTGTTTTGATGAAACATACTTAGTGACCAAAGTTTCTTGAACGACTTTTTCATGAACATGGTTAAAACAATTTGAATGTGATTGGTTAGGTTTTGAAAAAGCGGATTTGCTGACATGTGGAGATGTTATCACAATGAAAAAGTGGCACATTGAATAAAGGATTCTCTATATCCTGAAGAATGAAGGATATCCATGTGACTTTTGAAACAACGGAGGCCATGGATCTATATTTAACTTTGGAATTAGATTGAGCCACTGTACTTTGCTTCATAGCACTCCATGCAAAGAGATTGCTGCCAATTAAAGCAAAGAAGCCAGTGGTAGATCGTCTAGTGTCTGGGCATCCAACCCAATCCGCATCAGAAAAAGCATGTAAATACAATGTGCTTTGCTTTAATATACGCAACCCAAAGTCTACAGTTTCTTTGACATATCTGAGAATCCGTTTAATAGCTTGAAAATGATCAATTGTGGGATTATGCATGAACTTGCTAACATAATTAACACTGAAGGATATTTTGGGTTGTGTAATGGTCAAATACTGCAAAGCACCCACTACACTTTTGTACATAGTAGGATAATGGAATTTTTCAATGAGAATAGATTGATGTTTTGGGGCCATAAGATTAGCAATGGCCTTACAATCTTGCATTTGTGCCTACTCCAAAAGATCCTTGGCATATTTTTTTTTGACATAAGAACATTCCTTGGTCATTGTAGTTGACTTTAATACCTAAAAAAACGATGACGTCCCAAATCTCCTACTCAATTTTTTCAATAAATCCTTTTATAAGCAAGGTACTGCTCCCCATTAGTATCATATCATCGATGTATATGAGAAAAATAAGAGTTTCACAACTTCTATGACTAAAAAAACATTGATGGATCAGCCGTACTACAAAGAAAACCTAAGTTTGCAAGAAAAACACTTGGCCTATGAAACTAGACCCTTGAGGCTTGAGCTCATAGAGGGTCATTTTTAATTTGCAAACATGCTGTGGATTGTTGACATTTTCAGATCCTTGGGGCTGTTTCATGAGAACTTCTTTCAAAATCCCGTGAAGAAAAGCATTTTTAATGTCAAGTTGGGGAATGTCCCACCTTTTGACAGTAACAACAATAAGGACAGTTCTAATACTCTTAGGTATTATAACAAGAGTGAATAACTCATAGAAAACTATGCCTTTAATTTGAGTAAAACCTCGCGCAACATGACAAGCTTTGAAACGATCAAGGGCCCATCAGGTTTTAACTTAACCTTGTAGACCCACTTTGAGCCTACAACATTATCATTGGCTCTCTTTGAAATAAGATCCTAAGTATAGTTGGCTCCATCTCTTTATCCATGGCTGCCTTTCATCTTGAATGAGAGAGAGCAGCCTTAACGTTCCGTGGTTCCTTAGGAATGGTGGTTACTTGGTCATGCAATCAAAGGTGCTTGAGATTTCATTTAAAAATCTCATGCATGGACCTAGTGAGAGAACCTGATTCTCATAGTTGGTGTTGTGATTACGGCCAATCTCTGATTGAGAGGCTGGTGCTTAATTGTTAGCAATGTTGACCCGAGTTTGAACATTCGCATTGGCATTGAGTTCATTCGAAGGTGCCAATGTTTTACTGATTTCGCGAGTAATGCCTTGACCCTCACTTTGATCAGGCATGGCATACTCTTGTGGTTGTTGTAGCTCATTTTCAGTCGCGTGTTCACAACTGCTATGAACAACATTATCGTGGACAACATGACTTGTGATCGATTCTTGTGGCTGTTGTGACCCATTTTCAGCCGTGTGTTCACAACTGTTATGGATAGAATTATTATGGACAACACTTTAACAAATGTTGTGAGATTTAGTTCAACAATCTTGATTTTTAGGACATGAAGGCCTAATGTCAACATTAGAATCGTTGTTGTTGTTGTCATTTTTGTTAGTGGCATCATCATACGAACCAGGATAAGAACTAAGCCCCCCCCTCAACATTGTCATTTTTAAAAAGAAAACCAAGTTCTTGAAATGGTAAACTGAATTCGTTATAAACATGTCAAGAGATATATATTTTCGTACATGCACTTGTAACCTTTATAATAAACGCTATATCTCAAGAAAACACATGCTAAAGTCATGAGTACAAATTTATTTTTGTAATAATCGCACAAATAGAGAAAACATTGACTTTCAAAAACACAAAAAAATGAATAATCAGGCTGAATACAGTGAAGTTTGAAATAAGGTGATTCATTTTTCAAAGACGATGAATGTAATCGGTTTATTAAAAACACACGGTAGAGAAAGCCTCAACACAAAATCTTTTTGATAAGTTGGCATAAAAAATCATAATGAGACCTAATTCGATAACATTTCTATCCTTTCGTTTAGACACCTCCTTTTGCTCGGTAGTCTTAGGACTTGAAATTTGATCTTTGATTCCGAAATCATCTAAATACTTGATAAAAATGCTGTTGATATACTCACCGTGCGGACTGAAAAACTTGATTTTTTTCTCAAATTGTTTCTCAACAAGTTTATGAAAGTGTTTGAAACAATAAAAAAATTAGATTTTTTTTTCATAGGATAAAACCAGATAAAATGAGAGAAATTGTCAATAAAAACAACATAATATCGATAATTTTGTCTCGATAGGATAGGCGCGGGTCCCCATAATTTGAAATATGTTTTGGCAAGAGGTTCAAGACTTCTACTTTCAGACTTTTCGAAAGGAATCTTAGACAATTTTTCAAGTTGACAACTAGAACAAAAAAACTTTTTATTGTTGTCCTCAGAAAAATAAAAGAAATTCTTCTTCTTTAAGAGACAAACTTTACCAATGTTGGGATGCCCAAGACGTTTGTGTCATTTTTCCCCAATGGTGCGCTTGAATCAATTTGCAAAATAAGCTGAATGCCCTTGCTCCAACGTGTAGAGGCTTCCTTTTCTATTCCCTGTCGCCACTACTGGATCCGTTGCCTTATCCTTTGTAACACAACCAAAAGCAGAAAATTCAAACACATGGCAAATATGTAGTAAGTTGGTTGATATATAAAAAATCTTTTTATTTTTATTTTTTATTTTTTATTTTTTATTTTTTATTTCTGGGATATATAAAAGATTTCTCAAGGGTGATGAGCAATTTGGGTGTCACTAATATGAGAAATATTTAGTTTTTCTCCGTTTTTCACCATAACACAGTCATGACAAACATATCCTTTTAGATTAATCAACTTACAAATATTACTTGTCATGTGAGCACTAATACTGGTGTCTGAAAACCATTATGAGCCTTGAATATCGGCTATAGTCAGGGCAACAATAGCGTGAGGGATCTTTTTGGATTGAAAAATGGTGTGAGTTTTATGAAAACACTTTTAAACAATATTTTTAATTAAAATCAAGTGAAAGCCATACACCAAAAATATAAAAATCGGCTCGCATGAGTGGTGGACTCTGGGTTGATCTCAGGAAACGGGAATACTTTGTATTCAACACACAATCTGACTACTCTTTATTGCCAAAAAATACAAATTAATTAATTGAATTAATAAGGGAAGAGAGTGCATCCCTCTGCGGAGGACTTTAAACAATAATTAACAACCTTATTACAAACCCAAATAATTGAAATAAAAATAAAATAAAAGCCTAATCTAAAACTAAAAGAAAAGGTCTTCAGTGCTCGAGTCTTCTTGTCCCTTCTTGATTGATTTGATTCTCTTTATCCTTGCCCTGTGTACCCTTTAGGTAATTAGTTTGAACACTTTTATATGGTTTACTAAAGGGCTCCTTGAGGGCACAAAAAGGGGCTCACCGCACGTCCAATCGCTTCCTGTAGAAATCACAAACACAAAACGAAGCACAAATGAACAAAAACTAGACAAAAACTAACACTTAATTAAATAAAAATCAACAAAAACACATATCTAATAACAACCTACTAAAAGACAAATTAGTGAAACTACCTAACAACTTGCGTAACAAATTCATAAACTAACTATGCTACTTGAAATTGAATGTAGAACTAATTAAATCTGAGACATTAAATTGTATAAATGAATTAATCTATGAACTAACAACTAATTAATAGACAACTAATGAAATGAACCATTAATAAAATAAAATAACTAATAAAATGCAACAACATATACTATCAATTACTATTAAAGAAAACATGTTAATAAAGTAGAATGTATGACTAAACAATTAATGAACTAACACTACAACAGAGCAGTAGATTAGCGACGACCACCTTTCGTCGCTAATCCGTCGCTAACCATGTTAGCGACGGATTAGCGACAACGCGGCGACAGTATGCTTACGTCGCGAATATTTCGACGCTAACTGGCGACGGAATTATTCCGTCGCCAAGTCCGTCGCTAATTGCGACGGAATAACGAGCGCTATATTCCGTCGCCAATCCGCCGGTACTAAACGGCGACCACGGCGTGGCGACGGATTTAATTCCGTCGCTAAGCCGTCGCTAGATTAATATGAATAGCGACGGAATCATCCGTCGCTAATCCGTCGCAAAAACGAAAAAAAATCAAAAAAATTTTATTTAAAAATTAATTACGGAGAACTGTACAATTTATATTTCCTGTACAATTTATATTTCCTGTAAATAAAAAACAAACCACACAAAAAAATTCATATAACAAGTATCTATAATAATTAATCGTTCCACCTTAAAACTAAGAAGTTTAATTATTTACAATTCAACAATTACAATTAGGAAAAATAAAAAAAATAGAACTTCTTCAACACAGTCCTCTAATCATCGCCAAGATTTTGTGCGTCTTCTTGTTCATTGTCTTTATCTGTCCCTTCAGCTCCACTACCCTGATTATCGCTAGCAGCCTACACAAGAAAAGAACAGTCAGTATTGATAAACAAAATATAATGAAATAAATTACACACTATATGTGATTCTATCATGTGCTCATGTGTGATCTAAGGCAATAAAAAAACTCTATATGTGATTCTATCATGCTCATATGTGTGCTAAGGCAGTCAAAAAATTGAATATGTGATTATAGCATGTTCATATGTGTTCTAAGGCATATAAAAAAACTCTATATGTGATTCTACCATGCTCAGATGTGCTTTAAGGCAAGCAAAAAACTATATATGTGATTCGATCATGCTCGTATGTGTGCTAAGGCAGTAAAAAAATTGAATATGTGAATATAGCATGCTCATATGTGCTCTAAGGCAGGCAAAGCCAAAAATTTTATATGTGATTCTATCATAAATGATATATAACATGTTCATATGTGTTCTAAGGCAGTTAAAAAACTCTATATGTTATTATAGCATGTTCATATGTGTGCTAAGGCAGTCAAAAAACAGAATATGTGATTATAATATGCTCATATGTGTTCTTAGGCAGTAAAAAAACTGAATATGTGATTATAGCATGCTTATGTGTTCTAATGCAATCAAAAAAACTTTATATGTGATTCTATCATGCTCATATGTGCTCTAAGACAGACAAAAAGTTAAATATATATATATGTGATTCTATCATGCTCATATGTGTGCTAAGGCAGTAAAAAAATTGAATATGTGATTATAGCATGTTCATATGTGTTCTAAGGCATCTAGAAAAACTCTATATGTGATTCTACCATGCTCAGATGTGCTTTAAGATAGTCAAAAAAACTATATATGTGATTATACCTGAGAGGGACCTGGAATCGAAGATCCCCTATCCTGAACAGCGGCCTTGATCTCATTTCGGAGAAAGGGGGCGACGGTGTATTGGAAGTAGTTATTCAGTGATTCATTAATGATCTCGCGTACATCATCACCGGAAAGAATAGTCGGCTGCTTGGAGCTTATGTCGGCGCAAGAAGTTGGTGAGCCGTAACTGGAAGAACCAATAACTGGTGAAGTGTTCATATTACTCCCAAACCCGAACACGCGACCTTTTTTGGGTTCACCTGCTGCAGTCACCCATGCTGTAGGATCAAATGATGGATGCTGAGTAGCGTCTTCACCATATCGCTCTACCATTTGTTGCTCATATGCCTCCTACAAAATAATGTTTAAAGTATTCATTAATAATTAATGATAACATTATGATGACTTGCATATATATTGCAATGATTATTAATAGAATTAATACATACCGTTGTCGTTCTCGCCTTCTCTGATACGAAGACTCCCGTGGTCTTCCGTTTATGTGTTTCTACAAACACATCCTTATATGGTACACTGCCTCCTTTTTCTGCTTCCTGCGAAGTTAAATGACAAAAGATTTAGTACACAAATTTGCAACTATACTTATAAAATTAATATTATATATTGATGAGTTACTATTTTCTTTAGGTGGCTCCCAAATGTCTTAGATCCACCTGTGTGTAGATGGGCTTCGGGCATCTTCGATCGATTTTGTGAAGCCTTCGCAGAGCGATTTTTAAATGCATCTCCCGCCCACATATCGCACATTTCATCCCAGTAATCTCTCCTGATAGTAATAGGACCATGGCCCTTCCACAGTAATGGATCATCTACTACGCCAGATGCTTTTTTTGCTGCAGTCTTCATAGTGTGCAGCATGTCTGCAAATCGATTGGCAGCCACCTTCTGCCACACCTTCCTTGCATCATTTTCTTCCACCGTAGTTGCAAAGCGATTCGAAGCCTACAAATATTTTCAGAAAGTTAGTAGACATTGCTTAAATAAATTAAATATGAAACACATTAACTATGAGGAACAACTGTATACCATGAATGAGGACCACAATCTGTCTAATACCTCCTTTGGGTACTCTTTCCATTGAGCAACTGGTCCTGGTAGATGTTGAAGAAGTGAATTCCTAATCTCCCGTACTACTTCTTGTGGCTCAAACCTCGTGCTGCACATGAATTGTTACACAGTAAATATCAATATAAAATATTTAAAAGATATGCAATAATTGAAAACAAAATACTTACGATCGATTATCGATATACACTATTCGAATGAGTCTTCTTGTGCCAGCCTGTGAAGACCCTGTTTCCTGTGTTGGCTGTGGTGGGTCGTATACAGGCGCAACATCATCTGTAAAAAAATACACACCAAGTTCTCAGAATGTGCATTTGAACTAATCAAGCATCTAATTAGTTATATGATATACCTATCACAGGAGCCCGTGAAGATGAAGGTTGAGCCTGGCTACTACTGGATGAGCGACCACTATAACCTCCACGAACCATATTCTAACAAATAACATATGTCATACAATACATTCAAATAATTCACATCAAGTATTACAATGCATTCAAGTCATTCACATCAAGCATTGCAATGCATTCAAATAATTCAAATCATTGACATCAAGTATTGCACTAATTCAAATCATTCGTTAATTGCATAAATTATAATACATTCAGATAAATTACAATGCATTCGAATCATTCGTATCAAGTATTACAATACATTGAAATAAAATTTTTAATCATTCACACCAAGTATTGCAATACAACTCACATCAAGTATTACAATGCATTTAAATAGAGGTTTGTAGTATAAGATTTTTTTCACTAGCTTGAGAATTCTTCCTCGTCACTAGTTTGACTTTCTTCTTCTTCTTCTTCTTCTTCTTCTTCTTCTTCATTGTTTGCCCATCCACTTGGTACATCATTTGGATCACATTCCTCTATGAATGTTTCATCAGCCAATGGAGATATGACATGCATATCATGCGCAACATCGTGACCATAAGCGAAGTCACAGACATCATCTGATTGATAGTAATCACTGTCTTCAGCTAACTCATCTTCTTGTAACTGATCATACTCGGGGTATAGTTTGGATTTCACCTTGCAAACTGCCCACCATTCATTTCTATCTGACTTTTTTATACTCGGATATGAAGTATAATAAACTTGTTGAGCTTGCGAGGCTAATATGAATGGTTCATATGTTCCAAACCTGGATTTATGATTCACCTCCACAATGCCTGAAGCTTTGTCGAGTCTTGTTGCAGTTGGATCAAACCAATGACACTTGAATACCGTAACCCTGTTATTCATGCCTAAGTAAGTCAACTCCATTATTTCCTCTATAACACCGTATTAATCATGTTCATTTTCACCGTAGCTGCTACCCTTGACACACACGCCACTATTTATCGTTGATTTGTTTATACCGTAGTCTTTTGTATGGAATCGATAACCATTTACGATATACCCGTTGTAGCATTGCACAACTTTGGTCGGACCATTTTCTAAATCACATATTCCTTGATCTTTAACATCACCATGGCGAACCTACGCACAGACATAAACAATTATTGTGATCACGATCAATTAAGTAACTTAGTGTTGTTTATAAGTACAAAATTTATGTTAGCTTCTTTACCAACTGTTTCAACCACTCCACAAACTTAGTTTCACGTTCTTTTTGTACTTCTGCATTAGTGAGATGTGAAACTTTGCTTTGCAACTCCAGATCAAATCGTCTGCAAACCACAAATACTTATATTACCGAGCCATGTATCCACATATAGAACATAAAAGGATTTATAATTGAGTTGCATATACATATACTTACTCGATGTATGGGTCGATCGCTGAACAATTAAAAAGAATATAGATGTGTGCTGCATCTTGCTCTCGATCTGTCAATAGCCTTGATCGGCAACTACCAAATGCATGCCCAAGTCGTTGAAATATCGACAGCTTGTCAGCTACAGTTACTTGTTCTCCATCATCGTTACGGGGCGGGCATGTGTAACGTGTTGAAATATGAGGTTCGAAGTACATAGATGAGAAATTTGAAATCTCTTCTAAAGTGTACGCCTCACAAATAGAGCCTTCTACTCTTGCTTTATTACGAACCTTTTTTTTTAGGTCGAACATGCATCTGACAAGAATATACATTTCAAATTTTAAATATCTGTCATTAAAGAGACAAATATAAAAAAACATATACCTTTCAAATGGGTACATCCATCGATATTGCACAGGGCCACCAACCCTTAGTTCATATGGCAGATGTATGATCAAATGTTCCATAACATCGAAAAATGCTGGCGTAAATATCTTTTCTAACAGACAAACAGTGGTGATGACAGAGTCCTCGAGATTCTTTACATCTGATACAATGACCTCCGATGCGCACAATGTTCTGAAAAATCCGCTCAACTCAGACAATACCCCCCATATAGGTTTGTCTAACATATCATGGAATGCTAGGGGTATCAATCGTTGCATAAAGATATGACAATCATGGCTCTTCAACCCATATAACTGTCCATCGTCAATCTTCACAGCCCGAGCAATGTTAGAGACATATCCATCTGGAAATCTCAGTTGTCTCAACCATTGACATACATGTTTTATTTGATCAGGTCCGAGCACGTACTTCGCCTTTGGTTTCAGTACTTTGCCATTATACTCTTTGAGTTCCAATTCTGGTCTTTTACATATTAATTTTAAATCCATACGGGCCTTCGGATTATCCTTCGTTTTTCCTTTAATATTCATTACTGTATTGAACACATTATCAAACACATTTTTCTCTACATGCATCACATCCAAATTATGTCGTATCAATAGGGTCGGCCAATACGGTAGTTCCCAAAAAATAGATTTTTTCATCCAATTGTGTTCCTTCCCAAATCCACGGAAGGGTGTAGGACTGCGGGCATCTGTTAATACATTTGGAAAGTATCGCAATCTTCTTAAAATCTCTATGCCAGACAATCTTGAGGATGGACCTTCCATTTCAGTTGTGCCTGCTGTAAATGCATTCTTTTGACGTCGGAACGGATGATCGCTGGGTAGAAATCGACGATGGCAATCAAACCAGCAAGGCTTCCTTCCATGCCTCAATCTAAAAGCTTTGGAATCCTCCATGCAGTACGGACAAGCCAACCTCCCATGTGTGCTCCAACCAGATAACATACCATATGCAGGGAAGTCACTGATTGTCCATAGAACAGCGGCCTTCATGTTGAAATTTTGTTTTTTGTGGGCATCATACGTGGTAACACCGTCATCCCACAGTACTTTTAATTCATCAATCAATGGCCTTAGATATACATCAAGATTTTGGCCAGGTGAGGTCGGACCAGGGATCAACAGAGACAAGAAAAGATTTGGACGTTTCATACACAAGCTTGGTGGAAGGTTGTATGGAGTTACAAATACTGGCCAGCATGAGTATGGAGTTGATCTACCCCCAAATGGATTAAATCCATCTGTACATAGACCGAGTCTAACATTTCGCACTTCCATTGCGAAGTTCTGATGAGTACGATCAAAGTGCTTCCAAGCTTCAGCGTCAACAGGATGCGTGATCTTGTTTTCATCGTGTCGAACTTTATTTGCATGCCATCTCATGTGTTTAGCTGTCTTTGAAGACATATACAATCGCTGCAATCTAGGAGTGATAGGAAAGTAGCGGAGCGACTTGTATGAAACTTCCTTTGATCTCGTGCTACCATTGCCTCTTGTCTTTGGCTTGAACCGAGGATGCCCACATGACGGGCATGATATGTCGTTTTCCTGCTCCTTGAAATACAACATGCAGTGATTTGGACAAGCATCAATCTTTTTGTAACCCATACCTAGAGCGTTGACCATAACTTTCGCACGATAGAAATTTTGTGGCAATTTCTCATCTTTAGGCAACATACTCTTCACAATCATGCACAAACGGTCAAAACATGATTGACTCAAATTATACTCGGACTTCAAATTCATTAGTTGAAGAAATGCAGACAAGATAGTGTGACTCTCACAACCGTTCCAAAGTGGCTCATCAGCATCTTTAAGTAAATCATAAAATCTACTAGCTGCATCGTTTGGTGATTCTTCATCTACGACAGTTCTTACATCACTAGAACTCATAGCAGAACCCAGTTCTGTTCCTGCAGCATCAAATATCAAATTCGTATATGGATTATCGTGCACCATATTCACCCGTGCATCAAAATCGTTTCTAAATTCTTCTCCATGAAACGCCCAGTTCTGATAATCACTCACAAAACCCTTCCTGTATAGGTGATGTCTAACGCCATGAGGTTCTACAAATCGATTATTCTTACAAATCTTGCAGGGACACCTAATCCGACCTGTGGGATCTACCGTACTGACACTCGCCGTTGCAAATTCAATAAAACTATCGACACCATCCATATATTCATGCGATAACTCATTGTCCACTATCCTACGGTACATCCATTCACGGTTTGCAGTCATTCTGTCGTATGATGTTACGAATAGTATCCTAACGAATTAAGAAAAAAACAATCAGAATGCGACGATGAAGAAAATATCAAATTTATCATGCAATATACTATGTCAAACAATAACAAGAATTTTGATGCATGCATTGATAACTTAATATTTTCATGTGCAAACTATTAATGACATGATACAATCATTTGAAGCATGCTTTTATTATAAAATTTAACATGGAAGTCAAAATCAAATTGAAAGTAACTACATGCAAGCATGGATACAATTACATCAAATATTGCAATACATCATAATCATTCATATCAAATAAATGGCAAACATGTACCTGCAGCAAACACACTTCAATATCTCACTAACTACTACCATGCTTAGCATGGACTCCGTACTCCAAAAATAAGAACACTTCCATATTTCTACATTAAAATCATGCTCAGCATGATCTCCGAACTCCAACAAAGCAGTCCTAGATATCAACAACTAAGTGAGTGTGTGAACAATAAAGTGCTGCATTCAATAAATTAAATAACATGTGATACGTTTGCATCACTTACTCACCACGGGTATTTACCCGATTTGCATTGTTTTTGTCATTTACTTACCACAGGTGGCCGAGCACGAGTTGGTTCCGTTGAGAAATCTGCACAAAAAAACAATTTTTTAAAATGAAGTCACCACGGAAAAAAAACTGTTCTGACAAGGGGTCGACTCCCCTGCTGTTCCGACAGGGGGTCGACCCCCTGCCCGGGTCGACCCCCTACCGGAAAGGCAAGGGGCAAGGGTCCTCTGCCGAAAAATGCAGGGGGTTAACCCCCTTCCGGAAAACGCGGGGGTTAACCCTCTGCCGAAAAACGCGGGGGTTAACCCCCTCCGTTTTCCGGAAGGGGGTTAACCCCCTGCCGGAAACGGGAGGGGGTTAACCCCCTGTGAACCGGGAGGGGGTTAACCCCCTGCCGGAAATGGCAGGGGGTTAACCCCCTGCTTGAAAATGGGGGTTAACCCCCTGCGTGAACCGGAAGGGGGTTAACCCCCTGCCGAAAACGGCAGGGGGTTAACCCCTTACGTCAAAACGGGGGTTAACCCCCTGCCGGAAACGACAGGGGGTTAACCCCCTGTGTGAACCGGGAGGAGGTTAACCCCCTGCCAGAAACGGCAGGGGGTTAACCCTCTGCATGAAAATGGGGGTTAACCCCCTGCCGGAAACGGCAGGGGGTTAACCCCCTATGTGAACCGGGAGGGGGTTAACCCCCTGCCAGAAACGGTAGGGGGTTAACCCCCTGTGTGAAAACGGGGGTTAACCCCCTGCCGGAAACGGCAGGGGGTTAACCCCCTGTGTGAACCGGGAGGGGGTTAACCCCCTGTGTGAACCGGGAGGGGGTTAACCCCCTGCCGGAAACGGCACGCAGGGGGTTAACCCCTTGCCGGAAACGGGAGGGGGAGGGCGTTACCTTTCTCCGGGCGGCGAACGGTGGGACCAGCGGACGGTGGGACCGGCGGACGGTGGGACCGGCGAACGGCGGGACCGGCGAACGGCGGGAGCGGGACCGGCGAACGGCGGGAGCGGGACCGGCGAACGGCGGGAGCGGGACCGGCGCAGGAGCAGCGAAAGAAGAAAAGGAAAACCTGGTTGGGATTAGGGTTATTCGAAAGTTAGCGACGGCTTAGCGACGGATTAATTCCGTCGCTAAGCCAACGTAAAATCAAATTCACGAAAATAGCGACGGATTATATTCTGTCGCCACATCCGTCGCTAGTTAGCGACGGACTAGTTTCCGTCGCTAACGTCGTCGGTAAATGGTGCGATCGTACCGACAAAACAATCTGTCGCAACATCCGTCGCTAATTAGCGACGGACTAGGCGACGAACTATCTTCCGTCGCTACTTTCTTAAGATTCAGTGATAATAGCGACGAATATTTGTCGCTCGCCAATCCGTCGCTAACTAGCGACGGAATCTTTCCGTCGCTAACGTCCGTCGCTAACAACCTATTTTCTTGTAGTGTAACAAACCTATGATCTAACCAACTAATGCAACACCCTATAAGCTAATGAAATAACAAAATATTAGAAAGACATATGAGGTACAACTAATGAAATAACGCATGAAACTACTTATAGATGACTAATAAAGTAATGTATAAAAGAAAGAGCTACTACTAAAATGCAGAACCATATTAAATAGATGACTAATAAAGTAATGTATAAAAGAAAGAGCTACTACTAAAATGCACAACCATATTAAATAGATGACAAACCTAGCTGCTAAATTATTTCCTGTGTACTATGAATTCCCTTGTATTGTTAATACGTTAACCTAATTAAAACAAACGTCAAAACCTAATCTATAAAATAAAGTTAACATGAGTCACTAACCTATAAAATAATTTAACGTCAATTGCCAAAAACACATTAATTAATAAAACAAAATTAAAAAAAAACTACGTTAACTTGACTACTGAATTGTTAATTGCACTAACCTAAAAAATAAAATAAGATGTTCAGCATACATGCATCAAACTAATGCATTTGCTGAATACCTAAAGTCAAAGCATGCCATCTATTAATATGAGTCACGTTTATGCGTGAACTGACATTACTCAATTGAACCAACGTGAGTCGTTTAACAGGGTGGACTGTGTAGGTTGTTTGGTAGCTGGAGGTATAGCGCTACGTGCATATTATACTGATCGAATCTTGATGTTGATTCCAGCAGCCACACCGTCCAACGGTTCTGCGTTGAATCAATGAATCACACAGGACCGTTCGGACTGTTGGACGACTTCACGCTAGGCATGTTTTTACGAGAACTTAATCTAGATTACTCAAGCAAAGAAAATATTTTGATTAACTAACCTACGCTATTCTGTATAAAAAAAATGGTAACAAGTAAATCTATGCTCAAAATGAAATATTATAGACAGGTCGTCCTGTGTCAAATTCCTTGTCATAGACAGGTCGTCCTTACCCTTGTTGCCGTTACGAGAAGTTGCCTTACCTTGAGCCAATTTCCCTTGAGTACGTGATTCCTTCCCGATTCAATCTTGCTTTGTTTGAGAGAGCACATGTGAGCTGAATTTGAATTCTTTCTTTGAAATCGTTGATCCAAATCATAATTTCCTTTCAGAGAAACAAAAATTCTTTTTGCTCGGTGTCAAAACAACGTATGAAAACCTTCAAACTCAGGGTCATATCTCATGCTTAGTGCTGTCAATGAGTCAGGTTTGGCATGGATCAGGGTCTTTCTGGATCCTTGTAATTTTTTATCCAATCTAGGCACCATTTTGAATGGTATAACTTGGTTCAGGTAAACTACATATTACTTGGATAGGATTCCGGTCCACACGAATAATATTTGGCTCAGCATTTTTTTATGCCCATACCAGGTTATTTGGGTTCGTGTCGGGTTGATACCTCATACATACTCAGGTATCAGGTCAACTGGTCGTGTTTGGCAGGGACCAAGATATATCCTTACGAGCCAAACTTAAAGGAATAACAGTTCGGGTTTGATTAATTCTAGATCCTTTCATCCTTGATCCAACCTGAATCCCATATTAAACCGTCATAAGCGATCAGATCAGATAAATATACACACTGCATTTCAGTTTGCTCTATGAAATCTTAATTAGCAAGGTAGGTACGTTCGGTATATCTATTTGTGCTGGAAGAGAGGCCTTGATTGGCAATCAGTGGATCAGGTCGGTCATTGATCATCCCGACCCTCTTGAATTTTATTTTTTTAATCTTTTGAAAAGTATCCTTAGGTCGTCGCACTATAATGCTTATACAATCCTAGAACAATGAAAATTTGCTTTATTTGCAATATATTAGGCACCTATATGTAACTTACCCTAGTTTATATTTTAAAGGCACACTTGGACCCTTGTGTAGTCAATCCAAATGGCTAAAATGCTCTGATGGTTGATCTGTGAACGAAGACCACAAGATAACATCATGATTTTCTACATAAAAATGATAAAAAATGATATTTAAATTTTAGGCAGGTATTTTAAATGCATTGAATAAAGTATCCGGGTCAAATGCAATAACTCAAATGTTTTGGGTGGCATTCTGTTAATAGTTGATAAATATGCTGCTACTGCAGATTACTATTTTTACAGAAAATTTAGGTCCGGTAGGACATGGCACTCGTGAGTTTAAGGTTCGGTAGTGAGCAGGGTGGCTTTATTTGTACATTTGGTTATGGAACCCTTTTGTGCTTTAAATTTTTTTCTTCCTTTTTGCATGAAATTTTTATTTCTTCCTGCAAACAGGAAAATGGGCAATCAAATCTAAACATAATCTCCATAGATCAGTTCAGATCTAGTTTGGTTTTGGGTTGAATGATTACGAATTTAGATGTGAATTAGGGATGATATGATTGCGTGTCCTAGAATTTGGTTGCAGTAGACCTAGTAGAGATAAATATAAAAGCTCAGTATACGTTACACTTCGTTTGGGAGCTGGCATCATCTTGCAAATGCCAAATATTGGTACAATCCAGAGTTGAGCGATGCGGGAAGCGATGAGCTTCCAAAATTTTAGGAAGCAGGAAGTATGTGACGACTTAGAAGCAAACCAAGAATCGTCTTCGAAGTGACTTAAGAAGCGAACCGAAAGCGACATAAGAAGCGAGAGAGAAGCTAAAAAGGTAAAAAAAAACACAAAAAATAAAAGGAAGTGAGGGAGAAGGGAGCTTCTCAGCTTCCTTAACCAAGTATATATAATTTGATGCACACCAAAGTTGCGGTTTTCATTTCAGACAATCGACAACATAACACAAAATCCAAAGGAGAAATCACAAAAGTGTCAACTAAGGGCTCAAATGGCACTATGATTTGCAGCTAAAGCATCTCTTATCTTCTTTAACCTTGCCACTACGTTGGGCATCTCCATCCTATCTTCTGCACATTCAGCCGAGCAAAGAAGTCCAACTTCAGCAATTGACAAAAGAGTCATTAGACTACCACTTTGATCACCATCTTGGCTTAGCTCACCACTGTGAAGGTCGCTCAAGAGATCAGCATCTATGACACTGGTTATTGCATTTGGAAATGCTTCATCCGTCCACTTTCTTAGGCTTAAGCCCTCGACAAACATTGGATCAGTAGGCTTCTTCCTAGTGATTGTCTCCAACAGCGTAACACCGTAGCTGTAAACATCTGTTTTGGTGGATACTTTTCCAGCCAAGCCATACTCTGCATAACAATAATAAAGCATAGTTGATTAATCAAACGAAGATAAAAACTGCTACCAAATCTTTCACCAATTCAACAAAGACAACCAAGTGAACATGGGTTGTATATTTAACTATATTTCACAGGCAATTATGCAAGAAGATAATAGCTCAATGTCCCATTTGGATGACTGGGGGCAAAACCTGGTTTTAAGAAACTTTTATTTTGACTCAAAACTTGGTTAAGGTTTTAAGTGTTTGGATAAGTAAAAACCATTTTTTTTCTTAAAAATTAAAAAAGACTAAAATAAAAAAGCTAACCATTTTCAGGCCAGTCACCAGCAGAAAAACGATCGGGCTGCTACTGCCTTGTATTGGTCATGCTGGGCGGTACCAGTCCAGCCAATGATGCAGAGAAAATGACCATATATTAATTTTCCTTTTGTTTGGTTGGAAGATGGCCAGGTTTGATAAAAACTTGGCTTATGAAAACCAGAATCGATGTCATACAAACAGAAATAGAACTTGGTTTATCTCCTTAAATGCTGTTTCCAAACAAAACAGGTTTTCAGAGGTATCCAAACAGGCCCTAAGGGTGTGTTTGATCGTTTGTCCATATTCAGATGAAACAGTAAAACAAAATACATATTATGTATGTTGTGTAACAACTGTACTCCGTACAACGTTTATTTTAACTGGACGAGAAGTTGTGTTGTTAGCTTGTGTTCGGCGTTTGATTTATGCTGTGCAAACAATTTAGCCACACATGAATAATGGGTTGAATAACAGCATTTTGGATCGTATGACCTGATCCCCTCACCATACGAGTGTATTTACATGTTTATTATGGATTTTAGCCTTGAATATGGATTTTGGATTGAATCAAAATATCAAAAAATGTTTAGAATTTGGGTAATTTGAGAAAAAATAAGAATTGATATTTTGTTGATATATAAATGTTTTAATCCTTATCATATTAGACATAATTATGTAAATTTGTCAACAAAAATATAGATTTTAGAACTGGATATGGATCTCAAACTGAATCCAAGTACAAAAAAATGTTTAAAATTTGATTAATTTGACAAAAAAGTAAAAATTCATATTTTTTATATACAAATAAAAAACATAAATAGATCATAAATCCCTAAAATACAAGAAAATAAAACATAAATAAAATAGAAAACCCTAAACTGCAATAAAATGAACCATAAAATTAAATACAAAAAGCCCTAATTCAAATCCTAGTCAAAGAAAACAATTCTAATCAAGTACATGAAAAATATTAACTATAAAAAAGCCTTAATTAAAAAAATTGATTCAAAGCCCTAATCAAAGAAAATAAAAGAAAAAAAGTCTAATCAACTCAAATAAAAGTTGTAATCAAATTAAATATCAAAACACCTAATTAAAGATATTTGATTCAAAACTTTAATCAAAGAAAACCAAAGAAAAAACCCTAATCAAACTAAATATAAAAAAACCTAATTAAAAAAATTTGATTCAAAGCCCTAATCAAAGAAATTTATTATTTAGAACCTAATCAAGGCCTTAATCAGAGAGAAAAATTAAAAAAAAGCAAAGAAAAAAAACCTAATCAAATTAAATATAGAAAATCTTTATCAAATTTTTTTTGATTCAAAGCTCTAATCAAAGAAATTTATTGTTTAGAGCAGAGAGAAGAAGAAACTAAGAAAAAGAGGGAGAGAAAGACTAGGGTGCCCTCGTCAGCCTTTCGGTAGTCTTACTGCAGAGAGAGAGAGAGAGAGAGAGAGAGAGAGAGAGAGAGAGAGAGAGAGACCCCCTCCCCCCCCGACGTTTCTTTTTTTTTTAAAATTTGCTCACCCCTCGTCCCCGTTCTCAGCTTAAAGGGGGAGTTTCGTTCCACAGAAGCAGAGGACGTGCATTTCGCGCGTCAATTGCATCCACAGTTTAATTGGCACATCCTATGCATCCGCGGTGCATGATGGGCGAACAAACACACCTTAAGGGTGCATTTGGATGCTCCAGATCTCACTGCTCCTGGTCGGATTTGGATCAACACCAAACACCAAAATCCCCAGCCATGCAATCTAAGATCCCCAAAATAGACAACATTTGGATGTGAAATCACTATAGTTTCAAAAATCAACACTCTCAGATGCACCCTAAATAAATTTTACAGAGCAATCGTACCATACCTGGTGCAATATAACCAATGGTGCCTAGTGTTCCAGTGCGAGTTGACGTTTTATCTTCAGCCAACAACTTAGCGATACCAAAGTCACCAACATGTGCAATCATGTCATCATCCAGAGGCACATTGCTTGGCTTCAGATCACAATGAATGATAGGATCCCCATAACCATGATGGAGGTATTCCATAGCGCAAGCAACATCTATCAAGATACCAAGCCTTTGATGGAGATTTAAGTAATTGTTCTGAGAGTGCAACCACCGATCCAGGCTCCCGTTCTGCATAAAAGGAAGAACCAATGCCCTGAAATCAAGGTTCGAGCAAGTAGTGATGACTTTGAGAAGATTTCTGTGCCTAACTCTGCTTATTATTTCACACTCTGCATCAAACACATCGGTGGCCCTCTGAGACAACAAATTAATGACCTTTACAGCCACATATGTTCCATCAAAAAGCATTCCTTTATAGACAGAACTGAAACTGCTCACACCGATTAAGTTGGCTTCACTGAAGTTATTTGTCGCACGAAGAAGCTCGTAATAAGAAATCATGTTGTGCCTTTGGCCAGCCGTCTGATCAATTGTAGCAGGTTTTGTCCTTCTTTTCCGGTACATCACAATTTTAAGCAAACCTGTAAGGATGCCCAACAAAAGAAGGGTGGCTACTAAAATAATTACTTGGTGAGAAACCAACCTTCTATGTGATGGGCTCCTAGCATGGGTTGAGCAAACTGGCACATGGAACCGGGTCGGTCCACAAAGTCCACTGTTCCCCAAAAATGATTCTGCTGTAAGGTTTGCAAAGATGCCATCATTGGGTATCTCTCCCTCCAGTTTATTGAACGACAGGTTCAAATAGATGAGATGTGAAAGCCCCTGCAATGCCATAGGAATGTTGCCAACAAAAGCATTGGAGGAGAGATCTAAGGTTTCTATGCTCAAGAGTTTCCCAAGTGACACTGGAATTTGGCCCTGTAATGAATTTGATGACAAGTTTAGTGTTGAGAGCATCACGAGGCTTTCGAAAACATCTGGGAGGTGCCCTGATATCTCATTTACAGCAAGGTCTAAAAAAGATAGCTGTTTCAATTGCCCCATTTCTGTTGGAAGAGGTCCAGTCAGATTGTTGTTGGACATTTCCACACTGATTAAACCCTTAATCGCCCAAAAGCTAGATGGTATTTCAGATATCTTGTTGAACGATAGACTAATTTTCTGTAAATTAGTCATGTTTCCTATTGAGTAGTCTATGGGACCGGATATCAGATTATCGTCAAGCTTAAGGACTCCAATGGATTGCAAAACAAAGAGCTCGCTGGGAATCGGACCAACCAGTCTATTACTAAAGAGATATAAAATCTGCAACTTTGCCAGTCCTCTCATCGTTGCAGGAATGGCTCCACTCAAGGAATTCCCGCTCAATTCCAGTGTGAGCAAGCTGGTCAAGTTACCAATCTCTTGTGGAATACGCCCATGTATCCCGCAAAACCCTGCACGTAGCATTTGCAGATTAGTGCTTAGTTTTCCAATTGAGATGGGCAAAATCCCATTCAGATTGTTATCCGAGAAGAATAAGTAAGTAAGGTGACTACAGTTTGCCAATGATGTGATGAATTTCAGCTCGCTGGTATTTGGTGCATTAACTAAGTTATTTTTTTCCAGATTGAGAATTTGAAGTAGAGGCAAGCTAACAATTTCGAGTGGTATTGGTCCAGAAAAGCTATTTTGGGATAGCTCAAGAATCACCAAGTTTGAAGCATTAGGAAGGGTGACGGGTATGGATCCACTAAAATTGTTCCTCCGCAAGTAAAGCCCCTGGAGTTCGAGAAGCCTATTACCCATGTCCATTGGAATTTGCCCAATAAACTTATTTTCATTTAGATCAACAACTTGAAGAGAAGACAAGTTGGAGATTGAAGGAAGTATTATACCCGTGAGGTTGTTGTATTCCAACCGCAGTTTCTGCAGATTGCTTAATTGTCCAATTTCAGAGGGTACCTGCCCATGCAGCATGTTATTACCCAAATCAATTAGCTCCAGCTTTGAAAGGTTTCCTAAAGATGGTGGAATGGTACCTGTGAGCATATTTACACCCAGAAATAATTTCCTCAGATTTGGCAAGTTCCCAAATTCCCTGGGTATGTTGCCGCTAAGTTTGTTATAAGGCAATAATAGCCATTGAAGTTGTTGGCAACGACCTAAAGTTGTTGGGATACTACCTTCTATCTGGTTTTTACCCAATTGCATCACCCTCAAACGAGTCAGACGGCCAAACTCTTGGGGTAGATTGCCTCCCAAGGAGTTTACGCTGAGATTCAGATACCTAAGAAAAGAGAGATTGGCGATGGATGGTGAGAGCGTGCCAGACAAAGTTGCTTCCGTGAGGCTCAAAGCGGTGACTCGCTGTCTCCGGCGACTGCATGAAACGCCATACCAATTACAGAAGGATGTATTGGTATTCCAATTGGATAACAAGCTTTTGGGGTCAGAGGTGATGAAAGATTTGAAGGAAAGCAAGGCTGCCTGGTCTGTGGCATTTGTAAGATAAGGGGGGCAATTGGTGCAGCCAATAACGCTATGAATACCGGTGAAGCAACAGCATCCGAAAAGCAGCAGCAGCAGCAGCAGCATCCATGTGAGGCTACTCATGACTTATGTCTTAAAGGGAAAGGCCTGCATTGCTAGTGGGGTGTATATGTTAGGTGTAAGAAAGGATGGAGAGAAATTCAAAGAAGGAATGAGGTGTTTAAGATAGAGGTCTTGATAAGGTGGAATAGTCCCATATTGCTTTTGCATGAGTTTTCTGAGAGCTTTATAAGCAATTAGTGAACTCATACACTTGTTCCTGAGAACAAGGGAAAGGTGCTGTAGCTGCAAGTTAAGGAAGAGTTAAAACTCTGAATGGGTTCAAAGCTTTCAAGGCGAGATGTTAACAGTGCATCTTTGGAGAAGCCCACCTATGTGAGTGTGACTGTGTGGCCGCAGTTCAAGGAATTGGGTTATTCCTGAAGTCACTCATGAAACAGGATTCGGGCGCATGGCCATTAACGCGCCGCCCCTAAAGATTACAACCAGAACCTTTATCGTGTTGTTGCTAATGGACACTCCTACACCATAGGTTCAAGTTCAAGACTTCAGTTCACTTCGTTCCTGTGGGGGTAAAAGCTATTTTGGGATAGCTCAAGAATCACCAAGTTTGAAGCATTAGGAAGGGTGACGGGTATGGATCCACTAAAATTGTTCCTCCGCAAGTAAAGCCCCTGGAGTTCGAGAAGCCTATTACCCATGTCCATTGGAATTTGCCCAATAAACTTATTTTCATTTAGATCAACAACTTGAAGAGAAGACAAGTTGGAGATTGAAGGAAGTATTATACCCGTGAGGTTGTTGTATTCCAACCGCAGTTTCTGCAGATTGCTTAATTGTCCAATTTCAGAGGGTACCTGCCCATGCAGCATGTTATTACCCAAATCAATTAGCTCCAGCTTTGAAAGGTTTCCTAAAGATGGTGGAATGGTACCTGTGAGCATATTTACACCCAGAAATAATTTCCTCAGATTTGGCAAGTTCCCAAATTCCCTGGGTATGTTGCCGCTAAGTTTGTTATAAGGCAATAATAGCCATTGAAGTTGTTGGCAACGACCTAAAGTTGTTGGGATACTACCTTCTATCTGGTTTTTACCCAATTGCATCACCCTCAAACGAGTCAGACGGCCAAACTCTTGGGGTAGATTGCCTCCCAAGGAGTTTACGCTGAGATTCAAATACCTAAGAAAAGAGAGATTGGCGATGGATGGTGAGAGCGTGCCAGACAAAGTTGCTTCCGTGAGGCTCAAAGCGGTGACTCGCTGTCTCCGGCGACTGCATGAAACGCCATACCAATTACAGAAGGATGTATTGGTATTCCAATTGGATAACAAGCTTTTGGGGTCAGAGGTGATGAAAGATTTGAAGGAAAGCAAGGCTGCCTGGTCTGTGGCATTTGTAAGATAAGGAGGGCAATTGGTGCAGCCAATAACGCTATGAATACCGGTGAAGCAACAGCATCCGAAAAGCAGCAGCAGCAGCAGCAGCAGCAGCATCCATGTGAGGCTACTCATGACTTATGTCTTAAAGGGAAAGGCCTGCATTGCTAGTGGGGTGTATATGTTAGGTGTAAGAAAGGATGGAGAGAAATTCAAAGAAGGAATGAGGTGTTTAAGATAGAGGTCTTGATAAGGTGGAATAGTCCCATATTGCTTTTGCATGAGTTTTCTGAGAGCTTTATAAGCAATTAGTGAACTCATACACTTGTTCCTGAGAACAAGGGAAAGGTGCTGTAGCTGCAAGTTAAGGAAGAGTTAAAACTCTGAATGGGTTCAAAGCTTTCAAGGCGAGATGTTAACAGTGCATCTTTGGAGAAGCCCACCTATGTGAGTGTGACTGTGTGGCCGCAGTTCAAGGAATTGGGTTATTCCTGAAGTCACTCATGAAACAGGATTCGGGCGCATGGCCATTAACGCGCCGCCCCTAAAGATTACAACCAGAACCTTTATCGTGTTGTTGCTAATGGACACTCCTACACCATAGGTTCAAGTTCAAGACTTCAGTTCACTTCGTTCCTGTGGGGGTAAAAGTTAGTCAACTAAGGTAGTGGTTCAAACCGGAAGGTACCATTGCTGAAAGCATGATTTGTCTTGTTGCAGGATGTCTCTTTTTGGCACTTTTTGTTTCCTCCCGCTTCATTCTTTGAATTTGTGGGGGAATGTTAGGTGTAAGAAAGGATGGAGAGAAATTCAAAGAAGGAATGAGGTGTTTAAGATAGAGGTCTTGATAAGGTGGAATAGTCCCATATTGCTTTTGCATGAGTTTTCTGAGAGCTTTATAAGCAATTAGTGAACTCATACACTTGTTCCTGAGAACAAGGGAGTGGGATGACCACCACACACACGCGCGCGCGCGCGCCCGCCCGCCGTGCCGTGCCGTGCCGAGCCGAGCCGGGTCGGGTCGGGTCGGGTAATTGGCCCTTTAGGGCCATATCCAATCAAGACAAGTATCTTTTTACCCAAAGTTTCTTTGGATTCGGTAACGGGTAATGAGGATAACGGGTCACGACTCCTCGGATT
Source organism: Nuphar pumila (assembly GCF_984573655.1). Lineage (NCBI taxonomy): Eukaryota > Viridiplantae > Streptophyta > Magnoliopsida > Nymphaeales > Nymphaeaceae > Nuphar > Nuphar pumila. The sequence goes on from NC_143262.1 coordinate 7,418,046, forward strand.
CCGTGCCCGTTATGGAACTTCGGATTCCGTAACGGATCTCGATCTTTCGAAGTCCGTTAACGGATCACGTCCCCTCGGATTCCGTAACGGGCTCCTTCCACGTTTCATAACCGTTCGTGGGTTATAAAAGCGTGGTCAGGGGTGGGGTTACAGAGTGACTGAGACAGACGATTTCTGAAGAAGCATTCCGCGATTTCCCATCTCTCTCTCTTTTTCCTGTGAGTTATCCCGAAAGGGGTTGTTCTGCAACTGTGATTCGAAGAGGCTGTTTTCGAAGGACGATCCATCGGAGTGCACCGTTCGGTTCGTCGTGGCTATTGTATCCTGGGGGAAGGACGCCGGACCCTGATCTGCACAGTATGTGGGGGCGAATCTTCTCTAAGGGGAGTACTTTCGTACGCCTTAGCCTGCTGCATATTCTAAACATGTGCATGTTGTTTTCTTTATGTTCTATGCATGTGTTTGTTTATATGCTTACGTCTGGATTTTGGTCTGATGCGGAAAATGCCATGCTTGCTCCCTGTTACTGTTTCGGTCGTCTGTTAATCATGTTATTTACACTGTTGTATTTATTGATGTATTTCGTGTTTTATATCATGATGACGATTGTGAAACTGTGTGATCTGAAATATGATCCATCAGTCTTAGAGAAGATTCGTAACATGTCGACTTCTTCTGCGTTTGTACCAAAAGTGGACATGTCCGGTATGCCGGAAAAGTTTGCCGGGCAGAACTTCAAACGTTGGCAGCAACGCATGAAGATCTGGTTCACTACGATAGGGCTGTTGAATGTTCTGGAAGTCGACTGCCCTTCGGTGTCTGATACGAACCCTGACCCTGCTGCAGTCACTGCGGCTGTAGAGTGGAAAGAAAAGGACAGTATATGCCGTGGTTGCATATTGTTGGCTCTGTCCAACACATTGTTCGATGTGTACTGTTCTTCGTCTACCACTGCTAAGGGTTTGTGGGATCAACTTGACAAGAAGTACAATACTGAAGACCAAGGTCTTGAAAAGTACTCTGTTGCCAAGTTTCTGAAATATCAGATGGTAGAAGGCAAGTCGGTCACTGAGCAGGCACACGAGTTTCTGCTACTGCTCCATAGTTTAGCTGAGGCTGAAATGAAACTTCCTGAGAAGTTTCAAGTTATGACCATCGTAGAGAAATTTCCTAAGTCTTGGGTAGACTTCGGTATGTCTCTCAAGCACCGTAGAGGAAAAATTTCTCTAGATGATCTTATGGTAGCCATTGCCATTGAAGAGGAGCATAGGAGCCAGAAACAGATCGTAATGCCAACTGAACCGCCTAAGGTGAACATGATGACGGGAGCTTTTAAGGGCAAAGGACAAAAATCGAAATCTGCAATGAAAAACCAGTTTAAACCTAAGGCCAAAATCCAGAAAAAGGCAAAGAACAAACCTTGCTGGAACTGTGGGCAGGTTGGGCACTGGGCTAAGGAATGTCCTTCCAAGAAAGCCAAAGCTCATGGGACCACAGAAGGAACGCCTCAAGTCAACATGGTGACTGAGGTCGTTGGGACCAGTACTGGGTATGTTTCTATTAACCCACAAATCTATCACGTTTATGAGCCAACTGAGTGGCTGGTTGACACTGGGGCTAATGTGCACGTCTGTACTGATAAGTCTGTCTTTGTCTCATACCAGGCTGCTGCAGACAGATCCGTGACTATGGGCAATTCAACGGCTGCAAAGGTGTTAGGGATTGGACGCGTGGATCTGAAGTTTCCTTCAGGACGAGTTCTATCTTTACACAGAGTGCACCATGTGCCTGTAGTTAGAAGGAACATTCTAAGTGGTTCATGTCTTGTTAGAGAGGGTTATGAATTTAACTTTAAATGTAATAAAGTTGTTATTTTACATTCTGGAACTTTTATTGGCAAGGGGTATTTAGATGATGGTTTATTTAAACTTCGTGTTGAACATGTTTGCAGTGATAAATTAGAAAATGATGTTTCTTTTGACTCATTGTCTAATGTTGCTTATAACATAGAATCATCTGACTTATGGCATAATAGATTAGGTCATGTGAATTTCAACTCTGTGAAACGCATGATGAACTTGAAAATGATTCCTGAGCATTCCATTGATAAAACTAAAAAATGTGAAATTTGTGTGCAAGCAAAACAATGTAGGAAACCATTCCATACGATTGTTAGAGATTCTGAAATATTGGATCTGGTGCATACAGATATCTGTGAGTTTAATGGAGTGTTAACTAGAAATCATAAAAAGTATTTTATCACTTTTATAGATGATTGCACTAAATACTGTTACGTGTATCTGCTAAAATCAAAAGATGAAGCTTTTGATAAGTTTCTTAACTTTAAGAATGAAGCAGAAACACAAACTGGTAGAAAACTTAAAAGATTGAGGTCTGATAGAGGAGGAGAATATACCTCTAATAAACTCGATGAATATTGCAAATCTGTTGGAATAGTTCATGAGTTTACTGCTCCATATTCTCCTCAATCCAATGGGATTGCAGAAAGAAAGAATAGAACCCTAACTGACATGATAAATACTCTACTTGGGAGTTCTGGATTACCTACCTATATGTGGGGGGATGCTCTGAATACGGCTTGCCACATTCTGAATAGAGTACCTCAGAAGCATAAGGATAGTAGCCCTTTCGAACTCTGGAGAAATAGGAAAGCTAGCTTAAAATACCTTAAAGTGTGGGGGTGCCTTGCAAAGGTACTTGTCCCAGAGCACAATAGGAAGAAGTTGGGTCCTAAAACAGTAGATGCTGTCTTTTTGGGTTATGTAGAGAACAGCTATGCCTACAAGTTCTTAGTAATTAAGTCTGAGATATCTGGCATAGATGTTAACTCTATTGTAGAGCTTCGAGAAGCTACATTCTTTGAGGATGTATTTCCCATGAAAGTTGGTGTACCTCAAAATCTGTCTTCTGTAGATATACCTTCAACTTCTGGTTCCATTCCCGAACATGTGGAAAGGATGACAGATGTGGGGGTAGAACCATCTTGTTCCCATCCTAGACCCGATGAGTCTGAGGAAGTGGTTGAACCTAGAAGGAGCAAGAGACCAAGGATTACCAAGGATTTGGGAAGTGACTTTATCACTTACCTTATCGAAGATGATCCTCCCACTTTCCGAGATGCAATGGCTTCACCTGAAGCAAAGCATTGGAAAGATGCCATCAAGAGTGAAATGGATTCCATTATCTCTAATGGTACTTGGGAACTGGTTGACCTCCCTCGTGGTAGTTCCACAATTGGGTGCAAATGGATCTTTAAGAAGAAGTTGAAACCAGATGGATCCATTGACAAGTACAAGGCGAGACTGGTTGCCAAGGGGTTCAAACAAAAGGAGGGAATAGACTATTTCGATACCTATTCTCCGGTTACCCGGATGACCACTATTAGAGTGCTTATAGCACTGGCTTCCATTTATGATCTCTCGGTCCATCAAATGGACGTGAAGACCGCTTTCTTGCATGGCGATCTTGAAGAAGAGATCTATATGGATCAACCTGAGGGTTATGTGGCTCCTGGTAATGAAGATAAAGTTTGTAGACTTGTTAAGTCATTATATGGACTAAAACAAGCCCCTAAACAGTGGCATGAGAAGTTTGATAATATTATATTATCATTTGGCTTTGTTGTCAATGAATCTGATAAGTGTGTTTATTGTAAAGTTAAAAGTGATGGTTGTATTATTTTATGCCTGTATGTAGATGATATTCTACTGTTTGGTTCCAATATGGGAATTGTTAATGAGACAAAGTCGTTTCTTAGTAGTAAGTTTGATATGAATGATATGGGTGTTGCAAGCGTGATCTTAGGCTTAAAGCTGACTCGTTCAGCTGAAGGGTTAACCATTTCACAATCTCACTTTGTCGAGAAAGTACTTGTGAAATTTGGTTATAACCAAGGGAGATCTGTAGCAACTCCATATGACTCTTCTATCCCTCTTCATAAGAATACGACTGGTGTTCCTGTGTCTCAATTGAGGTATTCTCAGATTATTGGAAGTTTGATGTATCTTGCAAATTGCACGAGACCGGATATTTCGTTCTCTGTGACAAAATTAAGTAGATACACAAGTTGTCCAAATCGCACTCATTGGAAGGCATTGGACAGGGTACTTAGATACCTGAAAGGAACTATTTCCTTGAGTTTGCATTACAAGAGATTCCCTGCAGTTCTTGAGGGATATAGTGATGCAAGCTGGATAGCCATGAACTCTGGCAGTTATGGCGTGACTGGGTATGTATTTACCTTGGGTGGCGGTGCAGTCGCCTGGAGATCAGTAAAGCAGACCATCTTGTCTCGGTCTACTTTTGAGGCTGAACTTTGTGCTTTAGATGTCACTGGATTGGAAGCTGAATGGTTAAAGGGACTTCTTGAGGAACTTCCTTTAATGTGCAAGCCAATTCCTGCGATATCTGTGCATTGTGACAATATGGCCACAATTGCAAAGATTAAAAGCACAAAATATAACCAAAAGCAGAGGAGACACATCCAAGTCAGAATAAAATCTGTAAGGGAACTGGTGTCTCAGTTAGTGGTTGCTGTGGACTATGTTGGATCCAAAGAAAACACAGCTGACCCATTAACGAAAGGACTAGATAAGTCTTTAGTCCTAAAATCCAGAGAGGGGATGGGACTGAAACCCATCAGTAGTTCATCTACAGTAGCAACACAACCTATCTGAGTGGAGATCCCACAAAGTAGGTTCAATGTGGTAATAACAAGCTGTAGGGTGAACTGGATAGCACCTTATTAAATATGATACTTTGTATCTGTGTCTGTTCCCCTGTTTACTCTGGAAAGGTGCTGTAGCTGCAAGTTAAGGAAGAGTTAAAACTCTGAATGGGTTCAAAGCTTTCAAGGCGAGATGTTAACAGTGCATCTTTGGAGAAGCCCACCTATGTGAGTGTGACTGTGTGGCCGCAGTTCAAGGAATTGGGTTATTCCTGAAGTCACTCATGAAACAGGATTCGGGCGCATGGCCATTAACGCGCCGCCCCTAAAGATTACAACCAGAACCTTTATCGTGTTGTTGCTAATGGACACTCCTACACCATAGGTTCAAGTTCAAGACTTCAGTTCACTTCGTTCCTGTGGGGGTAAAAGTTAGTCAACTAAGGTAGTGGTTCAAACCGGAAGGTACCATTGCTGAAAGCATGATTTGTCTTGTTGCAGGATGTCTCTTTTTGGCACTTTTTGTTTCCTCCCGCTTCATTCTTTGAATTTGTGGGGGAATGTTAGGTGTAAGAAAGGATGGAGAGAAATTCAAAGAAGGAATGAGGTGTTTAAGATAGAGGTCTTGATAAGGTGGAATAGTCCCATATTGCTTTTGCATGAGTTTTCTGAGAGCTTTATAAGCAATTAGTGAACTCATACACTTGTTCCTGAGAACAAGGGAGTGGGATGACCACCACACACACGCGCGCGCGCGCGCCCGCCCGCCGTGCCGTGCCGTGCCGAGCCGAGCCGGGTCGGGTCGGGTCGGGTAATTGGCCCTTTAGGGCCATATCCAATCAAGACAAGTATCTTTTTACCCAAAGTTTCTTTGGATTCGGTAACGGGTAATGAGGATAACGGGTCACGACTCCTCGGATTCCGTGCCCGTTATGGAACTTCGGATTCCGTAACGGATCTCGATCTTTCGAAGTCCGTTAACGGATCACGTCCCCTCGGATTCCGTAACGGGCTCCTTCCACGTTTCATAACCGTTCGTGGGTTATAAAAGCGTGGTCAGGGGTGGGGTTACAGAGTGACTGAGACAGACGATTTCTGAAGAAGCATTCTGCGATTTCCCATCTCTCTCTCTTTTTCCTGTGAGTTATCCCGAAAGGGGTTGTTCTGCAACTGTGATTCGAAGAGGCTGTTTTCGAAGGACGATCCATCGGAGTGCACCGTTCGGTTCGTCGTGGCTATTGTATCCTGGGGGAAGGACGCCGGACCCTGATCTGCACAGTATGTGGGGGCGAATCTTCTCTAAGGGGAGTACTTTCGTACGCCTTAGCCTGCTGCATATTCTAAACATGTGCATGTTGTTTTCTTTATGTTCTATGCATGTGTTTGTTTATATGCTTACGTCTGGATTTTGGTCTGATGCGGAAAATGCCATGCTTGCTCCCTGTTACTGTTTCGGTCGTCTGTTAATCATGTTATTTACACTGTTGTATTTATTGATGTATTTCGTGTTTTATATCATGATGACGATTGTGAAACTGTGTGATCTGAAATATGATCCATCAGTCTTAGAGAAGATTCGTAACATGTCGACTTCTTCTGCGTTTGTACCAAAAGTGGACATGTCCGGTATGCCGGAAAAGTTTGCCGGGCAGAACTTCAAACGTTGGCAGCAACGCATGAAGATCTGGTTCACTACGATAGGGCTGTTGAATGTTCTGGAAGTCGACTGCCCTTCGGTGTCTGATACGAACCCTGACCCTGCTGCAGTCACTGCGGCTGTAGAGTGGAAAGAAAAGGACAGTATATGCCGTGGTTGCATATTGTTGGCTCTGTCCAACACATTGTTCGATGTGTACTGTTCTTCGTCTACCACTGCTAAGGGTTTGTGGGATCAACTTGACAAGAAGTACAATACTGAAGACCAAGGTCTTGAAAAGTACTCTGTTGCCAAGTTTCTGAAATATCAGATGGTAGAAGGCAAGTCGGTCACTGAGCAGGCACACGAGTTTCTGCTACTGCTCCATAGTTTAGCTGAGGCTGAAATGAAACTTCCTGAGAAGTTTCAAGTTATGACCATCGTAGAGAAATTTCCTAAGTCTTGGGTAGACTTCGGTATGTCTCTCAAGCACCGTAGAGGAAAAATTTCTCTAGATGATCTTATGGTAGCCATTGCCATTGAAGAGGAGCATAGGAGCCAGAAACAGATCGTAATGCCAACTGAACCGCCTAAGGTGAACATGATGACAGGAGCTTTTAAGGGCAAAGGACAAAAATCGAAATCTGCAATGAAAAACCAGTTTAAACCTAAGGCCAAAATCCAGAAAAAGGCAAAGAACAAACCTTGCTGGAACTGTGGGCAGGTTGGGCACTGGGCTAAGGAATGTCCTTCCAAGAAAGCCAAAGCTCATGGGACCACAGAAGGAACGCCTCAAGTCAACATGGTGACTGAGGTCGTTGGGACCAGTACTGGGTATGTTTCTATTAACCCACAAATCTATCACGTTTATGAGCCAACTGAGTGGCTGGTTGACACTGGGGCTAATGTGCACGTCTGTGCTGATAAGTCTGTCTTTGTCTCATACCAGGCTGCTGCAGGCAGATCCGTGACTATGGGCAATTCAACGGCTGCAAAGGTGTTAGGGATTGGACGCGTGGATCTGAAGTTTCCTTCAGGACGAGTTCTATCTTTACACAGAGTGCACCATGTGCCTGTAGTTAGAAGGAACATTCTAAGTGGTTCATGTCTTGTTAGAGAGGGTTATGAATTTAACTTTAAATGTAATAAAGTTGTTATTTTACATTCTGGAACTTTTATTGGCAAGGGGTATTTAGATGATGGTTTATTTAAACTTCGTGTTGAACATGTTTGCAGTGATAAATTAGAAAATGATGTTTCTTTTGACTCATTGTCTAATGTTGCTTATAACATAGAATCATCTGACTTATGGCATAATAGATTAGGTCATGTGAATTTCAACTCTGTGAAACGCATGATGAACTTGAAAATGATTCCTGAGCATTCCATTGATAAAACTAAAAAATGTGAAATTTGTGTGCAAGCAAAACAATGTAGGAAACCATTCCATACGATTGTTAGAGATTCTGAAATATTGGATCTGGTGCATACAGATATCTGTGAGTTTAATGGAGTGTTAACTAGAAATCATAAAAAGTATTTTATCACTTTTATAGATGATTGCACTAAATACTGTTACGTGTATCTGCTAAAATCAAAAGATGAAGCTTTTGATAAGTTTCTTAACTTTAAGAATGAAGCAGAAACACAAACTGGTAGAAAACTTAAAAGATTGAGGTCTGATAGAGGAGGAGAATATACCTCTAATAAACTCGATGAATATTGCAAATCTGTTGGAATAGTTCATGAGTTTACTGCTCCATATTCTCCTCAATCCAATGGGATTGCAGAAAGAAAGAATAGAACCCTAACTGACATGATAAATACTCTACTTGGGAGTTCTGGATTACCTACCTATATGTGGGGGGATGCTCTGAATACGGCTTGCCACATTCTGAATAGAGTACCTCAGAAGCATAAGGATAGTAGCCCTTTCGAACTCTGGAGAAATAGGAAAGCTAGCTTAAAATACCTTAAAGTGTGGGGGTGCCTTGCAAAGGTACTTGTCCCAGAGCACAATAGGAAGAAGTTGGGTCCTAAAACAGTAGATGCTGTCTTTTTGGGTTATGTAGAGAACAGCTATGCCTACAAGTTCTTAGTAATTAAGTCTGAGATATCTGGCATAGATGTTAACTCTATTGTAGAGCTTCGAGAAGCTACATTCTTTGAGGATGTATTTCCCATGAAAGTTGGTGTACCTCAAAATCTGTCTTCTGTAGATATACCTTCAACTTCTGGTTCCATTCCCGAACATGTGGAAAGGATGACAGATGTGGGGGTAGAACCATCTTGTTCCCATCCTAGACCCGATGAGTCTGAGGAAGTGGTTGAACCTAGAAGGAGCAAGAGACCAAGGATTACCAAGGATTTGGGAAGTGACTTTATCACTTACCTTATCGAAGATGATCCTCCCACTTTCCGAGATGCAATGGCTTCACCTGAAGCAAAGCATTGGAAAGATGCCATCAAGAGTGAAATGGATTCCATTATCTCTAATGGTACTTGGGAACTGGTTGACCTCCCTCGTGGTAGTTCCACAATTGGGTGCAAATGGATCTTTAAGAAGAAGTTGAAACCAGATGGATCCATTGACAAGTACAAGGCGAGACTGGTTGCCAAGGGGTTCAAACAAAAGGAGGGAATAGACTATTTCGATACCTATTCTCCGGTTACCCGGATGACCACTATTAGAGTGCTTATAGCACTGGCTTCCATTTATGATCTCTCGGTCCATCAAATGGACGTGAAGACCGCTTTCTTGCATGGCGATCTTGAAGAAGAGATCTATATGGATCAACCTGAGGGTTATGTGGCTCCTGGTAATGAAGATAAAGTTTGTAGACTTGTTAAGTCATTATATGGACTAAAACAAGCCCCTAAACAGTGGCATGAGAAGTTTGATAATATTATATTATCATTTGGCTTTGTTGTCAATGAATCTGATAAGTGTGTTTATTGTAAAGTTAAAAGTGATGGTTGTATTATTTTATGCCTGTATGTAGATGATATTCTACTGTTTGGTTCCAATATGGGAATTGTTAATGAGACAAAGTCGTTTCTTAGTAGTAAGTTTGATATGAATGATATGGGTGTTGCAAGCGTGATCTTAGGCTTAAAGCTGACTCGTTCAGCTGAAGGGTTAACCATTTCACAATCTCACTTTGTCGAGAAAGTACTTGTGAAATTTGGTTATAACCAAGGGAGATCTGTAGCAACTCCATATGACTCTTCTATCCCTCTTCATAAGAATACGACTGGTGTTCCTGTGTCTCAATTGAGGTATTCTCAGATTATTGGAAGTTTGATGTATCTTGCAAATTGCACGAGACCGGATATTTCGTTCTCTGTGACAAAATTAAGTAGATACACAAGTTGTCCAAATCGCACTCATTGGAAGGCATTGGACAGGGTACTTAGATACCTGAAAGGAACTATTTCCTTGAGTTTGCATTACAAGAGATTCCCTGCAGTTCTTGAGGGATATAGTGATGCAAGCTGGATAGCCATGAACTCTGGCAGTTATGGCGTGACTGGGTATGTATTTACCTTGGGTGGCGGTGCAGTCGCCTGGAGATCAGTAAAGCAGACCATCTTGTCTCGGTCTACTTTTGAGGCTGAACTTTGTGCTTTAGATGTCACTGGATTGGAAGCTGAATGGTTAAAGGGACTTCTTGAGGAACTTCCTTTAATGTGCAAGCCAATTCCTGCGATATCTGTGCATTGTGACAATATGGCCACAATTGCAAAGATTAAAAGCACAAAATATAACCAAAAGCAGAGGAGACACATCCAAGTCAGAATAAAATCTGTAAGGGAACTGGTGTCTCAGTTAGTGGTTGCTGTGGACTATGTTGGATCCAAAGAAAACACAGCTGACCCATTAACGAAAGGACTAGATAAGTCTTTAGTCCTAAAATCCAGAGAGGGGATGGGACTGAAACCCATCAGTAGTTCATCTACAGTAGCAACCCAACCTATCTGAGTGGAGATCCCACAAAGTAGGTTCAATGTGGTAATAACAAGCTGTAGGGTGAACTGGATAGCACCTTATTAAATATGATACTTTGTATCTGTGTCTGTTCCCCTGTTTACTCTGGAAAGGTGCTGTAGCTGCAAGTTAAGGAAGAGTTAAAACTCTGAATGGGTTCAAAGCTTTCAAGGCGAGATGTTAACAGTGCATCTTTGGAGAAGCCCACCTATGTGAGTGTGACTGTGTGGCCGCAGTTCAAGGAATTGGGTTATTCCTGAAGTCACTCATGAAACAGGATTCGGGCGCATGGCCATTAACGCGCCGCCCCTAAAGATTACAACCAGAACCTTTATCGTGTTGTTGCTAATGGACACTCCTACACCATAGGTTCAAGTTCAAGACTTCAGTTCACTTCGTTCCTGTGGGGGTAAAAGTTAGTCAACTAAGGTAGTGGTTCAAACCGGAAGGTACCATTGCTGAAAGCATGATTTGTCTTGTTGCAGGATGTCTCTTTTTGGCACTTTTTGTTTCCTCCCGCTTCATTCTTTGAATTTGTGGGGGAATGTTAGGTGTAAGAAAGGATGGAGAGAAATTCAAAGAAGGAATGAGGTGTTTAAGATAGAGGTCTTGATAAGGTGGAATAGTCCCATATTGCTTTTGCATGAGTTTTCTGAGAGCTTTATAAGCAATTAGTGAACTCATACACTTGTTCCTGAGAACAAGGGAGTGGGATGACCACCACACACACGCGCGCGCGCGCGCCCGCCCGCCGTGCCGTGCCGTGCCGAGCCGAGCCGGGTCGGGTCGGGTCGGGTAATTGGCCCTTTAGGGCCATATCCAATCAAGACAAGTATCTTTTTACCCAAAGTTTCTTTGGATTCGGTAACGGGTAATGAGGATAACGGGTCACGACTCCTCGGATTCCGTGCCCGTTATGGAACTTCGGATTCCGTAACGGATCTCGATCTTTCGAAGTCCGTTAACGGATCACGTCCCCTCGGATTCCGTAACGGGCTCCTTCCACGTTTCATAACCGTTCGTGGGTTATAAAAGCGTGGTCAGGGGTGGGGTTACAGAGTGACTGAGACAGACGATTTCTGAAGAAGCATTCTGCGATTTCCCATCTCTCTCTCTTTTTCCTGTGAGTTATCCCGAAAGGGGTTGTTCTGCAACTGTGATTCGAAGAGGCTGTTTTCGAAGGACGATCCATCGGAGTGCACCGTTCGGTTCGTCGTGGCTATTGTATCCTGGGGGAAGGACGCCGGACCCTGATCTGCACAGTATGTGGGGGCGAATCTTCTCTAAGGGGAGTACTTTCGTACGCCTTAGCCTGCTGCATATTCTAAACATGTGCATGTTGTTTTCTTTATGTTCTATGCATGTGTTTGTTTATATGCTTACGTCTGGATTTTGGTCTGATGCGGAAAATGCCATGCTTGCTCCCTGTTACTGTTTCGGTCGTCTGTTAATCATGTTATTTACACTGTTGTATTTATTGATGTATTTCGTGTTTTATATCATGATGACGATTGTGAAACTGTGTGATCTGAAATATGATCCATCAGTATATACACGCTTATATACGTGTGTTTGTGTGTTGAGAGAGAGAGAGTTGACTAAACTTTTAATCTGGATATTTTTTTCAAGAATTTCAAGTGCATCCAAACAATGCACTCTTCTAGAATTTGAGAAACCCGAATTTTTAAAAAATATGAAAAGTAAAAAAACTAGACATTTTAATTTCAAGATTTACAACCAAACAGGCCCCAAATGTCTAAAACATAAAAAATTATATTGAGAAGAGATATGTAGATCTAATTTTTCGTTTTAGCTTGCCAAGTATAAGCTGGACTTACTAAAGAAAGCTTGGAAGCAAGGGCTTTGCATAGAAGTCTTGAGGGACCTGATTGGAATTGGGTCTAAACATGGATCTAACAGAAGAAAGAATGATCCAAATTATTGTCCAAATTCAACCAAATAGACATTTGATCTTATTTAAGAACGCATTCCAGAGAGAGAGAGAGAGAGAGAGAGAGAGAGAGATGAACTTTGCTGGCCCATCAGAAGGCTCCGGTGATCAGTATAGAGCTGAAGGCCCAGGGTTGAATCCCGCTAGTGCATGAGGGCTGCCATTGTCACGGTTAGGGCACATAAGGCCTTGTGGTTGTCTCCTCAATTCGAACCTGGGCCTTCAGCTTGACACGGGACCCGGCTTACCACATGGGATACCACCTCAGTGGTAAGTACAACTACAGTTGATCATGGTTAAATTACCTAAGTTAAATGGGTTGCCTGTTTGAGAATTATTTTCAAACCCAGTCACCTGTTTGTAAATTTACAAACATTAGTGGCTTCTTTTAATTAGTTCAAAGGTTAAGCGAGTATATGTAAATGTTTCATATATTTATTAGTAGTACAGCACAAAACTTTATTTGAAGGTAATTTCCTGTTACAGACCCACCTTTTGCTTGAAATCCCATGTCAGGTGCCACCTTTTGCAAATTTCCTGATATAGTCAGGAGGACCTTGAGTCAAACTCCCTCACACATAATGAGGAAAGATGTTTTAAAATATTCTTAAAATTCCTGTCTTACCCTCTTTCACTAAAAAGACACGATTGCCCTTATTACAGTTATCAACTTACATCCACCCAGAACTTACCAAAAACCAAATTAGGTGAGAGCTCTAATCTTACCCATACTTTCAATTTTGTATAACATATATCAGTATTTAGGGGTCAGATCCAGGTTAAACATATTTAACTAAAGCATTGAAAAATATTACACAAGGTAACTAGCTGAGGATAAAGAAGAAGGGTGCTTTTGGTATTTTAAAGTACTTAACTCTAGTTAGCTAAGTGAGGTTAAAGATACGTTAAAGTAGGTCCTTATTCGACCAATGTCAGAAAAGATAGTTCCATATCAAGAACTTTAGAAAAGGTGGTACCTGGCATGAAATTTTAGGTAAAAGGCGGGTCCGTATCAGGAAATTATCCTTTATCAAAACATAAAATGCGTTGGTCAAGACTCTCATGTGCCCTGAACACACACCGGACTACAAATAGCATGTCCTTGTGACAAAAAATATCATCATTTCCTTTGAGAGAACAGTTTTCTTTTGCTCGTTGTCAAACAACGTATGACCCCCCCCCCCCCCCCCCCAACTCAGGGTCATATCAATGCGTCAGGTTTGGCATGGATCAGGGTGATTATGGACCCTTGTAATTTGTTATGGAATCTAATCACTATTTTGAATTGTATAATGTGGATCAGGTAAGCATATGCAATGCATTTTAGTTTGTTTCATGAGGGATCCAATGGCACGTCATAAAGGAAGGAACCAAGTCATTGAGTTGGTCCCACAATGGTGAGATTGACTCTCTTTATTGACAGCAGCAGTTCATATAGCATGTACGACCGGTCCTGCTCACCCTGCCTTCCAAGCAAAGCAAGAGATTGAGAAAGTTAAACAGGAGCGGGCCGGTCACCACTGGTACTTGGTAGGGTCAGCTATGAATTGCCTCGGTCATGGCGCGCTGTCTAGCATCCCAAATCTGACTTTATGGATGTGCTCACATGGTTAAAAAAGTAGGAATCAACGTTTGATCGTATTTTTCAACATAAAAATATGTTGTTGTTTTTTTGTTTTTATTAAAAATGTGGTACACTACTCTTGATTTTATAACCTCCCAAAAAATCTGATTATATGCAGTGGAAAAATATGATCCAAAGATTGAATTCTAGTAAACCAAACCTGCTGATCACATATAGAGGGAGCCCCAAGGGGTTTAGTCCAGTGAATGGGGCCCTATGCCACTAGGTAGGTGGTTAGGGTTTCATTCCTATTGACTCAATATCAGATAAAATACAATCCAATGACATTGACATCCCTAACCTAAGAGTGACCTGACCCATTAAGTAGTTGAGCCCTGGTTGTTTCCTTGCGGCTTACAGTGTACAGTTGTGCTTAGAGTCTGTTTTGCTTTTGTTGAGTCTGATGTAAGCTGTCTGGTTCAAGTGAATCAATACCCCGAAGGGACAACCCGTATACTTGAACTGTAATAGCCTGCGGGCAAAATTGTAAATGAAGTAAATGTGTTGAGCTTTCTTTTGTTCACCCTCGTTATGATTGCTTCTTGTTATTGCAATTTCTCTTCCTCTATTCTCTCTTGCTCTCTTGCACTCTGATTACAAGCTTCCACGATCGGCACTTTAAGTAGAATCTTGAGTTGATTCAAATAAAAATCCAACCTCAATGCATTTTTTTACATGTGAATATCATGTTTTGTTCTATTTTTGGGGTTCCCTTGGCCTGTCCAAAGAAAAGAAAATTAAGAAACAGATCTAGTGATACATGTGTCTTGTGGAGAACAGATCTTATCAAAACGCTAGGTGACATTAGCAGCGTTTACAACTACTAACCCTGCCCTACTGAGCTACAGCAGAGAGGGGGGGGGGGGGGTGGATTAGTGGTTGTGCGTTTGATAGCTGCACTCTTGTGTACCAACTTGGGGGAGCAGGATCCAAACTTACGGGCCAGTCTTCTCCAAGCTGGGGTGAATGATGCAGGAGGAGAGTGACACACATTGGGATCCATATTGTTTATTAGTTCACTAGAAATCCATATATTTCAACTTACATATTTTCTCATTTTGGATCATTGTAATGGATATTGGACCCAAGCAATTGGTTTGTATCTCATTTTTGCAATTTCTATTATATTTTCTGTTTTCCTATATAAACTGGTAGTGGTTAGATTTTCTCAAGAATCCGGTTACAGCATAACCCTGGACGAGGACTATCAATGGTGGAATAATTCGCGTTGATTATTGACCGCATACACTCCTAGCGTGTATGACCAGCCATAATTAATGTGTACATCCAGATCAGCACACCTTGACTTTCAAACATGGCAGACAGACCAACCTCGGTCCATTCAGCTGGTAGGTGTAATGGCTGCCTGGCGTGCCATGCCATTTGTGATTTGCGTCCTTCTTCATTGGATCCTTTGCTCTGTAGAGGAAATGTCAAATAAAAATCACTAATGTGGGCCCAATCTCCTCTCAACATTTGTGAGGGTGTCAACAAGCACGGTTTACCCGGACCTGACCCAAACCAAACCCTATAGAGTCCGGGTATAGTGATAAATAAGAAGACCCGATTAAGACTCAGGTCCGGGCCCAAAGGTCTGATTAATACATGGACCCGAGTATAGTTTGTGAAATTTTATACCAGACCCAGACCCGACCCGATTTCGATTAAGACCAGCAATTTTTCAATGTAAAAATGATAAAAAAAATGGATTTACTGGGTATGGTCTAGGTTTGGTTCATGTAGTTATTATCGGGTCAGGGTATGGTTTTTCTTATAGTAAACTCGATTGGACCCAGGTCTGGACCGATACCATACCCAAAAATTTAGTCCAAGTCTGAACCAAACCCCACTGGTTCACACCCCCCTAAACATTTGGCCATCTAGGGGATACAATTTGCCTTGTATAGAAAACTGTTTAGGGCACTTTGGATGCCGTCCATCACTTAAATGAAGTGACACCCAAAGCCTCTTTAACATTATTTTTTGTGTTTAGAACAAGTTTCAGCCGCTTAATTAGTTTTAAACGATTTGATGTTTATTCAATAGGTGAATGATATAAAAAAACTGTTGTAGAACCCATTTTTGTTTTGTTTTTTTCTTTTTGGTGAATAAATCGGCAGATCGATTGTTTTTTATCACTCACCGATGAAAAAAAAACAAAAAGGCAAAAAGCTTCTGGCTTTTCCAAAAAAATTCGAGCCCCTTTTATCTTTACAGGTAAAATTACAATACTGCATGTGCTCTTCTCCGGTAATTCTGGTTATATCCTTGCCAAGTAAAATTACTTATTACCCTTGGTCTTTTATGGTATTACCGATCAAGTCCATGAAAGGTTATATTACTTATTTATCCTAGATCTTTTTTGGTAATTGTGGTCATGCCCCTGCACGTGTAAGTTATATTTGTGCCGTTGTTCTTTACTGTTAATACATGTTCTATCCTGTTTCAATTAAATTAATGTATTGCCCCTATTTTTTATATCTGTATCACTCAATTACAGAACATGTCTTAATTTTTTGATAATTCCTAGAAATAGGCTTGAACTCTGAAATATTATTCAAAACAAGCTTAATTAAGTTTCTGATTTTTGCATAAAACCCCCTGAATTTATTTTTAAGTCTTGTTTTTTTGGTAATATTTTTTTGTGCAATACTCTTCTCTGACTTTTCTGAAATTATAGAAAAATGCTCAAAAAGTGCAGATTTGCTTATTTTATTTGAAAAACAAACAATTAATTATCATACACATTTTTTTTATACTTGCATGAAATAACAAAGTAGTTCGTCATGAAATTGCTAATTATGAAAGTTATATTTCATGAGTTTTATGGCTAATGTTTTTTTATTCATCTACTTGTTGAATGTTGGATTTACTTTTATCATGTTTTGCCATATTAAAATATCTAAAATTTAAAAAATAACAAGTAGAATTTGTGCAACCTAATTAGCCAAAACTGACAAACTTAATGGCACCCGTTTTCGTATTTGCAAGAGAAAGATCCCTCTTGTTTTAACTTTAGAGAGCATCGAGAATGCCCTCACTACTCAAACAAGGGACCCTAGTGCTGAAGCTATTAAAGAGGTCAATTTAAATTATAAAAAGGATAACATGTTAGCCAAAACTATCATGCTCACCTATATGAATGATGGTCTTATTAAGGTGTTTAAAGATTACCTTAAGGCTAACTCAATGTTTGATGCCATTTTTAAGAAATATGACACTACTTCTAAAACACATATATAATTACTACAAAAACAATATAATTAATGTCAGATGCAAGAAAATAATAATGTCATTGATCATGTGAACAAAATGCTTGTTATGACAAAATACCTGGTGATAGTTGAGAATGTTATCCATGACCGTGAGAAGATATCTACTATTTTATAGTCTCCCATCTTTATGGAAGATGGTGTACACTGCCCTTAGACTAAATTCGAAAAATCTAACCTTGGAAGAACTTCTTGCTCAACTAAAAATTGAGCAGCAACATATACAACAAAATAGAAAGTAAATTACACTTCACAAAAAATGATATCAATCATAGTCATAGCCCTTCTAGATGTCCACATTTTAAGAAAAAAAAATTCAAAAGTACTGGCAAATTGGATAAGAGAAAATGTCCAACATTCTAAGCCGCAGGCAATCGCCTCCCAAGTCAAGTGCCTCAAGTATGAAAAACCTGAACACTCTAAGAAAGATTATTGAAGCCAGATAAACAACAACAATGGCAGGAACAACAAAAAAGGTCAGCAAAAAGAGAGGCGGGATATAATTTGTGTGATATCAAAATGCTCTTATGCAGACCAGGCTCTTTCTGGATGGTGGGTGGAATCTGGTGCGACACGTCATATAGCAATGAGTAAAGAAAGGATGTTGGTTGAGTATAAGCTTGGTGAACATCGGGTGTACATGGGCAACAATACCTAATCTGATGTTATGGGTGTCGGGACTTATCATATTGAAACTTCAAGAAACAATGTATTGTTGTCAAATGTTCAGTTTGTTCTGTTTCAGCCTTGGTTGTCAAAGGTTTTGAAGTTAGACTT
Source organism: Nuphar pumila (assembly GCF_984573655.1). NCBI lineage: Eukaryota > Viridiplantae > Streptophyta > Magnoliopsida > Nymphaeales > Nymphaeaceae > Nuphar > Nuphar pumila. The sequence goes on from NC_143262.1 coordinate 7,435,981, forward strand.
TTCTTAGGAAAGGTTACGATGGGGAAACATGGTCGAGTCATGTTTGATGGGGGTTTTAATAAACATCATGGATTGTTTAAAATTCATTGTTCTGATATGAATACTTTTTTTCCAATTTTTGTTTATGTTGATATTGTCTTTAATGAGGATGTAAATGTCTGGCATCAAAGACTTTGACACATTAACTTAAAGAAGATAAAGAAACTTGTTGAATTAAAACTAATACCTGACTTTAATGAATCTTCATTTCAAAGATGTGAACCTTGTATTTATGGAAAATTGATAATAAAGCATTTCCCACATAATGTAATTAGAGCATCTGAATTATTGAAAATCAAACACAATAACATTTGTGGTCCCTTCAGGACTCAAATTCATAAATGCAATATTTTATATCTTTTATTAGTGATTTTTTTAGATACGGTTATGTATATCTTATAACTCATAAGTATAAAGCATTAAAAAAAATTAAAGAATATCGTTAAGAGGTCAAAAACTAACCTTGTAGGAAAAATAAAGTTTTATGGTCTGATGGAGGAGGAGAATATACCTCAAATGAATTTTTTGAATATTGCAAGGCAAATAGGATCAAACTGCAAACTATAACTTTTTAGCACATCTCAATAAAATGGTGTGGCTGAAAGATTTAATAGAACTCTTCTTGATATAGTTAGTTGTATGTTATCTAATGCTTTATTACCCAAAATATTTTGAGAAGAAGCAATACATACAGAAACACATGTTTTAAATAAGGTTTCTTATAAAGCTATTGTCTATACACCTTATGAATCATGGACATGAAGAAAACATAATCTAAGTCACCTTTGGAGATGAGGTTCAGTAGCTCATATAAAGGTTATAGAGCGGTCTAGAGATAAACTTGATACCAAATCTATAAGGTGTATCTTTATTGGGTATCCCAAATAATCCAAAGGCTATAAATTTTATCACCTAGATAAGGGTTTAATTGAAAGAAAATATGTTATCTTCTTGAAAGATCAAAACATGAAAGAAATCATTCTTAAAATAAACATAGATGATCCTCTTGATGTGTATTATGATTATGATGATACATTTAAGCAATGACGAACCCCATGCAAACTCCCCATCTTCTTCTAATCAGTCTTAAGTTGGGTAAAAAATGTTTAAAGCTCATCTATCTTACGTAGATGACTATTATGTCTACATGTCGGAGGAACTGTGTTATACTTTAGATATGGATGACATAAAAGATAACTTATCATATGAAGAGGCAATAAACTCACGAGAGTCAACACATTGAGTAAAAGTCATGGACGAGGAAATTAAGTTCATTGAGAAAAATCAGGTTTGAAAATTGATTGATTTACCTTAGAAAAGGAAAACCATTGGGCGTAAATGGATTTTAAAAAAGAAATTCAAGTCGATAGTAGTATTAATAATTTTAAAGCAAGATTAGTTGCTAAGGGCTTTTCTCAGAAAGATGGATTAGATTATGTTGACATATATTCTTCAGTTGTAAAATTTGTCTCTATTAGAATAATACTCTCTACTATAGCCCATTTCGATCTAGATTTGCAACAAATGGATGTTAAAACCGTCTTTCTTAATGGTGAGCTTAAAGAAACTATATACATGAATCAACCTGAAGGCTATATAATAAAAGACAAAGTTGGAGTAAATTTGTAATTCTCTCACTATATGTGGATAACATTCTTTTGACTAGAAATGACAACGATATGATTATCAAAACTAAGTCATGGTTAAATTCTCAGTTTGAAATGAAAGACATGGGAGAAGCATCCTATGTTCTTGAAATTAAAATCACTCAAGATAGAAACTCAAAGCTTTTGAGCTTGAGTCAAGAAAGGTATACAATTCATATACTCAAGAATTTCAAAATAAGTGATTGCAAGCCTGCTAGAGCACATGTGGTAAAATTTGTCAAATTGAGTAAGAATGATAGTCCTGGTGATGGACAAGAAATGCTAAATGTCCCTTATGCACAAGTTGTTGGAAGCTTGATGTATGTTATGTTTTGCACAAGGCCTGATATCAGCTTTGTTGTTGGCCTCGTTAGTCGCTACCAAAATAATCTTGCTTGGCCTCACTGGAAAGCAGTAAAAAGAATATTTCAATATTTAAAAGGGACTATAAACTTGAAATTGTGTTTTCAATCTAATTTTTTATAATTAACTGGGTATTCTGATGCTGACTTTGCAGGCAACAGAGATGATAGTAAATCTACTTCTCGATATGTTTTTTTCTTCGAAGGATTTATAGTTTTATGGTCATATAGGAATCAGGGCTGCATAGCTCAACATACTCAGAAAGCTGAATATATTGCATGCAATGCAGCTGCTACATTTGTCGTTTGGATAATCTGCTTCATTAATGATTTGAAGCAAGACATAACCAATGGGCCAATCTAAATTTATTGTGATAATCAGACTGTCATCTCTCTTATGAAGAGTGAAGCAGATAATTCTAAAAGTAAACATATAATGGTAAAGTACTATTATATTCATGATATTATTGAATGAAATGAAATTAAAATCCGCTACTTACTTACATTTGATATGATTGTTGATCCTTTAATAAAGGGCATATCAGAAAAAATGTTCTCGAAACATGTATCTTGTATGGGATTAAGATTTGTCTAATAAAGGCATATATCTGAATAAGAAACTAAAGAATATAACTCATTTCAGGAATGTTGATCAACTGAAAGACTCCGATAATGGGAGGTAAAATCCTGCATCGTGATTAGTTTCACATGACCAAGTGGGAGATGTTGGTTATACGTCCCCACTCTCTCTCCAATCCGTGAAACTTCCCAGAATAGGGTCAAGCTCGCACAAAAACTGTGACCAATTTTCTTTCTTTTGAAAGAAAATCAGCAAGTCCCACATACGCTGGATAATGGCTACCAAGGAGGGTGAAACCACTAGCGCCTATTTCTCCCTTATTTAAGGAAGAGGGCTTTCTTAGGATAAGTGACTAACATGTGGAAGCATATCCCCTCCTAAAGAAGGTCGGTTAAGACCTCCCTCACATAGTTTATCTTACCAGCATCATGCGCACACAAAGGATCTTGATCCTTCATATAAGCACTGGATTTTCAGTTTGCTCTGTGAAATCTTAAGCAGCAAGGTGGGTCCAATCTACTCCTTTAAGCTGCAAGAGAGGCCTTGATCGACAATGTAATGCCCCGAAATTTTAACCCAGATTTATGTAGATTTTTTTTTAGCTTTATAACAGCGGAAAGAATAACCAATATAGGATTAAGCATTTTGGAACATTACATTTGAGAGGAAACTCAACACAGGTATTTCATTTCATTATGATATGAACATTTAAATTACCATAAACCCAAGGAATCACTGGAACAGTAAATCAACAATCTCGATCCAATGCCTTATCCCGCAACCGCTCATAAGTCTACTCGTTTACCTGAAAATGGTAAAAATTATAGGAATTAGACTATCATGTCTAAGTAGGAAAACTGTAACTCTTAATGCAGGTATGTCATGAACCTAGCATGTGATGTGGGTGTCAAAGGTGAATCTCAACATATGTCTAAACAAGTAAGCAGTTTATGCAAACGAAGCCAATATTCATATACACGAGTATGTAAACAGTTATAATAATAACAGAGTGTAACATTAATCAGTAAGTGAGATGTGTATTGCAACAATCATAGCATGTTAAAGAACATAAGCATATCTCCAATATTTCCACTCACTGTGATACCTAACTGCACTAAATTGTGTTTAAATTATCTTATCCCGCAGGTACACACGGGCACAGGTGACCATCTCAGAAGAGAACGTTCGGGGGTATATTATTCAAGAGTATTTTATTAACCCGAACATTCTAACTGAGACTGAATCCGCAAGGGAGCGACTAATAGCCGAGAGAATCTCTCAAGGGCTCAACTCAAGACAGGATGCATCCCTAACTTCTGCAGAAGACATGAAACTACTACCTAAGACATATAGGTAGTCCTGGTCCCTAACTCCAAGGACGGGGACCCACGAGTCGCTTCACGCTCGTAACACAACACAAGTCCTCAAAGTTTTGTACCACCTACCCTCTCCAAGGTAAGCCTCAGAAACTTGTTTCATTGTTTCGTTATTGTTCCGAAGTTCAGGGCATTTCCCCACTTCCTCTTACTATCTTAGCAGTTGATCACAACCTTAGTCATTTTACCAAGGTTTATAAAACAGTCTCAATCATTTGTAATACTGATTTCCTAAACCCACTTAAAATGTTTTGGTGCCTTTAAACCAGTCAAGCACACAACATTTACAAATAAGTTTTCATCATTTGATTACCATAGCACACCAGCTAATAACCCAAGTATCTGCATCTGGTAATCCATTCATATTGCCCATTAGGCAAAACATATATGCATAGGTCACTAAGTGCACCATCATATATTTGTAACCAATATAACAACCTCATTCCTCAAACACAAATAACAAGCTGCATACAAGCAATTCAAATTATACATTTTCTGACAAAAAGCAATTTAAGCATGTAGTATTTCATGTAAATCAGTTCCAGCACTAGAGAAACCTGGAAGAACGTAATTAAAAAGAAACCCTGTATAACCCAAACAGCAACTGGGTGCAGCAATAATCTTTTGTCATATACATTTCAAGTTGACATGATTTCATGATTCTACCCTCAGAGACACTATGGAAGGGAAACTCTCAGTGTAGGATATACCTTTAATAAATGTGTGTACAACCCATATATCTAACAATCGATGTGGTGATGCAACAATGGAAAATCCAAAGTGTAAACTAATGCCATTTCGTCAGAACAAGAGAATGTAATTATTTCATTTTATCTGCATAAACAAGTGTATCTGAATGTACTATTATACCATCATTTACACTCATTAAAACAAACGACTGGCATCTCAGACCTTAATCATTTGAATGATTACCATAAATTCTTAAAGTATACATGCTTCTCGGATATACCAATATGTAAGACTTTGAATGAACACATAGAATCGGATAAACAAAATTGAATCGCAATTAAGTCTGATAACATGTGATTAACCTATAGGTGTTCAGACTTAATGTTGATTAATAATGGCACATGAATGAATAGAAAATAGGTGACTTGATCATATAGATTCAGATTGTGTTAGTTACTTACAGCACAGGAATAGCTAAATGGATAGAAATCAAGTCTGTTAACAGGTACTAAAACATAAGGATTCAAGCTTATTGTCAGTTAGTAACAACACGGGAAAATGAGTAGAATTCAAAGCTGCTAATAGTTAACTAAAATCCAATGATTCAAATTAACATAACCGGGGTTATATAAACATTGCTCTGCAATAATACATGAAATAGACTCACAAGATCGGCTAACAGCAATTCACAAATCATGTTGTGTTCTGCTAACCTGCTACTAAAAGGGTTACGATTAATTTATGAATCCCTTTACGTCTAACAATGTATGCAATAAGAATAGTGACTGACAAAATTAGATAATTCTATATTGTATTACTTTGTACAACCAAGAATCGATCTCCCCTCCTTGAAAATCTGGGTTTATCGGCTCCCAGTAAGAAACCCCCAAATCTGGGGTTATCCAATCCAAGAAACCGGAAACCCTGCGACTGGGCCTTCACATGCTTCAGCCAAGAAATCCCAATCAACAAGATTTTGGGTTTTCCAGATTAACGTTAGGTAAGTGAAACCCCAAATTATTTCAATTTGGGTTCACTGGGTTAGGGTTAGACCAGGACCCCCCCCCCCCCTCAAATGGGTCGTCATCCCTACCGGAAACCCCAACTCACAACGTCTATTTTTTCGGTAACCAAGATTCCCATCGAAACCCTTGGAATGTAAGAAAAATCAGGGTATTGCTCTCCCCTTGACCGATCCCAAACACTACCGGATTCAGTCCACACCCATCCAGAAGAAGTAAACAACATCCTACATGTTTTTCGGCGAAAGAAGAAGGAGATGGTTGGCACTGGTTGTGCGAGAAATGCCCAGCCGAACTCCGAGGGTGTTGCCTTGACGACCAAGATCGGGAGCAGGGAGGTTGCCGGTGTTGCAAGAAAAAGGATTGTCGACGTCGATGGCTTGCCGCAGATGGTCGTAGAGCCTCCCGACGTCGGTGACCTTGTGTGCCTACACGAAGCCCACGAGAAGGGAATGACTACGCGAGAGAGAGAGGAGGAAGAGAGATGAGAGGTGAGACCTACTTTCCCCCTTTTAACGAGAGGAGACCGGCGGTTACACCCCCTCTTGAATTTCTTGTTTTGCAAGAATCGTGCCCTGAATCCTGTTATTAATCATAATACAGTCGGGTCCGGGTCCGAACTGTGACCCGAAATGCCTTGATCGACAATCAGTGGAGCAGGTGGGGTATTGACAATCCTTCACTAAGTGCGAACTTGAATGCACAGCAAGTTGCCGTTTTTATTTCAAACTATTTGATAACATAGCACAAATACAAAAAAGAAGTGTCAACTAAGCACTCAAATGACACTAGAATTTGCAGCTAAATCATCCCTTATCTTCTTTAACCTTGCCACTACGTTTGGCATATCCATCCTATCTTCTGGAGATTCAGCCGAGCAAAGAAGTCCAACCTCAGCAATCAACACAAGAGCCTTTAGACTAGCACTCTGATGCCAATCTTGGCACAACTCACTAATGTGAAGCTCTCTCAAGAGATCAACATCTACAACACTGGTTATTGCATCAGGAAATGCCTCATCCATTCACTTCCTTAGGCTTAAACCCTCGATAAACATTGGATGAGTAGGCCTTTTCCTAGTGATTGTCTCTAACAGCATTACACCATAACTGTAAGCATCTGTTTTCATCGATATCTTCCCAGCCAAACCATACTCTGCATCAAAATAAAAGCGCACAATTGATCAATCAAAGGAATATAAAGGTTTTACATGAAGTTTCATCAATTCAACAAAAACAAGCTAATGGGTATGCATTGTGTATTCAACTATATCTCAAGCAACTACGCAATAAGATGATATGGCTGAGGGGTGCATTTGAATGCCCTAGATCTCATTACTCGAGGTCAGATTTGTGCGGCATCAGTGCCACAGCTCCTAGCCATGCAACCTGAGATCCCCAAACCCTTAAACATGCAGCTTTTGGATCTCAAAGAGAGACAATCAAATGCAACCTAAGTTAACGCTATTGAGCAAGCATACCATACCTGGTGCAATATAACCGATGGTGCCTAAAGTTCCAGTGCGAGTTGATGTCTTATCTTCTGCCAACAACTTGGCAATACCAAAGTCACCAACATGTGCAGTCATGTCATCATCTAAAAGCACATTGCTTGGTTTCAGGTCACAGTGAATGATGGGCTCCCCATAGCCATGATGGAGGTATTCCACAGCACAAGCAACATCTATCAGCATGTCAAGCCTCTGATGGAGACTCAAGTAACTGCTGTGAGAGTGAAGCCACTGATCCAGGCTCCCATTAGGCATAAATGGAAGAACCAATGCCCTAAAATCAAGGTTGGAGCAAGTAGTGATGACTTTGAGAAGATTTATGTGCCTAACTCTGCGTATTATTTTACACTCTGCATCAAACGCATTGGCTGCTCTGTGAGACAACAAATTAATGACCTTTACAGCCACAGATTTTCCATCAAAAAGTATTCCTTTGTAGACAGAACTAAAACTACCTGCTCCAGCCAAGTTGGCTGCACTAAAGTTGGGTAATCATTTTGTGCCTTCCACCTACTGTTTGATCAACTGAAGCAGGTTTTGTCCTCCTTTTCCGGCACATGACAACTGTAAGCAAGCCAATAAGGATGCCTAATAAAAGAATGGTGACAATTGAAATAATCGCTTTGTGAGAACCCAGCCTTCTATGTAATGGGCTCTTAGCATGGGCTGAGCAATCTGGCACAAGGAAGCGAGTTGGCCCATAAAGTGCAGCATTCCCTATAAAGGACTCTGCTGTCAGGTTTGCGAATATGCCATCGTTAGGTATCTCTCCTTCCAGCTTATTGAACGACAAATTCAAATAGTTGAGATGTGAAAGTCCCTGCAATGTTGTAGGAATGGTTCCAACAAAAGCATTAGAGGAAAGATCAAGGGTTTCTATGCTCAACAATTTACCTAATGATCCTGGAATATGGCCCTGTAACGAATTCAAGGACAAGTCTAGTGTCATGAGAATCAAAAGGTCTCCGAAAACGTCAGGGAGGCTCCTTGATATCTCATTTACAGAGAGGCCTAGAAAATATAGCTGCTTCAGCTGTCCTATTTCTGCCGGAAGGGATCCGGTGAGATTGCAGTTGGACATGCCCATATTCAATAAAGCCTTAATCCCCCAAAAGCTATACGGTATTTCAGATGATATATTATTGAAGGAAAGAGAAATGTTTTGTAGGCTAGTCATGTTTCCTATGGAGTGGTCTATTGGACCGGATATCCTATTTACGGCAAGGAGAAAAACTCCACAGCGATTTCAAAGAGAAGAGCTCGGTGGGAATTGGACCAACTAGCCTATTACCAGTAAGGGTTAAAACCTGCAACTTTGTCAATCCTTTCACTGTTGCTGGAATGGCTCCACTCTAAGGAATTCGCGTCCAGATTCAGTCTGAGCAAGCTGGTCAAGTTACCAATCTCTCGTGGAATGCTTCCATGGATACAGCAATTCTGGGCGAAAAGGAATTGCAGGTTAGTGGAGAGTTTCCCAATTGAGGTAGGCAACATTCCGTTCAGATTGTTATCCGATAAGAACAAGGAGACTACAGTTTGCCAGTGATGTAATGAACCTAAGCTCGCTGGCATTTGGTGAATTAACTAAATTATTTTTCTCTAGATTGAGTCTTTGAAGCGAAGCCATATTGCTTATTTCCAGCTGTATTGATCCAGAAAACCTATTCTGGGATAGCTCAAGAAGCACCAATTAAGTTTGAAGCATTAGGGAGAGTGACATTATATATATACTTATTTTGAAGTATAAAACATGCATAGGAGTAGAAATTTACACAAGAAAATGAATCTATATATTTTTTTCTATGATTAGAATCAATCATTCTCATCTTGGAGATTCAATCGTCCTCTATATGTCATCTATATCTGATTAACCTGCATAGCTGAGGACAATCCAGCATGATCCCACATGTTGGCTCGTTACCTATGTATTCTTAGAAAAAGATCCCCACCTCGTGTGTTGGTCTAATCGACAAAGATCGGATGTGGTTTTGGTTGAACCTTGGACGTGTGCACTGAGCTCAGTCAAAGAAAATATCCACCTAATGGTACGAGTGAAAGAGAGAAGAGGAGAGGTATTGAGATAGGAAGAGATGCCACAAAAAGAGAGAAATGAAAGAAGTGAGAGACATTAAATGTGAAAAGGGAGAGGGAGAGATGGGGTCTCTTATTCTTCCCATAAGTCATTAAATTGACTTTTTAATGCCTCTTTTATTATTTTATTGATTACTTTTGTTTTATTTTAATTTTTATTTATTCTTTTAACTCTTTTAGAGAAGAGAGAGGGTCGACCCACTCTTTCCTCTTTCTCTCATCATTATTCTTAAAAAATGTGGGTCTTTATTAATTTTTGTCTTTTTTCTTTGTTTATTATTTTATCATTTAGCTTAGTTTATCAATTACATAGCTTAAATTAATTTTTGAAAAAAAATCATTAAGTTAGTTTGTTATATCTTAAGTGATATATATTAAATAAATATATTATCTAACACTAAATCTTAAAATATTTAATTAAAACAAAAATTAATATTTCTTATTGAATCCTGGATCCATATTGGATCAAACTCATACCTTATCCAAATCCCAATCAAATTTTGAATCTTCTTAAGATCCAGATCCAAATATCAAACCCAATTATTTTTTTTAATGGATTTTGGATTCTTTCACGATCCATATTGATTCACTTAACTTAGATAATGGAGTTCAGATCTTTTTGAGATACAGATCCAAAAGTCCAAATTCAAATGGATTTCAAATTACAAACTTGAATTTCAAGTTTAAAATTTTTGAAACCTTTAATTTTGCTTGAATTGATATTTCAAATTCCTATTCAATTATGAATAGTTGATAATTCAGAAATTACAATAAAAACTTCTTTTGATTTGTTAGATAATTCATGAAAAATTCACTAGTTTAATATAAATCCTTTAATAAATATGAAAGATATTAAGTATTTAAGAAAAAAAAGGTGCAACCCATTTAATTAATAATAATTTTTTTATGTACAATGAAAAAACAATTAGGGCCTCATTTGGAGGCTTTCGCTAGCTTAAGGCCTCAACTTCTCGGCAGGCTAATTAACCGAGTCAGCCTGGTCAACGGTCTGTCTCATTTACTAATGGACCCGGTTCTGGCCCAGTTCTTAACATGCTCAGTTTGAAGAGAAGTCCATGGCATGCAGGCCAATGTGAAGTGGGCTGAGTCTGGCCTGGCCTGGCCCAATCTTAAAATGCATAAATGCTTGACTGAAATTATGGTTACGAGAGAATAGCAAGTTCCCATGTAACGAATTCTTAATTAGTGCAACTAATTAGGTAAATAATAATAATTAATAAATAGCAAGTTTTCATGCAACTAATTAGCTAAATAATAATAGTTATCCAACCTAGTGTGTAATAGTTAACTTTTACAAATTTTATATTATTAAATTCCCCAACATCCTTGGGTCACCCAATTCTTTGATTAGGATGGAAATATTGCAGTCTGAATAAATTCCTAATCCGAATCTAAATACATGTAAATGTGGGATGTAAAGGTACCCGGATCCAGATTTGGTTTTAGTTGATGCTCATCTGACTCTGAATCCAACTCCTGATCCGATTATGATAGATCCTATTAGGTTGGGCTCAGTGATGCCTAAATCCAAGCTGTTTATATCCCTAGTTAACTGGGAAACAAAGTGTTGATTCAAATTGATCGAATTCAGACTGAATATGTTTCTATGAGTTTAAATCCAAAATTTAAGTAGTCGGTCCATGTCCGAATGTGTATGTGAATGAGATCCAATGAAGTAGCGTTCATCCATATATGTTAGATGGTAATTTCATGTCCCCTGAAGAAGAAAGTTAGGGAACAATTTTTATTGGTACCTTTCTAATTACGTCACCGGACTTTACTGGATTTGGATTGGGATTTAGATTGTCCCTTTCCATCATGTCTACCTTTCACTGTCAGATCAAATCGGGTCCATTTGAACTCATTCCGTGTTTTCAACATTTCTTAACAGATCCAGCATTATTATCTTAAAGTTGTATCCAGAATCAACTCCACACATTGGGTCTAGTTCGAACGAGAATTTGAACCCAGTATTCGGATCTACCGTGATCCAGCTGGTAACCAAACCCTTCGAGCCCCTCCTCCTCCTCGTATGTCAGTTCCGGGATATGGTTCCATACTTGGATTAATGTAGTATCTAGGGCTGTCAATGGGTTGGGTTTGTATCGGGTACCTGACCCAACTCAAATTCGAATTCTCGTGTTTGAGCGTAAAATTACTGAACCGAACAATATCCGGGTCAATCCGAAACTGACCTGAGCAATATGAGGGCTAGGTTTGGGATATGATTTTTTCCGGGTACCCGACTTGACCCGGATTTTTTGCAGGATACCCGGCCCGAGCCGACTGTTTTATATGTATTTTCTGTAGAAGTAAATTTTTAAAATTATGCGGATCCAGGTTTGGGATTTCATTTTCGTGACCTGGAAATTTGTTATGTGGGCGGGTTCGGGTATACCCTGATGGGTCGGTACCCGACCCGTAGACAGCCCACTATCCGTTTGAATTCGGGCTTCACCCGTTTCATGGAATCCGAAATTGGAAACAAACCCGTCTTCCCTTCTCTCTCTCTCTCTCTGGCCCAACCGTCCTAACCCTCGCCCTGTGAACCCACCTTAGCCCTCTCCGATATCTGAGACTCCCTCTCCCTCTCTGTCCCTCCCCAAGCCCTCTTCTTCACTCTCTTGAATCCACTTTGGATGGCTGCACCCTGAAAAACCCTCAGATCGTTGCTGCCCATCTGGGCCACTCGGCGACCAACCTTCAAATTTGTGGGCAAAACCGCAAGAGGTGAGGCCACTGCTCGTTTTCCCTCTTCCCTTTCAATGTGTTTCTGATGGATTACCTAGTTTTCCTGTTTCTGCTACCCATCTGCTTCTTGAAATTTCTGATGGTCTATTTGTCTATAACTTTTTTCATTTCTTGCCTTAATATAATGTTGGTATTGGCTAAATCACATTGCAAAAGGGAAAATGTTAGAGAACTGCCAAAATAGCCTAAATGATTTTTTTGCTTCTCTTGTTGGAAAATTAGGTCTAATTTGAATTGTTAGAATGTGTTTGGATGCACCCTTTTGTCTACACAAAATGGGGTATGTCCTTATATTGGCGTTTGGTGGAAAGACCAATGTCTCAATTTATCTCGCGTTCAAAGGCCTTTTTAGGGTGTGACCAGTAACCAGAATGAAAAACGACCGAATCGTGTTGTTATGGAACATGGGCTTCCGGTAGAGCCCTAGGTGGATAATGTTTCTATAATGAAAAGCATCAATCAGGAAGGTCCTATACGAATCACCGGCTTGAATTGAAGACAATCGGTGTTTCTTTCTTTTTTAAACCTTTTTCGCCGATAGGGATCCCCTTATGCTTGATCATGAGTTCTTTTTTACTGTTTGGTGTCAGAGGAGGTATTTTTTTGTGAGACTACGATATTGAGAATGTGTTAATTCGTTTTCGTTCAAGGACTTCGAGTGCACCAACGCATTTGATAGCTAAAGTTATTTACATTGACTGTTTTTATGCACTGCTAATGCAAGGGTGTAACAGAAGTTGACGTGTGTGACAATTTTAAAATGTAGAAAACATTGTTTGAGCTAGTATCCAAGCTTTTTTAACCTTCATCCTGGTTGCATTAACATTCAGGCAAATTCATATCTGGAACAGTCGTGGGGAAGAACCAATAGGTTTTAAATTATTGCCACACTCAGCTATCTATCATGATCTATGTCTATTTTCATTATTTTATTTGTCTCTTGATGTCTTGGAAATTGTACTTGAAGCGACAGTTTCAAATGCAAGTAACATTGTTTTGGTTTGTTGCATCTTACGCTTCCATTCAGCTGGGGACTCTTGCACTAATGGAATGGACGAAGTCGAGGTGAAAACAGAAACTTGGGTCTATTGCACCCCACTGGGAGGATGCGTGGAATATCTTCAGGGATATAACCTGTAGGATGGGACAATCAATTAATTTTGCTAGTTAAAACATTAAACTTTTATATTTATAAAAGTCATGTTCTACAGATTGATGCTAGCTCGTCATATTTGCAATTTCATATAATGTTGGATACTTGTTTTATCAGGTGACTCCATCACACAAATATCATTTTTTCTTTTAATTATCACATTTAGAGGATCTTTTTGAAAAAAGTGGGAAAACTTCAAAATATTGTGATAAACTGAAAAAACTCTGAAATAAAAAGAAAATGTTTTGATTGCAGCACTTTCTCCAAGTATTTTAATGCAGGTTGAGTATAAAGGGATGTGGTATGTTATTATAACATTTAAGCAGGTTGATGCAATCATGATACAGGTCGCTATGGACACTAATTCCCCCAAAGATAAGGATGAAGCTACAAAGTCCAAGTCTTCCAAGGGGCATTTCCGTTGGCAAGATCATGCCAATGCCGATGCACTCCTTATGGAGCTCTGTCTTGAGGCAGTCCGACAAGGTAAAAAGCCCAATAAGGCCTTCAAAATTTCAACGATTCGGCAAATGGCTGATGAGGTTAACAAGAGACTAGGATATGAGGTCACAGATGATAACGTCCGATCACGACTGAAAACTTGGAAGAGAACTTACCTCCAAGTAAAAGAGTTATGCAGAGTCAATGGATTTCGCTATGATCCCATCATGCATCAAGTGATTGCACCATCCGAAGTATGGGAGGAGTATTTAAAGGTACAGCCATATGACACCCTAAACCAGCTTTGATTAACCATTGTATTCTGCACATGGTGTTTGTTAAGTTGTTTTATTTCATAGGCAAAGCCTGAAATGAAACATCTGCGGGGGAAGACTATTGAAAACTTAACACAGCTTGGCATCATCATTGGGAGTAACCAAGGAGAGGGTCGATCTGCAGTGTCTCATGCTGATATCAAGATCTCCAAATCCACTAGTCCAGTTTTTCCAGTTTCTCATGAGCGTGTCCCAGTTCCTCAGGAGGATGTGGAGGACAATATGGGCTTTGGTGATGCCCGACCTCCCTCTATTCCTGAAGCAGAAGGTGCATCTCATTCAACCAAGAGTCGACCTAGGCCAAATCTTTGTGCTGAAAGGTGGAGTAAAAAATGCAGAGCTGCAGATATTCTTAGAGAAGCCCTGGCTCCTTTGTCTGCTGCAATTCAAAGCCTGTCAGAGAGTATTTTCCAAGACCAAGAACTTCTTATACAACAAAATGTAGCTCAAGAGTTGGAAGCGCTTGGCCTTAGTGCCAAAGAGTACCTCTCAGCAATCACGATCCTTTCTCAGCAAAAAAGTATGGCTAATTGTTTCTTATGTTTGAAGCCAGAGATGAGAAAGGACTGGATTCTAAAAATATTGGGGACAGACCAAGGGAGCTCTTGAGCAGTTTCTTAAACTTGGGATGTTGGTTCTCCTTCACTTAATGTGAATCTCTTTTCATGTAATAGATGATAATGAGAGAGGATAGTGGATAGAGTAAACTTTTTTGCATATTGTGGATGGTTACAGTCATCTAGAATTCGTAGTTATGCATGGTATAAATCAGTCTCTTTTTTCCATGTTATTCCTGGTTATTGCTATAGATTCTGTCTATTGGACTTGGATATGCTTCTCCTTGATAGAAAGAACTTTTTCCTGTATTTTATGTGCATATTTTGGATTTTTGGTTGATCTGTCATTTGTGATGGAATTTTCTATATTTAGAGAGCTTTTTTTTCGGGTTTTACGCATAGAGAAGAATACTAGATGCTCCGTTTATCTGAATTTGAAAATCTGTATTACATACTGTGAACATGTTGAACTTAGGCTCCGGTTCTTATATGTGAGATTGGTGGGCCGTGTCAAACTAAAAGGCCCAAAGAATAAATAAGAATTGCAGTTTCATTGAGACTTCCTGTATCAGATTTTTGTCTTAGTCTCAAATTTGCTAGAGACCGGGAGGTTAGTCTCCATGAGTATTACGATTTCATGCAGGTGGTGCTTTCATTCTTTGCCTTTGCCTTTTCCTTCTCTTTCCTTTAATCTTCTTAATTCAGACAGTGTCTCAAAGCTAGAGCCGTAGGTACTGATAAGCAAGAAACTGGCAGACAAACTACTGATGTTTTTCCATGAAGGTTAAGAGGTGGGTGCATTGATTGGTAGTTTCACCACAAAATGTTTGTTTTTCTCTCATTGATTCCTGCCTATGTAAATTAATTATGTTATACTTCTTTTTCAATTTGTATTATAGTTTGCTTTCCATCTTGTTTTGTGTCCATTGTTAAAGATGATAATGAACCTGCGATGTTCCAGGGCCCTGAGTTGGCATTGCAATGTTTTGCTGCTCGAGTCTGGATGTCATCTGTTACTGGGCCAACTGGTTCGAGTGGATAGATCCTTAGATCCTTGACAAATGAAGGGAGTGGTAGGGATGGTTTTGGCCTTCTAATCATATTTCCTGCCTTGTCTGCCAACAGACTTTCAATATGAGGTGTTTGATTGTGTGGACGATGGTGTCTGCCGTCCTGCCTAATGCATGGGGCCCAAATGCACGCCTATGCAATCACACAATGCACGGACAAGCAGGACACCTTTGAGAAAGCATCCCTCTGGGATGCCTTTTTCGTGTCCAGGGGAGTTGGAACAGAGGAGGACAGGACACCCTAAACACTAAAAAATAGTGTCATTAGGTATCCTTGTCCAGAGCTGTCCGCAGACAGGACAGGACATGGTGTCCTTATCCATGACTGTTTGTAAATTAAATGCCTAAGTTAACGTTGATGTTAAGTCAATCTTCACCAGAAGGGCTAGGGATGGCAGTGGACCAGGGGGAAACAGGGCCCCGCCCCACCTCACCCTGTTTGGACAGGGAATGGAGGTTAAAATCAAAACCCGTGTGGGGATGGACTTGCACTTTCGCCCCGCCCTGTCTCCATCCCGAGCGCCCGCGAGCCACAACGAGCCGATGAACACAAGCACATTGAGCCCAAAACAAGCCGATCTCCATGAGTCTAAACAAACACATCTACGAGCCCAGACAATCTTGAATATGAGCCAAAACGACCCGGACGATACGAGCTTACAAGCCCAATTTTACGAGCTCACGAGCCGGATAACACAAGCTTACGAGCCAAAATGAGCTTGCAAACCTAGATGAGTTTGAGAGCTTTAGACGAGCTGGACGGCTTGTTGATGGCTCATCTATTTGATGAGCCTGACGGATGTCAATGGGTCGGGCTTGACTTGGACCCACCGGTACCAAACCTTATCGGGTCAGCACGTCTGATTAGAATTTGGGTCAGAATAATATATGGAGCTGCATATGATTTGTAAAATTTCATACCATGAGCAGCAGCCCGATCCAAATTCCAACTAAGATACATAATTTTTCAATATAAAAAATATTGAAAAAATATTAGTTTACCAGGTATGGTTCGGATCTGGTTCATGTAATCATTATAGACTCCAGATATGGTTTCTCTTATGGTAGGTCCAGTTGGTTCCAGGTCTGGACCCCATTCTAGCACCGGAGTCCAAACCAAACCCGACCCTATGACGCCCCTAGATGAGCCTATACAATCGGGTATAGTTTTGGCTTACCAATTCTGACTAAACAGAGTCGGTTTTGGTCGGATGTGGGATAAAATCTGATCCATTAACATCCCTAACTGGAAGGGTCATACTCAAGGTTCGGTTCTGGTTCGGATTAGTGCTCGGATCCGTTAAAGAACCCAAACCCGAGCGACGTAGATCCGTCGTCATCTTGACTCATTTTGGAGCTCTCTCTCTCTCTCTCTCTCAGCTCTCTGAAGGTCTCTGGTACGTTCAGTGGCGAAACAGAGGACCAGAAAACCCTAATTCCATCTCAGAGAAGAAGAGGATGAAGAGAAGGGAGCGCTTTCGTCCTTAGAACGATGGCCGTCGTTGTTTGTTTCCCTCTCCTCGTTTCCACATTCCTTCTCCTCTCCTCTTACTTCCTTCCGGGAGCGAGTGGTGCGGTGAAGGAAGAGGAGTTCACGGAGGAGTTGCTGCTCCGGCCCCTCAGGGATCGGAAGGTTCTGGCCCATTTCCACTTCACCAGCAGAGTCCCTCCCACCGACGACTATGGCCGCCACCACCGCCTTTTCCCCAAAGCAATCTATCAATTGGTACGCGTCTCGCTCGGTCTCTTTTCGCTGTTTTCTGTCGTCTAGGAATTCGCGTGATCGGTTCTGTCGTTGATCATTTGATTCGGATTTAGTAACTGGTTAGCCTTTTCCTTCCCTTGTGTCTTCCACGAATCTGAATGAGGAACGCATCTTGATTCCCTGGAATTCTCGTTTGCTTCCACGAGTATCCAATCTGTTGTTTATGGTTTTTGATCAAGCTCCTCGAGGGAAAACTTGCAGATTGATGGCTCTTTTTTGTAAAACTTAAGAAGCATTTTACGTGGATTTAGGAATAGAGAGATACCCCTTGGCTTGAATGTCGAATATCAACTTTGCAGAAAGAATTGCTTTTCGATATTTTTGGGATGACTGCATTGCTGGGATCATCAATTTAAATTGGGTTAGATTTTGGAATTAATAGACACAAGTTGCTCAATCTTCTGTAGCTTATTGTTTTGATAGGCTTCTTAATGTAGGTAAGAAATGAGATCAAATTACTAGTTAGAGCAAATCATACATAGTGACCATATGGGTTTGTTTCTAGAGGAGTTGTGACATTAGTGATGGGATTCTTCACTGAT
This sequence comes from Nuphar pumila, assembly GCF_984573655.1. NCBI lineage: Eukaryota > Viridiplantae > Streptophyta > Magnoliopsida > Nymphaeales > Nymphaeaceae > Nuphar > Nuphar pumila. Next base: position 7,453,932 of record NC_143262.1, read on the forward strand.
GCTTTCACTTGTGGAGTTGCTTAGTGTGCTGATTGGTGATGCCAGTATCCGACTTTCTTGCACACGTTTTCGTTGACCGCTCTCTGCTTGTTTCCTCGAGAGGACGACATGTTCTGGAGTGTTAAGAGGAAGAAAGTGCTAACTCATGTCCAAGAAAAAAGGCACTAGGTAAGAATATGTATGAAACAGATCCTGGGTTATCCTTGTCCTGCATTGCATAGGCATGTATCCTATCATTTAATGCAACAGGATCCTTTGCAAATTCAAGGCAGCCGAGCGAGCACACTGCTGATCGGTACATGGCTGACAGTGTTGCATCAGTCCCTAACGTGTTATGATACTTTCGTGCAAGCTATGTCTTATTACTCTCTATGTCAAGTGATCTCTTCTTTCATTTTACTTTAATGAAGTTATCTTTTGGTGGTCGAATGGAATGTCATATACAGATGAAGAAACTTGTTCGGAAATTTTTTAATATTTGAGGTTACTTCTCCCAATGATTGAATTCTATTTACTCTTGAACAGGTTCAGAAGTTCAGGATTCAGGAAATGGAGTTGTCATTTACACAGGGTAGGTGGAACTACGAACGATGGGGAGGGTCTGATTATATGTCAGCCAACAATGCAAAGCCACCTGGGGTTGAGCTCTGGGCTGTCTTAGATGTTCCATCTGACCAAGTTGATGCAACTTGGAGGAATCTGACACATACTCTCTCAGGTCTTTTCTGTGCTTCTATTAATTTTCTGGAGTCAACTACTTCTTATGCAGCCCCAAAATGGTCCTTTAGGCCAGGTGTGACCCACAACTTAAGGTATGGTGCATTGCCTCGTGAGGCTGTATGTACTGAAAATCTTACTCCCTGGTTAAAGCTTCTTCCTTGCCGAGATAAGGCTGGGATTGCTGCAGTAATGGACAGACCATCTATATACAAAGGATTTTATCATTCACAGCGCTTGTACATTAGTTCATCTGAGTTTGAATTGGATAGAGAAAGAGCAGATTCAGGCATTACGCTTGAGCAAACCCTAACTCTTGTTCTTCAACCTAGCATGCCAAACGCTCATTTTTCAGATAAAACAAAGCAACCTAGTTGGTCTATTGGTTCTTTGTTTGGAAAACAGGTCACTGGTCGATGTGTTCTTGCAAAGTCCAGCAATATTTTTATTGAGCTAGAGGGTGGTTTAGTTAAGAAGCTGGAAAGTTTGGCTGATGTTTGGACCAGTGATGATAATGTTGTCTCTGAAAGTTCATGGAGAAATCCGGTGTTTGAATTGTCCATAATCCCAGATGGACTATTAAGAGGGTTGGATAAATCAAAGTGGGGCACTAACTCACCACTTACCTCTGTACTTTATAAGTTCTCTATAAAAAGTTCCACTCTTTCTCGACCTCTGGATGTAGGCATAACGTGGAAGCATCCTGTAATTTGGATATCTTGTCAAGCACCATTTCTCGCAAGTAGGTTTTTGATGGGAAGTGGAAATGCAAGAGGATCTGTGGTCATATCTCTGCAGTCTACAAAATCTAGTGAAGATCGTTTGAATAGCCCCAGCACAGATTTGGTATCAAATCAGCATAATCACGTGGTTGAGATTATGATTTTCCAAGTTGTGCCTTGGTATGTTAAAGTTTATTTTCATACACTACAAATTTATATTGATGGTCGACTCACGCCGGTTCCAGATGTGGTGAAGCGAATAAGTGTCTCACCTTCAATTGATAGAGTGACTCCTGGCATGATGGAAGTCCTTCTTATGCTACCTCATAATACAAAATCAGCAGCACTAATCCTTGACTTTGAGAAGGTACACTTGAGTGAAGTTCGTTTTGTGCTGTTTAATCATTTATGGGTCAGTCACTTTTCATGTTGTAATTTGATGTCATTATTTTGAAGTTTTATCATACGAGGCTCCTCATGTTCTTAAGCAACAATTATTTTTGAAGTGTCTTTAGTTGGATATCAAATTGCTAATGCTAAAAGGAAAAATTAGATGAATTGTATCAATTCCCAGATTATTTTTGTAAATATGTACATATATATGGTGAGTATCCCACGATTTGTTCTGTGGAGATAGAACTGCTTCAAATAAGTTATTTACTCATAATTGAATTGGAATGTAAGTTCCCTTGACATAGACATAATAGATTGGGAACCCATGATCTGGAAGAAAAAAGTAAGAGTCTTTTCACTATTCCTTGATCTCAAGTAGACATTATCAATCATGGATAAATAATCGATAGAACTGATTGAGAAAAGCCGGCTATTAGAGTCAAACCAATGACCATCGCATTACAAACGTGATGCTCTAGCCTCTGAGCTAAACGGGCTCAACTCACACAACATGAAATGGTGTGGTGTATGAGTTCAAGAAGCTGCTGGTAACCCTATCCCATTCTGGTCCAATAGGGAATGAACTTATAATCTGATGATGGAGTCAATTCTGTAAACTTGTTTTTATGCCTTAATCACTTGTCTGTTTGGGGGGTTTCTTTTGTAGAACAAGATTGTCTTGAAAAGTGCTCATAAATTTTTAGAGAAAAGGGAAACCAACTATAGAGCTTCTCATTCCCCCTTAGTGTTGGTTTGGTTGCATTTAATTTTTTTTGTGTGTATGTTATCTGAAATAGAAAAAGTTTGACTGCCATATTTCTCTAATACGAGGGGAAAGTTTTTTGTTTCTTTTATTTTTCCTTCTCTCTCAAGTGTTTGTCTTTTGTCTGACTATAGTTCTTCCTCTAGTCTATGCCTCTGTGTTCAGCCAACTTATGTTCATCCAGTCTGTAGCCAATCTATGTCGATGCTCTTTGGATTGACTGAAGTCCAAGTAGGCTCAATTTGTCCCACCATGATCTGGTGGGTCAAGTCCAGATCCAACAAATGCATCCAATCTAGTTATACTTGTAGACACCTAGGCTCTGCACAGGCCAGAAGTCAATACACTTGATTCCCATGTGGTTGTGAGATTGATTCATTAAATCCTACCAGTTCAATCTGGAGACCCTCAAAGCCAAATTGGACTGGACATTAATCCACCTAAGATGGACTGATTCTACATGGTTCGACATTGATCCAATGAAGATACAGAACTCATGGAACTGCATCTGGATACCACCAAATCTCAATGATAATGGAAGCAACTAGAAAATGTTTATCTTAGTCATGTTGTATACTTAGTTGTCATAGGCGCTAGGTGGAGCCTAGGCGGTGAGCCTCTAAAAAGGCCTAGGTGGTGCCCCCAAATAAAAAAAATTTAAAAAAACATAAAAAACATAATAAGAAACATGTATAACACAAAATCAATCAACAATAAGCAATAGACAAATAATATGTTGTTGAACACTGTAAAGCAATTGTATTTCATGACCTTAACTTGCTCAAACAAATTAAGAATAAATTAACAATTGAGTAAACAAACAATACAACTAACAATGTGAGGAACAATACACAAAAAATAAAATCTTGTATACAAAAAAATTAACAATAGACATAGCACAAGCAATAGACAAATATTGTCTTCTTTTTCTTCTTCTTCTCAAGAATAGATATAATACAAGCAATAGACAATTAATATGTCTTCTTCTTCTCAACAATAGACATAATACAAGCAATGGACAAATAACGTGTCTTCTCCTCCTCCTCCTTCTTCTTCTTCTACTTCTTCTTCTTCTTCTTCTTGAAGAAGAAGAAGAAAACAAATGATATGTCTTCAAAAAAAAACTTTAAAATTAAAAAAAAAAACTAGGTTGTAATATAGGACCCCACCGCCCAAACCTGGTCGCCCAGGCGGTGAGGCTGCGCCTAGGCCACCTAGGTGTCGTCTTTGACAACTAAGGTTGTATAACTTGTATTAGAAACCAAAGTGAAAGAAAGGTCTATGTGTGTGTGTGCACGTGTGGTTGGTGGTCATGTGTTTTATGCATCTAGATCTTCATTTTGGTGTTCCATGTTGCAGATATTTTCCGTGTTGACATCTGCTCAGCGTTTTTACTACAATGTTTCTGGAAAATTGTTGTCCAGTTCTGTTTGCTGCATAGACTGATAGTGTCTTTGTTTCATGTAAAATGTACTAGCATAGAAAAGCTTAGCCGACATATTTAATCATCTCTGTAAAAAGGTTATGCATGAATGAATCAGCAATAGTTTTTGTCTGGAAGTTGAAAACTCAGGCTGTGCTTCTATATGACATATTGATGTGGATTGTGGAATAATCTTGTCATTGTAGGGTTTTCTTCACATTGATGAATACCCCCCGGATGCCAACCAAGGGTTTGATCTTCCATCTGCTCTTATCAGCTTTCCAGACTTCAAAACAAGCATAACCTACCATGAAGAGAAGTCATCAGCTGAATCACCCTTGTTATGTAAATTGCAGGTAATAAACCTATAGAGATGTTTCACTCTAAAGCATGAAATGTTTCATGTCACATGCCTTATATAGCTCATAAATTTTTGTACCGTTTTCTATATTCTACATGCTGCAGTCAAGTAAATTGATGTATTCTAGTGTCTTTTGCTATAAGCATGTCACTAACCAGGTTTCTTTTATTCTTGCCATCTGTCTCTTGTCCAACTTTGTGACAATACACTATATGGAAGTGGAATGAGAGGTATATCAAACTGCCTCCACAAGTGGAAGTTCCTCAAGTACTTGGTGTTCTTTGCATAATCCTGAATTTTCAACATAAAGGTGACAAGTGACAACGCTTTGATTCACAGTCATTTTACTAAATTAAGGGATTCTAACAAGGATATTCCTCTCGTCTCCTATCCCTCCAATCATCAATGTTTATCAAGATCTTAGTTTCCATTTAGCACTTTTTCTTTTGATATGATGATAATGGGCGATATTCTTGGAGGGGAAACTGGGAGCTTCAGCAATGACAAAACATCTTTAGATAAATGGTCACTGTGTTTAAATCCATATTTTTAGAGGTTGCTATCTCCCTCTTTATGAGGCATTTTTTACTGCAGTTGCTTCTTCAAATGGGCGATCGTAGAATGCCATTGCGGTTGAAGGAAAAGTTTTATAGGACGACTATTAGGCTCGCTTTACTATATAGTATGGAATGTTGGGCTGCCAAGAGACATCATATTCAAAAAATGAGTGTAGCTGAGATGCGTATGCTGAGATGGATGTGTGGAAATACAATAAAAGATAAGATTCGGAACGAGGAGATACGCAAGAAGGTAGGCGTTGCACCCATTGAAAATAAGATGAGAGAGAATCGTTTACGGTGGTTTGGACATATTCGACGAAGGCCTAATGATGCTCTAGTTAGAAGGATGGAGAAATGGGAAAATATATTAGTTAAAAGAGGTCGGGGTAGGCCTAGGAAGACATGGATGGAGGTGATAAGAAAGGATATGAATGCTTTGAACCTCACCGAGGACATGGCATTGGATAGAAATGAATGGAGGAGAAGGATTCATGTGGAAGACCCATAATGACTTTCTTTGTTGGTTCATATCGCCGACCCCAATTGTTTTGGGATGAAGGCGTAGTTGTTGTTGTTGTTTGTTGTTTGCTTCTTCAAATGTTCACATGAATGATGTTGGAAATCATGGCCATCTTGTCTATCTTCAGCTGTCATTTCCTGACGTATCAAAAGTTTTGTAGCAGGTTGCTAAGAACTATTTTTGTAGTGCAAGCATGTTTAATATATTTATGCTTCTGATTCATGTGAATGTATGTGGTTCAATAATAATAACAAAGCATTGTTATTTTTGAAAAAATTTGCTTGTTTTTTGTCTCAAAAAGGCATCACCTTTGTTTTCAGTGTTCGGTGTTATTCTCTAAATTTTGGTTTTCCTTTTCATAGGAGATGAAGTCCACTCAGCTGTATACTGAAGTTTTGCTTGTGCCATTGGCTACCCCCGATTTCAGCATGCCGTACAATGTTATCACTTTAACATGCACTGTGCTTGCGTTATATTTTGGTTCGTTGCTGAATGTTTTAAGGCGGCGAATGGGTGAGGAAGAACGATTCTTAAAAAGCAAAGGTAAATTTTCTTGCTAAATTGTGTCTCTTTTACTTTCTAACCACTTAATAGTTGAATTAGAAATGAGAACATTACAATTGTGGTTGGTCAATCAATGTCGTCTCTGCTTGTTTTTATGTCATCTTTAGGCTTTGGTGCAGGAGAGTTCCATTACAAATTTTACAAAAATCATTACCCCCACCCCCATTATAAAAAAAAAAGAAAGAGAAAGAAGGAAAAAAGCCAACATGAAGCTTTACCTATTCCAATATTAATGTTTGATGTCGAATTATAACTGCTTCTGGTTTTGCGAAATATTAGACATCTGACCTTAATTTTAATTGGATGTGTTTTGAAATTTTAAGCAGAACAGTTTGGACCCAAAATAATCAAATTTTCTTTTTTATAGCTAGTATCATATTTTTAATATTGGATTAGTCTACAATACTTGCACCAGCGCCAAAAATGTTGGAGTTAATTATCAATGTTGTACTTTAGGTTGCTTTTAAAAGGATTTGACGCTACAGATTTTCTTACGTGGTTCAATTATGATCAATGATATGCTTTGGAAAGCATTTTTGGTGTGATGATAATTTTTGGAACAATGTCAAATATTGACAACCTTGACTGCATCAACATCTGCGGTATAAAAAATTGATCGTGCTGAAATAACCCTTGTTTCTTTTCTTTTTTCTTTTCTTTTTTCCTTTTTTGATGGGCAATCTGGGCTTAGGCAGACCTATACCATACATATTCACTTTTATATTGGATTTAAAAATCAGAATTCGTGGGAAATCATTCTTGAGGCTTATTTTTGCCGATCCTTTCCTGTCCCGTAGTCCCCATCTGAGAAAAGTCTGAGCTATATGATTGCAATTCCTCAATGATAAATATATGTTCAGACCTTATGAATTGCCACATATTTATTAAATAGTCATTCATTGTACCTGGCTTACCTGTCATCTGAGGAGTTGATAATCATCTTTCACTGCGTTATGTATGGAGCATTTTAAGGCCGCTTGCTTTTCCATTTCAAGTACCTCTTTAGTACATCCTCTTCTATTATAGGGTCATTTTAAAATAGTCTTCTATTTCTGATGTCCCATAGCTTTTTAATGATTATTTGAAAGGCCACCATCCAGCGTAGCTGCACCTTCTTTCCCTTGAAAGCCACAAATCCCTATGTCTGCAGCTCTTCTACGATTCACCTTTGGTTGTGTGCCATCAAACATAAAAAGGGCCACTTTATTCCAGGTCTCCTTGTCGACTCTGCAATTAATAAAAATGTCACTTAATTAATTCCTCCACATGCTCCTGTTTCACTCTTAGCCATGCCAAACTACTTAATTCTATTGTCAGTATTAAGCATAGCTGCATAAGGTATATTTACATAATATTTATAGATTGAAGCTAGTATCTTTATGGGTATTTTCCATTTCTCTTTTGCTCTATCCCGAATGAACCTGAAGATTTCTATTAGGTAAAGAATTGATATATTCTTGAAATAAATAATAAAATTAGCAAGTTATTGAAAGAAAAAGGGTCTACAGAAATAGATAATGTAATGATCTGTGACAAATACTATTTTTTTTTTTAAAATGTACTATGCATCTATTAATGAACCATTTAAATTCTTGATTCTATAGAGGTCAACATCTCAAATGCAGAAATTATCTGAGAGTTTGCTCTCTGGTTAGAGTTCTAAAAATGTTTATGGAGATACCAATTTACTCCACTCCTGAGTATGCATGTACACGCCTGCTGAATTAAAAAATTGAGAGAATATTGACTATTATTGTCAACCAACTAGATATTCATGTTATTGACATCTTTTCTCCTAAATTACTAAGGAAAACCTTTATCTGGTAAAAAACAAATTTAAAGATTTTTTTTAAGAGAACGATTTAAATGTTTGATATGGACTGAAAAACATCAATATCCCTTTCAGTATTTCCTTATGTGAGATCAGGGATGCCATCTGCCCATGGTATTTAAGTGACTCTTTCACTGCTGGAGCATACCTTTAGTTTTTTTTTGTATTTCTAATAACCAAACCCTTTTTTTTTGGTAATTTGTATGATTGTTGATTTATTCATAGAGATTCAAAATCATCAGAAAAATTGAGAGATTCCTCTTATGATTTTTCTTTGTACTGACTCTTGCAGCTGCCATGAAAGGTGGTCTGTTGATACAGCTGCTGTCCAAATTGTCTTCTAAGATAAGAGTGAGATCACAAGGGACATCAACATCATCATCTTCTTCGTCTTTGATAAGTCCAAAGCTATTCAAAATTGTACTAGTAGCCGTGCTCGCCATTGCCCTTCATTATTTTCTGAATGATAGGTTCAGCTAACATCTTCTTGATCTGATGACCAAGGTTGCGGGTTCTGTTTTCCACTTAAACTGATAAATGCAATTTGGAGTTCGATTGGAGTTGTACTGATAGAGTACTTGTTTAGGTTGCGATGAAGACCTTCAGCCTTTGTGAGGTTTACCGGCACAGGGACTAACAGCTGATTATTTCATTGTTGGCTACAAAATTTGGATCCTGTTGTATCATGCATCCTTTTTTTTTTCTTCTTTTCCAGTAAATCACACGCTGATGCTTGAAGTTGCATTGGCAGTACTGTGTGTGTGTATGAGAGAGAGAGAGAGAGAGAGAGAGAGAGAGAGAGAGAGAGAGGTGGTTTTCTTCTGAAGACATCGCCATGAGGTCCACTTTTCTGTAACACCTGTAAAGAGCCTCGGAAATATTTTGAGAATATCTTGATTTGGTCGTGATGCTTTCTGAAGACCTGTAAAAAGCCTAAAAAGCTTGACATTTTCAATATTGTTAATTTGAAAATGTCGTTCTTTTATTGCAATTAATACATGATAAAAAACACTGTTATTGTTTTTATATTTATAATCTTTTTCACATATGCATATGTATATTTATATTTTTATATATGCTGATATTTTCTGAGTTTTTTCGACTAAAACTAGATTTTTGAATGTAACATCAGATTTTCCTAAGAATGAGATCTCTGATGCTGATAAAAACAATGGAACTTGACCATTTCACTGGATCTATCTAGTATCCAGTCTAGGATGAGGCTGGAGTCCGATCTGGATCCAGTGCCAGAGTCGATTTACTAACCTATGCTATCTAGCCAAGCATGAATTGTTTAATATCCAACCTATTTGTAACTGTAACCAGATCTTATAATTTATCAAATCAGATCCTTATTCAAGTTTTGTCAAATACCCAACCAAATTCACACAGTTAATATCTTGTTGGTGGGGGGCTAATTGGATTCGATATTGAAAAAGCGTCTAAATTTTGGTTTGGATCAAAATAAGATTACTCGTGGTTATGAAAACTCTACTTGTTATAAGTTGGAAGCCGGCTGTACTTTCTGGTGGTGGTGGGTAGGGTTGCCGGACAAGGTCTCCACCCCCACCCCGATTTAAAATTTTACCCTCCATCCTTGCACAGGTTTTGATTTTAACCTCCATCCCCTATCCATTATCTGTTTTATATCTTTCATCCTTGCACAGGTTTTGATTTTAACCTCCAACCTCGATTCATTCTATGCTTCATGTCCTCCATCCCTGGTTCAAACGAAATGGGGTCCCGTTTCTTTGAGCCTTCCACCGTTAGAGGAAGGAGAGAGAGAAATGGGAGTTCGTGTGACTCGTTAGGAGGAAATGAAAAAGAAAAGAAAGATTTAAGAAAGGGTTTTATATTAAGGTTAGGAATATATATAAGAATTTATAATATGTATAAGGGCATAATAATAATTTTTTTAATGGAGATTAGGGGGTGGGGCAGGGCGATGTGGGGGCAAGAGTAAGTTCATTCCCACTCAATTCCCCGTTTCATGACCTCCATCCTCAGTCCAAATGGGGCGAGGTGGGGCCCCATCTTTCCCCAACCCCACCACTGGTCAATAGGGATGACGGTGGATCCGGGAAAAACTGAGCCCTGCACCACCTCACCCTGTTTAGACTGGGGATGGAGGTTAAAATCAAAACTCTGCGGGAATGACGGTGGAGATGGAGGGCAGGATTTTGAGATGGGGCGGGGGTGGAGACTTTGTCCTCAGCCTCCTCACCAGTCCATTGCCATCCCTACCGGTCAACTGTCATCCCTAGTGGTGGGTAAGGGGGACTCAATAGTATATATATTTATATGTGGTCTCTTTTGGGGCTAGAAGGTAGCTGCCTACTCCCTTTTGTGCTTACCGCAGTCTACCCCTATTAAATGAGGGGTTTCAAAGTTGTTTTTCTCGAATCTAATCGTGCTGGTGCTTTCGGCATGGTCTATTTGCTAGAAAATGACATTTGGATCATGCTTTATAGATAAAAATGTGATTTTTTAAGCCTCATAAAAACCTACTCACTCATCAAAATCTGACAATGCAAGAACACATAGAACGCATTTTTAGGATCAGATTAAAGAAAAACACACAAACAATAACAGACCCTTTAAAAGTTTTGTAGGCTGCCAGTTGGCACGGATTAGTGTTGGCAGCTACCCTCTGCTGTTTATATATATATATATATATATATATATATATATATATATATATATATATATATATATATATATATATATATATATATATAGGAAAATGAAAACCTACCCAATGAGAAACATTTTATCTGACTTTTGTGTTTTTTTTGAAATTCTAACCTTCGGCATGATTGATTTACTAGAAATTAATACTTGGATCATGTATTTTGAATGAAAAAAATGGTATTTTGTAGTGTAAAAAATTTATAAAAAATGTAGGCCGTTGATTTTTGAAACCTTATAAAAACCTATCTATGCATCGAAATCAAATGCTCCAAGAACTGATTCCACATATGTAAGGTCAAAATTTCAAAAAAACATGAAAATCTGATAAAATATTTCTTATTGGGTAGGTTTTCACACACTAGGGGAATGAAAGCCTACCCAATGAAAACCTTCCTGACATACCCAATAAAAAACATTTATTGGATTTTTGGTGTTTTTTTGAAATTCTGAACTTACAGAAATGATCTATGCACTTGTTTTTATAGGAATCAGTTCTTGGAGTATCTGATTCCGATGCATTGATATGTTTTTATAAGGTTTCAAAAATCAACCTCCTACAATTTTATAAATTTTTTAAACTCAAATACCATTTTTTCATCCAAAATGCATGATCCAAGTGTCAATTTCTAGTAAATCAATCATGTTGAATACTTCAGTAAGGTCAGAATTTCAAAATGTTTCTTATTGGGTAGGTTTGAGTGGTTTTCTATCGGTTAGGTTCTTTCTCTTTATGTTTCTTATGTTTATCTTTTGTCTCTCCCATCCAATATTCTGTTGGATGTATTTTGGTAATGTTGAATGGTGAATGTTCTTTCTCTCTCTCTTTATATATATATATATATATATGGTCTGAAGTTTTAGCTTTAAATAGACAAGAATGGAGAAACAGAGCTGGTAAAGGCGACCCATGTAGTTGCGATAAAGGTTGACTATATGGTCTCGTTTGGGCTGCCTTGTTGACCCACTAAGAAACGCAATAGGCTTAAGCCCGGTTCAGCACAGCATTGTGTCCAAAAGCCGGCCAATAACAGGCCATCGTCCACACTTTCTGTCAGTGTGCTGTCGGTGATGGGATTTTTCCCTGAGAGTAGTCAAAAAAGAAAAAAAAAGGATAGTAGAATACTGAATACATAGATACAGACAATTATGAAGTTGTAACAGTATAAAACTTAAAAAAGTTTTAATAAGCTGATATATGTTAAAACCATGACATTGAACAAGTGATTTTTGGAAAACTTTGCAAAATTTGGGATTTTGTCAGATTTTGCAAAATATTACGATATAATCTTTTCAAAATATCATCAATATTTGTAATTGGATGCACACGTCCATGGGTTTTGAACTCGTGATGTTCTGCCAACTTGGTGACTTTCACAAGTTCAACCCCGCCAGATGGACTCTACCCGGGTGAGAATTCATGGTTTTTTTTTTTTGTGGATTTATAACTCCAAGAAACCGCACCCGGCACAAAGACTTGGTTGCGCTAGTTCAGCCTGACCTACGATCATCATGCCAGTAGCGTAAAACTCCGAAGCTAGGACTCCTTCCCTCGGGACCTATGCTACGCGTTGGCTTGCACAGAATGGTGATGCCCATGAGAATCGAACCTTGACTGTTTGTTCAGCAGCCAAGGCCCCACCCTACTACACCAACCCCCCTTGGGGCTGAGAATTCGTGGCTTAGTATAAAGGAAAAAAAAAACAGGTGATGTAACGTTTTTTTGCTGATAGAGATCCGTTGAATTGCTGGAATGACAAATCTATTGTGGGCCAGATGAAATAGCTGGATTGGTAGTCATACTATCCGCAGGTTCACCTGGGGATACTCGCTTCCATTGTTGTAAGAATCGTTGCTAATTGGCTTGATTCGTTTCGAGACGTCTCAAAATCGATTCTACAAGGGGCCAGTCCGGTTTAATAGTTCTTAAAATTTTAATATTTTTTAAGAAATTTTTAAAAATTATTAATATTTTTATTTTTAATGTGATTCTGACGTTTCTCCCTCCGTAGTAGTCCGTAGACCCAGGGCCGTACCTGTGTTTTATGGGGCATGAGGCAGAGGAAAAAATGGGCCCCTTATTAATAGTAGGAGTTCAGGGGCAGGGCTTCAAAATTTTTTGAGCCCTTATTAAAAATGAGCTCTCTAATTAAAATAGCCCCCTTATTAATAGTAGGAGTTCGGGCGCAGTGCCTTGAAATTTTTTGAGCCCCCTATTAATGGTAGGAGTTCGAGGGCAGGGCCTCCAATTTTTGGGGGGGCCTTAATGAAAATGGAATTGCTATTAAAAATGAGCCCCTAAAATTTTTTTTGGCCCATGGGCCCTGAGGCTCAAGTCTCATTGGCCTCTTGACAGGTCCGACTCTGCGTAGACCAAGGGGGAAAATTTTCTTAAAGTTCTGTCGTTACTTTGGAAATTTCTGGTGAACATATTGTAATTTGTCATCATCATAGCCATTTTCACCAAGGGGACCAAATTAAGATACTCAAAGTTGGAAAAAATGGAGGAGAAAAAAAAAGAAAAAGAGAGAACGAGAACGAGTGATACTTGAAATCTATTGGTTTCTTGGCTTAGAGAATTGCCTCTTCGAGACCAGAATTCCTCTCTTATTTGAGTTGAGATTCCTTTTCTGTGAGAGAGAGAGAGAGATTTCAATATCCCATCATGGACAGTCGGACAGCATGTTCTGGTTCAGCGTGCGATGGAAAGTGTGCATTGGATCACACCAACGTCCACACTAGAGTTTGATGTCAATCTCGTTCAAGCGAGAGGCCAGTCATTACGTATTAAAATAAAATCTTTTGATGACTGATAGCATCCCTTGGTGTCGTGGTGTAGTTGGTTATCACGTCAGTCTAACACACTGAAGGTCTCCGGTTCGAACCCGGGCGACGCCATTTGAATCTCAATCTTGTTTCTTTTAATTAATTTTCTGACGGGCGATTTTCAACTTTTTCAGTGCGATACCTTTCATCGTCATTTTAACCTCTTGGCTGCTTTTTCCTTCCTAACTCCTAAGGGTGTTTATGTATCGCTCTATGCTGTTTGTGAATTGTGAACCACACTCCTTTTTCATGACGTGGTTGTAGCCAACAGGCTGCTCTAGATGCAGCAACTGCAAGGAGCCTTCCCCTCCCTCCTTCCCTTGTGGTTGGTTATCAACCAAGGTTGGGCATGGGCAGGCTGAGCAGGGTTTGGACTCTTCAACATAAAGGCTTGACTGGACTTAACTAGTGCTTGGTCTGGGCTAGTCCATTCAACCTACCAAACTTATGCCGGAGCTGGGCAGGCTCATTGCCCACAAATTGAATTGGCTTGGGTCTGGTTCAGGTTTTAGGCAATTCACAACCCTCGTGGATCACCACCATCCTTCCTCCATACACTCACGAGAGGCTCGACTAGGGATGGCAGTGGACCATGGGAAAACAGAGCCCTGCCCCGCCTTGCCCCGTTTGGACTAGGGTTAGAGGATATGAAACGGGAAATGGAACGGAGATGAAGGTTAAAATCAAAACCCGTGCGAGGATGAAGGCGGTGATGGACTTACTCTTGCCCCTTCCCGTCCCTAATCCTTATCAAAGAAATTACTATTATACCCTTATACATATTATAAAATTGGATTTTATAATATGTATAAAGGTATAATAATAATTTCCTTAACTTCCATCCTGCACAGGTTTTGATTTTAACCTTTATCCCCTGTTCATTCCCTGTTTCATGTCCTCCACCCCCGGTTCAAACGGGACGAGGCGGGGCATACTCAGGCCAAGATGTGCCATCTTGGGTCCACCCAGATGGTGTGTCCATGTGCATCCTGGGGCCAGGTTGCTGCTCAGCCAATGGATACCCAACTGTCGTGGGCCAAATAGGATGCATGGCATCTTGCGATTGGGGCAGTATAGTAAAGGAAGAACTACTTGTCCCTCCATTGCTATAAATTTTTCATGTGTACCCTTTTCAAGGAAAATCCTGACCTTCTCAACTCTAAAGCAAACTAGAGTGGACAGTGCGATCATCTGTAAAGAGGAAGATTCAATCTGCATCTCCATTATTTTCATTGCCCTTTTGCTAAAGAACACCTAACCGAGGCATAGGTGAAGTCAGAAATTGTGTTCCACATCCCACAAATATGGGCATTTTTAAAGAATCCCAACTATCAATTCCGTGAACGAAACATGTAAGGTGTTCACCTGGAATTTCTTAACCCCGATACAAAAAAACCAAAGGATTTTTGCAGCAGCAACAGCTAATATTGAACGTTCTTTCTTTATGATTTGCGTAGTTATGATTGGCCCAGCCTTGACAAACGGAACCCAGTTAAGCTGGGCCTATCAAATGACTGACCCAAGTCTAAACCTGAGCTGGGCTAGGATGGGGGCCAAAATCCTGACCCAAGCCCTTCCCAGACGGCTACTGGCAGTCAATGAAGCGATTCTCTGTGCCAAGGCTTAGAAACCAGCACTGGTCAGGCTGAAACAGGCCAGGCCAATGCCCACCCCTAGATACTAGCATCTCTCTAAAGCTCTGTTCGGGAGCCATTGTTGGGAGAGGCGACAAAATCGGTGGATTTCGCAACATGAAATCTGCTGATTTTACACTCCATCTCACCCCCCAACTCCGCTCCAATCTCCATCACCCCTCCCAAAATAGGGAAACTGAGCGACAGAGACAGATGGAGAGTCGGTGAATCCTCATCACCGCTCCCATCACAGGCTCCCAATCAGACCCTAAATCAGCAAGCAGTCACTAGATGGCCACCCATCTCAGACTACGGCTACATGACTCAGTTAGTGTTGTACTGACTTCAAGTGCAAAACACCCAGGAACATTACCATAGCCGGTGGATGCATCAACATCAACACCTTGACAGGACCTTTTTCGAGCTAGCGTGGACAAACTTGTGCTACCGACTGGACGTCCCGTTATGGGCCGAGAGGCATCATGTTGACCCTGAACCTGAGTCAATGATCGCAATATAAAGCTCCACGAGTAGTCCCCTCTGCCACTGGGGATAGTTTCCCATTTCGCTTATATGCTTGCGGCAAAGAATGCATACCCTGGGTATCGAACTCTCGAGCTCCTTCAACTTCAAAGCTTTACGTCGAACCACCTAGCCTGGTGTGCCATGAAAGGACCTTGGTTTGAAAAAAAAAAAAGAAACTTGATTTGAACTATGAAACCTCCAACCGTGCACTCCACATGCGTCCAATGATACACGGCATTTTACAATGCCTCTTCCTAAAATAACATTATACAGCTGCAACATTATAATATACAAATTATGTCATACAGACGACAAATACAAACAAAGACATGGGGCATCTCAAAACCTATGTACAGCTTCCTTTTAGATAAAGATGCTGCATGAAAATTGGCAGCCACTGTTTTATATATTTCCTTGAACAAAAATCTTTTAATGTCCATCAGACAGCAACCTTTTATGCATTATTCAGTTCAGTTGATGCTTCACAGAAGTTACAGCTGGAAGAGGCATGGGAGAAATGACAGCAGACCATAATGCTGGTTTAGGCAGGTTCACGTGGACGAGCCGTCCAAAGCGAACTTAGAGCCCTGAGACGCTGGAAATAGTCACCCAAGATGAGAAGGCCCCGAGCAGCTTGCCGGGTTGTTAGGATTCGATACATGCGCTGCAAAGCTTGTTGCCGAAGGTTGTCTGCCTGTAGGAAGAAATCAAGGCTTCAACGAGTCAGCCTCAGAACATTTATTTTATATGTTTACTAAAATGCAGCAAGAGGATAAAATAAGATTATGCACTTATCAAAGAACATTCGTTAACTCACACCCCACCACACATGCATACATGGAAAAGAGTTTTGAGATTTTCGTTGTCTGGAGACTTTCTATTCTTCATTGCACAAGTACATGTTTACAGAATGACTTGTTCAACTAAGAGATGGTGGTATACATGGATGGAGTGAAAAGTTTATCTGATATAGTTCATGTAGCTCAGAGGCGTCACTGTTGGATTTTACCAAATGACTCAAACAGCTGATAATCAAGGATACTGGTTACATTTCTCCTCAAATTTCCAGAGAGGATTGCTTGGTGTTATCCATATTGATGACCAGATAAAGATTCTGATGAAGAAAATAAGTTTTCAGCCAATCAATGTCACTCATTAAAAGTCAGGCTAGTCCCCAATCTGCAGAATTCTTTGAAAATATGATTTCAGCTCTTACGTCATTTGTCCTGAACTATCAACATCAAATTCACTCAATTGTACTCGTTCATAAAACAAAAGTCAACAAAAAACCTTCTCTGTTATAAACCGTCATAAATTTTGATTTGGAGAGAGGACTGGGACTTCTTTTGTTAAAAAAAGGCTTAACGTGATTCATCTTCTCCATTCTCAAGGTACTGCATCGAGCATAAGATTTTGGAGGGTGGATGCCCCAATGATTTGGTTTACAGGTCATTCTCATATACCCATGGATGAAGTTCCATCCCGATCCAATTTATGGTTCCGTCTACATTTTAGCCTGATCTTGGTAAATCAGCAAAGGGTGGTGTTAACGAGCACAGCTTTTGTGGATCTCACAAGGTCCCCATGTATTTTTATTTCTAACAAATCTTGAAGTACCAAGGTGGCTCTCTAATAGCTATCAAAGCCAAAACATATTTCAGTAGACTTACAGAAAATACACCCTAGAGATCCATCGAATTACAAAGTACGACTGTTAAATGCTATGTTACCGTAACACGGCACTTAGGGTGCCGTACCCGTGTCGACACGGGTACTGGTACCTGGACACAGCATTTGCCGTGTCCTATATTATCCTATATTAAATTATATTTTCAATATATAATATATATTTTCAGTATATATTTTAGATATAATATATATTTTAGATATATAATATATATTTTCAGTATATATTTAGACTAGTCCATGTACCCACATTTTTTTGAATTGCCGTGTTGTACCCTTAGAAGTACCCGTACCCAGGTGACATAGGTTAAATGAGATACACATTCAGAGACACTAAATTCCTAAATTACAACTGGAAAATGAGCTTTCACACCATGAACAGAACCGGTGAGAAACAAAATTCCTATTAGGGGTCGTTTGTTTCACAATTTACACATGCAAATGGGGGTTTATGTATGAAACCCTCCATTTTCTTATGCAGGTGAAACAAACATGCTAACTCCATTTTCCTGTGGAGCCCACAGTCATCAGGGGTTTCTTTTCGCGTTGACCATGCATTTACTATGCGCACATACACACACACACACACACACACACACACACACTTGTGAATGGATTTAGGTATGCATTTTTTCACATATGGGATGGTCTTCCTATCATGGGATGCCTTTCCCATGTAGTCTTTTCTTATTGGTGGGAATGAAACAAATGACCCCTTAGAGAATTACTATGGATTTATGGATGGAATCAAGTATGCAGTACCTACAGAAAAAGGTATTCAGTTATCAGGTGGAGTCAGAAAGCAGGAGCAGCAGACCAAAATGGATTCTTCAGCAATCATATATCAAGTGGATCCCAAATCTGTTGTCCGAGTATGACATGCCCAAATAAAGGAACTAGGAACAGGAGAATCAGAAGCTGGTCGAAAAGACATTTGGAACAATATCTTTCAAAACAACTCTAATTTCTAATAACAGATGGGCTGTGAGATGAACTGAAAATGTGCGGGGTCCAAAGACATGGAAAATGCAAACCATGCATGTAGTCATCCATGCACATATTACAGCCAAATGCATAAAGAAGCAACATAGTAATCTCAATAAACCTGGGTTTTTCCTATCAACCTGGATTCATTAAACAGATTCACCATAACCATATTTAAAATATTGAACTTTGATCTAACAACAACAGCTGTAATACAGAAATTCAATGTCAATCAAAAGCAAAATATCTACTAACGAGAGTAGCAAAAAGAATTCCTATTATTTAAAACTCTGGTAGACATAAATGAAGAATGCAAATGCAAAGCAGCAAATGGAAGAAAGATGAAGCTAGACACAATAATCCACCAAGATATAAAAGGTACTCAGGATATTGTCCTTGGATAAACTATCCTTGATGAATTTTCAGAAGTGCTCTACCGAAGCACAACAGGCTTTAAAGGAAACATAGAACATAAACCTCTTCAAAGCACATCATATGAAAAATGAAGCAAGAAACGTCACCTGCACTACAAAGTTTGCAAGTGCCTCCAATTTTCCCATTGCTGTGGCCATTTGCCCCATATAGTCTGCAACATTTGATGCACCTAGGGGAGCAGATACCAACGTCTCAGCCAGAGTTTGCTGCAGTTTTTCCATCCCCTGAGAAAGAGCATCTTCAGCCTGCTGAGATGACTGCTGCAAATTACAGATGGCCATGACTTGTTGTTCTGTCAGAGGATCTAGTTGTGGAGTAAGAATCTGCATACCAGAAAATAAGGACAGCAGAACAATAAACCCATGTCACATGTAAAGAAGGCAAAAGACCACTGGATGAAAATATGCACAACAAGAAACCTTTTTTTTCTTTCATAGGAGTGCACAATAAGGAACTTCAAATCAGAAGTATTTGGCATAAGTACAAAATGTTCTGGGTCAATTATATTAACTCCTCCCCAATTTTTACATTCACACCATATAAGAATATAATTTGGTAAATGTGTAGACATTGTACTCTTTAACATCCAGCTTAACTAATGAAGAAACAAAAAGGAGAAGAAATAAATGAAAATTCCTAGCTCATGTCATCATTAATGTCATCTATTTAATTTTGTCATGTGCAATGGATTTCCTTTGTATACATAAAAAGCATTATACGTGTACACTTTTAGGTATGAAACTGTTTTATGCTGTTTCCTATTTGAGTCTGACAACAAAACGAGCTTGTCCAAGTTTATTATCATTCACAACATAGTTAAGCCCTCGCTAATGCCTAGAGAAGTGCAATATTTTACACCCTACTGGAGTAGCAAACTTAATGAGGATTACCACCCTGAAATGATGACTGTGAACCAATTATCCTGAACTCATTTGCAATGATGCACAAAGCACACACAAGCAGCACGAAACAAATGAAAACAAATGCAGAAATGCCCAAAAAGATGCCTGAAAAGGAAAAGAGATGAGCCTAAATCTACATATTACAAGAAGTGGCGACAACCAAAAATATCGAAAAAGATACTAAGATTGCCCATGCAGGCAAATAAAAGGATATTGATTGTGCAACTTTTAGCCTTTAGCGTTTGATGGTTTGTTTCACATTTCTAATTAGGGACAGAATTACAACCTTCTGCATGGAAATACCAAAGCATCAACGAAAGAACCCTAAAATGATAAAAATGAGGATTGAATTTAATTATTATGGTCACCAGTTTAAGGTGTACAACAAAATGCAGAGAACAAGAAAGACGAGAACATGTCGAGCATAAGGACTGTTGTAATTTACAGATTTAAAAGGGATTATAAACAAGAGGACCTATAATGGTATGAGATTCAGGTAACCTGATAGTGATGGGAAAAGGTGAAGGATGGATTGGAGCAATCTGCAATGACCCACAATTCATGGGCAAAGTACCACAGGAGAGGGTCTTGAATCAATCATATAGACAGGTTGGAATGGTCATGAAGCATAAGCAACAAACAGTAAACCAACATAAAGATTCACGAAAATAATGTATCATATGGAGATCAAGGCTCAAGCAAGCTGAATTTTCCACCTTCAGTAGAAAGGCAGTGAGCAACTTTTTCACAAGCCCAGCAATTGGATATTTCATTGTGCTCTTTGTCAACTCAATCAAGCTTTCTTATGAACTACCTAGCTAACTAGTGTCTAAATTGAATATGGCCAAGGAAAAGATATGCCATACAATAAAATAAAAAACCAATTTTTTTTCATAATCAATATTGGGTAATACAAGTTTCAAGTAATAAAGAAACCAAGTATTAAAAGAAGCAACATAGCTATAAACTCAAATGAGAGTGCCAAAGGACTATTTTAATCTATTACTAACCAATACAAAACCAACCTAGAGCTATAAGATAGTACATTACATGCTAGCACAAGCAAAAATCATCAAAAGATTTGCTTGAGCAGTAAAACAGAAGACCTTAAGAAGTTCTGAAGGGCGAAATCCACCAATCCAAAGAAAGAAGCGCTCAGCAGTGGTTCTCCACATGCCCGACATTAGATGAAAGACATCACACTTTGCAGCTGATGCTTTCATACGGAAAAGATCATCATAGTGTGCCAAACCACTTTCTACAAGCATCCGAAGCTCTAGGTCAGTCACATGTGCTTGCAAAGCAGCTCTAAGCTCAGAAGTTTG
This sequence comes from Nuphar pumila, assembly GCF_984573655.1. Lineage (NCBI taxonomy): Eukaryota > Viridiplantae > Streptophyta > Magnoliopsida > Nymphaeales > Nymphaeaceae > Nuphar > Nuphar pumila. Next base: position 7,474,791 of record NC_143262.1, read on the forward strand.
CCTGTTTTGCTCTTCAACCCAGTGAATGTACTCCATCTCAAACATTGCAACACCTATAGTTACCCAATCAGAACTAAAAGACTAAAAATATTAAAGAATCCACAAGGTATCCTCATGTGTATAAGCAAGCACTTGCGTGTGTGTGCATGAAGGAGAGAGAGAGAGAGAGATGAATACCAGTTGCTAGAGCAAACCACAACTACTCATAACCTACTTAGATATGTTTCAATACATAGCAAATGATTTGTTTTAACTGTTATTCCTTTTCCTCCATTTTACAAGGGCACTAATATCGTTTCCAAGATGAGGGCATATCAAGAAATAGTTCTTTCAGGGTTTCTGGTATTCATATTCTTATTTTCATGCTATAAGTTCCATTTCTTTCAAAAACAGTAGATACACAAACTGCACATGTTATGTAACATAATTGGATTAGCAACCCTCAGATTCCAGCGCCCCTTGTTTCCTACTAATTGTAGTCCCAAACACCAAATAAAACGACCATTATAGCATAAGTTATTGGTCTTCCAAAAATAATGGAACCTTGAAAAAAAAATCTAAGGAAGCAGTTAAAAAGATATTAAGGTGTACAAATGTAAAAGTGGATTTCTATATGTTAAGATTATTTCGGAACATTTGAACCATTTTTCATTCTCATTTACTGGTTTCAGGCTATGGTGTGTGCATGATCAGGTGCTTGGTTTTAAAGCAAATATTTGAGCTAGATTAATTGCAATAGTTATCATGAAATGTTGAGTTAACATAAACATTACTTTCATTCAAGCATGAAAATTTTGGAATGTGTAGATTTTTCCCATTATTTATTTTTAGTTTGTGTTTATTTCTATTTTTAGAAAAAAAATATTTTCATCTCCAAGATCAGAAGCAGCAAACCTGTGTTGATGGCTCCAGCAACTCCATGATTGGAATCTCCAGTATTTCCACCAATGTATGCACCCTGTATTAGGTAGAATAGCATGAACATGTCACAAAGAATATCTGATTAAAAAGATCAAAAACTAAAAGACATATAGCCATGCATGAAACCCCATATACCTGGTGTCTCGCTCGTTCAAGTTCTTGCTCCAATTGTGTCAGCTTCAAACGACTTGACTCTAGCTGCTGAACATAGGCCTATTACAAGAGTATCAGGTTAGACATGAATCGTGCCAATACCATCATATCTTGCTGCAACAATCTTTCAGGAAGATATGCTTGTGTCAGATACCTTTTTTCGTAAACGACTTTTTCGAGCAGCCTCTCTGTTTTGTGCTAAACGCCTTAACATCTGTACGTGTGGATATGAGCATAGAAAGCATGACCAAACATTATAGATAAAACAAATGTTATCCAAAAGAAACTGCAACAATGTTCATAATCACATTGGATTGTAACTTTAATATGTGAATAATGAACTGCCAATTTTATTCACACAGCAAGGATGGTAACATTAATTGCATTTCAAAGTCCATGAAGGTAAAATCATATGAATAATGACTGGAATAGATTGGGTGATGTGAAAGCTTTCATAACTGAAGGAACAAATAGACACATTAAAAGAAAATTCTGAAGAATGAAAGAAAAGTCATCCAATCAAAATGTTACCTGCTAAAAACATTTTAACACAGGAAAAGAATGACAAATGCATGCGAGCATGAAAACAACACACATACGCATGGGTACTTGCACACACACACCATTTACCAAATATACCTCGTTCATTTGAACACAAAATCACTGAAGCATCATGGTTATGCCTTGCACTGGAATGCAACAGCAAGGGTTGTGCCAGAAACTTTAGAAAACACATAATCTCTAATCACCTTGAAAAGAAATCTGTTCACTTGTTAAGAAAAAAGAAAAAGGAATTTGCTTGTAGATCAAGATTTAAGAGATTCTTTTGGTGAAAGAGTAACAAAGCGTTCAAAAAGCACTGAATACCCAACAATACAAGGACCATGGTAAGTCAATAGGTAATGAAGACACTTTTTGAAGTGGAAGTACAAAATTTGTTTTGGTTCTGCATTTCACCTCCAGAATTTACCAAGAAAAAACATAGGAAGGGTTTACTTAAGCAATAGAAAGTTTGAAAATATAAGCTGCAAGGATCTTTCAGGGACCTTCAGTCCTCCATGGGTGGAAAAGCAGAGCTTAAAACATCTAATTTGAATAAGATCTATGCAATTGCCGAGAAATACCTTTGCCAAAAATTTAATCCAGTAAATGTGATCAAATTTTAGATAGATAAATGGTAGTTACCATCCTTTCAAAAAGGAAACCGGTAACTGTTTCTTTGTCTCAGTTGCATCCAACAAACAAAGCATAGAAATAAATACTATTGACACCCAACAAGCAAAACATGAAAAGAAACATTTTACAAATACCTGTAGAAGGCAAGAAACTGCCGAGATTAATATAGTATGCAGACTTCAGGAAATGAAGAGAAAAATCTAATAAGATGTTCCTCGGAAAACAACAAATGCACTCAGTTCCTTCAAAAGGTTCCATCTCAAGTAGTGGAACTAAAAACAGTTAACCTGTGTAAAATATAAATTTGTATAACCAGTTCCAGTGTTGGAAGAACCATGACTCATTATAGGGAATTTTCTAAATTAAGAACAGAGGAATAAGAAAAAGGTTGAAAAAGAAAATGGGTAGCCCAACCCCAGGGCTACATGCGAAGTAATGAGATAAAAAAACTAGAATTCTTAATATGATATGGTTTGACCAATTAAAAGCTAATTGGATCAGGTGTGTTCAACTAGCAGTGTCAAACTAAAAAAGATAATGAGTTTTTGCATATGCTGGGACAAAACCTACAAACCTTTGTGTTAAAGAAAAAATAGAACAAATCTTCAACAGTGACAAGCTCACCTTATCACTAGGTTTATTTGTCTCTTGATCAGAGCTTTTGGAAGTTTCCACTGTCCCATGTAGTGCATTTTCTGACTAGAAAACCATTCACATAAATAAGATGTAATGCAGAAACAAGGAAAACCAACATCAATTAGAATAGCCAAGGAAAATTAAGGATCACTATCACACCATGAATTCTGCTTTAGAATCTGGTTCGAAAATCATAGATGTGCCTGTATTAAGGCCGTTATCAGCTTTAAATGATTCTCCCCACTGATGATGGCTCGCTTCATACAAACCCATCTGTCCCGAGGTCACAAAATGTGCTATTGGAGAGTTCATGAAGTTTGAAATTGTCTTTCCACGGATCAGTTAATAGAAACCAGTGAAGTAATACATAGCTGCAGCCCTGCACATGCATAAAATTAGCAATGAGAAAACATAGATAGCAAATAATGAAAATACTAGGGACCACTCAAACTTACTCTCATAAGAAGGAAGGAACATAAGATCACCACAATCAAAGTTGCAAAAGTAAGAAATGGCACATATTAAAAAAAAAGTCCAAGATTTGTAGCAGCGGAAAGAGACCGAGTAGTACATGCCTTTGATGTACTACTAAAATCCACCATTCACTGGTTTCTCATATTAGCATTGTTTTACCGAAGAGCAAGAAGAGCATGGTCTGGATAAGAATATTACACGGTTTGGATAATGTCATAGTGATCCTGTGCAAGTATTATCTATCTATCTATATATATAGGGTCAAATATTGGCTACTAATGAAGGTAATGAACTAATGAGCTAGAAATCATAGGTGCAAGTTGTATTGACTCAATCTAACCACATAGATGTGTTAGCATGGTTTGTTTGCCAAGGATCAAGCCTTGGATCGTGCTTTTCTGATGTAAAAATGTGATCTTTTGAGTTATGAAATTTTGGCACATTGTGGGCCGTTGATTCTTTAACCCTTTTGAAAACACAATTACTTGTCATAATCACATGATTCAAAACAAGTTTCCTACTAAACAAACCATGTAGATCACATCCGTAACATTTAGTCTACAAAAAATCAGAAATTTTTGAATTAAAAACTGATTTCTACTCGTTAGTTCTGTACCTTCATTAGTAGCCAATATTTACCCATATATATATATATATATATATATATATATATATATATATATATATATATATATATATATATATATATATATATATATATATAAAAGCATCATAAGCCAATAAGACTGCTAAATTTCAATGAATAATTTGTTGTCTAGAAGAAATCGATTCATCAAGAACAGATAGATAACTTCACCAGCAAAGCATCAAAACAAACAGTGTCCATTAGACATCATAAGCCAATAAGACTCCTAAATATCACTGGATAATCTGTCGTCTAGAACAAATCGATTCATTCAGAACAGATAGATAACTTCAACAAGACGCAACCTCGAGAGTTTTTTTTACTATTTGTCCACGAACAAATCTGAAACTTTCGGAAGATAGCCAAAAAAACGAAATCCAGTTTTCTCTTCATCTCTTGCTTAACACAAATACCCCTAGATCGTACACTCCTGCAAGCTTCAGTCAAACAAAACGTAATTCTCCAGCACCAATTCCTCTCAGAATCAATAAAAAAACACAGTTTTCACTAAAAAATTGTTTTTTTTTAAGCAAATATCTTCAAATCCCTTGGAAGATGATTCTTTTCTTCCCTGATCGTTCCCGATCTACAGTTGAACGTGTGTGCTCGCGCGCGTGTATGAGAGAGAGAGAGAGAGAGAGATTTCAACGAGGCAAAAGGGAGAAAAAGGGAAGCAATATCTCACCAAAAGACGAGGTCATGAAACAAACCGAATTCCCCGTCAAGCCAGTTTCCGACGGCCGGAAATCCACCAATCCGACGACGAACGCATGGCAAACTGCCGGAAAAACGACGGAGATAAGACGATCCTCTCTCCAAGCCCTAACTCCTGTCGCTTCACAGGATCTAGCAAAAAAAGAAGCAACGAAAGAAGCGAAAAATTTCTGTCGATTCTGGAAGGGGAAGCGCTCTCTCTCTCTCTCTCTCTTCGAATATTTTAAAACGTCTTTAATCACTGCTACAGTCAACGTTTAATGCCGTGACGTTCCCACTAAAAATCCGGGCCGTCGAAATTGGAGTCCAGATCAGTCCTCTTTCTCCCACGTCTTTTCCGTCCGTCGCCCAGCCCGGCCGTGTCCCGCCGGTAGGCAACATTAATAAAATTTTGAATACCGAGACATTGCGTGAGATTTCTTCGGAGAAATGCATAGCGAAAAAAAAAATCGTATTTATCGCGAGAATTTTACATTGACCGGCGAAAGCTGACCCCAAATCGACGGAGGACGTCACCCTTTAAAGCGACGCCATCAAGTACATAAATGCCTCGCGACAAAAAATTGTTGCTCCCCATCATGCTTTTCTCATCTCCCGGTGCTTTGGTACAAATGATATGTGGCAAAGGCAACTCTCTCTCTCTCTCTCTCTCTCTCTCTCTCTCTCTCTTATATTGCACTAAAATTTAATTATCAAAAAACAAATTCTTTAATTGAATTGATTTAATTCAAAAAATAAATTTAGTGAACAGGCAATAACAAAGACATCTGAAAATTTAGGTTCGACAAAAATACTTGCAATTATGTTGAGGATGGTAAAATTGTGCAAGCTACTAATTTTCTTATATATATATGGGAGCTTCTATGTATACACTTGATTTACATAGATCTAAGTATACAAAAACTAGCCATTGGAGCATGTTTAGTTTATGCAATTTATTATTTGTATGTGTTAAAGTTGACTCAAATATTATATTTTATATCATTTTAAGCAACTTTTATTTTCATGAATTGTGAACAGTTGATTTTCACCATCTCAAAAATGAAATATTATGATGTGGTAATCATGATAAAACCTTTTTATATAATAAATAAATTATACTAAACACATCTATAAGGTTAGATTTATCATTTAGTGGCTTAAATCTATGCAAACAAGAGTTTGTACCACCATATATGGTATTATGGTACAAAACCATCATATATTTTTTCTAGATATTATATAATATTTTGTGCCTTTGATGTCACCAAATTATACGAAACTATTGAGCTGAAAATCATATGCTTTGTCTTTCTTTTGTAAATTAAATTCTATGAACGTGACCTATAATGTTGGTTTAGTGGGAAATGGGTTTTGAATCGTATGATTGTGTTTTCTAAGGGCTTAAAAAATGAATGGTCTACAATGCACTAAAATTTAATAACTCAAAAAATAATATTTTTTGATTCAAACAACACGATCTAAAGCTTGATCCCTTAGCAAACATACATTCTTGAACACATCTACTTAGTCAGATTGAGTTGGATTGAGTTGATAAAGCTTGAACTTATAATTTTTAGCTTAATAGTTTCATATAATTTGGTTATTCAAAGGCACTAAATATTAACCCTATATATAAGGTTAATATTTGATTCTATTGAAGGCACAAAACTATTGAGTATAAATCACCACATTTTATATTTTTTAGATTTTTTTTTTATATCAAAGTTTATACTTGTGATCTACAATGTTTGTTTAGTAAAAACTGAGTTTTGAATCAAATAATTGTAAGGGTTTTACCAACCGACGACCAGCCAATGAGCATTTAGTGATAAGGTTTGCCTTGATCTAGCCCGAAAAAACACATACTTTCAGATTAAACCAAGACAATCAAAGGTTTGACCCATAGCAAACAAACCTTGTTGAACACATCTATGTAGTCAGATTGAGTCGATAGAGCTTAAACATGACAGTTCAATAGCTTTGTATATTCAATAGCACTAAATATTAACCCATACATATAAGGTGGTAGATGCTAACCACTTTTCTAGTTAACCGCTCAGCTAATCAAGGTTTTGAAAAGTTTTTCTTAAATCTAACGATAAAGATGTATTTTGCATGGTCGAGGATAAGATACTTGGATAATGTGTTTTGGATAAAAATATATAATTTTTTAAGCCTTTAATATGTAGGAAAAATATTAGACCAATTTTTTTAAATCTTAACCTACATGTGTATCGGAATCAGATGATCCAAGAGTAGATTTCTATAAAATCAAGTATGTAGAACACATTTGCATTGTCAGATTTAAAGAATTGTGCTTTTACGTAAGGCATGCCCTGAGCGTCCATCATGCACGCACGATAAACACTCAATGCACGTCCATTTGCGTCAGGCACAAAAGCATCAGGCAGCTACCACACACACTCTCTTTCTCTCGCTATATATATATATATATAGGAGAGACCAATCACATTCAGGACTAATATGATGATTTTTATTTAAATTAAAGACAACAGAAATGACCACTAGAACACTTTTAAACGAATAATATCCAAAGACTTGAGCCTTTGCTACGCAGACTACCTAAAACAGATAATATTATCTATTAATAGCCCATAAAAAACAATTACTTTTTACTTAGATAAGCCTCATTGTCTCGCGGTATAAAACAGTGATTAGGTGAAGACAACAAATAAATAATAATATGATACTTGAAAAAGTAGAAAATCATGCACGCCCATATAGTTTTTGTATTAAGCCTCAAGTCCAAACTTTATATCTGTAAATGAATAAAGAAGCTTAGTAGGCAGCCGCCACGCTTGATCGATTTGCATAACAACAAAAACCACAAAAAAATAACTACAAAGTTATGTGCCAGATAAGATAAAAAATAGGTAAAAGATAATTATAGAAAAAATCACAGAAGTAAAAGAGGCAAGTAAAAAGATGATACAGATGTGCGTACACTTAGAATGACATGGATATGCCACATTATAAAGATTAAGAAGCATAATCACTTATACTTTTAATTGCTTTATTACCAACGATAGTTATACCAATTTTCTATTTTTTTTTATGTAAATTCCCCTATTTAAGTGATGAAAGGCCTCTCTCTCTCTCTCCGAATTTGTGCATTTGCTGCCAAATTGGCATAAGAAGAAAATGTCCCATTTTTATTTTGAAATTATTATTGTATACTATATTATTATGGTTTGCTACCTTTCATTGCCTTTTTGCCTACAAAGGCTCTGCTTATCTGGTAGGGGCAACTTGTCAACGTCACCAAGCTGAAGAGACATCAAGAGTTCAAAATCCACAAGGGACATCCCTTGCCACAAGGTCAAAATTGTGTATTTCCTGGTGACCAACGGGGGCTCGCTAGTGCACATCACCCTGTGTTGGGACGTTGCAGGTAGGGATGGCAGTGGACCGGGGTGGGGATGGGGGACAAGGTCTCCACCTCCACCCCGTTTCAAAATCCGAACCTCCATCCTTGCCTCCATCTCCATGTGGGGATGGATTTTAATCTTAACCCCCGCCTCCATCCCCGTTTCAAGGCCTCCATCCCCGGTCCAAACGAGGCCGAGGCGGGGTGGGGACCCATTTCCCCATAGTCTATAGTCATTCATTCACTACAAGAAAAATGTTATTTAGCGATAGAAATTTGTGACAGAAATAATCCGTCGCAAAGTTGTGATGGATTAGCGAGAGAAAACTATCCGTCTCTAAAATTGGAATTAGTTGCGGAATTAGCGACGAAAAAATTCTATCGCAAACACCGTCGTAAATTTGGGACGAAAAATTTTTGTCTCACACTCCGTCGCAACTTCGCGACGGATGAGCGACACTATTTTTTCGTCGCTACTCCATTGCAAATTTATGACAGTGTTTGCAACGGAATTTTATCGTCGCTAAATTTCCTGTAAAATCCAAATGCGAGCCCCTTTCTTTTCCCTTTCTATTTCATTCATCGCACACCCCCGCCCTTTCTCTCGCCTCGTTGCTCGCCCTCCCTTCTCCCCCTTTCGGTGACAACCTCCCTCTCCGGCAGCTTTGCCGACACCACCTCGCTGGTCATCCAACCTTTCTCTCGCCCCCTCTTGCTCGTCTCCTCTCTCCTTCCCTCTTGCTCGTCTGCCGACGTCGGCAACCTCCTCCCCCAGGTATGTACGTCTCCTCCCTTCCCTTCTTCTTTCCCCTTATCTCTCTCTCTCTCTCTCTCTCTCTCTCTCTCTCTCTCTCTCTCTCTCTCTCTCTTTCACCTAGCAGGTCGGCGAAAGGGGTCGAGACCCCCCCCCCCCCCTTCCGCCTGTTTTAGAGATTCTGGCAGGGGGCTTTGGCCCCTGCTTCATTTTTCAGAATCCGGCAGGGGCCAATGGCCCCTACCCCAATTTTATTTTGAAGGCGGTAGGGGCCATTGGCCCTTGCCTCCTCCTTTTCAAGAGCCACAGAGGCCTTTGGCCCTTACACCCCCCCCCCCCCTCCTCCCTTTTTTTCTTCTTGGTCCGACAGGAGCCATCGGCCCCTGCCCCACTTTTATTTTCGACAGGTGTCGATGCCCCTGCCCCTCTTTTTATTTTTGGCAAGGGCCGATGCCCCTGCCCTTTTTTTATTTCTGGCAGGGGTTGATGCCCCTGCCCCTCTCTTGGCCCCGCCCTTTCTCACCTTGCTGGCTCGATGTAACCCCAACTTCTGTCTCCTGATTTCAACGAGAGGGGTGTCGCCCCTCCCTGCTTGCTCGCTCTCTGTCCTCTCTTTTTGATGGGGGAGGGGGAGGCCCTCCCTGCTCTCTCTCTCTCTCTCTCTCTCTCTCTGTTCCAATGGGGTCGAGCTCGACCAGTTAGCCGAGCCCATCTCCCTCTCAGTCGAGGTTGGGGTCGGGCTCGGCCTGGCAACTGAGCCCACCCCTCTCTCTGCTTCCTCTTTTTGCAGTGGAGGGGCCAAGCCCCTCCCTGTTTCCTTTGATAGCAAGGGAGGGGCTTGCTCCCTTTTCAGGCAGACAGGGGAGGGGGGGCGACACCCCTCTGCCCCTTCCTCTCTTCCTTTCCTTTTGACAGGAAGGCAGGGGTTGCGCCTCTGCTCCCTTTTTTTGTCAGGTTGTTGGGGCAGGTAGGGGAGGAGACGGTTTTGCAAATATCAGCTATTTTTTTAAAATCTCCCCTGACCCACGTCGGTGACCTTGTCATCCTCCTATTCTGGTAGCCTCGACCCTCAGTCGACCCGCGATCGGATCCCCTTCGTCGGTGAGTCTACAGGTATATTGTCTCTCTCTGCCAGGCGGTGGCGGAGCCCCTGCCGCTTCTTGATGGGTTGCTACCCTTGTCGTATATAAATGTGCTTTGCAGGTATGTAGTTGAGCTAATTGCGTGATGCTTAGTACTAAGCATCGCATGCAATTAAAAATGCAATACAAAAAGAAATAAGAAAAAAATGCAAAGGCAATAGCATACAAATCGGGTAAATACCCGTGGTGAGTAAGTGATGCAAGCGCATAATAGGTTATTTAATTTTTTGGATGCAACGCTTTTCTGTTCACACACTCACTTAGTTGTGGATATCTAGGACTGCTTTGATGGAGTTCGGAAATCATGCTGAGCATGATTTTAATGTATGAAAATAGAAGTGTGCTTATTTTTTGAGTTTGGATTCCATGTTAGCCATGGTAGTAGTTAACGGTATATTAGAGTATATTTGTTGCAGGTACATATTTGACATTGTTTTGATATAAATGATTTAAATGTATTGTAATGATTGATGTGACTGTATCCATGCTTACATGAAGTTATTTTCAATTTGATTATGCCTTTCATGTGAAATTGTATCATGAAAACATGCTTCAAATGAATGTATCATGTTATGAATGGGTTTGCACATGAAAATGAATGATAAGTTATCAATGCTTTAAATATGCTTCAAATGAATGGTTTTGCACATAAAAATATTAAGTTATCAATGCATGCATCATAGTTCTTGTGATTGAATGACATCATATATATATATATGTGTGTGTGTGTGTGTGTGTGATATATATATATATCAAATCATTACATCCACCATGAATGCATGATAAATTAGATATTTTTTCATCATGGCATTCTTATGATTCTCTTTTGACTGGTTAGGATAATATTTGTAATATCATAGAACAACATGACTGCAAACTGTGAATGGATGTATCATAGAATAGTTGACAATAAGGTATCGCTTGAATATATGGATGGTGTTGACATTTTTATTGAATTTGCAATGGCAAGTTTCAGTACAGTGGATCTCATAGGTCAGATCAGGTGCCCCTACACGATGTGTAAGAACAATCGATTTGTAGAACCTCATGGCGTTAGACATCACCTATACAAGAAGGGTTTTGTGAGTGATTATCAGAATTGAACGCTTTATGGTAAAGAATTTTGGAACAATTTTGATGCACGATAATCCATATGTGGATTTCATATTTGATGTTGCAGGACCAAAACTGGGTTCTACTATGGGTCTTAGTGATGTACCAACTGGGGTAGAGAAAGAAGTAGCAAATGATGCAGCTAGTAGATTTTATTATTTACTTAGAGATGCTGATGAGCCACTTTGGAATGGTTGCGAGAGTCACACTATCTTGTTTGCAGTTCTTCAACTACTGAATTTGAAGTCTGAGTATAATTTGAGTCAATCATGTTTTGATTGTCTGTGCTCTATTGTGAAGAGTATGTTGCCCAAAGATGAGAAATTGCCATAAAATTTCTATCGTGTGAAGGTTTTGGTCAACGCTTTAGGTATGGGGTATCAAAAGATAGATGCTTATCCAAATCACTACATGTTGTATTTCAAAGATCAAGAAAATAGCAGATCATGTTCAGCATGTGGGCATCCTTGGTTCAAGCCAAAGACAAGAGGCAATAGTAGCACGAGGCCAAAAGAAGTGTCATACAAGTCGCTCTGCTACTTCCCTCTCACTCCTAGATTGCAACAATTGTATGTCTTTGAGGACAACTAAACACATGAGATGACATGCAAATAAAGTTCGACATGATGAAAACAAGATCACGCATTCTGTTGACGTGGAAGCTTGGAAGCACTTTGATCGTACTCATCAGACCTTTGCAATGAAAGTGAGAAATGTTAGTCTCGGTTTATGTACAGATAGATTTAATCTATTTGGGGGTAGATCAACTCCATACTCGTGTTGGCCAGTATTTATCACCCCATATAACCTTCCTCCAAGCTTGTGTATGAAGCGTTAAAATCTTTTCTTGTCTCTATTAATCTCTGGTCCGACCTCTCCGGGCCAAAATCTTGATGTATATTTAAGGTTATTGATTGATGAACTGAAAATATTGTAGGATGACGGTGTTCTCACGTCTGATGACCACAAAAAACAAAATTTTAATATAAAGGTTATTGTTCTATGGACAATCAGTGACTTCCCTGCATATGCTATGTTATTTGGTTGGAGCACACATGGGCGGTTGGCATGTCTGTACTGCATGGAGGATACAAAATCGTTTAGATTGGCGCATGCAAAGAAGTTGTGCTGGTTTGATTGTCACCATCGATTTCTACCCAACGACCGTCCATTCCGACGACAAAGGAATGTGTTCCGAGCAAGCACAACTGAAATAGAAGGTCCACCTACACGGTTGTCTGGCATAAAGATTTTAAGATGATTGTGATACTTTCCATATGGACTGACAGATGCTTGTAGTTTGACATCCTTCCTTGGATTTAGGAAGGATCATAATTGGACAAAGAAATCTATATTTTGGGAACTACCATATTGGTCGACCTTATTGATACGACATAATTTGGATGTGATGCATGTGGAGAAAAATGTGTTTGATAATGTGTTCAATACGGTAATGAATGTCAAAAAGAAAATGAAGGATAATCTGAAGGACCGTATGGATTTAAAAGTAATATGTAAAAGACCAAAATTGGAACTCAAAGAGTAAAATGGCAAAGTACTGAAACCAAAGACAAGGTATGTGCTTGGACCAGATCAAGTAAAGCAGGTATGTTAATGGTTGAGACAATTGAGATTTTCAGATGGATACGTCTCTAACATTGCTCGGGTTATGAAGATAGACGAGGAACAATTATATAGGTTGAAGAGCCATGATTGTCATGTCATTATGCAACAGTTGATTCTCCTAGCATTTCATGATATGTTAGACAAACCTATATGAGAGGTATTATCCGAGTTGAGTAGATTTTTTAAAACATTGTGTGCATCAGAAGTTGTAGTAACTGAGGTAAAAAATCTTGAGGATTCTGTCGTCACTACTATTTATCAGCTAGAGAAGATATTTTTGCCAGCATTTTTTGATGTTATGAAACATGTGATCATACATTTGCCATATGAACTTAGGGTTGGTGATCCTGTGCAATATCGGTGGATATACCCATTTGGAAGGTATATTTTTATTTATATTTTTCTCTTTAATGCTATTGAGAATTTATTATATTACAATATGAAGACTGCAACAATAAAAGCATCTGGTGGAATAGATGATCCACTACAGTGGAAGGGTCATGGCCCTCCTACTATCAGGTCAGATTTTTGGGATGCAATGTGGGATAAGTGGGTGGGACATGAATTTTAAAATCGCTCAACAAAGGCTGAACAAAACTGAGCAAAGATGCTCAATGCCCATCTGCACACAGGTGGATCTAGGACTTTTAAGAGCCACCTGAAGAAAATGGTAACTCATCAATATATATATTGTCAAATTTATAAGTATTTTTGCATACTTTTTAAATAAGTTTTTTATCATTTAACCTTACAGAAAGCAGAAAAAGGAGGCATTGTGCCTTATAAGGATGTGTTTGTTGAAACATATAAACGTAAGACCACGGAAGAATTTGTATCAGAGAAGGCGAGAGGAACAATGGTATGTATTTATTATATTAATAAATATTATAATATACAAATTACTATGAATATTGTAATTCTTAATTATTAATCTACACTATAATCATTACTTTATAGGAGTCATACGAGTAGCAGATGGTAGAGTGATATGGCGATGACTCCACTCAACATCCGCCTTTTAATCCTGCAGCATGGGTGACTCAATCGGTGAACCAAAAAAGGGTCGTGTGTTCGGGTTTGGGAGTAATATGAACATCACACCAGTCATTGCCTCCTCTAGCTAGGGTTCTCAGAGTTCTCCCACCAGCATCAACTCCAAGCGTTCGATTGACCCAGCAAATTCTTGGGATGGTGTCTGCCAGCTTGTTAAGGACATAGTGCATGATTATTTACATAAAGCAATTTTTGACGTTGTCCGTAATGAGTTGTGCAGCTTTTTTTAAGACAGAGAAACTTCATTTGCAGGTGTCTGTCAGGCATGAAAGTTTTTTATCATTTGTTTCATGTCGTTAGATTTCAAGCTAGTATATGCATGATTTCATCACATATGAGCATGATTTCATCACTATGAAAGTTTTTTACTGCCTTATAACACATATATGTATGATTGAATTGCTATAAAAGTTTTTTTACAATATTAGAACACATATAAGCATGATTCCATCACTATGAAAGTTTTTTACTGCCTTATAACACATATATGTATGATTGAATTGCTATAAAAGTTTTTTTACAATATTAGAACACATATAAGCATGATTCCATCACTATGAAAGTTTTTTTGACTACCTTAGAACACATATATGCATGATTGAATCACTATGAAAGTTTTTTGACAACCTTTGAACACATATATGCATGATTGAATCACTATGAGAGTTTTTTGACAATATTAGAATACATACAACATGATTTCATCACTATGAAAGTTTTTGACAATCTTAGAACACATATATGCATGCTTGAATCACTATGAGAGTTTTTTGACAACCTTAGAATACATATATGCTTGATTGAAGGACTATGAGAGTTTTTTTACAACATTAGAACACATATAAGCATGATTTCATCACTATAAAAGTTTTTGACTGCCTTATAACACATATATGCATGATTGAATCACTATGAAAGTTTTTTGACAACATTAGAACACATATAAGCATGATTCCATCACTATGAAAGTTTTTTGACTGCCTTATAACACATATATGCATGATTGAATCACTATAAAAGTTTTTTTACAACCTTTGAACACATATATGCATGATTGAATCACTATGAGAGTTTTTTGACAACATTAGAACACATATAAGCATGATTTCATCACTATGAAAGTTTTTGACAACCTTAGAACACAAATATGCATGCTTGAATTACTATGAGATTTTTTTGACAAACTTAGAACAAATATACGCTTGATTTAAGCACTATGAGAGTTTTTTTATAACATTAGAATACATATAAGCATGATTTCATCACTATGAAAGTTTTTGACTACCTTATAACACATATATGCATGATTGAATCACTATGAAGGTTTTTTGACAACATTAGAACACATATAAGCATGATTCCACCACTATGAAAGTTTTTTGACTGCCTTATAACACATATATGCATGATTGAATCACTATAAAAGTTTTTTGACAAACTTAGAACACATATCTGCATAATTGAATCACTATGAAATATTTTTGACAACCTTAGAACATATATATAAGCATGATTTCATTAATATGAAATTGTTTGACTACCTTAGAACACATATATGCATGCTTGAATCACTATGAAAGTTTTTTGACAACCTTAGAACACATATATACATAATTGAATCACTATGAAAGTTTTTTGACAATATTAGAACATATATAAGCATGATTGTGATACAAAAGATATTTATTTGACAGCCTTATAACACATATATGCATGCTTAAATCACTATGATATTTTTTTGACAACCTTAGAACACATATCTGCATGATTGAATCACTATAAATTTTTTTCTATCAGCCTTAGAACACATATCTGAATTCTGTTAATGTCCTTCACTTTATTGCTAGCTAGTCTATGTGTAATTTATTCATGTTACTTTGATTGCCTTAGATTAGCTGCATTGCATATAATTTATTTCATTACATTTTATTTTTCAATCCTAACCTTTTTTTTCTCTTGTAGGATGCTGAAGATAATCAGCATAGAGGAGCTGATGGATGCATGGATGAAGGGGCAGATCGAGACAATGAAGAAGATGATGCTCAGAATCTTGGCGATGATTAGATTAATGTGTTGAATTTGTTGCACCTTCTTGTTGTTTAAAAAAAAACCCTTTGCAAATGTTCACTTATAAATAATTAGAACTTGAGGAGGATTATAGTGGATCGATAAATTTTTTCACCTTGTATCTTGTGTTAAATTTGTTTCAGCTGCTTTGTATATGTATTTTTTATGTGTATTTTGTTTTTTATACACATGATATATAAATTGTATAACGAAATTTTTTTCTCAATATTTATATTTCAAATAAATTTTTTTATTTTTTTATTTTTTTATTTTTTTATTTTTTACGACTGATTAGCAACGGATATTATCCGTCTTTAATTAGTATCGGCCTCTAATTTAGCGACGGATTAGGGACAAATATTTATTCGTCAGAAAACTAAATCGGCCGATGTTTTACGACAAATTGTAATACGTCGTAAAACCAAATCTCTGTGGATTAACGATGACCTTACGATGAATCATGACATTCGTTAATTCATCGCAAATTAGCGACAGATGTAGCGACAAATATTTTTTGTCGCTAATTAGCAATTAGGAAATTGCGATGAAAGTTATCTGTCGCTAAACTGTTCAGCGATGGATTTACGATGGATTACGACTGTCGCTAATCCACAGATTTCTTGTAGTGATTGAAGGATTGAGGACAGGGTGCGGTGGGGCAAGGCGAGGATTGGGGCAGGGTGGGGAAAAGCGTAAGTCTATCCCCACCTCCATCATGGCACGGGGATAGATATTAACCTTCATCCCCACCTCCATCCCCGTTTCATGCCCTTCATCCCTGATCCAAACGAGGTGAGGTGGGGGCCTGTTGTCCCCCGGTCCACTGCCATCCCTAGTTGCAGGCTCAAAACCCAATGGTATAGTTGTGTAACTGGTTGGGCTCTGCCTAACCCCAGCTTGCCTTTCAAAAAAAAAAAGTGTATTTCCTGGTGGGCAGGGAGACCTCAAGTGGTTTACCAGCCAGAGGCCTGCCAATTTATAGCTAGTAGGTGATGGGGTATTTTTCCATCGCTTAGCCAAAATAAAAAATAAAAAATTCATACCCTTTGGCGGGTGCTAACCAGTTCTAACATGAATTTAAATTTTTAATATATTCATAATATCGGGAAGTTCGATTTATTAATATTCCCATTGTACATATTTTAGTAATTTATATAAAAAAAATTAAAAAAAACATTGTGCATTTTCAATATATGTGTTTGTGTCCCCAACAATCATCCTCTGTCCAAGAACAAGGAGGCAGGAGATATCCTTCCCTGGTGTGCAGCCATGCATATGATCTCACTTATATAGGCCAAAGTAAGAGTATAGTTTGCTTGTATCTCCTCATTCAACAGTAGGTGGGTTGGATAAATGGGCCAGATTTTACATATTGTTGCACTATAAATGATGCTCATAGAGTGGCCTCCATCTTTGTCGTCAGAAAACAGATGGGGGGGGGCAAAAGGTGCCCAATCATTAAATATATTTGTCACACTACGTCGATAGAAACAAACTGGTGGGATTGAATAATTCTCTTTCTTAGGAAAGGGAAATATTTATTTGAATGCCACGTAAGGCAGGGTGGTCATGGGGGGCCCACTCAGGGTTTTTCTCGCTTCGGCAAGGGTTTCTAGTCATAAAAAAATGAATGGACTGAAATAAGGTAGCAATCATATCAAAAAAGAGATCCTACTGCCCCCCCCCCCCCCCCATTGCCACAACTTGGATGTATGATAAATTGTGTTCTCTTTTTTCTTTAATGGTGCGTGTGAATGCCACATTTTATTTAGACTTCACTTGAATGCATTGTTGTTGCATGGTGGGCTCCCAGTCGAAGCGTTTAATGACCATTCATCTTGGCATTTCTCGAGATGGGCCGTCTCGAGAAATGAGCTTCATGCTAAGCATGCAGCACCGCTGCATAAAAAATGACTTTTTTTTTAATTTAAAGCTTTAAGAGTGCATTTGAATGGCACACATTTTTTTTTTAAAGCTTAAAGGAGACATGAATCAACGCATGGAGCCCATGCCAAAATTGAGCATTCAATAAACTAAAGAAGGATCTCATATCTTCAAATTTTAGTTCTCTAAAATCATATAAATCCCTGAATCTCTAGTCTGACTTTAGGGATATATGGGGGAGGGGATGTTTGTATAGAATCTAAGATTCTTAAATCTAGATCCTTAGAAAGTGAGGTCCAGGTTTCATTCACGTGGGACCCAGTAGCAAACAGGAAGCTGAAATTTGTGTCTTAGAATAGTATATGGAAGGAAATGTAGCACACTACATTTGCTTCTAAAGTCTCACACTTAATGATGGTACATGAGTTGGACTTTTTTTGTTGGGGATAGAGTGTTTAGTACCTTCGTGGGTAACAGAACCTCCTAGTTGGAACTCATATTTGAATGCTGTTTTTACAGAAGCTCAGCATGGTCAAAATAGTAAGAATTGACTCTTTCATTGTTTTTTTCATGCAAAAGTACGATTTTATGAGGATCGAAATTTTGGTATATTGTAAGCCGTTGATTTTTTAGCCCCTGCAAAATCTTATATAATGAGATGATATGATCTTAGCACAAATTTATACTAACCAAAAATATGTAGATCATATCTAGGGGGTTAGAGGTGCAAAAAAAGTAAAATATTAAAAGCATTGTATTTTTGTTACTAGAGAGTTTCTTACTCTCTAGGGTAACGAACATTAACCGTTTTTGTTGTTATATTTTTGCTTATTTGCCCTTGTGGTCTTGGTACAATATATAAAAGCAGAAGCAGGGGTATGCAATGCAAAAAAAAAAAAATGGTCTTTGTAACTTTTTTTTTATAATGACTGTCATGTCATGTTGTTTGGGTCAGTAATTATGAAACTTGTCAAATGTATATATTTTTTTGACAGAAAACACAAGTGTTACATACATGGCACTTGTGTGTAATTTTTTGAAACGATAAAAGTGCAATTTTAAGCAGGTACACCATAGGTCGTTAAAGGGATATTGTTGATAACAATGCATGTATTAGCGTTATCAGTTACCATTGAGAAGGAAACATTTTACCTTCCATTTGCATGTATTTTTTATTTTTTAATTTTCCTTTCTTACCTTATTCTGTTGTAAATCTGAAAAGCGTGGTATTGTAGTAGGTAGGGATGGCACTGGACTTGGGGAAACGCACTGCCCCGCCCCGTTTGGACCAGGGATGGAGGACATGAAATGGGGATGGAGGCGGGGATGAAGGTTAAAATCAAAACCCGTGCGGGGATGGACTTATGCTTTCCCCTGCCCCGCCCCATTCCTATCCCGGTCCAGATCCCTATCTTGCCAGGCCCTGCCCCATGCCCAATCCTTCTAAGGGTTGGCAACGGACCGATGGAAAATGGGGCTCCACCCCACCTCGCCACATTTGGACCGGGGATGGAGGTTAAAATCCAAACCTGTGCGGGGATGGAGGTGGGGATGGAGGTCAGGATTTTGAGATGGAGCAGGGGTAGAGACCTTGTCCCCGCCCTCGCACTGACCCACTGCCATCCCTAGTAGTAGGTAGATTATCTTTACTTCTTGTATCTCATCATATCCCATAAATGATGGAAAAATACCTAGTTGTGTGTAAGTGCATGATCGCTTTTGAACATGACCAAAACGAGCTGGGACTTTTAGCGGCGACAAGTCGTCACTAAAAGTCTCAATGCTGACCTTTAGCGGCGACTTTTGCCACCACTAAAGGTGTTATTTGGAAGAACCATAGTGACAAATATCTTGAGATTTATGAAAATCTTACGATAATTTTGCGAGAAATTGCTTGAAAGTTTAAAATGGCAATTTATGGCGAGATTTTCAAAATATCGTAAGATTTATGAAAAAACATAAATACTTTGATTTAAAGGCTATATTTACGTTTTAAACAGCTATTTATCATTAAAAAACCTTGTATTTTTATTTTTAAATATTTGTTATTAATATTTTTTCATAAAAAATAATTTTTATATTTTAAAATTTATTTTTTTATTGCTGAGATTTTGTCAAAAAAAATGTGAGATTTATGAAATTTTTTTAATTTCTCACAAGTTTTTGAAAAATGAGTTTTTTCTGAAAAAAATGTTTGTTACTATGAGCAGAACCTCGTGTGGAGCATCCATTGCGTGCGAGTTCGTTCTGGTCATATTCTAAAGTGATCATGCACCTACACATTATATATATATATATATATATATATATATATATATATATATATATATATATGTGTGTGTGTGTGTGTGTGTGTGTGTGCGTGTGCGTGCTGAAATCTCTCAATGAAATAGGAACTGCTTTTTCTTTATCCATAAAGTTTGTCCATTTGTTACGTATAGGCAAGTTATGTTGACAATGTTTTCCACTGTCTCCAACTCCAACCATTTAAATATTGCCTTTTTTACTTTAATTTAGGTATTTTTTAATGTTTTACTATGGTATAAGACTATGCGTGACCCTTTTTTTTTACCTTTTATTGTAGTAACTAAATTAATTTTACGGATGTCCTAAGCCGGGTCCAGTGCCAAGCTGAAGGCCCAGGTTCGAATCCCCCTGTCACATGAGGCTTAAGAGATATCTGGTAGGGGTCTGCCAAACCCCAGCTTGCCTTTCAAAACAAAAAAGTTACTAAATTAATTTTTCCTTTTTTTCTTTCTCAATAAATGGATGGAAAATATATGGGAGAAATCGTCTACGGGTCTAGAAACAGCCAAAAATCACAAAACCTCCATCCTACATCTGACCCATTTGTGTCCTTATTTTTTTTATGAAAAAACTACATTTTTTTAGTAAAAATAATTTGATTATTTATGATCACTTGATTTTTCAATAGCCAGAAAAGTTTACTGCAATGTCAAAATCCGGCCATCCAAACATTTTTTTAGATAGCCAATATGTGGTTAGGCTGACCCCCACCAGTTATACAATTAGCATTCCATTGGGATTTGAATTTGCAACCACTCAACACAATGTGGCGTGCATGTAGGTTACACCCATGAGTCAAATTTGTTGAAAAAAAAAAGATTTAATAAGACATATGTACATAAAAAATAGCATATATATATATATATATATATATATATATATATATATATATATATATATATATATATATATTAAGATATACCGATTTTCATTTTAAAATATATGAAATAACATGATCCATTTGGCATAGTGACAAAAGTTAGAAACAACAAAACATCGGCAGCCAAAAACTCGCAAGAATTTGAATATTTTTTGAAAACCTTGCATTTTGGAAAAATTTTGACAATAAAAATAAATTAAAAATATAAAAAATAAATTTTATAAGAAAATATAAATAAAAAATTTAAAAATAAAAATCACATGGTTTTTACACTATAAATCACTGATAAAAACATACATATCATGTTTAAAATGCTATATTTATGTTTTTTATGAAAATATGATGAGAAATTATAGTTTTTTACTTTTGGATAATTTTTTTTTTTTTAATGCAAGCTGGGGTTAGGCAGTCCCACCAATTATTATTCAAGGTACCATGGGGTTTTGAACCTGCTGTGTCCCACCACACGGAGACGTCCACTTACGGCTCCTACCAACCACACGGAGCCCCCCTGGTGCTGACTAGACAAGTTTTGGGTAATTTCTCATGATATTTTCGCGATATTTTCATAAATCATGAGAGATGTGTCACTATGACGTGAAGAGACCATTTGCCGATTTTTGACATTTTGCATTTTATTTATGTTACTCATCCTTGTCTGTCTGTGGTGGGGGTGTGTTTGTTGGGGTGATGTCATATTGGGCATCACGTCCACGCAAAAGCCCGACAGGGTGTGCTCGGAGCACAAAGGCGTGAGAGTCTGTGGTCACCCCAGGGCCCAAATCAGAGAAAAAGGAAAAAAAAGGACAATGAAAAAAAAAGTGTAAATTGCCAAAACCCATGGAATCATTTTCTCATGTACGACGTGATATCTCAAAATTAAAGGGGAATGGAATCCTTCACAGCAAAGCAAAGTACAGCCCAAGTTGTCTAGTTGCTCTTCACACTTTTGATAGATTTCTTTGCCCCCATTTACACATAAAAATGAAAATTATGGATGCCCCATTGCCATCGGAGTTCCATCACTGTCCTTAAATGGCAGTAAGGACAAATTGTCTATGTCACAATGATTCGTGGACTCGAAGATACGATATTGGGATTAGACTCAAAAGTTTAAATTAAAAAAAAATAGGACACAGGGATACGTAATTTTAAATTTTTTAAATATTTTAATATAAAAAATAACTTTTTATTAAAATATTATTTAATAATATTAAAACAATGTTGTAGGTGTCAGTGCTGGTGCGCTCGTGTCACCAGAGACACACAGCCAAAATGGTGTGTTCCTGCAGTCAAGTAGCAAATTTTTCTGATAATGGCACTGTTGAATTTTGGTGATGACTTTTGATTGTTGGTATTTCACTAAAGCCATAGGCTACGTTTGGTTCGATCTCTTGAGATTCGAATTCTCATGGGATTGAGAAAGTGAATCTCAAAAGCAACCAAACATAAAAAGTTTGTGCGCGGCACCCGAAAGCAAGGCTTTGCAAATGAGACCTCATGAGTTTCAAGTTCTTTTTTCGATGAGAACTCCAATCTCATGAGATTGGAGTTCTCATGAGATTTAGAAAGTTAGTCTCATTTGCACAGCACCCCACAAGCAACCAAACAAAGTCGCAGTGTTGCATGGGAAAAGATCGACTCTTTTCACTCCAATCCATAGTCGCCGTATTTTTGGATTTGAAAATATCGTGATATTACTTCAGGTTTGTCACAAGTCATGAAAATATTGATAATCTTGTAAGATTTTTAGAACCCTGTTACTTTAAATATATATTGATATTATTGAGGTATGATCATGATTTTTTATAGTTTTCAAAACTTTTAAAAAAAAATTGTGTATATTTAATATCGCTTTGTTATAAAATTGTTAATATTATGCAATGTTGTCAAGATCGAATGAAATTGGATCCTCACCCGATTTAAGTGAAAATCGTCCTGGATCAGTTTATTATATTATTTAGGCATTAAATGTGTATTTTAGAAATTGACTGGACTCTATAAGTTAACGTTTACTTCATTTCTGCATTCTCCTTGTTTAAGATAAATTTTCATGATTTTTTAAATTCTTTGATGTTTATAGTTCTTTGAAATTTTTAAAAATCACTTTTTTAAATAGACTGAATCAAAATGATCCTGTTAAAAAACTGATTCTTACGACATTGATTATGTATCAGTATTTTCTCAATATTTTTTCCAAAAATATAAAATTTTCCCTTGGCAAAAACCCCAATAAGGATAATTAACATGAAAACTATTTTTCTCGTGTGAGGCTTTGACAGCCCTAAGGTCAAACCAGCTGCTCAATGAACCCTATGTGTAAGCAGAGTGTGTTCAATTTTGATGACCACTCAACTTTTTCTCTATTGTTTTTAATAAAATCTCTCTTAAAAAAAGTAAAAGAAAAACCTTTTTCTCTATGAATATTAATGCTGCAAGAAGATCACCATAGGGATGTCAGTGGAAGAGAAACTTTGGACCTGCACCCCCGTCCCTGCCTTGGGTAGTTTAATAAACAATGAAATTTTGAACATTAAAAGTATTTCGAAATATATATATATATATATATATATATATATATATATATATATATATATATATATATATATATATATATATATATATATAAAGGTTTGGATATTTTATATATTAAGTGGGGGCGAACGTTGAAATTTAGAAACATATATGTATAAGATTAATAAAAGTATTTTAGTCATTTTATTAACCGGGATCCGGGCGGGGTGGGGGAAAGCGTAAGTCCATCCGGGCGGGGTGGGGGAAAGCATAAGTCCATCCCGGCGGGGAGGGATACTCATTTTTTCCCGGTCCACTGGCATCCCTAATGACCACACCATCAGTGAATTTGGTTCAAGAGTATGTTGCCTAATTTAATTGCTGTCTTGCGCTTATTAAGTGGTTGAGATTAGGGGTGGCAAAATCTGACACGAGCCGCCAATCCGCTTCTTAGACGGGTTTGAGTTTGGCTTAAACGGGTTCATGTCGTAAACGGGTTGACCCGCCTAATCTGTTTATTAAACGGGTTGCGTTCGTGTTAGGGGTATGCCAACCCGGCTGACCCGTTTAATAAACGGGTTAGGCGGGCGGGTCAACCTGTTCACCCTAACCCGACCCGACAACCCGTTTACCCGACCCGACCCATTTAATAAATGGGTTAACCGTGTCGTACGTGTTGGGTTACCCGTTTAATAAATGGGTCGGGTTGTTGTTGAGGTATGCTGACCAGCTGCTCAATATTTCAATGAAAGGTACATTTTTGTTGGGACTTGCGACCCATAGAGAATGTCACCCTCCATCCAAAACCCATCTTTTCACGCATTGTTTGACAGTGACTACTGTTGGGCACGACTTGTAACCTGTTATTGCTCAATTGAGTTTGCAGTTTCTAGGAGAGAAAGACACATTTTCGCCTATAAAATGACAAGCTGTTTCCTGTCCACAGATGGGAAAAGCCTTTCTCACCTACTTCTCGGTAGCACAACTGGTCAGGAAATTGACAAAACCTTCGCAATAACTTGACAGAAAAAATAGTTAACACACAGTTTTCACAGGGCCTAGATACGGTCAGACTGTCTTGGAAGTACTCTTATCCTGACCATAGTGACAAATCTCACGAAAATATGGTCAGAAATTACCTGAAAGTTAAAAACGGTAACTTCTTGCAATATTTTCAAAATTTTTGAAAGTTCTTTGTCAAAAAAATAAATATCACATTTTAAACGTGATATGTAGGTTTTTATCGGCTACTTATCACGAAAACATGTAGTTTTTTTATTTTTAAATATTTTTATTTATATGTTTTTATAACAAATATTTTTATTTATATGTTTTTTATAACAAATATTTTTATATTTTTAATTAATCTTTTATTGCCAAGCATTTTGCCAAAAAAAAAACATGAGATTTTCAAATTCTCTCGAGTTTTTGGTTGCCGATATTTTTGCCGTTTTTAGCTTTTGTTACTATGATCCTGACAAGTAGGTACAAAAATGCCGGTACGCTTTGGCAATCACTTTTTCAAAACCTGAATATTTAAAGTTCTTTGTTATCTAAAGTCTTAGACAATCACTTGGACAAGTTGCCAAGATTCCCTACTTGGATTTGACCATAGATACCTGAAGTGCCTAAGAGGCTTCTCAACCAAGATAGTTTGCGCTTTCCAAGAGAAGGAAGCGCAAGAAAACACGCTTCCATTCACATTCACATTCACATTTTAGAGGGACCTCGTCTATTAGGGAGTTGAGATCAAAGGAGCGGGTAAGTGCCATGACTATTAGACCCAGCCAATCACATGACAGCATTGTATGGGGCCCACAGCTACAAAGTGCAAGCCCCACATGAAATGCTGTCATGTGATTGGCTGCTTCGAATGATCATGGCACTTACCTGTTCTCTGGATCCCTGTTCATCTATTAAGGGGTGTTCCTTAGCTCATCCACTCTCATGGGAAGCATGCTTTTCATTAGCTGCTTATTTATGTATTAGTTTTAGTTATAAAAGTTTTATATATATATATATATATTTACATGGATAAACTGCCCCTAGGATCAGAAAGACCTCGCCGCGCTGGCTCTGCCTGCCGTACTTACGATCACTGTTCTGACAGCGCAAAACTCGGTGAGCTTACCCCTTGCCCCAGGAAGAAAAGGGCTTATACTTAGAGTCGCTTTCCGGCTTCTGCTTCATGCATCACTTATCATGTTCTGCTTTCAGTTCTAGTAACTATGGATTTGACTAAAGTACTAGCAGAAGCAAGTGTCCAATCCTTACCTTAGCAAGGCCTTTCCAACCGTTCAAAAAGGCACCAACCGCTTTTGTCAGCTCAAGTAACTGAGGACTCTCTTCTAAAATAAAACAAAGGGTAACTGTGGACTGAATCATGCATACATTTTGCAGTTTAGATAAGACTGAATTTAATACTGTATTATCTCTAATGGCCAATAACTCAGGTACATTGTTATGAATTTAGCTGAGTACTAAACTTGATTAGTCTCAAAAGCTTTGAAATGGATGCCAAGGCATTTGGCTCAAAAGCATAGAAAGTTGGATTCCAGATTCTCCTTCCCCTTTATATCTTTACAGCCTACTATGATGTGTGGTAGAATTTGTTTTCTGTACCAAAAAGAGAGTTCTTTAATTCACCAAAAGCGTGCCCCACTCAATGCCCTAGAGCCTTGATAGAATGGAGCAATGTTGTATCTGCCGTTAAAATGTGCACCGGCCGATGCAGGATACAGTCCGATGCGCACTGATACTGATAACATTGTGGAGAGAATCTTATGAGTTCATGAGTGGCCATCAAACCATGAGAAGAAGATTTTCATATATATTCCAATATTTATATAGCCATGAAATATATGATTACTAATTATGGAACTATACCAATTGACCTTTCCACAAAGTTACAATGGTACCATGAACGTGAAAAGGGAAGACTGTTGGCTTTTGACCTGTTAATGCCTATGGCTACTATACTATAAATGGATCCAAGTGGTTTTATGGAACCTCCTTATATGGGCCATCTCAACTAGCACTTTTGCTAAATTTCTTATAGATAAAGCCTTATTTTGTGATTTCTTTTGTACTTACTATACCAAAGAATAAATAAGTGAACTTTGTGTGCGTATGGTGAGAGGATCAGTTTAAACGGCGGGTTACAATGTTAATTAAAAACATAAACACAAGCACCGGACACTTGTCCAATTTGGTACTCAAAAAAAAAAAAAAAGTAGCTGTGGGTCCCAAAGTACAAGACTGGTGTTGCTTCTATATTAGGCTGGTTAACATAAAATGCTTTTTACCTGATCTAGTCTAGTGTTGTAGAGAGAGAGAGAGAGAAGGGGGGCATTGTAGAGAGAGAGAGAGAAGCATTGTCAAAAGCATGAAATAATATTGCTCTCCTTTTGATCAATCATGTAAACGAAATTATTGTTTAATGGATTGCCAACTTTTAAAATCTAGGATAGAGTTGCACGATTCCTAGTGTTTCTAAAAGATAAGATAAAATAAGACGTCTGTTTGACAGAGTGGGACCCACAGGTGCCTTTGAGCTCCCTATATTAATTGTTTGGAGTGTGACCAAACTTATTTTACTCCACTAATCTTGGATTTTTTTCCATTATTAACGCTTAATCAAGAAGTAAGTAAGATAAGTGGTGGAAGGAACACTTTAGTATTACTGTGTGCGTGCATGCGTGCTGTCTAAGGCTTGCAGGGTTTGCCTGATTTGGTGCTCAAACAATGGGCCCCTTCCAACCGCAGAACTTGAAACAAGGACCACTAGTCCGTCGTAGTGGTATTACAGTGACATCACTACTAAAGTTGGTGGTGGCCATTTCACAATGCAGAATACAGGTACCACAGAAAGCCATCATGTTGGAGTAGTATTATTGCATGATTCAAGAAAGGTATGTCAGAGTCGTCACTGATGTTTATATTTTTTTATTTTTTTTAATGAAAGATTTTTTTTATTAAATAGACAGTAATTGCATGGCAGGAGGCAAGCAGACACCATGATAACCTAATGACAAGTGCATCAAAAAACCTAGATAGGGCCATTTATCCTAAATGAGTAGAAATGAGGGCATCTCCAATCCCATCTCTCATATCCGGGTTTCCAAACAGCAGCAGGTTTAGGGTGTTTTAAGCCCTGTTTGGAAACTTTCAGTCGGTGGTAGTTAAGGATGTAGTTGCAGAATCCCTAAAATTTGTGGTTTTAGCAAATCCACATGGTTGTTAGGGTGGTTCAGCTGGGGATTTAACACCTCTGTTTGGAATGCAGCTGAAATTAATACTGAAAGAGAATTGATAAGGTCATTGGAGTAGGCACCTGTGTGGGAACTTGTGTAGTATTTGGCGACTACCACCTCATCTAGGTGGGAAGTGAAATGTGGAACTGAAGGTGTCAAATACCATCCCAATTCCATCATTTCCGTACAACAGCATCCATCCCAAACGAGTTTGGCATTGGGTATTCCACACTTCCTACTCCGGCTATCACCCGACGCCTAGTTTCCAAACAGAGGAGGTGACATTTAATTAACATCGGAAATGGATTAGACTTGGCTGTTTGCCTAGATTAGTAGGTGGCAAAATGTCCATACAAAGAATGCTGCGACTTTCCATGAACTTCAAAGTTTTCAACTAGGCATAGAGTTCTCAAATGCAAATGATGAGATCCCTTGATTGTGGTCACACAAACAAATGTTTGGAGTACATAAACTTTGGTCACCTTTTGTGTGATGCCCATCATTGTGCCCCCCAGGCAATTTGGATGTCATTTTTTGTTTCATTATTGGTTTGAAATTTTGAATCACGACAGACTATCTAAACGCTCCACCAAGAGGCAAGTTGTGCTTTTGCACATTCTAGTGCATGCTTCTGCCAGCCTACGCCTCCACAATGCAAATATGCACCTAGTTTTTCCAAATTAAAGTAGAGAAACCACCACGATAGTTTGGATATGTCCAGTTACGGTGCCCTTAGATTCGGTGTCCGCATTAGTGTAAAATTTCACGTCCCTCTACCCACTGATCGAGGGTAGTTTCCCATTTGATTTATGCCTTGCAGCGCGCTTCTGGTGTTGAGATCTCGACCTCTTTCAACTTGAAAACC
The DNA here is from genome assembly GCF_984573655.1 of Nuphar pumila. NCBI lineage: Eukaryota > Viridiplantae > Streptophyta > Magnoliopsida > Nymphaeales > Nymphaeaceae > Nuphar > Nuphar pumila. The sequence goes on from NC_143262.1 coordinate 7,503,339, forward strand.
TTAAGCCAACGCGGAACGCTTAGGGGCAACGCATAACAAAGCTGGAGCATTAAGGCCCATTTCTTTGTAGTCATGACTTAATGAGTAGCATGTCCATCATGAGATAACCTCTTAAATTTGTATTCGTGACTTAATGTACATCATGAGATACAATCTAATTGATAAGCTTTATGTGTCGAATAAATACTCCTCATCACCAATATTGCTTTCAAGTAGCAAACATACAATTACGGTGGGGTTCCTCACTGCAACCATATACAACATAGATGACAATCTAATGAGGCTTAGGACTGGCAAACCAAACTAGCAGCTAGTAACGAACTCATTTATGATCGTTCGTATGGCTGGCGAGCCGAGCCATGAGTAACTCATTTAGCTTAAATGAGTTGAGCCTAAACATAGGGTGTTCAGCTCGGAAGAGCTTTATATATATGTGCTAAATGAGTTTTTCAGGGTTTTTTTGTTTTATTTTTAAATGTTGACCTTACAAATATGATCTATGTACTTGATTTTATTTTTATAGGGATCAGCTCTTGAAGTGCTCAATTCCCACACATGGGTGGGTTTTTATAACGTTCAAAAAATCAACAGTCAAAATCTTTGTAAATTTTAGAGGCTTCAAATATCATTTTTTCATCGAAAACCCATGATCTAGGTGTGGATTCCTTGTAAATCAACCATGCCCAACACATTTATGGGGTCGGAACTGCAAAAAAACACCAAAAGATCAGAAAAAACCCATTTAACACATTTCATTTAGCACAGACCCAGTACTCTCTCCACACACGCGCACACACACACACACACACACATATATATATATATATATATATATATATATATATATATATATATATATATATATATATATATATATATATATATATATATATATATATATATATATATATATATAATATTTTTACACAAGCCAACTCTTTTCATTTAGGGATGAGCCGAGCTCAAGCTTGCAGCTAAACACGAGTCAATCCACTGGTAAACGAGCCGAGCCCAAACATGCCATGTTCAGCTCATTTACCAGCCCTAGTTGTAATCAAGACTGCAACGTCTAGGACTGCATTCATTAATGAGATCCATGGCCTGTTACTCAGGGTGGGCATTAGCCTGTAACCCCAAGGCCAGACAGGCTCGACCCCAACTTAGGCCTATTGAAGCCCAGCTCGACTCTTGTTTGGTTCGGGCCAGGCTTGAATCTTATTGAAAGTGAGGCCTAGGTGGGTTGGTTCAGGCCCTTCAAACCCAACTAGTAGATCTTGTTTTGGCTCTATGCAGGCCTGGCCCGTTTACTAGCACAACAAAATAGACTTTCAGAACCGTCTTTTCCGTCACTAAAGCCCCCCCCCCCCCTCACTAAAGATCCTAAGATCCATAGCTAATTGTCTGGTCACTAAACCTTCTAGAAACAGCCAGGACTGTCACTATAGTATCCCTTTAGCGATGGCCAATAATGCCACTACAGTACTCCTTCAGCAACAGCCAAGACTGTCAATAGTGTCCCTTTAGCGCTAGTTTTGCCTGTCACCTTAGCTCTTGCCCATAGTAACAGCTTTGACAGTCACTAAAGGTACTTTCTCTGAAAAGAAAAAAAAAAGACTAATAGTGAAAGCTTAGCTAATGTCTGTTTGCTAAAAAAATGTATATATATATATATATATATATATATATATATATATATATATTATAAATTCATATTTTATTTTGTTTGTGTTTTTATATACACATACAAATTTATGCTTATAAAAATAAAAATTTTATAATTTGTAGTTACATAAATAGATAATTAAATTATATATTTATATAAAGATTACTTTTTTATTACACATGAATCACTATAAATTTATAAATTAGTATTGATATGACTAGTCATAATTACTGTTTAGAGGTTCTATTTATTTATATTACTATTTCTGTGTATATTAAACTATATAAATATTATTATGTAATGGAAAAAATATACCTTTGTGCAGTCAGGCTTGATTGGTTCCTTTCATCGTGGACGACAACACAATGGAAGGATATTGGTGATAAATAATAGACTACGCCCACAAACAGGATCACCAACCTGAGTTGTTTGAACTATAAACCACTACAGAACTCTCATTTTAATCTTTATAGCCCAAAGGTTCTCAATAGTGAACCTGGCATTGAAGACCCCAATATTAGAAGTGAATTCAGAATTTAAACTGTAAAGGTTCTGAAAACTGAATAGCTAAAAGGGAGTGCCATCCAGACCATTTGAACGAATCATACGAACAACTAGAAGGCAAAAGAAGGAATTAGCATTAGTGGTAGAATCTTGTTCTTAAATGATTTTCTAGTGAAGAAAGTTCACATTGTGCAAATACACAAAAGTTCTGTCACTGTTAAGATTCCAAAATTCATTTTTTCTTTTGACCATAGATAAGACAACTTGCCATAATCAGCTAAAAACCCGTGTTATCTCCTTCACCTGCAAAAAAACAATTTGACTTTAATAGAAAGCTACCAATGCATAAAGCCAATAATATAGCAAACATGATTAGTTTTTAAAGCTAAAGAGCATCATATGCCCACATATATTAAGTAGAATATGCGCTGAATCTTTTATCACAATATACTCAAACAACATGTGCAAATAGTAGACTTGATGATAGAAATGCACAAGAACATGTATTAACTCTGCGAGGATCCTAATAATAGCATAAGCATAACAAGCTTACGATGAAAGATTAAGCACTCAGAATAAAACTAATAATCACTAAGATTAATCAAATACCTCTGTTCTATGTCACATAGGTGCGGGTGCGGGAGGGTATATATATATATATATATATATATATATATATATATATATATATATATATATATATATATATATATATATATATATATATAATTTTTAACAGTTAACAGCAGTAACACTATTTTTTAACAGTATTTTTTTCAAGTCCAGATTTGGATATTTATGACCCTTGGTGCGTTGACCGCACCCAGGGTCGGCTTGACCGCACCGGGTGCCGCACCTGCACCTGAGTCACGTCGCACCGGGTGCCGCACCCGCACCCAAGTCACGTCGCATCGACGCGAGTGCAGCACCCTGTTGGCCGAATCCCTGTGAGTCTGTGACATAGCCTCTATTGCTCACAAGTTCAACCCATAAGCCACCAGCACCAGCATTGTTTATTTCCTGCACAAAAGAAGGTATCTTAGTCTTATTTTTCTAGAGGCATCAGACAAAATGACCCAAAAAAAAAGAACTAGAAGTCAGACCCATGGATGCCACAGAAGATGGAGTGCAGGATTGGCTAGTCTATTACCATCAAGCGAAGTCGAGTAACAAAGATAATCCCTCACTGATACATGGCATCCCACCACTATACATTTTCATTTTGATAATTTTAAATAAAGAGGTGTATTCAAAGAGCTACAAAAATGGAAGTGACATTGATACAGTTAATTGAACAATGGCAATGCCAGTGAACAATGCATAACCATCATCACCACTATTCACCACTACTCAGGTGAGTGATACCAAGAACTTGAGCTACTCTATGACAACTGAACCATAAAAAGCGCTTTAGTACCTGAGATGAAAACGGGTAGGGAAGACAATGGGTTTCATATTAAGATAAGTTAGGATATGGATAAAATCAGGTCCAAACAGTTCGACTCAGAATTGGTTCAGATAAATTAGGTTTATTTCAGTTGCAAATCAGATCAGTTTCCAGGGGAATTAAACTCAAACCGTATCGAAAAGGTTATGCTTGACTAGAAAATCCCAAAATTTTACTGTTACCTAGTGTTGAATGAGGATATGGAAAAGGTTTTGATCGGGTGACCTCTCAAAACAAGCACTATGAGTTGGTTCTAAATATGATTTTAGTATGAAACGACTTTGTCTTTTATTCATCAGATACAAACTATCTCTGATCCTTATCAGTTTGGACATTGTTGTATACAGAAGTGGGTACAAGCACAAAAAGTTAGGAATCGAGTTCTTATCTAGTTGGTTTGGGTACATAAGGAAAAAAAACAATTGGGTTTGCTAGAGAACTGTGGCAGATTGAGCCTTACTTATACTGCCCTACTCTCTGCACCAAGATATGTTAGGGACTGGACCCAATCCATTGGCTTCTGGAATTCTTCCCTTTCATCAATTTTGTCAGTCTAGATGTGTTGTATCTATCACTAGGTGACAAGTATCCCTGTCACAGCAGAAAACCTGAAACAGAGTTGTGACAAAATCTTGATTATCATAACTATATGTCCAAATTCTAACACTTACACAAAACTCCCTGGGCCTAATTTTCTTATTCATATAATGATGAATTCTAGAACTAAAGCATATAACTTTCCCATCTCCCATATATAAAATAAAACCATCTGTTTTGACAACTAAAAATTCCTAAAACAGAGATGGGGGAATTAATGACCCCTCCTTTAACAATAAGATAATACTACTCAGTCCAATTTGTGGGCCTATAAAATTGTCTTGCATTATTGCATCAGATACTATAAACAACATAATTTGTATGGTAAAAAGACCTAACATGGATGGTTATCAAGAGGGAGAAAAGAAAGAAAGGAAAAACTAGAAAAGAAATGTTGGCAAGAACATCAATGCAAGAACTTAACAACACTAATCTCAACAAAATAAATTGTGGGTATAGAAAAAGATAGAAGAAAAGAATACCATCTACATGCATTCATACATTACCTAAGTGTTTGGGTAGGCTTGTTGACTCGTTTCTTCAATGCTTCCCTGATAGCATCAAAGTTTCATGAAAATAAAAGTTGAATCTAAGAAGTCTATTACTGACAGCTGAATTTATCAAATATGTTTCCCTGATAGCACCATCACCCCTTGCTTTTCTTCACCTTAAACCTAGATATAGTGCTGATTATCAAAGCTTGTTACTTAGTGTGGTGACACACCATGCATTTGAAGGACTCAAATCCACAAATATTATAAATGTAGCACAATAAGACCACTTCTATACTTAATTCAGAAGCTAGCTCTAACTTTAAAATTGCAAAATATAAATGAAATTATCATTTTTTTGTTCTCAACTAGCAATATTCTACTCCTTTCAAACTTGTTTTCCTCCTCCATTCTCACCATCCATATTCCACCTAACAACTGTTCCACCAATTTTGCACTCCAGAAATTTTCATCAGAGCTCAAGCCAATTGCAACACGATGCATGAGGAAATGAATAAAAATAATAAATATGTCAATCTCACTTTGGTTGTCACAGATGTGGTGGTTACAAGGTCAGATTGAGTTTATCCGGATCTGATCTGTCCACCAAATGGTAGAGTTGGATTCTGATTCAGATCTGCAAACAATCTTCAGGGTTGAATACCTTGAAAGTTGAAACCTTCACTTCCCAAGTCTCTCTCTCTCTCAATATATATATATATATATATATATATATATATATATATATATATATATATATATATATCATGTTGGGTGACTCTAGGTTGCCTCTCAAGTAAACTCACATCTAGAAAATACCAATTTCACTAAAAACAGAATAAAAACTCTTGAATTCATACTAAGGGCTACCCAAAAGTATGTAAGTTTTTGCAAACTTAGAGCTCTTAGTGTTAACCTAAAATAGCAGCAGTAGGAATACTACTCAACAAGCATGTAGATACAAAAAACATATAGAAACAATCAGACGTAGCCCAACATTAGATACATTATACATAAATAAAAAGATTAGCTGGAACTTTTTTATCTTTTCTGAACACAGATTTAAGTTGAGATGAGATGAAAATGCTTCAATCACTACAATTAAAAATTAAAGACTGACTATTCTATAAGGCATATTAATCATTTACAAAAGAAGAAGAAGAAGAAGCATTAATCTAGAGTGTATATTTAAAGCATCCAGAAACTTTTATTAAATCATAGATCCTAAAAATAGGCATGACTTTGACATCCCCAACAATAAAACTTATTCCTGTGAATGACGATAAAAATTACCTTGCAAATCTAGACTTCAATAAGTGTCTCAACCACAACTTTCCTCCAGTTTCTGCATAACAATAAAATAGAGGTTTTTATTATGAACTTACCATAGCAAAACAAACACAGATACATGATGTCTAGGGTTTTATGAGATGCAAAAAGATAAACATGGCAAAAAGGAGAAATTTGAGCCAGTTTATCATAATCAAAGCAATTTAAGCAAAAAAGGAACAAAAACCTTTTGAAATTAATGAAACTTCTTGTTTCGCACAGATCTCTGCAAAATAAATACATAGAAATACAAAATGAAAACAATGAGATGAAACACTTCTAAGAACTTAATATATTTCCAAAGCATCTATAAACTCTGAGTGAACCTAAAATTCCTAAAAGAAAACAAAGATGACTGAAAACTCCACTTTATAAACTTTGATTAAATAAAGAAATCCTGTAAAAATGGCAGCACCTTTATCCCTTTCGTTCAAGCTGGAATACTCTTTGTCTTCTCCTAGTCTACCTAGAAGCCACTGTGATGCAAAAAAAAAAAGAAAAAGGAAATGTCAATTCCTCATATGTTGCAGACATAATTTGAGGAAAAGAAAACAAAAATCTATGAACATAGACAATTCCTTATATCAAATACTTAGAATCAAGTATAAAAAGCATATAAAAAACACCATAAACGAATCAGAACACTATGAACTAGAGCTCAAATAAAACGATGCGAAAAAAAGCAAAAGGGGAAACCCTAGAACTGAACCTCTAGGTCGAAGCATGAAGCACAACATCACAACATGAATGGGATGCATGTCCTTCCTAACTTGATTCCTCTTCTCACCTGCATATTTCCACCATTTTAGAAACAGGACTAACAAAATAAAACTAAATAAAACACACAAATCACATGTCAAAACCCTCAAAATAAGGACAAAACCATAGAAATTGCGACGAATCACAAAAAAATTCTTCATGACCTTAGGAATTACCCAGGAGTCCCAAAATCCCACCAGAAAGCACACTATTACAATACAAAACTATGATATAGATCTTACCTAGGTCGATTTAGCATCTTCGGAGGCTGATGAGAGCAATGCTTGGACCAGACGATGCCATCTCCTGAATCTTTCTCTGCAGTAAACCCTAGTTGATTATCTTCACTCTCAATGAGCGCAGAGAGGAGAGGAGGCCATTGCATCACATAGAGACCAGAAACCGAACAGTTTCTGAAGGAAATTCAAGGCATTAAGGCTTCCCATCGAACTAAAAAAGGAATTAGTGCTCCATCAGAGAGAGGGAGAGAGATTACTCTGTGTAGTTACTAGGGCTTCTGAACGATGGAATGCACAGAGAGAGAGAGAGAGAGAGGCAACGTTTTATTCATCAAGCAAGAAGCCCTCGCGGGAGATTCCCGCCTTTTATATATATATAATGATGCTTAATAGGTGAGCCATCATCGCGCGCGCAATGAATGCTAAGCATTTTTTTGTGCTTTGATCATCCATCTTGATGATTTTTCAGGCTTTGTTGCTTTATTTTTAAATTCTGACAGTATCTATATACTTGATTTTACAAGGATCAGCTCTTGAAGTGTTCGATTCCTATACATCAACGGTTCAAAAATTTTATAAATTTTCTAAGCTTCAAATATAAATTTTTTCATAGAAAACACATGATTCAGATGTGAATTCCTCGTAAACTGACCATGCCCAACACATTTATAAAATCAAAATCGCGAAAAAAAATACAGAAAAAGCAAAAAAAAAAACCATCAAACACGTATTACAAGCATGGTCGAGGATCAATAACAGCGGCTTAGACCATTACTACTTTGTAAGGTCTACAACGACGGGCATGCATCATCGCTACATTGTCATTCACTTGTAGTGTAGTAGGGCTGGGTTGAGCCCAACTCTATTGGATGGCAGCCGAAACCCAGCCCAACTCGGGTGACATGTTCCCACTGTTACCTGTTATCGGGAGTATACACCTAAAATTAGGTGTACGTTGACGACATGGATGAGTTTATCACTCCTTTCAAAAAGTTTAGCCCTAGATTGATGGAAAATAGCATGTCTCTTCCGGAATCCAAATGGATCAGATTCAGCAGAACTTTAGTCCAGATCCGACATACACTAAGATCCAAATGTATAACTGGACAGGATTCCGAGTGGTCGTGCTTCTTCAGATTCAGAATTGGATCAATAGTATTTGTTGGATTGATATTTGAATCTGGATTACATCCGACCTGTTCATAATTTTATCATGTAAAACAGTAAAAAGCAGGTCTCCAACCCTTTTTTTACTAGTTTCAGATCACCAAATAACAGTTGGTGATCTTCTATTTTTTGGAGCTTCTCTTTTTTTTAGGATCAAGAGTTTATAACAAGAAGGGATAAAAGGAAAAATCAACAAAAAAAAAGGAAGATAATAAAAAAAAGGGAAAAAATGCATTTGTTATATTGGGGACCTTGAGAAACACTAGACGGAGAGGGGGGGGAGGTTGGTAAAAAGAAACTAAATTTTTTCCAGTTTCTGTTAATCCAGGTATCCATTGCATTAACATATTTCTAGTTTTCTAAAAAATCTGATTTTGAAAAATCTGATTTTGCTATCTAAGCAGTAAAAGAATATATATCAAAATTTTATTTTTCCAGTTTCTCATAGATTCGGATGTATGGTGTTAACCAAATAGGACCTTCTAACAAAAGAACAAGATCTTTGCCGATGAGTTGAGGAAAGACAGAATGTCATTTGTTTTTTGGTCTTGAAATTTTTATTAATTAAAGAGAAAGGCGTGTTCTGAATGGCGCTTTGCTAACTCTGCTCTAGACTCACCATGAAGGGCTCGCTATTTAAGTGAGGCTTGACCAATATATATATATATATAAGAGGATTTTACTTGGATGCTTTTGCTCCATACGATTTGCTCACTTGCTTGAACTTGGATGATACGACACGCTAGACAGCCACAGGATTTTTCTTGGTTCCTTGATACCATTTGATCTCATTTGGGAGATTCTGTTGTTGATACGAAGGAGCGCAACTTCTGTAACCATTACAGTCAGGGGTGGATGCTTTCTTCTTCCAACCGTGAAGGGCCTCTTGAATCTTACAACAATGAATATAGAAGTTAATGTTTGACATTTGGATCCAGGTCCAACCCATCGAGTGACCCAGTTTGACATTAAAAGCATAGTGGGTCGGTGGGCTGCATAGTGGAGGAGGTTACGTGTCCACATTCACTGAACCACCTCCCATACCTCCACTATATAAAGAGGTGGTTGGGCAATGTATGATGAGAAACTATTGCCATTCAGCCTAGCCTACATTCAGTACTGTGGGTTCAGTGTCTTGCTCACCATCGACTTTAGACCTGGCCTCATCGTAGGTGTCGATCGGCTGAGGAGAACGCTGAATACCCTGCACACACTCTATGGCGATTACAGATACGCTTTTTGTGTTTGATTATACAGGAAATAGCGGCATTGGGTTATAGGCCCAGTACCACGCTTCCACTGCGCGTGGGTGCATGTAGGGATTTTCGACATTGTCTAAATTCTGGCCACGCATCGGTACCGTTGACCGCATATCGCCGTGGGGTGACATGGGTCACCGGTCATTCTGGCAGTCTGTCGCAAACAACGACAGATGATGGTGATGCTATATTCCCCACAGACTGTTGCCATGGTGCAACAACCTTCACCGACGACAGACCCATTTTATGAGGTGATCGCCCGTCGCCGTAGGGTGACGTGGGTCGCTGGTTGATGGCAATTGTCACCGTGGGGCGATTGCCATAGAGGATGACTGTTGTCGTGGGGCGACTGCCATTCCCGACAGTCGTACGCCGATGACGATTTCTACCCTGACGACCCTCTATTAAAAAAAAAAAGAGGATTGAGGGTTTCACCTGCTCCGTTGGGTTGCAGGACAGTCCGTCGACACCGGGATCGTCGCAGAATGTCACCGAGGGAGAGGGGTTTGCCAAACCACTGGATTGCTGGTGAAGTGCGGCAAACTCCTTACCAGTTGCGCCGATCGCCAGAAAAAACAGGGTTATAAAAAACCCCATTCTTCAAAACCCTTCAGCCGTCGGGCTGGGGATTTTGGCCGATGGCTTTTCGCCGGGATGGTGAAGGGGTAGTGGCAGTCTTGTCGGTGTCGCTGGCTGCCCATCGACATTGTCGATTTACTGGCAGCTCCAACGACAGATCCATAAAAAAAATCAAATCCTTACTTGTTTTCGGGATGTCATCGGGGTTGTCACCTGGAGCGTCACTGCAGACATCGTCGGGGGGGGTGCTGGATTTTTGGCGTTCGTTTGGCGATGCATGGCATCTGAGGTTTGAAAACCCCCTTTCTCTGCTCTGTTTCTTCAGCCAATCGGGGTCGATGGCGATTCCACCATGGGCCATCGACAAGAGTGGTGTCGCCGGAGATGCATCGTCGGAGGTGCATCACCAAGGGAGGTGATCATCGTCGGCTAGGCACTGACATCGGTCACCGTACGACGACGTGGATCGTCGTGGGGCGACGAAGAGGAGAAACCCTTTCAGTTTCTCAAAAAAATGCAAACAGAAACCCTTGGGTTTCTGTTTCATTTTAATAGTGATAGCCGAATCCGGGTCCAACATTTTGACCCAGTGACAGGCCCGATCCAAACCCATTTTGGGTGGATCGGGTCTGTTGTTTCCATTGGATCAGACTCGGACGCATAATGGTTCTAGGTCTAGGTTTGATTCGAAAATACCAGGTTCTATTTTGGATCGGGTCAGACCCAGGTCTAGTTCAGACCGGGTTAGACCCGAATCCTATTTGGACCGGATTGGATCCAGACACTATTTGGCCTGAACCGGATCAAGAACTGATTCGGCCTTTTCCGAGACTGGTTCAGAGTCATTTTGACCGGTTCCTTCTAGTTTTTCACGGTTTTGAGATGCTAAGACCTTGTTTTTGTAAATATATGAAGATGCATGGATTTTGGCATACAGTCATAGGGTTTTATGAATTTTTGTTCATATTTGGTATCGGTTCATAAGGTTTAGACCCTTAGATGACCAGTTCAGGACCGTTTCAGACCGGTTTAGGGTGTTTTCAGACTGATTCCTACTTGAGGATCCCGAATTTTACCCATATGAGCATGCTTTTGTTATTTTTCATGTTTCATAAAGTGTTTATTCAAAATATTGCATGACTTATGCATGTTAATTCATGTGTTTTGTGTTGGTTAAGTTGTGCATGATGGTTTTAAGTATGAATTATGACTAGATTCATGACAGTTAGTTTATATATATTAGTTAAAGCATGAACTTGTATTATGTCATGAATATACATGCATTAAAATGTGTGCATGGGCATGCTCCATAATACAAAAGGTTTTTCAGTAAAAGATCTCGATTGATCGATTCATGTAATCACCAAAGTGATCTGAGTTGTGCTGATTAAGGATTCTTTGGATAATATTAAGATTCGTTATTATGATTATGTGTGAATTTATGAAACATCGATTCTACCCAAAGGTAGGTCGTTGTGTTCCAAATTTACACAGGGTATGATAGTAAATATGTATTCTAGCCCATGAAGTATGTTCGTACCCAAAGGTACAGTGTTGAATTGCCTCTAGATACATGATCTGCTAGTTTCACCAGCTGAAGTCAATTCCTTGAGAATTGATGAGACGGAGCAACTATGAGTATTGTTGTTTCCACCAAAGTGGAACGATAATGGCTCAACTATGCTTGTCTCAGAAAAGGTGAAAATAAAGGGTCTCACTTTTACCTTTTCAACACGAGTCTTGTTTGAGCAATAATAGTAATGTCTTTCTATTTTCGTTTCTTGTTGTATCAGGTTCTTTTCTTATGGACGGTTCTAGAAGTATTCTCTTTTTAGACGGATCTGACTTTTCAGATTGGAAAGAAATCATGTTATTCACTTTGGGTATGTGGATTTAAATATGGCCCTTAGAATTGACGAACCTCTCACTCCTACAAAACAGAGTACAACCAATTAGAAGGCTGCCTCTGAGAAGTGAGAGCGCTCAAACAGATTTAGTCAGTTGCTTTTGTAATCTCAGGTGGCTAAGAATATTTGAGGTGTCATTCCTCACTAGAGGACAGTGAAGAAATTTATGGGAGCCATTGAGGCACAATTCGTCACTTCTAATAAGGCAAGGGTCAGTACGCTCATATCCAAATTAGTGTTTATGAAATATGCTCGTGACAGTCACATCCGACAACACATTTTAAAAATGAGGAATATTGTGACTTAGTTGAATGACATGAAGTTCGTCATCTCTGACTCCTTCTTGGTCCATCTGATCTTAACCTCATTACCTACTGAGTGTGGACTCTTTAAAATCTTCTACAATACACATAATGATGAGTGATCTTTTAATGACCTCTTCGCCAAGTGTGTTGAAGAAGAGAAGATATTGAAGGGTGAGAGGGTGCCAAGTGCACATATGACCTCTCATAAGAATAAACAGAGGTCGAGGCCAAAGAAAAGCTCATTCAAGAAGAAGAATCAGAAGAAAGCTATTAAACAGAGTTCAAACTCTTAGGCGAAAGCTAAATTCCAATCAAAAGGCTCTTCTATAAAGTGTTTCTTCTGCAAGAAGAATGAACATAAGAAGATGGACTGTTTGAAGTATAAGAAGTGGCTCGAAAATAAAGATAATGAGTCATTTGTTTTTTATAAGTGTAATTTAATTCATGTTTTATTGCATAGTTGGTGGACTAATTTTGGTGCCACGGTACATATTGCCAACTCTTTGTAGGCATTTTTTAACAAGAGGGAACCAACAGAGCATGAAAGAAGCATCTTTTCTGAAAATAGGATGTGTTCGCATGTCAAGAACGTTGGAACCTGCAGAATTGTGTTGGAGTCAGGATTTATATTGGATTTGATCGATACATTCTATGTTTTATCCTATAGTCGAAACCTGATTTCAATTTCAAAACTTGATAACTTTGGCTTTGTATTTAGATTTGAAAATTTCAAACTTATTATTATGAAAAAATCAATGAATATAGGTTATGTATATATATGTGATGGTTTATATCGATTAAGAATCAAATTCCAAATTTGAGAATCTCATTCCATTGAGAACACAATGATTGACAATAAACATGGCCTAAAGGATGATCAATCATATATGCTTTGACATCGGAGGTTAGGACATATCTCGAAAGAGAGAGTCCAAAGACTCATGAAAGAGAGAATCCTTGGATCCTTTGATTTTATAAATATAGAACCATGTGTTGACTGCATAAAGGCTAAGCAGTCTAACACATGTAAGAAAGATGCCAAACACAACAATGAAATGTTAAAAATAGTGTATACAAATGTGTGCATCCTTTTTTATCGTGTTATACAGGTGAAAAGTATTTTGTCACCTTTATAGACTATTACTCACGATATATGTATCTCTACTTATTATTTAAAAAAATGGAAGTCTTTCAGGTTTTTAAAGACTTCAAAAAAAAAGTAGAGAAACAAACCAATGAAGTTATTAAGGTTGTCAGGTCTGATAGAGGTGGTGAATATTATGGCCGTTTCACTGAGATGGGATAAAAGAAATGACCATTAGCGCGATTTCTAAAAGCGGAAGGCATTGTACCTCAGTATACCATGCTTGGTAGTGCTTACGAGAATGGTGTAGCTGAAAGGAGAAACTGTATGCTTAAAGAAATGGTTTGAACGATGTTGAATCTCTCAAACCTTCCTTTGACTTTATGGGGTGAAGCTCTTAGGACAACAATGTATATTTTGAATAAGGTTCCTACGAAGGCTATTCAAAAGACTCCTTATAAGTTATGGACAGATAGGAAACCTTCTTTGTCATATATGTGTATATAGGGATGTCCGACTGAAGCTAAATTGTATAACCCACATATAAAAGATTTTGATCTTAGGACAACTAGTAGTTTCTTAATTGGTTATCTAGAAAGGTCAAAGGGCTTTAAGTTTTATTGTTCATCTCATACACCGCAGATAGTGAAAACAGATAAAGCAAGAGTTCTTGAAAATGATTCTGTTGGGATAAATGCATATCAAAATATTGATTTTGAGAAATTGCAGGATTCAGGTTTCACACCTGCTCAGGATAAATACTCATTTTTTTCTATCATTGTCCCTTCAAATAATGTAAGAGAAAGTCCGGTTAATAAACATCAATTCCCACTAGATTCGGTTGTTGATGATGATATACAACAACAACAACATGATACATAGGCTCATTTTGAACCACTTGTAGTACCTGTATAGAGGTCCACCAAAATCAGAAAGTCGACTATCCATCTGGATTATGTTGTGTATTTACAAGAGTCAAATGATTTCATAGACATTGATAAAGATCCCTTCATATTTGCAGAAGCCATTGAAAGTGAAAGATCAACACATTGGATCAATGCCATGAAAGGAGAGCTTGACTCTATGGCAAAGAACCAAGTGTGAAATCATGTACCTCGACCTGATGGAGTTAGACCTGTTGGTTGTAAATGGGTCTATAAGAATAAAACATACTCTAAAGGTCATGTGAAAATGTATAAGGCTAGGCTTGTTGCAAAAGGTTTCACACATATAGAGGGCATTGATTATAATGTGACTTTTTCTTCTGTCTCAACTAAGAAATCATTGAGGATAATCATGGCCCTCGTAGCTCATTTTGATTTAGAGCTACATCAGATGGATGTGAAAACTATCTTTCTGAATGGGGATCTGGATGAAGAGGTATATATGCAACAACCTCTTGGTTTTATTATAGATGACTTGAATAACTTAGTTTGCAAATTGAATAAGTCAATTTATGGACTTAAACATGCCTCTAGTCTGTGGTATAAGAAGTTCAATCAGGTAATTATGAACTTTGGATTCACTGAAAATATTGTTGATAAGTGTATTTACATTAAGATTAGTGAGAGTAAGTTCATAATTTTGGTTTTATATGTTAACGATATTCTTCTTGCAATTAATGATTTGAGTCTATTATATGAAATAAAAGATTTTCTTTTCTCTCATTTCGATATGAAGGACATGGGTGAGGCTACTTATGTCCTTGAAATCGAGATCCGTCGTAACAGAATTAAGGGTGTCCTTGGCCTCTCTTAGAAATCCTATATCATTAAGGTTCTTAAAAGATATAGGATGAAGAATTGTTCTCCTGGTTCGGCACCTATAATAAAAGGGGATAAATTGAGCTTAAAGGACTATCCTCAAGATGATATTGCGAAGGCTCAGATAGATGTTGTTTCATATGCTTCGACAGTTGGGAGTTTACAGTGCGTGTAGAATTGCACTTGACCTCCTGATAAAGCATTTGTTGTGAGAATGTTTGGTAGATATCAGTCAAATTCAAGCATTATACACTGAAAGGCAATGAAGAAGGTCATGCGCTATTTATAAGAAACAAAAGACTATATGTTGACCTACAGGAAATCTGACTACCTAGAGGTCGTTGGATACTCTGATGTGGACTTAAGAGAGTGTATTGATAGTAGAAAATTCACTATTGGATACATTTTCTTACTAGCGGGTGGTGTTGTCCCATGAATAGTGGAAAACAGTCTATCACTATTGCTCATACCATGAAGGCAGAATTTATTGCTCTATACGAGACTTTGTCACATGCCATTTGGATAAGAAACTTCATCATAGGTCTTGGTATTGTGGACTCTATTGAGAGACCACTAAAGATCTTTTGTGATAATGAAGCAGCTGTGTCTTTTTCAAATAACAACAAGAGCTCAACCTCGTGTCGACACATGGAGTTAAAATATTTTGTTGTTAAAGAAAGAACTGAGAATCATTTGGTATGTATTGATACAATTGTGATGAAGGAAATGACTGTGGATCTCCTTACTAAAGAGCTAGCTTCGGGATTGTATTCCCAACATGTAAAGGGGATGGGTCTTTTTGATTTCTTCTGATGTATGACAATACATTAAGTGATCATATTTGTGTATATGAATTTGATTCGCTATAGCTTTGTATATTATTGATTTTGCATAAATCATCTCTCATATGGGTTAGAGAGAATAACAGAATAGCAGAATAACAATATTAAAGGACCAATAGAATAGGTAAAAGACTAACCTATTCATAAAGATATTTTCAACATATTTAAGCACCGAAGGTGAATTGTAGTGTAGTACATGAGAATATGACATTTCATAAATGAGTGTTCATCTTCATGACTCATTTGATTCATTCTTGTGATAAAGAGTAGCAAGTAAACCCATATTAAGAATTAAATCGAGATAACGATATAAACTTCGATTTAATATACTTTTAGTGTCAATGGGTCAAGTGAAAGAATGTTGGATATTTGGATCTGGGTCCAACCCATTGGGTGACCCGCTTTAACATTAAAAGCATAGTGGGGGTAGTGGGCTGCATAGTGGAGGGCGGTTAATGCTTAGTGGAAGAGGTTATGTGAATGTGAAGTGTCCACATTCACTGAACCACCTCCCTTACCTCCACTATATAAAGAGGTGGCTGGGCAATGTATGATGATAAACTATTGTCATTCAGTCTCAGCCTAGCCTACATTCGGTATCATGGGTTCAGGGTCCTGCTCATCGTTGACTTTAGGCCTGGGCTCATCGTGGGCGTTGATCGACTGAAGAGAACGCCGAATACCATGCACGAATTCTATGGCAATTATAAGTACACTTTCTGTGTTTGATTATATAGGAAACATTGACAGTTAACCATTACAACATAATTCTAATAATCCCTAAATGGATTTTGAGCCAGAGTTAGTCTCTTGTACTTGATGAATTTTTGCAACCCATGTGGTCAAGTTGAAGGCCCAGGATCGAATCCCGCTGCGGGCTGTTGTTGCTTTATCACAGTGGGGGTATGTAAGACTGGGTAGTCGTGTCCTCAACCATGAGTTTTACATCGCAAAGAGGTGGTCTGGTACTTTGTGGTGGGGTTTTCCTTGGTAAAAAAAAAAATCCTTAAGCCAACCCTATGCATCCTTCAACTTGAAGGACTTAAGCCAACCCTCCTAGCCAAGTATGCGGAGCCTTGTGGGTGTGGGTGCAGCTAAAGGGTGTCATTTCTTTGCCTGAGGTTAAATTCTAGCCTGAACTGCTTTTTTATATTTACCATGGAAATATGGGGCACAAACTATATTTCTGGTGGTGATATTTGATCCACCGTGAAGGCCTATTGTTCAATAAGGAGACATATTTAGTTTTTATTGATTAAAAAATTAAAAAAAATCATGTCTCCATGACTTGTTTTCTAAAAAATAAATCAAACTTAATGAGTCGAAATTGCGTCGTGCGTCCTTATGTCCAGGTGTCTTTGTGACATAGCCCTCAATGAATTCAGCGTTAATGATGTCATCACCGAATTGCTCGGATCTCTCTCTATATGATTCAAGGTGTGATGGTGTATGTATGAATAAGGTTGATAATACAATGCTCAACGTGCACGCTAGTGGTACCTAAATAGTATGGTCATGTTGATATGACCAAATATATTATGCTATAATGATCTGTTCAATGCAATTGCTGAGGGTCTTGTGGTCTTGCTTAAGCGGGCTGCTGTATCGGGTTTCATTGAACCTTTGCAGGTTTTCGACTTCCAGAGTCATATTCTTACTTATGCTGATGATATGATCATTTTTTGCCGTGCAAATGTTCAACAGATGCTTAGGTTCAAGCTTATCATTCAGCTCTTTCTCTCCCTATCCGGACTTTCTCTAAATGAGACCAAATGCTCTATTACCATGTTCAATGTTAATGCCAATATGCTTGTAGCTAGAAAGAGAATTTTTAATTGCACTATTTCTGACTTGCCTATTATGTACATGGGCTTGCCGTTACAAGTGAAGCACCTCAATTTAGCTGCTTGGACTCTGACGCTTCAAAAAGTGAAGCGCAAATTGCTTTCGTGACAGTCGTCTTATCTCTCCATCGTTGGCCGTCTAACCTAGGCAGACATGTTCTTTCAACTATTCCAGAATTTTTCATGTCTATGTTTGTGATGCCTATGGGAGTAGAGAAGCAGCTGACACGCTTGCTAGCAGGTTTTCTATGGTCTGGGTGTCAACTCAAAGGTAAGCGTCATTTGATTGGTTGGCGTTCAGTGGTCTTACCTCGGTGTATGGCTGGTTTAGGCATTCCTGCGCCCAGACTGCGAAGCATTGTTCTTGTCGCCAAGCAATGTTGGTTGGCCCACCAACCAGATAACCCTTGTGCTAGTTTGCTTCTTGCTAAATATGGGGCTCTAGCTCTTACTCCGGTTCGTCTGGGAACACGAGGTTTGACTATCTCACACTTGCGTAAATCATGGTTGAGGGCTTTAGCCTGCTTTAGAGACCATTTTGAGGACTCCAGAAATTTTTGTCAGTGGTTGCAGTGGGCTTTGACGCCAAGCGGAGAGTTTCTCACAAAAAAAGTCTATAGATCGTTGCTCCCGTCGGGGGCTGATTGGTTGCCCGAGGATGTGCTTTGGGCGAAGGGTCCTTCTCCTCGTTCTCGAGTCCTGGCTTGGTTAATTTTCCACGATAGGATCCAAACCCACAGTAATTTAAAGAAGTGGGGCATTCAGCTCCCGAGTTGGTGCGTGCTTTGTCAGGCTGCTGAAGAATCTACGTTTCACTTGTTCTGGCCTTGCCCAATATTTGTGGAAATCTTTAGCAGGACCTGGAGGCATCCGGAAGTATTGGTTAAGGAGGAGTCTTTTGCGCTAGATCTGATCTTGGGGCCAGTTTGTATTAGGCGCAACAAGAGGTGGAGGCTCATCTGGCGGACGTGGTTGCTTACTTCTTGGTGGTTTGTTTGGATGGCACGAAACGACACTCATTTTCGTCATATTCCAGTTAACACTCATAACCTGGTGCATAAAATCTTGGTAGATGTTTATGCGATCTTGCGTTTGCATCTTAGTGATCTTCCGCTCCCTCCTGCTGACGCTACATTTCCTTTGCCGCAATCTGGGCAAGCGGCTTCGGCATGAGCCCGTTTTATCTGTCTGATGTTCTTTTCTCTTGTGCTTTCTTTATTTGTTTTTAGCTTTTGCTCTTGTTCAGTTCATGGGTTCAACAGTTTGTTGCGGCTCTCTCTCTCAACTCACAAACACACGTATATATAAGCATGTATATACATTCCACTAGCAATGCAGGCCATTCCCTTTAAGACATAAACCATGGGTACCCCCTCACATGGATGCTACTGCTGCTGCTCAATGATTTTCGGATGTTGTTGCTCTTCTCTTCGAGGTGCTGATCTAGTTTTCAATATGTTTATTGGGCAAATTCCCATGGACATCGGTAATAGGCTTCCCGAACTCCACTGGCTTTACTTGGCCAGGAACAATTTTAGTGGATCCATACCCGTCACCCTTCCTAATGCTTCAAACTTGGTGATTCTTGAGCTATCCCAGAATAGCTTTTCTTGACCAATACCACTCGAAATTGGCAGCTTGCCTCTACTTCAAATTCTCAATCTGGAAAAAAATAACTTAGTTAATGCACCAAATACCAGCGAGCTGATATTTATCGCATCATTGGCAAACAATCTGAATGGGATTTTGCTTTCCTCTATTGGGAAGTTGCCCACTAACCCGCAAGCAATTTTTGCACAGAATTGCAGGATAGTTGGAAGCATCCCACGTGAGATTGGTAACTTGACCAGCTTGCTCAGTCTGTATTTGGACTGGAATTCCTTGAGTGGAGCCATTCCCGAACGGTGAAAGGACTGGCAAAGTTGCAGGTTTTCTCTCTTATAATGGGCTAGTTGGTCCAATTCCAACCGAGCTCTTCTATTTGCAATCTGTTGGAGTTCTTCAACTTGACCAAAATCTGATATCTGTTCCGCTAGACTACTCTATAGGAAACTTGACTAATTTACAAAACATTTCTCTTTCGTTCAATAAGATATCATCTGAAATACCATCTAGCTTTTGGGGGGATTAAGGGTTTATTGAGTGTGGATATGTCGAACAACAATCTGACTGGACCCCCCAGCAGAGATGGGACAGTTGCAGCAGCTAGGACTTTTAGACCTCTCCGTAAATGATATTTTTGGAAGCCTCTTGATGCTTTTGACACTAAACTTGTCCTCCAATTCATTACGGGGTCAAAGTCCTGGGTCATTTGACAAATTACTGAGCATAGAAACCACAGATCTTTGCTACAATGCTTTTGTTGGTAAGATTCCCAGGGCGTTGGAGGGGCTTTCATATCTCCGCTATTTGAGTTTGTCATTCAATAGGTTAGTGCGAGAGATACCCAGCCATGACATCTTTGCAAACCTTACAGCAGAGTCATTTTTGGGGAATGTTGCGCTTTGCGGACCAACTCGGTTCCATGAGCCTGTTTGCTCAATGCATGAAAAGAACTCATCACACAGGCGGCGGGTTTCTCGTGTAGTAATTGTTTCAGTAGCCACCCTTTTTTTGTTGGGCATCCTTATATCTCTGCTTACAATTGTGATGAATCGGAAGAAGGCAAAACCTGCTTCAGTTGATCAAGTGAAAGGCACAACAGGACTTCTTATTATGAGCTTCTTCGCGTCACTAACAACTTTAGTGAAGCCAACTTAATCGGCATAGGCAGTTTTAGTTCTGTCTATAAGGGAATGTTTTTTGATGGAACATCTGTGGCTGTAAAGGTCATCAATTCGCTGTCTCAAAGGGCTACCACAACGTTTGATGCAGTGTGAAATAATACGCAGAGTTAGGCACAGAAATCTTCTCAAGGTCATCACTACTTGCTCAAACCTTGATTTTTGGGAATTGGTTCTTCCATTTATGACTAACGGAAGCCTGGACCAGTGGCTCCATCGTCGCTTTAATTACTTGACTCTCCATCAAAGACTTGGTATTCTGATTGATGTTGCCTGTGCTGTAGAATACATCCATCTTGGTTATGGGGAGTCCATCATTCATTGCTATTTGAAACCAAGAAATGTTCTTCTAGATGATGACATGACGGCACATGTTCCTGTCTTTGGTATTGCCAAGTTGTTGGCAGAATAGAAGACATTAACTCACACTGGAACCTTAGGCACCATCTGTTATATTGCACCAGGTACGTACGTTACGCTTGCTCATTAACGTTAGTTTAGGGTGTGTTTGAGAGCCTAGATCTTTGATATTCTAGGGATTTGAGATCGAAAATCTGCATATTTGTGGGGTTGGGATCTCATCAGATTTCATATCTGGGGGCATCTGGGATTGGCGCCAAACTGAATCCCACCTCATGCATTGAGATTTGTGGCATTCAAACACATCTTTAAGCTATTGTTTTCTTGCACAGTTGCTTGTGAAATATAGGTAAATCCATATTGCACCTTCATTTTATCTTCATTGGATTAGTCAACTATGCTTTATTATTGTGATGCAGAGTATGGCTGGGCTGGGAAAGTATCCACCAAAACAGATGTTTACAGCTACGGTGTTACTTTGTTGGAGACAATCACTAGGAAGAAGCCTACTGATCCAATGTTTTGTAGAGGACTTGAGCTTAAGAAAGTGGATGGATGAAGCATTTCCAAATGCAATAACCAGTGTCATAGATGTTGATCTCTTGAGCGAGCTTCACATTGGTGAGGGAAGCCAAGATGGTGATCAAAGTGGCAGTCTAAGGACTCTTGTGTCAATTGCTGAAGTTGGACTTCTTTGTTCGGCTGAATGTCCACAAGATAGGATGGATACGCCCAACGTAGTGGCAAGGTTAAAGAAGATAAGAGGTGGTTTGGCTGCAAATCATAGTGCTACTTGAGTGCTTAGTTAGCATTTTTTATGATTTCTCTTTTGGATTTTGTGTTATGTTGCCAACAATTTAAAATCAAAACGGCAACTTGGTGTGCATCAAATTATACTTAGTCAAGGATGTTGAGATCCAATTATATGTTTGGATTTTGTGTTATGTAGTTAGCGTGAAACATGTTTGCGATCTTATTATATGTTTGACTAATTTGATGTTCTGTTGTTGCCTGGCATTTAGCAAGCTAAACTAGTTGTGCAATGCTTTGTTTGGAACTGATAGTTTGGGGTGGAAATAACAAATTTACTTTTTGACAAATATGGGAGTTAAAAGCTATCAAATTAGCCAATTGACTACTCTAGTTTAACTTTTTCAATCTCATGCTTGGAACTTGGAAGGCACGGTGAGCAGAACCGGTCGTTCAATAAGATGTCATCTGAAATACCATTGGAAACATGACTAATTTACAAAGTGTTTCTCTGTCGTTCAATAAGATATCTGAAATACCATCAAGCTTTTAGGGGATTAAGGGTTTATTGGGTGTTGACAATCTCACTGGACCTCTCTAGCATATATGGGACAGTTGAAGCAACTGTCTTATTTAGATCTCTCCCTAAATAAGATATCTGGCCTTTGAGTGACCCATGATTATACAACATTATTCAAACCAGGTGAAGATGATAAAATGTTTGTTGATTGACGAGAGACGTTTCATAAGCTCGAATCCAAAGTTGTTGACCATGTGTTTGTGTGAATTTCACAGAGCCGAAGTATATTTCAGTTTAGTAAGAAGGTCAAGTTGAGCCTTAGATATATCGGTCAATTTGATATTCCTGAGAATGTCGAACGGGTAGCTTACCGAATTGCCCTATGGCCACAGTTTACACAGGTGCCCAATCAGGGGCGTAGCTAGGATTCATGTGAGGGGGGGGGGGGGGGGGCAAATAGGGGTGTAGCAAAAAAAAATTTATTTGTGTGATAGTCGGGGGTTTGGGGGCAGCGGCCCCGAAATTTTTTTTTTTGAGATAAAATAAAAAATGGCTACAATTATTAATAAAAATCTATTTCATATGGACAAATCAAACTATTTGCTGCAGTCAGGGCTGGGCTAGGACTGGGCTACAAAAATGGATAAAAATCTATTTGATATGGAATCAGGGCTGGGCTAGGACTGGGCTTTAAAAAAAAAAAAATAACTGTTTTGGGAGGCAGGACTGGGCTACAGCCCAGTCCTGCCCCCCCCCCCCTCCTAGCTACGCCCTTGTGCCCAATGTATTTCATGTATCGATGTTGAGAAGGTACATAAAAGACGCTTAGCTAGGGGTGGCAATCGGGTCGGGTCAGGTCGGCGGGTTGGCGGGTCAGCATACCTCGACACGAACCCGACCCGTTTATTAAACGGGTTGGCTGTGCCAAACACGAACCCGACCCATTTATTAAGCGGGTAACCCGACACGACACAGTTAACCCGTTTAATAAATGGGTCGGGTCGGGTAAACGGGTTGGCGGGTCGGGTTCGGGTAACCGGGTTGACCCGCCCGCCTAACTTCTCCCCCCAACCAAAACCCTAACCCCTAGGGAGAGCGAAAATGGGGTGGTGCCGGTGGTTCTCCATAAGGAAGGGTGATGCGTCGCAGGCCAAGGACGACAAGGGGAAGGAAGGGCGGAAAACGGAGAAGCCGGTGACGGACGCTGCAGCCGAAGAGCAGAAGGTCCCGAGGATGAATGGCGCCATGGAGGTGTCGAGGCTCGACGTCGTTACCGTCTTCGAGTTTGGCTCCATCGCCGCCTTCGACGACAGGATCACTCTCGCCGACTATTGCCCCGTCTCCGACGAGCTCGAGGCATGGCGATGGGAGATCCTGTCTTCTACAGGGTCGAACGCTCCGCAGTTTCGGGTGGTCTTCTGAACAGTCAGTGTCGCTTGGCTCTGTACTCTTTTGTATGAAAGAGATTTTGGGGGTTTCTAGGGGTTTTCGATAGGGATTTTGGCTGGAGAGCAGGAGGTTTTGGGGATGAATGGCCATGGAGGTGCCGAGGCCTGACGTTGTTACCGTCTTCGAGTTCGGCTCTATCGCCGCCTCCGATGACAAGATCACGCTTGTCGGCTACTGCTCCGTCTCCGACGAGCTCAAGGCATGCCGGTGGGAGATCGAGAGAAGGACGATGAGGAGGGGTTGCTTCTGACAGAGTTGATGTTGATTGCCTATGGAAAACGCCAACCCATGACTAAAATATTGCGATAAATCGGTCGGGTTGGCGGGTCGGTTTGGGTAAATGAGTTAACCCGCCTGCCTAACCCATTTATTAAACGGGTCAGACGGGTTGGCATACCCCTAACACGAACCCGACCCGTTTAATAAACGGGTTAAGCGGGTCGATCCATTTACGGCTAAGAAGCGGGTTGGTGGGTCGTGTCAAATTTTGCCACCCCTACCCTTAGCATACCATCCAATATGAGAATGTCGAGGTGCGAGAGGACTAGACTATAGCGAAGCGACCAGTTCTGATAGTTAATCATCGCGAAAAAGTGATGAGGAACAAGGTGGTGCCATTAGTCAAAGTCAAATTGCATCATTACGACTATGAAGGGTGCACATGGTAACTCGAGGTTGATATGCGAGAAAGATACCACTATATTTTTGTTGACCATCTATGAATAAATTTTGAGGACAATTTTTTTTAGTGAGGTAGAATATAAATGTATGCTTTTTTGTAACCCATAATTTCTATATTCTAATATAATAATATAAGTTTTAAAGTGCAATTCATGGTTCATATTATTGAATATTAGATTTTTAGAGTGATGGACCTTGGAGCCGTCAAAATTAGGTTTAGATCAGATCTAATTTGATCTAAGGGCAACTACAAATTTTGGGCAAGGAACGTGCCCACAAATTTTAAAAAAGGTGAAGGGATACTTTGTCAAGGGACATGCAGAAGATTTACTTAAAAGATCTTAGTTTTTATGGGTAATAGCAACTTGGTAAATATATTAAAAAAAAGGGCAAATTTTATAGAAGAAAGGTATGATGGGGGATTTAATTTATATTAACGACATTTTGGTATTTTTGGTAGGGGCAGCTGTCATTAAAATGTATAGCTCTGCCCCCACTGTTTTACTTGGTTTTCACAAGTATTAACATGTAATAATAAGGGTCAATTGGTTTTACTTTAAAAACTAATCCATCTCTCCTCCTTGTTACGCATGCTCTCTCTCATCTTCTCTCTATCTTCTCACTCTCTCTTTTCCTCACTCTTCTTCACATCTCCCTCATCACCCCACACACTCTCTTCCTCTGGTTTTACTTTATTCTCTTACATCCATCACGTTCTAATGGAGAAGAGGTTGCATCCTTCAAAAATCATGTTTGGTGGTCCTAGTTGATGAGTTTTGGGGAGATTCATCAACTAACTGAGAGTATTTATGAATTTGGGTACTTATAGCTCATAGTTTGGTAAGATTTCTGGTTTTCTTACGATTATCAAGGTGTGATCTCTTTACTCCATGAACTTCTAGAGGCACAGAAGCATGTTGATGAAATTGTGTTGGAAACAATGCTAGTTTCTTTGAAAAATGCTCATTATGAGTGCTTTCTGCTAAGAAATTTGTGGTATGCTATCTGATCTTATGAAGTTGACAAACCATGTTTAAATTTGAGCTTTTCAAAAAAATTTATAGTATATTTAGAAAAAGCTATTTTTTTAAAAGTATACATGTGTTTAAAAGGGTATGAGGTTAAATGCAATCTTGAATATGTTTTCTCGTAGAAATTCATGTTATAATTGTTTATCCAGTGCTTTATGATGAGAATTCATAAAATTCTGGTTGGAAATGCTACTTTGAGGCTGAGATTTTTGGTTCAGCTCTGTTTGGGGTCGACTCCTACAGATTAGGAGTCAAATCCTGCATGAAAATGCATTTTGTTCTCTTTGAGGGTCAACACCACAGTTTTCATGTTTCTAAACCCCTGAATTCAGGGAGTCGACTCTTGCAGTGTCAGAGTCGACTCCTGCTTCTTGAGAGTTGACCCTTATTTTCTAAGAGTCGACCCCTACAGGGGGGGAGTCAACTCCTAAATATTGAGAGCCGACTCTTGAACATTGAGAATCACTCCTGAATACTAAGAGTCAACCTCTACCAGGCTGGGTAGACCCTTGTTTCTTGTGAGTCGACTTCTGTAGAGCTTGAGTCGACCTCTGGGCTTAGAAGAGTTGATTCAGAGTTACTTAAATGTGGTTTCTTGGTGATTTGAGTTCGAGTATGGGTTGTTAATGTAAGACCCACAAAATTTTAGAATTTTAAATAAGAAATATTGTAAGCAATGCAAAAAAATTATATTTGTTGTGTTATTAACATGTGTGGTTGATTATGTTAAACTACTATGTTTTCAACTTAACTTAGACATAGTGACAATTAGCAGCTAATTGATAAATAAGTTAAGAAAGTTGATTAATTAACAACTAAGTTAAGCTATTAATTTTGATTAAATTAATTAACTTAGTGACTAATTTTCCTGATAAATCATAACTAGCTAAGTTAGTTGATAAAACCATAGTCAGTAAAGAATTTTACCTAAGTATGGAATAAAAAAATTAATTATTCTTTTGTATGGCAAATTAAAGTGGTGTCTAATTGACAATGTTGGTGATTGAGTAGTTATTTTCATTAATTAGGATTTTTTAGCGTATAATTGTTAGATATTAAGCATTTATCTCCTAATTGTGATTAATTAGTGATAGGTTGGTAATTAACAAGTATATAAGGTAAATTATGCTTAAGGTATTAAGTGAATTCCTAACTTTGATTTATAAATATAGTTATTTTAAAAATGTGACCTAAGATGCATATGATAAAAAAAAAAATTGTTCTCATGTGGGTTTGGATGCACATCAATTTTGATTTGGAACCAAACTGGTTGGAGATCCAAATAATTGAGCCAAGGAAATCTGAATTTTTGGAGGGAGAATGCGGCTCAGTTCACCTCATCCCCTCCTTCATAGCTCAAGTACCCAAGGGAGGGAGAGAGAGAAAAAATCATTTGAATGGCCTTGGGGGACTCTTTTGAGGAAAGCTCAAAATGGAAGTCCTCTGAAATGACATTCCTCTTACCTTTTTCTGTTTTTGTCATTTTCGTGTAAGCATGAGAAACAAGATGAAAAAGGAGAAGGGTGGCTGAAGGTTGACCAAGATCAACTCTCCATCATCCACAAATCTCTCTCAATCCTCCGTCTAATTTTACCCTAACCCTAGCTCTATAAAAAAAAATGGAGAGCTGCCTCATTCCAACCAATTTGGCTAAGGCTTCTCATCCTCCTCCTTTGCCCTCTCTTGCTTCCTCTCATCCCCTACCTGATTTTTTTTTTAAGTGTTACACCCTTGACCCATCTATTGTAGAGAGGTGTGTATTCAAACTCCTCTCTATTCCAAATCGTAAGGGGATCTCATGGTTTTTATCTTTCACTCTACAAAAGTAAGGTCCTTTACCATTTTCATAAGGATTGTTTACTTAGAACATTCATCTAAAATTTGTTTAAGCATGTTGTCATTTTTGTTTCATGCTAGTAAGATTTGAAAGATTTTTTTTATGTATAAACTTGGTTGAATCAAGAATAGCATATGCAGAATCTTCCACCTATATTTTTCTTTTGAATAGTTAGAACTTGCTTAGTTTACTTTCAGTTTATATTTAAATTTGGGTAAGCATACACAGTTTCATATTAAGCTTCTTAGAACTGTTAGACATTATTTAGTTTAAATCCAACGTGGATATTAAACTTGTAAATTGTTTTGTTATTTGTTTTGTTAGAGTTGGGCAGTTTATTTTTCTTGTTATTTCTAACATTTTCATGCTTATGAGGAGCATCTTGGAGAGCTAGACCATATGCATGTGAATGCCATATTTTTTCAAAAAAAATATATTGCAGCTTGTTCAAGGTCTCTCATAGTTTTCATTTATTTTTTTTTAAACGCTGAGACCTATTCAAGGTCTGTCATGATTTTCATTTTTTTTTTCAAAACGTTGAGACTTACTCAAGGTTTGTCTTTGTTTTTCAAGTCTCAAAACGTGAGACCTACCCAAGGTCTGTCATTGATTTATTTTCAAACATGTTGAATAACCATGAGTCACAACATGTGCTTCATCTCACTGATTGTGTCATGTCTTATACTCTTTCTCTTTTGCCATGTATTCTTGCCATGGGTTCTTACAAATATGTTGGATATTTATTTTATTAATGCATTACTCCAACCAACGCACGATCTACTTGTTGTGTGTTTAGACCATGGTCTGAACCCATGTGAGTTTAGAACTTGGCCTGAATAGAAACTCAGTGGCTTGCCCCAATTTAGTGCTAAAATTTTTCTTTTTATGTTCTGTTGGTCCATCCAGACCAAGGTTTGAACCCACATAAGTTCAGACCATGGCCTGGACAGAGGTTTGGCAATACTTCTGCATATGGCAGCGAGCGCCACATTCGGTCTGCATTTTATACGCAAATTGCATAGGTGCAAGTTTGCCCTTATAAAAAAAATAGTGTGCAGTGATTTTCATCACAAGTCTGTCACTATAAAAAAAATAAACAGTGTCTGTGTGCAGCTATTTTCATCGCAAGTCTGTCACTATAAAAAAATAAACAGTGTGTGCAACGATTTTCATCGCAAGTCTGTCACTATAAAAAAAAAAATCAGTATATGTGTGCAACGATCTTCATCGCAAGTCTGCACCTATAAAAAAAAACAGTATGTGTAGCGATTTTTCTTGCTTAAAAAAAAGAATATATATATATATATATATATATATATATATATATATATATATATATATATATATATATATATATATATATTAGTGCATGCAATTTCAAATATGCATATATAATTCATATTTATGAAGCTGAAGAAAAGAAAGATATATATATATATATATATATATATATGTATGTGGTTGAAAGAAAAAGATAATATGCAAGTATAAATTGTTTCGAAAATATGCATATATAATATATGCATATATGCACAAAAAAATATTGTTCGAAAAAGTGAGTATTGTGTGCAGTTTGGACGTGTACATGATGTTTCAGAATATATCTATATATATATATATATATACATTTCAAAAATGAATAGCTGAATTTTAAAAATGTATATACTTATAAACTTATGACTATGAGTAAGAGCATGGGTGTAGAATGCATGATACCCGTCATGCAATATGGTGATATATGCTATGTGTGATGTCATAAATGGTTTGATGAAGTAGTGTACACGTGTTGATGTGAAGATACATAAAAATGATTATGCTATCATGTTTTGAGTTATGTTTATACCTTAAATGCATGCTATGTTAAAAATTGAATGATGACCTATGTATGGGATGTATGCACGCTTTGTTACTGCTAGTGTGTGAGCAAGGTGGCTCAAGGAACCTTCTGAGTGCCAATGCACACGCTCATGTGGATATTTTATTGTTGTTCTTGACTTTTTGATTCTTGTAATCTATGTTTATACTTGTGAGCTTGTGTACAGGCTTTGGATCAGTTAAAAACACTTGAAGTGTGCAAATAAGCCCCTTACCTTAATAGCACATGAATAAATGCACACATGTAAAGTTTTGTTCGCCTTTACTAGTGGATTGCTCCTGTAGGCTAAAAACCCCTAATCATTTGAAATGGGTTAAGTACATATAATCATAACATAATGTGACTTTCTCTGAGAGGGTACTTGGGCTTATGAGCCCTAATTTGCCTCGTGATCGAGGTAAATGATCAAATAAAACACTTAATAAAAAGGAAAACTCTTTAACCCATTATCACATAGTCTACTCAGAGAAGGTAGATGGTACAACCTCGAGTGACAAATAAAACACGTAGATTCACCTACTTACACTATGTTAGTATTGTGAGAGCACAATGTCCCTTTGGGTCTCCGATCACTCAAAGTTAGGGAGGTCAGGTTTATCCATAAGTCCTAAGTGATATACCTTATTTGCTGTAGTAGTCTTAGATGTCATCTTTGTTGTTTGGTCACCATTGAGGATTCTCTCAGTCATGAACCATCCATTTGGGAGCCGTCGATTAGGTAGATACTTTGGTTAATTAAAATATTTAGAATAATACATGCCGGAGCGATCTTCGCTAATTGGGTTATACACCGAGTACCTAGGGACACTTTTTAACTAAAGAGAAAACTATATATTTATTGACACAACTTGAACTTATTCTTGAGCATTGATATTCATCATGTGTAAGTCACATTGCGAATGTGTTCTTTGATGATTCATGATTGTCTATGCATTTGTTGAACTGTGATATAAATGTTCTTTGTTAAATTACAACATCGTGAATGAGGTGATTGTTTTAGCTTATAAATCTTTATGCTTGTGATATTTACCTTACCTTGTCAAAAGAGTCTAACCATGTTTTATGGGGATGCAGCTAATGAATGACGGATGGTATGATGGTGTGATGTGGTGGCGGAGCCGGTGAATCATAACTATACACTTTTTGATCTTAGAAATTTTGAGATTTCTGTTAGACTGGAATCTTTTGACTTTATATACTTTGGGACTTATTAAATTATATTTTGATTGTGACATTGCTTAGTTTAATTGTCCCTTATTTATTGTAATATTAATATAAAATTTAAAACCTTTGTATGTATGAGAGTTTGTTTTCTCCATGGGAACCCTATGTGATATGAATCTGGATTCAAGTCCAAAAAAAATGGATATGCTCTTTTTTTATGTTTTTCTTTATGTAACTCGCCTATATTTGTCTAACTTATTTCAAAATAATTGATGTTGTTTAACAATTCCCTTATTTAAGGTGTATTATACTAAAAAGAAAATCATAAATTTTAAGGTTAGAATTTTTGGGGCATTCTACTTAAGCATGTGATTTGAGAAAAACAGCCCAAAACAGTTGTATATGAACTGGGGGTACCGGTGTTTGTTGATTTTGAGTAATTTTTGTACAATGAGGCACAAACTTGATTTCGGTTGGTCCAAGAGGGATCCAATTTGTGTATAGATGCATATTTCTTATTATATATTGATTTTTACATTGTGATGTGGAGTCCTATAAATTTCATTTATAAGTATGACAAGGATGATAATACCAATGAAAAGAAAGATGTATGAATGCATACAATTAGAGTTTTAATGTGATGACCATAAATGTATCTTATTATAAGAACATATTTGTGTGTTGACCTAAGGTATCAAGAGGGTACATGAAGATATGCATAAAAAACTTTAATTAAAAACAAGATAGACTATATGTTGTTACAAAGGGTGACATGAGGTCACTAATATTTGTGGGTTGAGTAAGCTTCTTAGATGTGAACAAACATGTATCAACCCTATGAAAGTTAGACAATTGAGTGAGCTCATGTCTTTTCGATAATATGAATATGTTCTCCACCATAATGGCTTAAGGAACATTAGACTTCGATACTCAAGGTGAATGTGAAATTGCTGTTGTAGTGCAATATGTTCATTGCATGGAGAGGGATAAGGTCCTAGACGCTGGGTCTCAAGGCGAGAGACACATTGGCGAAGAGTCTCAGACTCTGGTGCAAGCATCATGATGACTATCTGGGGCTGCTTCTGTAGTTTTTGGAAACTTTGTACATAGATGTACATAACGATAAATATTTTGTATAAGATACACTTTGTGAAATGAATGACCCTTGTGTTTTCATAAGTGTGTAAATTGTCGTATAAATTTAAATCGTGGTTTGAAATCCTATATTCAAAAAAATAGTTTTAAAATAAGAACAATTTTCTGCCACGTTTTTGAAAAAGAGAAATTAGTGAAAATTTTATGTTAAATATTCGATAATTGTTCACATGTTTACGTTGCATCTTCAACACTTGTATTAAAATTTACTTATTAAACACACACACACACACATATATATATATATATATATATATATATATATGATAGAATTTATAATGTTTATAATAGAATTGATTGAGTTATAATATTTATGATAAAATTATTTTAGGGCTATAGATGAAACAAATATTCTTACACATGTATTAAAGAAAGAACAAATGACGTTTTGAAATAGAAAATGATGGGTGACATAAAATGTCTTTATGGTTTAACATGCAATTTCACTATATTCTTGTTGGTTGAGAAAAAAGTGCAATCGATGCAAAAATGTTGTACAATTTACTTAACATTCTTAACCAGCCTTTATTGATACCTGAAGGTAAGTAAATACATATTATGTATGTATTTTACAATGATTAGGAATTTTCGTTAAGCTAAACCAAATGTGTTTATGTAGAAAAATATTATCTTGCAAATGTTGGATAACCCCACTCTGTTGTATCATTATCACTTGTGAATTTAATACATCAAATGCAAAACCAATAAGCAAACCATAAGAGTTATACAACCATAGATATTTTTGTCATTGTGAACAACAATAGAAGATGCTTTTGGTTTGCTAAAAAGCTTAGTTTTCAATTTTAAAGTGCCAAGTACAATATTGAGTTTTCATCTAAGATAAAATTGTTCACACATGTATATTACATAATTTTATATCAGAAAAGAACCCAAACACAACAAATTTTACATTTGAAAATGATATATCATATTTCAACCCGAATCTAATAAGAAAAATGCAAAACAACTAGTTAATCATGATGGCAACAAGGATTTGAGAAATGCAATAACAACTCAAATGTGAAATGATTAGTCTTATTTGATGTTTTTTATTACTTGTTACATGATTGTGTAAATCAAATATGATATGATTCAAATATATAAAACAAACTTCAGGAACACATAAGCAAATCTGATTCTCTCAGTAAAATAAAAATTTCAAGCTGTATAAACAATCTAAATTAAACACGGAACATAAGGAACACAAATTCTTTGTACTGTCAAAACAAACGGTGAAACTAGTACAGTTGTTACAGAACAGACAGAACATATGTTCTGTCCTATTGTTCCGTCGAATCATGGACAAGCCATCAAACACCTAGACGTAAAACGGCCTTCCACGGGCAGGTATTCAACCGGGAAATGTGGGTCCCACAATGCAAATGAGATCCACCCGCAGCCGCCCGATCTCAAGATCTGCCGCCCCACGTCGCTCCCTCATCACGCGCTGGCTTAAAACCCCCTCTTTCTTCCGGTCCACTTTGGAATTTTCATCTCCCTCTGCCCTCGAAACGAGAAGGGGGAAGAGAGCCGGAAACCCTAACCCTAGAAAGCAGCCATGACGAAGAAGCGGAGGAAGATCGATCCGGTGGACAAGGAGGTGGCGGAACGGGAGTTGGTGTGGAGGCTGCTGGGGTCCTTTACGGAGGCGCAGCTCATGGACGTCATCTGCGAGTCCGCCGCCGCCGACGACGCCCTCCTCTCCGAGATCAATCGCATCGCCGACAGGGACGTCGCCCTCCGCAAGATCTTAGTCTTCGGCCTCAGCTGGGACGTCGACCGTGATGTCCTCTTCGCCACCTTCAGGAAGCACGGAGAAATCGAGGACTGCCTCGTCCTCCCCGACCACTTCACCCGTGGCTCCCGCAAGGGCTACGGGTTCGTCCTCTTCCGCCACCGAGAGGCCGCCATCAATGCCCTCCAGGAGCCTCTGAAGCGGATCAAGAACCACTTCGCCACCTGTCAGCTCGCCTCCATCGGCCCTGCGGCTGACGTTTCCGGCCGCAAGATCTACGTCAGCAATGTCCCCTTTGACGCCTCCATGGAGAATCTCCGTGCCTTCTTCTCCCGGTTCGGCGACCTCGAGTCCGGCCCCGATGGGTTCGACACCATCACGGGCAAGTCGCTCGGGTATGCCTTATTCGTGTACAAGACGGTCGATGGCCTCAGGAAGGCGATGAATGAGCCATACAGGATGTTTATGGGGCACCAATTGCGCCTCCAGAGGTTGCATGACTACTCCACTACCGGCGTGAAGCAGACTGCTGATGCTGCGCCAGCCAGCGCTGCTGCTGCCTCCCGGGCGGTGTTTCCGGGTGATCTGAAGGCTGTGCCGATGGTGCCTCAGGCGAAAGTTGCCGGATCGGTAATGTCAGCGAAAGGGGCGGGCCTGGCAGGATCGGTTTACGGTCAGGGGTTTCCCGGGTATGGAGCCCAGCAACAACAGCAGCAGCAGCAGCAGCCTTGGTTGAGCGGGATGAGTCCATCTGTTCTTGATGCGTACAGCATGCAGGGGATTCATAGCGGACATCTTGGGCAATCGTCGAGTAGGGATCAGGTTGGCGGGAGCAATTTTGGAGGATTGCCCTATACTTCGCATTAGGTTCGCTGCTTTTCTGACCCTTCTCTACATTGTGGTTCTATGAGATTTGGTTTCTGTTGATTGTTTCTGCCAATTCTTGCACTTATTGTTGGCATGATCAGGCTTTTGTTGAGTGTTCTGCTAGTTGTTACACGTTTTCCATCTTCGAAATTTGGGATTTTTTTGTATTTTGCTCCAATTTATTCTTTTTTTGTCCTATTGAAATTGGGATATTTTTTCTTTGCATTCCTTTTGTTTGCTGTCTCTTCTATTGGCCTTTTAAACTTTGGTGCTTTCATTTCACCATTTCGACTGCTTTCTGTTTCTGTAGTCTACTCTCAGCACTTTTGTTTTTCGCATTTAAATTGCTACAATTTGTTGTCTGCTCACACACACAACGAATGATTTACAGAAATAGCAAAAAATGGAGCCATTTGAGTAGTTTCTGTTGGGAAAAGGAAAAGAGGCACAAAATAGGGCCTGAAAATGTTGATTATCTGCTACACTGAAAGAACGTTGAGAAGCTAAGAAAAATGGGTTCTATACATCCTCGAAGGATGTGCCAAGAGGATGTTCAAAAGCTAACGAAAATTAGCTCAATCCATCCCCAAATAATGTGGTGTGCCTAGAATTAAATGTATGACCTTATTTTGTAATCAAACCCATTATAAAATCTCTCTTACCATATCCAACAGCGCCCCTCCCCCTCTCTCCCAACAAAAAAAAGAAAAAAAAAAAAAACTTCTGCCTTATTTTAAGGGCTGTTAATTCTCATTGTGGGAAGCAATTTAGTGTGCATGCATAAATGCATTTACTTTTTTTTTTGGTGGGGGTGGGGAGGGTACTGAAATGAAATAAGCAAACCTACAATAGATGGCCACTAAGGGCTACAAGAAATCACATACACAAAATGGTCACTAATGGACCAAATACTTCCCACAAAGGAGATACACAATAACACTTCACAAGAGAGCCAAAAGTAAAAAATATGATTGTATTAATTCACAACATGCTTAGACAGGTACAGGGAGAGGTTTTATAGTGTGCTTGATTAGAAATTGAGGCCATGTTTTTAATTTTTAATTCTCCACATTCTTTGCGGATGAATTGAGCTCATTTTCCTTAGCTTCTGAACATTCTTTGGTTTTGGTAGATCATCCACATTTTTCAGGCCATATTTGTGTGATAATAGGAATCTATACTTTTTTGGACTTCCTAATTCTACTGGAAAAGCAAAAAACTAGATGTTCGAAATATTTGGCATCAAGCAAGATTACATTCATATGTTTTTGAAAATCTACAACTTGATATACATCCCTAGGAGTTTCGGAAAGACAGGTCAGACTGCAATTCTTGCAGAATCCAAACATCTGCTACGGCCCTCCTTGACAACATGTTTTTTTGTTTGATCACAAGGCTTGTTATGTTTAATTGGATAACTAGAAATGCATTCATTCTAAATGATCTGGCTTTGTTTGTTAATAAATGTGAATTTTGATTTCAGCGTGCATCTTATGTTTGTTCTATTTTAGTTCTGTAGGGTGTTTATTATTTTTCAATGTGATGCTCTTGTAGAATATATTTTTCATACATTTTTGCTGCTTCATCTTTTGTGGACTATGTGTATATGGTAGATTGATTTTCTAAAACTAGCAATGGTCAGGAGTTTTGCATAGTGACAAAAGTTAAACACGGCAAAATCCTGGGAATCAAAAACTCGGGAGATTTTGAATTTTTTCATAAATTTCATGTTTGTTTTTGGCAAAATCTCAGCAATAAAAAGTAAATTAAAAAATATAAAAAATAAATTTATAAGAAAATATAAATAAAACACATTTAAAAATGAAAATCTTGCGATAAATATCGGCTAAAATGGTAAATATCGTGATATTTGTCACGGATTTAAAATCTTGTGAGAAATTGCTGTTTTAAACTTTCAGGCTATTTCTTGTGATACTATGGCGAGATTTTTATAAATCTTGCGATATTTGTTACAGAGGAGTTTTGCATCTGTAGACCACCTTCGTTATCAGTTTCCAAATGGATGTTGTGATGATTGATAACATTCAGAAAAAGGAAAGCGAAGGACCTGGAAAAAGAGATGAATGAAACAGTACAACTACTCCAATCTATAGCTTTATAAATTGTGCCAAGTACACATAATGCATCTCTATCTTGCTAATGTTGTTATTCCATGCTTATTTTTCTCGGATATAGGTTTCATCCCCAAGCTTTTAATTATGACATCTGATGGTACTATAATTTCAAAATGTTTTTTTTCCTGAGTTGATTACTTTCTTTTCCCTTTTTGATCTTTTCTATCTTTTCCTTGTAGAATTTTACATGTCATGTAAAATTTGAAAATTTTGAATGTTTATGATCCCTTCATTTTTTCTCTTTAGTTTACTTGTGGTTTCTTTCTTTTGTTAATTGATCTTGCCACATTATATGGTTCTTAATTTGATATATAAACATGTGAACATTAACGTGTGCATAGGCTACTTATAAATTCTCATTTATTTATGCACATATGTATATGTTCTAGTTTCTATCTTTATTGGATTTAGTGTTTTCGTACTAGTAGATTCTTCGTTTCAATCTTCATATGTACATTTAACTTGCTATTTTGTTTTGTTTCCATTTATTCCTTAGCATTCCTGTGGTTTTAAGGTTTCTCATTGGATGCTTTTCTTCTTCTTTGTCTTCATCATCATCAGCTTTTTTTGCTTTTGTATTTTCATGTTCTCCAACACAGATATGCGGCTGGCTTGAGTGGGATGTTGTTGAGGTTGTTTTGAAGATCTATATCTTGAAGACTGTTTGGTGTGTCTGCAAATCCAGCGCTTATTAATTAAACTTATTTAATCTGGATTCAGTACTTGCAGTTTATCTCAAGCTACCAAGTGAAATTTGCAGGACTAATTTTGCTTGTTTTATCATACTCTATGTACCACATACATTTTATAGACCACACTTTTGAACAGTGGGGTCTCTCTCTCTCTCTCCCTTGTGTGAGAGTGTGTGCATCTGTGAGTTTTTATTTGTTATTTTGATAATTTACATTACATAATGTAGACATAATTGCACCTTTTTCTTTTGCAGTATTTATCTTTTATCTTCAACCCTCCAGCTCCCATTTCTCCCGAGTTGCTCATCATTACAGTTTATTTCTTTCAAATGAATGCCTGGGCAACTCGTCCATTGATGAGAGGAAACTCAATATTTTTTTGTTATTTTTTATTTTTCCCTTTTCTTTGCCAGGTGCTTTCATTTCCAAGTGTAACATAAGGTGCAACCGTTCAAGTGTTTTTTGGATTTGCATTTGCATGACCTGTACTAGTTACTAATCCAACATTTGAGCTATTTCTTTATGATTCTTCCTTACCTATGTCACATGGGTGCGGGTGCGGGGGCGCGGCAAAAATATAAAAAATTATATATATATATATATATATATATAAAGTCCAAAAGTTGGACATAAATGACCCTGGGTGCGTTGACTGCAGCCAGAATCAGGTTGACCACATCGGGTGCTGGTGCGACGCCGGTGCGGCACCTAGTTGAAGAGTCCCTGTGACATAGTTTCTTACCTGGATCTGCAAATAATTTAGTTCCAACATCTACGTCCAATTGTCGTTTCTTTTTCCCATTAGTTTTCATTTATCTTTTTGTGTTTCCTTTGTTGTGGTGCATATACTTTTATTCAATTTTGTTGTTTTAAGCAGAATATAGAAGCTATATTATTATCCCTCATTTTTTTTGACAAATACTCATGGTTAGGATAATTGATTTATTCAAGTTGAATTGTAATTTGAGGTATCAATTTGTTTTGGATTTTTCTTGATGTGTTTAACATGGTGGATCTTTCTATTATTCTTGGTTGTCTTTGATCTAATTTTGATAAATCTATGTAAGTGTAATCGTCTTCTTACTTTTGGTTAAATGTTTTCATAGGTTAACTTTTTTGCCTCAGCTTCCCTTTTTTCTGCCAAAAAATAAGTAAATATGTAGGCCTTCTATCTTAGCTAGTGTTTGTAGGTCTTGGAATAAAAGCATATGAGTGATCAATTGTAGTGTAGCACTAATAAGCTTTCCAGTAGCAGGTTCTGCACCTAAAGTTTGTTCGTTGATTCTCCCATCTGTTTGTTTTCTTGCTTCAACACTATGTCACATAGGTGCGGATATGGGTGTGGATGCAACACTTTAAAAAAACGGGTGCGTGTGTGTGTGTGTGGAGGTATATATATATATAATTTTTAACAGTTTTAAGCTATGTCACATAGGTGCGAATGTGGCACTTTAAAAAAATTTTGAGTGCGGGGAGGGTGTATATATATGTGTGTGTGTGCACTTATGTATGTATATGTATATATATATATATATAATATTAGATAAAACTGGACTTGGTTAGGGTTAACCAAATCTATTTTTAGGACAAAAATAGACCTCGGTCTGGTTGGCATCACCTGACACTAGGGGTGGCAAAATCTGACCCGACCCGCCAACCCGCTTCTTAGCCGGGTTAGGGTTTGGCTTAAATGGGTTCGTGTCGTAAATTGGTCGATCCACCTAACCCGTTTATTAAACGGGTCGGGTTCGTGTTAGGGGTATGCCAATCCGTTTAATAAACGGGTTAGGCGGGGGGGGGGGGGTCAAGGTTACATGAACCCGTCAACCCAATTAGAGAGTATAGACTGTCTAGGACAGCTTAATTAATATGACTTTGTTAACCAACAAATTAAAAAAGGTGTACAACTAACATGCAATATTTAATGATACCGTTGCGTGAAGATAAGTTGATAACTATGAGAGAGAGAATTAATAAGTCAATCACATTTAATTTATAACTTTGAAATCTGCCCACACCACCACCCGTGCCTCCTTCGTTTAGCTTTTAGAATGTATTAATAAAGGAAAATAATTGAAATTAATGCCTCCACCCCCTCTTTCATTTACTTTTTGAAAGCCATTAAAGATGGTAAGCTATACAAATTTGAGGCTCATTTAAACCGTTGGATTGAAAAATAATCCAACGGTATAGATGGAGTAGGTGCTCCGGGACTCGGGAGCACATTATCATTAAATATTGCCTGGTACACCTTTCAAAGTCATATTAATTAAGCTGCCCTAGACAGTCTATACTCTTTAATTAAATGTAATTGGGTTGTGTCGACCCGACCCATTTATTAAATGGGTTAATCGTGTTGTGTCGGGTTACCCGTTTAATAAATGGGTCATGTTCGTGTTTGCCACATCCGACCCGTTTAATAAACGGGTCGTGTTCGGGTTGAGGTATTCTGGCCCGCCAACCCGACCCGCCGACCCGACCCGATTGCCACCCCTACCTGACACAAAGGAAGCTATGTCCAAGTGTCACACCTGAGTGAGTGCAGGTGCGTTGCTTTGTTAGAAGAGTCCGTGTTACATAGGTTTTAGGTTTACACTAATGAAATAAAAACAATTATCATATCATCAATTCATCATTTATAAATTCATGCAATAAGTCAAATTAGCAATCTACAATTGCTATTTCTCATCAGTAAAATAAATAACACCACATCGGTGCGTGCGTGTGTGTGTGTATATATATATATATATATATATATACACACACACACGTGAATGTGTGTGCATTTATGTATATAATATAGATAAAACTGAACTTCGTTAGGGTTAACTGAATCTACTTTTGCACATAAATGGACCTCTGTGTTACATAGCTTCAACATTAATATCCTTTCCATTGATTGTTTTTGAGCCCAATATTTTGTGCAACAGTTGCAACACAAAGCTATGATTGATGTTATGGATAAAGCTGTCACATTGGGTACGGGTGAGGGTACAGAGAGTACGACACGACAATTTAAAAAATGAGGGTAAAGGAACATGTATATATATATAGATATTATATTGTTTGGGTCTGGATCAAGTGTGGATCTATATTAGGATCCATATCAGAAATTAAAAAAAAAGTTTGTAAGGGGATGACTCTAACTTTTGAAAAGAAGAGGGAGGAGGAATAGAATTTTTCTTTCTTTTTATTAAAAGGTAGGTCATACGTAGGTTTGGGCTGAGAGGGCACGAAAGCTCTCTCTCTCTCTCTGGCAGATTGGAAGAAGAAGACTAAAAACAAGAGGAAACGGTTGAAGAACTGAGTCTGGTACACTGTCTCTCTCGTTCTCTCTCTCTGCTTCTACTTTTTTTTCCTTTTTCTCTCATATTACCAGGGAGTTGGGCTGAGAGAGAGAGAGAGAGAGAGAGAGAGAGAGAGAGAGAGAGAGAGCAAAATGGGCCCGCCTCTTTGACCAAGGTCAAAAAACCCTAAAAAAGTGTTTTGGGTTGGGTCAGGGTTGGAGCTGACCTGGATCGGTGCTGGACCCAATCCAGGGCGTACCCACACTGAGTCCGGTACCCATACCCGTGTCCTGCTGTGTCGACACGGGTACAGGGGGTCCAACGATGTGTCTATGTGACAATAGTGATAAAGATTGAGTTTACTATATCATGAGGTTATCTGGGACTGATTTGTCTTTTCTGATGGGAGTCTTTTTCAATGTTCTTGGATGTGTAATATCAAGGCTTGTTTAAATGGTTTTGCTGTGAACTGTGAGCATGTTTAGAAGCAAAGGTGTTTTCATATGGATATGATCTTAATTTTAGATTGCAGTGAGACCTCTATCCTAAAGAATAGCTTTCATCTGACTGTGACTTGAATACCGTATCTTGCTTGAACAATGTCTTTATCTTGATTAAAAAATGCATCTTTCTGTGGTAGCTTATGGGGTTGTTAATGTAGTAATCTCCAGATGGCTGGATTTTTTATTTTAAGTTGGAGTCGTCGTGCACATGTAGATGAAGTAATTTATAAGGGCACAATTTTCTTCTTCTATACTCGAAGGATAGCCTTATGCAGATGCAAATGAGGAATGACTTCCATTGTGCAAGAAGTGAATAAAAACCCTTGTATGCCAAAAAACATAGGAATGGCCAGCTTGACTCAGGTTTTCTCAAGTAATTTATGTTTAATAGTGGAAGCTAGTCTACTTGATCTGCTTGCATAAGTGACATATCTTCTCATCTTGAAGACATGGAAACAGGTTGGATTGCATCAAGAATTTGGATGTTTCCATTTTTACATAGATGAAGAAATATAAGACATTTACTAATATGATAGGTAGGTCTGTATTTAGTGAAAGGAATGCAGTCAACCAAGATTCCTTCTGCTTTAGGACCTACTATTTGCATTTGGTGTTTTGGTTTTCTGTGAAGCTTCAGTCAAAGCCCTGGTGGTTCTATTGTGAAAGTGTTTTTAAGCTCAACTTTTGAATGAATGCTATAATTGAAGAAAGATTTATTTTTATGATGGATTTATTTTGGAGAGCAACAGGGACTCTTCAATCTTGAGAATGGATAGACCTCTGGAGAATCATGTATTGAAATGTTTGAGTACACTGGATCCTTTGGTTCAATTTTTATTGTTACTCATGTTTTGGATAAGGGAGATTACTTCTTGGTCTGAAATTTTTATTAAGAGATCGGGGGTTCATGATTCACAACTGCAGGGACCTGGTTCTTCCATGATATCATATGGTGATATATATGTGCAGGGTAGATTTATATTGAAAGATTCTGCCTTGCTATGTGGTGTCATCTGGTAGAATGAGGGATTCTTGTGATGTTCGTGCTGTTACTTTGTGATGATATGTATTTGAAAATGCGAACACTCAGCTTTCATGGTACAGGTGCTCTGCAAGGGACCTTGCCATGTTTATATGGTGAGAATTACCTGTTGATATCCAAAGGTGGAGAAGTAGGGTGTCTGGTTGAATGATCGCTGTTGTACACTAGTAAAAAATGATGTATACATAATATTTTTTGTATTGCATGATCAGCGTGACTTCTGATTTAGTCAGAATTTCCTTGGCAGCATCTTTGGTTGATGCCGCCATACAAAGCCCATTTCATGGGATTGAGATTTTTGCCTTTCAAACTACATGAAATATGGGGAAAAAATTCTAGAGGAAGCGAGGAACCCAACATATTTGAACGTTGCTGTAAGATCCCTTGTCTTCATGATTTTGAATAATTAAATTTATTTTTGATGTCAAAATTTTATAATGTCTATTTTCTCTGTAAAGTCTATGCTTGTGATGTGTATCCTTTCAGGTTAGGAAGCTAATGGCACATAAATATCATAAGATATGAAAGCTGCTGATAATGAATGGATCAGCTGTTATTGAGAATAGGTAAAATTGAAAAAAGAAGACTAAGATATATAAGCTGAAGTATGCATGAGTACATGAGCATGGTACTTGTACAGTTTGAGTGAGCGTACAGTATCAGCTATGTTAGACAAATTTGCCCTGGTCTATTGCTTGTTGCAACTTCTGGCTTCTGCTTTTCTAATATCAATTATCAGTTCATCTGTGAAAGATGGGCTTATGAACAGCTATCTTGGGAGTGTCTGTTTCCACGTTTAAAACATATTCTGCCGAAGTGTTTGGAATAATGCCAGTATTACAGTGACTGGTGAGGCAAAAAAAGTCTGCATCTCCTTTTTTGGGAAGAAAATCTAGGGTTTTTTTAGATGTCTTTGTGGGTGTCAAATCTTTCTTTAATTTTTTGTGGTGCAGGGACAAAGAGACCTGCTTTAGGTGGGTCATGGGTCCATACCTTTTGGTTGATTAGCATTAATGGGCATTCTCCCTGCTTCCAGAAATGTTATAATTCTTTTGTGTGTTCATGACTGAAGTCATGCATGCATACCGTGAGAATTTCCCTATGTAGTAAAAAATTCATCTTTTGACCATTAAAGTTTGGTATTTTCCTTATGAGATCGATGATTCATGGCTGTATTGCTTTGTATTGAATGTTTGATGCGTGAGATTTCTTACCTGCTATGATTACTTGAAAGGGACAATTACGTCAAGCAAAGCCCAGCCATGATAACAAATTTTAGCTAGTCATTGCTTCGTCCTCGTGCAAGTGCTTGACTAGGGCCTCCAATTTGTATTTTATACTTCAAACTAATTGGCAAGATTCTCCACCAATTTATGTTGTATATTTTAAACTATCATACATTTGTATTTCCTGGAAATGATAAACGCTAAATGGTATATTTGATTAAGATTGGAGCCCGAATTCGGTCATTTGCATTAGTTTTTCGGTTTAGGTATACTCAAACCAGTTCAGGAAAACTAGAGTTCATTGATCTGATACTGTTGATTACACTCATGTTTCTGCTAAACATCTGAAATTGGTAATTTTTGCTTAAAATACAATTACCATTGATAAAAGTGCTGGTTGATTCTTGTCACTCATGTTTTTTGGGGGATGGTTCCTACTTATAAGCTGTCGGTTAGTTTATAATTCTTGGCTTTCACTGGATTCGATGTGGCCCTCAACCAATGTAGACCATGTCAAACAGCCCATAATGGGCTCAGGTACAATATGACTTTGTAGCTTTTTTGTTTTGCTTGACTTCTCCCGACTTGTCTCCCTTTGTACTTGTTACCAGTATTACATGCTCGATTATATCGACAATGAAAAAAAAGATGATCAATTGTTTTTTGGGATGTGATCGTCATTGAGTTAATTTTATGAAAATTAATGGAGATAAAAGTGAAAAAAAGGTTTTAGAAGGAGAATAAGATGGCGCTGTTTAGTGCAATGTAAATACAAACCATTCTAAGCACGCAGTAAAGTGTAAGTTTAAAAGTGAATCTCTTCTGTGCTTAGGTCCAACATAGTAAACCAAGATTACTAGAGTTGCACTAATGTAGGATTTAGTATTTGGTTCTTGAACAATGGATGTTCTATTTCACATTTTTGAAATGGCATTGACAAGTTGCCTTGATATTGATAGCGTTGTTGATGTTACGGAGAGCCCTTTTGATGAAATTCTACTTTTAGGAAGAGAACAATGTATTTGCTGCCGGCAACCCGTCTCATGAGAAGATTTCGTGTCTTCAAATG
The DNA here is from genome assembly GCF_984573655.1 of Nuphar pumila. Taxonomy (NCBI): domain Eukaryota; kingdom Viridiplantae; phylum Streptophyta; class Magnoliopsida; order Nymphaeales; family Nymphaeaceae; genus Nuphar; species Nuphar pumila. The sequence goes on from NC_143262.1 coordinate 7,547,280, forward strand.
TGTTTCAAAGATTTGCATTTGCTGAGAGGATTAAAGCCACTGATTTTCCATCCAAAACGTTTAGGGCATGTTTGGAAGCAACAAAAGATTTCAGAAGAAAATTTTGCCTATGAAAAGTTTGATATGATAACTTTTTTAAATCAAAAAATTTCTCCTGTTTGTTTAGCATGCGAAAAACAGAGTCAAAAAATCTGCGAGAGAAAGAGATCTGAAAATGATGATGGGTGCGAAGAAGATGAAGATTGGGGATGCTCTTGTTATGACAGCCAATGGAAATGAGCTGTGTTTGTGGGTGCATGGTTACCTTAATGCAAAAAGAATTTTTTCTAGGAAAAATTCCTCCACCCCTTTGGGTGAAGGAAAAAATCTTACTTTTTAGAAAAAGGTTTTAAAAAAAATTCTCTCAATTGGAGCATTTTTCTTTCATACTTCCACTTTTCTTACAAATAAAGTTGTAATTTTTTATTTTCTGCTTTCACTTTTCTTACTGTTGTCGCACTAAGTGTTGGACATTTTCTCAATAATATGAAATTTCTCAGTGCTGATAGAGCCATAAGCTGAGGGGAGAAATTGCCATAGAAAGTGAGTATAATTTTGCGAAGAAATATCCCATAATGGGTTGCGTGAAGATAACTCGGCTACCATTCCAAACACTTGCATTGTGGTTGACATGCTCCTGGCTGTTATATTTGTACGTGGTCAAGCAGGGGGGTTGTGAAGGTGTTGAGTTAGAAGACCCCGCTGGTGACCAGTGCGCTCGTAGCTTTGACTTTTGAGACGTGGGCCACGTAAGGCAGGGTGGCCGTGGGGTCCCACCTGGGGTTCTCCATCGGTGTTAGAAGATTTCTATACGCAAATTTATTATTCAAAATTAAAATGTGCAGACTGAAAGTCTTCGTCGAGGAAGAGACAGTTTTTGCATGTTTCATAGCTAAAGAGAAGGTTCTCCTAATACGTAAAGAAAACAAAAAACAGAATATGCTTCAACTTTGCTGTAGGGAATCGAAAAGAAAATGCCTCACTTCTTCCTTTTCTTTGGAGGCTGGATGGCTTCCTCATCATCTTCTTCCTCTTCATCCTCCTGGTCTTCCTCAACCACTTCCTCATCCTCGCTGCCATCTTCCCCATCATCATCTTCCTCTTCATCCTCATTGTCTTCCTGGTCATCACCCTCTTCTTCATCTTCACCATTTTCTTCCCCTTCATCATTTTCTTTCCCTTGACCATTGCCATCACCACCAGTTCCATCTGGTACATTGTTAGAGTTTTTGTTGCTACCATTGTTCTCATAGGCCCCTCCATCTTCTGATGACAATTCTTCTTCGCCTTCGCCTAAGCTGCCATCGTCACTGTCATCATGGTCATCACCATCATCACCATCGTCTGCATCAGTTGGCTTTGCTTCGATTCTACTTTGGTAGCCTCCATCAGTGGTGAACTTATTTATGATGATCGGCTTATCCTGAAAATTTAGATTCTTAGATGTCATATGGGAGAAAGAGGGGCAGCGATCAAAATTTGGAATAGGTTGGTTAGAGGACGGGCTGGTACCATTCTCGTTAATGTTATCAGGGTATCAATTAGCAGCAGCTCCAAGTTGCAGCCAGCCTGAACGTGTTTTTTGTTAAAAGCAGGAAGCATCCGGCAAGGGTAAGTCATCAACATCAACATCAACATCAAAACCATGTACATAAAATGACAATAGTAAATATGATGAACGAAGCTGCTATTCCAAATAAACACCAAAAAACGTCATATGACACAATAATAGTAATATGATATTGATAACTACAGAAAACAGCAAGTGGTATGCATGAGAGAGAGAGAGAGGACTTGCTGCATTCGAAGGGTAATTCGGTCAACTAAAAGAAAAAGTTCTAACTACGCAACGCTCAAATATCGCAGAAAACCTCACCGACACGTGTACGTGAACCCGAGAAAGGAAGGGGGGGGGGGGGGTTGGTAGCAAACCCTAACAAGACCGTTAGAGGAGGGATAAAGAATTGCAAAATAAAAGAGAAAAAGAGGAACTTTCTCCCTTCCTTTTCTCCATCACCTCCACAAAACGGAAGAAGAAACAAAACACGTTGGGATAAAGCCTCGTTAACGATCGGAAGACCAAAAAAAGAGATTAAAGGGGACAGGTATTTGTTTGTCTGAATCTTTTTGCAGACAGTAATGGAAAACGACTAAACCGCTACTGGAGATAAATTAATTAAAAATTAGCATAAGGAACAAGCTGAGAGAAGAAGATTTTCTCAGTTTGTAGACGAGCGAGGGAGGGATGATTAAATCAAGTTAAAAACAAAAAAAAATCGTTATGCTAACTGACAAGAAGATGTGAAAGGGAGAAAAATAATAACACAAAGCGAAGAGAGGGAGGGAAAAGAGGTTACTTGGAGCAGAGTCTCGTTGAGCAGGTTGACGATGGATAGGGTTTCCAGTGCCTTGCCGAAGCAGAGCTCAACTAGCAGCCCGGCCGCACGCAGATGGTTAGCCCGAGCTTCCACCGGAACCACCGCCATATCTCCGGCGGAGATCTGAGACGGATGGTCTTGTGAGCAGGAGAGATCAAAGCAGAGCCGTTAGAGTGAGAGAAAGAGAGAAAAATCGCGGCTTTCCCTCGGGTCTCTACTGCAAAACTCGAGCGAGAGAGCCAGCGGCTGGGAAACCAGAGAAATCCGACGAGAGACCCGCCGATCTTGCTCGCCGTCAGAACAAACTCCGGCCATTCTGAGGGAAAGAGAGAACAATCTCTCGCAAAAGTGGACGGAAACCCGGAATTTTGTGCAAAAACGGGATAAACCGAGAAACTTCTCGATTTCTCCGAGCCCGTAGCAAAAAATGCAAGGAATCGCCGGAAAGAGGAGAGGAAAGGTACCTGAAAGTCGAAATCCGGCCGGAAACCTAGCAGATCTGCCTCCTCTCCGGTATTAACTCAGCGTCAGACACTAGGGAACTCCTGAGCAACCTTAGCCGTCGATCTCGAGGGTCCTTCACTGTGATAGGAAGGGATTTTTTTTTTCTCCGACGCCTCCCTTTCTTTTTTGGTTTTTTCACTCCAGGACCAGGGAGAGGGGAAAGCGGGATTAGAGGAATACGGGCAGTTCGGGTAGGCCGGACAGCGTCCCCGGGTTGCTCTCTCACGACGATGCTGCCTGCCCGAACAAATGGTGCGGGCGGAAAATTGGCGAGATTTTTGCCCGTTACGGATTTGTTAACGATCACTTAACTACTTTTCATGAAAGTAACAAGTCCAAATTCTCCTATTTTTTTTCCTTGATTTTTTTGTTAATTTTCTTTTTTGGGTGATGGGAGATGACCATGGTTAGGTGACACCATCTTAACCATGGTTGAAGGATGTGGTTATAAAATTTGAAATGACGAAGCTGCCCACGAAACCACTCAAACGAATTTAAAAAATAATAATTATGGACATGATATCACAATCTTTTTATGCTTTTAAATTTGAGAACTGAACATATTAGGTTTATTTCTCGCCCTGCACCATTTTCCCCTCTAGCTAGTTTTTAAGTGTTTTATGATAGATTTCAACTGTTAGATGTGTTTAACATGGTCAATTTAATTAGTGAGAATCGATTTTTGAATTATGTTTTTGACAAAAAAACATGATTTTATGAGTCGAAAAAAAACTGGTACTTTTATAGCCATTGATTTTGGATCACCGAAAATACATGTATACATGTCAGATTTCAGCCATCCAAAAGATGGTTTCTATTAAACAAAACCTTTAGAACACATCTATGGTGTTATACGTGAGAAAAAAAAAATACTTAAAACTGTAATTTTTGAAAAAGGTGGCCTAAAGAATGCATTGCTCTATATAAATGTTTTAAAAAAGAGATCTGAACGTATGAAGCTCTCTTTTCACATTCATCTTGATTAGGCTCCATAGTTTGAAGTCTTTTATGATAGATTTGAACTGTTAGATGTGCTTAGCGTGTTGGATTTAGTGAGAATCGACTCTTGGATCATGTTTTTTTATATAAAAAACTGTATCTATATGAGCCTAAAAAATTGATGCCTTCGTAGCCATTGATTATGGAGTATCGGAAAAACCTGTATACAGGTCTGATTTCGGTGATCCAAAAGCTGATTCCGTTTGAAAGATCTGAGAAAAAATATCAAAAACTATGACTTTTGAAGGGCCTAATGGATCTGAACGAGAAAATGGGCCAGAACCAACACATTACTCATTAAAAAATTATCTTATTTGGCAAAGTAAAAGAATGCATTTAACTTTTGAAAAATAAATAATAAACACTGAAGTTTTGTTTACAAAAAATAGAAATAAACTTTTGAGTCTACACACCTAAGGTTACACTATCTTAGGGTACAACAAACAACAACAACAACTACGCCTTCATCCCAAAACAATTGGGGTCGGCGATATGAACCAACAAAGAAAATCATTCTGGGCCTTCCACATGAATCCTTCTCCTCCATACATTTCTATCCAATGCCATGTCCTCGGTGAGGTTCAAAGCATTCATATCCTTTCCTATCACCTCCATCCATGTCTTCCTAGGCCTACCTCGACCTCTTTTAACTTTCCCATTTCTCCATCCTTTTAACTGGAGCATCATTAGGCCTTCAACCATTACACTATCTTAGGGTCAATCTGAAAATTACCTTTTGGATCTTCAAAGTATACGGGATCCAATGATCGGTCTCAAGTACTTTACAGAATACTCGGACCATATAAAACACAAAAAAATACTGTGCATATAACAAATTTCTGTGTTTTGTGTTTTACACAAGAAAATCGGTTCTTGTTTTGCACTGAAAACTGCTGCAGGCTGTACTGATTTTCTGTCTCTTATGTGGTGCGGGCCTGATAACCTAACCACGATTCAAGGGTTACTTGGTCTGATATGCCAACTTGGGTTATTAGTCGGGTTTTAATTAGATATCTTTATCTCTTATTAGTATTTTTATTGTGGTTTGCATATGAAAAGTTTTGATATGATAATTTTTTTAAAATAAATTTTTTTCATTTGTTTGGGTAGTATGAGAAAAGTAAAATGAAAAATCTTAAAAAAATGAGAGAGAAGGAAAATAGTGGTGGAGTTTCTCGGGTGCAGTTTTTCGGGAGGTGGCAGAGGCTGAGCTGGGGCCCAGTCCTGCCTCGGGAAACAGTTAATTTTTTTTTTAAAAGCCCAGTCCTAGCCCAGCTTTGACTGCAGCAAATAGTTTGATTTGTCCATATGAAATAGATTTTTATTAATAATAGTAGTCATTTTTTATTTTATCTAAAAAAAAAATTTCGGGGACGCTGCCCCCAAACCCTCTCCCCCGACTATCACATCAATTTTTTTTTTGGCTACACCCCTGTTTGCCCCCTACAACCTCACCATTTTCTCTTGGTAGGAATAATTCCACCACAACATCTAATCTGCAGATATAGTTTCTATCAAAAAGTATATTTTTAGGAAAACTCTCAGAGAAAAAGTCCCTCTGGTTTTAAAGGGTTTAAAAAAACAGTATAAATTTTTGCTCTTTCTTACTAGGGATGGCAGCGGGGCGGGACGGGGGACAAGGTCTCCACCCCCGCCCCGCCTCAAGATTTTATCCTCCACCCCCGCATTCATCCCCGTTTCATGTCCTTCATCCCCGGTTCAAGCAGGGATGAGGCGGAGCAGGGCGGGAAAAAGTGCACGTCCATCCCCGGTTCAAGCAGGGATGAGGCGGGGCAGGGCGGGAAAAAGTGCACGTCCATCCCCGGATGGGGATGGATTTTAACCTTCGTCCCCCGCGTCCATCCCCGTTTCATACCCTTCATCCCTTGTCCAAACGGGGCGAGGCGGAGCTAGGCCCCACTTTCCCCCGATCCACTGCCATCCCTATTTCTTACTTTCAAACGTGCCCTCAAAGTGTGCCCTACATGAGTGCGGTCTTGCATTTAATACAAGCGGTCCAGGCGGGACCCACTGCTTCCCACCGCTTCATACTTCATAAGGGTGCGTGGAACCTGCGGGTGTGACTCACAGGTCTGGGTCTTGGATAAACGCCACCTGGGGCAGTGAGTCATGCATCCTTTTTATTATGCCGAAAATGTATGACTTTTAAGACCATCAACATAAATACCCTTGCCACACAAAATTGGTTAAATTATAGAAGATGAGATAAAAATTCTGAGATAGAAGAAAAAAAAGGCTAATAAATTTTTAATTGTATTTTTACATTAGAACTTTATTCCAATTTGAAGACCACCTTATTTTTGTGTGCATGATTACATTGACATTTTCTTGACATTTTGCTGAAAATAGAAATTCCTGATTTATCAATTACATTGAGACACTCTCCTTGGAAAGGAAATCTCGAGACCCTGATTCCATTCATCCATGCGAACTGTGTTTTCAGCCATTCATTTTCAAACTTTAAATGCCGTTCATCAAGAGCATCCATGGTTCTCCAAAAAACAAAAAAATGTGCGCTGCAGCTCCAACCATGCTATCTTGGATGTCGTTCACCAGAAGGATGAACGGTTTCAGGGTGACCTATACCGTATTACCATCAAACGTCGCTCTAACCTGATGCACACTCGTTTGTGATGAGACTTAGTTTTTTTTTTTTTGGATTTATAACCTGAAGAAACCGCATCCGGCACAAAGACCTGGTCGCGCTGGTTCAGCCTGCCATACCTACGGTTATATATCCGACTAGGATAAACTGATCGGTAATAAGTTTGGTAATGGGTTTCCTCATATTCATTTGAACCCAAATCCGACTCGTTCACATTCCAAGCTGTTTTTTTTTTTTTTGAAAGGCAAGCTAGGGTTAGGCAGACCCCTACCAGTTATACAACTGTACCATTGGGTTTTGAACCTGCAACGTCCCAACACAAGGTGACGTGCACTAGCTGCTCCTACCCGACAAGCGGAACCCCCGTTCACATTCCAAGCTGTTGTGGCCCTGTAGTTGAACGGATACGGGTCTGACGAGATCTTGATGGGAAATATCTGGGGGCAACACGGTCTTTCTAAAATTTGGATCTTTCAAATATTAATCTGAATGAACTGGAGTCGAATCTTGATCCGCATTGTGATTTGGTTACGTGATCTGATTAAAAGGTGAAAAACATGTGTTTTATGCATAAAAAGCACCAAGGATTGGATCTGAACACATATTTGGGAGAAAATATTGATCCAATTCCTCTGAAATTGGGGATAAATTCCCATCTCATAAGTTTGAAACCAACCTTTATTCAGTTCCGATTCTATTCTGGGACCCATATCTTAAACTAGTGTTGCATTCGAGCTAAAAGTCCATCCAAGCTAACCCGTATCAGCTGTCACCAAGACATGGGTATGATCCGACACATGATTCGAGTCTGACATGCCAGTTTGGACATTTTTTAAAGAGTAGGACACGAGGACACAACTTTTTTTTTAAATTTTTTATACAATAAAAATCATTTTGGATATTTTAATATATTAAAATTTACTCTTTAAAGGTATTAATAAAAGCAGTATAAAAAGTATCAATATTGTGACAAAGTCTAAATGGTATCCCCTGCACCCGGACTCGTGTCAGGCTAGTCTAAATGGAGTGCCAATGTGACATAGTTTCTTAGTGAAACTGAATCAGGTCAAGGGCACGTTTAATGGTATTACAGTCAGGGGTGCCTGGATGCCGTTCATCTCAATATGAACAGCATCAACATATCAGGGGTCGAACTCGAACGAGCCCCACCTTTTTATTATGGTTGCAAACGGGTCATATATGGGTTGGGTAAGGCTTGCCCCAACACTGGATCCACTTTTGCAGAGTGGTTCCAGTTCTGAATTCTGACTATCTACTTCCAACCTAGATTTGAATAAACCTGACCATGTTTGTTTCGGTCTGACCTACATCCAAATATGTACAGTACCAATCCGATAGTATGAGTTGCATCCAATCCAGAACCTGAGTTGGAACTTGGACCCATTTGGAACCCTACTATTTTTCGATGCTCTTAGGTAGATTGCATTAAAAAGGTTTAATGTGGACGGCTTGGATTGAGACACATCTACACGATGAACAACATCCAAGGGCTCTCCGACTCTCACTTTCTCAGTGGTAGTATCCAAGGAATAGGATTCTCACCTTCATGATGAGATGGGGGCATATGATCGCTTTGTCTTCCCTTGGATGCTGCACACGTGTTCCCTAGCACGTGCCCTATCACGTGACAGGAGAGGGGACTTTTGTCATCTTGCACATTATCATCCGACGGACTGCGTCTATTTTGGTTTATTATTTGTCAATCGAAGGGCAGTTGAATTTGCGTATGAGACGGTTCTGAGCTTTGACTCTGATTCAGTGGATTGACTGGAGGGTGGTTAATTTGGACACGTGTCAAATGCGGAGTGGAAGAACTGTAGGCATCGTTGTGACGCGAACGCCGATTTGTTCGCCCTTTTGCACAGCAGGATTTTATTCATCTTCAAATCCTGTTTTTTGTGTTAGGGAAAATTTCATTTTGGGCATAACCTTTTTCCCTTTATCCCAAAAATAAGCTTCACTTTTCTGAAAATTTGAAGATTGGTCATAGATATTTCGAGGTATTTTAATCAGTACAGTTTTGGGGGTATTTTGAAATTATCATATTTTAAAAGTTGATATCGACTCTTTCTTTAAAAAAAAAAATTTGATATCGACTGTGACAAAATCAAGGTCATCCGCACTCTTCATTAGGGATAGCAGTGGACCCGGGAAAACGGAGCCCCGCCCCGCCTCATCTCATTTGGACTGAGGATGGAAGACATGAAACGGGGATGGAGGCGGGGATGAAGGTTAAAATCAAAACCTGTGCGGGATGGAGGCAGGGATGGACTTACGCTTTCTCCTGCCCTGCCCCGTCCCCATCCCGATCTTCCTCTTTTTCTGCCCCCACCCTATCTTCAATCCTTCTAAGGAATGGCAATGGACCGAGGGGAAATGGAGCTACACCCCACCTCGCCCCGTTTAGACCGGGGATGGAGACAAGAATGAAGGTTAAAATCCAAACCCGTGCGGGGATGAAGTCAAGGATGTAGGTCCGGATTTTGAGAAGGGGGCCGGGATAGAGACCTTGTCCCCCGGCCGGGTCCACAAAGATCACTACTCTTCATGCATGATATTGACAAAAAAAAAGCGCATTAAACTATTGAGAGACTATCAAGATGGTCAACAAAATACATGGTCTCTTTATTCATAATTTCACATTGATTACCATGTGGCTGCAGTAAGCAATGTACTAGTTTAAGGTTTTCCGAAGTCCTTTTTTTTTAATGTATTTAAAAGGTTCTACTTAACGAGATAAACACGATGATTTTAGTATTAGTATGGGAAACGTAGCTAACTTTGTTATATTGAAGATCAATCACTCCAACTTTCTCTTATGGAAGACCAGCTCCTAGGCTTGATTGAGAGGTGCAACGACACAAGCATTTTGTGCAAATGTGATTACACCTGATCCAGCCTCTACCTAATCAGTTAAGTGTGAACCCTTTGCACACGCTAACAATACAGAGTTTGCATACAGGTAAAAGTTTATGAAATGTTGAGAACCTATTTCTTCACCATGGACGGTTCTGCAGGCCAAATGGCAATCGATTCAAGTGTGATTGGTGGAGCCAGAAATTCTTCACAAGCTTCAACTTTTGATTTGAAGAAACAAGGAAAAAAACCCATCCTCAGATAATATGTAATAGGGGTAGATGAGAATCCCAGGTGCAGCAGGATGATGTTGACATAGTGTTACGTAGCCAACTCTTGGCATTGAAATGCCATTACATGAGAGAGAGAGAGAGAGAGAGAGAGAGAGAGAGAGAGAGAGAGAGAGAGAGAGAGAGAGAGTTATTTTGTTTGGATGAGAATTACGAAACCGGTTTACCATATAGTATTGCAAGTTTTTTTGTCTTAATGCAATTCCACAATTCTATAAGTTTACCTCACTCTTTGCCATCCTTTTTTCACTTTCATGGTTGATTTTGCCATCGTGATTTGAGGCGACCAAGGATAAGGTGTTGGAGGCTATCAAAGGTCACGTGTTAGGGAAAGCAGAACTCATGGCTATCTTCTATTCAGCAAGGGGTCCCAAACTACCCAATGAAAAAAAATTGATTTTTTTTTTTCAAAATTTCGACTGAACAAATGTGTTCAACATGATTGATTTACTAGTTATCAACTTGATCATGAATTTTGGATAGAAAAAATGGTATTTAGAGCCTAAAAAATTTATGAAAATTGTACACCGTTGATTTTTGAAACTTATAAAAACCTGTACATGCATCAGAATCAAATGCTTCAAAAACTGATTTCTATAAAAACAAGCATATAGATCACATCAGTATGATGATAATTTTGAAAAAAAATACCAAAAATCCAATAAAACATCCATGGTTTGAGAGGGTTTTCCATTGGGTAGGTTTTCATTCCTTATATATATAGAGTCCAGGTCAGCTACCTGGCCAGCTGTCCTATATTCACAAGATGAAAATTCCAGAGATTAAGATTATCAGCTCAACCTATTAGAAACTTTGGGACTCAAGCTAAAGAGTTTAGATATGCAGACAGTCCAATCTAAGAAGGCTGCTAGAGTCATTATACATATGAAAACTAAAATATGTAAACCAGCAAAATATGTAAACTAGTATGAACCAAGATTTTCATAAGATTTTTTGGAAATCTAACACTGCTAATGCATTCAGCGTGGTCCATTTGCTTGGAATTGACTATTGGATCAATGACACACATAAGTTAAAACCAGTATACAAGTCAGATTCTGGTGATCCAAAAGCTGGTTCTCATAAAAAAAAAACCTATAAATCACAACTATTGTGTTAGATGTGAGAAAAAGAAAAAAAAAACAACCTTTTTTAGAGGCAAAACTAGGTAGGACAAGAAGGTGGGTAGGAGTGCATTATATATATATATTATCTCATATCATCAAACACGTGTTTGATGATATGTCGAATGAAGCATCGCCGTTGATCGCACCCAATCAAATGGCGATGATTCATCATTTTTTTTGTGTGCTCAAGAGATTTAGCGGTGGTTCAAAACTGCCACTAATTATCATTAAAAAAAATGTGCGAAATTATGCTGCTAATTGACTGAGTTTGAAGGAAAACCCATTCAAACATATGGATTTTCCTATACATATATAGTAGAGCATAGGTGCTTGCGATATGTGCTTGATGGTTTTTCACGTTTTTTCCTTTTTATTTTTAAATTTTGACCGATCTACATACTTGATTTTATAGGGATTAACTCTTGAAGTGTTCGATTTTGATACATGGGCAGGTTTTTATAAGGTTAAAAAAATCAACGGTCTAAAATCTTTGTAATTTTTTGAGGCTCCAATTATCTTTTTTTAATAAAAAAACACATGATTCAGGTGGGGATTCTTTGTAAATAGACTATGCTCAGCTTACTGCGGTGTATGGCCCAAATTGCGCTTCTAAGAGATTATTGTTATGGGAGGATCTAAATCGAGTAGTGATTTCCATATTTTATTGGGAGATTTTAATTGTTTATTGTCCATTCAATATTCGAATAATTTAGTGATGCCTAATCTGCCGATCAGAGAATTCTAAGATTTCGTTGCCGCTAATTAATTATACCCCAAGAAAAGTTTACTTGGTCTAACTGACGGGCACAACCATGTTGTAGGGTGCTAGACAAAGTCTTAATTTTAACTAGATTCCTCGAAATCATCCCAGATATAAAGGGGTGGATTCTTCCCCCAACCGTGTCCGACCATGGTCAGGTGATCGTGCAATGGGGAGGAGGCTTTAGATCAATTCATCGATTTTTTTTCTAGCAGTGGTGGTTAACTGAACCAGAGTTTCATTTAGTAGTTGAGGGGTCGTGGAGTTCGAGGGTTCATGAAGACAGGGTTGCTATTCGATATCAAAAGAAGCTTTTGCGCCTAGCTAAGGATATTAAACTTTGGTTGTAAAAGCGGTTTGTGAGTAAGTTTCATGAGATGGCTGAATGAGAGGTAGAGATCTCATCATTATTCACCCTATTATATTTTACCGAATGTGTTGTCGAGCGTGCAGTTGCAAAGCAGACTTGCTGATCGGATGACGTTATTGAAACGTTGGAGGATAAAAGAGGAGTTGAAGTGGAAGCAGCATGCTCGGGTGAAATGGTTGGCAGCAGGGGATGAAAATGCTCATCTTTTCCATTCATTTGCTTTTGATCGGTTTATACGAAGTATCCTTCAATCGATCACAATTGACGGGGTGTTGTGGGAAGAGCAGAATCTTGTGCCGGCAGTCTCCAACTATTTCGAGAAGCTTTATTCTATTCTGCCAAATGCGGGAGGTAATATTGGGTATGAGTTATTTCTTTCTCTTCAACTGAACCAGGTCTTAACCTTGCAACATAGGTTTTTGAAAGCAGAAATCATGAACGCAATTAAATATTTGTCGGATTGGAAGGCATCAGGAGTAGATGGTTTCCGTGTAGATTTTTTTTAAAGTTTTTTGGAGAGTAGTGAAGAGTGATTTGTGTACAGTGTTTGATGAGTTTCATCGTAACTCTAGACTACCTAGGTAGTGTCATGTCAGATTAATCTTCCTTATTCCAAAAGAAAGCATCACCACATATATTATGCATTTTTGTATCATTTCCATAATGGGAGCCTTGTATCGTATAGTCACAAAGGTCTTAGCATCAAGACTCAAACTGGTGGTATCTAATCTATTTTCTGATTTTTAGTTTGCTTTTATTCCTAATAGGAGAGTTCAACAAGCATATATCTCAGCTTCAGAGGTCATTCATTCCATGCACGTGAGTCATACTCCTTACTTCATGTTGAAGCTTGATTTTAATAAAGCATATGATTCAGTATACTAGCCTTTTCTTTTGCAAGTGGTGAATCACATGGGATTCAGCAACCATTTTTTCAGATGGGTGTCAGAGCTCCTTACCAATGCACAAGCCATGATGTCCATTAACGGGGTAAAGGGTGAGCAGTTTTCATTGTGGCGCAGCCTACAGCAGGGATGTCTGTTATCTCTGCTTTTGTTTAATACAGTGGCAGAAGGACTTGCGGTGGTTCTTAGATGCGCGCAAACAAGGGGCTTCGTACAGTCGTTGGATATCCAAGGTTTTTTTGAGCATATTATACAATATACAAACGATATGCTAGTCTTTGGAAGGGCTTCACTACAACAGATGCTTCGCGTAAGGCTTATTCTCATGTTTTTTGCAGCTTTGTCCGGGCTGAGGCTCAATGAAAATAAGTGTTTGGTCACGCTTCTGAATGGCGATCCGACTAGTCAAAATGCGGTAGAAAATTTTTTTAACTGCACTTTAGGGCCATTGCTGATCAAGTACTTGGGGCTCCCCCTACAAGTCAAGCCAACCTCTAAAACATCATGGGCACCGATTGTTGACAAGGTGTGTTTTAAGATCCAGTCTTGGCGTGCCAGATATTTGTCTCTTGCAGGCAGAATTACTTTGATCAGACATATTTTGTCAGCGATTCCAAAATTTTTCATGTCGGTTTGTGTCATGCCTGTCAACGTTGAGCAACAGCTTAAGCGCGTGCTATCAAGGTTTTTGTGGCGTGGTGTAAATATACCTTATAAGAGGCACTTGGTGGGATGGGAATCCATCGTTATGCCAACGACTATGGCTGGCTTAGGAATTTTTGCTTTACGTAAAAGGAGTGTGGCATTGGCTGTGAAGCAGTGTTGGTTGGCTCATACTTCATAGGATGCATGTGCAAACTTCCTCCGGTTGAAATATGGTCTAATCGATTCACTTGCTGTTCGTCGGAGGGCTCGTGGACCATACACATCGTATTTGAGGAAAATGTGGTTTAGGGTATTGCGTTTATTTCTTGACAGGGATTTGGACGCGGGGGTAGACATATCTTGGCTTCAATGGGCAATCTTAAATGCGGGAGTTTTTCAAGTCCACAAGGTCTACCATTCTCTTTTATCTCCAGGTTCGAGCTAGATCCCAAGAAATGCTTTATGGGCGAAGGGACCATCTCCGAGGACCAAGGTATTGGCTTGGTTGATTCTTCATGACCGGATACAAATCCATAACAATATCAAGAGGATGGGGTTTCAGTTTCCCAGTTGGTGTGTGCTTTGTCGACAGGCTGAAGAAACTACACATCTTTTTTGGTCGTGTAAAGTGTTTCGAGAATTGTTTTGTAAAACTTGGAGAGCTCCATCAGTTGTTGTGCGGGAGGGCTACTTTGCGTTAGATCTTATCCTTGGCCCTGCTATAATTAAACGCGAAAAGAAGTGGACTATTTGGAGAGTTTGGTTATTTAGAGTGTGGTGGTTCATATGGATGGCCAGAAATGATGCTACTTTTTGGGATGTCCTGTTCAACCTTAACCACTTGACTCATAGGGTCTTGGCTGATGTCTATGCTATCTTCCGCATATATCTCAAAGACCTGCCTCTGCCACCAACCGATCCCCATCTAGATGTTTGTGGTCCTTGACGAGTTTTCTGTTTTGTGTTCGGGTTTTTTCTGTTTTTTGCGTAAATGGTGTTTTCATGTTTTGCTGTTGAGTTTCACTTTTAAGTAATGTTGATCCCTTTTCGTCTCTCTCTCTCTCTCTCTCTCTCTCTCTCTCTCTATATATATATATATATATATATATATATATATATATATATATATATATATATATATATATATGAGAACATGCTAAATGAACATGGTTCTAAATAAAACATGTTATTAGATTTTTGATGTTTTTTTCTCCATTCCAATCACATAGATGTGTTCAACATGATTGATTTACTATAAATCAATATTTGGATCATGCAGGAACCTGCAGGATTACTCTAGATACAGACATAGTTTTAGATTTTTATGATTTCTTTTATATTCCATCATATAGTATAAACTTAATTTCAATTTCGAAGTTGGATAAATTTGGATATTGTTTTAAGTTTGAAAATTTTAAATTGTTCATTTATAGAAATTCAATTGAAATTGGTTATGCATCAGTTTATGATAGTTTATATCGATTGAATGTGAAGATCCAAACTCAAGAGTGTTTGACTTCTGAATACGCATTGGTTGAAAATAAACGTAGCTTGACAAATGATAAATCTTACATGCTTTGGCATTGAAGGTTGGGTCATATCTCTGAAAATAGAATAAAGAAACTTGTAAATGAAGGGATATTGAAATCTCTAGATTTTACCGACAGTGACCCATGTGTTGATTGCATAAAGGCTAAGCATACAAACACAAATAAAGAGAGTGCCAAATGCAGTAGTGAGATATTAAATATACTCCATACGGATGTATCTGGACCGTTTACCCCCTGTTACACTGACGAAAAATATTTTATCACCTTTATTGATGACTATTCACGGTATATGTATCTCTATTTGATTTTCGATAAATCTGATATTTTTCAAATATTTAAAGAATTTAAGAAAAAAACAGAGAAACAAACCGATAAAGTTATTAAAATAGTCAGGTCTGATAGAGGTGACGAATATTATGGTAGGTTTACTGAGATGGGGCAAAGGGAAAGACCATTAACGCGTTTTCTCAAAGAGGAATGGATGAAAAAAATGATATTTGGAACCTCAAAATTATATAAAAATTATAGGCATTGATTTTTGAAACCTTATATAAACCTATCCATGCATCAGAATCTCCAATGTATATATCGAAAAATGACCATATTGTACGATAAATTTGATGTGTTTTTCGAAATGCCCCACAATTTACCATATCCCCTAAATGAACAATTCTGCAGGTTCCCAATTTTTTTTTACACCTTTACTCCTCGCATATGTGGATTTCTGATTTTCGCAGGCGAAGCTAAAAGTTGATGAACTTGCCAAACTCATCAACCAAATTGCAACTGATGCAATGATAATATCACAATATTTTGAAAATATCTCCCATATCAGTGACTATGATGCATACCCTATATCATATCAGGAGATGTCTTCTCCCTTATTCAATGCCTGCAAATTTTAATTGCATTTTCTTACGATATATCTGATTATCTAAATAACAATTGTATACACCAACTTGAGTCTAGATTACCCAATTGAAACAAACTATTACTGCCGAACAATATGAAGAAAATCCTGATCTCCAATTAAGGGATTGTTTGGGTAGGACTTAGTATTGCAAAACATTATCCCGTCTTTCTAAAAAATGAAGCATTTGTCTGCTTTTTTATATGTTATAATGTGTAAATAAGACCTAAACATGAGAAATATAAAGCCGTAAGTAGAAGCGAGTTTAACTCTCCCTCTCTGTCTCATACATCAAATGCTATTATACTGTAATGGATTGCAATATTATTCACATATACCATAATGGCCCGTTTAGTTATAGGATTAAGTTGTGAATTCATGTATACTTTGGACCATATTTTGATGGCACCATAAAATTCTGAAACTACAGAATCGTCCGCTATTCACACTGTAAGAACTCCAGATATTTTTAAGGGCGACATTGGGAAATAACTAATAGCATTTTTCAGCTCCTAGTTAGAGACCTTTTTATTTTTTTGAGGGAAGAGAATAAATTTATCCAGTTAAGATGATAAGAGATCACCATAGAGATAGCAAACAGAGCAGATTTTTTTTTTTGAGAATAAAAATATATTATTAACAGTAATTCAGAAATGACGATGAGAGATAGTCATATATACAAGAAGTTTACAGCAAAGCAGTAACCGTGTGGGCTACATTAGCAGGAATTTAATCTCGATTCAAACTTCTTTGGAAGATGAAAAATAGTGATGTGGTACAATGTGGGGATACTCAAGCCATCTGCAAGATTCAAACACTACATCACTTGCATGAGAATGTTATCTGATCAGTTCACTCTATGGACGAATGTTCTTCTCAAGAATCATATGGGCTGGAAGAAAAGGTTGTTGCAGTTGCCCCCATCTGAGCCAATTCAAGTCTTCATTCTTCCATTTCATAAAAGCGAGTCATCGAACATCCTTCACCATCGAAAAACAAAATGTTGCAATCATTTCAAACCCAAAGAAAAGGGATCTTTTTTATTTTTATTTTTCTACACTGTCAAAAAAAAAAGAAAAGGGATCTTTTTCACAGACAAATCACCTTCTCAGGAAAATATCAGTGAGGAAAAATCTTGTGATATTTTGAAAAGACAAGTTTTTTTTGGTAAAATCTCAAGAAAATATCTGTTGCTATAAGTACAAAATTTACAAAATTAATAACGAATACCTAATTAACACAATAAACTAGAAAAAGTGTTTTTGTCAAGTTATTGCCATGTTAAAAATGCGACATTTTCAAAAGAAATGATATTTTGAAAATCCCTGGCATAATATCACTCTTTAAAAATATCATGATAAATCTGCTGGAAAAAATATCATGGTAAAATCCCCGCAAAAAATATTTGCTACTAATGAAGGTAAGAAACTAATGAGCTAGAAATCAGAGAGAGAGAGAGAGAGAGAGAGAGAGAGAGAGAGAGAGAGAGAGAGAGAGAGAGAGAGAGAGATGATGATATGCAAAGCATCAGTCAGAACCAAACACCACAGTTACGTCTTTGAACACAGTGATAAGAAGGGGCAACTCTACTAGAACGAAATTGTAGTAAAAATCAATGACATTGGTTAAATGTGAAGTGGTCAAAGAACATCCTCTGTTACAAATTTAATTTGCCAAGAACATCCAATACGAGAAAGGAGAGTGAGCTCACAACTTCCTACAACATGAACTAACAATAGAAGCCACGACAAAACTATATACAGCATGACCAGCCGGGCATGAAGTCTGGACTTCCTGAAATGGAGCTTGTGTGATGGATGAGAACGTGTGCTCAGCTTCACAGAAAAAGTCTTACTTACAAAAGAATATACAAAGAAGTTGATAGTTTAAAATGGTGCAGAGCTTGTTCGGCGCAGCTGGTACCTTGGTGTCATATCTGAAGCGAATAGGATATCGTCTAGCTCCTGTCAAGCAGTAGAAGTGAGTCGGTTGCTGCACTACGTAACTTTCATGATTTATTAAACTGGCAGACTAGCAAAAAATGAAAAAACAATCAACCATTTCCAAAAGTTAATATCCTGAAGCATCTCACAAGGAAACAGTACTCTAAACAGGCCGTGCACGCTTCAACTGCAACCTCAAGATTTCCAGAAGTGATCTATAGACTGATGACAATTAAAATGACATTATTAGATTGATGAGGATCAGGATACATTCGAACAACCAACTTAATCAGTTCTTGGCATGCTAATCTGCTAAAGATGACTTGTGAAAACACAAAACAGATAAAGCTAACAGAATGAGGGAAGTTGCGATAGTAATGCTGCTTTCTTTGAATCACAAAACAGAATGTGGAAAAAAAAAAACTGGATCACAACTGTGATGGTCCAACTTGGTAGAACTGCCACAGATTGATGGAGGGATGGGTCCAGGTGACACACATCAAACATGTAATCCAAATAAGTTCTAGGTACTTACGCTTGAAATCCCCACTTTAAATGCCGTTAGTTAGGAAGATGCATGCAATAAGACTTAAAATAGGACGCACATGAAGCACTGATCCTTATGCAAGTTGAGGGTGCTAAGGGCACGTTCTGCGCGGAATGACGCAGACGCATGGAACAACAAATGCAGGACACAGAGCGGCCCAGGAATGCTGTTTCAGAGTTCCAACCCCCCTGGAATGGTGGGAACAGAACAGCTTTCCCACCCTTAAAAAAAGGTCAGGGAAGAATATACCACCGACTCTGTCTCTCTTCTTCTTCTCATTAGGGATTTTCCAATTAAGGTTTGACGATTTTTAAATTAGGGCTTTTTGATTTAGGATTTGGATTAGGGCTTTTCTTTGATTTTAATTTTATGGTCTGAATTAAATATAAAAAATAAGAAATTTATTTTATTAGGGCTTTGAATCAAACTTTTTTAATTAGGCCTATTCTATGTCACGGGGATTCGGCCAGCCGAGTGCCACACCCGCGTCGACGCAATGTGTCTCGGGTGCGGCACCCGATGTGGTCAAACCAACCCTGGGTGCGTTGAGGGTCTTAATTGTCCAATTTTGGACTTAAAAAAAAATCCCCAATGAAATGGGGCTGGGAGGGGGATTAAAGCAAAAAAATTTCACCCCCCCTCCCGACCCCGACACCTCCTCTTCTCCA
This sequence comes from Nuphar pumila, assembly GCF_984573655.1. NCBI lineage: Eukaryota > Viridiplantae > Streptophyta > Magnoliopsida > Nymphaeales > Nymphaeaceae > Nuphar > Nuphar pumila. Next base: position 7,566,418 of record NC_143262.1, read on the forward strand.
TCTCCAACCCAACGGCGCGGCGACTCCGGCACGGCGAGGTATGTCTCCTTCATTCTCTCTCTCTCTCAATCTCTCCCCTCTCGTCTCTCTCGCTCTTCTCAATCTCGTAAACTGGTGAGGTAGAGAAGTGTGCTAACGGCCTAGTGTGCTTTTAGTAGCTGATTACTTTTCCAATTTTGTAATTTGTCTGTTATTGCCTTACCCCAAGTAATGAGTATTCACCCGCGAATGGTTGCCCTTCATTTTCCTTTTGCTTTCACTGATGTCTTCTTGCAGCTTTGTAGGGTGTGCATCTTGTCCATTTTGATTCTTTTGGCTGTTAGTCCCAGCAATCACATGATCCTGTAGCGCTTAGATGAACAAATAAGCCCATGTGAGAGTTGCAATCACATGATCCTGTAGCGCTTAGATGAACAAATAAGCTCATGTGAGAGTTTTCAGTCATCATCATTATGGTTAATTCAACCCACCAATGCCACTGTCACGGGCCTATTTCCTTCAATGGGCCAGCGCGGCATGATGGTCCTTCCTTACCACTGCAAGTCTACTTATCAGTTCGTTTGCCAGTCGTGGAAGCTTGTAATCAGAGTGCAATAGAGCAAGAGAGAATAGAGGGAGAAAAATTGCAATCACAAGAAGAAATCACAACGAGGGTGAACAAAAGAAAGCTAAACGCATTTAATTCATTCACAATTTTGCCCGAGGGCTATTACAGTTCAAGCATACGGGCTGCCCCTTCGGGGGTATTCATTCACCTGAACCAGGCAGCTTACATCAGATTCAACAAAAGCAAACCAAACTCTAGGCACAACTTTACAATGTAAGTCGCAAGGGAACCTGCTCCCCCCTTCAAATCATACGTCGTCCTCGGCGTCATCTGTTTCATGATAAGCCCTAACTTCAGTTGGGTAGCGGCTGTTCATTCAGAATGCAGGCTCCCACGTTGGTTCCGCTGTTTCCCCCCACTGCACTAGATATTTCTTCGCTTCGCCCAAGTAGTTGACCTTATGATGAATGATCTTACTAAGACGCTTCTCGGCCCGTTCTGCTACCGGAGCTCTCTGTATGATGGGAGCGCGTTGTGGCATGTCGCGTTCTGGATCTCCATCGTCAAGATGAAACTGCTTGAGGTTGCACATGTGAAACACTGGATGCACCTTGAAGTCTGAGGGAAACTCCAGCTTATACGCCAGCTTGCCCACCTTCTTTGTGATGGTGAAGGGTCCTTCATACTTTCTGAGCAGTCCGCGGTGCCACTCGCGGAAGATGCCTGTGCGCCCAGGATATAACTTCACCAACACTTGGTCCCCAACTTGGAACCCAGCGGGCCGACGATGCTTGTCCGCCCACTTCTTCATTCTCTTTGCTGCTTTGTGTAAGAATGCCTTTGCCAACTCATTCTGCTCGTGCCAGTCGCGAACAAACTGATAGGCGAATGATGGCCTTCCCTTTACTTGTGCAGTAAGAGTGTGCGGGGTTAGTAGCTACTGCCCCATGACTATCTCAAACGGTTTGTAGCCTGAAGACTCGCTCTTCTGTAGATTGTAACAAAACTGTGCCACGTCAAGGAGCTTCACCCAATTTTTCTGATTGGCACTAACAAAGTGCCTAAGGTACTGCTCAAGTATCTCGTTGATGCGCTCTGTCTGCCCATATGTCTGTGGATGAAAGCTTGTTGAAAACAACAAATCAAAGCCAAATAACCGAAATACTTCATGCCAGAACTTGCCCGTGAAGCGGGCATCACGATCACTCACAATGCTCTTTGGTATGCTTCAGTGCTTCATCACATGCTTTACAAACAACTCTGCAATCTTCTTTGCAGGACACTCCTTAGAAGCTGGGATGAAGGTGGCATACTCTGAGAAACGATCCATCACAACTAAAATAAAACTGAGGCCATCTACCTTTGACACACTAACAATGAAGTCCATGGAGATGCTATCCCAAGGACGTTCTGAAATTGGCAGAGGCTCAAGGAGACCGACAACCTTCTGGTTTGTCCCCTTATCTTGCTGGCAGATGAGGCATGTCCGCATATACCCCTCAACATCGTCCCTCATCTACGACCAATAGTAGCCGCGCTCAAGGAGTGCTAAGGTCCGCTCTTGACCAGGATGGTCGACCCATAGTGTATCATAGCACTCCTTAAGCAGTTCTCAGCAGAGGCTTCCCCACCGCGACACGAAGATGCGTCCCCCTTTTGTCACAAGGAGGCCATCCTGTAGCCAAAATCGCCGAGTCTTCCCTGCCTGCGCCAGAAAAACAAGGTGTTGTGCGGTCGGATCCTGCTGCGTACCTTCATGGATGCGACTTAGTAATGTCCCCTCCAAATGCACTTCAGAAGGCTCCACATGCGCAGTTGCCAGTTTAGCCCTGCGGCTTAAAGCGTCTGCCACAACATTGGTCTTTCCAACCTTGTACTCTAAGGCAAAGTCGAACTCAGTCAAAAACATCTGCCATCGAGCTTGTTTAGGTGTCAGTTTCTTTTGTGTTTGAAAATAGCTCGTGGTCACATTGTTCGTCTTGACGACGAACTCGGCACCCAAGAGGTAATGCCGCCAGGTCTTGAGGCAATACACAATGACGGTCATCTCACGTTCATGTACTGTGTAACGCCTCTTTGCATCCTTCAGCTTGCGATTCTCATATGCGATCGAGTGACCATCTTGCATAATAATTCCGCCAATGGCAAAGTTTGAGGCATCCGTGTGGACTTTAAAGGCTCTCGAATGATCGGGCAGTCGCAGCACTGGCTCCCTCACTAAGGCTTTCTTTAAGCCATCAAAGGCATTTTGGCACGCTCCTGTCTAGAGCTATACCCAATTCTTCTTTAACAAATCGGTGAGGGGCGCAACAATGAGAGAATAACCTTCAATGAAACGCCGATAGTAGTTTGCCAAACCAAGGAAGGATCGCAACTCTGGCACTTTGCTTGGCGGAACCCATTCCTTGATGACCCTTATCTTTTGTCCGTCCATACGCAGTACACCACGCCCCACAACGTGACCAAGGAAGCTGATCTCCTCCTGCCCGAAGAGACACTTCTCTCGTTTGACACAGAGGTCATTCTCCTTCAGCACCTGAAACACTGTTCGCAAGTGCCCAACATGTTCCTCCATGTCGGAGCTGTAGATCACGATATCATCCAGGTAAACTACCACGAACTTGTCTAAGTAAGGGTATAATATCTGGTTCATTAAAGTCGTGAACGTGGCTGGAGCATTTGTCAACCCGAATGACATTACTAAGAATTCGTAAGCACCATAGCGGGTGACGCAAGTTGTCTTCGGCTCATCACCTTCAGCAATCCTCACCTGCCAGTAACCCGATCGCAAATCTAGCTTGGAAAAGATACTGGCACTGCCTAGTTGATTGAACAAGTCCGCTATCAGTGGCAATGGGTACTTGTTCTTCACCGTGTCCTTATTCAAAGCACAGTAATCCACATATAACCGTTTGGAGCCATCATATAACCGCTTCGCTCCCGGGGTCAACTCAATATTGTGGTCGACCTCACGTCTTAGTGGAAGACGTCTTGGCAATTCCGGAGGCATCATCCCTCGAAACTCCTCCAACAATGGGACTAGGGTCGGCGAAACTGCTGCTTTTACCTCCCATTCTTCTGCGCGCACAACAACTAAGAATGTATGTTTCCCATGCTTGACACCCTTCTTCAGTTGCATCGCCGATAACAATGAAGACTTGCATTTCTGCGTAAGGCACTATACCGTGTAGGACATGTTTGACCCCATAATCGTCAACGTGTTAAACTTTGGCAGCATCATAACATTCTGGCTCTGCAGAAACTCCACAGCCAGAATCATCTTGAAATCGTCCAGGGGCACCATAGAGAAGTTGACTTTGATGACCCAACTCCCCACTTGGATAGCCACATCTCTTGCTTCACCAAGGATGAGCTTGGCCTCAAAGTTTACCGTTTTAATGGTCCTCTGCATTGGCCCGGGCTTCAAGCCCAACCGCTCTGCCTCTTCCCGCGAGACAAAATTGTGTGTGGCCCCGGAATCTACCATAGCTGAAGTAGACTTTCCATTCGTAATGACTTCGACATACATAAGTTCTTTGCTAACCTGTCTGTTCTCAACTGCGCAACTTCTAGCTGCGTTGATAGACTGCATGACTCCCATCCGCGGTTGCATAGCCTTAGTGTCACTGAATTCAGTATCACTGCATTCTTCTTGCGTTGCGTTGGCTTGCCCATCGTCCTTTACGAGGTGCTTGGGGCACTGTCTGGCGATATGCCTATCACCACAGAACCAGCATGTCACAACTGTATTCTTTTTGTTGTTGTTACGCTTTGTGTAGTTTTGTTTCTTGTCGAATTGATGGCGTGTCGACGCCTCACCTTTGTTGTCGCACCGCTCATCCTTCTTTCCTCCGTAATCAGGCTTCTTCCCAACTTTGGTTGATGGGGTGAAAGACTTGCGCTGAGTGTCAACTAAGCGCTCGGCCACCACGTATGCCTCTTCCAAAATACGGGGGTTGCTCCTTTCCACTTCAGACTGTGCCCATGGCTGAAGTCCCACAATGAACCAATTGAGCTTATCCTCTTCTGGCAAGTTAGGCAACTCCAGCATAAGCTTCTGGAACGTTCTAACATAATCTTGTAACAAACCAATATGTTTAAGCTCACATACCATCCAGTACGTCTGCCTCTGCGCATTCCTCGACATAAAGTAGTTGCGCAACTCTATTTTGAAGTCGTTAAAGGTGTCTATCACGCATTGACCCCTCTTCATGTCGCTGCGCTTCTGCCTCCACCAAGCGATAGCATCCCCATCCAATAACGCTGATGCAGCCTTGATCCGGAGATCTTCAAGCGTCACATTTTGAATATCCAAGTAGTCTTCTACTTGGAACAAAAAGTTTTCAATGACCTTGCTGTCTCAAGAACCATTGAACTTTGATGGTCTTGGCATATCAATCCTTGATGGCCTCTCACATTTCCGCCATTTAGGGTAACTGACCGCTGTAATGTGCGGTTTTTCAACTGAAGCTCCCCTACTTCAGTCTATAAGTCAGTCACTATTGCCGTCAATGAAGTGATCTACCCCATCTGTAAGTTCACCTGCCATCTGTAAGTTCACCTGCTCTTGCAGGCTCGCCACCATATCATTCAGTCCACCGAATGATTCAATTGTGCGTGAAATCGCTTCCTCGTACGAAGTCACATCTTCCACCAACTTGTTGACAGTTGCAACCATCTCTTCTTGGCACCGAGGTGAACTCATCTCCTCAACTTTGGTAACTGTCTTGCCTTTGGTGTTGCACAGATTTTGATAAGGCGTCACGATGTCTTCCTCACAAATCGCAGCCTGTTGGCATGTCTGTCGACACCGACTCTGGAGTCCCTTCCCCAGCACGAGAACGGGCTTTGATACCACTTGTCACGGGCCTATTTCCTTCAATGGACCAACGCGGCACGATGGTCCTTCCTTACCACTGCAAGCCTACTTGTCAGCTCGTTTGCCAGTCGCAGAAGCTTATAATCAGAGTGCAAGAAAGCAAGAGAGAATAGAGGGAGAAGAATTGCAATCACAAGAAGAAATCACAACGAGAGTGAACAAAAGAAAGCTCAACGCATTTAATTATTCACAATTTTGCCCGAGGGCTATTACAGTTCAAGCATACGGGCTGCCCCTTCGGGGTATTGATTCACCTGAACCGGGCAACTTACATCAGACTCAATAAAAGCAAAACAGACTCTAAGCACAACTTTACAATGTAAGTCGCAAGGGAACAACCACATTCTTAGTAGTTAGTATCATGTGCATTTCTATAACAAAACTAGTACTCTGCCTTCATTTGGTATTGCTCTTGCGGCTCTTATCTAACTCGTGCTTTATCCCTTAGATACACTGAACTGTTGTATATCAATGGTCTGAGCTTGAGTGGTATTCCACTCTTAATCACAACTCATCCATTGGTTCTTCAACATCAGTTGATTCTGATATCCATGTTGATTCAAAATTTGCATTTCAGCTGCATAGTAGGACCACTTTTACTTTAATGTAGTACCAATTGAGATATGTAACTGGATCAAGCTGCTCTTAAACCTGGTGTGGTCCTCAGTTTCCAATGAGAATGAAACAAACGACGAGCCCTAACTCTACGACTACCAAAGGAAAGGTCCTTAATTCTGAGTTGAGCCCCTTTCTATCCTTCTATATTTCTTATTGATGTTGTTTAACCTTTTTTTTCATTTATATAAAGTGTTTCTTAGCCATTAGTGGGAGTAGCCCGACTAATCTGTAGACCAACTATATATATATATATATATATATATATAATTCACAAATGAATTGTAAAGGATCCAAGCCTGACTAATCTGAGTGCATTAGCCTAACTAATCTCTCTCTTGAATATTTCACAAGTATGTCATTTTTCTGATTTTGTTATTTATGAGTTCTGTATTTTTATCGATGAATATTGTTTCTGTTTTTTTTTATAAAATTTATTTTAATATAATAATTTTTTGTTTTAAGGAAAAAAATGACAAATAAAGGGAAAAGACTTGCGTCATCCTCATCCCGACATGTAAGTTTTGTTGCAAGTGTTGATGGTAGTAGTAGTGGGAGTGTTGATTCAAGTCCGTTAGGTGCAGCATGGGGAGCCACTATAGGCACATGTGGATAAACTTGAAAAAACTAGAGAAGGTGGTGGAAACAAGATATTTCGATACAAGCTTTGTGCGAGAGATTATGTTGGGTTTTACACAAAAGTTAAGGCTCATTTGTTGAAGATATCAAGACATGGCTTTTCAGGATGCAAAAGAGTTGATGAGGCAATACGAAGACAATACAAGATGAATATGAGAAGAGAAAAACAATGAGTGATTCTTATACAACTAGTGTACCCTTTTTAAGCCACCAAGAAGATGCTAAACGAAAAAGAAAAATAAATGTAGGAGGTACATGAAGCTGAACGATACAAGCATCATTCAATACATATGGAAGGGAGAAGATGAATAAAAAAGTAGGGAGGTATTTTTATTATATTTCACTTTCATTTAATGCAGCTAGAAATCTTTATTGAAAGAATTTAATTACTTCACTGGCAAATTATAACATGAGTGACTATTTACCTCTAAGCTCAGAAAAACAAAAAACGACAATTCTTGCAGAAAAAAGAGTAAATGTTGAGAGAATGTTAGAGATTAAGAAAATTTTATAGAAACAAAATGGAGTTTCCATTGTTTCTGATAGGTGGACAGATATTTAAAGGTGCTTACCAATTAATTTCATTGCTTCTTCGCTTAGTGACTCAGTATTCTTGAAAGCAGTTAATGTATCTCAACAATATAAAAATGTTGAGTATTTGAAAGAGTTTTTTTATAAAAGTAATAAAAGAAGTGGGTGATCAGAAAGTAGTGCAAATCATCACAGACAACGCTCAAGTTTATAAAAGTTCAACATTGAGTTTGAAGATTGAATATCCTCGTATTTTTTGGACTACCTATATAGCACACAACTTGAATTTGACCCTCAAGAGCATTTGCAACCCCAAAAAAGAAAAAAAATCATGAGCATATGTTCTATGTTCATAGATTGAGGAATTAGAAAAAATGTAAAAAGCATTAAGAATTTTATTATAAACTACCATCAGGTTAATGCTATATTTAATAGGCATTCTGATATAAATTTCTGAAATACGTTTTGCGTCCATCATTATGATGGTGAAAAGGATTAAGTGAAGAATGCTTTAGTTAACATGGTAACTAATGAGAATTGGACATTCTATCGTGTTGATGATGTTGTCAAGGCTCAAGAACTTAAGAAATTAATTGTTGATGATGAGTTTTGGGATAGAGTCGTATACTTCCTTCAGTTTACGCGACCTATTTGAGAAATGTTGAGAGAAGTTGATAAGGATGGGCTCATGCTTCACAAAATTTATGAAACATGGAATAATATAATTGAAAAAATACAAGTTGTAGTTTTCAAGCACGAGGAAAAAAATCCTGCATTAGATGAATCATAATTTTTTAATCATATTCATTCACCTTTAGTCAAAAAATAGGATAAGAGCAACACTTTTTGGCATTGCATGACACATTCTCTGAATCCCAAATATTATGCAAAGAAGTGACAGGAAGGCGGTGTTGGTCGTGTCCCTCCAAATTTAGACCCAGAGCTATCAAGGCATAGAAATATGTATATGACAAGACTTTATTGAGAATCACATATTCTAAGTCAAGTCACACAAGAATTTGAAAATTTTTCATCTTCGAGATTATATGGACAAACATTAATATTGAGAGAGGAGAATATAGATCCTATCACATAGTGGTCAACATTTGGATCAAAATCACCTCATATCCAATGTTTGCATTGAGATTGTTTATCCTGTTGTGAAAGAAATTTGAGTACATATTCTCAAATCCACAACATGAAGATAAACAAATTTATCAACAAGTGTGTAGATGATTGATTTAGTATATGTTCATTTTAATCTTCGACTACTTTCGTAAACCAATGATGAATACATGTACTAATTGCTCGCTTAGTTATTTGACTATTTTTTAATTTCTTTATTTAAATATTATCTATATTTAATATTTTTAAATTGGGTTTGTAATGCAGACAAAGATCATCCAAATTTTTGGATGTAAACCTAGAAGAGTCTGACTTAGAGGGAGAGCACGATTTCAACATTACAAGCGTAAACTTATCTGAGCCTAGTCTTCTTTTTTATGATGCATTTCATGATAAAGCAAAAAATTATTAGGATCCATTACCTCGTAATCATATACATTGTATAAAATATACTTTTGGTATGTAATTATGCATTGTTTGCTTCTTTTATTAGTATACTATATAATTTATTTCTTTTCTGCTTTACTTGTTTGATTGTTTGCATAATATATTTAGGTTGATTTAATTGTGGTGTTAGTTTTTATAATGAAAAATAGAATTATAGATTGTTAATTTGATTTATTGCATGCATGATGAATTGATTTAATGACATTATGATAAATATTTTTTATTTTATTAGTATTACAATTAACTGTTAATATATATATATATATATATATATATATATATATATATATATATATATATATATATAATCCCGCACCCCCGCACCCAAGTTTTTTAAAGTATCGCATCGCCGCACCCGCACATAGGGCCTATTTATATTTAATTTGATTAGTTTTTTTTTTCGGTTTGAATTAGTGTTTTTATATTAAATTTTATAATTTATTTATAGTTTCTTTGATTTTATGGTTTATTTTTCTTGCAGTTTATTTATTTTTCAAATAGGAAAAATATGATTTCCTATTTGAGTCGAAACAATCGTTGGACATAGTATTGGTTTTACATAACAGACAAAACATGTGTTTTGTCTATTCTATCCAATTTTGGACAAGCAATCAAACACATGGATGGATGTGTTTGATTGCTTGACCAAGATTGGACAGAACACTAGAAGAGAATAGGTAGAACACATGTTATGTCTTTTTCTACGACAATTATACTATGTCCAACATTTGTTTCGATTGCACAAAAAGTTGTGTTCCATGTGTTTGGCATTTGTTTTTTATGTTGTGCGGACAACTTGGACACATATGGATAATGGGTCGGATAACTTTGTTTTGGATCATACAACTAGATGCGCTACACCATATATGTGTTTTTAAATGTTTATTATGGTTTTTATCCCTGGATATGGATATGAGATTGGATCTAAATACCAAAAAATGTTTAAAATTTGGGTAATTTGAGAAAAAATAAGAATTGATATTTTTTGATATATAAATGCTTTAATCAATGTCATATTGGATCTAATTATGAAAGTTTAGCAAAAAATTATGGATTTTAGCCCCGAATATGGATCTCAAACTGGATCCAAGTACCAAAAAATGTTTAAATTTTGGGCAATTTGAGAAAAAATAAGAATTCATAATTTTTTATATACAAATGCAAAAACCATAAATAAATTACAAAACCTTAAAATAAAATAAAATAAATCATAAATAAACCATAACTAAACCAAAAAACCCTAAACTATAAGAAAAATAAACCATATTAAATATAAAAAGCCCTAATTCAAACCTTAATCAAAGAAAGTCAAAGAAAAACCATAATCACATTAACTATAAGAAACCCTAATTAAATTTTTTTAATTCAAAGCCCTAATCAAAGAAAATCAAAGAGAAAAAGTCCTAATTAAATTAAATATCAAAAGCCCTAATTAAAGATACTTGATTCAAAGTCCTAATCAAATACTTTGAGGCTCAAAAAACTTACTCAATGCAGCCCACTAGACTGGACTAAGGATGTAACAAGTCGGATTCGCTTTGAATGTATGTATCACCAAATCCGACCTAATCAGATGTACGTAAAAAAACAGATGTGGAGTCGAATATGACACCACTCTAATTGATTGTGAATCCATTTATGAAAAGAAAATACAGATGGAACCTGAGAACCAACTCAGAGAGTCAAACTGCATAGATCTGTTGAGTCAAATGTGCATTGTCGTCTTTCTTTGTATTTGAAATTCTGAACTATTTTAGCCTTTAAAAAGGAGAAAATCAATGTTGGCATCAATTCTTTTCTGTAGTTTCCAATGCACGGTTCTGAAAGTAGGTGTTGGCACTATTTCTATTCTTGTGCACAATTTCCCTCTTAGCACCAACCTGTCACATTCAAAGCTAAAAAAACATTTACATTGGAGCGGCTTACAAGAATCCTTTTGGATTTTAGAAAAAACAAATCTGATATGACTCCAACCGTTGAATGTAACATTTCCAAGCGATTCCAACTAAATGGTCATTGGTTAGTCCTATATCTCAAGTTCTCAACCAAACCTGAATTCTTGACATCCCTAGGCTGGACCAGCCAGCTTGAGGTCCAACCCTAGTCTCTGTGTTGGCTAGGAACCCAGAACATGTCTCATTGAAACCAGAACACTAACCACTCTACACCACTTCAATGGGGTCCATGTTAACATAAAGAGGTTTACAGTAATGAATGTTAAACATGAGAAAGTTCATGCAATAACTGCAAAGTTTAAAGCCCTATACCAATAAAAATACATACACCTGATATTTATCATGCAAAACTAGAATCTACAGTCAGAGAAAAGAAATCTAAAGATATAAATGGACCAGCCGACCAGACCAACCAATGATAGGAGGAAATATAAATTGCTTGAACTCCCAAGGACAAATCATGGTTATTGTTAGGAACTACTATGTATACACTCTTCTACATACTGTATTACCCATTTGTTTCAGTTCATTTGGGTGTTTGAACTCCGCCTGTGTATAACTGTTTATACACTGCCGGTCCCAAGCCCGGATAAAGGAGGAGGGTTGTGGTAGGCCTGTGACAGCCAGCTTAAAAACTTAGTCATACCCTATGAATATGAACCAATATGAGAATTTCGTTGGGGTGTTCCCTACTGAGCGACGCGCTGTACTCTATAGGCCCGGAGGCAGTGATAAATGGGCAAGGGTTGCTAGGTCGTTGCCCGGAAGCGACGCGTCACACCGGCGCCCGGGTGTGGTGTCAAATAGGCAAGAGTTCCCTCACTTTGTTGGACGGGTGGAGGTAAAGAAGTTAGTCCAAGACCATAAAATTAGGTTAGCCAGTTGGAACATAGGATCTTTAACTGGTAAGTTGGTAGAGTTAGTAGATGTTATGTGTAGGAGAAATATTGATATTTTATGTCTACAAGAGACCAAATGGGTAGGTGAGAAAGCAAAAGTGATAGAACCTTGGGGATATAAGATTTGGTATACAAGAATAAATAGGAATAAGAATGGAGTAGGGATTGTTATGAGTCGTGAGTTTATAGATAATGTAGTTGAGGTCCGTAGGAAGGGTGATAGGATTTTACTTATTAAATTAGTAGTAGGTACGAATATTATTAATATTATTAGTGTTTATGCACCTCAAGTAGGTTTAGATGATTCCATTAAGCGTCAATTTTGGGAAGATTTAGATGGAGTAGTACAAGGGATATCTTATGGAGAAGGGCTTTTCATCGGCGGTGACCTTAATCGGCATGTAGGCATTAGTAGGGATGGATTTGAGAGTATCCATGGAGGCTATGGTATAGGAGAAAGAAATGAAAGTGGAGAAAGGATTTTAGATTTTGGTTTGTCCTATGATATGATCTTAGCAAACACTTGGTTTAGGAAGAGGGAGTCTCACCTAGTAACATTTAAAAGTGGGGTTAATACGAGTCAGATAGATTTTTTCCTACTTAGAAAGAGAGATAGGGGTTGTTGCATCGATTGTAAGGTTATACCGGGAGAAAGTGTAGCTACACAACATAGAGTCTTAATTTTAGATCTTAGAATTAGACAATACCGCAAAAGGGATAGACATATGATAGATCCTAGAATTAAGTGGTGGGCACTGAAAGAAGCTAAACAAGGAATGTTTGTAGAGCGGGTAGTTAAGAAAGTTGATTGGTGTCTCGAGGAGGATTCAGAATCTATGTGGAATAAGATAGCGGGTGGCATGAGAAAGGTGGCTAAGGAGGTATTGGGTGAGTCTAAAGGCGGTGCACCACTAGGTAATGATACATCGTGGTGGAACGAGGATGTCAAATTAGCTATTAAGGTTAAAAGAGAGTGTTATAGAAATCTAAGTAAAAATCGTGATAATGAAAATTTGGATAAGTATATGATAGCAAAGAAGGAAGCTAAAAAAGCAGTTCGGAACGCGAGGGATAAGGTATATAAGGAGGTTTATGACAAGTTGGATACCAAAGAGGGTGAGAAGGATATTTATAGGCTTGCAAAGATGAGAGATAGGAAATCGAGGGATCTAGGTATGGTTAGATGTATCAAAGATGAAACTCAAAGGGTTTTAGTCAAAGATGAGGAGATTAAGGAGAGATGGAAAGATTATTTTGTTAAGCTATTTAATGAAAGTCATGCTCAGGATCTTGGAGACTTTTCAATTCCTTTTCATGAGATGAATTGTGACTTCATGCGCAAGATTCAAAAGAAAGAAATTGCAGAGGCTTTGAAGAAAATGAAATTAAGAAGGGCAGTTGGCCCAGATGGTATACCTATCGAGGCTTGAAAATGCTTGGGAGAGAAAGGTTTAGAATGGTTGACAAATCTTTTTAACAAGATTTGGCGGACAAATAAGATGCCTAATGAGTGGAGGAAGAGTACTTTGGTGCCTCTATATAAGAATAAGGGTGATATACAAGATTGCACAAACTATCGTGGTATAAAACTCATGAGTCATACTATGAAACTTTGGAAGAGGGTGATTGAGTCTAGGTTGAGGAAGATTGTCATATCGGAGAATCAATTTGGTTTTATGCCTGGAAGATCAACTATGGAAGCTATACATCTTCTTAGACAACTTATTGAGAGATATAGAGAGAGGAACAAAGATTTGCATATGGTTTTTATTGATTTGGAGAAGGCTTACAATAGAGTACCTAGGGACGTTCTTTGGTGGACAATGATGAAGAAAAATGTTTCTCTCAAGTACATTAGTATAATTAAAGATATGTATGAAGGAGTAGTAACCAATGTCCGCACTTGTGGAGGGGTGACAACCAATTTTCCTATAACGGTTGGGTTACATCAAGGATCTGCTTTAAGCCCTTTCCTATTTGCTATAGTGATGGATGAGCTTACGAGATCAATTCAAGAAAATGTGCCGTGGTGTATGTTGTTTGCTGATGATATTGTTTTGATTGATGAGTCTAGAGCTGGGGTTAATGCTAAGTTAGAATTATGGAGACAGACATTGAAAGCAAGAGGTTTTAAGTTGAGTAAGAGTAAGACAGAATACATGGAATGTCGATTTAGTAAGCAACGAAGTAGTGATGGGAGTGTAGTGAAGCTTGGTGAGCACGAAATACCGGTGGATGATTCTTTCAAATATTTGGGATCTATCATTCAAAAGTACGGAGAAATTGATGGAGATGTAAATCATAGGATAAAGGTTGGGTGGATGAAATGGAAGAGTGCAACTGAAGTGTTGTGCGATCGTAGAATGCCATTGCGGTTGAAGGAAAAGTTTTATAGGACGACTATTAGGCCCGCTTTACTATATAGTACGGAATGTTGGGCTGCCAAGAGACATCATATTAAAAAAATGAGTGTATGCTGAGATGGATGTGTGGAAATACAATAAAAGATAAGATTCAGAACAAGGAGATACGTAAGAAGGTAGGCGTTGCACCCATTGAAAATAAGATGAGAGAGAATCGTTTACAGTGGTTTGGACATATTCGACGAAGGCCTAATGATGCTCCAGTTAGAAGGATGGAGAAATGGGAAAATATATTAGTTAAAAGAGGTCGGGGTAGGCCTAGGAAGACATGGATGGAGGTGATAAGAAAGGATATGAATGCTTTGAACCTCACCGAGGACATGACATTGGATAGAAATGAATGGAGGAGAAGGATTCATGTGGAAGACCCATAATGATTTTCTTTGTTGGTTCATATCGCCGACCCCAATTGTTTTGGGATGAAGGCGTAGTTGTTGTTGTTGTTGTTGTTTGGAGATTCCTTCCATTACTGGACTTCTATTAATGAAAACCTATTTTATAAAGAACAAGTTCTAGATATTTATCATCTTTTCCAAGTTCTATTCTGACTACCAATTGCTTGCTACATTCCAACTCAGCAGGAGGATTTCCTTTCATCATAATCCTATTTTTTTCGCTTCAGAAGGCGTTTTCCATTAACAATCATGTCTTCACACATCTAAGTAAAATGCCATTGCTAACAGAAAGCAGAGACACATCATGTTAAGTGCACACACAACTTTCCCTATCTATATCAATCCCTAGATCCTTCTAAGAAAAGTGTTGTTTTCAGGTAAGATCTTTCGTGTGAAAAAACTTCTTAAGTATATCACTGGCTATTCAAGATTGCATACACAAAACAAAGAAGATTGCATACACTTGTTATGTGTCATTACTTATAACAACATATAATAAGTATCCTACAAAGGCTCCAAGATGAATCCTTCCAGCCAGTTATTTTGATACCTAGAAAGGATATCCTTGTTACAACTTAAGTTGTCATTACTTATTTGTATCTAGTAATGATTACTTTCCTAAACATGTACGGTTATTTTCACTCAAATCATCATCTGTGTGCACAACTTTGCACTCAATCTCAAATTATCATGAATGAATGTTAATATCCCTGGCCAAAACAACACCCATCCTGATCATCCTCCCCATTAATCCAATACTCTACATATTGCAGCCAGATCTCAATAGTCATTTTCAGAAATCTGTTGAATACACCCATGCTCCAACCCATCTACCTCCCAGGTAGTGGACAATCCTGCTCCTGTCATTCAGGTACATCATAAAGTTTGTCCATCTATTCTAATCTGACCATAATACCATTTTAGTTGCTAAATAAGTAGTTAGCAAATCGTTCTAAACGGCAAGAATATATGGCTTTTGAGCTGAAAACTCTGCAACATACATTAGATGTTTGACTTGTTCTTTAAAGAAGTAAAATGGCATATACATGGGTATCAAAGATTAAGATGAATCAGATGACACCCTTGAAAGATGCACTCATATAAAAGTTATTCTGTCAATATTCTTCAGCATAGAGGTAGCTTGCTTCTCATCAAAGATGTCTTAATTTCTATAAAATTTCATACAAACTTGGTTGCTAAAACATGATTTTCTAATGCTGACTAAATTATTAAACTCCAAATTGCAGTCTCAGAGGGAATATTTTTGGCAGACTTCACTTGTTACAGGCATCCTATAGGCGGCCCTATGTACTTGCTACCCCCAATTAAACATTGCTCATGTAGTTTATTCTGCCAAGTGCCTTCAGCCATCTCTGTGTCAAAATTTACTACCATTCTCTACTTCACCTCTTGAGATGTATGCCTAGTCTACTGATTGGTGTGAAAATTTTATTTGATCAAACTTATACAGATGCCTCCATGTCTTCTGTGTTTATTTACCATCTATTGAAATATCTTCCTTACCACCTTTGATTTGTGACGAATACAGTAGCATCAACTTCACCACACAGAATCTCATAAACTGACCATGCATATTGAAGCTGATAGTTCCCTCATGTACAAGCAACGTTTAGCTAGGTGCAATATCCTTTACCATGTCTCTTCAGGTCTACAACACAGTCCTTTTTGAGGAAGCAGATCAGGTCATGCTGAACATGAGCGTTTTTGCTCATGCTGACATCGTGGCCATCCAATTTGCATTTTAAAAAGCTCAAAAGTCAACAAAACCACGTGACATTCATCCAAAATGCAAACAGACGGCCACGATGTCGGCATGAGCAAAAACGCTCATGTTCAGCATGACCTGATCTGCTTCCCCTTTTTGAGGGAAAATGTTCCTTCACTTTGCTTCTCGACATAGTGACAAATGTTTTAAACAGTAATTGTTCAACTGTTAATTTATCGTGATATTTGAAAATTTTTATTAAGCACTGTGATAAGCTCATGATATTTTCTACTGCATTATAATATTATAACATTTTAAAGTATCATGATATATTAAACATTTAAAATAGCTGTTAAAATATCACTTTTTTTCTTTACATATTTTATTTGCTGCTACTTGTTGCTATGCTTCCAGTTTTACTGCAAACTCACATTGATCACACCACAAATTTGATAAATGAGGAAAGAAGTGTCTTCTGATGTATACATGCATTACACTTGAACATTCTCTATATAGGAGCATTTCAAGATTTTTCACCTTCTCACATATGTTATTTTCTTTATTATCTGTGTTCTTTTTAAAGGGAAATTATGTCCTTTTAACCTTACAAGTAGTCCCCACATTTTGGACACTTCTTATTATTGAAATATTGAAAGAATACTTTGTTCTTCTCATCTTGTTTTTTATTATAAGAAACACAGTTTTTTCCAAACTTGACAAAACAAAAAGCTCCATTCATTTTTTATTCACTGACGATAACTTCTTTTGTTTGGATGAAATCATGAAACCTTACATAACTTCTGTTGCGTTTCAAACCATGTAAAGGAGATGAGCCACTTAGTAAACCCACTGGATTTTCATACTGTAACTCTATCTTAGCTCTGCTCAAGGAAGCCTTCATAAGCCACTCACATTTCTGAAACCAAAGGTAGCCACGCCCTAATTCAAGGAGATACTTCTCCTTGACTTCTCAATGATACATCCCAATAACAGATAAGACAATGTTGACTTCAAAGTTAAAAACCGCTTGTTACAAAGCCATTTGAAGAATTCATCACAAACAAAATCCGCTCAAATCCAAATCATGCTTATTTGGCACCTTCTAGATTTCAAGTTTCTAACTTAAAACTTCTTGCAATGACTACACAAATCACATTCATATTCAATCAATTACTTAGTTACCCTTAAAGTTATCAACTAAATTACTAAAATAAACCAAACAAAGAGAAAAAGCTGTCATTTACAAATTTTCTGGTTTCATCACTGCTTGTTCGTCAAAGTACTCAGATAATCATAACAGTAAACAGACGGTGCTTCATCTTTTTTTTATAAGTTTAAATGTCTTAAATTATGCGTCTCTTCCGACAAACCAGAACTAGAACAATATTATCTCTCCAACAGTTGCTTGAAACCTAATCCAAAAGTCCCAAAAAAATTTGATTAAAGCCTTTAGTCTTTGAACTGTCTGTACAGGTTGGCTGAGCCGCAAGTTCCTATAATGTTTGATGTTATAATGTATGTATTTGAAGAAGAAAATCTGGCTGAAACATGAATATGACCCCTGGTTTCTGGAATTGAAAACACATTCCATGAAGCTGAGAACCTTAAATGACGAATGACATGAGACGTTGAATCATTGTCAAACGTGAATGCCATAGAACAACAACAAAGATCAGGGTATGGTGCAATTTTTGACAATAGAATACAATAACGTTACATAAATAGAAGATGAAGAAACTAGCGGCCCTTACATTCTCTTTCTTGAGTATTGTATTCATTTCCTTCAACTGTGAAACCTCTCCCTCCAGCTGCGTCGTGTAAGCCTGGAAGACGAGATCCAAAACAAGGACATAAACACCAAACCAAAAGAAATGGCAAAAAAAATTGCCCAAAAGAAGAAAAACAAAATAAACACAAAAGATATCTAGCAGACCTGCTTCCTCGCACGAGAGCGTGCAGCAGACTCTCTGTTCTTGATCATCCGCTTCTGTCGCCTGTCAATCGCCCTATCCCGAATGTCATCTTGCGCTGCCCTCTTTCTCTCGACGCTCTGTGGATCCACCGGCATGGGCAGAATTGGGGAAGATGCTGCCAATGGATTCTCCACATACCCAACATCCAAAACCGGGTTTCCCCCACCAACCACAAAACCAGGCACATACATTCCCGTCAAATTCTGTTGCAATTGAACCGGAGCTAAAGAAGAGGAAGAAGAAGCGGCGGCGGCATTACCAAGCTGATATTGCATCCAATCCTGCTGGGGAACAGTCATAACTTCCACTGGCATCAATGGCATCGATGGAGGAAGAGAAGGCTCCGGATTTTGCGTCAAAGCACCCGCGTGGAACAAGAAATCTTCGAGGGTCATCTCCCCGAGCGTCGGCTGCCGCTGAACCCTCTGCTCCTCCTGCACGATCCCTCCCTGTACCTGCTGAATCTCCCTCCAAATGTGGTCGACCGTCTTGTGGCCGAAATCTTGATTGAACACCAAGCTGGATTGCCTCTGAATGCCGGGAGCAGCGGAAGAAGAGGAGGCAAGGGGAGCAGGATCCTCGGCACCCATCGCGCCGAAACCCAAGTTCTCCTCCGCAGAGGTGATCGTCTTCAGGAACTCTTCCAAATTCATGCTCGTCAGCGGCTTCCCGATGTCGCCCAAATGGCTCTGGACCTCATCGATCGTGAGATTGTACAGCGAGCCCTGCCTCGCCAATGGCGGCTGCGGCAAATGAGGCGGTTGCCAGCCTCCATTCGTCGGATCCATTGTCGCAACTCCCATCCAACGAGAACCACCACCCCAAAACACTAATTCCCACGGGAAAAAGACGATTCAAGCAAAACCCCGAAACCCTAACCCCCCTCCCCCCCCTCCCCCCCCCCCCCCCCCTAAAAACCTTAATCCAAGATCATAAAATCGATAGAACCGGAAAGATCCCCGAAAATCCCTAACCCCAAGAGAGAAAATGACGAAAAAAGAAACCCCAAATCTGGAAAAGAGGAAGAAAGAAGGAAGGAAAGGGGGAAATGGGAGAACAGCCGAGCATTCTTGGATTCATAGGAGCGAAAAGTCGGTGGAAGTCTCTACGCAGAAATTAGGGTTTATTTTTTCTGCCATTTTCTCCCTTCTCTCTGCTTCTTCGCTAGTGTGATTGGTTCAGATTACAGAGATGCAGAGAGAGAGAGAGAGATGAGATTGGTTACAATAGAGCATTGATACGCGGAGCGAGAAAGCTGGAGAGATTTTATTGACCGTTTTTTCTGTTTTCGCTCTCCTTGATTATCCATCAAATCCCATTTGATGAATGCGCATCAAATATCAGGTTTATGTTGGCTGATTCTTGGTGGGTTTTAGTGTTTATTTAGGATTTTGAAATTTAAAAAAAAGAGGGTTAGGTGCATCAAGTTCAGGGTTCCAAAGATCTGTGTATTTCACCACCGAGAGTTAATGTCACAAATCTTCCTTCTTGGTATAATCTGGCAGTATTTTGACAAAAAAAACTAAACCATATGAAGTTATAGGACAAATCCAATATTAAAAAAATATAAAAATGTGAATAATATAAATAAGATATAAAAAGAGTTTTAACTTTTATCAGTCGTGATAAAAACAATGATGTTTCCGAAGTGATATTATGAAAAATATCGTGTTTTTTAGCATTATATTGACTTTTGAAAATTCCACGATAGAATTACGATACCTTTAATGCAAAGATATTTGTGACATGGTCTCATTCTCAATTGAGAAATGTAGTTTTCAGGAGAAAAAGATTTAGAAAAAGTCATCATATACAAAAACTATAAAATAAAAACACATATTGGAGAAATATAAATAGTATGAAAATTATTAGAAAATTCATGATATTATTGAATAAAGTGTTTCCTTTGTAAATATATTTAGCTGATAAAAACATCACGATTTGTTTTCAAAATATAGCCGATATTCTCGTTATATAGCTGTGAGTGTGATTTGTGGGGTCATCACCGGGCCCAGCTGTGGGGCTTTGGCAGCTGAACTTTTCGAAGCCATGCTTGACTGATGTGATGGGGTCTTGTTTGCACTTTGCAGCGATTAGGAACGAACGTAGCTACAAATCTCCTATGAGGATTTTCTCGGTAGAGGAAATTCTCGTGATAAATTTTTAAAAACTTGTTTTTATCATTTTTAAAAAATTGAGAAAATATTGGTATATTTAAAATTTAAAATTATATAAATGTAATAGCATAAATATTGCACTACTAACATAATAATATTGCCATAAAAATATGATAAAATAAATGATATTTTAAAAATACATTTAAAAAACAATCTAATGATAAAATCACGAGATTTTGAAGAAACAGCCGATATTTGTAACTACAGTCACAAATGGGCTATGAGCCTATGACGCTAGGGTTCCATGGTTGGGGTGCCCCATAACAACCATTTCAACCGCCAAGTAGGACCTTCAGTTTGTTATGGAATTAGGCATTGGTAGGGCTGTCAAAGGGTCGGGTCAGGGCCAGGTAAGGATTGACTTGGACCCGCCCATGTAACTAATTGGGTTAAGGTTTTGTCATATCACAAATATACAATCCCAAACTCAGACATGAATACTTTTAGAAACTTATATATATATATATATAATGGGTAGGTGCTAAATGAAATATGGTAGATGATACATGCTAATTGAGTTTTTCAGCTTTTTTCATTTTATTTTCAAATTATGACCGTACAGATGTGATCTATGTACTTGATTTTACAGGGATCAGCTCTTGAAGTGTTTGATTACGACACATAGGTGGTTTTTTATAAGGTTCGAAAAATCAATGGTTCAAAAACTTTATAAAATTTTAAGGCTCCAAATATCATTTTTTTCATAAAAAATACATGATCCAGGTGTGGATTCCTTGTAAACAGACCATGCCCAACACATTTATGAGGCGGGATCTGCAAAAAAAACATCGAAAGATCCGAAAAAACCATTTAGCACATATCATTTACCACCTACCCATTTCTCTCTCTCTCTCTCTCTCTCTCTCTATCTATATATATATATATATATATATATATATATATATATATATATATATATATATATATATATATATAAAAGGAAAAAAACCCATCACCAGTCGCACATTAGCAGGCCTCATGCTGGTAAAACCCTTGTGGCCCTTCCTAACCACCGTGAAAGACATTCATGCTTGACCTTGTCGCAAGAGATGCTCCAGTGGATTTCGAACTGGTGACATCCTATCAACTTCGTGACATTTAATCAGTGGAGCCCTCATGGGCCATATGTGCATATTTATTTGTCATAAACTTCGAAAAAAAAAGAAAACATATACATTCTTTATATGGAGGATCAACGTCGACATTTCTTCGTCGGTTAAGAATGCACATCAGGTAGTTCTTTGCCTTTTCAAAAGCTTTAAAATTCTTGCCAAGAGTTGAAAAACAATCCACGTGCAGGAAAATGATAAGCAATTTCATAGTAATAAGAAATAACACACAAAACCTTTTCTTTATCCATCTTAACATTGTAGCCTTTGGTGATTAATATAAATATTTAAGACTAATTAATGTGTTCCTTGATATGCTTTGGAGTTGTTAAAATAAATGTGTTCCTTGTACTCACCAAATAGCCAGAAGAATCAGCAGGTAGAATATCACATTGTGCTCTATAATGCAATTTCCTAGCTTGCTCCACCTACTTGACAAGTAGGTGCATAAAAAATGTAGTAAAAACGGTTCACTTTCCCAACAAACAAGTAATGTGCATGTTGAAAGATCAGATTGTTGAATTGGATTAGTGGGTTAGGTGATTGGGGTTAGTAAGTCATTTTTCAGTGATATTAATTACCTATCTTTTCTCTATTGGGGTTAGTAAGTAATTTTTTCTCTTTGTTGAAAGGTATTTTGATAATTTGGGTTTTATTTACAATAGAAAGAAAATGTGAGGCGTCCTTATCTTTAAGGATAACTTTTTATCATTGTAGATGTTGAGAATAAAGAGGGTTTTGCTTCAAAAAGCTTCTCACATCTATTCACTAGGACCCAAAGGTGTTTTTGGGAGTGTTTGCCACCATGAATCTCACCGGATTGCATATACGAAAGTGAGAATATGTTGTAGCGGTATCTTTTGATGGGGTTGTTGGTTGTGGGGTGTTGGGTGTTCATCGGATTGATGGTGATCCCTAATCTTGTATTTCCTTGTAATCTCTTTATTGATAGTGAAATCTTGCTTGCCGGCTTTGCCTATGAATGTAACCTCATGTGGGTGAACCACGTAAATCTTAGTGTTGTGGTTTGTATCACCATGTTTGTTTATGTGATCTTATTGATTTTGTGTACATGTGTTTTTAGAAACTTCTATGAGTTGTTTAAATTGATTCAATGTTATTGGAATCTATTTGAGCGATTGGATTAGTAGTAGTTTAGCCATAACAACTGATATCACAACATCTAAGTTTTCTTGCATACAAAGTTTTGTTGTTTTAACTGTGAGAGAAAAAGTTTGAAATATGGTGAGCCATACTGAAAAGTTAAATGTTTTTGATGATTTTGACATATCAAATATGCAAATGAAGGCTTTGCTAATTCAATGAGTATGAAAAAGTTGTTACTTAGAAAAGAGAAGAAAGCACCACTACCAATGCACAATGAGAAGAGTTAGATAAAAGTGTCCAATAAACAATTTTATTGGGTTTGTCTAAGGGTGTGCTTTTCAATATTGCCAAGAAAATTACGATAAAAGTTTATGAGAAAGGCTTTAATCTTTATATCGAACTAATTAGCTAATTAACTGAATTTTTTTAAAGAAAAACTGTACACTTTCATAATAAAGTTAAGTGCAAAGCTGACCGAACACTTAAATGAGTTCAACACCATCATCAATCAACTTGAAAGTATTAGAGTGAAGATGGATAAAAATGACAAAACAATGATACTACTTTGTTCAATGCTAGAATTCTATGATACTTTGGTTACTACTTTATAATATAATAATGTGACTTTTTTTAATCTGAACTTTGTGAGTAGTGATTTTTTTTTCAGATGAACTTCACAAAAAAGGCTACCATGGGTGGTTCAGTTGGTTTTAAGGAAGAAAGTAACAAGAGCCCAATCAAGTGAGCGAGATAATTCAAAAGGTAGTATTAGAAGTAAATCCAAGTTAAGATAAAAGTCAAAGGGTTGATATGATTAAGATGCATGTTAGGTTTGTGGCAAAAGGGTCATATGAAGAAGAATTGCCTATTTACAAAGAGTTCAAAAAAAGATTGGGTAACAACTCAACAAGCAAGATAGTTGAAGTTGGCATGGTTCATATAAGGATGTTTGATGAAATGATTAGAACCGTTGAAAATGTGAGGATCTCTTGAAGTCTAAAGATGAAGTATTTGAAACATTCAAACATTTCAAAGCTAAAGTTGAAAAATAAATAAGTTGGTGCATTAATATCATTAGGATAGATAATAACATGGAATACAAAAACAAAAAGTTTACTAAATTTTGCAAGGATAAAAGTATTATTCCACATAACATTCCCCCAATAAAATAGTGTGGATGAACCAGACATTGATGGAGTGTATGAGATGCATGATGAGTGATGTGGGTGTAGAGCAAGAGCTATGAGCGAAGTAGTGACCATAGTTTGTTATCTCATCAATAGATCTCCTTTGACGGAATTAGATTACAATACTCTAAGAGGTATGGTTTCAAAGTCTTTGTAATTTATTTAGATTTAAAGATATTTAGTTGTGATGCATATGCTTTAATTTCAAGTTGTTAAAGGAATAGGCTTGACCCCAAGTCCAAGAAGTGTATATTTGCCGGATATGATAGGTGTAAAAGGTTATACGTTATGGGATTTGATTGCATGAAAGTTGATCATAAGTTGAGATGCATTTTGATGAATCTCGAGTACTTTTCAAGGTTATGAAAAAGGTAATGATGATGTAGATCGGCTTGAGGTGAAGCATTTTGAGTTTACACTGGAGTTTTTAAGTTCAAATGTTGTGATTCCATTAAAGATGCATCCAATGAGAATGATTATGAAGCCAAAGAACATAATAATGATAATGTTCAAGAACCATCACCATCATTTGATAGACCAAGGCACGAGAAATGATTGTCGAGAAGATTGTGTAGATCCTATCAACATGAGGGCTTTGCTAACGAAAGATGGAGAACCATGTTCTTATCAAGAAGCATTAAAATATGTTGATTCGATAGGTTGAAAGCAAGCTATAGATGAGGAGGTGCATGTTCTTCACAAGAACCAAACATGAAATTTGGTGGAGCTACTAAAAGGTCGAAAGGCTTTTGGGGGCAAATGGGTTTATAAACTTAAGAGAGGTGTCAATGAGAAGATTGAAAGGTATCATGCACGATTGGTTTTCGTACAAAAGAAAGGTGTTGATTTCTTAAAACTTTTGCACCAGTTGTTAAATTAGTTTCTATTCGGTTTGTGTTAGCACTTGTAGCAAAATATGATTTAGATCTTGAGCAAATGAATGTGAAGACATCTTTTTTGCATTGGGACCTTGAAGAAAAATATGTGTGCATTAACCTCAAGGCTTTATTGGGGAGGGCAAGGAGAGTCTTCTGTGTAGACTCAAGAAGTCGTTGTATGGGCTCAAGCAAGCTACAAGTCAATGATATAAGAAATTTGATCTCTTCATGAAAAAGCTTACTTTTCATAGAATTGTATAATCATTGTGTTTATTTGAAGTCTTTTAAAGATAACACATTCTTGTTAGTATATATGTTGATGACATGTTATTGGTCGGCAAAGATAAAAGAAAGATTGATGAGCTCAAGATACAATTGAGCATGGTATTTGAGATGAAAGATCTCGGTTCAACAAAGCGGATACTTAGCATGGACATAACAAGAAACAGATAAAAAGAAACAATATCAATATCACAAAAGGTTTTTGTGAAAAATGTGTGACAAGTTTGTTATGAGAAAAGCAAAGTCAGTTAAAACACTACTAATGGCTCACTTCAAGTTGTCTTCCAAAATTTGTCATATGCTTGTTTGGTGAGTAGTTTGATGTTTTTTATGGTATGCACTTGTTTTGACATAGCGTATATGGTTGGCGTTTTAAGCTGGTATATATCAAATCTCAAAAAGATTCATTGGGAAGCAGCTAAATTGGTACTTCAATATTTAAGAAGTACAAGTGATTATGCTATCACATATAACAAGTTTTAATATATTGCATAGTTATGTAGATGCAAACTATATAGGTGATCTTGATAAGATAAGGTCTACTTCAGGTTGTGTTCCAATATGGGAATGACCTAATAAGTTGAATGTTAGAGCTTCAACCAATAGTAGCATTATCCATTATTGAGGCTGAGTACATGACATTGACATAAGCTAAGAAGGAAGCACTTTGGCTCCAAGGTTTGATGGGCAAAATTAGTGTGCACTTTAAACCCATGATTTTATTTTTTGACAATATCTGTGCAATATGTTTGGCTAAAAACCTAGTTTATCACAAGAGAAAAAAACATATTGTTCAATATCAATACATTCGTGAAGTGGTGGAGGATGACCAAGTGAAGGTGTTAAAGGTTGGAACCAAGTAGAATTTAGTGGATATGTTAACTAAGGTGGTTGAGGTGAAAAAATTATAATGGAGCTTGGTTTCTCTAAGTATCAAAGTAAGGTAAACTTGATGGTTTGCCAATGGCACGCAAGTGATTTCCTATTAAGGTAGAGATTGTTGGATTAGATGATATCAATCACCAATCTTTTCGTTATTGGGGTTAGTATATCTTTTTTTCACTTTGTTGGAAGGTATTTCAGTCATTTAGGTCTTATTAACAATAAGAAAAAAAGAGGCATCTTTATGCTTAAGGATAACTTTTCCCATTGTAGAAGTTGAGAGTAGATGTGGTTTCGCTTCAAAAATATTCCCACATTCATACCCTAGGTCTCAAAGGTATTTTGGGGGGTATTTGTCATCACGAATCTCAATGGTTTGCATATAAAGAAGTGAAAATACGTCGTGAGTCTCTTTTGGTGAGGTTGTTGATTGTTGGGTATTGGGTGTTCATCAGATTGGGAAGGTAAGGTTGTTGATCCCGAATCTTGTATTCTCCTTGTGACCTTTTGTATTTTCATTGTGACCTCTTTATTGATAGTGAAATCTTGCTTGTTAGCTTTGCCCATGGATGTAGCCATTTGTGGGTGAACCACATAAATTTTAGTATTATGGTTTGTAACTTTTTGTTTCTTTATCTTTTTATTGCTTTTGTATGAATGTATTTTTGAATGCTTTTGTGGGTTGTTTAAATTGATTCAGTGTTGTTGGAATTGAGCTTTGACATTTTTTTATAACTTAAAGAAACCACATCCAACACGAAGACCTTGATGCTACAGAATGACATAACAGGAAATTTACTTTTGATTTCTATTAATGTTGTCCATGCAAATCGACCTTAAAATTTTTAATATTTTTTAAATTAAAAAAAAAAGTAAAAGTGACATTCAACTTGTTTTAGTTCAAGTCTGAATCTACCGATTCTCTGAATCCAAAACCAATGTTAACAAAATCGAGCTCTATCATAAGCCAATATGTGTCTAATTACTTAATATTCTAGCCACCATCTGAAAGGAGAATATGGTATAAAAGCATGACATGACCAAAAAGTTGAACATGTCGACAGTTCAGATTTGGATAACAAATTAATCTAATGTGCTTAAATATAAAAAAATATTTCTGATTAGTAATGTAAGCTATTGTGCACTGTGTTCGCTATGCTACTACAATAATAAATAGGGCAGTCTAGAGAGGTGTTCCACAGTAGGCAATAGCTAGTAGATTACACAAGGATCTGATTTTCTTTTAGGACATGTTTGTGTGCCACAGAAAGGCTGGGGTTCCATGGAAATGCACAAGCCCCACCTCCATGCAAGAAACATGTCTTAGATGAAGACCTTGTTCTTTTGATTTTATGAGCACTTCACCATGAGTATGCAGCCTTCAAAGTCTCCATATCTACACATTATGACCCCATCTTCATAAACCAGCTTCACCGCCTACTTCTTTCATAGAAAGTTCATATAGCCAACTCCATCACATTCGATCATGATGTTGCTCTAAAAGCAAACTTTAACTAGAGGTTCAATAGTAATAACTCTAGTTGAGGACCTGACATACATTTTCAACAAGGGGGTCAATTCAGGGGTCACAGGTGCCAAGGTGGATGGTTCAATACCTCACAGAACACTTCAAGTGCTATCTATCAGTACTACAAAAAACCAAATCATACAACCTGTCAATGTCGACTTATTCAGAGAGAACTTACATCTGAGTCGTCTCCCATGACATATCATGCATTTTTCTCTAATTATTCAAATGAAGATTGGCTCTCGGATTCAGGTGCCTCTCATCGTATAACACCAGACTTGAACTCTCTATCCCTCAACTCTGACTATCAAGGTAGTGATACTGTTAAAATTGGTAACAAAACAAGTGTGTATATCTCTCATATTGATGATTCTACTTTCTTTAATGCTAGTATTAAATTTGCTTTATAAGATATATTACATGTTTCTCAAATTAAGAAGCAACTTTTATTTATTCAATGATTCACTCAAGACAATACAACTATTTTTGGGTTTCACCTGCCTCACTATTATGTTAATGATTCAGTAACAAGAAAAATATTGACTCTAAAGTTTGTAATGTTTGTCAAAAAAGGAAACACCATAAACTTTTCATTTATGTTAGTGTGCATGAAATTTATAAACTCTTAGATTTAATATTTGTTGATGTGTGGGAACCTGCCCCAATCTCTGGTACTCATAGTTTTAAATATTATCTCTGTTTTGTGGATGATTTCTCTAAATTTACCAGGATTTTTTTATGAAAATTAAATTCGTTGTGGCTATTATTTTTCAAAAATTTAAAGATATGTTAAAAATGTTATTGGCTTAAAAATCAAGTTCTTACAAACTGATGGTGGGGAGAGAATTTAAAGCCTTATATACATTTCTTAAGATCTTTAAAATTGGACATTGGATTTTTTGTCTATATACACAAGAACAAAATGAATCAGCTGAGCGCAAACATCAATATATTGTTGAATTAGGGCTCTCACTCATGGGTCATGCCCATGTACCTACCCAGTTTTGCCCATATATCTTCTTCACAACAATCTATTTGATTAACTGTTTACCTATCCCAAACCTAGCTCTTAAATCTCCCATGAAGTTTCTTCTCAACCAAGACCCTAATTACACCTTTTTAAAAATCTTTGGATGTGCATGTTATCCATACCTAAAACCTTACTAAGCTCATAAATTAAATTACAAGTACTCACACCATATTTTTCTTGATTACAATCCTAATCACCATAGATATTTATGTCTCAATCCCACCAATCAAAGGGTCATTGTCTCCCGCCATGTTGTTTTTTTCCTTTCCAACCTCAACAACCTCCTTTAACCAAACGCATGCCCAGAGTAGAGACTTCCTTTCTCTTACCCATTATTTTCCCTCCAACTATCTCACTTGAGTCCCATGTTTCCTCACCTCCCTATGGTATGTCACCCATATTGTCTACCTCTTTCTAGTCCTTCCTCACCTCCTTCACTCCTTGTCGTGTAGTCTACCACTTCACCTGAACATGTCCTCCCTGACCCTACTCCTTTCCTCCTTCACTCACTGGTCACATGATCACTCATGCCTAAGACATAACACTTAAGCTAAAACTATTCCAAGCAACCAAACACCCTCTACCTATTGCTCTTCTCTCTTAACTATTCACCAATATTGAGCCCACTACTTTTAAATAAGCCCAAACCCAATCCCATTAGCGTGATGCTATGCAGACCGAGTTATCTGCCCTTCTAAAAAATAAGACTTGGACTTTTGTTCCACTTGGTCCATCCTAGACATAGGATGCAAGTGGATCTATCACATTAAACAGAAAGAAGATGGATCTCTTGAGCGATATAAAGCCCGCTTGGTTGCCAGAAGCTTTCATCAAGAAGAAGGCATTGATTATTTTGAGACATTTATCCCTTTTATTAAGCCTCCTACTATTCATGCAATTTTTTCTGTGGCTCTTGGGTTAGTGTTGGCTTATTCACCAACTTGATGTGCACAATGTGTTCCTTCATGGTCCTATTAATGATGATGTCTATATGAAACAACTACCAGAATTTTGGGATCATCGCTTCCCTTATCATTTGTATAAGCTCAATTGAGCTCTCTACGGCCTCAAGTAGGTACCTCGGGTATGGTACCAATATTTGAGTATTGTTCTTTTGAGCAATGGTTTTGTTGAATCTCGGGCTGATGCTTCTCCATTTATTTTACACAAACCTCATTTGACTTTTTATATCTTGGTATATGTTGATGATATTCTAGTCATAGGCAACTCTCTTATGTTTGTTTGATCTTTAATTACATGCCTAAGTCAAAGATTTGCGTTAAAGGATCTTGGCTCTCTACATTAGTTTTTGGAGATTGAAGTAGTTCACATTACATATAGTCTTTTGCTTTCACAATGCAAATATATTCTGGACATCCTACATCACACATTCATGCTTGGAGCCAAACTGATCAGCACACATATGGCTCCATCTACACTGCTAACATAAGACATACTGTTATTTCATGATCCTACACTATATCGTAGTATAGTGTAGTGGGTGCACTGCAATATGTGACTCTTACCCGTCCTGATCTTGCCTTCCTTGTCACTCGCGTATGTCAGTACATGCGCCAACCTTCAGTTGGCCACTAAAATGCAGTAAAAGGGATTTTGCGATATCTCAAAGAGACAGTCCATTATGGTTAATTTTTTGATAAGGCTGTCCACCTCGATTTCACTTTCAGTCTTTTCATATGCTAATTGGGCTGGTTATTCAGAAGATCAGAAATCTACTTCCATTCATAGTGACAAAAGTTTAAAATGACAAAATATCGGTAGTAAAAAACTTGAGAGATTTTGAAAATTTTCATATATCTCACATTTTTTTTGGCAAAATCTTGGCAATAAAAAATAAATTAAAAAATACAAAAATTATTTTTATAAGTAAATATAAATAAAACACATTTAAAAATAAAAAACTTGGGGGTCTTCATGATAAATATTTGTTAAAAACGTAAATATCATGATATTTGTCATGGTTTGAAAATCTCATGAGAAATTACCATTTTAAACTTTCAGGCAATTTTTCACGATATTATTGTGAGTTTTTTATAAATCTCGTGATATTTATCATAGAGCTTTCAGCTATGCTGTGCATCTTGGTCCTAACATTATTTCTTGGAGTTCAAAGAAACAACATGTGGTTGCTCGTTCTAGCATAGATGTCGAGTATAGAGCAATCACAAATGCAACAATGAAAATTTCTCGGGTTCATGCTCTGTTTCAAGAATTGTGTGTTCTTATCCATTCACTACCTACCCTCTAGTGCAATAATGTGTTTGTGACCTATCTAGCTGTGAAACTTGTTCTTCACAGTCGTAACAAGCACATTGAAATTAATGTTCACTTTGATCGGGACCATTTTGCCAAAGACAAACTCAAGGTGTCTCATATTCTTTCATCCGATCAAACTATATATGTTTTCACCAAAGCTTTACCGATTTCACGGTTTCAGTTTTTATGATCCAAACCCAATGTCTATCTCGCATTTATAGGAGAATATTAGAATACCATACCCAGATTCAATAACCTGGTCCGGATCTGGCACCAAGAAGGTTGAAGAAGGAATCAAGAAGAGTCAAGAAGTTCACATGAATCAAAAAGCTTTATCCATCAAAGAGTCCAAGAAAGTGAAACCAACTCAATATTGTACTGTGGGTCTCCTGCACACCAAAGACTCCTCACATGATAAACCGTTAAATGTTCAAGTCCCAATGAAACTCCTCCAACCCATGAACTCTTTCCTACTAAAGGGCATGAAACAAATACTCCATAAGGGTCTCATTCATTTTGTTTTGTGCCGTTTCTTGTTATTTTGGATATAGGCATGACATATTTTGCAGACTGATAATTTGTACGCACTAGTGCATCCCTACCATTGTGTTGTTTTTTATGACGAGGAACCGTCGCCAAAGCGAGGAAACCTCCCGGCGACCACCCTGCTTTACGTGGCCCACCTCTGAAAGCTAAGAACACACCCGCGCCGCAGTGAGGTTTGATCTGGTGCCTTCATCTCAGCAAATGACATTTGATAGTAGAGGCACTTATTTATCACTTGACAAACTAGCAGCATGCCAGCATCTACTTAAGTCTAAATTGTACCCAGCATTAAAACTTAAACCTACTGCCTGGTACAGCTAATATATGATATGAATCTGACAACCACATTTAATTCCAACAGCCTTCACTAGCACAAAGTGCCACTGAACCCCTACTCTGTAATTGAGAGAGATGGTCTTCTTCCAAGCGCATGGCAATCACCTGCAATCCCACTTGGTGATTTCAGGTCTTCAGGCAATCTGATTGAGAATCAACCTTCAGCTTAATTTCTATCTCCAATGCATTAGTCACCAGGGTGAACCCTTTCTCTGCTTCAATGTTTGTTGCTCAGTTGGGATACAAATGTAGTGAAGAAAACCAATCAACTGAAAAAAAAAAAAGTGTAGAGGCATATGGAGTAGGGCCTGTCAATGGGTTTGGGTATGACCTGATAGGATTTAATCTGAAAGAACCCCAAGCTTTGGCTTAATGAAATAGGTTTGATTAGCTAATCAAACCTATTTCATTAGCAATCAAAACTATTAGCAAAATAAATGAGAAGAATCTTCTCTCAAAAATACAAACTAAAAAGACCCATTGTGAAAAGGTAACAAAATTTGGAAATATTCTCATGATTGTTAGAAATTAGCATAATACCCAAGAACTCACAAATTTCTAATCAGACTATCATAATCTACTCTCTCAAAGCTAGGCCCCATCAATTAAGCACACCTTAAAAGAATCTGAATTTGTTTGAATCATATTGGCACCGTCGGGGCCAGCAGCAGAGAAAAATAATGGCACGATTGGCATCGTAATTAAGATTGCAAATGGGTTGGATCTTCAACCGGGAATCAACTGAACTGACCTGTATGTCAGATCCAGAGTGTGTACCTGGTCCTCAAGTTCCGGATCGAGTACTGGATCAAGATTGACCCCAGCTATATCCAATATGTTCGCATCTCTAATCTTAATCTCCAAATAAATAAAACCAAAATCACCATAATTTATGTTCCCTACTAAAGGGAAACAATATATTAGCATGTTCATTCCGACAAAAAAAGTGTGAATATATACCATCATCTCCATAAAAACTCATAATTAATGAGACAGTACAAAACCTACAATGTTGCAGAGCGTGCGCGCGCACACACACACACACACACACACACATATATATATATATATATATATATATATATATATATATATATATATATATATATATATATATATATATATATATATAATGAGTAGGTGTAGCCGCCTAACACTTTTTTGACCTACTGCCATCCTACCAGACTTTTGAAGGGAGTTTTTCATGTTTTCCTTAAATCTGACCAAATGGATGTGTTTTACATGAGGTAAGTTTTTTTAAGGTTTAGAAATCAATGGTCTAATATTTTCATAAATATTTAAGACTTATAAAATTATATTTTTTTTTATCAAAAAACATGATCCAATTATTATTTCCTAGCAAATCGAGCATTCTCAACACATTTGCAGGGTCAGATTTGCGAAAAACAACCTGAAAATATTGTTCCCTTGCAATAGGTTGGTTGTAGGTAGGGCTAGAAAACGAGCCAAGCAGCCCGTGGTTCGGCCTGCCATGAACTCGTTGATACAGCAAACGAGCCAATCCATGAGCTTGTTAACCAAAAATGAACCGAGCAGGAACAATGGGTGCTCAGCTCGTGTAAGCTCGTAAGGATGTACCATATAGAAATTAAGTACAACATTTATCATAAAAGGTAATTTTGTATATCTGGTTAGATTATATGGCATGTGAAAAAGAGGGCTGAAGTTCAAATTCTATTGTTGGTGGGCTCGGCTCATCCAACTCGAGCTCAACTCTTCTAGTTACAAACACGATCCCAGCCTGAGCTGGCTTAAATGGTAAATGAGACAAGCTTGAACAGGCTAGGCTAGGTTCTTCTCTTCTCTTTCAGCTCATTTATCAACCTTAGCGGGTAGGCAGCTACCACTTTTCATATATGTATAAGAAAATATTTGCTACAAATGAAGGTAAGAAACTAATGAGCTAAAAATCATAGGTGCAAGTTGTATAGACTCAAACTAACCACATTGATGTATTCAGCATGATCTGTTTGCTAAGGATCAAGCCTTGGATCATGCTTTTTTTTAAGTAAAAATGTGATCTTTTTGAGTTATGAAATTTTGGCACATTGTGAGCCATTGATTTTTGAACCCCTTTAAAAACTAATTACTTGCCATATGATTCAAAACAAGTTTCTTACTAAACAAATCAGATAGATTACATTTGTAACACTTAATCTACAAAAAATAATTTTTTTTTTAAAGAAAATAGTGATTTCTACTCCGTAGTAGCCAATATTTACCATATATAGAGTAGGGTGTAAAAATGGAAGAAACATTTCGTCCACTGTTATTGAACACATCCGCCGCTGATCGCATGTGGATCAACAATAGGTGTTTTTTTTGTGAAAAATGACTTTTAGCAATGGTCACGACCGCAACTAAATGTTGTTTTTCTGACCAGACAATTAACGATGGTCATGACCACCACTAATTCTTATAATCTGGCGATGGACGTGTGTTCAACCGCATGTCGGACGATTGGACATCCACTATATACACTCAATGGTGTGTGTATATATATATATATATATATATATATATATATATATATATATATATATATATAGAGAGAGAGAGAGAGAGAGAGAGAGAGAGAGAGAGAGAGAGTCCAATAACAGTGGACAAGCAAATCATCCATTGTTACATCAGACAAACATGCATGCGATAAGCAGCTAAAAGCACCTTCTGCACATGCACCGCTCGTTCGTATGATAGTTCAACGGTTTTAATTATATATATAATCTAACATTAACCTAGTTTTGTGATTTTAACCATATTAAAATTAAAATCTTTAAAAAGTCACAATTTTTAAAATATATGGCTACTTTTTTAGGTCAAAAAGGTAAATTTGATGGATTTATAAAGTTGTTTTTTGGAAAAAGGTATTTGACTTTTTAATTTCCTTCAAGTTCAAAAGACCTTTAATGCCCAAAATGTAACCCTGCATTTTTTAAAATATAATTATTTTAAAGATATTTTAATCAAATTTATAAGGTTGAAACTATCTAATGTTAAACACAACTAGTTTAATGTTAGATAAGACCTTTTTAAAAAACGTAACTTTACAGATCCATCACATTTACCTTTTTTACTTCATAAAATAATCATATATTTTCAACTATACCAATTTTTAAGGGTATTTTAATCATTTTAAAATGGTTGAATTCATCTATTCTTAAACACAACTGGTTTAATGTTAGATCATATATATAAATCCCGTAATAGTAAAACAAGCAAATCATCCACTGTTATCGGATGATTATCCACTACTATCAGTGGCATTTTTTTTTCAAGTTAAAACAAGAACGTGACCATTGCTAATTTCTATTTTCTTGCCCAACACATTAGCGGTGGTCACCACTACCGCTAATGTGTTGATTTTGTACAAAATCAACATGCCACAATGAGTCTGACGTCGTTCAACATTAAGGCCGTCCAACTTATGACTTTTCCTATATATAGAGAGAGTATTATCGAACAAGGTTCTCATCAAACATTGTCGAACAACTATTGGCCGACTTCAATTTTACTAGAACTCGAACAGTCAATGTCAGGGGTATTTAAACAATGTTTACCCTGTTCCCCACTCGATGCTCTTTTTGCACCTCTCTCTCACACACACACAAGAAATCGTAGATGTTGGAGCACGAATGAGGGTGCCATGTTCTCTCCCTCTCCTAATTGTCTCTTCTGCTGCAACTAGGGATGCACAATGAACCAAGTCAGCTCAAGCTCAGCTCATCTTGTATATGAGCCAAGCTTGAACTAAGCTCTGAGGCTCGCCCGAGCAAATGAGTCAAGCTTGAGTTTTTCGTGCTCCTCAGATTGATAGGCATCTCCAATTCATTTGAACGATCTATATTCCAGTATATGACCCACCTACGGGGCGAATACGTAGAGGAAATCCCTGTGGGGAGGTGCAAATGTCATGAAACACAAATCCTACCACCTCAAAATCCTTGAAAAATAAAAAAGGGAATCAAAATGGGGAAGTCGCTTCTTCTTCTTATTCCTTTTGATATATATATATATATATATATATATATATATATATATATATAGAGAGAGAGAGAGAGAGAGAGAGAGGATGCATAGATAGGAGGTGGGGGTTCACGGCAGTGGCGCAAGGTCGGCCTCTGGTCGGCGCCCTAATGGGGAAGGAAAGAAGGAGAAGAGAGGGGAGAAGAAGGAGAAAAGAGGGGAAGGGTGTCGACTGGGGTTTGGGGAAAATAAAAAAAAGAGAGGAATATGGTATGCGTAAACAGAATGGGAAAGGGGGCAAGGAAAGGTTGGGTGCCTTAGTGGGTCCCACCCATGGAAATCCTTACCTCTACTCAAACCGGGTATGATCTGGATTTGGATTGAATCCAAACCGACCTCAGCCCGACACTAAAATGAAGCACGAAAAAGAAATAAAAAATAAAATAAATAAAATAAATATAAAAATATATATATTTTGTCCAAACTAAGTAAACGCCAAAGATCAAATTTATTCACAATATTGTCTAAAACTAAATCTTATAATTAGTTATATTTTTATTTATTGTTTAAAACCCTTAAAAGTTTATGTTTGGATCGATCCTGTGTATTTTAAATCTTCGAAGTATGTTTAGAACCTCTAATCCCTATTAAATTATTTATTTTCAAAATATTTAAAATAACCAATATATATCTCAAAATTAAATGGTTGATTAACTATTATGTGACCAAAATACCCTTCTTTTGAATTTCTTCCAAAACATCGCCAAAATGCATCTAGTTAAATTCAAAGACACCTCAAAAACCTAGATGAGTTTGTGACTCTCTCTCAAATAAATAATTTTCATGATCGTTTGAATATTTTAACAATATTTTATCTAGAAAAATTATTGAAATGACCATTTTACCCTTATTAGACAAAAAGATATAATTAAATGTATAAAATACCCAAAATTGACATTTAAAAGATAGAAGCACCTTTTTGAGTCAAGGGTAAGGCTAATTCTTTATTTATTTAATATCTAAAAAATTTACAGGCTTTACGTCCTACCCCCCTAAAAAACAATTTGTCCTCATAATTTTTACTCAAATACAAATAACTGAGGGTACTTCTCTCGCATACCCGCTTCGGGTTCCCATGTGCACTCCTCGATACTATGATGCTACCAAAGAACTTTGATAAAATGAATGGTCCTAGTCTGCACAACTTGTTTCTTCCTATCAACAATTCAAATTGGCCTCTAGATAATGGATAGATCTTCCTGAATATCCACATTTCTGTACTGAATGGCGTGAGAAGGGTC
Organism: Nuphar pumila; assembly: GCF_984573655.1. Classification (NCBI taxonomy): domain Eukaryota; kingdom Viridiplantae; phylum Streptophyta; class Magnoliopsida; order Nymphaeales; family Nymphaeaceae; genus Nuphar; species Nuphar pumila. The sequence continues at coordinate 7,603,196 of NC_143262.1, forward strand.
GTGAACATACTTATTGAGCATGAATACGTGAAATACATTATGAATCTGCGAGTACTGTGGTGGTCACTACACGAGATAGGTTGCCTTGCTAATCCTTTCTACAACTCTGAAATGACCAACATACCTTGGACTAAGTTTACCCTTCTTGCCAAAACAGAAAACACTCTTGGTAGGAGAGATCTTGATAAACACAAGGTCATCAACCTCGAAAGTGAGCTCTTTATGACGACGATCAACATAAATATTTTGATGACTATGTGTTGTATGCAAACGATCACGAATAATCCACACCTGATCTGTATAATGTTGAACTGCCATATGCGACTCAACACTGTGGTTGCCGACATCATCTCAGTAAATCAGCGATCTACATGGCCTCCCATAGAGTACCTCATATGGTGCTCTCACCAGTCCTCAAGCCCTATCCCTTTCAAGCTGCCCTTGAGCCTCGTCTCTCTCTCTCTCTCTCTCTCTCTCTCTCTCTCTCTCTCTCTCTCTCTCTCTCTCTCGTCCTCTCGCTGATGGCGATTTCATCGTAAATCAAGGCAAGGAAAAATAAGCTCGGAGGTCATCTCATTGATGTCGATTTCGTCAGGTTTTCATGGTTTTGGATGTTCCGATAAGGATTTTTCTCGCTTTCTTCTGTCGCATGGGGGAGATCTTCATAAATTTTAGGCTTTTCTTGCTTTATTTCATGATACCCCTAAATGTTTCCCATTTTTATGTGATTTATTGGTTTTTCAGATGTTCTAGCCTTTTTCTTGTTTTTTTTTTCATATTGAAGGCATGCTAATTAATTTTGAAGAGGATTATCATGTATCTGATGGAAAATCTAGGTGTTTCTTCATTTTATGATACCCTTAAATGTTTCCCATTTTTCTATGATTTATTGGTTTTTGAGACATTCTACCATTTTTTTTGTTGTTTTTTTTATGTTGAAGGCATGCTAATCAGTTTTGATGAGGATCATCACCAAGTAGTGTGACTCAGCTCGATACTCAACATGAGCGAAGCCTAAACACCAGCGGTTCAAGCTCGGGCTGAGCTCGAGTTGAGCTTGTACACTCATTTACATGGTCACCAAGCTTGGCTCGAGCTCGACTTGTGTGCATCCCTAGCTGCAACCCACTCCTACCTCCCCCTCTCATTTTGATGAAACCCACAGGATTCCTACAACAGTGTCACACTACTTGGCGATGCTGCTATGGCAAAAGAACTGTTGATGACTTCAGAACCTACTCAACGAGCCAATGCTCTCTTATTAAAATGATGTTTCTTGTTTCTTTGTCACTCATCTCTCAGTTTCTTTTCTAACTAATCTTTATTAGTTGAATCTAAGACGAAAAAGTAATTTATGACATACAAGCATGTTTATGTGAAAAATTGATGGCTCACACATGCATATATGCCTGCTGCCAGCCTACCACAAGTAAATAAGTGTTTTTGGGTTGTTTTTTGCAAATCTTACCCTTTAGATGTGTTCAACATGATCGATTTGCTGGAAAATGACACTTGGATAATGTTTTTTCGATAAAAATAATTTTTAAGCATTGATTTTTAAAAATTATATGTCATTAATTTTTAAATTATATAAAAACCTACCTGAGTGTTAGAATACATGTAAATCACATGTGTATGGTGAGATTTTAAGAAAATAAAAAACTCTTTCAAAGACCTCTAGGTTGGTGGTAAACTAGAAAAGTGGCAGACAACTACCACCTACTCATATACATATACATGGTTAATCTAAAACTAGCTGTGTTTAGGGATAACAGTGGACTGGGGTAGGGCAGGGGACAAGGTTTTCACCCTTGCCCCGTCTCAAAATTTTGCCCTTTATCCTTGCTTCCATCTCCACACAGGTTTTGATTTTAACCTCCATCACCAGTCTATTCCCCATTTCATGTCCTCCAAATGGGGCAAGGTGGGGGTGGGCACATCCCTAATTGTGTTTAACATTAGATAGATTCAATCTTACTAGAATGACTAAAATACTCTTAAAAAAATGGCACCTTTGAAATACATGACTACATTTTTGAGCATTGCATGTCTTTTGAACTTAAGGAAATTGAAAAGTCAAAACACTTTTTTCAAAAAGTTAATTTTATGAATTCATCACATTTACCTTTTTTTATCTCAAAAAGTAATATATATTTTAAAAAATGCCACTCTTTTAAATGCATTTTAGTCATTTTAACATGGTTGGATTCATTTCATGTTAAGTACAACTAGTTTAATGTTAGATTAACTCATATATATATATATATATATATATGATAGCATTTGCTACCCTCGTGAGTAAGAAACCCCTAGTTAGAACTCATAAGGAGACTTTTTAGCATGGTCAAAATAGTAAGAATCAACTCTTGGATCATAGTTTTTTTTATATAAAACATGTTTTTTTGAGGTTTGAAAATTTGAAACATTGCTGCCCGTTGATTTTTTTAAACCTGATATGTAGAAAAAAATAAAAATATTACAGTTTTTTCACTAGGTGTTCCTTACGAGGGTAGCAAACATTACCCATATATATATATATATATATATATATATATATATATATATATATATATATATATATATATATATATATATATATATATATATATATATATATATACATAAAGAGAGAGTGGGGTGTTTAACATTTGCTATAATCATTTCTATGTATAAACGACTTAACTCATCTTTTATTTTGTTGGCCCATAGATTAATCAACATTTCATTTTTAATGGGAACAAGCTTTTGAATCACTTGAATCTGACCTGTGTATGTCTTTTTTGTGATGCAGCTTGGTTCGTTTACCCACCCTAGTTGTCTCTCTATATATAGAGAGAACGAGTAATGGGTACATGCTAAATGAGTTTTTCAGTTTTTTTTCATTTTTTTTTAAAATTTTGACCGTGATCTATGTACTTGATTTTATAGGCATCAGCTCTTGAAGCATTCACACATGAGTAGGTTTTTATAACTTTTGGAAAATCAACTGTCCAAAATCTTTGTAAATTTTTGAGTCTCCAAATATCATTTCTTTCATCGAAAACACATGATGCAGGTGTGTATTCACATTTATGGGGTTGGAACTATGAAAAAACACCAAAAGAGCAGAAAAACTCATTTAGCACGGATCCATTACTCAGATGAATTTTGTTTTGCACCCTGCTATGTCATTCAAGGAACTGACAGAGAAAGGACCACTGAAATTTTGGACAAAGTGGATCTTAGTACTCTATGCATCTACTGCTTTTGCAACTATAAATCTATTTGTATTCGTGTTTCTTTATCTCCATTGATTGAACCCTTCAAAATTAAAGGTCACTATTCTACTAAATCTACTAGTTCATTGGGTATGAATGCTGATCGAAGCATTTAGCGGCGACTATTGATATTGGTATTCTTGTCATAAATGGTAGTTGCAGATGCTTTCATATACGGTGATATGTAGAAATCACTTATCTTTGAAAATGTATTATTTTAGAGAAAGAAAATTCAAGTGGTCTGAACTTTTTTTTGTGCTTTTTAATTAAAGTATCATAATGGTAGCGCTAAGGCTCCCGTTTGATATTATTAAAGTGGTTAGGTTAGCGAGAAAAGCTGAACCTACTACGAGCCCGCGCCCACAGCCAAAGACTAAAGAGTAATCCAACTTTAGAATGAATGTGAAGTGTCAGCATTTTAAAGCGATAAAAGGTTTGAATATTAGATCATATTTTAATTGGTTATGTTCTTAAATGTGTCATCTAACTTTGACCCAATTCTGAATGAAAGATGTAATGCTTATATATATATATATATATATATATATATATATATATATATATATATATATGTATATATATATATATATATATATATATATATATATATATATATATATAGAGAGAGAGAGAGAGAGAGAGAGAGAGAGAGAGAGAGAAGAACATTTATCATTCAGAGAGAGAGAGAGAGAGATTATGGCCATAGTAACAAATATGGGCTATTTTCTGAAAACATTGCGATTTTACCTTGTTATTTCCAAACTCGATATAATCCTGAGAAAATCGTGATATTTTCAAATATTGTGTAATTTGAAAAAATTATGATATTATTGCATTATTAACTCAGTGTTAATAATTTTTATATTTTTATATTTTTCTTATGTATTCTTTCAAAATTTATATGTACCATTTTTTTTTAAATTAATATCGATATTCGAGAGATTTTCCTGAGCCAAGATTCCCAAGAACAAGATTTATGGCTATAAGTATTCTCGATGGGGCATATGATTATTTTGCGATTTAAAATTTTAAACACGCCAAGAGTTAATTCCCCTCTCATAATCTTTTGCAAATGCTTGGGAAGTGGGCCGTTTGATTCGGTGGGGCGCAGTGTTCGTGGGATGCCTGCCACGTGGGGTCAATGCCTGCTCACCTACGCAAATGCAGAACGTGCGGACAGGCAGAACGCTACTTCCCAAAGGGATGCATTTTGCTGTCCCTCTCTGTTCTACCTTTTGAAAAAAAAACATGCACTGGATGAACGTTCTGGGTTGTTCGCGGACAGGACAGAACACAGCACCCTGTCCTTGTACTCCGCTGTCCGCGAATTAAATGCCCCTTGAAGCACAAGGAGAGCTGGGTCATTTGCATGAACTTTTGTGCTGGGCAGCTCACTGCTAAAGTCAGCTATTAGATTGTTCCAAATATGATTCGAAATTATTGTGTCGGCAGTCAGCTGTAAAATAAAGTCAAGACAAAAGCCTTTCACAGACACAATTATACAAACAATCTCTCTCTCTCTCTCTCAAAAGTGATGTTTCTGCCTACTCGTAACCCGAGGATGTGAATCCTTGTCATATTTTGCACTGTCCTGTTTTTGAAAAAAGAAGTATATTGAACAAATCACTTTGTCTTTGGGCCCTCATGATATCTAACTCGATAAATAAACAACTGATCTTACTAGTCGGTGTAATTCAATCCTGCTATAATATATCTATAAAACAACAGACCTTTATCACTAAAACCATGACTGTAAAATTTCAAATTTGCTGATCTAAAGTTGGCATGTTCTTCATGCATCATATTATATAGAATATATATAGAAAGATGAAGGCTCCACCAAATACACATCCATAATCCAAATGGAACCATCAGGATCTGAATTTGGATATAGAAAGATGAAGGCTCCACCAAATACACATCCATATATATATATATATATATATATATATAGAGAGAGAGAGAGAGAGAGAGAGAGACCCGTATTTACATGATCCAAGTCTAATCTGATCATGGGTCACATGATGTAAACTATTGCTGAAGTTGGTTAGGTCCTCAATAGTCATATTCTTATAAACCCCTACCTGTTGCTGCCATGATATCAAGCAGATGGTTGCTATCATGATTGGCTTTACCAACTCGACATCAAAATCTTCAATTTTCAACAACTTTTTTCTTTTCTTTTCAGGGAAAGATTCAATTTTCAACAACTGCTAGCTTCGGCGAGGGTTCCTTGTCATAAAAAAAACCAAACTGCCCAGCTTCTTAATCCAACCTATGAGGCAGCTTTACCTGAATGCTGTCCATTTAACGCCCCCCCCCCCAGCAAAGGTGTTGCCAAGTTATCAGCTCAGATCCTGTGAGCCAGCTTCCTAGTTGAGGACCGTTCATCTTAAAAGATAAGCGCTCACGAAGGCAGCGAGGAAGCAAAAATCTGAGCCAGAGAATATGTACTTTTGTACACTTCATCCTAGGCTGTTCTATGCAAGAATCTTACTCTAAAAAAGTGGCTGCATCTTGCCCGTGAATAGTATGCCTATAAGTGCGGCCCATTGGCAGAACTAAATAAAGAAACATGTCAATGGGTATGGTTTGACCCGAACCCGACCCGTACCAAACCCTATAGGGTCAAGGTTTGGTGATACATAAGAAGGTCTGATTAGAATCCAGGTCAGACCCGAAGGGTCTGATTAATATATGGAGCTGGGTATGGTTTGTGAAATTTTATAACATACCTCATCCCGACCCGAGTTTGGATTAAGATCCATAATTTTTAATGTAAAAAGTAATAAAAATATTATTTTACCGGGTATGGTTCATGCAATTCTTATAGGATCTAAGCACGATTTCCCTTATGGTGAGACTGATTGGACTTGAGTCTGAAACCAGTACCATTATCTAAAATCAGGTTTGGGTTTGGTTCCACCAAGGTCTGAACCAAACCTGACCCAGCCGTTGACCTAATCCAACAACATTGGCAGAAAGACCATGAACTTTTTTTTATTTACACGAAGAAACCACCCGCACGAATAAAGACCTAGCCACGCTGGCTCTGCCTACCGTGCTTACAGCCACTGTCCTGGTAGCTTAAAACTTTGTGAACTTATCCCTTGCCCCCAAGGAGTCGCTACAGTTCGGCTTGCGCAAGGGGTGACACCCATGAGATTTGAACCTAGAAGGCCTGCCTAGCCCATCCCACTACACCAAACCCCTTTGGGGTTAAGACCATGCACTTTAAACATGGAATAAGTTATTTACTGCGGGGTGTTGGTTGTTATTCTTGGATTGCAAAAGTAACTGGTAACAGTTCTCTCTCTCTCTCTCTCTCTCTCTCTCTCTCTCTCTCTTGTTTTTCCTGGGCTAGAGCAAAGAAAGCTCTTCAATCACTGACCGCACAATTGGCAGTCCTCCAGTCTCCCAGCCCACCAAAGAGTCCTTAACCAGAAAAGCTGAGAACTCGTATGGGTGCTAATAACAATTAACAATTTCTTTTTAAATGATAAGCCTCTGGATTTTTTATTTGCTCTTTAAACTTTTATGTTTGGTAACATCTCATGAGCTTTGAACTCGCATGCAAATGAGAGAATGAATCTCTTTGGGGTTGGCCAAAAAAACATCAAAAAATGGGTGTTGAAAAACTTTCGTTTGCAAGTCATTTTGCTTTTACAAATGAGAATAGTTTTCTCATTTTTGTGAGAAACACAATTACAAGGGGCCTCATGTGATTCTGATTCATATGACTAAATCAAATTTGATTTGGAGTCGCATGCAGCACAACAAACCAACACAATGTTTAGCATTGAATGTAGTTCCTTGCATGTTAGAGTTTATACATAAGGCTTATTTTGAAGAACCCAACTAAACAACCACGCTCTAGGCCAAAATTCAGACTTTGGCAGCCACGATTGGAGTTTCCTGATATGTAATTAACTATGAACTATGTAAATGATACCTTGTCAATAAAGATTGGTTGCTTTTCTCTGTGAAAGGTGTCTTAAAAACTATCTAACACAACTAAACATGAGTTGTCCACAAAGTCTCCGCACACCTGGCTATGTGGTTCAGCTTAAGGCATTCAAATTGAAGGACGTCGATGGTTCAATACTTTGGATGTGTGTCCCTTGCCTTAACGTCAAAGCAACAAGGAAGAGGGTAACCATAGGATTTCAACCATTTGAGAATGGGCAAGAGAGCATTCAATCTCTCCTTGATCCGACCACCTGAAATGAGGTTTTCCTGTTGACGGATCAAGTGATTTGACAAAATACAATTTTTTAATGCTTGGGCAAGTGATAAGCCCATGGAGTTTTATGCTGCCAGAACAGTGATCATAAGTACGACAGGCAGAGCCAGCCCAGCTAGGTTTCTGATCTTGGGGGTGGTTTCTGTGTGTAAATATCAAAAAGAAAATCACCACCGCCATAACTTTAATTACCACCATCCATTGTTAAACGACATTAGCACTTTTGGTGGGCCTCATTGCTTGCACAATGAAGGGTGGTGATTAAAGGCTTGGACGGTGGTGATTTCAAAACACAAAAAAACTTATTTATGTTTTGTCAAATCACCCTATCCGTCCTCGGTTTCCTCTCGGTAAATATCAAAAAGAGAAAACTCAACATGAATCTGGGTGACTGTGTCATAACCTGGACTCCTGTGGCTCACCATGTACTCTGAAATAGAAGTTTGCCAAAGAGTTGGCTTCAACATGATCCTTCCTTTTTCATCTACCATTTAAACAAGAACATTTTTCTTTAGTTTAAACCATACATGGGAGCAATGGTCCATGCAATTGAGACGCGATGCAGGGATACAAGTAGCCAAGGAAGTAGCTAGGCAGTAGAGTCTCATCAACATCTTGGTACTCTCTTGTCCAAATAAAATAGTTTCATTTGCATATACAGTTAGTCAGCAGAATTGTCATTTTTCAGGTACTGTTTTTCTTTTTCCCCGTACATAAAAAGGTTTATTTTAGGGGCAATCTTTGGTGCATATCAGGCACAATCTGGTTCACACCATCGTCCGATTCTCTCTCACAATTCAATAGTCTATGCATGCCTTCATGTGGACTCTAACACACATAAACATTAGTTTAGTTGCACTGTGCTTGTAACAACTTCCCAATGCTAGAACTTCACAATTTGAGGGAAAAAAAATGTCGAAATTGACTTTGATCAGTTTTTGTGATGGAAAATCTTATTGCAAGTTAATGCTGATAAATTAGGTGACAAATGTGCCTTTTAGGTCTAGATAATAGAACGTTTTTTATACAATAATCATGTTTTTACGTGCCATTTGAAATCTTTTATGAGGTTTATTACTGATATATGTTAAGGGTTAAAGTTGCTGCAACAGTTTTCATGTAAAAACGACTTAGCAAACTTCGTTTTTTTTTTCGGTCAAAATGACCCCATGGATGTGATCTACAAGCTGTTTTTAGTGAGAACCAAGTTTTGAATCACCGAAATCAGACCTGGCTGTACAGGTTTTTCTAGTGATGTAAAAATGAATGGTTGTAAATGCGTCAATTTTTTTTTATAAAAAAACATTTTTTATCGAAAAAACTTGATCCAAGAGATATTTCTCACCAAATCGAGCATGCTGAACATAATTAACTACAAGGTTGGATTAAGTCGAAACAACATTTTTTTTTATGATCAACAACAACAACACCCCCCCCCCCCCCCCCCCCCCCCCCCACACACACACACTTATTTCCAGTAGACAAGCCCTGATATGGCTATACAACCACAAGTTAATAGTCCTAATGTGGCTATACAACCATACGTTATTCAACCACCCATGAATGTGGGATTCAAACTTGCAACGTCTCATCACATCACATGGTGACTTGTACAAACTGCACCAACCAAACAGATGAAAGCCCTGTAGGCGAGTCAAAACAACTTTCATCATAAGATTCCAGCTAGATTATACCTGCAATCGACTATGCTAAATATAAACCCATATCTTATAAATGAACTAGGTTCTCATGCAAAGTGTTGCATTACAAGATAAAGAGAGCGGAAAAAACATTACCTGAAGGTTCTAAATTTAGTTCAAAACCCCAATGCAAACCAGCAGCCATTTGTAGGTCCAAAAATCAAGCCAACATTGTGTCAGAGCCAGAGGTATTCAGGCAACTGGCAAAAAAGTAGTAGAAGAGATGTGAAGAAAATCTGTCACATATCCTACTCTCTGCAGTAAAAAATTGTGGAAACTTTGCTTTTTCCCAATAAGCTATACTGTCGTACAATCATTTTCCGTGCAGTGCAAATGACCCCCTATTTAGCCGCGCTTTATATTGAGCATTATGCCACTCATCAACCTTATAATCCCCCAAAGAAAACAAGATCAATTCTCTTTCCTTCTTATTTTGTATAACTCTTTCAAGAAGGTGTGTGCACATTAAGTGGCATGGTTCGTCATCATTAAAAAAAAAAAAAGAACTTGAACAAATTGTTCAATACTATATATTGTTTCATATGTATGGTGCAATGTGACACCTGATTAATAATTGATTCCTTCTGTTTTTCATTAACGTTGAAGTTTTGTGTTTGAAATAATAATGGTAAAATGCACCATTTTTTTCCTACTCAAAATAAGCGATTTTTACATTGAAAAAACATGATCTAAGAGTATGATCACCACTAAATTAACCGTGTTAAACCAATGTTGTCAGTATCGGTGTCGGTACCCGAATCGTTTGGCCAACCATTCAGGTGAATTGACCGATACCGATTCTCAAGTGAATCGGCTAAAAAATAATAAAAATATATTTCATTTCAATCAGAACGTGACACTTGTTAAAACTATTAAAATAATATTTAAAAAATTAATTGTAAGCATCTTTTTACACTTATTAAAAAAACGGCCTATTCAGGTCAGTATCGTATCGATTTTCTGCGGACATGATACGTATAGCCGATACTCACCAATGCTGATAACATTGTGTCAAACGCTTCAACGAGACAACTTACATCGTGAAAATCATAACTAGATTGTGGAGACAACCGTTTGTAGCAGATATACATCCCGCATGTCTGGTAGGAGCAGCTAGTGCACTTCACCTTGTGTTGGGAGGTTCAAAACCCAAAGGTATAGTTGTATAACTGGTAGGGGTCTGCCTAACCCCAGCTTGCTATAAAAAAAAAAGATATACATCCAGACATATAGATCCTCACTGTGGTACCAAACCATGATTATAAATTCTTGAACGTACAGGAGAGAGTTAGTCAGGGACCCGGACCATCCTGACCAACTATGAAGGCGTGCCAAATGGGGCCCACAATTGTGGGATCCACATCAACAGCCAGCATGCCTCGCCTATGGGGGACCGTAGCAACCCCACCTTGTACACCATGCAAGAGGGTCGAATCCCAAGGTCTACTGTGGTCCACAGCAGACACCAAAAGTCTACCGTCTAGGTAGAGCAAGGGAGGAAAAGAAAACAAGGAAAATAAAGATGTATACCTCTCTACCTGCACCCTATCAATAAATAAAGAAAAAAAAGATGATATTTTGAATGTGGCTCCCATGTTCCTACTAGAAGAGCGCAGAAGCGAAATCATGCAGTATGTCAATAATTCACTACCCTTCTCAAAAACCGAGAAAGACACAAATCCACTCACTTTATTATGCTCCTCTTACTCCCCCATTTGACTGCACTCTCTCTCTTTCTCTCTCTACCTTCATCTTTTTAAGGCATCACCAAGATGGTCGAGCCAGATGACCATTTTAAGAGTTGGGATCCCCATTTCTCGATAATGGCAACCCAAGATCACTGCCCATACTTTGATTTAGATTCAGACTTGTCCTTGGGTATTCACCTCTTTCTTTCACATCTTTAATCTTTGCTTGCTTTTTCTGTCTTTGCTAGCTTTTTACCCTTTGGGCTGTGGCTGTTTTAGCAGTGTTGCAGACTCCATTGATACCCCATTACCAATTGCACCAAATGCAGTACCTAGCAGCCATGGAAGACTGCCATATCCAGAGTTCGGGCTACCTTCAAGATGCTGTCATCGATTGGACCGACCGGTGCAAGCGGAGAAGGATGCTCTACTTCCCACCTAATGACTCACATACCATAATGAGCACAGATAATTCTATGCAAGTAATGACCAACCATCTGTCTTTTTTTCAAGAGCCACCATGCTCTACTACTTATCCACACAGTGTCACCTACCATTCAAAATTCAAATCCTGTTATTCCCTGCAGAGTGATGATTACAGCCAGCTTTGGCATGAAGAATTAGACGCAAAATTTGCATGGTTTAGTCCGGAGGACATCAGTAATACATTATCAGGTGAGACAAAAAAAAATCATGTTTTTTGATGTTCTTGCTCCAAATTCTGTTTGGTTTTCTCCACTTATTTTCTTGGCTTTGAAGGACTGTTACCTAGCTGCAACAGTGAGGAAAATGGAGCGGTTTCTATTGTGAAAGAAGCTACCATTTCAACCATAGATCATGAAGATGGCACTTGGGGTCCTACAAAACCATCAATTTCAGGTCTCAATTATCTCCAATCCATTCAATTTTTCATAAGCCGATTGGCTCAGTTCTTTTGTGACATTAGGAGTTGTAAAAATTTTCTGGTCTAAAGGGGAAGCGAAGAGCAAGGTGGAGAGGAAGAAGAAGAAGGGCATGAGGCTGGCGTATCCCTTCGCTGTAGTAAAGCCCAGTGGAGTACAAGGAGACGTCACACTGAGCGACATAAACAAGAGGATTCTAAAGAGGCCAACAAGGCCAATACAGCACCCTGTGGGAGAATTTGCCAGGCTTCCCTGTGCGTCCGAGAGGGGCTCGGGTCTGTCCGGAAAGGCGGTCATCGCCCTGACCAAAATCCGGACGCAGGGAAGAGGCACCATCACCATCATTCGAACCAGAGGATGACTCCAACTTTTTCTTTCTTCCCGAATTTTGATGTAGAATACCGTTACAATCCCTACCACCTTGACTGTATCTATATCTATACGTATGCATGTAGTCTAGATGTCATTTTTCCTGCACATTCACCGTAATTAGATATACTCCACACGCCCCAAGGGGGTTGGCCTAGCGGGGTGGGGGTCTTGGCTGCTAGATGGACGGTCAAGATTAGATTCTTATGAGCGTCACTTCTCTTCTCTGGGCAAGCTTCTTGGCATAAGCCTAAGAATCAAGGCGCTCAACCTCAAAGTTTTAGGCCGCCGGTACGCTGACGATAAGTATGACAGGCTGAGCCAGCGCGAGGTCTTCGTGCCCGATGCTGTTTATTTGAGTTATAAATCAAAAAAAAAAAAAACTAGATAGTCCACACGTATAAAGGGAGCAGAGGCTGTTCATTGCACGCATGCAATGTGGGGCATGATGGCAGGAGAGAGTAATGATGCTGATGAAAGATGCCATATATATATGTGGATATCTAAGGGGAATCAAGGTGCAATGTGTTATTTTTATATTTTTTATAACATTTTTTTCTGTTACTAACTGAATATAAAATGGAAATTAGTTAGAGCCTACATTAAGATATGATCGCTCTTTTACTCTTATCTGTCAAGAGGGGCCGCCAAATTGACTTACAAAGCATCATGCTCATAAGTCATAAGCATGCTGAAAAACTCGTCAAAGTGACCAAAGTACCCCAATCCCGGTTTGCAAGCTCTTGAAGGAATAGTTAGTCATTAGAGATGAACATAGGGACAAAGGATAGCTCTGCCTGATTGTGGGTGAGCCATCAAGACATACCCAGCCCAGTGGGTAGGTGACTGCACGGATCGAGCAAAGGCAGGACCCGATCTCACTGGGTCAGGGTCAGAGCAGTTGAGGAATGCTCCAGCTTTCCCTTAGTAAACCCTATAGTTTTTTTATAGGCCTTTATTTTTATAGGCGTAAAGCCTATAGTTATTCAAACAGTTACATGCAATACGTGCTGCACCGGACCTAACCTAACCACAACATAAATGCTATCGGATGGACCAGACCGTACAGTTGGGGTGCGATCTTACAACGACGTCCCTTGGTAGGAACTGAACGCAAGTTCCTGTACAGGACTACCAGTTAATTATTTCTCATGTTAGGTGATGATGAGTCCACCTTGCACCTGCTTCTGTCCTCATAGAATTTATGTTCAAGTTTTCGAGATGATAATGTTTACAATGATTTTTTAGGTTTTTTTGGTTAAGAGACAATTTGTACTGTAATTTTTAGGGGGGCGTTTGAATCCCCGTCCACGGGACACACCAAGCCCGGGCCCCTATGCGCCCATGCAAATGTGGGATGCACAGACGGGAATTTGGTGCATCCCACTGGTGATTATTTGGCATTTGCCGCTGCTCCGTGCTCCCCACCTAACAGTGGCAGATGGACACTCAGAAAAAAACAAAAACAATACAAAAAATCATTGTTTTTGGGCGTGTAGACAGGGCAGGACAGTGGGTCCTGTTCTATTTGCAGACGTGCATGAACATCCTGGCGCGTCCTGTCCATGCACGTCCTAGATTCAAATGTAACCTTAGAGCCTGTTTGATGGTTTGTCTAGGATTGAACGAAGCATGTTTGATGATTTGTCTAGGACTGAACGAAATGAACAAAAAAGACAGAAAAAAACATGATTTTGTTTACGCAACGTTTGTTTGGACTGTACCCGGATGTTGTTTTTCAAATATCCGTTGTTTGATGACAATGTGCAAACAACTTGGACAGTCATGGATAATGGGCTGGATTACTTTATTTTGGATCGTATGACCTGATCTGTTCACCATTTTACATGTTTTAACAAGTTTATTATGAAATTTTGGCCCGGATATGGATTCAATTACGAAAGTATGTTCAATAATCTTCATTATTTTCTATGCAACAACTTTCGATATCAAAATTTCTTCTTATTCATTATTTTCTTCATCGTATTCAGCTTCTTCCTCCTCTTCGTATTGTTCATCATTTTCATATTCGTCCACATCTCTATCACGCTGCCACATTATTACATATCAAATTTGTGAAAAAGAAAAGGGAATCAATATCAGCTACAATTAATACGTAATACACAATAGTAATAAAATTTCAAAAAAAATGAAAAAATAGAGGCAGTCTAAAACATAATCATGTTCTAAAAATTTTGAAAAGAGAAAAATGCATATATCGATCTTTTCATCATCATCATCTTCTATCAAACCATTTGTTTCGTCCACCCTTCTTAAACTCCTTGGCCGCCTCGATGGCGATCTTGAACCGAGTGTCCCAGTGCAAGTGCCCACCCTTCTTGCCGTGAAGCATCTTGCCCAAGCTCCGGTTGGGCATGTACTCGTACACCAGGAGGTTGGTCTCATGGTTCAAGCATAACCCCAGCAATTGGACGATGTGGCGATGCCAGATGTGGCCAAGCGTTTGGATATCGACGTTGGCCAGAACCAGCTCCTCCCCATTTCCATCTGAAACCCTAATTCCCGCTTCCCGAAAGGGAGAGCTTGAGAGTGAGAGCAATAGAGAGAGAGAGAGAGAGATATGGTGAGACCATCGATGCATTTTTTTTTCCACCATCCTTGTTATTTTCGTAACTGAAGGATGTTATTTTCATAATACGGGGAGGATGGAACAAACAACGTCCACCGCATCCAATGTTTGTTGGAGCCAACGTTCTTTTTGGATTTTTCGTCCAGCATCGCGTGGGATGCTCCATCAAACAAGCCCTTAAGGGTTTCTTCGGTCCATAGGAAAAAGAGATTTTTATCAAAAGATTGTAATGCACAGCCATTCAAAGCATGAACCCCACTCAAGCATCGAACCATTGATTTCGAGATGGACGACGGATACCCAACAAACAGAATTACGGTAATACTAGCAAGAGTGAGATTCTTGAAGTCGGCACTTTTCAAAAAGATCCCTTCTTTTTTACTTCCATACATCTCCTAACGCAGGCCAGTCGTTCTCTATCAAGTAAAGGGGACACAAAGTAAACGGGACACCTTCAACTTCTAGATTTGAAATTAGCAGCAATTACTGATAATAACCACAACAAGAGTCAAATTAGAGGGAAGGGGGCCATTATCACAACAAAGCATCCCTCAAGGAATGGGGGATTGATGATAACCCTTGGATAGCAAACAGGAGAGATTAACAGCCCTTGTAGAGCGCAGCATATACATGGAGTGAGTGTTGGAGAGGTGCTCTGATTTTCAGTTAGCTGTGTCAGGAGATCGGTAACCCCAAGGGTTCTGACTTGCCCACTTCCACTGATCCAGGCACATCTCTTCAATGCCAAATTTTGCCCTGTAAAATCCACCGAAATAGAGGAGATCGAATTAAGGGAGCTCCAACCAGGATCTAGAACTATACGGAAAAGAATCATACCTACCAAACGCCACAGTATACCAAAAAGGGAACTGTTGGTTTAAGGAGTTCGTGGACTATATATGTAAGCCTGGTTTTGCTACACGTGAAGCTCATAGTGCCAAGTCGTGTTGATCAAATCTGACTCATAGATGTGTTCAGCATGGAATATTTTGTAAGGATCACCACTTGGAACGTGTATCATTAAAAACACGATTTTTTTTTTTTGAGGAATGAAAATCTGGTAAATTGAACACCACTGGTTTTTCAACCCAGGGAAGTCTACACATGATCTAAGAACCAGAACATACTAAACCAACATCGTAAATCAAATCTAGGGGGTCCAATTTAAAGAAATTAATTTTTTTTACAAAAAAAGTACGGTTTTCCAACTCTTGTTTGGAACCCACAACCAGCAAAACCAGGCCCCATATACATATGACCCATTTTCCGTAGGACTCTGCAAAAGATTATACTTATGGACACCGTAAAACCCGTGCTTGGATGGAATTCATGTAACAAAAGGCATGAATCTTTTATCATCACATTTTAGTGCAATATGAGATTGATTTTTCCCCTAAAACATCTCATATCTGAGCATGAAAATTACATAATCTAATACATGTTTTCTACTGAATAAATTGTGATAAATGCATCTATATGTTCAGATTAAGCGGAAAAATGAACTACGATTTTTTGCAATCCTAATGAAGGTCCCAATGAAAATGGATTATAGTCAAAGACTCGGTATTTTTATAAACACACAAGCCTCAATAGATCATGTTTCCATTGAAAACCCACTATCCAACAGTCTATCCCTAGCAAATAGACAATGTTGAACACCAGAGAGAGAGAGAGAGAGTACTTCCAATTCAGCTCACGTTCTGCTTTCTCTGTTGATGCATATACTATTTCAGCATCGCCAGGTCGCCTTCCAGCCATAACCAAATGTATTTTCTATGTACCAAAAAAAACATCAAAACCAGTTAGCAAGATCAGAAATCCAAGATACTGATGGTTATCAACATCAAGATCTTTAAAAAGGAGAATTTCAGTTAAAATGAGATTTTGCCTAACAATCAGATTTAGTAAGAGATTATTAAGCTCAGCTACTCATTCAGACATCCTTCAGTCTTCAGATCATCAGGCCTGCTTTAATAACCATTTAATCTTTGAAACAGAAGGCTAACAGGCCCCAAATTAAAATATGTTGCACAGCAATTAAATGAAATCCATGAGATCTAATCAAATTTCTGATGACTATCGAAACTGAAGATAGAGTACCTTTCCAGAGGCTTTCTCAAAAGCAGCCACCATTTCCAGAACTGACGTTCCTTTTCCAGTTCCTAAGTTGTACACTTCACAACCTGCATGAGGCCAAACAGAATCTCAAACTATCTGTAGGTTATAGCATGAAAAGACAGGGATCGTCAAGATCATCCTTGTATTATACCCAAGCAAAAATTAAGTACAAAAAGAATAACTTCGATATTACAACCAAGAGAAAGTTATCAACATGACTGTTTATTGAGAAACTTGACAAAAACCTTCTGCAACTCAAAAGAACTACAAAAGAAAAACTTAGTTGCAAAAGTTAAAGTTCAACGATATGAATTTGATTTATGGCAAAGCACCACAAAACATAATTGCACAAAAATGTTATATATTATTATATATCATAGTCACCTGTATCATTAAAGGTAATTTCTCGGAGAGATTTGCAAAAGCTGATAAATCTCGAGAAAATCTCGGGAGTTTTAAAAATTGAAAAAAATGTAAATAACAACAAAAAAGCTAAGAAAATAATAAGTTTTGCATTATTTTTTTCAAAAATATAAAGAAACATGTTTTAAAGGTTTTAAAATATAAAAGAAACAAAAAATAGGAAATGCAAACTTAAAATAAATAAAAAATAAATTTCTCAAAAAATATCATGATATTTTGATTCTGGTGATATTTTGAAAATATCGCAATATATTCCTGATATTATCGGCTACCTTGAAATAGCCGATAATATTGCGATATTTTCAAAATATCAGCGATATCAGTGACAGTGATATATATATATATCAATGATGGCGCCAGGCTATCTAGTAAAAAGTCAAGTTGCAGGTGTATCTACATCAGACGCTATCATCATGGATTTTTTACTCTAAGGAGAATGCATTCAATTGAGTTGTTAAAACTTTAAACATAAAAACCTGACCTTTTGTCTCGTAAAATTTTGGTGCATTGAGAGGCCATTATTTTTAATTGTTACAACAGCCCGTCTAGATATCAAAATATCATAGTTTAAAAATGTGTTTTTAACATAAACTAGAAAAATCACAGCTGTAGGATCGAATCCATGAAGCAATCAACAGATTGTTAGAAAATCAGCGCACTTACTAGATAGCACAGTACTACCTCTAGTACTAGAGATGAACCCTATGTGTGAGCATGTGCATGTGCATGTGTGTGGTGCGTGTGTGCTATTTTCATAATATTGTGTACTGTATCAGTGGTAGATCCACTCGTGTCCTGTAAAATTGTCCCCTCAACTTGGAGAAATAATCCTCAAAAATAAAAGTGAAGTGGGACCCATATCAATCCATAAACAGAGCAAGCACATAGACTACTAATATACAACACCAGTCAGTGTCCATAATATAAGCACACCAGATATCAATGAGCATGGTGTTCATGAAATCATATTCTGTTTCATGGTAGGACTATGCTTTTGTAGAACGCCTATTAAAACAGGAGAAAATAATACAAAAAAGTTAAGCCTTTACGGACAAAGACAGACAAAAAGCTATTTCCAGGGTCCTTACTCTAGAAAGACGCCCAGATGCCCATGTATTCCAACACTTAACCGGAAAAGAAAAACAAATAAGCTGGCAATGTCTTTAGGTTGACATTGCATGAGCTCTCTCTTTAAAAAACAATCTACTATGATCCACTATTCATAATGACCAATTCATCCCCATTTATTGATTGTGCATTTGTTATGCAGCCATAGTCATCTGAAATCTAATCATCCAAAATCTAACAGCAAGCTGTCAGGAAGAAAGAATCACTTTGTTGAGGACTTACCAATTTCAGAGCCATCAAAAAGCTTCTGGAGTGCAGAGATGTGCCCATCTGCTAAGTCAATGACATGAATATAATCTCTGACCTGAAAGAAAATAATAGAAGCATTAATACATGTCATAGATGAAATAGGGCAGTTGTGCAATGAGCTGTTAAACCATTTCACAAACACTTCCTTTTCATTTCTTTGCATCAAAAGGGAAAAACTCATTTCATATTAAAGAAACTAACAAGAGATAAGACAAAGAGCACTCACAATGGACATACAAAGAGAAAAATAGCACAAAATGCTACAGAAAAATAGGCTATGTAGGCAATGATGATAAAAATAAAGTTGTCCTTAAGAGGTGCAGAAGGTTTCTTTTCAATGAAGAAGTAAAGAAGGTTTTAGTTGATGAACATATCTTTCATCATATATATGATTGACTTAAAAGGCCATTTATGCTGTTCTCACTTGTGACTTTACAGGAAACACGAAGCTCAATTGTAAATATTACTGCAATTATTTAGCATGCTGAATTATCTAGATATTCTTCATATTATACTATGCATCCAAAAACAAGTACTAAACCACAATTCAGGACAGAGGCAATCAGTGAACATGTAAATGGCACTTCAGTGCCTGAAAATGTAAAACCATATCCGTTTACAATTAACATGGCATGTGGAATAATACCTTAGCATCAGAAAGTGAGAGTTGAGGGAAAACTTGTTTTGAAGTTAATACAAAACAAAAGTCAATCAGTTACTGACTTTCTAGAAGTTTATGGTTGAAAGCATACCCCAGTTCCATCTTTTGTCGAATAGTCATTTCCAAAAACGGTTAATGATGGTCTCCTACCAACAGCAACTTGTTGCACAAAAGGCATCAGATTGTTTGGGATACCCCGAGGATCTTCACCAATATAGCCACTAGAATGAGCACCCACTGGATTAAAATATCGGAGCAACATAATCTTCCACTCAGGATCTGCTCGGTGGATATCACGACACATTTCTTCAATAAAAAGCTTCAAAGACAAACACCAGAAAACACCAGTTAGCTTCAGACCTGATATTTAAGGTCCAAGAATAGCGGTTATCAGAGAGAGAGAGAACCTTGGTTCGACCATACGGGTTTGTTGCACATAATGGGGACTCTTCAGTACAAGGGACTTCCTTTGGCCGTCCATAAACAGTAGCTGATGATGAAAACACAAGCTGCAATATATTGGATCATAAAATATTAAATAAGTTTGATGAGAAAACAACAATAAAATGCACTCCGGATCAAGTAGTGAAACCATCAATTCTGAAGATGAAACTAGCAATATCACAACTCAAAATCTAATTGTTTACAAGATCAAAAAGGTTTTCTAAAGCCATCACAATAATAAAATTTTCAAGGGAAAAACTTCCGTAACCAAATCACATTCAGAATTTCTGGTCACATGTTTATGCTAGCCATAGAATCTCTGGTCCCAAAAGATGATCTCAAGCTTCTGAGATTGCCATGATGTGTTATCAAGTGACACTGCAGTCTCAGATTTCAGGCAATTAGGCTTTCCTATCACAGATATAGAGCTTCGAAGATCTAAGAACTGATGAAAAGCACTGTTGTCGGCAATTCACTAACAAGAACTACTTCCCCCCTCTTCCGCCGTTGCATGCCTTTAAGAAGTCAAGTCGTTCTGTGCTCTTATTCATCTGCCAAGGATGGACAAGCAAACTACCTTGACTCAGTGAGTAAGAATGGGAAGACTGTGGACCATCCACAACAGGTGTGTGTTCCCTTGAAGTGTTTAAGGTGTATAAAACTATCTTTATGTGGCTTTTCTAATTACTGGGAGATTTTAGTATGATCAGTATTATTTGCAAACAACTTAGTAGGTTTCTTGCTGACCAGAATCCAACACTTTACAAGAGTTTATTAAATCCAGTGAGCGTTTTCTAGCACTAAACTTGAATAGTCAATTAGGCTGTCCTCAGAACAGATAATTACTCAAAGGATGACACAAGTGTGCAGCTTCACTCAGTCCAACAATGATGTAGAATAAAATGTATCCTGCTTGACTTATATTGCATCAAAGCCAATATCTGACACACCACTTGGATAGTGAATTAGATGGTCCTCGGGAAAGCTATTACTCGAAGTTTCATTGGTTGATGACTGGTGCAGCTTCATCAAAGAAACTGGTAGAATAAAAGATATTCTGCTTGACTCTACAGTCCATTACAACAAATCCAAGTGGATATTTAACTTGTGCAAGGAATTCTTACAATTGGAATTTATTGCATACTTTTGCTAGTATTGATTTTTGAAGATATGTTGAAATCTCCCTTTCCAGATTATTCTCACTTACTTAGGCATGAAGAAGCCTGGACTTAATGTTATGGTCACTGTTAATTCCTCCTCTAGTAGCTTGCAATGAACCCGACTATAGTGAAAGTTCATCCAAATCACAGCTTACAAACTCCACAGGGACAAATCAGATAAATGAAACCTCCTCTATTCTTTTCATTTTTATACCTCAACAATAACAAAAACAATAAAAATCCATTCCCCATGGAATGGATATTTCATTCATTTTTGTATAGCCAACATGTTTTCTACTTTTTTATTTTTTTTTCAAATTCCTAAGTTCAGGGTACATTCTCTTACTTAGCCAAGCTACAAATTCCAAGCTTGAGGTAAGACATTATGGGAAAGTCCTGTTACAACTTACAACTTTAGACTTGGCATCACAGGCATGAATGACCTAGCTATGAAAATGCAGCAGACTTTGAAACATGTTGCCACTTCAGGAAAATGAAGACAACTGTTGATATTGGTTTAGGCAATAACAATTATCCAGATAAATTACCGGTTTATGTCCTATATTTCATATATATGCTAGCCAAAATTGTAAAACAAAGAAAACATATAATGAAGATTTATGCAGAATATTAAGTTTGTTTTTCACATTATATTGGTCATGGTGACTTCAAGAACTTTGAATCAGTGTTGTCAGTATCATACGATACAATATATCGTAATATCGGAAGGGGAACCGATAGGATTTGAGGCATATATCGTATTTGATACGATTATCGTACCGATACGATATATATTGTACGATACATGGGGGTATCGTACGATACAACTTGTACGTACGAGTCTATCACTTTTTTAAACTTTTCTGGCGTCAAAAAAGTGGTGACTGTTAAATTATAATTCATAAGACAATGTATTTTTTATATATATTTTATATGTATAAAAGAAGATACATATACATATATATTTCATATATATATACATGTATCCATCTACTTATATATATAAAATATATATTTCTTTCTTGTGTTATCTGTAGGGGCATTTTAGTCATTTCCACATTTTACGCATACTCATGTTTTTTAATATGATTGTAATTCTTCTTTTTTTAATTTTTTAATTTTTTATTTTTTAATTTTTACTTTTTATTTTTTGTTCTTTTTATGTACTATTTCTGTAGACAGTCACTCATAGTCAGCCACCTACTGTTGTACACAGTTTGAAATAAGAGATGTTGGGCTGATTCCCAACAGCTCTAATTAGAGCCACTGAGAATAGCCCAACGACTCTTTAATGGTTGGTAAGCCTTATAAATAAGGGTTGGTAAGCCTTATTTGAAAACTTGATTGTTTGCAAGGATTTTTCACATGGTATCAGAGAGAGGTTATTATTGAAAAAGAAAGGTGATTATTAAAGAAGATCGTGTGCCTCAAAACGCATGCACCTACCTTTCTCTTGATCCTCGGCGTGGAGACTCCTTGCGATATATATCGAAAGAATCATACCACATCAAGTAAGCTCTAAAGACTCGCTTGTGGTAAGACATTCTATATTTCTTTCTTCTCAAAATGGGAAAAAAAGACTCACTTCTCTCTTGGGTTCAAATTCAATGGCTCAAATTATCATGTTTGGGCCGGTAATATGGAAGCCCACATTAAGGGTAAAGGGCTTTGAGGATATGTCCAAGGCTCAACACCGAAACCGGAACCAATGATTACTTTGGTAGAAAGAGGAGAAATAAAGATTCTTGAAGGTGAAGAGAGAATCAAAACACTTAATAGTAAGAAACATGAGGAATGGGAGATGAGAAATTTTAAAATCTTATTATGGATCTTCTCATTCGTTGAAACAAGAATCAATACCAACATTATCAAATTCAAAAAAGCCTCGCAAGTATGACAATATCTTGAAAAAATGTACACTTCAAGAGACTTGTCACATAAGTACTATCTTCAAAAAAGGGCTTTGACCCTCCAACAAGGCGAAATGACTATTAGAGAGTATTTCGCGAAGTTGTCCTCTATTTGAGATGAGCTTGTCATGCTTGAGCCCAAATAGAGTGGTGAAGCCATTGAGCTTAGGCATAAACAATTAGAAGAGGATCATTTTTTAACTTTCTAAATGGGCTTAGACCCGAATTTAAACAAATACGATCATCTCTTCTATCCGTCTTTACTTCCCCTTCTCTTGAAGATGTAATTATTAAATTAAGTGGAGAAGAGACTCGTATGGGTATAAGCAAAAATAACCCAAGTGTTCTTGCAACACCTTCCAACCAAGAAGAAGGTGAAGGTGTTAATGTCGTTTCAAGACCAAGAAACAATTTGAGAACCTACAAACCTTTCCACTTCAAAATCAATGAGCTAGGGAAAATAGTGGGTAAGGCGGAAAAATAGATTATAGCAAAATTGTGTGTCACTTTTGTAAAGAACCGGGGCACATCAAACCGGTTTGTCCAAAATGAAAGAAGTTGCTAGCCATGGCTAGCACATTCCAACCTCAAAAGGAAGAAAGTTCATCTTCTTCCAATGGAGCTCTCTCTTTGCATCAAATTGTGGAAGCGCTTCAACCTCTTCTCAAGGGGGCAATTTTCGGAGCCGCCATGTCAATTTTCTCTCCTTCTGGTAAGACTTATTGGCTCTTAGATTCGGGTGCCTCCTTTCATATGACTCCACGTATTTGTTTTTTTTTCCGAATATTCAAAAAATTCTTCTCCATCGTTTGTTTCAACCGCGGAAGAAACTTCTCTTGAAATCAAAGGAATTGAAAATTTTGAAAAACAAGATTTTTTTATCCCAAAAATTAGATTTATACCAAAATTAAACTTAAATTTGCTTTCGTTCTCTCAACTCTTGAACCATGGATGTGATATAAAATTCTCATCTAATAAATGTTGAATACAGGATCGTCAGTCCGGGAGGTTGATTGGGGAAGGCTCTAGGAAGGGAGATCTATGCTATGTCGACTTCCTTCAAATTCCAAAAAATTATTTTTGTAATGTTGTCCAACATAAAGATATTAATGTATGGCATAAAAGGCTTGGACATCCCAATATAGTTAAAAAAAATTATTTACCTTTTGTTAAACATTTTTGTAAAAGTGATTTCACTTGTAATGATTGTACTCTTGGAAAGATGAGAAGTTTATCTTTTAATCAAATATCTATGTTTACAACAAGACCATTTGAAATTGTCCATTCAGACATATGGGGGCCGACACCTGTTTTATCAAAATGAGGGTTTTCGTATTATGTGATTTTTGTTGACGATTAAACTAGATATTGTTGGATATTTTTTCTTAAGCACAAACATGAGGTTTTTACGACATTCAAAATATATCATATAATGATCAAAAACCAATTTAATGGTGGCTTGAAAATTCTTAGAACTGATTCTGGAGGAGAATACCTATCAAATGAATTTAAAAGATATCTTGAAAGTTATGGTATTCTCCATAAAAAATCTTGTCCGAAAACACCTCAACAAAATGGATTAGCCGAAAGAAAACATAGGCATATTATTGAAACTACTCGAACCCTTCTCATTTTGCAAAACATACCAAAAACAATTTAGGTCGAGGCAGCTCTCACATCTGTCTATCTTATAAATCGGCTTTCATCCAAAAATTTAAACAAAATTTCGCCCTTTGAAATGTTATACACAAAAGAATCTGATTATAATAGGTTAAGAATTTTTTGATGCAAATGTTTTGTTCTTACTGATAAGAATGATAAGCTTTCACCAAAAGCTATCACATGTGCTTTTCTTGGTTACTCTGAAACTCAAAAGGAGTTTCGATGTTACGATATTAAAAACGACAAATTATATGTGTTAAAAAATGTGAGTTTTCTGAAAAATATTAGTGGTTTTAAAAGATGTGAACCTCATGAAAAAAATATGGATTATTCCTTTTTATTTGAGTTATTAGCAAGAAATGATGATGCTAGTGATGATGAGTTCCCACATAATGACTCTAGTGATAATGAAGTTTAGAAAAATAACTCTTTATTACACCCACCTACCTATTTGATGAAGGAACATTTAGAGACCCTATCACATATTCCTATAGAGATAAAAATAGTTTTAGAAGTGCAATAGAAAAATATAACGAAACTAGTGGAACTACCTCTTCAAATGAGGAAAATCCATGAAGAATTGAGAGAAATAGAAATGTCCCTTCTAGGTTCATTTTTTATGATTCATTCACACATAAACATAGAGCTTGCCTTAGTGTCATTCACTCATATGTAGAACCCAAAAACTTTGAAGAAGTCAAAAAAAGTATTGAATGGATAGAAGCAATGGATAATGAACTTAGAGTTCTAAAAAAAACGAAGACCTGGGAATTTCAAGATCTTCCTATGGGTAAGAAAACCATAAGGTGTAAATGGGTGTTGAAGGTCAAAACCAAGAGCGATGGATCTCTTGAAAGATATAAAGCTTGTCTAGTAGCCAAAGGATATAGTCAAGAATACGGGATTGACTATAGACAAACATTTGCCCCTGTTGCACGAATGGTTATTGATGCCTTATTACCATCGCGCTTCTATTAAAAAATGGAACATCTACCAAATGAATGTTGGGGAGTCCTCCAATGTGGCGCAAACCACAAAAAATAAATTTAGAAATAAAAAAAAGAAAATACAATCATATTCCAAAATGGAATATGCGTAAAAATAGGTGAAATGACTAAACTACCCCTACAGGTAATATAGAGAAATATATATTATATATATAATTAGGAAGATACATATACATATATACCATATATGTATATGTATCATCCTTTATATATATAAAATATATCTAATTACAATAATTGATGAGTACATTTTAACAGCATCCATATACACTTTTTCGTTAAGATCGTCATTTAAAAAGGCTTATAAATAGGGGCTTTCCCCCTTGTATTTATGAGTTCTAGTAGGAGCTTTTGCTCCATGGCAATGAGTGTTATACCCTTCTTCTCTTCAACAATATTAACTTATGCCTTATAGGCATTTTTGCCCCCTTTCGTGGGTTTATGTGTTAGCACATTATGTGTTTTTGTTTTGCCCTTTAGTGGGTGTATCCGCACTTCATGTGCATGTATATTGGTTCATTATTGAACCTAATGTATTCAAAGTCGTTTCCTAACAGATGCTCCTCTAGGAATGAAGACTCCTAAAGGAAAAGTACTCCGTCTCCATAAAGCACTTTATGGACTAAAGCAAGCCCCCAAGGCTTGGTATGACAAATTTAATTCTGTAATGTTGAAAAATGGTTTCTCCTCATGTTTTACTGACACCGCTTTATTTGTCAGAAAATCCAACGCAGGAATAATAATATTGCTTCTATATGTCGATGATATGCTAATAATTGAAAGTGATTCTAAAGGAATTAAGAGCATAAAATCTATTTTAAAGAATAAAATTGAAATGTCTGACTTAGGATTTTTGACCTACTTTCTAGGAATTGAAGTTGCATACTCACATAGAGGTTATTTTTTATCTCAAACTAAACTTGCTTCTGAGATTCTTGACAGGCCAGGAATTACACATGATAAAATTTGTGAAACTCCTGCTATAGTAGGAACCAAAATGAAAATTGATGACGGAATTCTTCTCAAAGATCCCACTCCCTACAGATAGGTTGTAGACTCCTTGATGTATCTGAGTATTACTAAACCGGATATTTCACATGCATTTCATACTGCCAGCCAATTTCAACATGCACTAACATTTGTTCATATGAGTGTAATTTTGTGGATCATTAGATACATAAAGGGATCGTTGAATAAGGGAGTATTTTTTTCTTCTTCCTCTGAATTAAATTTAATAGATTATACTGACTCTGATTGGGGAGGTGATCCAAATAACCGTCACTCCACTATTGGCTTTTGTGTGTTTTTAGGAGACTCATTAATCTCATGGAGATGTAAGAAACAACAAAAGGTATCGTTATCCTCTACCGAAGCTGAATATTGAGCCATGGCAACTACTATCATGGAGATTATATGAATTCATCAGCTACTATAAGATATGGGGACTAATATAAAAGGGCCCACCAAGCTATGCTGTGATAACAAGAGTGTAATTTATATTGCCAAAAACCACACATTTCATGAGCGGACCAAACACATCAAGATAGACTGTCACTATGTCCGAGAAGCATATCTGAAAGGAGTCATAGATCTTCCATATACAACTTCAGAATATCAGTTGACAGATTTCTTCACCAAATCATTGTGATCTCCGCGATTCAACTTCTTTCTTGGCAAACTTTCGGTCATTATGCCCTAAGTTTGAAGGGGAGTGTTAAATTGTAATTCATAAGACAATGTATTTTCTATATATATTTTATATGTATAAAAGAAGATACATATACATATATATTTTATATATATGTACATATATCCATCTACTTATATATATATATATATATATATAATATTTCTTTCTTATATTAGCTGTAGGGGTATTTTAATCATTTCTACATTTTATGCATATTCATGTTTTTTAATATGATTGTAATTCTTTCTTTTTTAATTTTTCTTATTTTTGTAATTTTTCATTTTTATTTTTTGTTCTTTTTTATGTACTATTTTTGTACACAGTCAGCCACTGATTGTTATACACAATTTGAAATAAGAGACGTTAGGCTGATTCCCAACAACTCTAATTAGAGTCGTTGAGAATAGCCCAACGACTCTTTAAGGGTTGGTAAGCCTTATAAATAAGGGATGTGTGAGCCCATTGTAAAATAGTAATACAGTGAGGAGTTTTGTCGCCTTAGGTTTATAAACACACTGCATTTGCTACATTTCTTTCCTTATGTAGTGTAAAGCATTTGAATGCTATTTTATGTTTTGAGTATTTGAAGTATCAAGTTATTTGAAAACTTGATTATTTGCAAGGATTTTTTACAGCGACATGCCACTTATGGAGGCCATTTTTTAGCTTCCAAGGATCATTTTGACCCTGTTTTTTCATGTTCTTCCTAACCAAACCTTTTATATAAGTCTACCCACCTTATTTTGAGATCAAATTCACCTTACAAATTGGGACTTTTGTTAAATCCGAGCCCTAGAAGTGTTGTTTGCCTCAAATTAATCTCACTCATTTGCATCCTATCCAACACTTTTTTTTGCTTCTAACCATCAAAACCGAACCCCAAAGCCCCTCTTTTATCCTAAAACCCTTTATTTTCATCTTACACACTTGTTTTTTTGACTTATAATCATCAAAACCGAGTAATAGTGGTGTGATTTACCCTAAATCCACCCATTTTCATCTTACACACATTTTTTTAACTTTTAACCATCAAAATCGAGCCTTAGGGGTTTGATTTGTGTGACGTTGAACTTGAAAAAGGGTTTCAAGCATAAAAACCAAAGGCAAGCTCATATCTTTTGATGTTTAATTTTTTATTTTTTTTTGCATTTAACCCTTTTTTTAGTCCTAAATGTGTTGTTTATCTTAGTTTTTTTTAATCTTAAATAACCTATTTTTGTATTCTTTAATGTCAAAATCGTGTGCTAAAAGTCGATAGACAGTGGAGATTGTTGCTCAAATGATCCGGTATGAAAATATTGCCAACCTATGGAATTAAGGACACCTATAAAAGGGATAGTAAAGTCCAACTTTTGTGGTTTTGTAATGAATGGTGGATTGTATAGATTTAAATGTCACATTGTAGGGCATCACAACCCCACTGTTCAGTTATGTACTCAGCGTATTCCCTCTAATGTATGTATCGAGCTTCTTACAAGTCTCATAAAAGATGATAAACAAAAGACACAAGTACATGCAACATTCATTGAAAAAAAATTGCAAAAGTTGTTCCCCGTTCAAAAGATGAAGGTGAACCATCAACATCTCAAGCTAGTGAACGCTTACGCTGCAGTGAACGAAAAAAACATTGAGCTGATATATATATATATAGGGAATTTGGAATATGTAAACTAGTATGAACCGAGATTTTTATAGGGTTTTTTGCAAATCTAACCCTACTAATGAATTCGGCATGGTCCATTTGCTTGGAATCGACTATTGGATCATCGTAATGGGATAAAAAAAATGTGATTTTGTATGCTTGAATATTTACGAAAATTCTGAGCCATTGATTTTCAAGCCTTAAAAGATCCTTCTTATACATCGTAATCGGATGATCTAAGAGTCAGTTTCTATAAAACCAAGCATCTAGATCACATCTGTACGGTGAAATTTAGAAAAGAATAAAAAAAAATATGAAAATCTCGGTGCATACCCGTTTACATGTTCCAGTTACCCTATATATATATATGTATTGCATCTTTAGTTTGTAACCTTGTATGACCTTTTTTTGTCATATCTGTTATGTAAAGTTGTAAACCTTTTTTACTTTGGTATGCAGTGATATTTTATTTTAAGTTTTAATTATTTGTATTTGTGATAATTAGATCTAGCAATGGTTGGACATGATGACCCGGTATGGTAGTTTTGTGAGATTGCCGATGATTTTGGGTGGCGTAATATATTGAGATGTAGATTTTGTCGTGCATTGATTATTGCAAGTGCACATTGCATGAAACAACACATTATTCAAGAACCTAGTGCTTCAGTGCAACCATGTGTGCGAGTTCCAAATGATGCACACGCTATAATATATGCCAATCTCGATGAGATATATAAAAGGCAAGATGCAAGATTACAATAATTGACACGTGCGTAGGGCCTTCATGCACTGGCAAAATCTAATGCAGAATCTTATTCAGATGAAGAGCAACAGGAGGTAGAAGCCTCACAAGCGCTAGTTACCCCACAACAAGATATCATTTTTTATTATGAACGAGAAATGTTTGACAATAAAGATGATTGATGAGTCTTGTTATAGTGCATTATGCAGTTGTAATAAACTTTTGAGTCTTATCACTTTTTTAGTTATGTAGCCAACTATGTAGTTGTAGTGAACTTCTATGTTATTGACTTTATGAGTTTATGTAGTGAACTTTTGAGCATTTTCACTTTTGTAGTCATGTAGAAAACTATGCTTCTATGTTCTATCAAGTATCGCTATCATCAATGTGAATGACATGTCAATAGTTTACTATGTTTATTTTTATATAATTACTTGTTTTTAATTCTTGTACTCATTCTTGTTTATTTATTTTTTCTTATGCTCTACGCACATTTTTGTTTAAAATTTTTAGATTTTTTCCTTTTTTTTGTGATTTAAATTTTTTTGCATAATTTAAAAGCTTTTTTCCCGTATCTTACGATATGATACAATAAGGTATGATACATGCCTATCTCAGGCTCATGTGATAGGGGTTCCGATACGCTAATTACAACATTGGTTTGAATTGCTCAAGCCTTTGGCAAATTGAGTTGAGACATTGGACTAGCTGGACTAAAGCTAGATGATACAAACCTAGTTGCCGAGGTTCTGAATTGGCACCAAGAGCGTTAGATACCCAAATCCAAAACCATTTTAATCTTTTGCAAAGCAGGGTCAAGTGACTTCATATCTGCATCAAGCTCACAAACAGTACAGAGCTACAAGACTACATAAGTTACACAATTTGGATACAAACATTCCCACCATTGACAAACAAAGAAGCAGGCAAACATAGTATCAATAGCCACCTTTAGTTAAGCAATAAAGTAAAATTCTCATTGCACAACAAAGACTTGTGGTAAATTCTGATAGGCAAATCTGTATATCAAAATCAGTTGCACAAATCCTAGTGAATTACTTCTATTTCCCAAGATAGAATGTGACATGTTGAATTACCTTTTTGCAGCCATGTTCTCCCATGACTTCCAAAAGGGTTATTGTGCCGATTAAGTTATTTTTATAGTAAAGCAGAGGTTTCTGCACACTTTCACCCACAGCTTTCAATCCAGCAAAGTGAATGACAGCATCAAAACTGCAAAGAACGCAGGATAGGGATAACACCAATAAAAACCATGTTAGACCACAAAGGTTGTCAAGTTATCAATCTAGATCATGCCAATTCTATATTCCCAGCAGTTTCAAATGCATTATTTGCATCAAAAGACAAGCAAACAAAAGAGGTTGTGACAGAATCAACTCAATCTTACTTCAAAGAAGAAAATAGATTATCTAATGCTGCTCTGTCCTGGAGGTCAATCTGCAAAAGAAAGATAAAGAATTTGATCAACCTTGAACCTTGTGATAAGACTGAGGCAAAAAATCAGAATGGGGGGGGGGGGGGGGGGGGCGAGGAAACTATTGCTAAAGTTCTCTATATGTGTGAAAATCTCATAAAGCCAAAATTTACGTAGATGACATATTAGAGGCCTCAGGAATGTAAAACTCGTCCACTAGATGTCAAAGACCACTAGTAAAGACAATAATTTCGACTCTGAGAATGTATAAGCAGTTAACCACGACAGATTACTTCTCAGCCAATGTAGATCGCCGAAACAAGCAAACTAGAAAAACAAACAAAACCCTCTTCCAACAATCCCAATCAAAGCAGAACTTACAAAGATGTCGATCCACAACATAATGAACCGAATTTTCAAGAACGTCAGCAACAACAATTTGTAATTAAAGTGGAGTTCACACCAATGGTGATCAGTGATGAACCAGAATTTTCAAGATGTTAGAGAAATAGAGAAGATAAAGAAACGCGCTTCTGCAATCCCAGCAAAGAAGAATTTAAGCGGAACATCAACGATTGGCGTATGTCAAACAAAATCAATGGTGGAATCAAAAGAAGAAAAACAAGGAACAATCTTCGGAAATTTCCAATGAAAGAACTCCATGCTGCGATACTGATCCACGGCATGATAAACTTAATTTCAAGTAATTTAGCTTCTTCACTATGATGAAACCCTAAAATTAAACGCAAAAACAACAGACTCCATGAAAGTTTCCAACTAAATCAAATTATTCAAAAAGATAACGGCCTTTTTCTTTAGGAATAGAAAAATAAATTCATTATCCGGAAGAATAATGGTTCGAAATTCTGCATCCTGTAAAGCAGGCAAAGTGACAACCACGAAAACTGGTCTGCACACATCAAGTGAAAAACACTACGTACACAATCCCTTTCCGAACTATCCAACTTCCGACACACAAAACTTATATATACTCATCCAATGAACCCGATCAAAGAGTACACTTTAAAAAAAAAAAAACTGCACGAGATCGATTTTCACCAAATCGTTCCGAAATTGAGCAGAAAGGAACCCGAGAACGGTCTCGGATAGGGAAAACTCGCCTTGTGAAACGAGAGATTCTCGCTGAATTTCCCGGCTAGCTCGGTGACCCTGGCGATGGCGGATTGCGAAGAATTGTCGAGATTGTCGGCGACGACAACCTTGAAGCCTCCAAGAAGAAGCTGAAGAACAGTGTGGCTGCCTATGTAGCCCGCTCCACCGGTGACGAGGATGCTCTTGGTCATCTCTTCGAGATGGGGAGCACGGATCGTGTTAGTAGAAGCAAGTTTCAGAGAAAACAAAGAAGAAGAAGAGGGAATGCGGAGATGTGAATCTAAGGAGAGAGGAGGACACGGAAGGTGCGAGAGAAACGCGGTTAGCTGCACACAAGTGGCGAATCCGCTATTTATAGGAGGGAGGACACGCTGGAGAGAGAGCATGAGTCATGACACGCAGTCACGCTCAACTCCCTCTCCCCCGTCTCTTTTTTCGTGTTCGCTTCCTCTCCATTTTCATGTTAACGGGTGGTTTCTCAACTGCCCCTTCTTGAAAACAAAATTTCTAGTGCCCCCCTCTGTGAAACATTTATGATAAATCGCCCCCTTACATGTTTTGTGTTTCAGAAATAGGTCTTGAGTTTTTTACTGGCACGTTTCTATCAACAAGGCAAAATCACGAAACTGAATTTGGCTCCCGGAAGCTTCTTGTCACACGCTGGGGTGGGCATCCGGCCGGCCTGGTTCCCTTTAGAGCTCGGTTTAAGTGCGGATTCGAAGATGACCCGGCCTCTTTTACTAATGGTTTCGGACTTTAGTCCGGTTTTTAACGGGCTCAGGTTTGAAGAGCAGCACATGACCCGGCCTAATGGGCCAATGTGAAGCCAGCTTGGCCCAAACTCAACTAATTAGTAAAACTAAGTAGGTAAATAATAAATAATTAATAGATTTTCATGTATCCAACTAATTATCTTTCTAGTTTTCATAAAAAAACAATACAACTAATTAGGTAAATAATAATAGTTATCAAGTTACTATACAATTAATTAGTTTTTAATTTTTATATTATTATTAATTAATTAATAACTCTGGCCCATCGAGCCGATAGCTAACAGACCTTGACCCAAACCCGGCCTATGGCAGACCGGGTCAGCTTGGTCCATCGGGCTGCCTGACCCATTGTCCACCCCTAGTTGTCAATATCAGTGTGTATCGGCCTGATTCAGTCGTCTGAATTGATTATTTTTTAATAAATATAAAATTTGTTTAAATTTATTTTTAATATTATGTTAATGGCTTTAACAAGTGACACGTTGGTTTTATTTGCTTTTGCATATATATTAAAAAATAATATTATTTTCAATATATAATATTATTTTCAATTCTTTGACATTTCTTACTCACTTTTCCTTAACCTTTAAAATTTTCATATATATTAAAAAATAACATTTTCTATAACACGCATACATGTTGGTTTTATTTGCTTTTGCATATTTGTGTTCATGTCATTTTTTTTTTTATTTGCTTAATTTTGCCTACTCTTTATATTAGTTTTTATGTGTTTCCTTTTTATTTTTCATGTGTTTGCATAATCACTTCACAACCGTATCCTATTTTTCAAAATACTATTGATATTTGTCAAT
The DNA here is from genome assembly GCF_984573655.1 of Nuphar pumila. Classification (NCBI taxonomy): domain Eukaryota; kingdom Viridiplantae; phylum Streptophyta; class Magnoliopsida; order Nymphaeales; family Nymphaeaceae; genus Nuphar; species Nuphar pumila. Next base: position 7,636,914 of record NC_143262.1, read on the forward strand.
GTGTACCATCGACAGACTTCCTCTTTGGAATATCTCACAACCTTTGTGTCAGTCATTTCGTTCGTTCTTATGCCATTTTTGTGTGGTTACTATTTGTCTAGAACAATGTTGTCAGTATCTGAATCTGATCTGTATCGTTTGACCAATAATTCAGGTGAATCGGCCGAAACTGATTCTCAAGTGAATTCATTCTAAATAGGCCAAAAATAATTAAAAAATACTACCTCAATCAGTATGTGACATGTGTTAAAGCTATTAAAAAATATAAAAAATTTATTTTAAGCTATTTTTTATATTTATTAAAAAGTAGCTGATTCAGGATAGTATCGTATCGATTTTTGGTGGGATATAGCAGATTTTGTTTAGACTAAAAAAATTGGTTGAAAAGTAATCTATTTAGAGAGAGGAAGTATCATGTCAGGGGCATCGGATGTCGTTCATCTTGAGATCAACGGCACTCTTGCCTGATCTCATCTCATCTATTTGTCATTGCACCAAGCAATGACCCTCCCTTTCAAAACTGAAGTTGATCGCTTCATCCAATCACATCAAGATTGTGATAAGATTTGGAGCAATGATTAAATCCATTCATAATATCAGCATCAATCTAACACGCAATGACCCATCTGAGTGAAAACCTTTGACTACATCGTCCTAAAAACATATCTCTGTTCCTCTTTAATTGGATTTGGGTATGGTAAGTGATCAGGTCGAGTGGAGCTCCAATTTCTAGATCTGTCTAATTTGGACCGGGTTTAGTTATCCAAACTTGACTGGATCCATTTAGTTCTATACCAAATATGGCTAAAGTCTTTGCTTTATGTGAGGGCTTAAAAACAATTTATGGTTTGAAAAATGAGTCTACTTGATATCTTTTGGTGGTACACAGAAAAAAGAATTATTATTCTATTTTCAACGGGAGCAATCCGGGCTTCTTGGCCATCACGTTACCATAGAGAATGCATTGAGATCGAAGGACAGCCTATTGTATATTGTATAGGACCTAAATAAAAAATTTTGCAGTAAAGAAAATAGGACTCACCTTGATTTTGCAAAACAAGCTTTTCAATCTCCAAGATATGCAATGAAAATTAAAAGTATATAAGCACTCACAAAATGAATTGAATATAGAAATTAAAATGGATGAATAAACAAGTAGGTAAATCTTAAAATCACCTTTTTCGAGCTTTAGAGTTTGTTTATCCTTTATGTTATGCCTAGCTTTTCTCACCATCGAGATAATTCTGATTTGAGATTTTCACCCGGTGAAACGAGACATGCAATGAAAATCAAACGTGTATGAGCACCTGCAAAACAAATTAAATATAAAAATTAAGTACCTATAAATAGATTGATCTGAAAATCATATTTTTTGGACTTTGGGGTTTATTTTATCCTTTATACTCTAGTTAGCTTTTCTCCAACAAACACCTCCGCCTAAGATACAACAATTTGAGAGATAGGGGGGGCTATCGAACAACAAAAAATAAAAATTAGGAAATTTGTTTTGTTCTGGGTGTTTTTTATATTTTCATAAAAAAAAAATTCTAAAATTCTAAAGATAATATCTATTTTTTTTAGGGTTTTTTTACTAAACTAAGGTAGAAAATGGCTAGATTTGGGGATTTTCATCTTAAGACCTTGAGAAAGCATTTTTTCCAAATATGTTAGCATTTGAGCATTGTAAAAAATTGAGTGTCTACAACTCCTGGTATAATCATCATTGCAGGAGTGCAAAGTGGTGGGCCGTAAATGTGGTTTAATGGTGAACATTGCTCATCAGCATATTTGGTAGTCACCCATTTTTTATGGGAGCTAAGGGAGTGTTTGCCCAAAATCAAACATACTCTAAAGGAACCAAACACCACATATTTACTTTAGATTAAGGGCCTGTTTGTATTCCCAAGCTGCTTTCAGCGAAAACTCACCATTAAATGTGTTTTTGTGGGGCCCACCGTGGCAATGCATTGCAAATAGGGATGGCATTGGGCCGGGGTGGGGGAAAAGGTTTCCACCCCCACTCTGCCTCAAGATTAGAACCTCCACCCCCGCCTTCATCCCAGTTTCATGTCCTCCATCCCCGGTTCAAACGGGGATGAGACGGGGCGGGGAAAAGTGTACGTCCATTCCCGAACGGGGATGGATTTTGGGGATGGATTTTAACCTTCGTCCCGGCCTCCATCCCCATTTCATACCCTTCATCCCCAGTCCAAACGGGGCGGGGCCCCGCTTTCGCCCGGTCCACTGTCATCCCTAATTGCAAACATAGGACTCCCTTTCCTCGCAAAAAGGGAGCCCCAAAATTTACGTCTGACCACCACCACCCTTTTCAGTGAAAAAATTTCTTGTTTGCGGAGAGTGTGTCTACAGCAATCAAACGCGCCTTAAGGGTCAGAATCAGTGTTATCAGAATCGGAGCAAATCAGCTTGAATCAGCCAATTTGAATCGAATCAGAGGCAAATTGATTCGCTTCAAGATGAGTCGAGACCTCCTCAAAAAAAGGTGGGTTCGGGCCCAATTCAGCTGGAATGGAGCAGAATTCACCCGATTTGTGCTGGATAGGAGTTGAATCACCCCTTTTGTTTAATGTTTTTTTTATTTTCATTATTTTTAAATTGAAAAATAAAATTGACCGATTCAAATAGATTCGATTCGGGTCTGGATCAGGCGGACTCTTTAAATCGTTTTGAAAATCTATGCAGGTACGAAACGAATTCTGACAAAATTGGTCAGAACTACATAAATCATAGATGCCTTAGTGGGATCCAAATTTGGATCTTATTAGTTCGTATGCATTGGCATTGAACTTAATTGGATGGATCTGGACAACCACGGCAGGTCGGTTACAATATAAAGCAAGACGACTCAAAGTAACATGGCTAGATAATTCAGTGAAACTCAAAATTTGATTTGCAGAAGTTAAAAATGGTAAAAACAATATGAAAAGAAAAGGCAAATTTGGTTAAAAACCTAGCACAGCTAAGAGTGAATTATTTTTTTATACAAACTACAACATTTAGTTGATCAATGAACTTGTAGGGATCAGACTAACCCCATCTTGACTATCAAAAAAAAAAAAAAGAGGCAAATTTAGGAAAGAAAAAGATGGGTTTTAAAAATTGTGAAAGAAATCAATTTAAAGGTTCTGTGGACGTATTTACAGCAAGGCATTTTAGCTTTTAAAAAGAGGTCCATTTAATATGCTAATTAAGAAAGACAAGTTACCAACAGATTTAGAAATGGTATTTGTAAACAAGCACTAAAAGCATAACAAGATCAAAAGATGATCTTTTTGTCACTAGAAATAAAATTTTAAACATGATAAGAGTGGGACAGGACAGCAGATACTTTTTTTTTTAGATAATTCAAGGGAAAAAAAAAACTATCAACCTCTGCACATTGGCTGTCCTCATGTTGGTAAAATCCTTGAGGTCCCCCCTGCCCACCGAAGAGTAGTCTTTGACCTTGCAGCAAGAGAGGCCACCCGTGGGTTTGGGACACCATATACCTGTACCCATTTGTCCATTTGCTTCTGATAGTTGTCCAGATTTGTCAGCACAAGCTTGCATTATCAAATACCAACCATCAGCTTGAGAAGTAAAAGAATTTTCAATGCAAGCCTGCTATAATAAGTAAATTTTATAATGTTTCATCTTCCTTTGCATGATCCAAAGTAAGTTTTTTTTTTTGCCTACCAAGTCTGACATCTCCATCCTGGTTGAAGGAAATGAAAGGTACATAAAGGAGGGGAATTAAAGGATGGGCCCAACACTCAGATTGGTCTCTGTGTTTATAAGATGACAAGGTGAACATGTGCCAAAAAAAGAATAATTCAAGACATGTCACAAGGTTCTTGTCTTCATTTATGTGCCATTATTGCTTAGAATAGCTCAATGAAAGAATTTTTGCCTCAAATAGTGTAAGGGAAAGAGAACAGTTGTATTTTATTTCACACAATCAAGCTGCATGGCTGCATCTAGAGGTGGGCACTAGGCCGGGCAGCCTGTGGGCCTTTCCAGCCCAGCCCGCCATGGATTGTGCCTGGGCCGGTAAATTTTGCCCTGGCTCAGCCCAAACCAGACCGACATGGGCTGGGCTATGTGCCGGCCCAGCCTAGCCCATATATATATATATATATATATATATATATCAACCCGTTTAGGCCCGTGTGTTGGGTCCGGCGGGGGTTTTCCGGCGAGGCGGCATACCAGACGGCGTCACTGTAGCAGTGGCCCTGCATAGCAAACAGAAAACAGAAAACACGCAAGACGTACCTGAAGCGGCCATTGAAGGAGGTTGGAGGTCGTCAGAAAAAGGGATTCTTCAACTCAGCCTGTCCGCAGCCACCACAAGCGCACGCCTCCTTATGCAGACGGTGAGTCGACCTCTTCCCTCCTCAAATTTCTGTATTCTCGCTCACGGAAAGGGTTGCTCATGAGACCCTTTTATAAGCCACGAAATGGGAACGGTTGAGTAACCGTTCCCTCTGTTTTCAGGTTTAACGGAAGGAACACTTCATGTGGGAAGCGTTACCCACATCATGGGTAACCACCACCAACGTGGTGGTTTAACCCAACATTCTCCCACTTGTTCCGACGATAAACCTTTTAACCAGAAAACCTTATGGGAATAACTTGATGAATAGAATGACCTTTATATTCTATTCTAAAGGTCCTTAGTTGAATCTCTAATCCTTAGGAGATTAACAACAACCATAATGAGAATCAAAAGACTGAAAGTGATCACTTTATTTATATGTATATGTCAAAAAGAGTTTAACAATCCCATCCTCATTACATGTTCGGAATATAATCCCGGTGCTAGCCCTTTAGTAAGAGGATCAGCGATCATCTCTTTGGTACTAATATTGACAATATGCACTAAATGATTCTATGTCCTTTCTTTAACAACAAAATACTTCAATTCCATATGCTTGCATGACGTAGTACTTTTGTTGTTGTTCGAAAAGGACATTGTAGCTTCATTATCACAGTAGACCTTCAGTGGCTTCCCAATGGAATCGACCACCTTTAATTGTGATATGAAGTTCTTTAACCATATAGCCTGCGAAGTAGTCTCGTATAATGCAATGAATTCTGCCTCTATGGTGTGGGCAGCAGTGGTCGTCTGCTTTCCACTCCTCCAAGAGATCGCTCCCCCAGCAAGTAAGAAGATGTACCCAGTAGTAGACTTTCTACTATCAAGGCATCCTCCTAAATCCGCATCTAGTAGCCAATGACCTCGAGGTGGTCAACTTTATGATACGTTAACATATAGTCTTTTGTCCCTTGCAAATACTGCAAGACTTTCTCGGCAGCCTTTCAATGGGGTAAACCTGGATTAGACTGAAATCTGCCAAGTACCCCTACTGCAAAAGAAATATCTGGTCGAGAACATGTCTGCGCGTACTGCAAGCTGCCAACAACTGATGCATATGGATAAGCACTCATCTGTGCTTTGTCAATATCGTTCTATGGACAATCCTTTAGGCTCAGTTTGTCACCTTTTGATATGGGTGTTGAAGTAGGAGAACAATTCTCCATCTCATATCTCTTTAACACATTTTCTATATAGGATCTTTGGGAGAGGCCTAGAAACCCTTTTGCTCGGTCTCGACGAATCTCAATGCCAAGAACATAAGCAGCCTCACCCATATCTTTCATATCAAAATGTGATGCAAGAAATTGTTTTGTCTCTGAAAGTAACTTCATATCGTTGGTTGCAAGTAAGATGTCATCCACATACAACATCAATATAATGAACTTACTCCAACTTTCCTTAAGGTATATACATTGATCAATAATGTTTTCTGTAAACCCGAAAGTCACAATGACTTGGGAAAATTTAATATACCACTGTCGGGAGGCCTGTTTAAGTCCATATATTGATTTGTTAAGCTTACAAACCAAACGATCATTTTCAGAGAAACCAAGAGGTTGTTCCATGTATACCTCTTCATTCAGATCCCTGTTGAGGAACGCTGTTTTCACATCCATCTGATGTACCTCTAAGTCATAATGAGCTACGAGGGCCAGAATAATCCTCATTGACTCCTTAGTTAAGATAGGAGAGAATGTCTCATTATAGTCAATGCCCTCCATCTGGGTGAATCCTTTAGCAACCAATCTTGCTTTATGTCTCTCTATGTTACCTTTGGAGTCCTTCTTGGTCTTAAAGACCCATTTACACCCTACGGGCTTTACTCCTTTAGGTAACGTGACAAGATCCCACACTTGATTTTTAGCCGTAGAGTCTAACTCTTCTTTCATGGCTTCAATCCAGTGCGAAGATTGTTTGCTCTCAACAACTTCCATAAAATTCAACGGGTCACCATCCATATCTATGAAATCACCAGGCTCTTGAAGGTACACCACATAATCAGGATGTATGGCAGATCTTCTAATCCTTGTGGATCTCCAAACAGGTCGTTCCTCAGGCTCAGATTGAACCTGATCATCCTATTCGTTCTCTTCCGCATTGTCCACAATAGGTTCACTTTGGATTTGTGCATTAACAATCGAATGATCAACCACACTATCATTAGGAATAACAATGTGGTATCTTTTGATGTTTTCCTTAACAGGTGATGAAACTAGATCCTGTATTTCCTCAAAACCAATGCTTTGAAGTGCACTTAATCTTACTAAACCATCTTCTAGGAATTTAGCCTTATCCGTTTCAACAATCTGTGGTGAGTGAGATGGGCAATAAAAATTGTACCCTTTTGATCTTTCTGGATAACCAATGAAATATCCACTGGTTGTTCTTGGATCAAAGGCTTTAATGTGGGGGTTATATAGTTTAGCCTCTGCAGGACATCCCCATATGTGCATATAAGACAGTGATGGTTTCCTACCTGTCCACAACTCGTAAGGAGTTTTAGGCACAGATTTCGTAAGAACCTTATTCAAAATATGCACAGCAGTCCTTAAGGCTTCACCCCACAACTTTATGGGAAGTGTTGAATAATTCAACATAGCCCTGACCATTTCTTTAAGCGTATGATTTCTCTTTTCAGCTACACCATTCTAATAGGCACTACCAGGCATAGTATATTAAGGCACAATGTCTTCCTCTTTAAGAAATCGCGCTAATGGTCCTTCCCTTTGCCCCATCTCAGTAAACCTACCATAATATTCACCACCTCTATCAGACCTGACTATTTTAATAACCTTATCGGTTTGTTTCTCTACTTCTTTTTTAAATTCCTTAAACATCTGAAAAACATCAGATTTTTCGAAAATCAAGTAGAGATACATATACCGAGAATAGTCATCAATAAAGGTGACGAAATATTTTTCGCCTGTGTAACATGGGGAAAATGGTCCACATATGTCCGTATGGACTATTTCTAATATCTCACTACTGCGTTTGGCACCCTCTTTATATGTGTTTGTATGCTTAGCCTTTATGCAATCAACACATGGGTCATTGTCAGTAAAATCTAGAGATTGCAAGATCCCTTCATTTACCAGTCTCTTTATTCTCTTTTCAGAGATATGACCCAACCTTCGATGCCAAAGCATGTAAGATTTATCATCTGTCATGCTATGTTTATTTCCAACCAATGCGTATTCAGAAGTCAAAGACTCCTGAGTTTGGATCTTCACATTCAATCTATATAAACCATCATAAACAGATACAGAACTAATTTCAATTGAATTCCTGAATATGAACAATTTGGAATTTTCAAACTTAAAACAATATCCAATTTATCCAACTTTGAAATTGAAATTAAGTTTCTACTATACGATGGAATATAAAAGACATCATGAAGATCTAAAACTACGCCCGTATCCAAAGTAATTCTGCAGATTCCAACACCCTTCACATGTGAACGCATCTTGTTTCCCGAATAGATGCTTTTCTCATGCATTGTTGGTTCCTTTCTGCTCAGGAACAACTGTAGACAGTTGGAAATATGAACAGTAGCACCAGAATCAATCCACCATCTATTTTCAGGAATTTGTAATAAATTACATTCATGAGAAACAAATGACAAATTACCTCTCTTTTTCAACCACTTCTTGTACTTTATGCAATCTGCCTTTATGTGTCCCTTCTTCTTGCAAAAGAAGCACTTTATGGGAGTAGAGTTGGATTGCTTATCTTGGGATGACTTATCCCCAGTTGGCTTCTTCCTAGCATTTCTCTTAAATGCATTCTTCCTTGGTCCTACCTTGGACGTATGAGAAGCCATATGTGCACTTTGCACCTTCTCACCTTTCATCCTCTCTTCTTCTTCAACACACTTGGACATGAGTTCATTAAATGTTCATTCATCATTATGTGTGTTGTACGAGATTTTGAAAGGTCTGTATTTCAAAGGTAAGGATGTAAGGACTAAATGCACTAGGAAAGAATCAGAGATGGTGAGCTTCATGTCATTCAGCTGAGACGCTATGTTTCTCATCTCCAAAATGTGTCGGTGAATGTTTCCCCCTCCAGTATATTTCATAGATATCAGTTTTGACATCAGGGTACTGGCCTTGTTTGAACTCACAAACTGTGCCTCAATGGCATTCATGAATTCCCTCACTGTTCTGCATTGTGGGATAGCACTTCGAATGTTCTTAGCTACTTTAGATTGCAAAAGCAACAAGCTAAGTCTATTCGAGCGCTCTTACTTCTCAAAAACAATCTTTTGATCAGCAGTACTCTGATCAGTGAGGGCAGCGGGTTCATCTATTCTTAGGGCCAGATCTAGATCCATATACCCTAATGCAAATAAAACAGTTTCTTTCCAATCACTAAAATTGGATCCATCTAGAAAATGTATAGAGCTAGAGCCATCTAAAATCACAGAACTAGAAACTGCATGACAAAAGACACGTATTAGGAAACATTCATACGAGACTAAAACTTTAGTGGAAAAAGCAAAATAATAAAGGCACTTGATATGCTTCTTTCCAGGCGAGTGAAGGGGGTCATCAGAGTCCTACTTTGGTAAGAGCTCCGACACGCGAAACCACTTCGCCTACCGACCATATTCGGTAAAACTAAGGTTCTTATGAAGATAGACCATCAACACAAGGTATCTTTGGATACACATGTGTGATGTATCTCGACACATTTACCTTATTCTACCCTACTTAAATTTCAAACACAATAAAACTACCTTTGGGTCGTCTATCGTTTCATGAATATAAGTACAATGTGCATATCGGCTTAGGAACTGTATAATAGTATAAAATTCATTTATGACTCACGTGTATTCAGTCACTTTGGTGACATGAAAACACTGATTCATCTAACTATCCTCAATGCTAATATGCAATATTATATCTTAAAATGGTCCGTAAACCGAATGGACCAGACATATGACTCTTGAAATGGTTCTAAAACTGAATGAACCAGTCATATGTTTCACGAACCGGTCTTAAAGCACTCTGAACCGGTTTGAAACAGCCCCGAACCGGTCATCCAAGGGTTCGAACCGGTTTTGAACCTTATGAACCGGGTCAAATATGAACAAAAGTTCATTAAAACCCTATAACCGTATGCCAAAACCCCTATATTTTCTTATATTTAAGAAAACAAAGTCTTAGCATCTCGGAACCGGTGAGAAACTGAAAGGAACCGACCAAAAATGGCTCTGAACCGGTCCCGGAAGGGGACTGAGTCAGTCCTTGATCCGGTTCAGGCCAAATAGTGCCTGGACCCTTCTGGATCCGGGTCAGATCCGACTGCTAACTGGATCCGAGTCAGACCCGGGGTTATCCGGATCCGGGTCAGACCCGACACAGTCCTGATCCGGGTCGGACCCGGTTACAATTGGATCTGGGTCAGACCCGGTATTATTGGATCCGGGTCAGACCCGGTAAGGATCGGATCCGGGTCGGAACCGGTATTACTGGATTCAGGTCAGACCCGGTAAGGACCGGATCCGGGTCGGACCCGGTTGTAACCGAATCCGGGTCAGACCCGGTTGTAACCGAATCCGGGCTGAACCCGGTAATAACCGGATCCGGGTCGGACCCGGTAACCGCTGGATCCGGGTCTGACCCGGGGATAACCTTATCCGAGTCAGACCCGAGCGGGTCCCCACCCGAATCCCTGATCCGATCCGGGTCACCTTATGGATCGGATTCGGGTGGGCGGGTCTGGTTCAGAAAATGAACCCGACCCGAAAACAAAAACATTTTGAAAAAGGGCAGAAAACCCGATCTTTTAGAAAAGAGGGGTTTTCCCCCTTTTTCTCATTGCCGGCAACCGATGTCGCCGGTCGGCGACCAACGTCGCCCGTTGGCGACCCACGCCGCCTGCCGACTAAGACTGTTGCCGACGACCAACGCCGTCATCCGCCGGCGACCAACGCTGCCATCAGATGGTGCTCCAACTCCGGCAAAAGCAACCATCCGCCGGCCAAAACGGTTGCCGCAGAAGTTTTCTGAAATCTGGCCACTCAATAGTCGCCGGCGACGGCTCCCGCAGCCTCCTAATGGCGGATGAAGAAGAAGACGCCGGCGGGATCCACGTCGACAGGAAAACCCCCCTCAAAAAACAGAGGTAAGTATTTTTTTATTATTATACTGTCGCTCAACGGCGACAGTCGCCGGTGCCGGTGACCAGCAGCAGGGTCACCCCACGGTGACCTGCGTTTCTGGTCAAAACCGGAGCACACCCCGCGCAGCAGGAAGCGGGGTGTGGGCCCATAACCCAATGTTGGGTCCGGCGGGGGTTTTCCGGCGAGGCGGCATACCAGACGGCGTCACTGTAGCAGTGGCCCTGCATAGCAAACAGAAAACACGCAAGGCGTACCTGAAGCGGCCATTGAAGGAGGTTGGAGGTCGTCAGAGAAAGGAATTCTTCAACTCAGCCTGTCCGCAGCCACCACAAGCGCACGCCTCCTTATGCAGACGGTGAGTCGACCTCTTCCCTCCTCAAATTTTTGTATTCTCGCTCATGGAAAGGGTTGTTCATGAGACCCTTTTATAAGCCACGAAATGGGAACGGTTGATTAACCGTTCCCTCTGTTTTCAGGTTTAACGGAAGGAACACTTCATGTGGGAAGCGTTACCCACATCGTGGGTAACCACCACCAACGTGGTGGTTTAACCCAACACCGTGGGCTTAGGGCTTGTTTAGTGACCCGTCTCCAGCATGATTTGAGATGACACATCCACAAATCACGTTAGGGCAACCAAACATTGGATCTGGCAGACACGCAGAATGTGCATCCACTGCATCTCTGGAATGATGTTTTATTGTTCCACACAACCCCTTATTATAACGAGAACAGGGACGAGGGGGCATAAAAAAAATCGGGTGGTGGGGGTCTCCCTGACCCTTTCATTCTCCCCCCCCCCCCTTACTTTCTTCTTTCTTCCCCTTCTTTGTCTCTCTCTCTCTCTCATGTGCAGCGGCCGACGGCAAGGCCAATGTTAGCTCTTTCTCTCCACCCCTTTCTTCTTTCTTTCCCTTCTTCTCTCTTCCCTCTTTTTTTGTCACTCCCCCTTCTTCGTTTTTCTCTGATTAGGGTTTTGATTATTTTTTATCTTCTTAGGTTTTTTTAAATAATTAGAGTTTTTCTTTGATTTTTATTAATTAGGGGTTTTTCTTTTATTTTTATTGATTAGGAGGGTTTTCTTTGGTTGTCTTTGATTAAGGTTTTTTTCTTTGATTTTTTCTTTGGTCTTCTTAGAGTTTTTTAATAATTGAGTTTTTTCTTTGATTTTTATTGATTAGTGTTTTATTTTTATTTTTACTTAATGGGGAATTTTTCTTTGATTGTCATTAATTATGGTTTTTCTTTCATTTTTTTATTAGGATTTTGATTTTTTTCTTTAAATTTTTTTGGTTTATTTATGTTTTTTTTGTATTTTAGGATTTTAAGATTTATTTATGGTTTTTGTATTTATATATAAAAAATATGAATTCTTATTTTTTCTCAAATTACCCAAAATTTAAACTTTTTTTTTGTACTTGAATCCAGTTTGAAATCCATATTTGGGACTAAAATCTATAACTTTTTTATAAGCTTTCATAATTAGATCCAATATAACTCTGATTAAAGCATTTATATATTAATAAAATATCAATTTTTACTTTTTTCAAATTACCTAAATTTTAAATATTTTTAATTTTTAGATCTATTTTTGAAGTTAAACTCCATAATAAATATGTTAAAACACTCATATGGTTGGGCGGATCGAGTAGTATGATTCAAAACGAAGTTATCCAACCCATAATTCATATGTGTTCAAGTAAAAATCAAACACTGACACAACGAATACTTGTTTGAAAATAACATTGACCGTATTACAATTGTTATAGAGCTGATGTGTTATGTCTGTTATGTTCTGTTGTTCTGTCCAATCTTGAACGAGCCGCCAAACATACCTTAATGAACAAAGTCGTGGGCTTAGTTTTTATCAATGAACCGACCACACAATAAATTGTAAGAGAACGTTCAAAAAGATCTCCACAAAACTTGGCCAACCAGGAAAAATCACCCACCTGATTTCAACCCTAAAAAGAATATACTTGATATGGTTCTCAAGTAGTAAAAAGATGTTTGTTAAGGCATGTTAATAATTGAAAAGGTCAAAAGAATTTGGACGCTTTCATCTCTCGGGGGATGGTTCTCCAATATGAGTATCAGCAAACATATACCCTAAGGGGCAGTTCGTTTCCATAGAATCTTTTTCTCATGTAGAAAGCGATTCTAAAAGCCTGAAATCTCATGTTCAAGATTCGAAATCATGGCAACCTGTGAATCTCACGGGTTGCCTTGGGATTTAGAATCCGAATGATTTAAAATCATCCAAATGCCGTCGAGTTGAGGCACACCGGAACTTACCTTAATTCTTTTCAACAGATTTTTTTTTACAGAAAATATGTCCTGATTCCTTTTTTAGGCAGACCCCTACCAGTTATACAATCATAGGGGGTTCGAACTTGTTATGTCTCAACCCAAGGTGACGTGCACTAACTACTCCTGCCAGACAAGCAGAGCGATGGTAATTCTTTTTATAATTAGGAATCATACAAAATACACGTCTCTCTCTCTCTCTTACTTTTGGAACAAAGAAATTTTGAATATTTTTTGGATTAAGAGTCTCAATACCATTTATTTTGAGAAAGGTTCCATCCGTTGTAGAGACACAAGATATTTTTTAATTTATATATATATATATATATATATATAATGAGACACATAGTGAAGTGGTACCGGCTTGGACCAGATATTCTACTGAACTGAATTCAAAGGGATTTGGTAAACAGTTGGATCCAACTAGTTAGCCAGGTATGATTTGGCTTTATGTTTAAACATCTAAAGTTGAGATTGAATCTGAATATGCCTCTATCATCTTTGGTTACACATAAATGTGAATCCAATTAGGGTAAATAGCTAATTGAATCTAGATTTGTAAATGTTTTCTTTATCTCATTCCTGACCTAAAACTGAATCTGATTAGACTAACATCCGGTTATGTCTATCCTGATATGACACACACAACACAAGCATACAGAATTGGGTGTTGAGCGGGTGAGATGGTCCTGAGCAATGTTGTCTGTATCGGAATCGGACCTGTATCGTTTGGCCAACTATTCAGGTGTATCGTCCGATACTCAAGTGTATCATTCTGAATGGGCCAAAAAAATAATTAAAAAATATTGTGTCAATCAGAATGTGACACATGTTAAAATAATATTAAAATAAAAAAAATTAAGTTATTTTTGTATATTTATTCAAAATACCTGATTCACGTTATCAATTTTCTGGCGATACTATAAGTGTCAGCCGATACGCACGAATACTGACAACACTGGTCCTGAGGTGAGGGCTTGTTCAAGTGGGAAGGGAAGGGAGGCAAGGAAAAATGGATAGAGGAGATGAAGACTTAATTTTACATTAATTATATTCAATATGATTCAAATAATGACAATTATGGTGGGTATGAATTTGGACAAAGAGAAAGTATGATTTTTAATTATTATGTACCAATTTGAATTACAGAAATAAATTACTTTTTTTTTTCAAATGACATTAACGAGATCACAACAACGGGATGGCAGTGGATCGGGGAAATGGCACGGGGATGGAGGTTAAAATCAAAACCCTTGCAAGGATGGAATTACCCTTTCCCCCGTCCTACCTCGTCCCCATCTTGCCCCGCCCCGCCCCGCCCCATCCCCAATCCTTCTTTAAGAATGGCAATGGACCGAGGGAAAACGGGCCCCGCCCCACCTTGCCCCATTTGGACCGGGGATGGAGGACATAAAACGGAGATGGAGAGCAGGATTTTGAGACGGGGTGGAGGTGGAGACCTTGTCCCCTGTCCCCGCCCCGGTCCACTGCCATCCTTATGGGTCATCTTTATCATTACTAGAAAACAGTCCGTTCTGACCTTACGGATGGGTCAAATGGTGGCCAAGAAACATGTATATATAGACACCTTAAACTCGAACCAATTTATCATTGTTGAAGATCTAAAAAATATAGATGATATTACATCAAATACGATTTGCTTGTGGATTGTTAAATTTTAAAGCTAATGAATAACCTGCTTATATATTATAATTACATGATTCAAAACATATTTCCTATTAAATAAACCACACAGCTCACAATGGCTTAGATACATCATATTTCTATTAATATTTTTTTGAAAACTAGACGATAAAGCAAAAAATTGTATATATTTAAAACAAATTATGCTGTATCTTAATTAAAATCATATAATTAAAAATAGTGAGCAAATAAATACGTCTTATTTGAAACATACAAATAAATAACATGATACGAAAAATTGCCTAATCTTGTTTACCCACCCATCTAGCAAAATAATGAACAATAGAAAAAATAAAAGTAAATTATAGTTAAGAGCTTAAAAGGTGGAAAAATGTTTCGTATATGCCTTATTAAATTGAAAATGTAAAAAATAAAAAACCGCGTACTTACCATAGGAGAGGATAGGCTTGCTTTAACAAAGATTTATCCATTCATCTATTGAAAGAAAGTAAAAGAGAAAAAAAAGAAAGAAGGTAATTTAAATATACTTGCATGAGAAAAGATAAAAAAGAAAACATCCATACAACTTGCAAAAACAACTTACATAGAGACTTGATAAATTCTTGACTATGGACGGTGGTGTCCGTCCATTTTAGACGCTTCAAAGGGGACAAAAAAAAGCGAGAAGCTTCAAAGGGAGATGTATTTGTTTGAGAGAGAGAGACGTTTTGTATTCTTTTAATGAAATCTATTAAACATGTAACTCTTTATCTTGTGCAAAAATTACATTGATGTCAAGTAAGTAGCACCCCTAATTTTTGAAAAATGAAGTACAAACATGTCCAAACAAATTTGTACTTCACTTCAATAGACACATGGCATAGATGTCCTTTAGGAAAAAGTTATAAGGCTTTCATTTTTTTGCACCTATTGCCCTTGCTCCTGCTTTTATAATATTTAGGATTTAGGATTCATTAACCGCACAATGATTCATGTATTCATTGTTCTTTAGCCCATAAGGCGTCACAATAGTCATTTATTTCTCGCCAAAATAAAGTCGATGATTTGCTAAATACATATGGTCAGAAGAGAATAAATTTTTTTTTGAGAGAAAACCAAAATCATTAAAACATAATAAAACAATACATAAGCAGGGGACGAGGAGTCACCCAAATGAGAAGAGAGAGGAAATGCAAGGTAGGAATAGCAGAGTCCAAAAACATATTCTATTTACCATGTCTTTGAAGGGAGGATTGGGAAAGAGAGATAGAAAGACTTGGTATTCACAGGTGACCTCAACAGAAGGAGTTCTTCCAAAGTCAAAACACCATCCTATATTATCCCACCACATGGTAGCCACATAACGGTTAGAGCCAACCACAACTTGAAATAAATTCGAGAACCTCTGCCTTAATGTTTTTTATCTACACCCAAATATCCCACCAATAAATCGTGGAGCTTCCATCTCCTAACTCTACCTTGATAAATTCTAAGAAAACCGGTAAAACTGTGGAAAGTCCCTTACAAAAGCTTGAACCATTCTTCCACTTTGAGTCATAAATCGATTGTCATGGTCATCCTTTAAGGCACTTGGCTATCATGGTGTCTTCTACGCATATGATTCACCAACATTTTACCATAAATGCTGCATTAGATAGATGTAAGTCTAATACCCAAGTCCACACATTTCATGGGCATAGTGATTGTCTTCCAACATACCAAACTACTAGTGTTGGCTTCCTTCTTACCAGTCCAAAGAAAAGTTTGAAAGGTTCTCTATAATAGAAGAGCATAAATTCATTTATAAAAAGCTCAACATTTTTTTTTGACAAGCATTTTTTTAAAAGCTCAAGATTTGACAAATCCTCCCAAGTCTGTAATTGTGATCTATCAAGTGCAATGAATAAACTAGTTTTGGAGCTATGAAACCATTTGGCAAGATCATAATACCACAGACCGCTAGGAAGGTGGGATGGGACCTAGGCCGCTAGGCAGGTGATCCAGGTTCAAATTTCATGGGTGTCACTCCTTGAGCAAGACAAAGTGTGGTGACTCCCTGGGGGGCAAGAGGTAAGCCCACAGAGATTTACGCTGCCAGGACAGCAACTGTAAGTACGGCAGGCAGAGGCAGTGCGGCAAGGTCTCTGATCCTGGGGTGGTTCCTCTGTGTAAATATTAAAAAAAAAATCATATTCGGACAGATAATTTATCTTGCACAATTCTTGGAGGCACTACCAACCAAAAAAAAAAATCATGCATTAAGATGGACAATTTTCCAATCAACATTCTAGAAGGCCATAAGACCAAGGATGAGTCATGCATGACAAAGTAAAGCTTATATCAATTCCAGACTCGATCATCATTGTTGTAAAGATGACTTTGACCTCTCAAAAAGTATCACGAACTGCAGTAATCAGGTAAAGAAAACGAAGGGCAGATGTATTCAAACGCAGTTGATGACCTTGCTTTTCAAAAATAAATATGGATTAATCATCTATTAGTTATCTTTTATATACATGTGGATGTGTGGATGTTTGAGGGATGTCTTCCTCGAGAGGTCCTGCAGGTCTCTGCATGACAGCCAAAATCCTGTTACCTTCATCTGCACAAGGTTGTCACTTCGAACTTTCATCTAGAAGGCTCCTGCAGATGTACCATCGTCAAAATCTAAATTATACAAGCAATGTCAATCATTAGGGAGAAGAAGAAAAAAGTGTCACAAGAGCTGCAAATGCCACTGCTCTCACCAAAAAAAAATGAAATTGACATATAAACATACCTAAAAAATGAAATTAACATATAAACAGAGTGCCGAGGAGACGAAGCAAAAAAAAATAGAACTTTAGAAAAGAGTGATTGTGTAACTCCCCAACCATAACTTGGATCGCTTATCAGTTCCACTATAGACAAAGATCAAATGCAGAGAAGTTAATGGTAGTGCAGAAGCAAAAATGTATATTTTCACACTTTAATATGCTCCAAGTAATCTAAAATATCACACAGTCGTAACAAGCATAGTACAAGAAGCATCATCTTGGAAGCACAGAACTGTATGAATTAAAAGTTTTGCTACGGTTCCTGATAACCGGTTGCAATCAATAGTCAATTTGTTAAACATTGGGGGAATTGGCTAAATCCACTTCTTCCATGGAACTGTTCAAGTGGTAGAATTCAGACCAAAATCCAAGAAATTCCTACAAACCGACCTTAGAGAGGGGAAACAGGAAAATGATTTTGGAAGCATTGTCTTTATTTGAGTTACTACCGTTTAAAACAAATTTGGTGACTTGATGTCTATCCTTGTCCCATTCTAACTTACAAAGAATTTGTTGGAACAGTAGCATATTACTCCATGAATCTAAGGTCCAAAATAAGGAATAAACAAGTGTTTCCACTTTCTACCACCCCAGCAATTTTGTTTCACTTAAGCCCTCTTTCACAGCCACATGCAAAATTTTATTTTTGAGTTTCCCCACACCCCCTCCACAACAATTTGTTTTTTTCTAACTTTTACATCTTTGCAGCTAATGATCAACATGCTTCAATCCCCACCTGCTTACCATCAAAGTCTTATGTAGTTGGTTAGAATTTTCGGATGATCCACTCCATTAGATTTGCTTATGAGGCCAACAAACATATTATTCCCTCCACAGATATCATATTTTCCATATCCTGGAGCAACAGCAACCACGCAGATTCTATAGCTCATACTTGGTTTTGTAATTTAGGCTATGTCCTTCCTTGGTGAGACTTGTGACAAAAAGGAAAAGATTCTTCACTTTTACAAGGTAAAAGAGAAGCAATTTTTAAATATGTTCACCCACAAGAAATTGACTTAAAATACATCCAATTTCATGCCATTTTGTGATGAACTAGCATCCAGCAGTTTAATTTTCAAAGCTAAAAGACAATATTGTCATCCTCTAATGCCAAACATTCTAAAACTTAAACCAGTCTTGTGACTGAGAGTCCAACCCTCCAATCAGAAACATCATTGTCAACAACTACAGAAATCTCAGAAAAGAATACAAGAATATTACCAGATAATGCAATCTACACAAGTTCTGCAGAGAATGATTGAGAACTGAGAAGCCTCTCCAATTCATCATTTGCCTCAGCTTGTTCCCTCCATCGCTATAGATACATCAAAATGTTATAGGAAATTGTGCTATGATGCAAAGCTATAAACGGTAATGCAACTTTTGTACACATAATTCTAACAAACCTGTTCAAGATTTTCAATCTCCATGATGCGCTCTATTTGTTCTGCAATACCTTCCTGCATATCGGAAATGGGCAGATGAACTTCTTGAATACTTGAATGAATTACAAGCAGTAAGTGTTAAATAATGTAACATAATTTCATATGTAATTTCATAGTTTTAGTTTACTTTTATAGTTTAGTTAGGATTAGGTTAGTTTATTTAACTAAGTTAGGTTTCTTTTACTTTTTAGTTTCTTTTTGGACATAATAGGCTTTATGCTTTTTTGACCAAAGTCAAAAAGAATAAAGTAAAAGAGAGAGTCGTTGGACCCCCAACGGCTCTATTTAGAGCCGTTGGGAGCTCAACGACTCCCTCATTCCCTCTCTCCCTTGTATTATAAATATGGGGTGTTACCCCCTTGTAATTCATGCTTTTGTAGGGTGTGTTACCCATTCAATAAATATATTTTTCTTCTCTCTTTTGTATACCCTTTTTCGGGTATTGTTGTATGAACCCTTGTGGTTCTTGTATGTGATCCTTTTTCGGTATTTTGGTTGAAGCTATTTGAAGCTTCGTTTGGTGAGGATTCAAGAACTCGTCTTCTTACATGGTATCAGAGCTCGGTTGTAATCAAGCAACTCTTATCGGTGTATCAAGAAGCATGCCATTCAAAGGTTAGGAAGAAAAGTGACATTCTTCTCAAGTATATGTGAAGTTGTTTTCATGCAAAAGCTTGGAGGAGCACTCGTACTCACTATTCTCAGTGGAGTACATTTTTTTTCCTCTCTTCCTCTGCTCTTCTTCTTCTCTTTTCTTTGCCATTTCAAACTTAACGATTCAAACTATGTTACATGAGCTTCAATTATGAAGCACCTTATATGAGGAAAGGGGTTGTGGGGATTAGTAGATGGGATCGATTTAGAACCTAAACTAATGCTTACAAAGGTTAAGGAGAGAAGGAAATACCTCTTACAGAGGTTGAAAAAACCAAAGTCATTACCACTTATGAGAGAAAGTGAAAAGAACGGAGAATGGGACACGCCAAGATTATGTCTTGGCTCATAAGTAACGTTGACATCAAGAAATGTTCAAGCCTTGCAAAATTTGAGCATGCCAATGATGTTTGGGATTATCTTAAGAGAATGTATTCTCTTAAAGATATTGCCCATATATGCAATTTACAAAACCAAGTTTGGAATATGGTTCAAGGGGACAAAAGTATTAGAGAATCCTACAATAGTTTGTCCGAATTATGGGAAGAGTTAGCTCTTCTTGAGCCAAAGTGGCATTGTCCACAAGACATTAAACTCTGCCAAAATCAAATTAATGCGGAGCACTTTTTCAATTTATTAATGGATAAAGATCGGAATTTAAATCTACCAAGTCCATTCTTCTTCATCGAGAGAAGATTCCCTCAATAGAATACACAATAGAGGAATTGAGCATGGAGGAGAATATGCTCAATAATAGAATCATCAAGAGTGTCAGTGACTCGATTCTAGCCATATCTATACCAGGAAACCATGTACGTACATACATACCTCCAAATTATGGGAGGACAAATGATGAGAGAAATGAAAATAAGTTTCAGAAAAGAAAAGTGATTTGTTACTATTGTCGAGAACCGAGACATGTAAAAACCTTTTGTCCAAAATTGAAGAAACCATATGAAAAGAAGGTTGCTTATGTTGGACCTTCGCAAGAATCAAGTGAACCATCCATTGGAAGCATGTCCTTAACCCAATTGGTGAAAGCACTGCAACCTCTGCTCAAAGGAGTATCTTCATCCACTAGAACCGCAGTATCTTCCGTAGGCATCTCTGATCCTGGTAAATCTCTTTGGCTCCTTGATTTAGGTGTTTCATTTCACATGACACCAAACATTGATATGTTATCTCAATGTTATAACTCAAATGGATCAAATGTTTTTACTGCTGATGGAACATCTCTTGAAATCAAGAGTAGGAAATTTTGAAAAAGGTTTTCAAAACTCAAAAAGATTTTGTTCTATTTTGTAGTATATGTTTCTAGTTGATATATGTTCCTATTTTTTAGTATATTTTTCTAAAGCACATGGTTTCTCTAAACTTTTTCGCCTGGAATATTGAGTTGACAATATTAAAAAGTTTCTCAAAACACACTTTGAAATGAGTGATTTGGGTTTTCTAAAATTCTTTCTTGAAATAGAAGTTGCTTATTCTTCTAGAGGCTATTTACTAACTCAATCTAAATTTGCTCTAGATATTGTTAACAGGTCTGGTATCTCAGATGAACGTCTGGTTGACACTCTCAAAGTTGTAAATGTCAAAATGAAGATTGATGATGAAGAACCACTTGAAAATCCAACACCTTACAGACAACTTATCGGGGCACTGTCTTATCTTTCTATTACAAGACCTGACATTGTGCATGTCGTTCACACAATAAACCAATTTAAGCATGCTCCTACCACTGTACATATGGGAGCTGTGTTACGCATTATTAGATATATCAAAACTTCTATCTTTTGAGGACTTTTTTTATCTGCTTCTTCCTTTTTAGATTTAATTGATTATACTGATGCAGATTGATGAGGTGATCCCAATGATCGACACTCAACTACTGGCTTCTATGTATTTTTAGGGGAATCATTGGTCTCTTGGAGGTGCAAGAAGCAACAAAAAGTCTCTCTTTCGTCAACTGAAGCCGAGTACAGAGTAATGACCACAACTACCATGGAAGTAGTCTTGGTAAGGCGATTGCTTCATGACATGGGTATTAGGAGTACAGGAACATCACAGTTATGCTGCGACAACAAAAGTTTTATTTACATTGCCAGCAATCGAACATTCCATGAACATGCTAAGCATATCGAGATAGATTGCCACTACGTACCAGAGGAATTTCTACACGGCACCATTGATCTCCCATATGTCTTCTCTGAATATCAACTGAGAGACTTCTTTATCAAACCTCTTGTTGCTCACCGATTTCACTTTCTCTTGGACAAACTTTCGGTTGTTCAACCGTAAGTTTGAGAAGGAGTGTTAAATACAACAACAACAACTACGCCTTCATCCCAAAAGGGGGAGTGTTAAATAATGTAACATAATTTCTTATGTAATTTCATAGTTTTAGTTTACTTTTATAGTTTAGTTAGGATTAGGTTAGTTTATTTAACTAAGTTAGGTTTCTTTTACTGTTTAGTTTCTTTTTGGACATAATAGGCTTTATGCTTTTTTGACCAAAGTCAAAAAGCATAAAGTAAAAGAAAGAGTCGTTGGACCCCCAACGGCTCTAATTAGAGTCATTGGAAGCCCAACGACTCCCTCATTCCCTCTCTCCCTTGTATTATAAATATGAGGTGTTACCCCCTTGTAATTCATGCATTTGTAGGGTGTGTTACCCATTCAATAAATATATTTTTTCTTCTCTCTTTTGTATACCCTTTTTTGGGTATTGTTGTATGAACCCTTGTGGTTCTTGTGTGTGATCCTTTTTCGGTATTTTGGTTGAAACTATTTGAAGCTTCGTTTGGTGAGGATTCAAGAACTCATCTTACAGTAAGCATCTAAAACTTTATAGAGCTATTGATAGCAAATAAGTTATATAATAATACTCACAGAATTATTCACTGCTTCAGCAGCGAGAACATCAGAGTCCATCTCCACTTCAATTTCAATCATTGATGAAATCTGACCAACCAAAGCCAGAGTATCTTGAAACTGTATGATGATTGAATTTAGAAGATGATACCTCTGCTTAACAACTCACTCTTGCATAGCTATCAATCAGTTCAATTCTTGCCATGAGGGAATTCTCCAAGCTTTCACGTACCCTCCTGAGTCTACTTCGTCGTGCACTGAGGAGTGTCTTAAAAGATTGAGATTTACAAAATTAAACCAGCAAAAGGCAATCTACTTGGAATGAAGGATTACTAATTAAAAAATACTAAGCCATACTAAATTCAGATAAAGTGCTTAATGTGGCTTAGGAATTACCGATAAGAAGCCTCCCCCACTGCAATGATTTTGTTTTCCAACTGGCACATACGAGCTAACATCCAGACCTTAAGGGAAAGATGAAAACATAGCCAAACTTCAGCATCTAATATGTTACTGTAACTAATCTCACACTTATGAGAGGACTACTGTGTGGACTTCATGCAAGCATCACCACTTTATCACCACCTCAGCATTACACATGAATTAGTGAAAGCATTGCAAGTTATGCAATTTATCTACAAGAAATAGCACCTCTTTTTCTGCAGCTTGAGTCAGCTCCTTAATGCGGGCTTGTAGCAAATCATATTGAGATAAAAGTTGTTGCTTGATAGCAACTGCATCAACTGTCCTTTGAGGAAGCTGGAAAGATAGGAAAATATGAGTATCAGATAAAAGATGTGATTTGATAAGAAACAGGTTTTTTCTACCTTAGATTTGCTTTATGAAATATTGTCATCCTATGAGCTGATGAAGCATTCTTTGGAGTCAGCATAAGAATCGAAAACTGAAAACCTCACCACCATCATGCATCATGCATTATTCTCTGTTTCCATGTTTGTCAGCAGGAAAGTTAAAACTGAAGCTTTTAAACACAGTGGAAAGTCCAAGTGAACGGCTATATCACATTTATCATTGGTTGTTTAGTTCCATTGATTACTGTCCAAATAGGTGCCCATGTCAGGCCTCCTTCAATCAAATTGTGAAAACAAGAGGGCTGATTAGGCTCTGGAGGGGAAAAACCCAATGCAAATGGACCACATCCAAGAGATTGATCATAGCTTTGTTTGTTTCACTTGCCAAGGCTTACTTGTGGAGTAGGTTCAGATTACTTTCTTCATGAAGTTGAAGGTGATTGACAAGTTCCGGATATGATATCAACCTATTTTCAGAATATTGGCTACATCTGTGACCACTAGTCCTAACCAATTTAAAGTCACCTTATTGGCTTATTGTTAATACTTGAGGATAACTTTGGTGTTGGGTTTTATTTTCTGGTACAGGTTAATAAATTCTCTTATATGCCAATGGCTAGCTTATTCTTCTATTTTAACCTAAAAACCTTCCCTTATCATGAGGGCTACATTTATTCAAAATCAACTCAATGTTTCGAAATTTAATGAATGTGTCATCTTTAAATTTGAGAATGCCGGACTGTAAGTGGACATGGATGGTGATAGCATTATTAGGTTCCCACTTATGTCACAGGGATACTTCAATTTGCATTCACGTTGTGTCCTTTTATATACTATTCCTAATGGACAAGTGCACAAAAATGGCATGTTCCATGTCCTTTTGTGTGTGTCAGTGTGACATTAGTTCCCACACTAATTCTGAAAGAAAACAGAGAATATCATGAGGCTGACAAAATTATTGACGCACACACTGGTCACCTTCAACTGAAATTGTACTTGGCTTGCATAATGAAGATGAATGCAGTAATATAGTAATATAAGATTGGTGACCCTTCTTTGGAATTGATTTAGCAAGAATTGACATATAAAGCCAACATGTTGACAATGATTTATATTGGATCAAGATTACCCACTGACTATGCAGAACCAGACAAATATCCATCTTATTTTGACTGTAAATTTAACCTATCTTAGTTTGTGATGAAGCATGAAACCTTGTCACAGTTTGGGCCATCTCAAATATGTCACGTGATACAGATAGAAAGAATGACAACCATCGATATTTAAAATATTAAATATGAATTACATAAGTAAGAAAATGTAAAATTTTCAGCCAAGACCAAGAATAGTTTAGTGAAACGAAAACATTATATACATATGCATGCATTCAGATCCAGACAAGATTATACACACCTTTCTCAGCTGCGGCAAAACAATCATGTTCACAGTTGTGCCCAAAAGAAATGAACCAGCAGCAGCTATTGAAATAAATCTAGGCAGTGCAGGATCAATAATGCCTGATGCAGCATCTCCCGTAGCCAGCAAAGCAAGAAGTGGGAAAAGAACAGAAGGGTCACGAAAAAATGAGCCTCCGCCTTTTGCAGGTGCTGTTAGTAACTGTGACTCTATGCCAGTTGCATGGTTCAATAAACTTAAAGGTTCTCCAGGACTATACCCAGGAATGCCTGGAGTAAGTCTAAAAGGACCCATCTCCCGACTTGAATATGATGGTGCTGATAGAGCGATAGTTACTCTCTCCCCCTCTTGAGCAGGAAGTTCAGCTGTTTTAGTGGCAAATCTTTGAGTACGGGCAGTCCCACTAGGTGCCTGAACCTGATATACATACAAAGTCATTAAAAAATCAAGCATAAGTGACTCCACAAAAAAAATATTAATCATTGACCAGAACTGCAAAAGAGGCCACTTGAAATACAAGAGGAAAGGCAGCAATTTTGACAAGGATAATTCAGTTTGTCAGTTTACTTATGGTTAGACACCATGTAGTAACAATATTAAAGTCAGTCAGCTGTGCATCTGGAAACACTTGATTGCTTGACAATGCCAGGAATTTCACTGAAAAGATCATTTCAGAAAGTTCAACGATAAACTTCAGACTTTTTCTAAAATTCAGGTTTCCTCAGTGCTTTATGCATGGTTTGGAACTTTGGGCATATTTTTCGGACATATAAATTCAGACTAGAACCTCAGAGATGGAATGGATGCATGCCATATTACAATAAATAGCTCGGAATGATTCAGGTCAATAATTTTGTATCCTTAACAACTAATGGTTTCATTTACAAATTAATCCAAGTTAAAAATAGATACCACAATTGAGTGCACAGCAGCAGGAATGCTGTTTTTGAGTATCCGCAAGAACCTCAATCCTCTTTCCCATGCTGGAATATCCATGCTGCGATCGGCAGGAGGAGATCCTTAGAAACAGCAAATGTGCTACAATCAACATCATACGCAAAAACTATGAAAGCTATGTTTTCTGAAAATCATTCAAAAGCAATCCATAATTCCATATACAGGGTTTTTTGGTGCCTTGCTCTATACTTCTCAAAAAAAAATTAGATTTTTGGGAAAATACATGGCTTATGTTACTATGGACGTGAACTAAGGCCCTATTCCCTGAGATAAGACTATCACTAGTGAGAGCCCATCTGAATATCCTTACACTTTTCCCCTCCTAATATTTTAAACACTTGAGATATGAGATGGTTGAACTTTTACCATGGTAATATGGGGTTTTTGAGTATTAAAAGTTGAAAGGCTTCAAATCAAGAATTTGATTATGTCATTTTGGTTGCATCTTTCCCAAAATCCATGTTGAGACATTTTTGTCCGAGTAAACAAATGGCCCCTGAAAGAACTATGCCTTTCAAAATGTCTAAAATGATAGGTGCATCATGACTTCATCAAACATCAATAAGAGTTAAAAAAGGAAGGAAAGTTTTCATAAAACAGCCCTCTTACAACTTAGAAACAGCAGATACCATTCAAAATTACAGAAATGAGAGATTTTAATGAACATCTGTGAAGCCAACATTAAGGAATTTAGTTACAATTGAACAGATAGCATGTCAACTAGAAATTCCTAGTTCAACAAGGAACAGGCACAGCTTTGACGAACCAAGAGACTTGAATCTTGAGTTTAGCAAATTTATGGCTTAAGAACAACCATTCACAGACCAGAAATGACCATCCAATTTGTGATTTCTAAGCTAGAAGCCATTTAAAGAAAGGTCTAAAGACCTCTTACTCAGTCTGACTAGTTTCGCCTTTCACTTATAAATCATGAAGGTTAACCAGGAGAATCAGGTTTTGTTTCTTTTTTGCTCCTTTTCCATATAAAAATTACAAACGACAATGGAAAAATGGCTTGCATGGAAATTTTGAAATAAAAGGTGAAGGACTAGTTATCATAATACAGTGATTTTGATTAATGCAAATGCCTAAAATTAAACAGATATATACTTGAACATCATATGGCTATGATCAACATAATAGTCAAATGTGTGAGGTGTGAGACAAACCCATCATCTTCACCAATTAAATCCACACATTGTATTCACGAAATCATTGGAATTCACAACTTACTAATGCAGGAAACTGCTCTTAACTATACACTTACATTTTATACTTGACCAAAATATTCCATATATATTTGCTACGGACAATCTAACACTTGCCATTTTTTATGTTTTGCTTTTTTGGTAAATCTAACCTTACAGATGTGATCTACATGGTCCATTTAGTGGAGAATTGGTTTTTGATTTCACCAAATTCCAAAGTGCATGTGCAGGGTTTTCCAGCAATTCAAAAATCAATGGCTATAAATGCATCAAGATTTAATGACTTAAAAGTATATTTTTTTCATAGTGAAAAGTGCAATCTAAGGATCGATGCCTAACAAATCAACCATGTCGAACACATTTACAGGGTCAGGTTGAGTCAAAACAACTTGCAACTATGAGATCCTAGGTTGATTGCATGTGCAGTCAACCATGACATATATAAATATATCTGTCTATGTGAACACATTCAGAAAACATAGGAGAAGCACATGACATTATGAAATATTAGCTTTGCAACAGCTTATTAAAATTAACAAGGGTAATACCTCTCTATAACAAATGAAAGTATAGATACAGATACTGCTGCAATGCATGAAAAATTCTTAAAAAAATATTAATTGCAGACAAAATTCCAAACACTAACCTAATAGCTTCAGAGTCGATGCTCACAATATCACCAGAAAATAGCTCATATTGATAGCGGCATTTTGAGCAAGAAGCTATCTGCATGAAAGATGTTTATAATTTAAAGAGAAATACTTAAGGCAACAAAAGTGACTCTAAGATAGAGAATTCTTGATGCAGAACTTTTTCTCGTTGTAATCTAGGACCTGATCTGTTGCCATTTTTCCATTAGAGGAAGAGAAGGGGGAAAGAAAGAAAAAGCTTCAGCTATATTGTATAGGACAAAGATATTCTCCATCAATATTACAGTATGGAAGTAAATAAGCATAACGAGGTATAAAATAAAAAATACAGATTTTAATATATGAATAAACAATGGTCCTTAGGATGACTAGATACATATGCAAATGCAAATGTTTTTATTATTAACTGTGAATTATCACTTGGACACCAGTTGTGCTGCAAGTAAAGATTATCTGGCACAGTTTCAAATGAATAAAAGTGCATTGACCTTTTGATTTTTGGAAGGTATTCTAAGATAGGAAGAAAAAGACAAAATTAAAGGCATGGATAGTCAACTATATGAACATTTCTCCTTCCAGACAAAGAGGATCAACTTGTTTTCTCTTGCTATCTGATCATTACTTATTGAATAGTTAGTAGCAGTTTGTAATCTAAATCTGTCTGGGCACTTTCTGGCCTGTGATTTCTAACAATTTAATGCAGTATTCAGGAGGGAAAGAAAGGGATGACTTTCAAGGAAAGTTGATGGCCACCATTAACCACAAATACAGAAGATTCATACACTGATAAGACATCTTAAAACCTCCAAGTCACAGAGAATGGTCATTCCTGTCCATGGAATAAGTCTGAAAATGAGGGGAAAAAAAAGTTTTGGAAATAAACCATCAAATGATCAAAGAGTTTACAGTTTCATTGTGTCATATGACTCATATCCAAAGTGTTCATCTAGGATACTTGAGGCTAAGTGATATAATTGACCAGAAAGCATGTATTGATTTAATACTTAAAAGGATATTATGAGGAACAGGAAAATCATTCTATAGCATGCATTTTCCTTTTTTTACTTATCTTTTACACAAACAACTTATAAAAAATATATAACTTGAAGTACAGAGTCATGATAAAATGTAAAATCGGACATAAACAAATGATAGTGGCTCAGATCACCAAGGAAAAAATTACACTTTGGAATCTGAGAAATGCTTCATTGCATGACATAGGAAGCAGCCTAAATGCACGAACAGGAGTGCTAGAGCAAGAAATACCAAAATATACGCACTTGAGTTCCATGTTGAGGTTGTGCAACAGCAATGGCTATCATACAACTTGGGCATCTTACAACCTTTCCAAAAGGCACCTGCAAAGCCATTCGAATTCTCAGATGATATGAAGAATTTGAAAACATGGTTAGCAGCCAGAAATCCCAAAACATTGAAAATAAGAAATGTAGGCAAATTTCAATATAAAGAAATAAATCAACACTTGATAAGTTGAATGACAGTGTTACCTTCATAAGGAAAACATAAAGCAAAACAGTTGTCAAAACTACTGACGTCATGATATTAGAGTCGAAAAAGGATTTACATATTAAAAAATGTGAGCTTTCTTGAAGAACCACAAGAAGGATGAGCAGAGATAAAATTCATTTAGTACAGTTTTGTCCACTTTGATGGAAGGTTTAAAACGTTTATAAGGATCTATTCAACAGATTAGAAGTCCTTTAGCCAACACAGTGTACACCATCATATTCATTAATAGCTACCGTGGTTTCAAAAAGAAACTCCACAAAATAAATGCAGGCATTACCAAATCAAAATACAACACAAGATTAAAAAATCACCATAAAATTTTCCTAGTAACCAGCACAACATATCACACTTACCTCCTCCCCTGAGAAAACCCCAACACGGGAGACATCTGAAATTGTCTGTATTGCATCAGAGACACGCATACATACTGCCAGACCTTGAACCATACATGCATAAGTCCTAACATCAGGCCTAGGCCACCTCCAACTCTGAACCGAGGATCCTATCTCTTGCATTTCTGTTTTAGAATTACAAAATACACGTCAAATTCAAACCACTGATTTGCATTGTGTCATTATGACTTGCATCAACTCAAAATCACAAATCACAATTTACTGTTTGCGATGTTGCATTACTGCATGGTTTACAAAATTTAAGTCACTAGTCAAATAGACAATTTCATTGCGTTAGTGTTACATGTTTACTAATCAAACAACAAATTCTAATCCATAGATTGCACTGCTGACCACACAAAGCATACAACTTTCAGCATTACACAGTATACATCAAACGCAAAAGGAAAAGTACTTAATATTTCAGGATTATGAAAAGGTAAATCACCAAACATACAAAACCATTATTAATGTTAAACACTGGAATTGCCAACTAAAGTGGAAACTTACTAATCCTCATGCATGATTCACATTGCAAATGCAATTACAACAACTTACGAACAGCACTATCTTAATAAGCGGGTACCGTTTCAATTACAATATACATTGCCCACATATAATACCAGCAAAAATAATGACTCGTTTTCCAATTGCACTACCAACACAAAGCATCAATCTTTCATCATGTTTCAGAATGCCATCGTAATATCCACACACAAGATACGCTAAATCTACTACATAAAAAAGAGAGTCGATAGAAATTACAAGACCTCCTGATTGCCCGCCAGCCGGCTCGACGCTCCGGCGCATTGCCGAGAAGATGGAAATTGCGAGGTCGGTGTTGTTCCTATCCATCGCTGCTGCTAGAATAGCGCAACAATCGGAAGCGCCCACTGTCCTCCCTCCACCATTCTCGGGACGTCTCTCCGCGATGAGGCTCAACGCCTCTTCTGCGTCTCTGGCACCCGAGATCCGCCTCAGGAACTTGTCGTCTAACAAACCGGAGTCGCTGCGCTTTCTGGGCTCGGGACTTCCGGCTTCTACATTCAGTGAAGCTCTGGCATTCGAGTTTCTCGTGGAGGGAAAATGGGAGAAGAAGAAGTTGGTGTTGGTGCGACAAAAATGGTTGGTGTGAGCCCTGGAAGGGACGCTACTGCCATTGGTGGCAGTGGGCAGGGGACTCAGTAGAGAGGAGAGCCTCCCAGAGGTGCCCAAATGAAGGGCCATTTCTTTGGAGGGGTGCCCTAAGGAGGAGAAGGAGGCCTTCTGCTGCTTCTGGTTTTGGCTTTGGTTTTCCTCTTCGTATATAAAGAGATGCGATATGAATGGCTGTCTGTTTGCCAAATGGAAATTGGGATAAGTTGTGATAAAAGGAATAGTTTTTTTTTTTAAGTTACAAAAGCTGAGTAAAACCAATCAGCTATTTTAAAAAAAACCGACCTAGCATTTATCACATTTTAATCGCATCATTTATATGTAAATTATGTTCCAACCTGGTCCTCAAATCATTTAGTTGTTCTTTGTTTAATCAAACTAATTGATTACAATGCCCTCATTGTCGATTTATTTTAACAAAATCCGTAAAATGACATAAAATGAGTTGTTAGGAAAAAACAAAAATATGATTTTACCCTCAGGTGGTATTTGAAAATGTATCCAGATAAAGTAGGCAACTGAGTGTAATAAAGCAAACATTGGCAGGTTTTCAAAAATAGCTTAGGTAGGTTTTTGTAAATTACTCTAAAATTCAAACGCTAACGGCAGGCAGGGCTGTGAACGGGTTGGATATGAATTGGTTTTGGATCAATCTACATCCACATCCATCTAAGATAGTTACAGTGGATTTGGTTTCGATCATATGAAAAATACATTTAAGTCAATCTATGTCCAACTATATCAATCCACATTCAACATGTTTATATTTTTTAGAATTGTATATATATCATAACATAATCAGATATGGTCGGATATAGAGCCAGGTTGGGTTTAACTAGCATTTTCAAAAACCATATTCCATGTCCATTGGGTATTACGCCAGACATCCATATCTTACCCACATTTTTATAGGTCTTTTTTTACAAAAATAATATTTGGTTTAACAATGATTCGTATTTATACTTGAAAAAAATATAATTCGAAATTATACCTGGTTTATATTCAGTTATCCAAATTTAGACACTTGGTAACTGTGCTTCCATTCATTTAACTATGGTTAATAGTTAATAATTTAGAACTGAAACATCTTTATCCTCATTGAGTAAGCCCATTTTACCCTCATTAATCTACTCTCGAGATATATAAGGGTAAACTAACTTTCTTAAAGGTAATCATAAATTCCAATGAAAATAGCAAAGACCAACTTAAGAACTTACCACAAGGATGTTTTTTGTTAAGCATAAAATAAAGGAGGCATGCATATGAATTACCTAATCTTTTGCGTATAAATCTGGATTCTAAAAAAAAAATTGTATACGTTCTTGTAAATAACCCCTTTTCATTTGGTTGGCATGATTATACTATATCCTGGAAATGGGAATGGGTCAGACCAATCTCCTAACCTTGTCAGCCCTAAGTTCTGGGCATGGTTCTATCTGGAAACAGGTATAACCAAGTTTGAGCTGACCAAGTCCACTTTTTCTGATCCATGTTCAGGTTCTTTTTTTATTTTTTTGCTTCATAGATTGCATAGTAGGTCCAACTCACCCTACCTACAATTATCCATCTCATTTACATGAAATCCAAAACACCCAAATGTGGGCCTCACTCAAACCAATACCATGTGAATGGTGCCATTAATCATTTAGGAGTGCATTTCGATCAATTTTCATTACTTAAATGTTAAAATTTAATTGTTTGTAGCTTTCAATATGATATTCACAATGTTGATGATTAATCATGATTTGCAATTTAAACGATTAATCACGATTCAGCAAGGAGTTTGATGGTTTTTTCTGACGATTAATCATGATCTGCCGAGGAGGGTAAGCACCAAGTAACCGTCGAGAATGAGTTTTGCCACTATAGGCTGAGTCATTAGAGTCATCCTGGCAGAGTCACCGAATGGTTTCTCTGTTCAATCGGATCCCTTGACTCAAATACACGTATGGTGATTTGTGAGGTTAGAGATTCTTAGTTGTCAGATCTCTCATCCTTTTCCTATGGGAAACCAACGGGATTGAGTTTGAGCTTTGAAGAACAAAGTGACGCAGCTGGCAGTTTGCAAAGGATGAGAGCTTCTCCTAGGGTCCTCTCACCTATAATTAGGGGTGTCAACGCAGGTCGGGTTTACCCGGACCAAACCCTTTAGGGTCTGGGTATGGTGACAAATAAAAAGACCCGGGTCGAGACCCGAAGGTCTGACTAATACATGGACCCCACTATAGTTTGTGAAATTGTATACCAGACCGCCCAGCCCAGCGGCTGTCATGGTTCCCCGTCCCGCCGGAAAGACAACCGAGGTCCAGGCCTGACCCGAGTTCCAATTAAGACCCACAAAATTTCAATGTAAAAATGATAAAAAAATATTATTTTTCCGGGTATGGTCCAGGTCTGGTTCATATAGTTCTTATCGGGTCCAGGTATGGTTTCTCTTATAGTAGACCTGGGTTCAGACCCAATACCATACACAAAAATCTGGTTCTACCTGAGTCCAAACCCGACCCGTTGACATCCTTACCTGTAATACTCTTTCTTCTGTACACGTGGCAGAATGATGTGGTGAAACTTGACTTTAGAGGACCCAAGGGGTTTGGCATAGTGGGATGTGGCCTAGACCCTGTGAAGGACGGTCTAGGTTCAAATCCCATGGCATCACCCCCTGTGTAAGACAAAGCTTGGTAACTCCTTGGGGTTAAGGGGGTACGCCGGAGTTTTATGCTGACATGGGTAGAGACCGTAAGTACAGCAAGCTGAGCTAGTGCGGTTAGGTCTCTGAACCTGGAGTGTTTTCTCCAAGTAAAATTCAAAAAAAAAAAAACTTGACTTTAGAGTTTTATGTGTGTTACGCTCAGCGCTTGATGGATGGTTCTTGTGCCCGCGAGTGGGTGTTCCTGTGGGTGATGCGGTAGCATCTTTCATGATCATGTTCATTTTTAGACGTCAAAGCATTTGAAATTAGGAGGAAACTAAAACGCCAAAAATATCACTTATTTATGCACAACGTCTTAACATTTTTATCATTACATTCAACCTTTTGCTTTCGTAAATTCTCCATTAAATAGTCGCTTAAATCATTAGGGAGCGTTTGATTCACCGGACGAAGGCCACCCGGAACCTGTGACCCTTTTAAAAATATAAAAGTGGCAACAAAGCGGTCCCGTGTATCAATATCAAATGCAGACAGCACCCGCACAGGAATCAGTCTGTCCTCCCCACCCTCTGGTGTATCCCGAGATTCAAACACACCCATAAAGTAAGTTTTTTTTATAAAAGCAAGCTGGGGTAAGGCAGATCCCTACCAGTTATACAACTATACCATTGGGTTTTGAACCTGCAACGTCCCAACACAAGGTGACGTGCACTATACCATTGGGTACCTTTTGGACTTCTTTCCTTGATGAACCAAGTAGATCAACTCATCGGTCTTTTGTTAACAAAATAAATGTCAAGGGCGTTTCATTCATTTTAATTGATTAAACCGTATCTAACTGATAAATGTTACAGGCGAAAAAACTTCATACAGGAAGATAAGATATGACTATAAATCATGACAATGACGACTGACTCACTTGCCTTCAAAAAATGAGCCTCAAAATGGTAAACAAAACAAACACGAATTGACCAACGGGGGGCTCTGCCTGGCTGGAAGGAACTGTCAGTTCACGTCTCCATGTGGTGAGACGTTGCAGGTTCAAAACCCCAGTGGTACGATTGAACAATAACCGGTGGGGGTCTGCCTAACCCCAGCTTGCCTTTCAAAAGAAAAAAACATGAATTGTGCCAGAATCTTCAGGGATAATTAGGCTTGAAACAGCGTGATTTTGTAAAATTTGTATAGGAACAGCAAAACATAAAACATGCATGCGGTGTAAAATTAATGCCAGAACCACAATCGCTCGTTATACCAGGGGCTACAAAAGCATGAGAAACCGCAAATTATTAAAAATTTGCTTTTATGAACTGCACATTTTACAGACAGCAAATACTTGATGCCATTTACAAGTGTACAGATCTCAGAGTGGCACAAGCCCTCTAAGTATCATGTGCTAATCTCATCCTGCAATAGGATCTCATAAATGTCGGTCCTCAAGTTAAGTTCCTTATCTCGCATTACCTCCTGGAGATCAGCCAGTTCCTTGGCAGTCAAGAAGGAGCTTAGCCTCTGAAATCCATCCAGCCATAGCTTCTTGGACCTGGAAAACCAAATGAAAAAAAAAAAGAAATAGAAAATTCTTCAAGGGCATACCCCAAACAAATGTTTTTGTTTCATAACGTACAGAAAATGAGTATCAACATTTACCCTATCTTCAAAAGCCTGATGAATTTCATATGTTGGCCAAGTTACTTCCAGTCACAGCTTACACACATGATATAAAAAGCACAAAGCCATCACAAATGTTTTGCATAAAAACTATGACTTACCCCCCTTTTTGGATCACTTTATAAATTGTTCCTTGCCATTTATACTTATTTTAAATAGCAAGTTTTGCTGTTTGATCATTTATTTTTATCTTTTCAATGAGATTTTATAAATTTCACCCCCTTTTTCAAAAAAACAGAGGGAGACCTTTATTTTTTTTGCAAGTACATATTTTCTTCCATCCCAACCAGTGTTGTGAAAAGCGTTGAGGCGTAGCGAGGCGCTCCACCAAAAACCGAGGCGAGGCGTAAAGCGTAAGCCTCAAAAAAAAATTTGAAAACTTTAAAAAAATATCTAAAAATACAAATAAATAAAAAAATGCTTTATTGATGAAATTGTCAGAAATATCCACCTGCAAGGGTTAGAGATGAGGTAAAAAAAGAAGAGAAAAAAAAGAGGTGTTGGCGGCAATAGGGTTTTCCCTCTTTTACTTAATATTTATAAGTGTTGTACATAGTATGACATTACACAAGAAGTAAAAACTAATTACAAACATGCCACCGCCCACGCATCCCAAGATGGATCCTTGGAATGTAGTGCGGGTCGGATCCATGATCCAAAACTAACAGCCTCCCTCAAGTTGAGTATGGTCTTTGATCATGCTCAACTTGCCTTTGAGTGCCCAAAACTGATGAGTGGATAATCCCTTGGTAAAGATGTCAGCAACTTGCATATCTGACCGAACATATGCAGGTTCAATTTCTTTTTCTTCCACCTTTTGCCTAACAAAATGTTGATCGATCTCGATATGCTTCGTGCGACAATGAAGGATGGGATTGAAGGCAATATTAATAGCACTCTGATTATCGCAAAGAAGCAGAGGACGAGATTGGTTCTTGTAATTCTTGCAGTAGATGTCTCACCCATGTAACATCGGTTGTTTCTGCTGCCATTGCACGATATTCTGCTTCAGTACTAGATCGCGCCACTGCCTTTTGCTTCTTGCTACTCCATGTTACAATATTATTGCCGATAAGAATGCAATACCCCGAAACTGATCTTCGTTCGTCAGGATCACCCGCCTAGTCCGCGTCTGTGTAGGTGAATATTCGATTCCCTGACATATAAGTTGTGTCCTTGGTGTACATCAAGCCATCTCCAATCATACCCTTTAAATACCGAAAGATCCTTTTTACTCCTTCCATATGTACATCTGTAGGAGCATGCATAAACTGTGAAGCCTGATTGACAAAGTATGCTATGTCAAGCCTAGTGAATGTTAAGTATTGTAACATCCCTACAACTCGACGATACAAAGTAGGATCATGATAAGTAGTGCCTTCTTTTGCACTTAGCTTATGATTTAGAAGGCAAGGTGTGCTAATTGGTTTACAATTCTCCATCCCTGGAGCAAGTAAAATATCAATGGTGTACTTATGTTGGCTCAATGTAATAGTCTCATGTCGACTATCAACTTCCACACCCAAAAAATATCGCAAAGGACCCAAG
This sequence comes from Nuphar pumila, assembly GCF_984573655.1. Lineage (NCBI taxonomy): Eukaryota > Viridiplantae > Streptophyta > Magnoliopsida > Nymphaeales > Nymphaeaceae > Nuphar > Nuphar pumila. The sequence continues at coordinate 7,673,154 of NC_143262.1, forward strand.
TCTTTCATCTTGAATTTAGCCATCAGCATAGACTTAACCCAAAATATGTGAACCTCATCACTCCTGGTAATAATGATGTCATCAACATATATAAGCACCCAAACAATAGCTGAATCACTTTTGAATATGAACAATGAATGATCTAGGACACTTTTAGTGAACCCATGATGTTGGATCTCCGTGGAAAAACTCTCAAACCAAGATCGAAAAGCTTGTTTCAAGCCATAAAGAGAGCGTCGAAGTTTACATACCCAATTGGATGAATCATGCATACTATAACCAGGTGGCTGCTCCATGTAAACTTCTTCCTTTAGTTCACCATGCAAAAAGGCATTTTTAACATCAAGTTGACTGAGTGACCATCCATGTTGTAATGCCAATGCAATGATAATCCTGACGGTGCCCAATTTTACGACTGGGTTGAACGTTTCATCGTAGACATTTCCATACTGCTGTGTGAAACCTCGTGCGACCAGACGAGCTTTATAGCGCTCAACACTGCCATCCGGTTTGTGCTTGATCTTGTACACCCATTTGGACCCTACAACATTCTTGTTATCTGGCCTTGGTACAATTTCCCATGTATTGCATTCATGCAATGCTTCCATTTCCTCATTCATCACCTCTACCCAGGCACGGGAATGTACATCATGAAAAGAGGAAGGTTCTGTTTCTTTGGACACTCTGGTTAGAAATGTTTGAAAATCCAAAGAGAAATTGTTATAACTTACCCAACGATCTATAGGATGTCTAATCCGAGTGGAACGTCGTAGAGGAGTCTCATCATTGACTGGAAGGGCTCTACGAGAATAAACAAGACCAGAAAAATGTGAGGATGTTGTTGTAGGAGGAATGTCTTCCATATGTGGTTCCACATCGAAAGCATAGGGTTCATTGTCTGTCAATAAAGATGAATCCTCATAAGGCAACGAGTCATATAAAAGTGAGTCACTGAGCCAAGGATCATAATTGTCCTGTGTATCTGTGGAAGACGAACCCAAAGTGTCAAAATTTTCATCATCAAAAACAACATTTCTAGATACCCGAATTTTGCTTGTATGAGGATCATAACACCTGTATCCCTTATATTCATCTGCATACCCAAGAAACTTGCACTGTACAACTCTGTCTTGAAACTTATTTCTCAATGAATGATCAATATGAACATAACATATACAACCAAAATGATGTAGTTCTTCATATGATGGATGACAATTATAAAGAACAAAGTATGGAGAATTATCTTCAAGGATGGTCATGGGCAACCTGTTGATAACATAAACAGTTGTATGGAAAGCCTCGGTCCAAAGAGAGAAGGGAATACCCACAGTGTGCATCATGCTCAAGGTTGTCTCAACAAATTGCCTGTGTTTTCTCTCAGCTACTCCATTTTGTTGAGGGGTATGAGGGCAAGAAATGTTACGTGTAATGCCATGCTCCTTCAAATATTCACTAAAATCATGAGATATGTATTCTCCCCCCTCCCATCACACTGGAAATATACAACATTGGTATTGAATTGGTTTTGGACTAGTGCATGATGTTAGATTTTGAATCTCCAGGTCCTTCCACGCGTGAGATCTGAAAAAACAGAGAGAGAGAGAGAGAAAAAGGGAGAGAGAAGTTGGGAGAAACCGATACCCCTTCAGCAATAGGGTCGGCTGCTGTGTATTCCTTCATATTAACATGTGATTACAAAATTTTAGGGTACTAAAATACCCCACATTACAATAATCAATATTACATAATGCCATTAATGAAGAAGTGGATGTCACGGGTCCTGGATCTTCAGATCCATGACCCGTAACCAGAGAAAACACTTCTTTTCACCCTCCCTCAAGTTGTGCATGATCTTGAATCATGAACAACTTGCCTTTTAACATCCAAAATCTGTCTTTTGTCAATCCTTTTGTAAATATATCCGCCACTTGATCTGTAGTTCGAACAAAATCAGGCTCAATCTCTTTCTCTTCTACCTTTTGTCTCACAAAATGCTGGTCTATTTCAATATGTTTGGCACGACTGTGATGGATTGGATTAAAAGACATACTAATGGCGCTCTGGTTGTCACACAAAAGAAGTGATCGAGATATCGATTCTCCGACTTCTGTCAGTAGATGTCTAACCCAAGTAGCCTCAGCAGTGGTGGCTGCCATTGACCTGTATTCAGCCTCTGTACTGGATCTGGCAACAGCCTTTTGTTTCTTACTACTCCAAGAAACCAAATTCATCCCAACAAATACACAATAGCCGGATACTGATCTGCGTTCATCTGGATCTCCCGCCCAGTCCGCATCAGAATAAATAGTGATCTCATGTGCACTTTGCTCATTTGTCTTTCGCTTATATGTGAGACCATCCCCAACCGTTCCCTTCAGATATCGTAGTATCCGTTCAACTGCTTCCATATGCCCTTCACATGGGGCATGCATAAACTGAGAAACTTGATTCACCGAGTAGACTATATCAAGGCGAGTAAAAGTGAGGTATTGTAACATACCCACTATGCTACGGTACTGTGTGGGATTATCAAATGGATCTCCGTCTTGAGAGCTAAGCCTTTGATGAAGAACGCTAGGAGTGCTCAAGGGCTTGCAGTCTTTCATACCCGATTTATTGAGAACATCAATGGTATACTTATGTTGAGTGAGAGTCATTTTTTCAGAGGAACTGTCGACTTCAATTCCAAGAAAGTACCGTAGTTTGCCAAGGTCCTTCATTTTGAACCTCTGATTCAAGAGATGTTTGACTTCTTCAATGTGCTCATTGGAACTGCCAGTGATGATAATATCATCCACATATATCAACAACAGAGTAATTGTATCTTCGTTCTTAAATATAAATAAGGAGTGGTCAAGAAGAGATTTCTTAAAACCATACTTTTGTATTTCAAGAGAAAAGCTGTCAAACCAAGATCGAGATGCCTGCTTCAATCCATATATCGCCCTTTTTAGTCTGCAGACATATTTTGTAGGATTACCTTCTGCGTAACCAGTGGGTTGTTCCATGTAAACTTCTTCTCTCAAATCTCCATGAAGAAAAGCATTATTCACATCAAGTTGGCTAATGGTCCATTGGTGTTCAATGGCTAAAGAAAGTATGACTCGGATTGTCCTCATCCTCACAACTGGACTAAAGGTTTCATCATAATCCTATCCTTGCTCCTGTGTAAAACCTTTGGCTACAAGTCTCGCCTTGTATCGCTCTATAGTCCCATCTGGTTTATACTTTATTTTGTACACCCATTTCGAACCAACAACGTTTCTGTCAGGTGGTCTTGATACGACATCCCACGTACCACATTCATGTAGAGCTTCCATCTCCTCATTCATTGCTTCAATCCATCTTCTGGAATTTGATGCTTGAGAGAACGTTGTGGGTTCATCTTCTTTATTCAAGGCTGTTAGAAAGAGTTGAAAATCTAATGAGAAATTTCCATAACTAACCCACCTTTCAATTGGATGGCGAGAACGTGTGGATCTTCTAGTATCAACAATGTTGGATGTTGAGGATGCGTCCATGTCTGAATCAACTATGGTGGGTGACTCTCTTTCTCGTCGAGTGTAGACAAGGCCTTTATACCTTCCTGGATTCAAAGTTGAGTCTGTATTTTCATGATCAATCATTCCATCAGTCGACACAAGTTTCTTATCCTTTTGAATGCAATTTAAGCAAGCATCACTAGCTCCTGAGAGAAGTTCATAATTCAACCAAGGATAATAAGCCTCAACTCTATGTTTTGATTCTGAAGAACTAGTACATCGACAATCAAAATTCAATTCATCGAAGATGACATTTCTTGATATTTTGATGTGCTTGCTCACCGGATCATAGCACCTGTACCCTTTATAGTCATCAGCATAACCCACAAACCTGCACTTTAAAGCCTTGTCCTGAAACTTATGTCTCCTTGAACTGTCAACATGAATATAGCATAAACATCCAAAGACATGCAAATCATAGTAGTTGGGGTGTATACCAAAAAGAGACAAGGAGACTTGTTTTCCAAAATAGTCATGGGGAATCGATTTATCACATGAACTGCAGAATGAAAAGCCTTTGTCCATAAAGTGATCAGAAGATTACTGTCATGCATCATGCTCATCGCACTCTCAACAATATGGCAATGCTTCCTTTCAGCAATCACATTCTGCTGAGGTGTGTGTGGGAAAGACACCTTTTTTCTTATCCCATTACTTTGAAGAAAGTTAGTAAAGTCAATGGAAGAGAATTCGCCTCCTCCGTCACATTGGAAACTTAGGATGTTTTCAGAAAATTGGTTTTTGACAAAGGAATGGAAGTTACGGAACAACTTGAAAGTCTCGGATTTATGTTTCATGAAAAATATCCAGGAATAGCGAGAATAACTGTCAACAAATAAAAGATAATATCTAGTTCCAGACATGGAAGCAACTGGAGCAGGCCCCCAAACATCAGAACAAATAGTCTCAAAAGGTCTTGAAGCTCTTTTATTGATATAATGAAATGGTAAAACATGACTCTTACATAAGAGACAACTAGAACATTTATTTTCATTGACATTTATTCCTAAACTTGACTTGGGAATAAGATTATTCGAAACAAGCTTTTCAATGAAACTACTACTGCAGTGACCTAGACGACCATGCCAAAGATTTGGCTTATTGATTTCAGAGACACTAAAAACACAGGTAGGATTTTCAGAAGACAACGATGATTGGAGCTTCAAGTTTGGATTTGCAGAGCTAACATGTGCTGAAGGATCTTCTTGAAAAACATACATATTGCCTTGTCGTTTTTCTCTAGCGAACGTCTCCTTCGTGCAGAGATCCTTAACAAGAAATTCAACTGAGGCTTTGACATCATCAACAAGTTTAGAAACTGAAACAATGTTTTTCTTGATATTAGGAGCATAAAGAACATTTGAAAGGTTGATGGAAGATTCGGGCAAGGGTATGATGGAGTTTCCAATATGCGAGACAGAGTGGTGTGATCCATCTCCAGTAACTATAATACTTCTACCAATGTAAGGAACAAGTTTTAGGAGCTTACCTGCATCACCAGTAACATGAGTCGCTGCGCCAGAGTCCACATACCAAGTACCTTGCTCATTCTGTTTCAGATTCAATTCTGCTAAGGCTGACAACAACAACTCTTTTACTTCTCCATTGGTCCTTGTACTGTCTGTGCCTCTTTTTGCTTCAGTTTGTGTTGATTTTCCTTTATTTAGGGGATTGAACCAGCAATTGGCTTTGATGTGCCCCCTTTTATTACACATAAAGCAAGTAGGAATTGGCCTCTGTCTTTGTGAGTTGGTATATGAGTTGGGTGTAGGCAATAATCCACGACCGCCATGGCTACTTCTCCCTTGTGCTCCTTTTCCCTTGAAATCATAGCTTCCTCGTCCTCGTGCATAAGTAACCCCTGTAGCAAGAACTTCTTGTGCCCCAGTATGCATAGATGATTCTTCAGAAAATCCCTTTAGATTCATCTCATATTGTAACAATTTTGCGCGCAGATCTTCAAAGTTGGGCAGCTCAGGTAAACATAATAGAGAAGTGACAATCATATGATAGTCGTGTCCCAATCCACTGAGGGTTTGCTGTACCAAATCTTTATCAGAAACTGTACTTCCAACAACTGCTAACTGATCTGTGATAACCTTCATTTTGTTCAAATATTCCATGATGGACATAGAATCCTTTCTTAACATTTGAAATTCTCTTTTAAGAAACATAATCCTGGCCTGAGAAACCTGTGAGTATGTCTGAATTAGTCTGTTCCAAAGTTGCATGGCAGTGCAGTCATCTGGAATGGCTACAAGAACCTCTTGTGACAGTGTTGATGTAATATATGCAACAAGCGCTTGGTCTCTTTTCACCCAAGCCACAAATTCAGGATTTCTAACATATACGGTAGTAGCTTCCCCTTTGCTGTCCCTTTCTTCTTGTGATAGGAACTCAGGAGGAACTGGAATAGATCCATCCAGGTGTCCAGAAAGATCCTGACTCCTAATGAAAGGTATGATTTGCCTCTTCCAAGTCAAGAAATTACCATTATTTAATTTTTCAGACACGAGTTGACTGAGGAAACTGGAAGAAAGAACTGATTGACTAGGAAGTGAATTCATGTTTCACAGAATTAAGAATGTATTCAGCACAATCTGCTCACACCTGCAGTTTTTTTTTTTTTGCAGGAACTAACTCAGATCGATGGCTATCAGACTGCAGAAACTAATTCAGATTGCTGATATGAAACAGAAATTGAATGTCAATCAGATTTCTGATTTGTATATGAAATGGAATATTTGATATGAAAACAAAAAAAAAATGAATGTATCGGCTTGATCAAGGATGCAGCTGAATCAAAATAGGACCCTGCGTGATTAGATCACGCTGCTATCAACAGCAATAAACTGGATATGCTAGTGACAGAATGAGAAATAGGACCCTGCGTGATTAGATCACGCTGCTATCAACAGCGATAAACTAGGTATTTGGGTCGAAAATCTGGATTGAGTTACTCAAGGGATAGAAAAAAGGCTGCCACCACCGAAGTAAAAGATAAATAGAAAGAGGCGAAAAGAAGACTGTGGGAAGAAGAAGTCAGATCTGAATCAGATCTGATTATCTTCAGATCTGATTGATATCAGATCTGATAGAGAAGAAAGGAATGTGGGGAGACAAAAATGGGTCGGTCGTGAACCCCAAAAAAAAATAAAAATAGGGAACGGAGGGATATGTTCTTGACTTAGAAGAAGAAATCGAGAAGGATAGATCTATCGGACGTACCTTTGAGATCGATTTCAGTTTCAACTGAAGCGTGGCTCTGATACCATGTTAGATTTTGAATCTCCAGGTCCTTCCACGCGTGAGATCTGAAAAAACAGAGAGAGAGAGAGAGAAAGGGAGAGAGAAGTTGGGAGAAACCGATACCCCTTCAACAATAGGGTCGGTTGTTGTGTATTCCTTCATATTAACATGTGATTACAAAATTTTAGGGTACTAAAATACCCCTCATTACAATAATCAATATTACATAATGCCATTAATGAAGAAGTGGATGTCACGGGTCCTGGATCTTCAGATCCATGACCCGTAACCAGAGAAAACACTTCTTTTCACATGAAACTGTTTGAACAACTTGAAAACTTCATGTTTGTTTTTCATGAAGTAAATCCAACTAAAACGAGTGTAAGAATCAAGAAAAAGTACATAGTATCGAGATCCAGAAAGAGAGGCAGTGGGCGCAGGACCCCAAACATCTGAGCATATAATCATAAAAGGTTTTGTTGCTCTTTTATTGATACTATGAAAAGGAAGTACATGACTTTTGCATAAATGACAACTTGGACATTTTGACTCTACACTGACTGCGGGTATTAGACCTTTAGCAGACAACTTGTCAAGAAAAACTTGACTACAATGACCCAAACGAAGATGCCATAAGTCTGGCTTATTAAGTTTCAAGACTCTAGATGAAGAACTATGATCTGTGGATCGACTCAAAATGTTGGAAAGGAAGGAGTTGAAGAAGCCACGGCTACATCTTCAAAGGCACATTAGATTCTTCAAAGACGTACATGTTCCCGCGCCATTCACCTTTAGCGAGCGTCTTCTTGGTGTGAAGATCCTTAAGATAAACAGAAGGAGTAAATTCAACGGAAGAATTTGTTTCATCAACTAATTTAGACACACATAGAATATTCTTTTGAATAGCAGGTGTGAGTAAGACTTTTGACAAGGGTAATTGAGATTCAGGCAAAGAAAGGGAGACATTTCCAGTGTGAGATATGGGGTGGTGAGATCCATCTCCTATGACTATAGTGTCATTTCTAGTGTAAGGAGTCAAGTGAGAAATTTTACCTGCATCAGAAGTAACATGTGTTGTTGCCCCTGAATCAATATACCATATACCATCATCATTTTGACGCAAATTCATCTGATTAAAAGTAGTCATAAGGATATTTTGTACGTCCTGTGGAAGAACCTGTCCCTGAGGAGTGCGTGCAAACATCTGAGTTGCCCTCTGCCCTAGCCTCCCTGTTTTGTTCCGGTTCTGAGGATTGTACCAGCAATTTGCTTTAACATGTCCCCACTTGTTGCATAGAAAACAAGTAGGAACACGTCCCCCTCGTGGTACACTGCTTGAGCCAAGGCCTCCTCCAGCTGGTGTAGGTAGTACTCCTCCTTTGTTTATAGTTGTTCCATTTGGACGAGGAGTAAATAAGGCTCTTGTTTGAATAGGCATATGTGCCATCATCACAGGATGAGTATTATCTGACGCGTGTTCCTGACTTAAACTGACCTCATATTGCAAAAGCTTAGATTGAAGATCATCAAAACATGGAAGAACTGAGACAACCTGGAGTGTTGTGCAAAACATGCGATATTCAGGTCCAAGGCTACCTAATACATGTTGTACCATGTCCTTATCTGATACAGGACTTCCAATGGCAGCTAACTGATCTGTAATAACCCTGACATCCCCCATGAACTCTGTAATAGATTTGTTTCTTTTTCGCATGGATTGGAATTGCCACTTGAGTTGCAAAGCCCGAGATTCAGAAACCTGAGAAAAGAAATGAGCTAGTCCATTCCACAACTCGGCAACAGATTAATCATCAGAAATAGTTTGTAAAACACGATCAGAAAGTGTGGAAGTTATGTAAGCAACTAATGTCTGATCCCGTTGTACCCATATGTCATAAGCAGGATTGGTGGTTCGAAGTTGACTCACCTTCCCATCTTCACCTGTTATTTCTTGCATGATATGTGTAGGTGGGGCAGGTGATCGCCCATCTAGATGCCCATAAAGACCATGACTGCGAATAAAGGGTACAATCTGACGTTTCCAAAGTAAGTAGTTATCATGAGATAACTTATGGGTCATAAGGTGAGTAAGAAAACTAGGGTTCAACTTGGAATCCATGGATTATATGAAGAATGAGAAGCCAAAACTGTTCTAACAGTGTATTGAAGAGGAGACAGCAATGTTGTGTGCTGAAAATAATATCAGCACACACGTTATTCAGAGAAAGAGGAAAACAGCAATGCTGCTGTGTGCTGAAAATGATACCAGCACACACGTTACACAGAAAAAAAGATACAGCAATGTTGTTGTGTGCAGAAAATGATATCAGCACACACGTTACACAGAGAAAAAGATACAGCAATGTTGTGTGCTGAAAATGATATCAGCACACACGTGAGAAAAGGAAGCAGCAATGCTGCTGTGTGCTGAAAAAGATATTGGCACACACGTTACACATAAAATAGTAACGTGCGAACCAGAAAAAGGGAAAGAATCAAAAATATTTTGGGGAGAAAACAAAAACTCGACAGACTGAAACAGGATGTTAAGACGTGTGTACCAGAAATATTGAGAATGAGAAGAACCAAAAAAGAAAAACTGGAATGACGTGAAAGATTTATAAGAAAAAAGAGGAAAGAAGCAAAACTGATTAAGGAAGAAGGGACAGAAATAAACCTACGTTCTTTAAGAGCACGTGTTGGTCTTTAGAGGCCTTCTAGATGATTGATTTCTGTGCCTGTGCTCTGATACCATGTCTGAAATATCCACCTGCAAGGGTTAGAGATTAGGTAAAGAGAGAAGAGAGGTGTTGGCGGCAATAGGGTTTTCCCTCTTTTACTTAATATTTATAAGTGGTGTACATAGTATGACATTACACAAGAAGTAAAAACTAATTACAAACATGCCACCGCCCACGCATCCCAAGATGGATCCTTGGAATGTGGTGCGGGTCGGATCCATGATCCAAAACTAACAGAAATAACAACCAATAAGAAATAGAAAATCTCAAATAAGTACTAAAAAATATGAGATTAACATATAAAAGTAACTAAAAACTGATTATATAATTGAAAAATATATGAGATTAACCAAAAAAAGATAAAATATACTAAGAATCTTATTACATAACATAAATAACTGGAAAATATATGAGATTAACCTACAAAAGTTAAAATATATGAGATTATTCTAAAAAATATGAGATTAACATATAAAAGTAAAAAAATGATTACATAACGGGAGAGTATATGAGATTAACCAATAAAAGAAAAAATATATTAAGAAACCGTTTACACAACTAGAAAATATATGAGATTAACCAACAAAAGTTAAAATATATGAGATTATTCTAAAAAATATGAGATTAACATATAAAAGTAACTAAAAAACTGATTACATAACTGGAAAATATATAAGATTAACCAACAAAAGTTAAAATATACTAATAAACTAATTACATAACTGAAATAACTGGAAAATATATGAGATTATTTTAAAAAATATGAGATTAACATATAAAAGTAACTAAAAACTGATTGCATAACTGGAAAATATATGAGATTAACCAACAAAAGTTAAAATATACTAAGAAACTGTCACATGGGTGCGGGTGCAGGTACGGGTGCGGCACTTTCAAAAACCTTGGGTGCGAGGGTGCGGCAGGGCAAAAAATGTATATATATATATATATATATATATATATATATATATATATATATATATATATATATATATATATATATATTTGAAGTTTTAAGAGTTAACATTGTCATAATATCATTCATCATGCATGCAATATATCAACCTAAATATCAATCAAATAATTAAAGCAATTACATAAATCAACCTAAATATCAATCACATAAGAAAAGCACAAAAGAACTAAATTACATACCAAAGTATATCCCGATGAAGTAATGGATCGTAATAATTTTCTTCTTCATCATCAAATGCATCATTAGAAGGAATATTGGGCTCAGCTAAATCCATGTTTGTTATGTTGAAATCATGCTCTCCCTCGAAGTCACACTCTTCTAGGTTTACATCCCAAATTTGGATGTTCTTTGTCTGTGTTACAAACCCAATTTGAAAATGTTAAAATACAATACAAGTATATTTAAATGAAAAACTAAGAAAATAATCAAATAACTAAGACACCAAATTAGTACATGTATTCATCATTGGTTCGCGAAAGTAATCGAAGATTTGAATGAACATATATTAAATTCTTTGCACGCTTGCTGATGAGTTTGTTTTTCTTTATGTTGTGGATTTGAGAATATGTGCTCCAATTTCTTTCACAACAAGATGAACCAGCAGGCTGCGATAGCAATCTTAATGCAAGACGTTAGAGAAGAGGTGTTTCTGATCCAAATTTGGACCACCATGTTATAGGATCTATATCATCCTCTTCTCTCGCGAATAATGTCGGTCCATATCATCTCGAAGATGAAAACTTTTCAAGCTCTTGTGTGACTTGATATAGAAGATATGTTTATGGAAAGTCTTTTCATACACATATTTCTATGTCTTGATAGCTCTGAGTCTAAATTTGGAGGGACACGACCAATACCACCAGCCCGTCACTTATTTGCATAATATTTTGGATTAAGAGAATGTGTCATGCAATGCAAAGAAGTGTTGCTCTTATCCCATCTTCTGACTAAAATTGAATGAATATGATTAAAAAATTTGAATCATCCAATATAAGATTTTTTTCTTCATGCTTGAAAACTATAGCTTGTATTTTTTCAATCATAGTATTCCACATTTCATAAACTCTATGAAGCATGGACCCATCCTTATCAACTTCTCTTAACATTTCTCAAATAGGTTGCGTAAATTGAAGGAAGTATACCACCATGTCCCAAAACTCATCATAAAGAATGAATTTTTTAATTTCTTGAGCGTTGATAGCAACATCAGCACGATAGAATGTCCAATTTTCATCAGTCATCATGTTAGGCAAAGCATTCTTCACTCTTTTAATCATCTTCACCATCACAATGATGGATGCAAAATGTGTTTCAACGACCTTCAACAATTTCAAGTCATAATGCCTATTAAATATAGCATTAGCACGATGGTGGTTAACAACAAAATTTCTAATGCTTTTGACATTTCTTTCTAAATCTTCAATTTATGAACATAAAGCATATGCTTGTAAATTTTCTTCTTCGTTGGGGTTGCAGATGCTCTTTGGGGTCAGATTTAAGTTGTCTGCTACACAGAGAGTCCAAAAAATATGAGGGTACTCACTCTTCAAACTGGAGCGTTGTCTGTAATGATTTGTATCATTTTCTGATCACTCACTTCTTTTATGATTTCTATAAACAACTCCTTCAAATACTCTGCATTTTTATATTCCACAGATGCATCAACTGCTTTCAAGAATATTGTGTCACTAAGCGAACAAGCAATGAAATTGATCAGTGGATGCCTTTGAATCTATGTCACAGGGATTCGGCTAGCAGGGTGTCGCACCCGCGTCGACGCGGGTGCGGCACCAGGTGCGGTCAACCCGATCCTGGGTGCGTCGACCGCACCCAAGATCATTTAGGTCCATTTTTTTTGGACTTTTTTTAAAAAAAAAAATTACCCTATGATATGGGCTGCGGAATTTTTTAAAAAAAAATTCTGCTGACAGCTGCTATTGCTCCTGCCTTTTCAATCCTGATCCTTCTTTTTCGTAAAGGATGTTCTCTCTCCATAATAAATGATAATGATGGTGGTAGCCTTGCTGGCTATTAGTATTCATTGTTCTCCTGACGAGATGGGTGCGCTATCGTGCAGTTGTATATAAAATGAAATTTGAAAAAACCCGCGTAGGGGGAACCCCTGAACCCCCTTTATATATATATATATATATATATATATATATATATATATATATATATATATATATATATATATATATATATATATATATATATATATATATATATATATATATATATTACATTTTTGCCCCTACCGCACCCGGGTTTTTTGAAAGCATCGAATCCCCGCACCCGCACCCATGTGACAGCTTTGAATATTTGTCCATCAATCAGACACTTCATTTTGCTCCCATGAATATTTTTTAATCTCCAGCAATCTCTCGACATTTGCCCTCTCTTCTGCAAGAAGTGTGGTTCGTATTTTTTCTGAACTTGGAAGCGCATAGCCACTCAAATTACAATTTCTCAAGGATGTTACTAAATCCTTCCAATAAGGATTTTTAGCCGCATTAAATGAGTGACAACAACAACAACAACTACGCCTTCATCCCAAAACAATTGGGGTCAGCGATATGAACCAAAAAAGAAATTCATTTTGGGTCTTCCACATGAATCCTTTTCCTCCAATCATTTCTATCCAACGCCATGTCCTCGGTGAGGTTCAAAGCATTCATATCCTTTCCTATCATCTCCATCCAAGTCTTCCTAGGCCTACCCCTACCTCTTTTAACTAATATATTTTCCCATTTCTCCAACCTTCTAACTGGAGCATCATTAGGCCTTCGCCGAATATGTCCAAACCACCGTAAACGATTCTCTCGCATCTTATTCTCAATGGGTGCAACACCTACCTTCTTACGTATCTCTTCGTTCCGAATCTTATCTTTTATTGTATTTCCACACATTCATCTAAGCATCCGCATCTCAGCTACACTCATTTTTTGAATATGATGTCTCTTGGCAGCCCAACATTCCGTACCATATAGTAAAGCGGGTCTAATAGTCGTCCTATAAAACTTTCCCTTCAACCGCAATGGCATTCTACGATCGCACAGCACTCCAGTAGCACTTTTCCATTTCATCCACCCAACCTTTATCCTATGATTTACATCTCCATCAATTTCTCCATACTTTTGAATGATGGATCCCAAATATTTGAAATAATCATTCACCGGTATATCTTGCTCACCAAGCTTCACTACACTCCCATCACTACTTCGTTGCTTACTAAACCGACATTCCATATATTCAGTCTTACTCTTACTCAACTTAAAACCTCTAGCTTTCAATGTCTGTCTCCATAATTCTAACTTAGCATTAACCCCAGCTCTAGACTCATCAATCAAAACAATATCATCAGCAAACAACATACACCACAGTACATTTTCTTGAATTGATCTCGTAAGCTCATCCATCACTATCGCAAATAGGAAAGGGCTTAAAGCATATCCTTGATGTAACCCAACCGTTATCGGAAAATTGGTTGTCACCCCTCCACAAGTGCGGACATTGGTTACTACTCCTTCATACATATCTTTAATTATACTAATGTACTTGAGAGAAACACCTTTCTTCATCATTGTCCACGTGAGAACGTCCCTATGTACTCTATCGTATGCCTTCTCTAAATCAATAAAAACCATATGCAAATCTTTGTTCCTCTCTCTATATCTTTCAATAAGTTGTCTAAGAAGATGTATAGCTTCCATAGTTGATCTTCCAGGCATAAAACCAAATTGATTCTCCGATATCATGACAACCTTCCTCAACCTAGACTCAATCACCCTCTCCCAAAGTTTCATAGTATGACTCATGAGTTTTATACCACGATAGTTTGTGCAATCTTGTATATCACCCTTATTCTTATATAAAGGCACCAAAGTACTCTTCCTCCACTCATTAGGCATCTTATTTGTTCGCCAAATCAAGTTAAAAAGATTTGTCAACCATTCTAAACCTTTCTCTCCCAAGCATTTCCAAGCCTCGATAGGTATACCATCTGGGCCAACTGCCCTTCTTGATTTCATTTTCTTCAAAGCCTCTGCAATTTCTTTCTTTTGAATCTTGCGCATGAAGTCACGATTTATCTCATGAAAAGGAATGGAGAAGTCTCCAAGATCTTGAGCATGACTATCATTAAATAGCTTATCAAAATAATCTTTCCATCTCTCCTTAATCTCCTCATCTTTGACTAAAACCCTTTGCGTTTCATCTTTGATACATCTAACCATACCCAAATCCTTCGATTTCCTATCTCTCATCTTTGCAAGCCTATAAATATCCTTCTCGCCTTCTTTGGTATCCAACTTGTCATAAACCTCCTTATATACCTTAGCCCTCGCGTTTCGAACAACTTTTTTAGCTTCCTTCTTTGCTATCATATACTTCTCCAAATTCTCATTATCACGACTCATACTTAGATTTCTATAACACTCTCTTTTAACCTTAATAGCTAATTTGACATCCTCGTTCCACCATGATGTATCCTTACCTAGTGGTGCACCGCCTTTAGACTCACCCAATACCTCCTTAGCTACTTTTCTCATACCACCCGCTATCTTATTCCACATTGATTCTGAATCCTCCTCGAGACACCAATCAACTTCCTTAACTACCTGCTCTACAAACATTCCTTGTTTAGCTCCTTTTAGTGCCCACCACTTAATTCTAGGATCTATCCTATGTCTATCCCTTTTGCGGCATTGTCTAATTCTAAGATCTAAAATTAAGACTCTATGTTGTGTAGCTACACTTTCTCCTGGTATAACCTTACAATCGATGCAACAACCCCTATCTCTCTTTCTAAGTAGGAAAAAATCTATCTGACTCGTATTAACCCCACTTTTAAATGTTACTAGGTGAGACTCCCTCTTCCTAAACCAAGTGTTTGCTAAGATCATATCATAGGACAAACAAAAATCTAAAATCCTTTCTCCACTTTCATTTCTTTCTCCTATACCATAGCCTCCATGGATATTCTCAAATCCATCTCTACTAATGCCTACATGTCCATTAAGGTCACCGCCGATGAAAAGCTTTTCTCCATAAGATGTCTCTTGTACTACTCCATCTAAATCTTCCCAAAATTGATGCTTAATGGAATCATCTAAACCTACTTGAGGTGCATAAACACTAATAATATTAATAATATCCGTACCTAATACTAATTTAATAAGTAAAATTCTATCACCCTTCCTACGGACCTCAACTACATTATCTATAAACTGACGACTCATAACAATCCCTACTCCATTCCTATTCCTATTTATTCCTGTATACCAAATCTTATATCCCCAAGGTTCTATCACTTTAGCTTTCTCACCTACCCATTTGGTCTCTTGAAGACATAAAATATCAATATTTCTCCTACACATAACATCTACTAACTCTACCAACTTACCAGTTAAAGACCCTATGTTCCAAGTGGCTAACATAATTTTATGGTCTTGGACTAACTTCTTTACCCCCACCCGTCCAACAAAGTGAGGGAACCCTTGCCTATTTGACACCACACCCGGGCGCCAGTGTGACGCGTCGCTTCTGGGCGACGACCTAGCAACCCTTGCACATTTATCACTGCCTCCGGGCCTAGAGAGTATAGCCGCATTAAATGAGTGAACTAGAATAAAATATCTCCCCAACTTTTCTATCCAATTCTTCTCTTCCATATACATTGAATGTTGCATGTATCGTTCATCTACCTCCTACGTTGACTTTTCTTTTCTTTTCAGCATCTTCTTGGTGGCTTGCAAATGGCACACTAATTGCACAAGAATCGGCTATTGTCTTTCTCTTCTCATATTCTTCTTGTATTGTTTTCGCATTGCCTCATCAACTTTTCTGCATCCTGAAATGTCATGTCCTAGTATCTTCAACAAATGAGTCTTCATTCTTGTGTAAGACCCAACAAAATCTTTTTCGCAGAGCTTGCATCGAAATCTCTTGTTTTCACCACCTCCTTCTCCAGTTTTTGCAAATTTATCTAGATGTACCCATAGTGGCCCCACATCATCAATCTCACTACAACTATCAGCAAAACTAGCAGTAGAACTCATACGTTGGGATGAGGATGACGCAAGTCCTTTCCCTTTATCCGCCATTTTTATCCTGAAAATACAAAAAAAAAATGCATTCAAAATTTCAAATCAATATATATATATATATATCAGGAGCAAAGAGGGAGGATCTGCCCCTCTCCTAAAATAAGGAGCAGGGACGGGGTCTCGACCCCCTCCCCTGATGAAAACAGAGGGAGAAGGGAGGGCTCAGCCCCTCTCCTGCCGACCCAACAAAAGAGCAAGAGGGGGGGCGCGGCCCCTCTCCTGCCGAAAACAGAAGGAGCAGGGGGGGCTCAGCCCCTCCCCTGCCGACCCAACAAGAGAGCGAGAGGGCGCGCGCGCGCGGGGGGGGGGGCTCAGCCCCACCCCTGCTAACCCAACAAGAGAGCGAGAGGGAGCAGGGGGGCTCGGCCCCTCCATTTCCGACACAAGAAGAGAGCGAAAGGGAGCCAGAGGGTACGTACCTGCGACGAGAGAGAGGAGGAGCCTAGGAGGTGGCGTCGGGAGGAGAGAGCTCGAGCTGAGCTGCACGGGAGAGGAGAGGAGAGATTAAGGTAAAAAAAAATCCCTAATCCTCCTTTTCATCGGGTTTATTTATTTATTTATTTTTAAGTCTGAAAAGTGGACGAAAATGACCATGGGTGCCGGTGTCGCACGCGCACCCGCGTCGACGCAGGTGCGGCACCTGCTTTGCCGAGTCCCTGTGACATAGCTAAGAAATTGATTACATAACTGAAATAACTGGAAAATATATGAGATTAACCAAAAAAAGTTAAAATATATGAGATTATTCTAAAAAATATGAGATTAACATATAAAAATAACTAAAAACTGATTACATAACTGAAAAATATATGAGATTAACCAACAATAAGAAACTGATTACATAACTGAAATCACTGAAAAATATATGAGATTAACCTACAAAAGTTAAAATATATGAGATTATTCTAAAAAATATGAGATTAACATGTAAAAGTAACTAAAAACTGATTACATAACTGGAAAATATATGAGATTAACCAACAAAAGTTAAAATATATTAAGAAACTAATTACATGACTAAAATAACTGAAAAATATACGAGACTAACCAACAAAAGTTAAAATATAATAATATACTAAAAAACTGATTACATAACTGAAATAACTGGAAAATATATGAGATTAACCTACAAAAATCTTTTTGATTACTTCTCAAAAGTCTTGTTGTAATATATATATATATATATATATATTTGTGCCTCAGGCTTGCTCCTTGAGGCTCAGAGGGCCGCGCCTTTTGCGCCTCAAGGCGCGTTTTTTATAACACTGATCCCAACCTTATCACCACTAGTACCATCATCACCACCACCATTTTTCACCATTAATATCATCACCATTGCCACCACAACACTGCCACTACCATCACCACTAGCACCATCACCATTGCCACCACCACCAACCTTACCATTGACACCACCACCATCCACCACCATCACCACCACTAACTAATCTTCTTTGCTTGTTCATTAAAATTTAAATAGTTGGTGATTGAAACATTCACTTAATTAAAAATAAGGGCAAGTATCTTTATAAAATGTATTTTAATTTATTTGTCTAAATTCATTAAGTATGAGCCATCCAAAGAGGTGGAAATGGCAGCTTGTTAAAATACATGTAAGTATATATACCCAATAGGGGTATTTTAGTCTTTTTACATAGTTGTTTCTAGAAACAACTATTTTAATTAGGTAGATTCTTTTTTATATATTTTACTTTTTATTTCTTGTTATTTTCTCTTTTTTTAAATAGCATTGGGGGTCCCAACAACATAGAGTCGTTGGGACCCCCAACGGTCATAAATATGACCTTTGAGGTCTCCCAACGATTCCATGTTGGAGCCCCCAATGGCCTCTCACTCTTCTTTTGTGTATTTCTCTTGTGCCATAGTGCTTGTTCATTATTGGACTTTGTGAATGATTTTGCACTTGAGTTATATTTTTGCATACTTCATTGCATGGTATAAGAGCAAGGTTGTGCTCTTGATTTTTGTTAAAACTACCCATTGATAGTTTGTGATTTGAAAACTTCTTCCACTCTTTTTGCTCATCCTCTTTCTAAGCCACTATGAAGAATGAGCACAAGATTGATCTCTCTTTCAAGTTAAACGGCACCAACTACATGAAGTGGATATCCGCTATGGAGAACAACCTCAAGGGAAAAAAGCTCTGGGGATATGTGATGGGCTCCATTCCAGAACCACAACTCAAACTTACCAAAATGGGAGGACAAGAAAAAACTCTAGAGGGAAATGTGCGCACTAAAGCCAATTATATATCAAATCATATCTAATAAGGGTTAAAATCTAAACCAGATCTGGATCTTAGAAGGATTGTCCACATGCCACAATAACATATACCATATGCAATAAGGGTTAAAATCTAAACCAGATTTGGATCTTAGAAGGATTCTCCATATGCATGTCTAGATCTGACCAATTTGAAAACCCAATAACATATACCATATCCAATAAGGGTTATAATCTGAACCAGACCTGGAACCTTGGAAGGATTCTCCATATGTGTCTAAATCTTAATCTGACCTATCAAGCAGTATCTGATCATGTAGGATTTAACAGTGCCTAATTCAAAAGGCTCAACCAGTTTGCATCCCTGATGCTGTGTGTCATGAATCAATATTAAATAGTGATGCCATCAATGACAAGCTATAGGATTTAATGATGGCAATTGAGAATTATATTTTCCCAAGTGGTTTAGGTAATTTGGAGAAAAATTAATATGACCAAACCTCTGCTACACATTTAGCAAATATACTCATGCCAGTTTTGCTGTATCTACACCAGTTTAAACTCACCATGGGCACGCATGAATAGCTCTGAAGAAGACACGTTTAGCTGCAGCAGGATTACACACATGAAGTTCATAAGCAAGATAACACTGCCAAAGTATCACTGACTTCTGCAATTTGTCACTTGCCAATGCTCTCTCAAACAATCCATGAATTCTATGCTGCAACCCTGCCTTCCCCAGCTCACTCAGTAGAGCAAAAAGGCAGACAAAAATAGAGGGTTTCCTGAAAAGAATAGCAGATGGCATGGAAATTGTATTGCAGAATAGGATAAATAATAGATGAACATTTAAAAATAGGAAACTAGATAAATCATGCATAAGATGATAAGAAATTAAGAACATATAGTCTGTCTTTGGTGAAATCATACATTTTATGCAAAAAAATGTTTATCAATTATCACAAGGTGCAAGTGGATTGCATTTAATAAATGTGAATCAACAAGCTCTTCAAAGAATCCAGACAAAATTAGTGAATTGAGAGCCATGAGATCTCATAAAACAGAAATTTACTCATGCACGTGCATTTAATCAATAATTCATCAATAAAACAGTAAATCCAATTGTCTGTGTTGTTTTGGGGGATTTTGGTGCCGAAGATTAGGGTCGTTTTTGACCCAGTAATCATCTGGTATAACTCTTAGCCAATGGTAGGGTGTCTTGGTTGAGTTTTGTGCAAGTTTTTTAGTGTCATTGCTGACAGTGACCGAGTTTTCAGCTACTTTCTTGGGGTTTGACAGATATATTGCTTTTGATTAGCTGTAGTTTTGAGGCTGGATCAGTTGAGTATATGTGTTGTGCCCTTTGAGGGTGACTAGTGAATTTGGGATTGATTGAATCTATTGCTTGCTCAGTATAGGCTGTCGGCTTTGTATTGGCACTACTTACAGCATCATAGCTAGTATTTGGTAGTGCCTTTTCAGCATATCAGCACTCATTTTGGTGTTTTGGGTAACTGTTACATTGGCTCTTTGTGGTGATTCGGGAAGCGATTGCATTGTGGGTGCAGTATATTGACATTTATTCTGGTGGTTTGGGTGTTTGTTGCATTGTGTGCTTAGTATTGGTTACATACCTTTGGTAGATCTTGGCAACTTTGTCAATCTGAAATATATCAATGGCTGCTCATTATTGCTGCTGTTCTAGTGCTTCGCTTCATGTTCTTGTGCAGCCTTTTGAATATTGTAGTTGGGGGTTGTGTGAGGTATGGAGAAAGAAGGAACTCAGCTGATAACTGTCAAATTGGATGGGACCAATTATTCATATTGGTGTGATTTTATGCTGGCTGTGATGGAAGGAAAAGGACTCGGGATGGGACAAGTGAGCCCAAATCAACGGGAAAAAACTGACAGTCTGTTGGAGGAATGGAAGAAGAATAATGCCAAAATCAAAGCATGGATTCTGGGGTCTGTAGAACAGAGGATTGCTGTGAATATTTCAAAATATAAAGAGGCAAAGGAAATGTGGGGATATTTGAAACAAGTATACAAGCAACAAAACTGGGCAATAAAATATCAGTTGATGCAAGAACTTCATTTTGTAATCATGACAAAGACATTAATTTAGATCTTTGGCATAAAAGATTAAGAAACCCAACTATATCCAAATTATCTCATTTTCAATTTTTGGAAAAATTTTGTAAAGATAAAAATTTTGTATGTGAAGATTGTATAAAAAATGCAAATGACGCATTTTGGATCTAGAACCTTTGTATCACATGAAATTTTTGAATTAGTGCATTTGGATGTATGGGGCCTCGCTCTCGTTACATCAAAAGGTGGTTATTCGTATTATGTTACATTTATAGATGATTTTAATAGACATACTTGAATTTACTTCCTAAAACTCAAATACGAAGTTTTTTCGTGTTTTAAAATTCTTCATAATCTTGTTAAAAATCAATTTAAAATAAATATTAAAGTCTTTCGCTCCGAGTCTGGGGGAGAGTTTCTTTGAAATGAATTTCAACTATATCTAAAAAATCATGGAATTGTCCATCAAAAATCTTGTCCTAGGACCCCTCAACAAAATAGCATTTCAGAAAGAAAACATCATCACATCATTGAAACTACTATAACACTACTTATTTCAAAAGAAATTCCAAAACAATTTTGGGCCGAAACCGCCCTAACCGCAGTATATTTAATAAATAGAATGCCTTCTCAAACATTGGAAAACAAATCTATTGAAAAACTTTTTAAAATTCCTCTTGACATGAAAAGACTAAAGGTATTTGGTTGTAAATGTTTTGTGCTTCTTGAAAAATATAATAAACTCACTCCTAAAGCTATAAAATGTGCCTTTCTTGGATATGCTAAAAATAAAAAATGATATCGATGTTATGATCAAACAAACGATAAGCTTTATATTTCCAAAAGTATTACTTTTTTGGAAAACGAAAATAGATTTGATTTTGAAAAACCTAAGGAAGAATCTGAATATGCCTTGTTATTTGATTTGCTACCCAAATTAAATAATGAAATTGTTGATAATGATATTGAAAATTTTGAAACTATTAATGACTCAAGTGAAGAAAGAGAATCATCTCATAATCTTCTACAACACTACGAGATAATAAAGAGCATCAATGTGCCCTTAAAAGATATAATCAACTAACAAATGTTGAAGAAACTAGTGTTAGAAGATTGGAACGAATATATAGGCCTCCAAATAGGTTTGTCTCATACGAATCCTTTTCTCCAAACTATAGGGCTTGCCTTTTAGGCATTCATTCGTATCACGAACCATATAACTACAACAAAGCTAAAAACATAAAGAAATGGGTTGAAGCCATGAAAATAGAATTAGATGCGTTACACAAGGCTCATACTTGGGCAATTCAATATCTTCACATAGGAAAAAAGACAATAGGGTGTAGATGGGTTTTTAAAATTAAAACAAAAAGTGACAGGTCTCTGGAAAGATATAAAGGAAGGCTAGTTGCAAAAAGATACTCTCAAAAATATGGAGTAGATTATGAGGAAACATTCGCCCTAGTGGCTCGTATGACCACAGTTAAGGCTCTAGTTGCAGTAGCATCCATTAGAAAATGACCTATATATCAGTCAAATGTTAAGAATGCATTCTTAAATGGGAACTTAAATGAAGAAGTTTACATGTATCATCCCCCTGGTTTGACAAATGAAAATGGCACGGTTCTTCGTCTTCAAAAAACTTTATATGAGTTTAAACAAGCCCCTAAAGCATGGTATGATTGATTTAGTGATACTGTGTTAAAACTTGGATTTAAATCTTGTTATACTGACACTCTTGTTATACTGACACTGCTCTTTTTGTTAGATCTAGAGGTACCTCATTTATCATTCTCATTTTATATGTTGATGATATGTGTGAGAAATCACACCAGAATGTGTTTACGCAGAAGAGAGAGAAAACGTTATGGAGGAGACGCTGACTGAAGATTATTTTCTCTGTATTATGTATTGTGCCCTATATTCTCAATATATACATAACATATGGGTCGGGTCTGGTATGTTATATCAGACCCAAATACAATAAACAACCTAGACCTATCAATGACATAGACACATATGGATCGGGTCCCAGACCCGAATGGGAACAATACACCAATCTCAATACCCTTCCTCAAGTTGTGCATGGTGTTGTACCATGGACAACTTGTTCCTTAAGAACCAAAATTTTACACTTGTAAGTCCCTTGGTGAACAAGTCAACGACTTGATCTGCTGTCGGAATGTAAGTTGGCTCAACTTGCATGTCTTCAATTTTCTGTTGAACAAAGTGTTGATCAATCTCTATATGTTTCGTGCGACTATGATGGATGGGATTGAACGTGATCTCTATAACACTCTGGTTGTCACACAAGAGTGTAGTGGGAAGAACATTTTCTCCTATTTCAGTTAAGAGATGTCTCAACCACGTAGCTTCTGTTGTGGCCGTTGCCATAGACCGATATTCAGCCTCAGTGTTGGACTGTGCAACGGCTCACTGTTTCTTGTTGCTCCAAGTGATAAGATTCCCATCAATAAAAACGCAGTACCCTGACACCGAGCGTCTGTCATCCAAGTCTCCAGCCCAGTCTGCATCTGTATACACAACTAGTTGGTGTTGTTCACCTTTAGTTTTAGCTTAATGATAAACTAGACCATCCCCAAGGGTTCTTTTCAAGTATCGAAGAATCCTCTTAATGGCATTCATATGCTTTGTGCGTGGCTCATGCATAAACCACGAAACTTGATTTACTGCATATACAATGTCTGGTCTATTAAATGTGAGATATTAAAGCATACCTACAAGACACCGATATTGTGTGTGTGGGATCTTCATATACTTCCTCATCCTGGGAACTGAGCTTATGATTAAGCACACTAGGAGTACCAAGAGGTTTACAATCTTTCATGCCTGCCTTATCCAATAGATCCAAGGTGTAATTATGCTGGGCTAGTAAGAGACGTTCACCCTATCTATCAACTTCAACTCCCAAGAAATATCGCAAATCGCCCAAAAATCTTGAACTTCCTACTTAATAGAACCTTTGTGAGTTCTATGTGGTCATTCGAGTTCCCAGTGATGATAATGCCATCCACATATATAAGTAGGAGAGTGGTTACTTGATGATCTCGAAAGATAAAGAGAGAGTGATCCAAATGAGACTGAATGAATCCATGCCTTTGAATTTCAAGAGAGAAACTATCAAACCATGAGCAAGATGCTTGCTTTAACCCATAAATGGACCTTCGTAGTTGGCAAACATGTGTGTTGGAACTATGTTCTGCATAACCGAGAGGTTGCTCCATGTACACTTCTTCTTTCAGACTGCCATTTCTGACATCTAATTGACCGAAAGGCCATCCATAATTGTAAAACAAAGACAAGATTAACCGAATGGTTCCCATTTTGAACATTGGGCTAAAAGCTTCTTCGTAGTCTTGACCATATTCTTGTGTGAAGCCCTTGGCTACTAGCCTCGCCTTGTAATGTTCGATAGATCCATCAGGTTTGTACTTTATTTTATAAACCCATTTAAACCCAACAACATTTTTATCTAAAGGTCTAGGGACAACATTCCAAGTCCCGCACTCATGTAAGGCCTCCATCTCCTCATTCATAGCCTCCACCCACTTGACTGAGTTAGATGTTTGTGAAAAGTTGATAGGTTATCCTGCTTTTCAATTTGAGACATGAATAATTGTAATTTCGTGGAGAAATTATCATAAATGACCCACCTTTCAATGGGATGACGCACCCTCTCAGACTTCTTGGGTAACACATCAAGTCTCTAAGCATTATTCATGTTTCGCCGCGTATAGACAATCCCTTGAAATTTTGTGATATCTGAGACAGATCTAGTAATGATTTGTTTGTCTCGCGGTTGTTCCTTTGTGCTTGTACATCGGTCTCATTCTGCTCAATAGGTTGTATAAGGCTTGGCAAAGTACCTTGTGTTTATGTATGGTCAAATAGCTCAACAACAAGCCATGGCTGGTATCCTTCAACATTTTTGTTGGGCCCATATGTACTCATTAAGACCTTAGTATTAGTCTCATCAAACACAACATTCCTCGAGACCCTGATGCAGTTAGTGACGGGATCATAACAATGATATCCTTTGTATTGAACAACATATCCCACAAATTTACATTTACACGCTTTATCCTGAAACATGTTACACTGGGAACTGTCAATATGAACATAACACACACAATCAAACACATGTAGCTCGTTGTAATTAGGGTAAACTTCAAATAATGTAAAATAGGGAGATTGATTTTCTAGTAATTTCATAGGCAGGCGATTTATGATATACACGGCAGAATGAAAGGCCTTTGTCCATAAACTGAGAGGGATATTGCTATCATGTATCATACTCAATGCACCTTCCACAATATGGCAATGTTTTTTTTCCGCTATACCATTTTGTTGTGGTGTATGTGGACAAGATATGCAACGACTGGTTCCATTATCTTGAAAAAATTCAGTAAATTTCTTTGATAAATACTCTCCCCCACAATCACATTGGAAATGTTGTGTTTTAGACGAAAATTGATTACGAACTAGAGCATAGAACGAGCGAAAGAGCTTAAATACTTCGGATTTATGTTTCATAAAATAAATCCAAGTATATCTTGAATAGCTATCAATGAAGGTAACCTAATGACTTCCAGATAAAGAAGCTTGAGGAGCAGGTCCCCAAACATCAGAATAAATAATTTCAAAAGGAATAGAAACTCTTTGATTTATTGAATTAAAGAGATAACATGACTCTTACACAATTGACATCTAGAACAAAGTGAAGCATCTAACTCAAGATTCAAACTGGACTGCGGAACAAGCCCTCTTGACACAAGTTTTTGAATAAAGGAACGATTACAATGAGCTAAACGATGATGCCAAATTTCTGGCTCATTACACTGAGAGAGACTAAAAACATTTTTAGATAATAATGACGCAGTTGACTGAGTTATTTGCAGGCTTGGGAATTTATCACGAATAGAAGAGGCTTCCTTAAGGACATACATGTTTCCCTGTCGTTGTCCTTCAGCGAGCGTCCTCTTCATGAGAAGGTCCTTGACACATACAGAAGGAGTAAATTCGACCAAAAAAATTAGTATCGTCAACAAGTTTAGAAACAGAAAGAATATTTTTGACAATGTTGGGAGAATGATAAACATCAGATAAAAATAGGGAAGAATTAGGTAATGGAAGAACAACATTTCCAGCATGAGAGATAGGATGGAAGGCACCATCTCCAGTTTTAATACTGGATTTTTCATGATAAGAAACAGGTTTTGAAATCTTACCAACGTCTCCTGTGACATGGGCGGCAGCCCCACAGTCAATATACCAAGTCCCTTGCTCACTTTGTTTGAAGCTTAATCCTGAAAGTGCAGATATGAGGAGATTCTTCACATTGTCTTTTTTATCATCCTTAGATCCTTCCCCTGGCTTTCCTTGAGCAGAAGTCCCAACACCATTGAATCTACTTTTATTATGCGGGTTGAACCAACAATTCGCTTTAATATGCCACCTTTTATTGCATTGAAAACAAGTTGGTACATTCCTGAAGTTTTGGTTCTCCGTAAAAGAATTAGGCAGCATGTTAGGGGTAGGAAGTAATCCACGACCCCCTTGACCAATCCTTCCCTGTCCACGTCCTTTCCGGAAACCTCCATGTCCCCTGCCTGACATCATCCATGTGACTAGTACTTCATGGTTGTTTGAATTTAAAGTCATCTCCTCGCCTTTGATAGAGATTTCATATTATAGCAACTTTGCACGAAGATCTTCAAAACTAGGCAATGAAGGTAGACCCATAGGAGAGATGTGACTAACATGTGATAATCATGGCCAAGTCCATTTAGTGCCTCTTGAAAATTTTGCAACCCACTATGGCTAGTTGATCCGTAATGATCTTGACTTTATTCATATACTTTGTGACAGATAGAGAGTCCTTTCGCAAAAGTTGAAATTCTCTTTTCAAATATAAAATTCTAGCCTCTGAGATCTGAGAATACGTTTGTGCCAATGTCTGCCAAAGCTCCATGGCTGAACACTCATCCGGAATGGCCACCAATACCTCATGAGACAAAGCAAAAGTAATGTAGGCCACAACTGCCTCATCTTTTCTCCTCCACGTCACAAAATCTGGATTTCGAACTAATTTGCTGGTAACTTCCCCTTTGTCATCTCGTTCCTCTTGCAAAACAAATTCTAGTAGGACATGAACTGTCCCATCAAGGTGTTCGGAGAGATCCAAGCTTCTAATGAAAGGCAAAATTTGCCTCTTCCAGGTTAAGTAATTTGAATTATTGAGTTTTTCAGAGATGAGTTGGCCAAGAAAGCTCGATGGAAGAGAAGGGGAATCCATAAAGAAAGAAATTTAGAGAAGGATAATAAAATACAATAAGGATCAGGCCGACGCAGGAAGCAGTCTCACACAGCAGCAGAGGTCTATCTGTCACTTTTTTTTAGGCGTCAATGTAAAGTGCTACTCAGACGTTACATGAGAGGCGTCCAGCAATGAACCCTCAAATATAAAGTGCTCCTCAGATGTTACGTGAGAGGCATCCAGCAATGAACCCTTTCTTGTATTGAAAAGACTACACAAACGATGGCTCTGATTTGCATCGATTATGATTAGACTTGAGATCAATTCCAAAGGTGTAACAGAAACAAATTGAAAATTTGATGTGGATAATCGTGACAGAGAAAGGGCCAAAGATTGATTTATGATAAAAATATATATCTATATTTCTGAGATGAATAATCAGATCCCATGTTTGAGAAAGTAACGCAGATCTGGGAAAAACAATCAGATTTCATATTTCTGGAAAGAATATGTAACAACAAAAGAGACTTTGACGAACTAATCAGGTCATGGTATGAAAACGATGTTATTTACGAAATCAGGTCTGAAAACAAGAGAGAAGATGAAGACACATATCTGAAATCGAAAACAAATCTGAAAGATAGGATAAAGATGCAAACAGAAAACTGACAAAATCTGTCTTGAGAAAGAAACGATGATAAGAATGAAACCCACGATGAGATACGATAGGAGTTGGAATAAAGGGCAGAATCACGTTAACCTAGAGTTTAAAGGTGAGCAGAATCACGTTAACTTGGAATGTGAAGACCGATCAATCGAGACACGTGCTGGGATCAACTTCACGCTCTTGAACAGAGGTCAGATGAAGCCCTGCTTTGATACCATGTCAGAAATCACACCAAAATGTGTTTATGCAGAAGAGAGAGAGAGGAATCGTTATGGAGGAGGCGCTGACTGAAGATTATTTTATCTGTATTATGTATTGTGCCCTATATTCTCAATATATACATAACATATGGGTCGGGTTTGGTATGTTATATCAGACCCAAATACAATAAACGACCTAGACCTATCAATGACATACACACATATGGATCGGGTCCCATGCCCGAATGGGAACAATACACGAATCTCAATAATATGATCATCACTCGAAATGATCAGAAGGAAATTGAAGATATTAAAATTATGTTTAAAAAATCTTTTGATATGACTAACCTTGGTTTCTTGAGATATTTTTTAAGAATTGAAGAGGGTACATTTTATCTCAAATCAAGTTTGCAGCCGATATTATTGCGTGTTCAGGAATCACTGACACAAAATATGTTGATACTCATGAAGTGATAAATGCAAAATTGAGAGTTGAAGATGGAGTGTTATTAGATGATCCAACTCCTTATAGATAACTTATTGGATCATTAATGTACATGTTCATTACAATGTCAGATATTGTGCATGTCGTATACACTGCGAGTCAATTTCAACATGCACCCACGACAGTTCACATGAGTGCAGTATTAAGAATAATTCGATACATCAAGAAAATCATATCTAAAGGGCTATTCTTATCCTCTTCATCATTTTTAAATCTTATTGCTTATACTGATTCTGACTGGAAAAAAGATCCCAATAACTGTCACTCAACTACAGGTTTGTGTGTGTTTGTAGGTGATTCTCTCATCTCTTGGCGATGCAAAAAACAACAGAAAGTGTCTTTATCTTCTACGAAAGTTGAGTACAGGGCAATGGCTATAACAACCACAGAGGTTGTGTGGATGAAAGTGTTGCTTTCCGATATGACTGTTGATGTCTCAGAACCTTGAAAATTGTGTTGTGATAACAAAAGCGCTATATATATAACCAACAATCACACATTTCATGAGCGAACGAAACATATTGAGATGGATTGACACGCACTCCATTGTCTTTCAGTTGAAAAAGGCTACGTATGGTTTTAAATAAGCATCTTGAGCCTGGTTTGACACATTTAGCATGGTGGTTCAATCTCTTGGCTTTTAGCAGAGCCATTGTGACTACTCTCTTTTTGTTCATCATGACAAAATTGATCTTACTATTGTCTTAGTATATGTGGATGACGTTTTTTTTCATCATGACAAATTTTTCAGAGCCAGAAAAGTATCGCAACATTGTTGGGGCTCTGTAGTACTTGACTTTTACTCGCCCCGACCTAATTTTTTCAGTGAATCAAGTTTCGCAGTTTATGCATAAACCTCAAGTGAAGCATATGGAAGCTAAGAAACGAATCCTCGGATACACTAAAGGTACTCTTCCAAATGGGCTTATATATTTTAGACCAGTATCAGGTTCCACACTTGTATCCATTAAAATTGTTGTATACTCTGATGCGGATTGGGCTCATGATCCTACCACCCGTCGTTCTGTCACCAGTTATGGAGTGTATTTGGGATCCCATCTTGTGTCTTGGGTAAGCCGCAAGCAGAAATTTGTTGCCCACTCTAGTACGAAAGCAGAATATCGTGCTATAACAGCGGTGACGGCCGAAGTTGCATGAATTAAACATGTTTTATTCAACCTTCATAAACCCATATCAAGTTCCTTATTATATTGTGACAATCACAGTGTTGTCGCCATCTCCACTAATCTTGTTCAGCATGGTAGGATGAAACACGTGGAGATTGATCAACATTTTGTCAGGGAACAAGTAGAGGCTAAAGAAATCGAGCCACTTTTTATTCGCGGAGAAGACCAAGTAGGTGATCTTTTTACTAAGGCCCTTACTGTAAATCGGCATTGGCACTTGAAGTTCAAATTGTCCATGGTTCTCCACCATGCTCAGTTTGAGAGGGCGTGTTAAGATTATATTGGATCACATAAGATTCGAATACATATCCACATAATAGAACATGTGTATTTAGCAAAAGGGCAATGTTGTAATGTGTCACACACATATATAAATACAAAGAGACGTCACCCTAAAGAGAGGGTTGACTATTATGTTTCTTCTTCTTCTTCTTCTTCTTCTTCTTCTTCTTCTTCTTCTTCTTCTTCTTCTTCTTCTTCTTCTTCTTGTCTGTTTTCTATGCAGGACATGATTTCCAACGGACATCTTCACAAATATAACAGCATTTTGTCAAGGAAAAGATTTCTCAAAGGCAAGTTGTCCATGATTAGAAAGACAAGTGCAACTTGAGGGAGGCGGTTAGGTATTCACGTTGAGTTATAAGAGATATGTTTGTAAATTTGACATTGTATTTGTATTATGTTGTTCATTTTGGTAAAGTACCAAAACATTATGTAGCCTTAACACTAGGGATGGCAGTGGACCGGGGAGAAACAGGGCCCCACCTCGCCCCATTTGGACCAAGGATGGAGAACATGAAACGGGGAATGGATCGAGGATGGAGGTTAAAATCAAAACCAAAATCAAAACATGGGCAGAGATGGACTTACTCTTGTCCCGCCCAGTCCCGTCCCGGATCCCCGTTAAGGAAATTACTATTATACCTTTATACATATTATAAAATCTTATATATATATATATCCTTAACCCTAACATAAAACTCTTTCTCGAATCTCTCCTCTCTCCTTCCTCTTCTTCATCTAACAAGTTGTGTGATTTCTCGCATCTCCTTCCTAACGGTGGAAGGCGGCAGCGGCGAAAGGATCGAGAAAACAGGGCCCCGCCTCGCCCCGTTTAGACCGGGGATGGAGGACATGAAACAGGGAATTGACCGAGGATAGAGGTTAAAATCAAAACCCGTGTTGGGATGAAGGCGGGGATGGAAGGCAAATTTTTTAGACGAGACGAGGGTGGAGACCTTGTCCCCCGCCCCCACCCCAGTCCACATCCCTAACAGTTATATATACATTAAACAATAGCATCTGACCCCCATAGAGAATACAATAGAGGTCGGCTGACTTGCTTTCTCCCACTTTCTTCTTCTCCCTTCTCTTATGTATGACAGCTGGGGCAAACTTTCTTAAGTATAAAAAAACAAAGCATGAATAGTTGTAGGGGTTATAAAAGAGACTTTCTATTATCAACAATTTTTGGTGAATATACAGGGAATAGATGTGTGTTCCCTATCTATCCTTTAGCCAGTCCTCATGAAAAATTGAAAACAAGATGCCTAGCAGCAATCATACCCAAAACCTCATGAAACAACAAGAGATCACTTGATTTCCCTTTCAAAGAATTTGCACCTCACAATCAATGTGCGACATAAGCTTTTTGTTTTGAAGGAAAATGTCTGACATAAGTTAGCCTGGCCAATTCTTTCATTTGGTTGTAAACTGATTATCATGAATTTCATCAAGTGATTTGATTACATACATGCAATAAAGAAGTCACAACAAACAGTGGATCACATACTAATGTAACAAATATGAATGTAGAGTTATAATAATTTGTGCACAATTTCATTACAATACATAACAAATACCATGGCTAACACATCATGTCAATTATGTAACTTCAAGTTTACCAAACATCACCCAATGTTCACATCTGCAAATCTAAAATTCTACCGATCTTTTTATATGGAATAATGCTGGAAAATGCTCCCATCATGTTTCACAAACCAATAGGGTTGAAAATCACCAAAATGTGGAACCCTACAACTATGATTTCCATGATTTTCACATGGTGGGACACAAGGTTAACTAGGAAGGAACTTGCATAGTAAAACCTATGCATTGAGTTAGCTCAACAATTCCAGAGTTTGGCACCTACCAAATAGAGTTTGACCTGGCTTGGCCTAGATGGATTAGGAAGTCACACATCAGCCTCCTAATAAATGTAGGAGTAGGACCAATCCAATTACATATGGAATACCAGCAAGATATTTCTTCATAATACCTTTTGTTTTTTCATTATAAACTATTCCTTGTATTCTGCTGAACATAGTTCATGTGACATTCTTATTAGTATTTTGTAGACTTAAAAGAGGGATAGATTCTGCTTGATACATTTTAAGCAAGACATGCATTCTCAATTTCAAACCAGACCTTCTTGTGTGTATCCAAACAAAATTCGCCTGAAAAACTTGTGTATTAATGATCTTGTACTTGTTTTATAATATATGAGTAAGGCACAATATAAAAAGTAACTCATAATCTTTTATATTTTAACTAGATTTTTAAAAAATACCTTGTATCATATGGTGTTAATGTAGAATGGATAAAGAAGTTATCCTTCACTGTGTTAGACATGCTAGAAGAATGAATGCAAAAGGAGCTTGGGATGTGATGGTGTTTTTCTTAGGCAATTACAAGCTAACACTCAATGCAATTAGGGAGGATGCCAAACAATGCGTAGGCTTCATATAGAGAAGGGGAAGAAAATGAACCCGAGGGAGATGGGTCATCTTCTCACCATTGCTCTCCTCATGGATAGAACAGTCCATGGGAGACAATAAGGAACCCTATTTTTACAATTTACACTTGACAATATAGCATGAATACTCTGATAAAACAATATAGCATGATTACTCTGTTTGATGCTTTATTTTCAAAGCGGTGGTTTGTCTAAAAATTTTATTTCTATCTTCATGACAGAGTTCTATAAGTAGTTAAAAATATTAAGTGTCAACATTCTGAAGTAGAAAGCAAATTGGCAACCAACAAACAAATATTAAACTTAACCGAACCAAGAATAAAATTCAAATCTTATAAAATTTAAACAGATCTAGAATACAAAAAACTGACAAACTTTACACGCAAGTGTGACATAGTATCACACTACACACACAAAAATGCCAACAGTCACTAACCACTGTGTGATAGGTCCATCAAAGAAATCAATGAACTGAGACACCAAACTGAAACGTGCATCGTCAGAAGCCAAAGAGAAAAGATATTCTCCCACATCTTCAAATGCAATAACCCGTGAAAGTTGTTCTTCACCATCCTTTTCTGCAGCAAAAAATAATCCATTAGAGTTGTACACCATCTTCCTCAAACAGATGCCAGACTTTAAGTGGTACCTAGCAGAGTTGTTGCACGGATGATGGAATTTCTAAACAATAAATTGGAAAATTCATCAAATGACATGCAAGTATTCACCAGCCTTTTCAGGCAAAGGCATCCACTGTTCAGTGTCCCTCAAAGCCTCCTCCTCTGACCATTTCTTCCAGACAGCTGTATCTATAATGTATGTATCTGCTTCAGTGTTAATGTCTATACCAAGTTTTTTCATCAAGGCTGAAATATCCTCTTCTTGTGCGACAGTATCTGACTCAGGTTCCTCAATGTTACCCTCATCATCTAGGGTACTTTCAAGTACCTCATGTGTCCTTTGACTGATTTCAGGGTTCTTGGATATTGGTTCTGACCAGCCAGTCCAGCCACCTCGTTCAGATTCCTGAATTGATTCTTCCAACACTTTTGCTTTCTGTCTGCTTTCCTCCTCCTTCTCCACCCACTCACCCCATCCAACTGCACCATCTTCACCAAGCCTTGCACCATCACCATTCCAAAAATGCTCAAACAGCAGCAGCTTACTCTGCTCACTGAGGAGCAGAGAAGGACAGAATAATCTATAGTCCATCTCAGCTTGAAATAATCCTGTAGCTAACTCTTGATGTCCAGTTTGCCACTCAAACCGGCATAAATTCACAAATATGTCAACGAGCCCTTGTTCTATTTGAACAAGTTCTGGAACACTGATGGAAAGTTTACCAAGTTGATGGGCCTAGAAAAGAAGGAAAACACAAAACAGCAAAAGGAGGTCAGAGAAAATTCAGCATCACATGCCTTTGACTGACATGCTCAGCAACTAAGAAATATTCAATTTATATGAAGTCACATAATATGCACTAGATTCCGAAAATGAAATGCTATACGCTAGACCAGATATAGAGAAAATGTCTCTTCACAATTTCTAAAATGCACCACTTCTAGAGAGCTGCATGAGTGACATGAACAAATGAACCAAATTCCATAGAACAATAACAATGCAACCATGCCCAAAGTCCAAAGAACTGTTAAAATAAAGCAGGTATCTTTCATATATAACACCCAAAAAATTTTAAAACGCTTACAAAAATTATACAAGGCGCAGAAAAGGATTTCATGCAACAATGAAACAACATAGCAAGGAAATGAAGATTTTAAACCAAAGCACAAAGAAAAAAGACAACCATGCAACTACACAAACACCTGAACTGGCAATGCAACTCAAAGCAATCCCAGGCCAGAGAAGGATAGAAACTCAATGATATCCAATTGTCTCAAACTTAAAAAGCCAAAACAAAGAAGATATCTAAGCCAGTCACCAACATTGCCAATTTATGAAATTATGCATTCTTAAAGGTCTTTCTTTAAAAATGAAAAAAGCTACAAAACACTACAATAATTGAGAAAAATAGCAACCATGATAATTTCATGATATTTTCCCAAGAAATTCAATTTTCTATCACATCGATTTTGAAAACTTCCCAAGATTTTCCTAAGAAAAATATTTTAGTTTAGACTGATGGTCAGAGCTAGCACCAAACAGTAGAAAAATGGTTCGCCACCAATTCTTTTCACACAAAGTAAAGCTTGAATGCCGTCCACGGACATTAAATTTCTGAAGTAAACAACAATGAACGTAACAAGCATACATAGTAAATCTCAATCCATAGTAAATTTCCATTGAACATGTTAAAATAGTAGACCTGCCTACACAGCTTCATAGATGTAGCAGATAAAACCCGGATAGCATGAGCATACATTTTCCTCATGTCAGATGTTTTAAATCTTGAGAATTCACTTTGACATGCATGCAGAAACTCTTTCCACAGCTTGCAGCTACTGGGATGATGTGTCAGTATCCTCTCCCATCTTTCAACAAGGACTGAACTGCTGTCCCGATTTTTATAAACCTTTATCAGGCAAAGCAATAGTTCTTCATTATCTGGATTAAGATCAACAGCCTTTTCTAAAACACTATTTTTTTTTCAAGTGCTTGAACACGAGCTGCCTTAGTTGACTGCATATCATGATATCAGCAATCTTGTCCTGAATATCAACAACAAGAGAAATGCACATCAGCACACAGCAAGCAGAAATAATAATTCCCAGAAGAGAAAGTAAACTGGTAGTTGCATGGAGTTTATGCATTTGGAAAAGTGGCAGCTACCACCTCTAGGAGGTAGTAGTTACCAAAATCCAGGATTTGGTGCAAATACAAAGGGGACAGTCTTCACTTCCTTTCCCAAATGCATAAACTCCCATCCCAGGAGCCAGTTTTCAAATACCCACCACCAAGGTAGTTGGACCAAGTTTTTACAAATGCACAAAAACCCATCCCAGCTACCAGTTCCCAGAGCCTAAATCAATTTCATGGTAATTGGAAAACTGAGAAAGCCTGAGTACAGAGAATAAGGCCACTTTGAAAGAGAAATTAATGGCACCATGACTTGCTGCAACAAACCAACCAACCAACCCCTCCACCCATTACACCTTGAGCCAAAAGGTTAACTGAATTTCAATTTTGACTTGAATGGTCTGTCTGAATGCTCCAGGTCATCAGATTATTCAAAAAAGATTGGAAATAACTACTATTTTTTTGTATTAATTCAACTAATGTCAAAATAGTGCCTTCCAAAGTGAAGGTAAAAGATTTTTACAATTTACACATTTTCGTACAACATATATTCTCCAGACAGAGAGAAATCCCGGGGCTTTTTTTTGTGTCTTGAAGATGCCAAAATACAAAATCAAATATTCATCATCAGGTTGACCTTATGGGTACTAGACGGCATTTTTGGCCAAAGAACAGCTCTTTGTATTATTTTCTTTACTTGATACCCAACTAAGACAAGAACACTCTCTGATTTAAAGATGCATCTGCAGATAGAGTTTTCCATTCTTGTTGAGAAGAAACATTAATTTCTGTTTGATGACTCCTTATGCGATAAAATAGAGTACTTAGGTCAAAGTTGTAGTATTTAAAAAGAAGAAGCCCCAAGCACAAACATATGATAATCTGGAGCACCACTTGTGCCATGATTAACATTACATTTTAAATAAGTAGAATTTGAGTATTTGAATTATAACATTTACTGTAATGAACTACAGTAATTTCCATTGTTTTAGTTTCTTTCTTTTATATCTTAAAATTTATACATTGTCTTTCTATTAACTTTTCATGTAATTTACCCCTTTTTCTGGTCATCAATTCATAAGTGTCTTGGACTGATGACTCTTCCCAGTAACAATCACAGGGAGATTTGAGTCACAGGCCATGGCCGCCCTTGCCAAATCAAGGTGGTTCTTCAGTTTAACATTTAAATTGATTGCAGGAGATCACCTTCATAACAAATAAGAAAGGAAACATGAACAGAACTAAAAACTAGTGTGATGATCATTGTAATTCAGCACTATTTTAGACAAAATTCATGAACAAACCAATAAATGCAAATGTACCTGATAATCAGTAAAAGCTATCCATGCTTTCTCATCATGTGGAAAATCCCTGGTCATTTTGATGAATTCCTTTGTTTTGCGTATCACTTCATCCTCCCAGGATTCCTCGATTTCTGCATCCAGTTTTAAGCCAATGCTACTGCTTTCAGAAGTTGACAAATCAGTCAGAGGAATGAAATCTTCAGGAATTATATGGGACCTCTTTGCATGCAAAAAACGGATGTGCTTCAATTGCTTATGTCTTTCCAAAGCAGAATACTTAATAGAATAATAGCGCCCTATAGATTTTGCCTTGCCGTCCAAGACATCAGCATCTCCTTCTAAGTTCAATGCTAAATCCCATTTTATGAATGGCTTTGAAGATAGAATATGAAGATCAGATAGATTCAAGACATCGAAACGACTGAACCGTGCAATATCCATTCTGCAATTGTTTTCAACAGTTAGATTTGAAATCAGACAATGAGCACAGTGCACAATTTTTTATGTGAACATTGTTAAAGAAGGCCCATCTTCCTGTGAAACATATGGCTACAAGCAGGTGAAGCCAGATAACCAACAAGGCAGCAAAGAAAGAGATGCATGAACTAAAGCATCAATATCAAATATGATAGCATTTCTATGACCAGTTCTGCTTTGCAGACAAAAGAAAAAATGGATGTTAAGAATGAATAACAATTCTGTGAAAAGCTTAAGGTGAGGTGTATCAGAAGGGTTGTGATACAGATATTGTTGTATCATACCGTATAGTAAGATGCATGGAAAAAAATATCAAAAGGAAAGCTATAAAATTCAAAATAAACAACAAAAGTTTTTCTAGATGTTTTAATTGATCACAGGCAGAGAAAAAAAACACATCTGAGCAAGAAACCATAATATGAAGTCTAAGTATGAA
This sequence comes from Nuphar pumila, assembly GCF_984573655.1. Lineage (NCBI taxonomy): Eukaryota > Viridiplantae > Streptophyta > Magnoliopsida > Nymphaeales > Nymphaeaceae > Nuphar > Nuphar pumila. The sequence goes on from NC_143262.1 coordinate 7,710,669, forward strand.
AAAGAAAACAGAATATGAATAAATATGTAACACTTAGAAAATAATACATACCATCAATAATATAAACAATCATAAGGGTCCAAGAAAGATTAAATCATTAAAAAATGTTGGATAAGCGATAAGTCATGCCACATGACATTATAAATAAAGCATCAACCATCGAATATTAACATCAGAAATATAATAAAGTAACTAGTATTAAGTAAACTACATAAAAAAATAAAGAAGTCTATAAATGTATCCTACTAAACACAATAAATACACAAATTAGATAGTTGGTCTTTTTCCATTGCCATGTTTCTCTTTCATGTTAAGTCCTACATATACCTGGTAATAAGCTAAGAGATTTTTTGGGGGGCTGTGAATACAGTGAATGAGACCTTACAAAGTCTTATTTATTCGAGAAAGACTTACTAGAAGTTGAACACAAAATGAGGTTTTTGCAAGATCCATGATCAGCACTTTGGTTTGTTCCTCGGACTATGAACACTACGAATCACAAATCTGGTACTTCATGATTCTTTATCTTTTAATGACTTTCCAAATAGGGTCCAAGGCTCCTAGTCTTATACGTTTTTTACTGTTTCTAGAACAAAACTTTTAACACCCACATGAAACCAACCAGCATTTCCTTGATATTGCAGACATGGCTAGTAAAGTTAATTTTTTTGCTGTAGAACATCTAATACTTTAATCCAGTGCATGCTTATGGAAAAGATGCTTTCAAGTCAAATTTTAAAAGTTTCTGCACACTAAACTGCCTTCAGTAGTTCAAAATTGTAGTTGAGAGTCATTATATCAAACTTTAAAATATAATGACCACAACGAACACCTCAGTTTTAGCAGAGAAATGTTCCTAAAAACAGAATCAATATTCAAGGACTTCAACAATGATTCTGTTTTTTCATACTTTCCTCTACAGTTTGCCTTATAATCAACCAACAAGGGCAATATATTTCAAACTGCAAAGTAAAATTCTTTGTGATTCAACTTTAGTTGAAAATCTTTTCTAGATCTAGTTTAAGAATGCTTTATCAGCAAGAGGACAAGCCTTCGGCATTGGATGAAATTAGCCTATTAGAGTAGGTTTAATGCCTTACCAGTAAAGGGACAAGATTTTGGGAAATGAATGGGACTAAAATTAATTTGTCAGTTTTAAACCATCAACCCTAATCCCAAACCCAAGTTTCTAGAGCTCAATGTGGTACATCTCATAATTTAAAGGATCTAACCACGCAAATTATTCAACAATTACCTGATTCAGAGTATCTAATCAACAATAAGAACCCTACCTCATTTGAAATTCCACTGATCAAATCTGCAACAGCTTCCACAGAGAACAAAACCAAACTTCCACTGATATGCACATGACAAATGAATACAATTATTCAAGCTCCCAGTCACAATCATTTTTTGCTACTGATATGTTAAACGACTTAAACCCTAAACCCTGATCACCAGTATGCCCCAAGTCCTATATCCCAAACTCTAACCACAGCTTTGAGTGTCTACAGTTTGCAGTAGCACAGTTCATCATTTAATCATTTATCCGCAGCTAACCAAATAAAACGTATAATCAACAAGAATAAAGAGAGCTTCATCTGCAACGGCTCTTCTTGAAACCCGGTCGTAAAGCAAAGTAAAACTACATTCTCATGCTACTTCAGGCTAAGAGCAAAACCCTAAACCCCCTCAATTGCTCACAACAACAAGTTCAACAATTCTAACTTATAGAAAACGAAATCCGAATCACTAAACTAGGGCACAAAAAAAAAGGAAATTTCGCAAGAACTCCAAAAAAAATCCTATCAAAAGGGAATTACCTATAAAGGCATCCGAACGCCAGAGTATCCCGGTCACCGCGAACATCGAAGTAATAATCCTTCTCCGACCTCCTGGCCGATCCAGCCCACTCCCAGACCGCCGATTTCCTCGATGCATCTTCGGTCACTTTACGTGACCTCCTCCGTTTCTTCTTCTTCCTCCTCCTCCGCCTCCTCCTACCCTCAGAATCCGACAACGACGACGGCGACTCCAGAATATCGTAAGAAGGACCGGTGCGAACATCTCCGCGCTTCTCTTCATCGCTCCCTTGCCCTAGATCGTAACTTACCGCGCCACCGCCGGAGTCGGGGATCTTGGAGACGTCAACCGAGAAGCTCGAATTGCAGAGCCACTGAGGCTTGTCATCCGATGCCGATCGAGGGCTTGAGATGGGGAAGAGCAAAGGGACGGGGAACAACGACGCCTCCCTCGCCTCGGCCTCCTCTCCGTCGCCTTCCTCTCGCTCCATCGTTCTGCATTCCTAAGGCGGCAAAACGCACATAAATAACCCCAAAAATATATAATTAATTAAAAAAAATCCGAAAAATAAAAGGAACATAGATGAAAATTTTGCAGCACACTTAAGGCGGCAAAACGCAAACAGATAACCCAAAGAAACAAAAAAAAAACGGAAAAATAAAAGAGTAAAGATGAAAATTTCGGCAAAAAAATTTGGACCATTTCTCGATTTGTGCGTGTCATCCTTGCGCAGGGGCCATGCTAATCTTCTCTGTATCGTTCCAATTTTATCAGATGTCTCCGAAGAGACAAAGCAAAGTGTCAAACTTAAGTATTTAAAGAATGAAATTTTTTTCTTTCTCTTCGATATGGGACTATCTCTGGTATCTCGTTTGTAAAATGGTAACCAGTATGGATCGGATATCCAACCGACTTATTGTTTAGCAAGATTCGTTAAAGCAATTCGGAATTAACATTCTGTTAACTAAACGGGTTGGATTCAGTTTCGGAGTTACACATCCGAATCTGAATTTCGGATACAAGTATAAGTTTGTCCAATTAACTTAAATAGTTAATCATACCTGGATTTGGTAATGCTTTCTACATTTATATCTGAATTAAAGTCCGGAGATAATTTAAGTCTGACCTGATTATGTTGGATCTGGCCCGTTTGCATCCCAACTGTTTCACATAAGAGAAGCTTTGGGCCGACCCATAATGGCCTGCCAAGCTTCAAAGGAGGATTGACATTCTTCCACTAGTAATAGTATGTAAATCGGATTCGGTTTGGATGTAACATTACTGGACACAACATAACTGGATCTAGCATATTTAGTTTCAAGCTGAGATTCAGATATGGATTGGATGCTATTGCTGGATCCAAATTTGCACAAGTTAATGGGATATATTTCACATGTACTTGGATTATGATGTTTATGGGTCTGGATTTGGATGTAAAAAACTAGAAGAGAATCCTACCTGTTAAGTTAATTAGATATGGAATCATTTACCGAATCTAGTCAAGTGGTGATTGGTCAGTCAGATATCCGAACCAAACCTGACCCATTGACATCCTTATCTGCCAGGCCTGGCCCAGCCCTGCACCCACCGTGCTCAGTTTTGGCTAAAATCCAATCCCGTTTACATGCACTCTTGGATGGTGCTTGAGCTGAGTCAGCCAGGCCCAGTGTTTGAAAAACAATTGGTCGGTCAGATATTCGAACCAAACCCAAACCATTAACATTCTTATTTGCCATACTCGGACCGCTGCTTATCCAGCTCGAGCTAAACCCTATCTCATTTACCTGCATTCTTTTTTTATATAATAAAGCTGGGATTAGTTACAACCCTACCAGTGAGCGTTTGAATCCCTGTCCGCCGCACCGAGCGCGAGCCCCACGCATGTCCATGCACCCACACACCCGCCCATTCACGTCCGTGTGCGGATGCTACTTTGGTGCATCCCGCGGACACGGAAACAGCATCCGCCGCTGCGTCATCTCCCCCCCACCCCACCATGAAACAACGGCAGACAAACACGAACACCCAAAAAACAAAAAACATATGGCATGTGGACAGAGCAGGACAACGCGTCCTATCCTGTTTGCGGATGGGTCAGGACATCCCATGCTGTCCTGTCCACCGTTGTCTGTCATTCAAACGTGCATTTGAATCGTGGATGTGCATGGACAGGACACACCAAAATGTCCACGCACATCCGCAAAAAGGACAGGACACACTGTCCTGCCCTGTCCACGTGCCAAAAAAATGAATTTTTTTGTCGGAGAGTGTCCGTTCTCTACTGTTCCGTGGGGGGCAAGGAACAGCGGCTATCTCTACATGATATCTCAACATTGATCACTCGAATATGGTGAAATTGCTAGAGATTTTTTTTTTTGGATACTGACCATTGATGAACTCTTGAGTTGAACTTCCGGCAAGAATGCCAAGTCTTGGTTGGTACGAGCAGTCAGTTCATGTCACTTTGTGGTGGGACGTTGTTGGTTCAAAACCCAGTGGTACTTTGAATAACTGGTGGGGGTATGCCTAACCCCAGCTTGTCTATCTAAAAAAGAAAAAAGAACGCTGAGTCCACATTAAGACGAGTAAGAGAGACCACTTCTCGCCTCGCCTGTGAACGACCAAGACCTCTAACGTTCCATGCGAGGATTTTAATGGATTTGTTGACGATGAGGAACCACTAGTAGCAACAGCAAGCCATGGTCTCCATTTTCTTAACATGAGTAGCCTCAGATCTTAAGGAAATAGCCAGCTCATGCTCATTGCAAACACGACCTCCCAACGAAGATATAAGATGGAATCATCATGAGTCTTTTCCATCTCCAATTGAAGAGCTCTGTTGGAGAAAGGATCTTTATGTTTTTTCAGAAGAGAATTTGGACAAATCTCAGGAGGGACAATCATATTGTTTTTGCTATTTTTACGGAGTTTGGATCTGATCAATCCCCTCTCTAGACTGGAGGAACCCAGATCCATATTGACAGGCAAAGGAGATAAAGTCTCTCTCCATGGTGTGTAGAACCCACCTGAAAAGGAGGGGGACTTCTCCCAAGTTGTTAACCGCACCCTTAGTCTTTTTGCCTCATTAAAGGAAAGGCTTTACATAGAAATGGGTGCTGATTGATTTCTAAAAAATAATGTCAGTTCAGCTCATGTGAAAGCTTTGATGAGAGGAAATATCAATTGATTCACTCACTTTTATCAGCATGACACTTTTCCACGATGATGATTTGAGATTTGTATCTTTCATGGTAAGAAAGGATTACATCAAGGTTGTCAGTTCAGTACTTTCTCGCAAGAATACAAGTTGGATTTAAAATTGGTTCGAACTAGTTGTCACCCAGATTATGCTCATTATATTGCCTGTGAAACTGGTTCGGAGGCTCCAAACCAGTTTCAATCTTCATTCAATACCTCATACCATGTTTTGGACCCAAACTTGACCCCAAATCCCTTAGATCTGCCCCCACTTTGGTCTAAACCCTTGTTTCAACCATTTAGGTCAACACCAAACCCCAAACGTTGGACCCAACCCACTAAACTTTGATCCAAATTCGACCTTGACCCAAACCCATATCCAAACCAGTCCTATGTAGACCCCACACCGCCTTTACCTCCAGAGTGACCTAGTAAGCCCAACCTCCAGTTGGATGTACCTGAGTTCGTGGACACATTGGATGCGGGGCTTCATTTCAGTTGAATCTACTCGATAAAATCATCTTTTGAAATGCATCATGTGATAGAGCATCAGATTACATGGGTGCCTTCATCACGATTGAGGAGCTTGGCCCAGATGTAGTGGGATAAGTTGCAAACATACCGTGAAAACAAGGGACATGTGGCTTAGGTTTGCGAATCAACAACCTTTTACTTTTGATCATAGAACTTCTACTGAATCCCAAGTAGGTGAAACTAAATTAGGATCCAATTTAGATAAGTATTTCTTAGAACCCACCCAAGACACTCCTAAAGACCCAAATTCAACAACAACAACAACAACTACGCTTTCATCCCAAAACAATTGGGGTCAGCGATATGAACCAAAAAAGAAATTCATTTTGGGTATTCCACATGAATCCTTTTCCTCCAATCATTTCTATCCAATGCCATGTCCTTCGTGAGGTTCAAAGCATTCATATCCTTTCCTATCATCTCCATCCAAGTCTTCCTAGGCCTACCCCGGCCTCTTTTAACTAATATATTTTCCCATTTCTCCAACCTTCTAACTGGAGCATCATTAGGCCTTCGCCGAATATGTCCAAACCACCGTAAACGATTCTCTCGCATCTTATTTTCAATGGGTGCAACACCTACCTTCTTACGTATCTCCTCGTTCTGAATCTTATCTTTTATTGTATTTTCGCACATCCATCTAAGCATCTGCATCTCAGCTACACTCATTTTTTGAATATGATGTCTCTTGGCAGCCCAACATTCCGTACCATATAGTAAAGCGGGTCTAATAGTCGTCCTATAAAACTTTTCCCTCGACTACAATGGCATTCTACGATCGCACAGCACTCCAGTTGTACTTTTCCATTTCATCCACCCAACCTTTATCCTATGATTTACATCTCCATCAATTTCTCCATACTTTTGAATGATGGATCCCAAATATTTGAAATAATCATTCACCGGTATTTCTTGCTCACCAAGCTTCACTACACTCCCATCACTACTTCGTTGCTTACTAAACCGACATTCCATATATTCAGTCTTACTCTTACTCAACTTAAAACCTCTAGCTTTCAATGTCTGTCTCCATAATTCTAACTTAGCATTAACCCCAGCTCTAGACTCATCAATCAAAACAATATCATCAGCAAACAACATACACCACAGTACATTTTCTTGAATTGATCTCGTAAGCTCATCCATCACTATCGCAAATAGGAAAGGGCTTAAAGCAGATCCTTGATGTAACCCAACCGTTATCGGAAAATTGGTTGTCACCCCTCCACAAGTGCGGACATTGGTTACTACTCCTTCATACATATCTTTAATTATACTAATGTACTTGAGAGAAACACCTTTCTTCATCATTGTCCACGTGAGAACGTCCCTATGTACTCTATCGTATGCCTTCTCTAAATCAATAAAAACCATATGCAAATCTTTGTTCCTCTCTTTATATCTTTCAATAAGTTGTCTAAGAAGATGTATAGCTTCCATAGTTGATCTTCCAGGCATAAAACCAAATTGATTCGCCGATATCATGACAACCTTCCTCAACCTAGACTCAATCACCCTCTCCCAAAGTTTCATAGTATGACTCATGAGTTTTATACCACGATAGTTTGTGCAATCTTGTATATCACCCTTATTCTTATATAAAGGCACTAAAGTACTCTTCCTCCACTCATTAGGCATCTTATTTGTTCGCCAAATCAAGTTAAAAAGATTTGTCAACCATTCTAAACCTTTCTCTCCCAAGCATTTTCAAGCCTCGATAGGTATACCATCTGGACCAACTGCCCTTCTTGATTTCATTTTCTTCAAAGCCTCTGCAATTTCTTTCTTTTGAATCTTGCGTATAAAGTCACGATTTATCTCATGAAAAGGAATGGAGAAGTCTCCAAGATCTTGAGCATGACTATCATTAAATAGCTTATCAAAATAATCTTTCCATCTCTCCTTAATCTCCTCATCTTTGACTAAAACCCTTTGCGTTTCATCTTTGATACATCTAATCATACCCAAATCCCTCAATTTCCTATCTCTCATCTTTGCAAGCCTATAAATATCCTTCTCGCCTTCTTTGATATCCAACTTGTCATAAACCTCCTTATATACCTTAGCCCTCGCGTTTCGAACTACTTTTTTAGTTTCCTTCTTTGCTATCATATACTTCTCCAAATTCTCATTATCACGACTCTTACTTAGATTTCTATAACACTCTCTTTTAACCTTAATAGCTAATTTGACATCCTCGTTCCACCATGATGTATCCTTACCTAGTGGTGCACCGCCTTTAGACTCACCCAATACCTCCTTAGTCACTTTTCTCATGCCACCCGCTATCTTATTCTACATTGATTCTGAATCCTCCTCGAGACACCAATCGGCTTCCTTAACTACCTGTTCTACAAACATTATGTACCCACATATCACATCTGAAAACCCAAATTTGAGTAAAGAAAAATTGGATTCAAAATCCCTTATTCCTGGTCCTCCTAAACCCATTATGTACCCACATATCACATCTGAAAACCCTAATTTAAACTTCAACCCAAATCCAATTGATCCAGTCCCAAGTGGACCTCTCTAAGAGTTACCTATACTCAAACTTGTTTTGGATTAAAAAGCTAATAATACAAATCCAAACCCTAACTACCTTCACCTCACTTGAACCAATTAAGCATGCCCCAAGCCCTGAACTTATTTGGAGCACATCAACAACAACTTGTGGAACGCTGGATAATGGAGTGAGGTTCAAATCCTCTATTCATGGCCCTCTTCACATTGGATCAAGCCCACATTGAAACCATTTGATCCATTTTATCTGTGTCATCAAAAGAATTCAGAAGACTATGGATGGTTTGGAAAGAATACTTCAGGCCTTGTCACACAATTTTGGGCAAAATTCAATAAGCCTTTTTTATTTTGAGCAAAGAAAATGTCTAGTTCTATATTGTAGACCCATAACCCACAAGGTGAAGCGGGATTAGAAAAAATGCAAGTGGAATCAAGACTTGAGAGCAAGTCTTTTTCAATACAGTGAGAATGATGCAAGAGCGGAGCAGAAGAACCGGGTCTATAAGGATCCATTTGGATCTGATTCATACTTTAAATTTTTATCATTTGAATTTTTTATATTTGGGTCATTTTTGCAATTGGTTCATTTATAACAGATATTGAATTGATGTATTATTAGCTCTAATATCCAAATTTTATTAAATTAAGATAAGTTTTATTTTTTTAGAGGGTTATCAAGGTAGGTAGTTTACTTGGTTTAGAATTATAAAAAATCTCATCTATTTATAGATGGAAAGATCTCTATAGATGGCCAGTGGAGTTGATTTGAGATATTGAATTTAGTTATTTTCTTGTTTTTAGTTATTTTTTAGCATTTTCTTAGATAATCGTAGTTGTGTAAAATTTTGGTGTAAATCGAGACCCTTTGATTTGCATCAAAATGGGCAAAGCAGAAGACTCGGGGCGATAAATATCTATTTAAATCCTTATAGATATGAGTCTTCTGCTGTCCTCCTGCATAAAAAAATCTTATGAAGACCAAAGCCCAGGTTTGCCCTATCTTTTACAGAGCTTCAAACAACACTTACAACCTTGGTCCAAGCTTGTGTCTCCCCCACTGCAAACGGTCAATTTCCTAAATAACTATGCTCGAAGTACATTTCAAAGTCCTCTTTCCTCCATAGGCAATTTTTTCCCCCCTAAAAAACTACAAGTACTTGTTCAATATTGAAAATTAGATATTAACTTTGTTGGACCACTTAGAAAGTTATAAATTTTTTATTTGAAATGCAAGCTGGGTTTAGGCAGACCACTACCAGAGATATATGTTTCAAAAAAAAAACATTACATTGTCAATATATCATAGTATTTGTTTCAGAGGAACCAATCTGGGGGACGATCTTTCCATATTTTCTGCATGTCCCCCTTACCTAATTGAGGTACTTAGCAATGGTCTGAGATTTATATTTGGGAATCTGTACACTAATCCTATAGAAACTGTACAAAAGATCCCTCAATCTTGAGGTATGAAATTACTTCATTGTCACCCTTCCAAAAATCGGTTAATAGAGGAGCAAAGATCAGCTCTACCAGATTCAAATATGACGTTCATCTTAGGATCTACCAACTGCAAGACATCTGCCCATGCTATTTTTTGGCATTTTTGGATAGGATACACTTTCCTTATTTTTAGCTGGTTGTTATTATCTTTAGCTGGCTATTTTTCTTGTATTCCTATCCTTGATACTTACCATGCTTATCTTGGTAAGTCATTTTTACTTGATCGGATGCTATCCTGGCAGATCAAGTTAGCTATATTTATTATGAAAGAGTGTAACAATATCATAAGTAAATATGAGAAAGATCAGAACGTTCCGTCCGTGGATGTAGGCAAATGTCGAACCACATAAATCCTTGTTTCTCTATATTGTTGAGTGTGTGTATTATCTTGTGATCCTTCCTCGTGTTTTCCAACATGGTAAGAGAGCACATCTTTCGATCCTGTATGGCAGTTGATTGATCATTGGAGTAGGTTTCTAATACTTATTTTGTTTTCTGCTTCAACCCTTCCAAGGTATCTCTACGATCTAGTGTGTCATTATGGATGTCCCCTTGCAAAGCTCTGTGAATGCTAAAATGGCGGTTCAAGAATAGAATCTCACCATTAAGATTACCACTATTCCATTAAATGGAACAAATTATCTTAGCTGGTCTAAGGCAGCTAGTCTGTTTCTTAGTGGCAAAGGGCAACTGGGACATGTAGTGGGAAAAATCCCTTGTCCGAAACATAATGACATTGGTTATGACGAATGGGAGTCTGCAAATCATTTAGTGATGTCCAAGAGATGTATCACAACTTCATGATATTCGGTACACTATGGAAAAATTTGTATGCATTGTCGATGGGAGCAAAGTCTCGGTAGAAGGAATCGATACAACCAAATTTTTTGATAAACATGTTGCTTCAAGAGTTTTTTATATTCCAAGTTTTCCCACTAGCTTATTATCTGTTAGTCGCATCACCCGAAGCCATAGATGTGTAGCGATTTTTTCAACTTACAATGTGATTTTTCAGGATCAAAGGACATAGACAGTTATTGGTAAAGGGCACCAGCACGATGGCCTGTATTTTTTTGATGATAGTGCTAAAGTGCGTGTCTCCTAAAACTCCAAAGAATTAAGCATGTTGTGGCACACAAGATTAGGCCATCCCTCATAAAGAGTTTAAAACCAGTTATTACCACATTTACCTTTCATTTCAAGTGCATGTGATGCTTGTGAATATGCTAAAGCAACTCGTCTACTCTTTTCTCATTCTCATAGTAGATCTGAGATTATGTTTTAATTGATACATTTGGATGTCTGGGGACCTGCCCAAGTAACATCACATTTGGAGTATAACTACTTTGTTGCATTTATTGATGTTCACTCATGAGCAACTTGGATTTGTTTTCTTAAAAATAAAAGCAAAGTTTCAAGAGTTTTTTTAGAATTTTATCAACTAGTCTTCACCTAGTTTGATAAGAAAATCAAGGTCTTGCATTCTGATAATGGGGGTGAATTTGTTAACACCATTATAGGAGATTTTTTTTACTAAACATGGGATTTTACCTCAAAATTCTTACACAGGGACTCCACAACAAAATAGTGTCGCGGAGCAAAAAAATTGGCAGTTACTTAATGTTGTCAGAGCTATCATGTTTGAAAAAAATAGCCCCAAAGAATATTGGTCTGAGGTTATTGGAACAATCTACTATATTTCAAATCGTCTGCCCAGTTCCTCTATTGAAGGACGTGTGTCTTTCGAAATGGACTATAATAAACCCATATATATTTCCCACTTACGAGTTTTCGGATACAAGGTGTTTGTTCACCTTCAAGCCAAAAGTAGAGATAAACTTGAACCTAGATCAGTAAAATGTGTTTTTCTGGGTTATTCTACAGTTAATAGGGTTATCAATGCTTTGATCCACATCAGAACAAATTTTATATCTCAAGATATGTTCATTTCTTTGAGCATGAATGTTTTTTTCATGAACTTGTTACTTTCTTTGATGAGGTTCATCCACAAGAGGAGATTGGAATGGGAATCAAATTGGTTTTTTCAAATGTTCAAAACTGTGATAAAAATTTTGCTGCAGAACATTAAAACTCACCTAATCCAACTTTTAATACCCAAATCGAGTCCAACCCAAACATTGCTGATGAACCAAACTCCAATGAAGTCAGCCTTGCTCCCACAGTTGCTCTCACTAGAAGATCTAATCACATTTCCAGGTTACCTAAATGTCTGAATGACTTCTACACCTATTAGGCGCCATTCTCATCCACACATTCCACTTCTCACCCATCTAGAATTATTTCTCACTTAAAGGCCTCTCATTGTCTTATATATCCTATGCCCTAAGTGTTTATGTTCATCGTGAACCCAACACTTTTCAAGAAGCCAACCTTGACCCCAAGTGGAGGAAAGTTATGGCAGAGGAAATCCAGGCTCTAAAAAAATGGTACTTGGGAAATCGTCTATCGACTTGAAGAAAAAAAACTTGTAGGATGTTGTTGGATTTGCAAGATCAAGTATAACATCAATGGCTCCATTGAAAGGTATAAAGCAAGATTGGTTGTGAAACGCTACACTCAAATAGTGGGAATTGACTATAATGAAACCTTTGTGTCTGTAACTAAAATGAATTCCATAAGAATTCTTTTATCAGTGACCGCGAATAAGAATAAGAGACTCCTTCACAACTTTGAGATAAAAGACCTGAGAATGCTCAAATACTTTCTTGGTTTAGAAGTCGCCCACTCAAGCAAAGCTATCTTTGTCTGCCAAAGGAAGTATATCCTGAATCTTCTTAAAGATACAGGGATGCTAGGCGCCAAGCCAATAGACACTCTTGTTGACTCTAGCTGCAAGCTAAGGGAAGATGATGGAAAACCTGTGGAAGATGTTGGCGAGTTCCAAAGGCTTATTGGTTGACTTATTTACCTCACTATCACTCGGTCGGATATAACATATGCAGTTAACTTGATAAGTCAGTTCATGCATGAACCCAAAGAACCACATCTTGAGGCAGCTTACAGAATACTCAGGTACTTAAAAGGGACGATAGGAAAGGGGATCTTGATGAAAAGAAATGCTAATTTAAATGTTGTTGGGTATACTGATGTTGATTGGGTTGGGGACCCAAATGATAGGAGATCCACATTGGGATATTGTGTTCGTTGAGGGCAATTTGGTAACTTGGCATAGTAAGAAACAAAATATTGTTGCTCGATCGAGTGTTGAAGTTGAATACCGCTCTATGGCTCTTGGAGCCTGTGAACTCATTTGGATCAAATCTCTGATGTCGGATATGAGAATTAAAGTTGATGAACCTATGGAATTAAGGTGCCATCCATATTGGAGCCAATCCAGTTTTTCATGAGCGGACAAAACACATTGAGCTCGACTATCACTCTGTTCGTAAAAAAATTTAGACCCAAGTAATTAAAACTCCTCATGTCAAAAGTCAATATCAGCTTGCCGACGTATTTACTAAAGCCATGGGAAAAGAAAAACATTTTGATATCATAAGCAAGTTGGGATATGCCTACCAACTTGAGGGGGAGATTGTTGGCATTTTGGATAGGATACACTTTCCTTATTTTTAGCTGGTTGTTATTATCTTAAGTTGGCTGTTTTTCCTGTATTCCTATCCTTGATACTTACCATGCTTATCTTGGTAAGTCATTTTTTTACTTGATCTGATGCTATCCTGGCAGATCGAGTTATGTAACAGTATCATAAGTGAATATGAGAATGATCAGAATGTTCCCTCCGTGGATGTAGGAAAATGCTGAACCACGTAAATCCTTGTTTCTCTGTATTACTGCATATTATCTTGTTATCCTTCCTCGTGTTTTCCAACACTATCCACCCTTTGTCACTTGAATTCCCTCTTGTTGTAAAGCAGCCTGCGTGATGGAAATCTCCCAAATGCAAACTTATTGTGAAGCCCATTCTCCAGTTCTCCTGAGACACACCCTTGATGCTAACTAACACCTACCCAGGATCAGGTGGGTAACAGTGAGAGAAATCTCCACCTTTGAGTGACTGGGGATCACACCTGAAGAATTCGTAGGAGCGGTTCTCTGATCAAGCAGATTCCTGCCTTGATTAATTGCTCCTGATCTTTCCTTTCCTAGCAAAAAATCTGTTGGTTTCCACTCTTCCACAGCAACCCATACAACCAGTTGGAACAGAAACGTCCCAGCTCCTCTTAACAATCTTCTCCTTGAACTTATGGCCACACTACCTTTGGAGCTCCTCTCGTAGATTTCCAGATGGGACCCATTTGATATAAAAAAAAAAAAAGATGAGCTTTCCTTCCAAATATTCTGGGTTACTGGGCATAGTGAGAAGAGGTGTGTGGCCATCCTCTGTTGCTGATTCACACATGGTTCGCAACCAGAGGAAAACTGGAAACCTTTATGCTGCAAGCGGGCTAGAGTGAGTAATCGATTTTCAATGGCCCATCTCAAGGATAGGGCAGTTCGCGGGTGCTGGTTTTTTATCCAAATAGGTCTTTTATGAGAGAGAGAGAGAGAGAGAGAGCACAAAGATTTAAAAGAAAAGGGCATTGCTTTGCCATTTCAAAATAATATCAAAACCAGAGGTACACGTATATCACCCGCATCAGCATCAGCCTTACCGAACGAACCAGTGATACAACAAGCAGACATAGATGCATCAGCTATTATCAAGGCCTGAAGGAAAAAATAATCACAGAATATACACAAACGGTTCGCCTCAATGCACGGAGCCGTGAACACTTGGTGCATGCCAATTACAAAATACATTTCAAGCTAGGGTACAACATTGTTCCCTTGCCAAGATTCATTCTGATATAGCTAGCAATCACAAGTATGGAACATAATGCCTGCGTGCAACAAAGGCTGAGCCCCTTCAACTTCTAATGTACAATTCTCCACGACTGTCAATGGGGGAGCTTGCAGGCTAACATGTTTTAGGCAGTCATGCCCGTCCAAGTGCAGCAGCAACAGGCACCAGAACTAAACAGCACCACCATATCCCATAATCTATGACCACCAAAACAAACCCAGACATATCAAGATGAAATTGGCTCATATGGATACGATAGCCATGCATGTTTAAGAGCTTCAGTTGCTGTTGTCCGCTTCTTGGGATTTACTTCAAGGAGATGTGAAACAAAGTCTATAAAACCCTGATCCGCCATAGGCAACCGGTGACGTAAAGATGACTTCTTTGGAATCAAGTATTCCAACTTGTTTGTATCCTGAACAGGAAGGCATCCAGCATGATTTAGAGGATACAAAATTTTAATCCTGTAACAGTGTACGACTTGAAAAAACAAATTCTTGATGAATATGTATAAGATAGAAGTAGAACACACTTCAGATATTGGACACAAAGTATGGTTTGGTAGAAAAAGTTCTGGGCCAGCACCTACTATTTGGCTTGAAAACCCCATAATTCACGATGCAAATGCTACTCTAGTCATGAACCATTTCATATTAAATAATATCTGATTGAGCACATTTCAGAAGAATATCTGAAACAGATGAATTCATTCTTCTGGAAGGACAAAATATGCTATGTTCTTTTACCAGTCGCCAAAGAAAGTAGCATCAAGATTTCTTAGAACTAGAAATCTGCAAGTTTTCTTTATATCAAGATCTCTAAGTTTCAAGGGAATAAAGAAAAAAGATCGAATAATCTAAACAAACAAGAAACTATATCATTATTTATATCAGTGTGATTTTCTTGAAGTGAAAAGTTCATTCAACGAAAATAAATTTGTAACTACCTGATTGCGCTCATAGAGCATGTGGTTTTTCGTAAAATATTTGTATGTATCACGTCCCTTTGCAAGCATGCTTTGGTCGATTTGCCCAATGATGCCAATGACTCGAGCAAGTAGTGTTGCTGGTGAATCATTTTGGAAGAGTACCTGCAGCAGTGAATAATTTGTCATTGTCAGGTATATCCAAGAGATTCCTTCTCGGTTAGCAATATGTATTTTCTTTGAAACATGAATGACAAGACTATGCACATACAGTTGATAGACTCCAACACAGTAAAACTGAATCAGTGGTTATCAATCAATAGCTGCTCTTACAAATCATTACATGTCACATCACGACTTTCTATGCATGATAGAATCAATTTCAGCTCTTCCATATGAATATAACTAAACTTTTGATCACTGGGATAATAATCGTCCCCCTTAGAATATATGAAACAAGCAGGTTAAAGTAATATTCGGAAGTCAAGCATGATCAACTTCATTCAGTCAATGCTGATGTCCAACAGAAGAGACAATAAAGCACTGAACTTAGTCAAGTTCTTCCACACCTTACACAATGATATACAAGAAAAGGAAAATTGTAGGAAAATTCATTATGACATCAGCAATGATACAATACCAAACATCATTGTAGAAAATGTAAAGATAGGTCCAGATCCAGATCAAGTAAATGATGTCCTGGATACTGATATCCATTAAGATGATCCATATGTTAAAGTGGACCCCGGTGATTGTCAACTACAAGGAAACCCTTCTCGCAAAGAGTCCAAGAAGATAGAAAGAAAGAGTCCAGTTGAAATTGCATTGAAGCAAACCTGTAATAAGGAGTCCAAACCAAATATGAACTCCTTGTGCTCAAGAATCCATGTACATCATGTAAGTCTTGACAACATCTATAAAAAGGGAGGAGGCCTGAGACATATATATATATATATATATATATATATATATATATATATATAGAGAGAGAGAGAGAGAGAGAGAGAGAGAGAGAGATCCCATCAGTGGACGCAGGTCAAGTTTGGACCGAACCACTATAAAATCTGTTTTTCGTGTGTGTGATTTAGTATTGTGTTGTTCCTCAGTGCTAAGTAATTCTTACATGGTATAAGAGCTAACTGACTCTTGTGAGCTTTAGTAACCCGTGTAGTGTTTTCTCATCCCCAAGTAAGCTACGGCGTCAAATTTGTCCTCCCTGATGCCTAATCCGACAGTTCAATGAAATGCATATTTCTCCCTTGTGTCTGCAAAGTTGGACAAAGATAACTACCTATTGTGGCGCTCTCGGATTGAGTCTGTCATGTATAATTTCGTGGATGGTTCCCATATTGCGCCAACATCGTTCATTAGAGAAGGTGAACAATTAAAATCAAATCCTAATTTTATAATATGGAAACGTGTTGATCAACTCGCATTGAGTTGGATCAAGGTCACGGTTACCGAGGACATATTAGGACAAATCATTTGTCAGGGAGGCATGGATTGCATTAGAGCAATCATATGCATCTCATTCGAGTGTGAGAATCCTCCAGTTGAAACATGATCTTCATAATGTGAAAAAAGAAGACAAGAGCATGGTGGAGTATCTTAATCATGCTAAATTCCTTGTGGACTCTCTTTGCGCAATCGATGAACTTGTCTCTGATGGAGACCTGGTTCAATACACTCTTAATGGTCTAACCCGAGAATATGAAAGTCTCATTACAATAGTCACCACTTCCTCTCTTAATAAGCTCCATAGGTTTTAAGTTTTTTTATACTTTGACTAATCAAGAGAAAGGCTTCAGATGCTAAATCATAAGTCCCCCAACAAGCAGAAATGTTTGCTACCACCTTCTCTCAAGGAGGGCGTGGTTGAGGTCATGGTAGTCGTAATGGTAGAGGAAGAAAGGATGGTTGCTTTAACCCCTTCCAAAATTTCCAAAATTTTTGTGCCAGAGATAATCAAGGGCACCCCAATGTGACGGTGGTCAAAGAGATGGTCAGGTGATATGTCAGTTTTGTGGTCACATAAACCACACAGTTCACACTTGTTACGATATTCCTAAGGTGTTTGCAGCTATGACCCTAAATAGTAGGCAAGATAGAAAAAATTATTATTAGTTGTTAAATTTACTCGAGATAATAATTGTGTTTTTGAATTCAATGTCATTTCAGTGAGTGAGATAGTATGGGACGTCGCCCATACTCTCTCACCAATACAATACCTCTTGTTTTTTTGTGAGCCATGGAGAATTACGTGTGCTCGATAAAGGGGAGGGGAAAGCTTGGGCCCAGGGATACAGACAGAGTTATCCTGTGTTGAGGACTATCACCCAAAAACACACAAGGATATAATTTTGATGAAATTTTGTTATACCTAAACCTTCTTGGTCGTCACCTTGTCCACTTGGTTGTGGTGATGGAGGCAAGGGTGGCCATGCCACAACAGGAATTGTTTGGACCTCAGCATCCTACGGAGACTACCCTAAGGTTCAGGCCGGATTGTAGGAAGTGGGTGATATGTTTTTGTATTTCTATGAAAAGCTCTACGACACTCCATACAAAGGTGGTAAGATAGAGGGAGCAGTTCCCTCGTCCCTATGTGGACTCGGATGCCGTTAAAAGTAAGTCAAAAAGCTACCTAAGAATTAGAGAAACGAGACTACTCTCCTAAGAGGTCTAAATAGAGGAGGATTATACCCCTAGTCGTCCCAAACTCAAGGTGAAAAGAAGAGTTCAAGAGTTGTTCTGGGTGAAGCTAGTTTTGCTAGAGCTTCGCATAAATTTTCCAAGGATGTTTGGCATTGTCGTTTGGGGCATATTAATTCAACAACAACAAACAACAACAACAACAACTACGCCTTCATCCCAAAACAATTGGGGTCAGCGATATGAACCAAAAAAGAAATTCATTTTGGGTCTTCCACATGAATCCTTTTCCTCCAATCATTTCTATCCAATGTCATGTCCTCGGTGAGGTTCAAAGCATTCATATCCTTTCCTATCATCTCCATCCAAGTCTTCCTAGGCCTACCCCGACCTCTTTTAACTAATATATTTTTCCATTTCTCCAACCTTCTAACTGGAGCATCATTAGGCCTTCGCCGAATATGTCCAAACCACCGTAAACGATTCTCTCGCATCTTGTTTTCAATGGGTGCAACAGCTACCTTCTTACGTATCTCCTCGTTCCGAATCTTATCTTTTATTGTATTTCCACACATCCATCTAAGCATCTGCATCTCAGCTACACTCATTTTTTGAATATGATGTCTCTTGGCAGCCCAACATTCTGTACCATATAGTAAAGCGGGTCTAATAGTCGTCCTATAAAACTTTCCCTTCAACCGCAATAGCATTCTACGATCGCACAGCACTCCAGTTGCACTTTTCCATTTCATCCACCCAACCTTTATCCTATGATTTACATCTACATCGCCGAATATTAATTCAAGAACTTTAAACCTGTTTGAGCAAAATAAATTAATTGCATGTGATGGTGATAGCTTTAATTTATGTGATAATCGATTATGCTCTAATTGTGTTGTGAATAAGATTCACAAACTTCCTTTTGAGAAAGCTGATTTCTATGCTCGTTCTTTAAAAGTTATCCATGCTGACCTATGGGAGCCGGTCTCTCTTTCATGAGAAGGATATGCTTATTATTTCCTGCTAGATGGAAATCAACTTGGAAAGAAAATAAAAAAAATCATAGTGATGGGGGTGAAGAATTTGTTAGTGTGTGTCTTTTCTGATTTTTTGAATAAGCATGAAATAAAAAGGTGGTTGACCTGCCCTCAGACACCCTAAGCATAACAAAATTGTTGAGAGAAAACATAGACATGTTCGAGAAAAAGGTACAAGTCTTTTAATATATGCTTCCTTAAATCATAAGTTTTGAGTTGATGTTTTCCGTAATCCGGTTTACTTGATTAATTGTCTCTCTAGTCCAAACTTGAGTGAGAAGTCCCCATATGAATTACTACAAAGTTGTGTCCCTAGCTATGATCATCTTAAAAATTTTAAATGCACATGCTATCCTTATTTAAGAACTTATGTAAATTCAAAATTATTGCCCATATCCAAAGCCTTTGTTTTTATAAAGGTTATGTTTGTATGACCCTGTGGCAGGTAAAGTCTTTATTTTCATACATGTTATATTTGATGAGTCAAAAATTTATATGCTCGAACAAAAGATCCTATTGTAGACAAAGAAGTTTCATCTTGGATCCAGGAACAAAACCAAACCCAGTTAACATTAAAAAGCTATATCAATGTCCTACCTGGAACTCCCACAAGTGTCGAATTTCCTGGTTCCTTCTTACCAAACCCAAATCATGTTTTGTCGCAAGACCCTAGGCTCCAAGGTGGAAGACCAGGAAAATGTAAGTCCTCAACCCGGTTCTCCAAGAGAGTCTCATGTTATTCAAAGTCATGTATCTAGTTTTGAACCTCCTCTTGAAATAAGTATTGTGCTCAACAAAGGTCCTGTCACCCATCATAAAAGAAGAGGTCTTCATGATGCAACCTCCAGGATTTGAGGATAAATGTCACCTTGAGTATGTGTGTAAGCTTAATTGAGCATTATATGGGTTGAATCAGGCCCCGCGTGCACGGTTTAAACGGTTGAAGGTATACTTAGAGAAACTAAAATTCGTGGAGCCCCAGGCTAACTCATCTTTCTTCATTCGACATAATAATGGAATTAAAATCTTTGCCTTGATATATGTTGATGACATTATTGTAACAAGGAGTTCCTATCAAGAACTCAAAAATATTATTCAAGCTTTCAGTCAAGAGTTCTCAATCAAAGGCTTGGATCAATTGCACTATTTTTTGGGCATTGAAGTTATTCAAGAGTCATCCAGAATTGTCTTAACTCATAGGAAGTATATTAAAGATCTTCCCATTAAATCGGATATGAAGATTGCAAATCAGTTACTCCAGCTGCTGCAAATGTTTCACTTTCGAAATATTCTGGAGAATCAATGGATAATGCTATACAATACAAAAGTATTGTAGGGGGGCTATCATACACCACGTTTACTCGGCCAGATATTGCCAATTCGGTCAACAAGGCATGTTAGTTTATGCATGAGTCCACAATGGACCACTGGTCTCACGTCAAAACGCATATTGAGATATCTTAAAGGGACACTTAATTATGGTTTGCATATTAAACAGTCTAACTGTCCTAGACTTCCAGGGTTCTTTGATGCTGATTGGGTAGGATGCCCATATGATCGAAAGTCCACCGGCGGATATCTTACCTTTCTTGAAGTTCATCTAAGCAACACATTATTGTTCGTTCCAGCACAGAATCTGAGTATAAGGCTATAGCAGGTGCAATTTCTGAGCTAATGTGGCTTAAACAACTCTTGAAAAATCTAGGGTGTGACTCACTTGAAGTCCAACAACAACGCCTTCATCCCAAACAATTGGGGTCGGCAATATGAACCAAAAAGAAAATCATTTTGGGTCCTCCACATGAATCCTTCTCCTCCAATCATTTCTATCCAATGTCATGTCCTCGGTGAGGTTCAAAGCCTTCATATCCTTTCTTATCATCTCCATCCAAGTCTTCTTAGGCCTACCCCGACCTCTTTTAGCTAATATATTTTCCCATTTCTCCATCCTTCTAACCGGAGCATTATTAGGCCTTCGTCGAATATGCCCAAACCATCGTAAACGATCCTCACTCATCTTATTTTCAATGGGTGCAATGCCTACCTTCTTACGTATTTTCTCGTTCCGAATCTTATCTTTTAGTGTCTTTCCACACATCCATCGAAGCATACGCATCTCAGTTACACACATTTTTTGAAAATGATGTCTCTTGGCAGCCCAACATTCCGTACCATATAGTAAAGTGGGTCTAATTGTCGTCCTATAAAACTTCTCCTTCAACCGCAATGGCATTCTACGATCGCACAACACTCCAGTTGCACTTTTCCATTTCATCCACCCAACCTTAATCTTATGATTTACATCTTCATCAATTTCTCCATTCTTTTGAATGATAGATCCCAAATATTTGAAACAGTCATCCACCGCTATTTCTTGCTCACCAAGCTTCACTACACTCTCATCACTACTTCGTTGCTTACTAAACCGACATTCCATATATTCTGTCTTAGTCTTACTCAACGTAAAACCTCTTGCTTCCAAAGTCTGTCTCAATAATTCTAACTTAGTATTAACCCCAAGCTCTAGACTCATCAATCAAAACAATATCATCAGCAAACAACATACACCACGGCACATTTTCTTGAATTGATTTCGTAAGTTCATCTAACACTATAGCAAAAAGGAAAGGGCTTAATGCAGATCCTTGATGTAACTCAACCGTTATAGGAAAATTGTTTGTCACCCCTCCACAAGTGCGGACATTGGTTACTACTCCTTCGTACATATCTTTAATTATACTAATGTACTTGAGAGAGATACCTTTCTTCATCATTGTCCACTAGAGAACATCCCTAGGTACTCTATCGTATGCCTTCTCCAAATCAATAAAAACCATATGCAAATCTTTGTTCCCCTCTCTATATCTCTCAATAAGTTGACTCACCTGAAGTCCCTATCCTCTAAAATCTGGGAGCTACCTACTTAATTGCCAATCATATCTACCATGCCGGGACAAAGCACATAGAAATTGATTTTCACTTCATCAAAGAGAAGATTGCTCATCTAAATATATTCTTACCAAAGCTCTACCTGAACCGAAATTTCAGCACTTTCGAGACAAGCTTAATCTTGTAGAGATTAGCTTGAAGGAGTGTGTAAAGATAGGTCCAGATCCAATAAATGATATCCTAGATACTAATATCCATCAACATGATCCATACGTTAAAGTGAACTCTGGTAATTGTTGACTACAAGAAAACCCTAATCACAAAGAGTCCAAGCAGATAGAAAGAAAGAGTCCAATTGAAATTGTATTAAAGCAAACATGTAACAAGGAGTCCAAACCAAATATGAACTCCTTGTACTCAAGAATCAATGTACATCATGTAACTCTTGACATCATCCATAAAAAGGGAGGCCTCTCTGTCGTGTGAGACAGATATATATATATACAGAGAGAGATCCCAACAGTGGACGTAGGTCACGTTTGGACCAAACCGCTATAAAATCTGTTTTTCGTGTGTGTGTGATCTCGTGTCGTGTCGTTTCTAAGTGCTTTGCGGTTCTTACAGAAAAGGCCAAAAATATGTTGAAATTACATACATAAATGTTTAGAGTTTTAGACTTTAGACCCAACCAACAAGACAGCACCCGTCCTATCACCATAACCAACGTCTTGAAAACTGAAGAACATTATCAAGTGTAGAAAAAAGAACAATATTCAGTCATATTACAGTATACATTAAGGCTAGTAAGTCACACATTAAACTGTGTCCAAAGTTTACTCAGAAAGCCAGACCCAAAATATTTCCAAACAATTTGAACTTTGAATAAAGTACAAGAACCTAAGCCAACCTGGAAAAAGTGCCAAGGAGCTGAGGGTTGAGGTTATACTCATGCCTGATTTAGCAATTAAGTAGGGTGTCGGCATCCAAACCCAAAGAAAGAACAAAATACTGCTGGGAACACAGATAGTCCGCAACGCAGACTAGTTGGAACTACAATTATGTTAATCTATTGCACTTTCATGATGTCTTATCATATATATCTCAGATTTGAGTAGATCTGATAATAAAAAACTAAACCAACTTTTGAGATATATTGCACATGGTCTATGACTAGTTCTGTAAAACCAAAAATTTCATAGGATCCAATTTTCAAAAAACAAATCAATGTTGCAAATTAAAACATACCCCTCCTTTACAATTAGTAACATGGACACCTCTAAAAGGGACACACACTCAGGTTTCACCCGCATCAGTGCGGCTGCAACACTTGGACATGGCTTCCATGGTGTCAGGTGCAGACTACAGTCACCAGACCAGGGTCCATTTTTGTCCAAAACAGGACTCGGTTAACCCTAAACAAGTTTAGTATTATCTGTATTAACACATAAATACATACATACATACATACATACATACATACATACATACATACATACATACATATATATAATCAGTCACAGATATTGCCGAGATTTTGAAAATCTCACAATATTTTCACTGTATATTCAAGAACTGTATTATTCCTCATTATATCATGAGATTTTCAAAATCTCGGCATTTTTAAATGTATTGTGATATTATCGCAGCTAATATTTAAATTCATAGAGAAAAAAGTTAAAGGGAGGTTTCTAACCTTTGCCCTCAGTAAAATCCCTACAACCCATAGGATGAGAGAAACTATTTGGGAAAATGTCCCTACAAGGCAGTGAAAAAGTCTATTTGTCTATGTATTCTTTACTTGTATTTGTTATTTTGTATTCCGGGTCTAGATAATATATCAGACCCAACCCATAATGTAAACGAAGGATATATATACATGTTTTAGGTCACGATTTCATTATTGAAAATCATGACAACCGCAACTCCTTTCTCTTTCATCTCTCTTTCACGCGTGACAGATCGTAGTGAAATCTAACATGGTATCAAAGCAGAGATCCATCTAGGGCTTCGAAGCTGCTTCCAGAATGTCTGACCTGAGAGGTTGACCTGAGAGGTTGACCAGAATCCAATCAAGAGGTTTTCTTCTTCCACACTTTTCTTCCATCTTCTTCTTCTTTCATTTACTCTACTATTCTTCGTGCCTGAATATTCAGATTTGACGTGAATCTGTGTTAGACCTGAAAGACTTCGGTTTTTCTTTCTATTCTCATCTCACGGTTCGTATTGAATATTCAGATCTGATCGTGTACATGCGTCAAATATGAAATATTCAGTCCTTGCGTCATATCCCAAATTTTCTTGACTGTGCATATTCTTTGTCTCGCACTTCCTCGTTCTGTCAGATCTGATCGTGAATATTCTTAGTCTCGCAATTTCTATTTCTGCCAAACATTGTCTGAAACCATCGAATTTGATCATCCATCAGTATCAGATCTGGAATACCATATTTCTTGATTGTTGAATCACGCAAATCGTTGTGCCTATAAATCGTTATGTCCACAAATCGCTATGCCTATAAATCGTTGTGATTGTAAATCGTTATGACTGCAAATCGTTGTTAATGAAATACACATGTTCTTGAACCAGCATAGTTCACATATGCGATTTATTAAAGTCTGTTCAGCGTGAGCTGTTCTGCTCCCTTTCCTGCATTTATCACAACAAAAAAAAGGCAAGAAGGGACGACCAGCAAGTTTCTCAAGCAGTGGATTGTGCATCTCATTAACACCTTGTTAACTTTAAGCTATGGACTCCTCTCATTCTTCCTAATCTGGTCTTTCTTCGAGTTTTCTCAATCAGCTTGTTTCTGAAAAGTTGACCACCTCAAACTTCTTGATTTGAAAAATACAGATCATTTCTTTTATAAGGAGTCAAGGTCTCTTAGGTCATCTGGATGGAACCGCTTCAGCTCCACTGGAATTTGTTGTGCGAGAAGAGAAGGATGATAAAGGGACAATCTCAATTGTGTATGTCAAAAATGCAGAATATTTCAACTGGGAAAAGAAAGATCAGTCAGTGGTCGCGTACATTACCTCTACACTCTCTCAAGAGGCACTTATTGCAATTCCTGACAATTGCACAGCCATGCAACTTTGGGAGAGATTGGTTCAGACATGTTCACAAGTTTCTCAAGCAAGAATGGTTTTTCTCAAGAGAGAATTTCAGCTACTGAGAAAAGACTCCATGACTATCATGGAGTATCTAAACAAGATGAAGACTATCACAGATCAACTTGCGGTTATAGGATGTGCAGTGAGCGACAGTGATATGATGCAGCAAACCTTCAGTGGATTGGGATCTGAATATAACATGATTGTTACATCATTACTGTGTTTGCCTACTCTTCCCACCTTTGATGAGCTTCAGGCTAAATTAATTCAGTATGAAATGACTCTGAAAGGCTTTTCTGAGGATAATCACACTCATACGAATACCCAAGAGGTCTTTGCCACAGGAATAACTTATGGTTGAGGACGAGGGCGAGGAGGACAAGAGAAAAATGGACATGGGGGACGTGGATTACTTCCCACTCCCACCGTTACTAGGATCAAGACCCATTCCCACATGCTTCTTTTGCAACAAAAGGAGGCATATCAAGGCGAATTGTTGGCATAATCCTAAAAATAAAGGAAAGTCTCATCCGGCAACATCCAAAAGGAAGTCCAACAACACCAAAGACAATGGAGACATTAAAGAATTGTTAATATTTGCCTTATCGGGATTGAATCTAAAGCAGAATGAACAAGGAACTTGGCTCGTTGACTCTGGGGCAGCAACTCACATGACCGGTGATGCAGGTAAACTTTTCAAACCTATTCCCTATTTTGGAAAAAGTAAGATTGTCACCGGAGATGGATCTTACCACCCTGTTACTCACATTGGAAAGTCTATCATCCCCATGTCACATTCTACTCTTGAACTCGCCAATGTCCTTCATACTCCCAATATCAAGAAAAATATTGTCTCTGTTTCTAAACTTGTTGATGATAATCATGTTTCAGTCGAATTTACTCTCTTCTCTGTGCAGGTCAAGGACCTTCGCACGAGGGAAACATTCGCTGAAGAAAAGAGACAAGACAATATGCATGTCTTTCAAGAAGATTCATGTCATTCAGTCTGTCCTGCTCACTCGGATTTGAAGTCTCCATTAGAGTTATGTCTTTCTGAAAATGTTTTTGGTATTTCTGAATGTAATAAGCCTTCTCTATGGTTTAGTCGTTTAGGGCATTGTGGGAGTCATTTTATTGAGAAACTTGTCTCTAATAATCTCATTCCAAAAGAAAGTCTCAATGTGGAAGAGAGAAGTCAAAAGTGTTCAAGTTGTCTTTTATGTAAGAGTATGTATTACCTTTTCATTACATTAATAAGAGAGCTTCAAAGCCTTTTGAGATAATATGTTCTAATGCATGGGGGCTTGCTCCAGTCATCTCTGGATCTGGAAGCAAGTACTATCTATTTTTTGTTGACATTTACTCTCGATATACCTGAATATACTTCATGAAAAATAAGTCTGAAGCTTCTGAGTCCATTCAATTTTTCCAATGTGGTGGAGGAGGGGAGTTCGCATCCAGTGACTTCATTTCCTTTCTTCAAAATAATGGGATAGGAAGAAGAGTGTCATGCCTACACACACCACAACAAAATGAGATTGTTGAGCGCAAACATAGGCATATTGTTGAAAGTGCGATGAGTATGTTTCATGACAGTCATGTTCTCATTAATCTGTGGACTAAAGCCTTCCATTCTGCTGTACATGTGATAAATAGACAGCACATGATTGTCTTAGAAAACAAGTCTCCTTATCATTGTCTTTTTGGAATTCATCATGATTATAATGACTTACGTGTTTTTGGATGTGTTTGTTATATGCATATTGATCAATCCTTGAGAAACAAGTTTCAGAATAAGACTCAGAAGTGTAAATTTATGGGATATGCAGATGATTACAAAGGATACAGATGTTATGATCCCATCAGCAGACGCATCAAAATCTCGAGAAATGTTGTTTTTGATGAGTTGAACTTTAATCATAAAATTGGCACAGGTGACATGTTCTCTGCCTCAGTTGAAGTTTATTCAGCTGGGCTGAATTCAGAGCTCTTTGATAGTTCGAATGAAGAATGTCATTCGGACTATGTGCAACACGAAAAAGAGTGTCCCAAGATCGTTGGTACATCGGAATCGCAGAACTATGGAGCAGCACCACCATTGGAATCGGGAAGGTATAAGGGCATTTCCTACACTAGACAGAGAACGGCTGCTGCAGGACTCCTAAATCGAACTCAAGAAGCTGCACCTACCTCCTCACACACCCTTGACGTCAGGAAATCCAGTCGCATGTGGCATCCTATTGATAGATGGGTCAGCTACAATAATTTCTCCATAGATTTTCAACTCTTTTTGACTGCTCTCAACAAGAAAGATAAACCTATTATGTACTACCAGGCAATCACTTCTAAGAAATGAGTAGAAGCCATGAATGACGAGATGCAAGCCTTGCATGAATGTGGAACCTCAGAAATTGTTCTCAGATTGCCTGACAAAAATGTGGTAGGATGCAAATGGGTCTACAAAATAAAATATAAATCAGATGGGACCATTGAACGATACAAGGCAAGACTCGTGGCAAAGGATTTCACACAAGAAGCATGACAAGACTATGATGAGACTTTTAGTCCACTGGTAAGAATGGGAACGATTCGAATCATTCTTTCCTTAGTTGTTGAACATGGATGGACACTGAGTCAGCTTGATGTTAAGAATGCATTTTTGCATAGAGATTTGGATGAGGAAGTTTACATGGAACAACCACCAGGATACTATGAGGAAGATTGTAAGACAAATGCATGCAAACAAAAAAGGGCTATCTATGGCCTAAAGCAAGTATCTCGCTCTTGGTTTGATAGCTTCTCTCTTAAGATTCAGAAGCATGGCTTTGCTCACTTCCTACTAGATCACTCATTGCTCATCTTTAGAGGGCAAAATGTGATCACCTTATTGTTAATTTATGTTGATGATATTGTCATCACAGGAAACTCTGAGGATCATATCAAAGAAGTAAAGAAACTACTGAGTCAGAGATTCAAAATGAAAGACCTTGGTGCCCTGCGTTATTTTCTTGGAATTGAAGTTGATAGCCGAGCTGATGGATTGACTCTCACCTAGCATAAGTATATGATGGACGTTCTAAACAAAGCAGGTATGAAGGATTATAAACCACTAGGGACTCCAAGTATTTTTCACCAAAAACTGAGCACTCATGATGGAGACTTGTGTGAGGATCCCACCAGGTACCGCAGACTAAGGTACCGCAGACTAATAGGGATGTTACAGTATCTCACATTCACTCGACCTGATATTGTTTATTCAGTCAATCAGGTGTCTCAGTTCATGCATGAACCACGTACGGGGCATGTAGAGGTTGTTAAAAGGATACTCAAATATCTGAAAGTAACAGTTGGGGATGGATTGATATATTCTCCAAAACCATCTGGCAATGACATGCACGAGATTACTATATATTGCGATGCGGACTGGGCAGGGGATCTAGATGAACGAAGGTCTACATCAGGATATTGCATCTTCATTGGAATAAATTTAGTATTCTAGAGCAGTAGACAACAAAAGGCCATTGCTAGATCAAGTAATGAGGCTGAGTACAGATTTATGGTTGCCGCTACTGCTGAAGTCACATGGGTCAGGCATTTGCTAACTAAAGTGGGAGAAGTGATATCTCGGTATGTCTTGCTGAGCGACAATCAAAGTGCTCTCAACATGTCATTCAATCTGGTTCATCACAGTCGTGCCAAGCAGATTGAGATAGATCAACATTTTGTGAGACAGGAAGTTGAAGAAAAGGAGATCGAGCCCGAATTTGTTAACACTGAAAGACAAGTTGCAGACATATTCACAAAAGGCTTGACCAAGGATCGTTTTTAGACACTTAAAGGCAAGTTGTTCATGGTTCAACACCATGATCAAATTGAGGGGGGAGGGGGTGAAAAAGTCTATTTGTCTATGTATTCTTTACTTGTATTTGTTATTTTGTATTTCGGGTCTGGATAATATATCAGACCCGACCTATACTGTAAACGAAGGATATATATATACATGTTTTAGGTCACGATTTCATTATTGGAAATCATGACAGCCACAGCTCCTTCTTTCTCTTTCACGCGTGACAGATCCTAGTGAAATCTAACAGGCAGCCCCTCTTTAAAAGCACTCTTATGTTTCCAATGTTTAGAGAAACAAAAGCATTATAAAATTTTGAGAAGAGGTGCCTATGTGGCAACCTCATGTGAAGCATCCTGTGTGCCTTCCTGATATTAAGACTAACTGGATTGTTGTATCATTGTACCTATTATGGGTTTGGATCTGGACCCGAAATCCATGTATTTATTCTATTGTTTGTATTGGGTCTGGATCTAATGTAACATAATGTAATATCCAGACCCAATCTAATTTTAATATAAGTATAACATATAGGGCACGATCCTGCTATTGAGGATCGTACCACTCATTGTCACAGCCTCCCTCTCTCTCACAGGCGTCTTCTCCCTTCTTTGCACCAAACCAACGACGTTGGGCACATTCTCACATGGTATCGGAGCGGGATCGCATCTGAT
Source organism: Nuphar pumila (assembly GCF_984573655.1). NCBI lineage: Eukaryota > Viridiplantae > Streptophyta > Magnoliopsida > Nymphaeales > Nymphaeaceae > Nuphar > Nuphar pumila. Next base: position 7,740,183 of record NC_143262.1, read on the forward strand.
TTCGGTTCAAGGGCGTGAATCTGATTCCAGAAAATAACTCGAGAGATTCATCTTCTGTTCCAGGTTAGTAAAACCACACAAAATATTTTTTCTGATTCTTTATTTAATCTTTGGGTTTTCAGATTTGTGTTCGTTCCAGATCTGACTTTGTCCCATATCTGATTTCGTTCTAGATCTGTTCTCGTCCCAAATCTGAGTTCGTCTCTTCCTATTAAAACAAATTTGTTTTCGATTCTTACATTCTTTTTTTTAGATCTGCCTCTCTTCTCATCGATTCTTTATTTCCATTCCATCTTCTATTGTTCCAGACCTGATTTCGTTTCAGCTCTGATTTTGTTCCAAATCTGAGTTTGTGTCTTTCTATTGCAAACAAAAAAAAAATCTTTTACCCCTTCATCGCTGCTTCTGGATCTGATTGGTGCATCTACCTTGCATTAACATCAGTTCTGACTCTTCACGTCAGAACTCTCATCTTACAACATCTATTGGGTTTCAAACTCGTATACCCAATTTTGTCAAACCTGACATTGCATTTTGTAGTCTGCGATAATTTGTGGCGCTTCTGACCAGTACTAATTGTGCAGTCCACTAAAGGTATTCGAGAAGCAGTGACCCGTTCCTAAAAAAAAAGGGGGGGGGGTGAACACCGATTGTTTCTCTAACTTGTGGGACTGTCTTGTTGATATATTTCCTGTCCAATTCCATTTATTCTTATTCCCTTCAAGGATTCTCCTTCCCTTCCATCTAGCTTCCTTGGTCAACTTATTTCTGAGAAACTCACCCACTCGAATTACTTAACTTGGAAGAGGCAAATATTGCCTTTTATTAGGAGTTTGGATCTCTCTGGATATCTTGATAGATCTGTCCCTACACCACCAGAGTTTGTTTTGCAAGAGGAGAGAGATGATAAATGGGAGGTTTCCAACAAATCAGTTCGTAATTCAGAATTCACAGTATGGAGGAGAAAGGATCAGGCGGTTGTGGCATATATTACTTCTACTCTTTCCCAAGAGGTATTAGTGGGCATTCCCGATGAATGCTCCGCTATGGAGCTATGGCAGAGGTTGGCGTAAACCTATTCACATATTTCATAGGCCAGAATCCTACATTTGAAGAAAGAATTTCAGCTCTTAAAAAAGGAAAACTTGTCAGTCACAGAGTGCATGAATAAAGTCAAGACCATCACTGATCAACTCGCCATGGTGAGCTGTGAAATTCCTGACAAAGAGAAAGTTCAACAGGCACTAAATGGTCTTGGATCTGATTATCACATGTTGGTCACATCCCTCCTATGCCTTCTTTCTTTACCAAATTTTGAGGATCTTTGCGCGAAGCTATTACAATATGAAGTTACTATTTGAGGAGAAGAGATGCACTCCAGCCACCATGATGTATTGATTACAGGGATGATGTCAGGACGAGGACGTGGAGGCTTTCGAGGTGGACGTGGACAGGGAAGGAATAGTCAAGGAGGACGAGGATTGTTGCCCATGCCCAACGTGTCACCTAATTCTTTCCCAGGGAATCAGAGCTCTAAAAACATACTGACATGTTTTCAATGCAACAAAAGGGGGCACATCAAAGCTAATTGTTGGTTCAATCCACAGAACAGGGGAAAATTCAATGGTGCAGGATCCTCTCACAGAGGAAGAATAGTAGAAGACTCGAAGGATGATGAAAAGGATAATGTGAAGAATCTTCTGATATCTGCCCTTTCAAGTTTAAGCTTCAAGCAGAATGACAAGGAACCTGGTGTTAAAATATAAACTATAATATATATATATATATATATTATTTAATATTATTATATTTTCTTTTATTATTTTCTTTTTCTAATTTTCTTTATTTTCTTTTTTAGCATCTAGTTCAATAGAAACTAGATATTTGATCCAGTCAAGTTCCTGCTGGAACTTGACTGTGCAAATAGCTGCTGGACTGTAGTCCAACAGCTATAATAAATGTTGTTGGACTATAGTCCAACAGCTATAATAATAAATGTTGTTGGACTGTAGTCCAATAGCTATATTAAGAGACGTTGGAATCCAACGTCTCTTTTTGGAGAGCTCAAAATGAGCTCTCCTCTCTCTTCCACTTTTTTGTATATATAGGGGTGAACCCCTTCAATGTAAATTACAATGCTTCTTAAGCATTTTGTTCATGAATAAAGTATTATTTATTTTTCAAGTGTTCCTCCTTTTACCTGGTACATTGATTCTGGGGCTGCAGCGCATGTGACAGGTGATGTCGGTAAGATTTTAAAACTTGTTCCTTATCGCGGAAAATTTCATATTAAAACTGGAGATGGTACTCTTCACTCTATATCTCACACTGGAAATGTTAACCTTCCCCTCCTTAATTCTTCTCTAAATTTGTCCAATGTCTATCATTCTCCAAGTATTGTCAAGAATATTGTCTTTGTCTCTAAACTTGTTGATGATACTAATTCTTCTGTTGAATTCACTCCTTCTTCTGTATGTGACAAGAATCTTCTCACGAAGAAGACGCTCATTGAAGGAGAACGACAAGGAAACATGTATATTCTCAAGGAACTTTCTTCTTCTTCTGTTCGTGGTGCTTCATCAAATTCATCTATCGTTCAGTCAGTCCAGCCAGTGTCGTCTAATGATTGTTTTAGTTTATCTCAGTGTAATAAGCCAGATATTTGGCATCATCGTTTGGGTCATTGTAATGTTTCCTTCATCAAGAAACTAGTGTCGAGTGGACTTGTTCCAGAGTCTAGTCTGAGTGTGGAGTCTGATACTTCACTTTGTTCCAGTTGCCAAATATGCAAGAGTCATGTTCTTCCTTTTAATTCAATAAATCAAAGAGCTTCAGTACCTTTTGAAATTGTGTATTCTGATGTTTTGGGTCCTGCCCCACAATCTTCTTCATCCGGAAGTCGCTATTACGTAACCTTTATTGATAGCTACTCCATATATACTTGGATTTATTTTATGAAACATAAATCTGAAGTGTTCAAACTCCTTCGTTCATTTTTCGCTTCGGTTTGTAATCAATTCTCGTCTAAAATTCAGCATTTTCAATGTGATGGAGGAGATGAGTATCTATCAAAGGAATTTACTGAATTTCTTCAAGATAATGGAATAAGTCGTCGTATATCTTGCCCACATACACCACAACAAAATGGTGTGGCGGAAAGAAAACATCGGCACATTGTAGAAAGTGCCTTGAGTATGTTACATGACACTCACGTTCAGTGAGTTTGTGGACTGAGGCCTTCCACTCAGCTGTGTATATCATAAATCGTCTACCCATAACATTACTAAAGAACTAATCCCCTTATTTTGCTCTTTTTGGGACACAACCCGATTATAATGAGTTGCGAGTGTTTGGCTGTATATGTTACATTCATATTGATAGCTCTCAACGAAATAAGTTTCAGGACAAGGCATGTGTGTGCAAGTTTGTGGGATATGCTGACCAATACAAAGGGTATCGATGCTATGACCCCATCACTCATCGCATCAGAGTCTCACGAAATGTTGTGCTTGATGAAACCATTGTTCAACACCCAGGAAGTGTAGATGGACACAACGAGGTCGTTGAGTGGTACCAGTCGTGGCTTGCCATTGAGTTGCTTAACCAGATAGAGACATATGATGCTTCCTCATGTCACATGCCACCTGTTGAACCGAGTGAGACCGGTATTGAACCTCAGACCACGCCACCTGTTGAACCGAGTGAGACCGGTATTAAACCTCAGACCACGCCACCTGTTGAACCGAGTGAGACCGGTATTGAACCTCAGATGGAAGAATTGAGAAATGCGCAGGTTCCTAGCATATCTACTTCAGATGCCGCAAAATTTCAAGGAATCATCTATGTACGACGAAACAAGAATAATGATCAGCCAATTGATGTGCAGCCCAGACGAACTGGAAGAATTCGCCATCCTATTGAGAGATGGGTCAGTTATAACAACTTCGTGGATTGAAGCCATGAATGAGGAGATGGAAGCCTTACATGAATGTGGAACTTGGGAGATTGTCCCTAGACCCTCAAACAAAAATGTTGTAGGTTCTAAATGGGTCTATAAGATCAAGTACAAACCTGATGATCCATTGAACGCTACAAGGCGAGACTTGTAGCCAAAGGCTTTACTCAAGAATATGGGCAAGACTATGATGAGACCTTTAGCCCAGTGATCAAGATAGGAACAATTCGATTAATTTTATCTTTGTCGGTTTCGTATGGTTAGACTCTCAGTTAGCTCGATGTCAAAAATGCATTTTTGCATGGCAGTCTGAAAGAAGAAGTGTATATGGAGCAGCCCCTGGTTATGCAGAATGCAGTCCCAACACTCATGTTTGTAAATTACGAAGAGCCATCTATGGGCTAAAGCAGGCATCTCGTTCTTGGTTCGATAGCTTCTCTGTCGAAGTTCAACGACATGGATTCATTCGATCTTATCTCGATCATTCCTTATTCATTTTTCGAGATCGTCAGGTCAGTACTTCTCATATATGTAGATGATATTATTATCACTAGGAATTCTGATGAACATATAGAAGTTACAAAGACTCTCTTGAGTCGAAAGTTCAAGATGAAAGATTTGGGGGTTCTGCGTTATTTCTTCGGGGTTGATGTAGACTGCCGGGATAGATATCTTTCGCTAACTCAACACAAATATACCTTGGATTTACTGGATAAGGCAGGTATGAAGGATTGTAAACCTTTGTCCACTTCTAGTGTATTGAATCATAAACTCAGTGCTCTAGATGGGGAGGCATATGGAGATCCCAGACAATATCGCAGCCTCGTGGGTATGCTTCAATATCTCACTTTCACTAGACCTGATATTGTGTATGCAGTGAATCAAGTTTCGCAATTCATGCATGATTCACGCACAGAACATATGAATATTGTCAAGAGAATTCTTTGGTACTTAAAGGGAACACTTGGGGATGGCTTAGTTTATCATCAATCTAAGACCAAAGGAGAGCAACATAGACTAATTGTGTATGTAGATGCTGACTGGGCTGGAGATCCAGATGACAGAAGGTCAGTGTCTGGTTATTGTGTTTTTATTGATGGAAACTTAATATTATGGAGTAGCAAGAAACAGTGTGCTGTTGCACGATCCAGTACAGAGGCTGAGTATAGATCTACGGCAGCAGCTACAGCAGAGGTTACATGGCTGAGACATCTTTTGATAGAATTAGGAGAAACCATTCTACCCACTACTCTTTTGTGTGATAATCAGAGTGTCATCCAGATTTCCTTCAATCCCATTCGTCACAGCCGTACAAAGCATATAGAGATTGATCAACATTTTATTCGGCAAAAAGTAGAAGACAGGGAAGTTGAACCAACTTATATTCAGACGACTGATCAGGTGGCGGATTTGTTCACAAAAGGTCTTACCAATATACAATTTTGGTTCTTGAAGAGCAAGTTGTCCATGGTGCATGACCATGCACAACTTGAGGGAGGATATTAAGACTGACTGGATCGTTGTATCATTGTACCTATTATGGGTTTGGATCTGGACCCGAAATCCATGTATTTATTCTATTGTTTGTATTGGGTCGGGATCTAATGTAACATAATGTAATATCCAGACCCAATCTAATTTTAATATAAGTATAACATATAGGGCACGATCCTACTGTTGAGGATCGTACCACTCATTGCCGCAGCCTCCCTCTCTCTCACAGGCGTCTTCTCCCTTCTTTGCACCAAACCAACGACGCTGGGCACATTCTCACAGGGTGGGGAATATAGGACCATTCCTTTTTATATGAGAAACTAATTTATCTTAATTCACCAATTTTTACCAAACCAACTTAGTTATTAAATTACTTAACACTTATTTATCATGTTATAGTTTTACTTTTAATATATAATATTTTCTTATTACATATTTATTTATAATGTTTCATAATATATTGAGATTTCCCTAAGAAAAATAAACATTTTAAAATTTTCCCGAGATATTCACTTGCTGAGAAATTCCCAAGAACGGTATATATATATATATTTATATATATATATATACACACACACCCAAGTTTTTTTAAAATTGCCATGTCACACCCTTCACACCCACACTCGCACCTATGTGACATAAATCTTAACCATAGTCACCAATATTTTCAAAATATCACGATATTATCAGCTTTTCAAGGTCAGCCAATATTTTCCTGAGATTTTCAAAATATTGTCAGAACCTAAAACATCATGATATTTTCCAGAGATATTCCCAAGATTTAAAAAAAATATATAGTTTAAAGAAACTTTTTTGTTTCTTTTGTATTTTAAAACCTTTTCTAATTGTTTCTTTATATTTTTGCAAGAAAAATACTAATAAAACCTATTATTTCTTGTCTTTTTTATTATGCATAGCTTCCGATAATTTCTTGAGAAAAAACACTTTTTTAGAAATATCTCCGAGAAATTACCTTGAATACTACAGGTGACTATGATCCTAACTATACAATCAAATCATTCTTAGAATACCTGCATGTCAAAAAAGTGATGTTATTATGTTTGATATTTGGATCTAGTCAATGATTGGCAAAGGTGGACAGCAAGCCAAGCCCCTTGTGAGAAGCCGAAGCTTCACGCAATAGAAGTTGAGCTCATTTGTTTCATAAATGAGCCTAACTGGAGGCTAATCTGAAGCTCACTTAGTTAAACAAGCTAAACTTGAGCCTGAGCTTATGCTTATTAAGAACTTAATTAGCTCGTTCAGTATACATACATAATATACATGAGTCCATTAACACAAAAACTGAATAGAAAGAGTGAATTTGCCTCACCTGCAAATAAGACATTATGTGTGCAAATCCTGTTTCTTCCTTCCTCAATAAATTCTTTTTTTTCCTCAATGAATGGCTCAGCTTGAGCTCAGGCAAGCTGAGCTCGAGCTACTCAAGCTCAACAGACCAAGTTAGAACATTTACATCCAAGTTCAGTTTAAGCTCGTGCTTAGTAAGCAATGTACCAAGCCAAGATTGAACATCCTATGCTCTGCTCATTTACAGCCCTAAAGATCATAGGTATGCAAATCCAAGTCATGGGCACAATAGGATAAGAAATGAGAGAGAGAGAGAGGTTAACATTCAATTATTTTATAAAAAAGAATGTCTTCAAAGATCATCTAACCAGTTCTAGTTCCAGTCCTATTTTGTTTATCAACGTTAGCTAGTGGTACAACAATCTTAAAAAAGGTTAAATATATAAATACATGTATAATTATCTTATCATCCCTGTTACTGCATAATTTTTCTGAATGTCTTCAAAGATCATCTAACCAGCTTTAGTTCCATTCTTATTTTGTTTATCAACGTTAACTAGTGGTACAACAATCTTCAAAAAGGTAGTATATATTATATAAATGCATGTATATTTATTTTCTTCCCCCACCCCCACCCTATTACTGCATGATTTTTCTGAATTTTACCATTGCATACTTTGTAGTGGCATTACAGAGCATCCAATTCTATGAGCATCAGTCTGTTAATTAATTATTATGGATGAAGCAACAACAATTTCCCAATTAACATTTGGTCTTTTGTATATCCTCATCTTGATAAAATATGAGAGAGGATAAAATATGAGAGAAAGAGAGACAGATCATCAAAAGAATGTTTTTAGAATGAAGCATGACAAAGAATGGAGAACAAATCATTTTCATGAGAAGCCACATAAATTGGATGGAGTAAGTACTTGGATATGAGAAGCCTTGTCTGTGCTCTGGCCAGATTTCAAAGCACCTAGAGTAGCAAACTGAAGACTTGATTGAGTGGCATGAAAGCTTCTATTTGTTTGGCAACACTATACAAGAATTTAAATTATGTGGGTGTCTTCTGAAAGGGCTCAATAAAAAAATAGATGGCCAGACCAATTATATAACCAGAGAACAGACAAAAAGAAATAAATCAAGGTGATGCATGTGGTTCTTAACCTAACTCTAATACTAAATCAACTAAAGGTTCAGAGACAAACATACATTAGGGCTGCACACAGGTGGGGCACAGCCTGAGGCTGGGTGGTTTTAGTGCAACGCAATGCATGATGCACCAGCTTGAGATTGAGCCTGAGCACAAGCTGAGATTAAACGTTCAAGTCCAAGCTCAGCTTGGTCAAGTTTGGCTTTGCTACTAAAGCTTACAGAATGTTATCCTTTTAGTTTTTTGAAAAAAAAAGGACACAAGAATGGAACCCATCACCACTTTTTGCCAAAAAATGCACACAAATTATAATAAAATATTTATATCTTTTAACATGAGCATATCAAGCTCCTAACAAGCCTAAGTGAGGGTTGAGATTGGCTCATTTAACTAAACCAGCCTTGTGTTGAGCTTAAGCTGGACTCATTTATTAAATAACGAACATGAGCTTCTTGCAACAACTCAGACTCTTGCATACCTGTCCTTACGAAGATAGATACTCAACATACCTGTCCTTACGAAGATAGATACTCAACATGCAACAATGACAGACTCAGTGTTGTTGAAAGCGTGCCTCAAGGTGAGGGGCTTTTTGCCTTGTGGCGCAAGCCCAAGGCACAAAAGTGGTTGAGGCGTGCGCCTCATACGCCTTTAGTGTAAAACCCGAAAATTTTATAAAATTAGGCAAATTGGGCCTAGATCCAAATTGCAGATTCAGGACCCATAAAGGGGTTTTCCGCATATATTACCTCGTAAATTTGATATGTACGTATAAGTACAATAATTTTAATTAATTAAATAATTCGGAGAATAATCATTCAATAGGGGTGCGTAGATGGGTATGGGATCCATATACCGGATCCATATATATATATATATATATATATATATTTATATATATCTAAATATATATATATATATATGTGTATAATCATAAATAAATAATATTAATATTGGTAATACTATAGAAATATAATATACATATATATTAAGTGGACTCGAGGATCCACAGTTGGACCCACATGGATCCGACTTGCGGATCCATATTGATGGGGGTTAAAAAAATTTATGTATAATGTTAAATTCGGAATTTTATAAATAATTAATATTAATTATAAGAAAATTTTGGAACAAGGGGGTCGGACCCACAGTTGGATCCACCCGGATCCAGCTAAGGATCCGTTACTATTGACGAACCGGGTCCATTTTGATAATGGACCCAGCGTCGCGGGTACAGGATGGGACCCGGACCCGACCCTCTTGATTTTAAAAGGGGGAAGGTAGGTTTTATTAAGGCAACCCGATAAGGGTTGCCCGATACCTTCAGCCAACGTTAGGGTTCTGGGAGAACCCTAACCCTGATCGCAGAAACAGCAGGGGGGTTATGCAGGGCGTAACCGACCCCGCGCCCCTCGGCAAAGGGAGAGGGCTTGGGGCCGATAAAGGGGGGAGTGGAGAGGGGGTCTTGCCCCTCTTCACTCAGCCTTTTCTCTCGGGCTCTCTCTCATTTCCCCTGTCTCTCTCTCTCTGTCAGTGTGCATCGAAGAGGAGGAGGTCGCCGACGAGCAACCAGCAGCCATCAGCGAGCTCCCCGGTCACGGCAGCAGCAAGAAGCGACGCCAGTCGGTCCTGTTTCACGTCCCCAACCTCCAATCACCGGAAGGATCGCCGGATAAGGTACGGTGCTCCTTGGAATCGGGGTGAGGAATCGAACATAGGTTCGATTCCATGTGGGGGTTTGAGTGTAGGATTTGGGGTTATGTCAACCCAAAACCTAAAACCCCAAATCTATGATTTGGGGGTTTCGGATTTTTCCTGATGAGGGGTTCGAACACGTGTGTGTGTGTGTGGAGGGGTTACCGTGAGTAACAAAACAAAAATTTTGTTTTTGGGGGTTTTATCTTTGTTATTTCGGCTGAATGGTTGCTGGAAATCCACCGTGAGGGGAGGATCTGGGGTTTAGGTGCTTGGGGAGCCCCAAACCGTGAACCTTTGGTAGTAAGGTGGTTGTGCTTTTACATACATATCTATTTCAAGTATGCCTTGTGTGGTTCGAAATTTCTTTTGGGGATTTTCGATTATAATGTAGGATCTGTTGGGATTTCTATGTAACTTTTATTTCCAGCCTGTTGTTATGCAAAAATCTATATCTCTTTAATGATTAATTCTCGATGTTTAGCATTTTTTTTGTGAGTTTATTACTTTTCTGTATTTCAATATGTTGTATGTCATAGTGTGGAAAGGGCTAAAGATATTTATGCTTTTTTTTGGGTTTTTGTATCAGATCCTTTGTTTTTTTAGTATAAAACTTATCCTTCATTTTGTGCATACAGATTTGATACATTCTTGTTTAACATATCAAATTTAAAAAGAAAATATTTGAATCCGTGTAATGTTCATCATTCAAAGATGATTGTTGTGATATTCTCCTTTGTTGGAATGATGTAAATGACTGTTGGATGTGGGAGATATTTTCTGGAGGTTGATATTTTATGTAGGTAAGGGCGGGCTAAAAGATGAGATTAAATTTTAGAGTACAATGTAACATTGAGTCATAGACTTTGAAATTGGCAGCAGGTTTTGTAAAATCCCATTTTAAAAAAAAAAAAAAAAAAACTGTTTGGACCCGGGCCGGGTCGGGTCCGGACCCGACCCGGGCCCCTTTTTATTGTTAGGGTTTTGCGTAACCCGACGCAGGGTCCCGAGCGCCGCACTCCCCCCCCCCCTTCTCCCCCTTCTCTTGCGGGAGGATTTGGGAAACCCACCAGGGGTTTCCCCTTCCGATGCCCCCCTTCGCCTTTAAGAGAGAGGTCGGAGGGCGAGGGGAGTCTCGCAGCCCTCTCGAGCTTCCTCCCCCGCGCCGGTCTCCTTCCCTGCTGCGCCTGCCGCCGACGCCGGGAACCCCCCCCCCCCCCCCCAGGTACGTCGTTCTTCTCTTCTCCTCCCTCTTTTCTTCCTCACCCCCCCTCCTTGTCACCTCGCCGGGAGGCCGGCAGGCTCACAGCCGCTGCCGCAGGCCTCCCACTGCCTCCCTGTACCATCGGGGCCCCGATAGGTGGCTTACGCAGCCCCTGTCGTCCCCTTCTCTCGCAGGGGATCGCCGGGGTGTCGGCAGGGGACCTGAGGCCCCTGCGACCCCCCTCCCTGTCACCTCGCCAGGAGGCCGGCAGGTGGCTCACAGCCACTGCCGCGGCCTCCCACCGCCTCTCTGTGTCGCCATGGCCCCGACAGGTGGCCTACGCGGCCCCTGTCGTCCCCGTCTCCCTCTGCGAATCGCCGGAGTGCCGGCAGGGGACCGGTGGCCCCTGCGGCACCCGTTTTTGCTGCCACTGCGTGCTGTCGGCAGGGGTTGGCCCCTGCCGACCTGTGCCTTCGGCAGGGGCTGGGCCCCCTGCCGTCTGGTGCTGTCAGCAGGGGTGGCCCTTGCCGACCTGTATTGTCGGCAGGGGCTCAGCCCCTGCCACTTCGTGCTGTCGGCAGGGGTTGGCCCCTGCCGACCTGTGCCTTCGGCAGGGGCTGGGCCCCTGCCGTCTGGTGCTGTCGGCAGGGCTGGCCCTTGCCGACCTGTGTTGTCGGCAGGGGGCTCAGCCCCTGCCACTTCGTGGGTTGGCCCCTGCCGACCTGTGCTTCCGGCAGGGGCTGGCCCCCTGCCATCCTTTGTTGTCGGCAGGGGCTCAGCCCCTGCCACTGTGTGCCGTTGGCAGGGGCTCAGCCCCTGCCACTTGGTGGCCGTCGGCAGGGGTGACCCCCTGCCACTGCGCTATGTTTAGGTTGGGGCTTGTTCCCCCACCGCTTGTCTGTTTTCGGCCAGCAGGGGCACACCTCTGCTGCCTCTCTTTTTCCTATAGACAGGATTGTCCTTCTTTTGCTCCGCATTATTATTAACATAGCACTGTTGCAGACCTCGCATCGGACCCTCGCTCTGGCTCCGCGGCCCGAGCCTCGTATCATCTACACGCGTAGACGCACGCAGCTGCAAGACATCCCGAGGTAGGGGAAAGTCGCACGAATAGTATATATGAACAAAATAAAATAAGACTTCTGAGATAGAATAGTTATTTTGCATACTTGTGTATCTGAAGAAATATTGACTGGTCAAAGTTTACTCTTTGTGATTCTTTTGAAATTACATAATGTAAATTCTTTGGGTAGACTCATCAAGTAGTTTAATTGGCATGCCTGTTTACGTGTAGGATTACTTAACTGATAATTGTCTATGTTGCATGATTACTCCTTTGAGACTGCATACTTAAGGTAGACTTTGTGAATAGAATCAGAATGCACTGCAATTGCTATTGTAATCGAACCTTAAGGAAGGTACGATCGTACTTTTGGACAAGTACGTCCCATGTGGGTTACGATGGTGGGATGATGAGGTTGTGGCAACCTCGATGAGTGCAATTAGCAAAATGCTGAGATCACATAAAATGGTGACTATTTCGCCTTCACAGGCAAGATGCTCGAGTGGGTCTAATGGACCAGAGCATATAGGATGGGGCGGCGGTTAAGAAACCCCCGTCGTACCCATCTGATCTTCACGGTTCATCAAGGGAGAGGATGGATGGTACAAAGACTCCGATGAACAGGTTGTTAACAACCACCCCACGAGCAAAAAACTCGATTTTCCCCAGTCATCGGAGTTAGGAGAATTGGGATTACCATAAATTATCCTAGGTGGTAATTCCCAGGCACTTCTGCAGAAGTTGGATGCATCCTTGGGCCACGAATGCCTTTGGGGATTTACTCTCTTGGTCACTGACCGTCCCCTTAGGAGCGGACTCAGTCAGCCATCCGGGTTAATGAAAACACCTGACATAATAAACCCCCGGATTGGTCTCGGCTGTTTCTACATTTCGCGTCTGTGCGTACCCACAGGCCAGTTAATATCAGAACTTAAATAATATATTCATGAATAGATATAGATGACTGAGACTTACACTGCTTCTCTTTGCACTTATTACATTTGCTAGAATAGACTACAACTGCTTTAACTGCTTAAATATCATAATTGCTTATCTTATGAATGTCCTGTTTTATTTTCATTCTACTTATCTGTTCGTGCACCTACTAGTTTGTTATTTTCATGGGCAGGTGAGGAGTAGGACTTCACTGGCGGCCGATGGCGTGGTGCAACGTGGATCAAGATTCATTTCCTTTCTGCTGGCGGATCAGCTCTGGGACTTTTTGGAGTTTTTCTTAGATTTATTGAACTTTGGAATAAAAGACCCATTTTGTAATAAACTGTAGATTTTAATCGATTGCCTTATTTCTTAAATTCTTTTAAGATGTTGTACATGTGAATGATGGTTTTTCAGCTAACGTACCCAGGATTGTTGACTTGTGTCCCTTTCTAAATGTCTTCCGCTGTTGTTTTTTAAATAATAAACTTTAAATCTTTGAAAGGTTTTTCGATAAGGTTTTCGAAATCACAAGTCGAAATTTTGGGGCGTTACAGGTTTGTTGAAGCGTGCAATGTTGGAAGTCTTGATGGGTTAGGGGAACCCAGAACTCTTTTTAAGTGTTAATAGAAATGAGTCTGGTCCAGGTGTTGTGTGTGTGAATAAAGCAACAACTTGTTCTATATGTTTGGCTATCGTGTGAAATCGTCAGTCGTATGGTGTAATAGGTATATATATATATACACGAGGATAAATGTAAATGATAACATATGAAGACTGAGATCTGGATTGACATCTTCAGGATTTGGAAACCAAATTTAGTTACTAGGAAACCTCTCTAACTTGGATGCAGCAAGGATGTTGGTTGCCGACTTATGCATTTACAATATCATTAATTAGGGTTATTATAAGATGAGAATTCATTGGTAAATTTGAAGTTAAATCATGCTACAATGAGCAGTTGTATTTGATGTTTGGTCTTATTGGACATGCACAGGAATGTTCCAGTTCTAGGTATGAGGTATTTATGTGGCTGGTCCTATTTGGGAACTAGCAATGCTGTAATATTCCTTAAGTCGAGGAAATGGATCATACACTATAGAGGTAAGGCTACAACTACAAGGTTGCGACAGTGCTAGCAGCTGGGTTGTGATCCAAACATCTATTAACAGGATGTGTCTATGGCATATTTGTGGTGAGCCCAGAACTAAAGGACAATCACATGAATTAACCGCAACATTGAAGAGTGACTATGGAGGGCTAGCATCCTTTTATCTGAAATTGATGATGAATAAGCACATTACTTGTGAGATGCAAAATGGTGCATCTAAATGGCAATGTCACTATTGTGAAGAAGAATACCAATCAAATCCATAGTGTTGCTGGGTATATTTTTGTAAATAAACTATAAGTCATTTTATGTATAGAAATTCTTTTATAAGTGCGCATTCGGCTACAGTTAGCATGACCATTATGCAGTTTTTGACAATTTTAGTCTTGTTGTTTTGTTATAAGTATTGAGTGGAAGGATAGCATAAGATCATGGGTTGTGTGGAACCCTGCCAAGCCCAGCCGAATGGTGCTGGACTATATTTTTACAAAGGAAAATATGGTAAATGCCATTTCCTAAACTGTCCATGCTTGTGGACAAATGACAGGTCGATTGAATCCTTGTTCATGTATAGTATGGCTCATATGGAAGCTTAGCTTAGCACTTTAATTTTTCAGAAATACTAGCTAATCGTGTTAGACCTGGCTCCTTGCATACAAGTGAATGAAAATGCTAATATGCTTAGACTTGATTTGTTATGCTTGATTTGGATATCGTTGTCTAGTTGTTTTCATGGGCATGAGAAATCATGAAACTAATGCTTTATTGCTTGAATCTACATGCATGGGTGTTCACATGATATAATAAAATTAATCAAGGGATGACAACATATATTTTGGTATAAATATGTGAATCCTTGCACATGAATCTTTGAAACCATGCTTGTGAGTGTTGTTGTTTCATGTCCATGGTTATATTGGCATATATGGATGTGCATTGGGATACACTTGTCGTGGAGATTTATGTTTTCACTTGACTGTTATGACTATGGTACGCATGAGTGTGAGCATGATTCAATTATTAGTAAGTCTTCTTGAACATGTACACTTGATTTATATGTGAAATGGTACATGTACACTCACACCCTTAAAGAAACCATGGATTGGTTAAGATCCATATCTGATGTAGGTAACACACATATTGTAATTGCATATGAATGAATTATGACATGCATATGTTTGGGTTTATATTTGCATGAATATATATGCTTTTGGCATTTTGGCCAAGTGTTGTAAATGAGACACTACTTGGTTTAATTATGTGATGCACCGATGGCCTATGGGACCATCACCGGCCTGGAGAGTCGTGGGTTGGGTTTTCTTTTATATATGTTTTTAGATGCATCACTTAAACCACATAAGATGGTTTGCACTTTACTACACTGTTCTAGTGGTTTATACGGGCTGGAGTCCCGAATGGATCCCCGCAAGGGAGGATGCGGGTTTTCACTTTTCTTTTGCATATGGTGTTGCAAACTTAAAGAATGAACTTTAAATAAAAATAATGAATAAGAACAGTGTAATATACATTCTGGGATATCTCATCTGGAGTATGAGAATCTTAGTTATCCGGTCTTGGGGAGACTGTGAGGATACAAAAACTCTGTGTTCATTGTTGCCCCTGAACCCGATATTGAGGTTCTTCTCCTGGCCACGGTTTTAGGGAGAACCCGCCACTTTACCCGGGAGTGGTGTGTTAGTCACAACTGTGAGTTTATGGTACCAAGGAAGTGGCACTTGTGGGCGTGGGGTGTCCCTTGTGTCCCCGACATTAGATGTGGAGGTCTAATGTTCCGATGGATGGTGTTGTTTCCTGATATCGGTCGAGGGCTAAGTTGGAACCCAGTAATAAAATACAAATTGTGTGTTAAGCTACCCTGGGAACCGACTTAACCTCGGGGTTTGTACCCGTTTGGTGTATCCGCGGGCCACGGTAATTAAAAAGAGGAACTTAAGGATGTGTGCATCTAATAGGGCATGCATATGGAAAGATGGAACTTAAATAAAAGATAACCGAAAAAATCATACATTGCACATAATCATGCATTTTTCTGTTATGCATTAGATCATGCATGTTTGAATCATTCTTGATATCATGGCATGATTTGGTGGTAGCATATAAATTACTTTGTGAAATCATGCTGAAAGGGTTGATTATTTAGTTATTAATATATGACACTGTTTACTGTTCTTGACTGGTGAGTAAATGCAATTATTGGTAGTTATGGATATTTAGATGTTGCAAATTTTATATCTGCACTCACTCAAATCACTGCATGAAATCTTATCCATGTTCTTTTTCTCACCTGGTTTCTTTAGAAGTAGTTGTGCTCAGAATTTCGGTTCTGACACCCTACTTTGTTGGTTTTTCACAGGAAATGGTGAACAGGGAAGTTGGACATGCATCTGGGGATTGATGAGTTATACTTGGGCTTGTCAGCTTCAGTGGAGGACATAATGGCTCTTTCTTTAGTCTTTTAGTTCTTTAAATTTCTGTAATTGTTACTTTACTTTTAGTGGAAGAAAACCTTGTCTTTGAAATTTTCTTACTCATTAATAAAAGAGTTTTAGTTGGTTGATATGGATGATAATTGCAACTTCGTTTGTGGTGGATGGGTTATTCAATGGAAAGTGGAACTGTGAGGACCCCAGATCTCTGGGAAGGTTTCCGCAACTCTTAGAAGAAAAAAAATCCGCATTTTTAAAGGGTATGGATTGGGGTCGTTACATTTAGGCACAATGCCTCAGGGTGAGGCACACATCTCATTCATAAGTGGTCAAATGAGGTCCCCGAAATCAATTTAAAAAAAACACAAAACAAAAGGGGGGAAGGTGGCCCGATGTTAGGGCACCCCCACCCCTCGTCTCCCCTCTTTTGCTCCCCAGTCCCCACCGGCGGCAGACACCATCTCTCTCTCTCTCTCTCTCTCTCTCTCTCTCTCTCTCTCTCTCTCTCTCTCTCTCTCTCTCTCTCTCTCTCCAGAAAGAAGAAGAAGAAGAGAGGAACAACTCGATTGAGTCCTCTCTCTCTATCTTCTTCTTCCCTCCTATGTCACATGGGTGCGGGTGCGACATGGGTGCGGCGCAATTTCAAAAATTTTGGACACGGGGACTCGGCTATATATATAATTTTTTTAAAATATATATAATTATATATATATAACAATAAATTAATAAGATAGCACTGGGAACGATCAAAGTAATAAGATAGAGCTGGCCATGTGACTGTGCACACAGGCTGGCTATATATATTTTTAAAAAATATATATATAAAAATTTGATTTTTTTAGTTTTTTGCCCTAAAAATGGACGAATATAGACTCGGTCAAAGTTGACTGAGTCTATAAAGTGAACGGACTCGGCCCAGGTGCATTGACCGAGTCTGCCCCATGTCCGAAGCCGCACCCGTGTCTGCACCCGTGTCAGGGCGTGTTGACGCGAGTGCGTCGACCCCCTAGCCGAGTCCGTGTGGCATAGCTTCCCTCCTTTTCTTCGTCTTCCCTCGTCCTTCTTCCCTCCTCTTTTTTCTTCTTCCCTTTGTTGCTGCTGCTTCTTCTTCTTCCCTCCTTCCTCCATTTTTTCTTCTTTTTCTTCCCTCCTCCTCCTTGATGTGCAATTAATTGACTGTGACTGTAGGTTTGTAAAGACTGTTTGTTAGTGACTTCATTGCAGAATTTGACCATCATTTTCATTTTTTTTTTATTTTAAGATTGTACAGCATCTGTAATATTGTGATATCCATGTCATATCAATGTACTAGAAAATGATATTGCTTAATGTTGTTATCTACGCCTTTCAGACTGATTTTATCTCTGTTCTGGACTTGTTGAAACTGTTCATGTCATTCAAAATATTTGAATTTTTTTATGCATCATGGAACTAGAGCCATTTTAGAATTTTGTTTTTATCATATAGAAAAATCTTTTTGGGGATCTTTTGTTTGACTTCATTATGGTAGGCAATGTTCTTTGTAGAATTCACTTCTAAATTGTCTTATGGAAACTGTTCTATACTACCGATAATGTGATGTTTATGTTGTATATTTCCTTCCTCTTCTGTCAGGTTATGTTTTCTCTATTTGGTCATTGCATACTCCTGGGAAGATGACATTGGCTGAATGCAGCAATTAATTGACTGTACATGTGATTATGTTCTTCTTGATGTGAAATTAAATGACTGTGAGTACAGGTTGGTAAAGATTGTGCAATTAATTGACTGTGCATGTGATTATGTATGAACATGTAATTGAATGTGAATGTGTTGGTTTTTGTAAAGATTGTGTATATCAAATTGTGAATAAAATTGTGAAGTTAAAAATATATTTTTGAGGCTTACGCTTTATGCCTCGAGGCTTACGCCTCGCTTCATATTTGGTGGAGTGTTTGCTACGTCTCAACTCTTTTCACAACATTGGATAGACTACAATACTAAAAGAAACCTTTAGTAAACAATACAAAGTACAAGACTGATCGGGATCAATAATATGAAATTCAGGAAGAGAGTAGGGTTAGAAGGAATATAGCATGAAATAAAACAGGAAACTAAAGCAAAATTTGAATCTTACAAATAAAATTATTTAGCCCTTCAACATCTACCACTTCTTTTCCAATATCTAACATACCCATTTCAGTAAAAAGTAATTAACAGTTGATCATCGCAAAAAAAATGATCAGCCAAAAAGTAATCAACAGTTCCCAAACTATGTCACATTGACATTTTTATGAAGTTTTTAATATGACTAGTATATATGTGGAGGCTAAAATGAAGTATCCATGTGACATAGTTCCCAAACTTGTGTTTAAATAAATAAGAGGTTAACCCATATTTCATGAGTTTCTTCAACCGATACTAGAACTTAGTTAAAAAAGTCGCAAAGCTCAAAATTTACAGCAGGCAGCAAATAAAAATTTGCATGGGACAAAATTATCATTTCCAAAGTTGTGCTAACTGTACTGCTTAACACTTCTATACATTTAGGCTTTCCTAAACATACACTACCACATTTTTAGGTTTTCCTAAACATACACCCACATTTTTATTCTTCATAAGAGCATCAATGTCCCTTCCAAGTGTAACAATAGGTGGCATAGAATTGTCAAGGTAATGTGTTTTTTTTACTTGATTTACATTTTTAAAGTAAATATCATCAAAATAACTCATATATCATCTATTTTAGAAGGAACTTCATTTAAAATTGTCAATTAAAAAGAACATTTTTTCTGCTCCATACATACCAGAAACATGATACAACATTTCTATATTCATTTAACACAATAGGATTCTTGAAGAATGAATCATACACACTGTTTTTATAAATTACATTGTTAACTACGTAGCAGGTGCATTCAAATATAGTTACTACAAATAGTAAATAGAGTCATGACCAGCATAACCACGTTAATGCTGGTACTTCTGGGTGATGTGTGCTTAAAGGTGCTGCCACATATAAAATATAAACATATTATATAATACACGAATTTTTTATTTCTACTTTTTTTTCTTCATATTTTAGTGGAGTTCTCTATTTGCATTATATAAAAATACTATGCATATTATGTGTTATATATACAACTAAGTTGCTGCACCCTTGCACACCTTTCTACAAAACGGCCATGTTGTACCACATATCAGCTCCAGTATATGTGACATGGCTTACAAACTAGAAAATTTATACACTCGGGATCCCGTGCCACATATAGCAGGTCACAGCCCAAACCAAACAACACAATGACTGGTTACATCATAATGGTCAACATCAATTTTGCAAGTTCTGATGCTCATCGTGTAGTAAAATGTGAGACTAGACAAACTCTAGTCAACTGGATGCCTTGCGGACTAGTTAACCAATTGGCTTGTGAAGGTAGCGTAGCATATGTCTCTATGATAGTAGTGCGCACTTTTAAAGATGTATTTGCTACTTCATGCATAAACTCTAGATTTGATTTGTTCTCTTTTATTTCTTAGTTGTTTGTCTACCTTTTTAACTGTGTTCATGCTAATCTGCATTTTTGTTTGTTAGTTTTCAGTTAGATACATGACACGGTTCTCATGTTCTAAGGCAGAATATTACGATTTTAAGGTTCAATTTGAACCTTAGAACAAATTTCATGTTACTTTTTAGATTTATTTTTTAAAATTTTTGAAAAATCTTGTGTGTACAAGGCTAAGCTTTGGCTAGTCCACACCTACGGCTAGGGAAAACATGGTTGCCCAGGCTCTCCCACCATTTTCGTTGCAAAGATGGTCAACATATTCTGGAACTAGGAAAATCTAAATAGAACGTGGTGATTTCAATGTATGATAGATGAAACAAAGATATTCAAACCAGAAGACTAGAGATACCAGACCACCAAGGCACCATGAGAACCGAAATGACAAAATCAAGTTTCAAGATGCAATATGTGTTTCATTAATTGCTAATAGAAAAAACAAACAAACAAATAACGAAAAAGTAAAGCATAATCAACTTACATTTCCAGTGCAAAGTTCCGCCAAGATACAACCAAGAGACCAAATATCTATCTTTTTATCATAGGGAAGGCCCAAAATAACCTCTGGTGCACGATAAGACCGAGACTGAACATAGGAGCACAGGTGATCTGTTTCGAAGCAACTACTGCCAAGATCAATGACCTTAACTTCACATCTACTATAGCTCTTCACTAAAATGTTCTCAGGCTTCAGATCACAGTGGATGAGACCAAGGCCATGCAAGAACTGGAGAGACTCCAGACATTGAATGGTAATAGACTGCAAGAGGAATTACCAGAGTAGGATAAACAATGGACTTCAAAGACAAAATAGCAAAATGAAGGATCGACTGGCCCACCAAACAAACTTTCAGCAAATATACCTGTAATCTCGGCATCGTGAAGTACACCTCCCCTCCAGATTCTCTGTTGAATTTGTGGAATTCATACAAGTTTGCCTTGAGAAGTTCACACACAATCAACAAATGTTCCTGATCAACAAGGAAAAGAGGTTCACATAAACGTACAAGAAAACTATTTAAGAATCCTTTCAGTTTCATTGTATTTGACAAGACTCATCTTGAAAATATTAAACCACTTGAACATGTGGGTATAACTAACACATCAAACTCATAAATAATGATCACACAACAAGAGTCACTGTGACAGATTTAGTTATAGCTAGCCTAACAAACGATGACAGGCACCTTCAAAGTAACTTGATTAGCCCGGTAAGACAGCTGCATATATGAAGGTGTAAGTTTATAAACAGATAGCAGTGAAGAATGAATTCCACTCACACGATAGTAGAAGTAATCGTAGAGCCGAAGAATATGGTACTTGTCAGCAGGATCATGCTTGTTGACAAATTTAAGCAGCTTTATCTCATCAAGACTCTGGTCAAAAAAATCTTTGTTGTTCTTGATGATCTTGACACAGACATCCATGCCAGTGTGCAGATCGTGCGCTTGAATAGCTTTGCTGAATGCAGCAGAGCCTAAATACTCAGTAACATGGTAACGGCCAGCAATCACTGAGTTCAGGACCACATGGAAATTTTTATCTTCCTCAAAACCGGTCCTAACCAAAAAGATAACAAATCAGTTACGCAAGACATAAAGTAGCCAAAATCAGAGCAGGAAAACAGGTAACTTAGAGGTACTCTTCTTAGAGAGTTACCAGACCAACCCAAGCTATGCATGCACTCCAGCAGGAGAAAGACGCTAAATTTGTTAGATATAACAATTACCAATATTCATGAACACAAAATATCAACTAACCGATTGTGGAATGCCAGAATCAAGAAACAAAATTCACCTATTTTTTCTATGGACAATCTTGAGGTTGAAGGTCTCGAATTCCTCCTCCTGCGCCTTTATCTGCCTCACTTGCTCTTGAACAGCAGCTACTTCTTCATCCTCCAGGGATGTTGCTGCATCTTCTTCCCTAGCATCACTTACTTTCTCATCTTGCGCATTGCTCGCACACTCTCTTTCTGCATAGCCATAATTTGAATTTGAAAATGTTGATGATGTAGATTGTGCTGATCTTGTGTCAGAGATATCTTCATCCCTTGAGCTCTTACTAGATGATGATTCACTGGTTTTCCCCTTCCAAGAAGCCACGATGTCACCGTTCTCAGTTAACCTATTACCACAATCATCAGTGTCATCATCACCAGCCATCCCATCGCTCTTTCTTGACCAAAAAACCTTACCAGATCCGGACTTCATCATCTTCTCAGCTCTCAAAGGAGATGGGAATGAAAATCCACCAACATTATAGCCCATTCCAGGAGCACAACTATCATTCCCAGGCCCAGAAATGTCTTTATTTGAAACTGGTTTAGATGCCCTCATGTTGTCCATGCCCAGCCTCTCACGTGACCTTTCAGATTTTTCTTTTTGTGCCCGTTTGGATCCACAAACACTTATTTCCTGATCAGGAAAATACTCCAAGTCTCCTTCACTGCTTTCTCCAACCAAACTTTCCCGCACTTCACTGCCAAAATCAGCTGCATCACTGTTAATCCCTACACCTATAGACCTAACTGAACCATGTTGGTCTTCATCAAAGCACAGGTCATCATGCCGAGGGTGTCCATGCTTACTTAAGACTCTTCCATTTCCCAGCATAATAAGTTCATTTGTTTGAGTAACAAAACCCTGCCAAACAGGTTCTGCACGCATCAGGTTTAGCTCTTCTTCATCCATCAACTGCCCATCATATTGAGCAATCAGATCATTTTCATCAGTTCTTCCATACATTTCAGTCATAGATACTATTGGGTCCTCAGAAGCAACAACCTGCTCAATGTTCTTGGCCTGCAAATACTGCTCACCAGAAAAGTAAGAGTCCTCTTCTGTGAAAGATTGATCATCATCATCTTTCGTTGGAGGCCTTTCCTGCTGATCAGGAACACTACCACGCCCAGTTCCCTTCTCATTATCGCTTGGATAATCTATTTCATGGGCCAGAAACCAAGACTCGTCTTCAATGGGCTGTCTCATGTAGCCAACATCATCATCATCTTCATACTCATCTGAGTCCCAGTATTCATTTGGATAGTCAACAGATTCACTCAATCCATCACCAGCTGTAGCAAACACGGAAACAAAATCAGAAGTATCCTCAGCAATACCTTGACTTACTGACAACCAACTGCTTCCAGCTGTCTTCCTTCCACCTGTTTAATTAAAATAACAAACTTAGTGCTTGAGAGAGAAATTAGTGAAATATGCAGCACTATGCAATGGCGTTAATTCTAAAATAATTTACCAAGGATATTTCATGGATTTAATTTCTACTGTAAAATAACATGTAATGAATGTGTGCAACCACCAAATGCCTAGTGTTCGGAGCACAAAATAAAGTCAACAAATATGAATCATGCAAAAGAAAGTAGCTGCTGCAAGCAAAGCTAACGGCAGTAAGATTGCTGAATTGCTAGTCACTATGTTTGAACTTCAAAATTCCTAACTACCAGTGGGGTTCAATAAACTAATAAAAGATTGCAAGAACCGACTCCAAATTGGGAATTATTTTGCATAAAAGTTGAACTATTCCAGTGGCATATGGACGATGTGCCCATGTCAAGTCACACCCTTAAAGTGCGAAAACAAGGCAAGGCAACCAATTTTAAGTGTATATACAACTATCCGGTACAGGTTATAGCTTCAATATAAAAGAAAAAGAAATAATTTAGGAATGAGATTGATGCTCGGTCAATCATGTTTTAGCAACAGCAAACAAACAGGTACATACACATCACATGTTAGGCAGTTCCAATATGTAGGTTTTTCTCTCTACTTAGCTTCAATATAAAAGAAAAAGAGATAATTTAGGAATGAGATTTTTGCTCGGTCAATCATGTTTTAACAACAGCAAACAAACAGATACATACACATCACATGTTAGGCAGTTCCAATATGTAGGTTTTTCTCTCTACTTAACCTGGAACATGCATGTACCTGTGTTTTTGCTGCTGCCAAAACATGATAAATATAACGTCAACCTCTTTGGTAAGTTATTCCAAATGTGGGTGACCAAGAAACTTCAAACAAGAGTTTACGCAAACTAACCAATAAAATTAGTGGGCACAATACAAACATCAGAAGTTATTGAAAGAACCTGAAGAATTGATGTCTTGCCCAACAGGAACATCCAGAAAGGATCCTAGTGAGAAGGTGGTATCCATGTTTGAAGGTCTTGGTCCTAGTTCATTGTGGCCCGCCTTCTCCTCCCAATGGACGCCAACTGACTTCTCTTCTGACTTTAGCTTGACAGGCGGTAACCTTGGCAGATCTTCCTTGTGATTTTCGTTGTTGATGGACAGCCCCAAGCTTCCAATACTAGTCTGTCCGAAACTGGCCTTAGACGTGGCTCTGAAAGAAGTTTGAGCAGTGCTAGTTTTTTCCGAAGACAAAATGTCTGTTTTTGCAGCTCCGTGCTTCCCTTCTTTGTTACTTCCATCAGAACGTCCGGAAGTTGTGCCAAGAACATTTCTGTATTCGGATGATGCTTCACCTATGGAGAATGGAAATACTGTCTTAACGGATGACGTATCACCTGCAGGGAATGGTAATACTGTCTTAATGGATGATGCTTCACCTGCAGGGAATGGAAATACTGTCTTAATGGAGCATTCTTTCCATGTCTCAAGAGAAGGATGTGAGGTCGCCTCGCTTTTTGACCATATATATTCAGGTAATTGATCATTAAAATTGCGACGACCATGCTTGCTCCCATCTGAGGATGACTTTTCCAAAGGAAACGGGTCCATCACTTTACATGCTTTATCATTTTCATTGTGTTCCCTTCCCTGTGCTCTCTCGTGATTTTCTCCAACTGCATTACTTGTACACCCTGGCCATGATGACCCCACCTCCGATGTATCTGCCTCCCCAGCACAGTTTTTTGAGCAAAGAGGCCGAGGTTGACCCAGCAGGCTGCTGCTATACTGACAAGAACCAGAACTATCTCCAGCAGCCTTCACACTTTTTGCAGAATTACTTTTACTCAAGCTATGAACATCATGATGCATTGAATGTCCAGATATTTGAAGATTTGAAAAACTCTCCACGATGGTGACAGAATCCTTCAAGCTGGCATCAGCTGCCGTGCGAAAATTCCATGAGTAAAGATCCGCAGATGCGTTTGGGATGCCGAAGCTTTGCAAGTTCGCCGGTCTCTGTGGGAAATCAAAGCTTTTCTCATTCATCCCCTCAGACTCATTAACTCTACTTCTCTCAGGCAAGCCGAAGCCCTTGTCTGCAACAGAAGAATTGTTCTCCCACATCCTTTCAGACCCATTTCTGACACTCCCGCATTCAACCTCCTTAACTATAAGCTCCGCAGAAGAATCGCTGCCTTGTCGGCTAACATACACTGGATTTTCAGGCTTTCCCAACCTACTAGATTCAATAACATTTTCGTTTCTCCCTGAGATACCATCATCTTTCCCCTCATTTAAATTACCCAAGTCTTCGATACGAGGATGTCTAAATCCACCATTCGAATCCTGACGAGTCACGAGCTCCCTCCTCAGAGCAGCTTCGGCCCGTGTGAACTGGTGCCGCCTCAAGTAATCCAATATGATATCGACCGTGTCCGCCATTCTTCAACTGCTGCTAAACACTCCACAACCGAGCTCGCTCGCAACGACCAACTTCCAGTAGCTGAAAATTTGTCCAACCATTCATAGCTTCCCCTTAAAATACTATCCAAACCAGTCAACCGCTACGCTAAACATTCATAAGAGACAAGGAAGCCAAAATGTAGCATAACGAATCTACAAAGATCTACAAAGCAGTAACAGGTCTTAAGAAAAAGAAACACTCGGAAAAATGTAAACGTTTCCCATTCAGAAATTTCTAATCTTCTCATACTAATTTCACCATACGTCAAAACAAAGTGCCTCGGAATTTTCAACAACAACTCGTGCACTAATGACACGCAACACATAGTCTTCCGCTTCTTCTCCAATTTCTATCAAAATAAAAAAGAGGAAAAAGGAGAGAGATCAGAAAACGACAACACACCAAATTTCCTCCAAACAAAATTCCCCTCCCAAAACAAGAACCGTTCCCCATACAAAACCCTAAAATCTCCAAACCACCACCATCCGCACCAGAAAACCAAATCCCATCGCCGAGATCGGCCGCCCTAAAACTCCAAAAAAAAACCAAAACGAATCAAAAAATGAACCTTCTCTCAAAAAAAAAAACACCGAGACCCGCATTCACGAAACCCTAACTCCAAACCCCCAAAAATCTTTTCCGATTCTCAACGAAATACATTCCGAAAGCAAGAAGGTTTGAGACTTTTGAGAACAAATAAAAAAAGAAATCAAGATTCGATGGACTTACAGATCGAAGAAAGACGCCCATCAGAACGACGAAGACAAAGAAGAAGAACAGGAAGGAGAACGACGAAACCCCAAGAGCGTCCTTCCGGTAAGGGCGGGAACGTAGAGAGGGGATCCGCCCATCGCAACGGCTAGCGGAGGAAACACAACTCTCTGTCTCTCTCTCTTCCCTGCGACGCACATTTGCTCCGCGAAATAATGACGATGCAAAAGTTGCACGAGATTTTACCATTATACCCTCCATTCGTGCACCTAGTACTTATTTTATACCTGAAAGATCACCTAAATACCGAAACTACCCGGGTTCTTTTCAGCGCTTTTTGTCCACCCACGCTTTCAATATTTTTCATACAATATACAAACAGAACACGACAATAATGGATCGGATTCTGTCGGACCTTCGATCCAAATCCGACATGTTATTCGTATGTCGACATGGATGTCAATGTCCGAACTCCGAAATCTCGCTCTCAAGAAAATTATCCGCAAGAAAAGTTCTTGTAATAATTAAAAAAACATGGAGAAAAATGTTTTGCTTGAAAAACTCTCTGACAGTATTGGCAAAGGTAAACATATAAAATAAGTAAATCTTATAAATTAATATAAAGATACTACAACATGATATTATCAATATAAACAATATTTGGATAACATCACATTCTTGATTCTTGCAATAGTATACTATACATTCAAAAACCATGATAGGTGTCCAAAGTCATGGGGATATTTCTAGCAATAGTCACAAACATCGCCATATTTCTCAAAAGATGTTGATTTGATCTCGAGATCTTCAAAAAATGATACAATCCCAAAAAGTATGATATTTTCACTGAATATCACAATTATTTATTGATATTATCATTTTGTTAATGCAATCAATTATTTATTTATTTATTATACTTCTCATGTTTTTTCTTACATTTTTATGTACTTTCTTGTATATTTTTTAAAATCTAAACGTAACGTACAGATATTTTCTTAAGAAACAAAATTTTCTAATTTATTACAAGTTTTTCATTTGCCGAGAAAATCCTGATACCCTTATGACTTCAAATCCTGATACCTTCATCCTGGATCGACCAATTTGTAGGGATGTCAACGGGCTGGATGTAACCCGATATCTGACTCAAATCCAAATCTGATTAGTCGAATTTGGTATTAATTTTTCATTAAAATCTGAATCTGAATCGGATTAGGTCAGACCCGATTAAGTCAGAATCCATAATGCCTAAATCTGACCCAAATCCGTCGACATCCTTACCAATTTTCATCCCTACTCCGTTCAGCGCAAATAGGCATTGCCTTGTTCCAAAACTACATCACGGGGACACAGCTATAGACTTGACAGATAAGGGTTACCGAAAATGCTATAGGAGCATAGAAATGCCTTTCCCAGGAAACTGTTTCCGTGTAATAAATGCCAAAATTGAGAAATGTGCTCCTTAAGCCATTTTCTCATTCGTTCTTCTTTTGAGAGGCCCATCCCAGCTACCTATCCCAAACAGGCCCTAAATGTTTCCCAAATCGTTTCTCGTTTCTCATTTCACATGTACCTGAGAAACCAGGTTTTCCCTTCCCGTTTCCATTTTCCATTATAGCAATCTTGGAACAGATACTGTAAGTGAGTTTGCAATTCATTTGAAAAACAAGAGACCGATACACAAGTTTTTTTATTCCTTACTTGCTTAACATATAAAAAGATATTTACCATTAAAATTATTATTAAAATTTATTAAAAAAAAGTAAAAGATAGTATTGCATAGGGATAGCAGTGGACCGGGGGACAACGGGGTTCCGCCCTGCCTCGCCTCGTTTGGACCGGGGATGAAGGGCATGAAACGGGGCTGGAAGCGGGTATGAAGGTTAAAATCTATCCCCGTGTGGAGATAGAGGCCGGGATGGACTTATGCTTTTTTCCGTCCCGTCTCAATCCCCTCCTAGCCCCGCCCCACCTCTTCCCCAATCCTTTAAAGAATGACTATAGACTAAGGGGAAACGGGCCCCGCCCCACCTTGCACCTGTTTGGATCGGGGATGGAGGACATGAAACGGGGATGAAGGTTCAGATTTTGAAACGGGTGGGGGTGGATACCTTGTCCCCCGCCCCGGTCCACTGCCATCCCTAGTATTGCGTGTGTCACAGCGTGTCTGCATGTTGTGTTGTGTCTCCTAGACGCCGGACCTAAAAAAAGAAAAAAGGGTGCATTCACTAAAACCGGATCAGGTCAGAAATACTGATTACTGGCCACAGGTCCAATATGTTAAGCATACGCAGAGCTGTCAACGAGTTGGGTACCCAACTCATTAGGGTATACCGTACCCAAATAACAAATAGTCGGGTTTGGGTTTGGGTTTTGTTTTAGTATAGGTCTTCCCGGGTCATGAAAATGAAAACCCAAACCCAGATACACATAATTTTTATAATTTCATTTTCATTAAAAAATACATATAAACTACCTGGGTCGAATACCCTTCAAAATTTGTGACCTAAACTTGCTCTGCATATTGCTCAGTCGAGTTCTCGTGCCAATGTTTTTCAGGCTCATACCCAAGAATTCAGATTCGGGTTGAGTAGATGATACAAACCCGACCTGTTGACAACCCTAAGCTTGTCAGACCCACTAGGTCCATTCTCATCTGAAGAGACAGACAGGTACGCCGAATTTGGTTCCAGTATCAATGTTATTGGAAAGATTCAAATTTCACCCTGAGAGAGAGAAAGGGGTTGGGCCCCAGGCCAAAGTTTAACTCTTTTTTACTCTCGTTTCCGTCTTTTTGTAATTGACAATTTCATTCATTTTCCTTCTTGACTTGGATGTAAACCCTTCGGGGTGGGTGCCTTTCGTGCATTTATTGTTGCACATTCTGTCCCAAAACTTGCCTTTTCCTTATAGCCAAACACCAACCACACAAAGGCTTTCTCCTTACACTTCTGTATCTAAGTTGGAGTCACGACAGCCATACGTGAACTCAATTCCTCGATAAATCAATTATCCATACCCGCATACAGCGTCCTATTCATCACATCCACCGTTGAAATTTTGAAATATACTAAAAGAGTGAACGCATGGGGTCCTTCTCCTGCTCAATGTTGTCAGCATCGGGTATCGGCCCTGCATCGTTTGGCCAAAGATTCGGGTGAATCGGGCGGATACCGATACTCAAGTGAATCATTCTGAATCAGCCAAAAAGTAATTAAAAAAATATTATATGTCAATTAGAACATGAAACATGTTAAAATCATTAAAATAATATTACAAAATAAGTTAGTATTTTTTATATTTATTAAAAAATACCCGATTCAAGAGTGAAGCATATCGATTTTCTGCTGATACGATAAGCACCGATACTGACAACATTGGTCCTGCTTGAAATATTGAATTCTTGATTAAGAATATTTGACATGCATACAGAGGCCTTGCACTAACTACAACACGAGAATGCCAATTGCCAACATGTGGCGTTAGTGTACTTATTTTTTCATGTATTTATGGCTGGTGCAAGTAGGGTATCAACGGGTCAGGTTTATTGGGACCCGATCAGAACCAAACTTTATAGGGTTTCGGATATGATGATAAATAAGAAGACTCGATTAAGACCTGGGTCTGGACTTGAAGGTCCGATTAATACATGGACCCAGATATAGTTTGTGAAATTTTATACTAGACACGGACCTGACCCGAGTTTCGATTAAGATCCGCAAATTTTCAATGTAAAAATGATAAAAAAAATATGGTTTTACCGGGTTTGGTTCATGTAGTTTTTATTGGACTCAGGTATGATTTTTTTTTATAGTAAACCTGATTAGACTTGGTCCGAACCTGATACCATACCTGAAAATCTAGTTCTACTTGGGTCCAAACCAAACCCAGCCCGTTGTCACCCTTAGGTGCAATGCACATCCGTCAGGACAGGATCGCTTGAGTGGTAGCGAGCTTGGGGAGAAGGATTTAGCCCCTTCATCCCGAGGACGTGGCATTGGATAGAAATGATTGGAGGAGAAGGATTCATGTGAAAGACCCTGAATGATTTTCTTTTTTGGTTGTTGTTGTTGTTGTATCCCAAGTTTGTGTTTCACTGGTGGACTCCATAAGGGCTTGGGTGTCAGTGAGCCCATCCGAAGTTTACATGCTTTGGTGGGGAACTTCATCGTAAAAAAATTTATGGTTGGTAAAAAAAAAGTATTATATGCCATGAGATTTGTATTTTAGTGTTTAGACTAAATGACATATGCCATGAGATCTGTATTTTAGAGTTTAGAATAAATGACATTTATTAATAATATATGCGATGCCCTTATAAATTATTTGTTTGCTAGTGTTTATGCACTTAGTTTGGGAGAATGATTGCAACAACTCAGCGCCAATCAAGCTTGTTAATCACATATCATGATTTATCGAGTTTTAATTCTAATAGTAATCATGGCCTCAACCTTTAGACTGGATGCTTATATTGTTAATAAAATCAGGTGGAACTCATTTGAGGACTGTGTGAGTGAGAGAAAGAGAAAGCGAGAGACAACATGTTCACACGTGATGACTATGATTTCCCACGGGCCCGTTTGTTGCAATGGACCCAACGGAGTGCCTTTTGTGGGAAAGAGCATGCCCTTCAAAAACCACCGGGGCATGCCCTTCCCCACCACGCCTCACTCCTTTCCCTGTGGGGAGGAAGTTTCGTAGGAATAGGTGGGTCCTGGGAAGAAAAAGTCAGGCCCAAACCGGCCCAGCACTTTCTCGTGGGGCTCGATTCTTTCACGCTCTGCATGGAATTGCCCTTTTCTTAGGGGACATTTGTTTTATGCCTTCTTTTTTTTTTATAAAAGAGGCTCTCTTTCATAGGAAATAAGGCTTCTTTCCTACAAAGGGTGGAGCATGTCAATGAGAAGTATATGGTAGGTCTCACTTAATAAATGCAAAAAAAGGAACTTTCCTGCCAATGGTTTCATACCTCCACTTTGGGGAAGCACTTTCCCTCCAAACTAGCTCTTTCAATGGAAAGAGGCTTCCCTTGAGTGGTAGTGTAACAAACTAGAATGTTAACGGGACCTGATCCCCAGTCTGATTAGTCAGATTCGGCATTCAAATCCAGATTTAATTAGAAATTGAATTTGGGTTCGGTATTGAGTTTTTCTTTGAAACCCGACTGGGGTCCAATTAAAATCAGAATCTGACTAAAACCCAAACCCAAGTAAGTGTAAATATCAGGGTTTAAGCTAGTCGGATCCAGATTTGGTTTTAACATTTTTATTGCGACTCTTAATCTAATGATTAGGTCGGATCTGATTCAGTTTTATCTTTTTTCACTTGAATCCGATCAGCAGACATTCCTATAACAAACACCCCCTACGGTGGAAGCAGATAAGGTCATGCTGGACATGAGCGTTTTGGTTCATGCCGAGACCGAGACCGAGACCGAGACCGTGGCTATCCAATTTGTGCTAAAAAGTCAACAAAACAGTTACATGCTACGTGGTATTCATCCAAAATGCAAACAGACGGCCACGATGTTGGCATGAGAAAAAACGCTCATGTTCAGCATGACCTGATCTGCTTCTCCCAAGGGCTGCCTTACGCAGAAAATTAGCACTAAAAGCAAGGGAAAACTAGGGGTGAGGCCCCACGACCACCCTGCCTTACATGGCCCATTTGCAACCCTACCCAACCGATGTGATTTACATTCTTACTTTTATAGGAAAAAGCTCGCAGATCATTTGATTCTGACAGGTGAGTAAGCTTTTATAGAGTTTGAAATTTAATAACTCAATTTTTTTTTATAAACATTTAAAGTTTAAAAATTTGTATTTATTTTTTTCAAAATAATACAATTTGAGTGTCGTTTCTTAAGAACTGGATCATGCCGAGAAGTCAAATTTGCGAAAAACACATTGGAAGTGATCCATCGGGTCTTAGTACTTGGTTCACACTTACACCGCACTAGAATAGCCAAATTAATTTCCATGGATGGAAACTGCCTTGCATTATCAACCTTCATCTCTAAGGGTACCCGGTTTAATAATAGCATGGCATTTAATAATGCAACCACAAGATGAGAATATCGAGCTGGGTGTCTTCACATGGCCGGCCCTACAACCACATGCATGTGGTAAATCTTGCCTATATGCAGCTTCCTAATGGTACTTTATTTATATAATTTTTTTTTATGATGAAGGAACCTGCCTATGAGGTAAAACTCCGGGTTGAAAATACGTCCACCCAACCTTACGTGACCCAACCATGTTAAATATTTATATTGTGTGACCACTTACCGTAGTGACAAATGTTAAAAACGCAAAATCTAGTTTTTCAAAAACTCGCAAGAATTTGAAAAATTTTCATAAATCTCACATTTTTTGGCAAAATCTTGGCAATAATAAATACAAAATTTTTTATAAGAAATTATTAATAAAAATAAAAACATATGGTTTTTTCATAATAAATAGCTGATTAAAACATAAATATCACATTTAAATAAGGGTATTTATGTTTTTCATAAATCTCACTATATTTTGAAAATCTTGCAAGAAACTACTGTTTTAAACTTTCAGGCGATTTCTCGTGAGATTTTCATAAATCGCAATATTTTTGAAAATCTTGCAAAAACATGATCTAGGTATTGGTTCTTAGCAAATCAACCATGTTGAATATATATGCAAGGTCGTATTTGCAAAAAACAACCTGAAAATAATGGTTCAATTGCGGTAGGCTGATGGTGGCAGGAAGCTGTCACTTTTCCTATATATGCAGAACTGCTGATTTGAAGTCACTTTTCTTTTCATATTTTTGAGATGTTTTTAGATGAGTCCTTATGAATGTGATATACAAGGTTTGTTTAGTAGAAAACAAGTTTTTAGCCATGTGAT
Source organism: Nuphar pumila (assembly GCF_984573655.1). Classification (NCBI taxonomy): domain Eukaryota; kingdom Viridiplantae; phylum Streptophyta; class Magnoliopsida; order Nymphaeales; family Nymphaeaceae; genus Nuphar; species Nuphar pumila. The sequence goes on from NC_143262.1 coordinate 7,773,304, forward strand.
TATGACATGTATGCATGTTTTTGAAGAGCGATTTACAAGTTTTTGGCCTTGTGATTATGACATGTAAGCATGATTTTCGATTGCTAAAACATATTCTAATTCATGTTTTACTAAGCTACCGAGAATACATTTGTTAATATAGTGCTGTTAAGAAAATGCCTTACACTTTATCCATTGACACTGCTTAGCACAGTTGAGAAAATGAGACTGTTAAGGCGATATTTTCAAAATAATGAATATTAAAAAAATACATTTTTTGGTATTATATCGGCTTTAGAAAGTTTCTTTATATAATATTGATATTTTCAAAAGATTGAGCTATTCTATCCCATCTCTAAGTCTGAGTTTCATCACAATCCCCCAAAGAGCTCAAAGATGGCTCTACTATCTAAATTTGTTATGATGGTGGTTTTTTTATATAAGCAAAAAGATTGAATTAATTTCATCACTAAGTAGATATAATATCCCATAAAATCCAATAACTCCCTCAATAATTGTTCTTTAGGTTACATGCAACCTATAAACACATTATTATATTCTATAATTTGGCTTAATGAGCATTCTTGTGGCTTTTGGGTTCCTCTTGTGAGACCTTAATTAGGATCATATCCCGATCTGGTACCAAGATTCAAGAATATTAACCATGTATCCTTTGTACCCGGTATTTTTACACTTGGGGCTGACTCCTGTGGAGGTGGGCCCATTAAGTAACTTCATCTCTAGCAAGGTTCCTCGCTATTAAAAATAAAATCGATGTATTTTTTGAAAGGAATAATGAGAAATACAATTATAATGCCCTGAAATCTTACCCATATTTTTAAGGGATTATATATGTATATATAACAGTGAAAACAAGAAATACTATAGGGTTAAGTATTCCGGAACATTACGATGGAGAGCAAACCAAATCACTTGTTTCATTCCAATATCGATGAAAATTAACATCAGAGTTTTAAATGACATGAGCAAATAAATTACAATGAACCCAAAGGATTCCGGGAACAGTAAATCAAAAACCTCGATCGAAGCCTCAGTCCGCAACCGCTCATATTTCATCACCTAAAAAATAGTAAATTTATAGAAATTATGCTACAACTGTCTAAGTAGGAATTACTACATATTTTTTTTCAGGTATATTATGTGTCAAGTATGTGATGTAGGTGTCATGTGTGATTTTAAGCATATACAGAAGCAAGCAAACCAAACTATGCAACAACAGTAATCGACATATATTTAAGCAAGTAAAGCAGATAATGCAACAACAGTAACAAGCATATCATTTAACTAACAACTACACATTACATGATTCAATATCTCACATGTTATAATTCTAAAGCATGCTGCAAGTAAAAAAAATACATTCAGAAATAAATATTAAACTGTGAACTACAAGTCCAACAATCCTACTCAGTGTGATACTTAAATGTTTATCTTTATTTATCCCGTGGGTACACGCGAGCCAAGGCAACGATAACAAAAGAGAACATTTAGAAGTATATTATTCGAAGGTATTTTATTAACCCGAACGTTCTAACTGAAACTGAAATCCCAAGGGAGCGGCTAGTGATCGAGAGAACCTCCCAAAGGCCAAAACCAAAACATGATACATCCTTAACTTCTACAAAAGAACATGGAGCTACCACCTAGGACACATTTGGTAGTCTGGGTCCCCCCCCAACTCTGAGGATTGGGGACCAATGAACTATTTTTTGCTCGAAACATAAAATGCATATCTCTGAAGTTTTGTACCACCTACCCTCTCTAAGGTAAGCCCAAATTTGAGTGGGTTAATCTTTTTATTTAATTGTTTTTTTGAAGTACAGGGGCATTTCTCCAACTACCTTTTACTACCATAGTAGTAGGTCCCCAACCTTATTCATTTTACCAAGGCATACACATCTCAGTTTTCTTTTCATATTGATTGCACAAACTCACTCATAGTACTCTGGTACGTTTAAACCAATCAAACACGGATGCCCCGGTACCTTTAAACCAATCAAGCACACACAAAATTTAATTCAAGTTTTTCACTAGTTTTATTGGCATTGCATACAAGTTAACAACCCAAGTACCTGCATCGGGTATTCAACCAATATTGCCCATTAGGCAAAGTTTCTCAAACGACCCACTCGTGAGAAGGCACTTATCCAAATGTCACTAAGTGCGCCATAATTTATTTAAACTCAATGTAACAACCTTAAGCATATACAAGCTTATGTGTACGTTCAACAATGGTGTATATGGTCAGTTATCACAATTCATCATGCAATTTTGCCATAAAGCAGAGAATTGAGAAAAAGTAAAACAATGTATAGGCATCAATTACGAGTAGGCTTATCAACATAATATCCTACTTAGTTAAGGCTACTCTTCATATGCTACAACATATTGAACAACATATTGCAATATCAACCAAACATAAGTTAACCAAATTAATGTGCACAGGTCCTAATCATGCTTCACATCAACAGTTCATATAAAACTTAAAGAAAGCTACACAAAATCAGATCGTGAAATCTCCAAAAATATGCACAAGACTAATTCGTGAGATTTCAAATATTTTGCATTCGAATATCAATTTTTTATTAAGTCAATATCTAACCCTTCAGTCAATAACAGAGTGCACGAAGAACCGAATAACACATAATCCAAATAATAGAATTAGTTCTGTATTTAAGTGTGTAGATTGTGTGTGACCTGGTTAAATACGAATCTATGTGTGTGAGAACCAATATACTATATTCAGTTATATTAAATGTATTTATACCATAGGTTATTCGCAAAATAGAACCCTTAATGGTGGTGCTAAACAATCCTTAACAATAACCTGTGAAACCTTACCTTAATCTTTATGGATTGAAAGACAAAATATGTTAGCATAAGGTGTAAGCAGAACCAGAATCATCTACCTTTAGGTTTGGACATGAAGTATCATATACCCATAAACAGTTATATCATACTAGTCATGAACTAAGGTATAATCAGAACCTGTAACCCATAATCAGAAACAATCACATGCATGTGGGACATTAAATATAGTAAACACGTCAGCATATGTTGGACATAATTATATTATCAACTAAATATGCTACTAAAATAAAGAACACATAGAGGCTACACACCCACAACCACCTCCAAATTTAAAGAAAGGCATAAAGAACTTGAAAAGACAAGGATCCTAATTAAGACAACAATAACAAAATCCATCATAAAGAGCCTCTTGATCATCTTAAAAAGATAAGCAGAGTTTGATATATGAGATTAACGTGTAACCAGGACTGATAACAATCATCAATAGATAACCGGATTTGATAAGAGTCAGTGAAATCATAGGTAATCCGAATTTATAGTAATTGTCAAGCGGTATGAAAGCAGATTTGGCAACATACTACCTATAATACTTATAGCCACGTCGATAAACAATATCAACATAACCAATCCTAAACTATTAACAGACATACAAATCATCAATATTCAGATAGGGTAACAGTCAACTAGACCAAAAAAAATCTGATTCGACACTATCAATTTAACATGCAATCAAACCCAATAGTTAATAGAAAATCATATATCCGACACACACACAAATCGTCATATTGTTCTGGTACCAATAGTGTGCCCAACAACGACCTACTCTACAGAAATCGAAGGGTACCCCTTAACAACAAAGAAAAAATCATAGGTTATTAGGGATCCGAGAATCCCATAATAGAACTCAGCAAAATTTTATCAACATTTGAAGCCCCCCTTTTTATTACACGAACACCCCATAGCGTATTTGGATTTTCACCATAGCTGAAATCGAAATCCTGTTTAAGGTATTTGTTCCTATGCAATTTCAGGGCTGCATAGCAACCGACATCGCACCCGATTTGCAGAGCTCGAAGGATAACCCCCTTGTAAATTGATCGATTTGGGGTTTCGAACAACCCACACCCCACACGAGCCCACGATTGACCTGTAAGAAAAAGTACAGAAACCCTACCTGTTCTGACGCTCAGAGGTTGTTGTCGCGGGTGGAGGGTCGCCGACGACATCGACTGCTGATGGTCAAAGTCGTCAACAAGGACGGAAGCGAGAGAGGGAGAGAAAGAGAGAAGCAGAGAGGGAGGAAAGCGGAAAGGAGTTGAGAGGGAAAGAGAGAGCGTGAGAGGAAGGGGGTTCAGGCGGGGATTTGTAGGAGGGTGGCCCCCCGAAAAGGAAGGACCCCGGCAGCTACGCTACCCCTCCCACCCCCCCCCCCCCACACACACACATCGATACAACCTGTGTTAGGGTTTTGAGAGAATCCCTAACGCCCTTTTTATCGGACATGCTCTGAAGCGGTCACCTAACTTAAAAAAAAAAAAATTTTCTTACACGGGGCGCAACCCAGGTTCGAGGCCCAGGATCCAGACTTGGTCTAGATCTGCGACGGCTTCGCGAAGTGGGTCTGCAAGTCGGATCCAAATGGGTCCAACCGCGGATCTACACACTAAGTTTAATTTATGTAATATATTTTATATTTCTATATATATGATATTCTATATGGACCCCTTTTATGGATTCTGAATCCAAAACGTTGATCCTAGCCCCAAACTCATAAAATTAAGTATAAATTCACATAATTAAAAAAAAATTAAGGTTATAAACTCTAACTAAATTTCTTTGGACCCAAATACTTAATTTATCATGGATCTCAACCACTTATTACGGTTCCAAGATCCATCAAAATCATAAAACCCTCTTAAGAAATACGGATCTAAGTATCCAAAATTTTCTTCACTCTATGGATCCGAATTACCATACCTAGATCTAGACCACTGTTGTGGGTCCAAACAAAAAAAAAATAATTGGATCTTCGCCATATTTAAATATTCGATATGCAGGATCCAAATGCAATATTGTGGATCCAAACATCCCATAGACTATTACGAATCCTCATAAGGTGTTATAGGTCCGACATAGAAATTTTCTCATTAACGTCTAATTTAAACTTCACGGATCCATTGAGTTCTTCCCGGAGCCAATATCCAATATGACCCTAATATTGAGGATCCAATATCAGAGATCCAAAACAAGAGATTGAAAATTACTACTAGGTATTCACATAATAGGTTTGTGATCCGATATCTATGATTCAAATAACAAATTTGGATTTTGACATTGAAGATCCAAACAAGATATCCGAGATCCAAATAAACAATAAAAATATCTTGGTACCATCTTAAGGACATGAATTTCAAGTTTATTTATTTGACGAAAATCACAGGTATTACAACAATATTTTGCATGCCATCTAAAACAACAAACTTTTTTTGAAAATAAATTTTTATTTTTTAAAAAATTATTCATTTATAAAAATCCGTTATTGAATTGTTTTTTCTGATACTTTGTTGATAAAATGCAAGAAAACGTTAAAAAAAATCTAATTTCTTAAAAGAAAAAGTTGACGGCTATGTACCGTTTTATAGCTTTTTTCACCACGGTTCATATCAAGCGAGCATCATTGTGCGACACGAGCATAGTGAATCATCGTAGCCATCCTTTTTCAGCACAACTCTTTCCCTTAGGTGTGTAGTCCAATTTCGCGGAGCAGATCCAGTGATCGGGCCTGTGTACTTTACAAAGCACTCGGCCTACGAAAAACACAGAGAATTGCTGCTCGTGTACCCATTTCCTGCATTTTGTGTTCTACATAGAAAATCGCTGCACCATTTTTTGCATTTTGCGTTTTACACAGAAAATCACTGCATGCGTTGGCGATTTTCTGAAAAAAAAAATGATCATTATTTTACGTTTTTGGGGAACCAATTTGATCATATTCAGTGTTCATCACACGACAGTGAGACGCATAACATCCATAAGTGAATTCCTAACCTTTTTGTGGCCAACTATGCAGGTCTGTTTTGTGTGGAGGATCTACATCTGTTTATGCCTATTGTTACTGCTGCTATTATTACTACATGCTCTCAAACATGTGGGGTTTCACGCAGACATCATTCTTCTTTAGTTACATGGCTTTCATCTGCTATTGTTTCTTCCTCGTGCTCGGAACTGTTTGTTGGACATTTTGGGTTTAGGTCCAACACTTCAGGTGACCCGGTTTGACACTGTAAATCTTTTTGGGTTCAGGTAGGGGTGGCAATCGGGTCGGTTTGGCGGGTTGGCGGGTCGGCATACCTCAACCCGAACCCGACCCGTTTATTAAACGGGTCGGCTGTGGCAAACACGAACCCGACCCGTTTAATAAACGGGTAACCCGACACGACCCGCCAACCCATTTAATAAATGGGTTGGGTCGGGTAAACGGGTTTTCAGGTTCGCGGGTCTAGGCAGGTTGGCGGGTCGGGTTGGCGGGTTGACCCACCCGCCTAACCCGTTTATTAAACGGGTCAGCCGGGTTGGCATACCCCCAACCCGAACCCGACCTGTTTAATAAACGGGTTACGCAGGTCGACCCGTTTATTAAACGGGTTGGCTTAAGCCCAACCCGAACCCGCCTAAGAGGCGGGTTGGCGGGTCGTGTCAGAAATTGCCACCCCTAGGTTCAGGGTCCTGCTCACCATCGACATAAGGCCTGGGCTCATCGTGGACATCGTTAGGTTGAGGAGAATGTCGAGCACCCGCATGTCAATTCATGGCATCTACAGGTACACATTTACAATTCGGTTTTGTTTTTGTGAAGATGCCTACACTGTTGGCTTTGGCTCATCATTGTTCTTTGTTCAACGCATATACCAATCCATTAGTTGTGATTAGTTTAAAGTAGTGTGAAACCTTAATTGGGAGACTTATACAGCATTTGTTGTACATCATTTTATCCATCACTTGCACCCACGGTAACAGTGAAAAAATCAGATGCAATATGATTGCAAAGTGTTTGTGCATTAAGCAGGGCCAAGACCGGATGGATGGCTAACAGGTCTTAATGCACAATTTTTGTACAATCATATTGCACCCGATCGTCTCTCACTGTAACAGATGTGGATTACATCATATGCAGGAATCCTAAGCATGGAAAAATGTTTTTGGTGACAGTGTAAACAGTCTCGGTCTTGTTCAGTTTAGAGGGCCCCTTGGGTAGGATCAACAATTCGGTTCATTCATCCCATATGTCATCCCTAGAATCGTAACCCATCTTGAGATCTTATTTTTATGGAAGTTGTTTTAATCGAATCTGATCCTATAGATGTGATCTACATGGTCGATTTAAAATTCTTCGATGATAAACCATTGTTACCTCGACTCCATGAGATGGAGATCTTGGCTAATTAGATCAATTATGTGGGTATGAACCTTGATGAATTATTTCAAGTGGTTGCAATCATTTATAGATTGCCTCCATCTTAGAAAGATTATCAAAGTGAATTGAAATATAAAAAGCGTTTACCTTAGAATAACTTTTTTAGCATGTTAGAATTGAGGAGAAAACTCGATCTCGAAATAAGAAAGATGTAGTAAAAGAAGTTCGTGCTAAGGTAAACACGTTTGAACCAAAACCAAATTTCAAACTTGGCCTTGAGAATAAGAACAAAGAATCCAAGTTCACTGCTAAGAAGAAAAATAATGTTTTCTGAGAATGCCAATACAGGAAGAAATCTCAAGGCAATAAAGCTAGTAAACCCGATAATGAACTGGTGGTTGTAGTTAGTGAGATATTTTTGATTAATTCAGATAAAAGATAGTATGTAGATTTTGGATCAATGATCCACTCATGCAATGATAAAAGTATGTTTAAAACATATGAAATTGTGAGAGAAAACTATATGATTTATATGGGCAACAAACATGAAGCTAAGGCTCAAGAAAAATGAAGTATGAAACTTTACCTCTAAGAAATGCTTAACCTTTCAAACTTTGTATCACGTACCTACCATAATGAAAAATCGTGTATTTGCCTATTTTCTTACAACCCATGGTTTCAAAGTTGTATTGGAACCCAACAATATTATACTGCCGAAGAACCACAAGATTTTAGGCAAAGGCTATGCCACTAATGGGCTGTTTAAACTCACGTTGAGTAAGAAAGTTGATTCTTTTTCTATTTATAAGCTTGACTCTTATGATTTGTAGCATGCTAGATTCAGACATGTTAATTATAAATCTTTTGGGAAGCATGGGTAACTTAGGAATTATTCTTAAATGCAAATTTCAATATGTTAGAAAATATGATATCTAAACTATTAGATTTAATGTATAGTGATGTATGCGATTTAAAAAATACTCAAACACTTGAGGGTAACAATTATTATTGATGATTTCATTAAATATACTTATAAAAATAAAAGATGAATCATTTGAAAAAAATTAAGATTTTCAAAGTTGAAGTAAAAACCTTTCATAATTGCAAAATAAAGTCTTTTAGATATGATAAAAAACTTTCAAATGAGTTCACTAATTTTTTATGAAATTCACCGTACAAACTGTTAAGGTCATTTTATAGTTTAAAATAAATCACCTAAACAATGAGATGGGAAATTTAAGAAGTAATCATTTTAGATGGTTTTAGAATTCATGACTTTCTTAAATGCATATATAACAAAGTAAAAAATAGTTATGTTATAATTATTTTTTTCTATATGAATGATATGTTAATCATGAATAATAATGTAAAATGCATAAATAATACTAATTTTTTTGTTATCTAGATTTAGCATGAAAGATATATGTTTACCTGATGTTAAACTTGGTATTAAGTTGACTAGACATGAGAATGATTATGCATTAACTCAATTCCACAACATTGAGAAAATAATCATTATGATTGTAAGGTTGTTGCTACTTCGATCGATCCTAGAGTTAAGTTATCAATTAACACTAGAAGAAACATATTTCAATTGAAGTATACAAGTATTAATAACAATTCTCTCTATACTAATAATGAAACTAGATCTATCATAGCTTTCAGTATAAGCAAGTTGAATCAATATACAAGTAATCCAGGATAAGAGCATTGAGATGCAATATATCGAGTCCTAAAGTACTTGAGAGGAACTCTAGAATATGAAATATTTTATAAAAAAAAATCTGATGTACTTGAAAGGTACATTGATGCAAACTGAAATTCTGATTCCAATGAGTCATTATTCATAAGTGATTAGATATTTATCTTTGAATCTAAAACAACTGCTTGGGGATCCAAAAAGCAAACTATGATAACCCATTCTACAATGGAAGTACAGTTGATATCACTAGCATTAGCCAGTATTGAATATGAGTGGTCAAAGAATATCTTAATGAAGATACTATTAGGATATAAGCCAGTACCCATGATAGCTATGTAGTGCGATAATTAAGCAATTATATACAAAGTAGAAAAAAAATTAGACATATTAGTCTAAAAACACAGTTATGTGAATAATTTACTTAAACAATGAGTAATCTCAATTGAATATGTAAAATCTTATCAAAACTTAGCTGATCTATTGACAAAAAAACTTTCTCGAAATATCATATTTGGCAAACCCTTTCCTTTCATGGGTCTAAGGACAATAGAACTCACTCCTTTTCCATGGAGGAAGTTAGCTAGAGAGGAAGACAAAGACTCTACAATGACATTGTAGAATAATGAAAAAGGTTCGGGTTGCCTTCGACCTGTGTGTAGGCAGCAGCGGAGGTAAGATCACCCTCCATCTTAGGGACAGGCCTGTCAGTTGTGGGGCCGAAGGCCTGATGGAATGAGAATCAGGTACTTAATGCACAAATTTTGTGCCATTTGATTGCACTTGATCCGGACTCTCATGCTGCCAGTCCATTGTGACATATAGTTACAATGTATTTTCCTATGAGCGGGTCAGCTTTAGCTTGGCTCGTTAGGTTTAGAGTTCAAATATTATTATTTTCAGTTTTGGAATAATGTATTTCATAAACGAGCAGCTCACTTAGCTGAAGATCAGCACGGCTCGTTCAATCACAAAAATGAACTGTGCTTTATGATCGGTTCCTTCAGCTCATTTACCGTTGCATGCAGATTAATGGATATGGAGTATTGCTTACAGTTAAATGCATATTAGCAACATCTAAGCCACCAACTTCTTCCTTTGCTGTTGATGGTTATCTCACATTATATTGAGGGAGCCACAAAGACTTCTCTCCAATGGCTAGGGATGTCAATGAGTCAGATTCGGGTCAGATCTAATCTTTACTGAATTCAACTTAATCAGATTTGGACTCACATGGAAGAATGACAGAACTAAATCTGAATCGGATTACTGCAAAACCTGATATGTAAACTTAATCGGATTCGGATTTCAACGAAAAACTAATACCGAATCCGAGATTTTGGATATCGGGTTACATCTGACCCGTTGACATCCCTAGCTTCGGTCTTGTGACAGAGGATGCACCCGATGTGTTCGAACTTGATATGTCCCTTAACACTTTTTTTTATTTGAAAAGCAAGCTGGGGTTTGGCAGACCCTACCACTTAGAAAACTATACCATTGGGTTTTGAACCTGCAACGTCCCAACGCATGGTGACATGCACTAGCTGCTCCTACAAAACAAAAACAAAAGTAACCCCATTGCTCCCAAAACAGGCTTTTGGTAGGAGAAAGTTGTAATAAAAATTGATAGGGTGATCTTCCAGTCAAACAAATGCGATGCAACCTAAACAAGAGAGAGAAAGAGAGTCAACTCTCACTATGGTTAATGGATTCGAAATGGGTTCTGGATATGTGAATCGGGTTCTGAGTCCAAAATCTGTTCACATCCAATTGCATTCCACCTTTCCATGTTGAACTCCCTCCCTGTTCACTGATTCTCTAATCCTACTGATACCGGCCATTTTTTCTGGTTCCACTTTTAGCATCCAACTCCTAACCCCTACCGGGCTATTTGTCGATTTGAATATAATATGGATCCAGACCATATATATCAGCTTCTTGCAGCTATCAGGTTGGATTTGGGCGTTGGGCATGAACCCGGATATGCACATTTAAAAGTACCATTGTACCGATCCAAATATCATTCATGTCGCTCCCACCTCAACCCGAAAGTTATTCAGGTTGGTCTTGAGCTACGATTTTGTAAGACATCCAACCCGACCCGACCATACCCAATATTTCATATGTATTCTGAATTATAAGTACATGGTTTAATTAAACCTCTTTAAATTGTATATAAGTCAGGTTTGTGACCCATTTTCTCTATAGGAGAAACCCTAACCGAAATACATGTCATATGACTCATATGGATGTATTTTGGTGGATCTCCAAAAGGTTGAATACCGATCCCTTCCGGTCATCTATATTTCGATACGGATATGGATTAACCATGTTTCAGTTTAGATTCGATCCATTTTAGATTCTTTGGATTTTCATTCCAACTGATGACCCACCACTACAAAGGAGTTCGGCGTGGTGGGATGGGCCAAGGTCGCTAGGTAGACGGTTCAGGTTCAAATCTCGTTAGGGGCGGTTTATCCGTGTAAATATATAAAAAATAAAAACTGATGATGACTCACGGGCAATCGTGCCCATGGTTCTTTGATGATAAGCAAAACGAAGAATTTGGTTGGGCGTCATGGCACGATGTCAACTGTAGGTAAAGTTCTGCAAATGAATGGAAGAGGAGTTGGGCGTAGTCCCTTAAATTGAAAAACAACAAACAAAACAGCACTCTTCCACCATTCATTCCAACTCAACGCCTCCCCTCTTTAAGCGAGCTCTATCCTCTCTCTCTCTCTCACACACACAAAATGGCGGTGAGGACGGTGGATCTGCCGGTCCTCGCCCTCTTTCTCACCCTTCTTCTCTTGAGTTCCGGCTGGCGAGTCAGATCGGAAGCGTCGGATCACAGATACAAGCCCGGAGACGCCGTCCCTCTCTACGTCAACAAAGTTGGTCCGTTTCACAACCCTAGGTGCGTTATCTTGAGACTTTGCCGGATCCGCCAACGTTGATTTCTAGGGTTTTCGAGTGGTTTCCTTTTTTTCCCTTGTGAAATCGATCCGTGTTTTGTTCCAGATCTGAGGATTTCTGCGGTTTTTCTGTTGCGTCGATGCGTCGGAATGGCGCTACCGTGTTTCCGTTTATAGTGTTTCAGATCTCTTTTTCTTCTTCTTCAATGCCTGTGCTAATGTAGTATTATGAGGAAACGGTTAGGGAAGATTGGGCCTTGATTGTTGATTTACGGAAAAAATCAGTAATGCGTAAAGTTTTCGCGCTGTATTGCTTGTTTTGGGTCGATCGGAAACTTTGATCGCTTCTGAAGTTGCGTCTTTGTTTCTGATCTCGTCTATGTCGATTGAGTGTTAAGCTATGTGTGGTTTTGTTTCTGATCGCAGCGAGACGTATCGGTATTTCGATCTGCCGTATTGTTCGCCAGGTTAGTAGTATCTTCTGTGTACTGGAGTTGTGCTTCTCCCGTTTCCGGTTTCCCCTTTGTTTCTTTTGTTCCTGGTTTCAATTCTTGTGGTGACGCTAATGTAGGTCACGTGACCGAGAAGAGGGAAGCTCTGGGGGAGGTTTTGAATGGCGATCGTTTGGTCGTTGCGCCATACAAGCTCGATTTCAGGGTCGATAAGGCGTCGGAACCTGTGTGCAAGAAGAAATTATCCAAGGAAGATGTTGCGACGTTCAGGCAGGCTGTTATCAAGGATTACTACTTCCAGATGTTCTATGACGATCTGCCTCTCTGGGGATTCATTGGGAAGGTTGAGAAGGACAGCAAGAACGATCCTAGCCAGGTCAAATACTTGCTCTTCAAGGAAGTCCGGTTTCAGATCTTGTACAACAATGATCGGGTCATTGAGATCAGCATCCAGGCTGCCCCAGAGACCGCGGTCGATATCACCGAGGATAAGGAGGTCGAGGTGGAGTTCACATATTCAACAATCTGGGCTGAGACAACGACGCCTTTTGAGGCGAGGATGGCGAGATACTCGAAGTCTTCCTCGTTGCCTCATCACTTGGAGATCCATTGGTTCTCGATCATAAATTCCTGTGTTACTGTTCTTCTTCTCACTGGATTTCTTGCTACAATTCTGATGCGGGTGCTAAAGAATGATTTTGTCAAGTAAGCTTGGTTCTTGCTGCACTGTTTGTTTTTTCACCTGTTATTCAAATTGCTGGGACTCTTGTTTGATGATTGCTCTACTCGTGGTTTATCTAGGTACTCTCATGATGAGGAGTCGGCCGAGGACCAAGAGGAGACTGGATGGAAGTATATTCATGGTGATGTTTTTAGGTACCCAAAATATAAGTCCTTATTTGCTGCTGTTCTCGGGTCTGGGACACAGCTGCTGACTCTGTAAGTGTTGTATTGGAACTTGGATTTGCAACGTTCATGAATCATTTTGCAATTGTATGACAATTTGATTCTCATCTGTGCGATTCCAGAACAATCTTCATTTTCATCCTTGCATTAGTTGGGGTCTTCTATCCATATAACAGAGGAGCTCTATTCACTGCACTGGTTCTTATATATGCGTTTACATCTGGTATTGCTGGTTACACTGCAACTTCCTTCTATCGTCAGCTTGAAGGAACAAACTGGGTATGTGTTTTTGTCCTCCAGAAAGCATGCCGTGTGCTTTACTTTTTTCGAGATGTTATACTGAGAGCACTATTGGACACACAATCTGGTTTTACAGGTGAGGAATTTGTTGTTGACTGGATGCCTTTTCTGCGGGCCTCTGTTCCTTACGTTTTGTTTCCTGAACACCGTTGCTATAGTGTATAGCGCTACTGCAGCATTGCCGTTTGGCACCATCTTGGTTATTCTTCTCATATGGATGCTAGTTACATCGCCTTTGCTTGTTTTGGGTGGAGTAGCTGGTAAAAACAGTAAGGCTGAGTTCCAAGCTCCAGTTCGGACCACAAAGTATCCCAGGGAGATTCCACCATTGCCTTGGTACAGAGGAACTGTTCCCCAGATGGCCATGGCTGGATTCTTACCTTTTAGTGCTATCTATATTGAACTTTACTACATCTTTGCGAGTGTATGGGGTCATAGAATCTACACAATCTATAGCATTCTATTCATTGTCTTCATCATTCTCATCATTGTCACTGCATTCATTACTGTGGCACTGACATATTTTCAGCTTGCTGCTGAAGATCATGAATGGTGGTGGAGGTTAGTGAACATAATTGGATTTTGTCATGTTCATTTTATCTCTGATCTATTTAACACCATACCTTTGCTGGTTTTTCTTATTTCTTTTGTTTATGTTTCTAGTTTTTTGTTAGTATCCTGATGCATCTCTGTTTCTTTTTTTTTTCCTTGTGTTCTTTTGACATGTGGTTTTCCTTTTTTGTTATTAAATTTCCTATTGTTTTCTTGTTGCAACATCACATAGTATTTGAATCTGACCTTCATAGAATCTAACTTTCTGTAGTTTACGTTCAGGTTCACTCCCTCTGCACTAAGAATTGTTCATCTTTAAATATTGTTAATTTTCTTTTTATCTATTTTTCCTATTGTCTTAGACCTATAGAGAATACAGTGGAAATTTAGTTTTCCTCTGCAACCTATGGTCAATGATTTTAATGATTGGTTATATCAATGATTGTGCTTGAATTAGTAATGTATGCTTTGGACCTGTTATCTGGTTTTTCTGAGTCCGATTTTGCTGCATTATGGGATCAGATGCATAGGCTACACATAAGGGAGGAACCAAGGTATTAAGATTCCGAAGTTATTTCAGGTAATGGTGCGTGAACAAAATAGAAGATGTATTCATGTAACAACATCATTCTGCTTTAATTTTTATTTTCTCTGAACTTCATAATACTTTTTTGGCATTGAAGTAAATTATCTTTGGAGTAATTATTATAAACCAGTTTTTTAAAATGAGAAGAAAGAAAAATTTTGTAAAGCAAGAAAAAACGACGACAAAGCGATTTCAAGCAAGGGGTTATTCCCTTAAAAAGAGGGTAAAACAAAATTATTAGTACAGCTGGTCCATACAGCTGTGACTGATCAAATCCAAATTATGTCCCTCCCATGTTTCTTGTGCACAGGTCAAAATGGCGAATTGTATTCCCGAGTGAATTACCAGAATTTCCCTTTCTTATTCTTTCTAACCAAGTATACCAGCATGATAAAGTTTGCTACCACTTCCAAATATACAGCATTTTTTTTCCTTTGGCCCTAACCCATGGTGCTATGATAATTTATCACATTTCGACTCCACCGTCCCAAGAGCCAGCTCTACTAAGTTTCTGGAAATGAGACTTCCAAAACAAGTGAAAAGCGGACACATGAGCAGTCTTGTATAGATAGCAACTGCTGGCCAATGCCATACCATTTGTCATGTCTACTTGAGTCAAAACACTGTCCCATGAGATCAATCATGAACAGACTGCTACTTGTTGTCTGGTCTCACTCCCCCACATTGACCTCTTCATTGGGGAAGCTTAACCTTTGTAATATTTTCATTTAAATTTAAAGTCAAGAAAAACATGTTTTGTATATTGTTTAGATGTTTTTTCTTAAATATTTATTCCTCTGCATTTTGTGAGTTTGTGTGTAATAAGATTGAGATCTTATCTGTTTTCTGATCTGATTCAAATCTTACGATGTTGATTCTAAATATTCTTGGAGAAATGTATGTCTGTTTAACATGTAGGTGCATATTAGCATTTCCTCTTGGAGAAGAAATTGTAATTTTTTGATTTTTTCAACTCTATCCAATCCAGAATTCAATATCCTTTTATGAAAGTATTTCTGAAATCTAACAAGCAGTGAAGTTGGAAATTAATGTTTACTAGCTCTTATGTAGATGCACAAATTTTCCATTGCACTATTCTAGATTCTGCTTTAAGGTAGTTGTCTAGTACTGGTTATTCAAATATAGATAGGAGAATTTTCAAATGCCTTTTTTATTGTAATCTGGTCTGGCTGGTGGATTAATTGTTGTGTTTTTTGGGTGTACATGCCAAGACAATATCCTTGAAGATGTGATAGCTTATTTTTAATTATCTTCTCAAGTTGATGACTTCGTCAAAATTTTAATGTGGCTAATCTATCTTGCATCTGGGTTACTAAAGTGTTCTCCTTGTACCACAAAGCTGCAGTTGATCTAGGATACCCTTATCTTGCTTGGCTGTTGTTGGATTTAGTCATACTACTAGTTTTGATTTCGTTAAATGTGATTGGGTCATGCCAACCACTCTATGACAAAGTGCTAGTCGTAAGTTTTTTTAGTTGTGATAGTCTTAGCTCGTAATGGTTGGCTCTAAATCATCACTCCTATAGGATGAACCGTTAGATTTTTTTTGGTATCAAATACCTTTGGTAACAATTACTTTCTGAAAATTTAAAAGTAGCTACCAAATTCCATCCTTATTGGATGAGATCTAATGGTTAGTTTTTGGTTCTCTTTTTCCTTTGGTTGAGATAACATGAAGTGGTGAAATTTGTGAATAAAATCAATGTCTTCTGTGGTTATGTTTTTCATTTTGGAAATCATATAATTGAATAAAGTCAATTAACAGTTATCTTATGGCTTTTGTTCCTTTGCTGCATTAATCTTCTGTTTTTCTCATCAATTGTGAATTTAGTGGATATTGTAGAAACGTTTTGCCTTGTCCCAAGTCCCCTTTGTTTGTGGTGTCATCCTTCTATTTTCCATTACTTGCCTTGACCTGTTTAAGTAAACATGTGCTACATGTTTTTTGTTTGCTTTTGTTGGAACTCTTTGTTTATTGTGCAAGATCCATTATTTGGGTTGTATATCTTTTTCCTTTTAGATTTATTCTGGGCTTTGATGAATCCATGACATTGTTTTGTTCCCGCTCTGACCAGTCGTGAGTTCTTGAGATTGTTCTACTTTTTGAAAATTACATTGCATCCGTTTCTCTTTTCTGCTGAAGAAGTGTTTATAAGTTTTTTTACCAAATTCTTGATATTTGTTGATTGACTAATAACAATTGGTGACAAGGCAATTTCTTTTGATTGTCACTGTGTTCTATCTAATCTTCAGTAGAAGGGTGTGTGTCTTATGTTCCATTTGCTTTCTTATCTTACAAGTCACTTGTGTGTATTGATACATGGATGTTCTTGCATATCTGGTGTTAATCTGTGGTAATTTTGTATTTAAATTGGCACTGCGTTTCCATAAGCATTACTAATTCTTTAGGTAATTTTACTTTCTGCCAAACTTATGGGTGAATTGAATTGCAATAAAAACTTACCAGAGAACTATGGTTCTCCAGTTCATATCTGTGGCTAGTGAGGGTATACTTGTGAATCTAGAAGACTGCAGTGTTGTTTGTATTTCTTTGCTTGGTAGTTTAACTGATGATTTGGGTTTTGAAAGCATATACTTGTGTGTTGGTGCAACTATTGGTGTTGCTGATATTTCTGTTGGGCTTGATGCAGGTCTGTTCTCTGTGGAGGATCTACAGGAATATTTGTCTATGTATACTGTTTGTATTACTATTACGCACAGTCTGACATGTCTGGTTTCATGCAAACGTCTTTCTTCTTTGGTTATATGGCTTGCATCTGCTATGGATTCTTCCTCATGCTCGGAAATATTGGCTTCCGTGCATCATTACTCTTTGTTCGCCACATATACCGGTCAATTAAGTGTGAGTAATGAAGGTGCTTCAAAGCCAAGTCAGGTAGTTTGCTTCCCTTTCTTTCAAGCTTCGATGTAGAGAAATAGTGTCAATATGTTTTGTTAAAGTAGGTAATAGGAGGGAATAACTTTTAACTAAAAAAACAGGGTTTAGGTTGAAGACATGTTTCCCAGAAAAGAGAAGGTTACTTTTGAAATTTACTTTGAGCTTTCATACCAATCGTTGTTTTTCTGGGGATGGTTGGGTATATTTTATTATCCCTCAGTCAGTTCTTGAGAGAACATCAAAGCTGTAGGGGTAGATTGTACCATTACATGTACCTGTATTTTCTGAAAAACAGCTTTCATTCTCATTGTTGCCTTTTCTGGACTACATTTCTCAAGAATTGATGGTTGTATACTGTAAACGGAGAAAGCTTTCCATATGGCCTTCAAAAAGGTCTCTGCTAAAATGACTGAGGATGGAATTCTCAGTTCTCCATATCTTGCTGCTGCTGTCTTTTTTTTTTGTGACTTGGTATCTTCCACACATGCACTGGTGATTCTATCTGTGGCGTAGTGTGATCCAAATATAACTTAATGCATGATAATGGGCTATTTTTTCTCTCAAGTCCTTCAGAATAATGACCGTATAAGTTGCGGTGAATGACCGTGACTCGTTCAGTTTTTTTTTTTGGGCTAACCCTCTCATGCCGAATGATTCAAGTAAATCCTTTTTAAGTTGTCGGTGATGTGAAGTCGCTGATTTTTCTATGACCGTGACTATGAGGTGAGAAAAGCCATTCTTTATCGTCAAGCCTAAACTAGGAACATATGATCCGAAAAGCCAAGTTTTTATAACCAAAGAAACCCTTGTTTGGGCATGTTTTCAATTCGGTTGAACGGGTAAAATTGATAAACTCAGTGTTTTTTGGGGCCAACCCTCATGCCGAACGATTCAAGTGGATCCTTTTTAAGTTGTCGATGATGTGAAGTCACTGATTTTTCTATACGAATGTGGCTGTTGCGTCCCTTTGTTAACGATGGGCCAAGTCTTGTCTCTGCATCCTCTTGTGATTCCTACGGTTGAGACTGGCCTGTAATTTGATGTTGAGACTGGCCTGCAAATCGCAGAACTAGAAATTTACTTTCTTGTGCTCGTCAATATGTATTGAAATACCAATTCGTTGTACATGCTCGGTGATTCGAAAGATTGAAATGAGAGAGAGAGAGAGAGAGAGAGAGAGAGAGAGAGAGAGAGAGAGAGAGAGAGAGAGAGAGAGAGTCTGTGTTGGTCTTGGTTAGGACTGGTAAATGAACTGAGACTTCATCGTTCAGCTTGGTTTGGCTCGCTCAAAGTTCGCTTGTGATTGGCTCATTTAACTAATCAGTTGATCACAAGTTGGCTCTGCATACCTTACTGAGACAAGCACGAACAATGCATCTTCGTCTTGGCTCGACTTGTTTAGGCTCGAAATCTTAATGAGCCACTTACGAGCTGTTTGAACAGCTTGTCTAATGTTCATAAGCTGTTTTGGTGAGATTGCAAAGATTTTTTTGCTTCCCTTATGGAAAAGATAAATTGTGCCGTTCTATACTGTTATCTGTAATGGGACCCACAAACTGCGTATTCTCATTATAAAACTGTTTCATAAATAAATAAAAAATGTTAATTTTATTTTGTTTCTTATTTTATGCAATTTAATTGTATCAAACAGGTGCTTGAATTCAGAAAGCCATTCTTGATCTTGCGATTTTGTGTTGAGCTCATACGAACTTATGAGCTGAACATGTTCATGATCTTGTGAGTTTGAACCTGATCCTAGCAGAAACTTGACTTCTTTGGTTGTTTGAACTGTTCATGAAATGAGCTTGAACACATGATGTTCGGGATAGAACGATCCAAGTTTGGCTTGTGGTGAACACGAGCCGAGTTTGAGTTATACAAAATGTTCAACTAGCTGAGCCTAAACACCTTTTGTTTGGTCTGTTTGGCTCGATTACCAGCCCTAGTCTTGGTCTGAGTTCTCTCATACCCACAAGTGCTTTTTGGGTATGGTGGTCTCTTGGCTTTTGGTGGCCCTTTTAGGGAATCAGCCCGAACCTTGTCATTGGTAGACATGAACCTGTTTAGCATATAAACTGTGCTTAATTTAAAATATATCTAAAATATATTTACTTACATTATAGGTAGGATCTTGAATCTCATTTTTTCACATAAATAGTATTGTCACGGGCCTATTTCTTTCAATGGGCCAGCGCAGTGCGACAATCCTTCTTCACCGCTGCAAGCCTACTTTCCAGCTCGCTTACCAGTCACGGAAGCTTGTAATTAGAAAGTAGAGGAAGATAAATTGCAATCGCAAGAAGCAATCACAATGAGGGTGAACAAAAGAAAGCTCAACACATTTATTTCATTCATAATTTTGCCCGCAAACTATTATAGTTTAGGTATACGGGCTGCCCCTTCAGGGTATTGATTCACCTGAACTGGTCTGCTTATATCAGATTCAACAAAAGCAAAAAAGATTTTAAGCGCAACTGTACAATGTAATTCGCAAGGAAACATGCTTTCTTTTAAATCATGCGGCGTTCTCGGTGTCATTTGTTTCATGGTAAGCTTTGACTTCAGTCGGGTAGCAGCTGTTCATTCGGAATGCAGGCTTCCATGTTGGTTTTGTTGTTTTCTCTCACTACAAGTATTTTTTTGTCTCTCCCAAGTAGTTGACCTTGAGGCGAAGGATTTGACTGAGGTGTTTTTCAGCCCGTTGTGCTGTCAGGGTCTTCTGCATGATGGGAGTGCACTGTGGCACACTGCGTTCTGACTCTTCATCATTCAGATGTAACTGCTTGAGGTTGCACACGTGAAACGTCGGGTGCACCTTGATGTCTGAGGGCAACTCCAGTTTGTATGTCAGCCTGCCCACCTTCTTTATGATGGTGAATGGTCCTTTATACTTTCTCAGCAGTCCGTGATGCCGCTCACGGAAGATGCCTGTACGATCAAGATATAACTTCACCAACACTTGGTCTTCAACTTGGAACCCCGCTGGACGACGATGCTTGTCCGCCCACTTCTTCATTCTCTTTGCCGCCTTGTGTAAGAATGCCTTCGCCAACTCATTCTGCTCGTGCCAATCGCGAATAAACTGATAGGCGAAGGATGACCTTCCCTTTTTTTGTGCGGCAAGAGTGTGTGGGGTCAGTGACCGCTGCCTCGTGGCTATCTCAAATGAGCTATGTCATGAAGACTCGCTCTTCTGTAGATTATAACAAAACGGTGCCACATCAAGGAGCTTCACCCAATTTTTCTGATTGGCACTAACAAAGTGTCGAAGGTATTGCTCAAGTATCCCGTTGATGCGCTCTGTCTGCTCATCTGTCTGCAGATGAAAGCTTGTTGAAAATAGCAAATCAGAGCCAAGTAGTTAAAATACTTCATGCCAGAACTTGCCTGTGAAGCGATCATCGCGATCACTCATAATGCTCTTTGGTATGCTCCAGTGCTTCACCATATGCTTTACGAACAACTCTGCAGTCTTATCCGCAGGGCACTCCTTGGAAGCTAGGATGAATGCGACATACTTTGAGAAACGATCCGCCACAACCAAAATAGAACTGAGACCCTCTACCTTTGGCAAAGTTGTGTGTGGCCCCTGAGTCTATTATTGTTGAAGTAGACTTTCCATTAATAATGACTTTCAAGTACATAAGTTTTTTACTGACCTGCATGTTCTTAGCCGCGCAACTTTTAGCTGTGTTAATCGATCGCATGACCCCCATCCTTGGTTGCATTGTCTTAGTGTCACTAAATTCAGTATCACTGCATTCTTCCTGTGCAGCGTTGGCTTGCCCATTGTTCTTCACGAGTCACTTTGGGCACTGCCTGACGATGTGCCTATCTCTACAGAACCAACATGTCACTACCACACCCTTGTTGTTATTGTTATGCTTTGTGTAGTTCTGTTTCTTTTCAGATTGATGGCGTGTTGATGACTCACCTTTATCATTGCTCCGCTCGTCCTTCTTGCCTCTGTGGTCAGGCTTCTTCCCGACTTTGGTGGATAGAGTGAAAGGCTTGCGCTGAGTGTCAACTAAGCGCTCAACTGCCATATATGCATCTTGCAAAATACGAGGGTTACTAATTTTTACTTTAGACTGTGCCCATGACTGAAGTCCCACAATGAACCAGTTGAGCATGTCGTCTTCTGGCATGTTAGGTATCTCCAACATAAGCTTCTGGAACATTGTGACATAGTCTTGCAACGAGCCAGAGTGTTTAAGCTCATGAACCATCCGGTATGCCTGCTTTTGCGCGTTTGTTGACATGAAATAGTTGCGTAATTCCATTTTGAAGTCGTCAAAGGTGTCTATCATGCATTGACCCCTCTCTATGTTGCTGCGCTTCCGCCTCCACCAAGCGATGACATCTCCATCAAGTAAGACTGCTGCAGCCTTAATCCTCAGATCCTCAATGATCACATTCTCGATATTCAAGTAGTCTTCTACTTGGAACAAAAAGTTCTCAATGACCTTGCTATCACGAGAACCATTGAATTTCGCGGGTCTTGGCACATCAATCCTTGATGGTCTCTCACCATTTCCGTCATTTAGGGTCAGCGCCTGCTGCAACGTACAGTTCTTCAACTAAAGCTCCCCTACTTCAGTCTGCAAGTCGGCCACTATAGTCGTCAACAAAATGACCTACTTCATTAGTAAGTTTACCTGCTCTTGCAGGCTCGCCACCATATCATTCAGTCCACTTAATGATTCACATGCGCGTGAAATCACTTCTTCATGCGAAGTCACATCTTCCACCAGCTTGTTAACAGTTGCAACAAACTTTTCTTGGCACCGAGGTGAACCTATCTCCTCAGCTTTGGCATCTGCCTTGTTTTTGCTGTTACGTAAGTTTTGATAAGGCGCCACAATGTCTTGCTTATAAATCGCAGCCTGTCGGCGTGTCTGTCAACACCGACTCCGGAGTCCCTTCTCCAACACGAGAACGAAGTTTGGTATCACTTGTCACAGTCCTATTTTCTTCAATGGGTCAGCGCGGCGTGACGATCCATCCTCATCGCTGCAAGCCTACTTGTAAGGTCACTTGCTGGTCGTGAAAACTTGTAATCAGAGTGCAAGAAAGAATAGAGGAAGATAAATTACAATCACAAGAAGCAATCACAATGAATGTGAATAAAAGAAACCTTAACGCATTTACTTCATTCACAATTTTGCCTGCAAGCTATTACAGTTCAAGTATACGGGCTGTCCCTTCAGGGTATTGATTTACCTGAACTGAGCAACTTACATCAGACTTAACAAAAGCAAAACAGACTATAAACGCAACTGTATAATATAAGTCGCAAGGGAACAAGTATTATGTTGCACCTAAATGGGTGGGTCTGATACTTAACCCCGTTGGCTGCCTTAATTTCATTCAGGGCAACATATCTTTGAATATGATTTCTTGTTTGCAAAATTTTGAAAATGAATTATTTTTAAAGTATCTTAGAAAAGGGTGTTTCTATGGTGGTACTGTACCACCGTAACTTATGCTGCTTGATTTACATAAATCTAAGCTCCAAATGCAAAATACCTTTGGATAATGTTTAACGTGTTCTACTTAATATTTTCATGCGTTAAAGGGACTGAAATATGATGTTTATAAAATTTCTTGAACACCCTTATTTTGATTAATTGTAAGCAGTTGATTTTCAATGTCTCAAAAATATTATCTTATGATGTATTAGACATGATAAAACCTTTTAACATATTAAATAAACCACATTTGTAGGTTAGATATACCGTTTGGTGGCTACATCATCCATACAAACAAGAGTGTGTGTGCAGAACCACCTTATATTTTTTCCTTAGAAAAATGGTAAAACCGCCTTATATTTTTCCCTTAGAAAATTGGTAACCTGTATCATACAGGCTGTATGTCTTAGTATTTTTGCTAAAATATATGGGTACAAAAAAATCGAACAATATAATTTTTAAAGGCATGTAAAATTTTGGTACAATATCATGATAGCTTGATAAGTTGATAATTTGCAAAATCGTGCCTTATCGAGATTTCATTACTTTTGATATTCACAACTGTGGTTTTACCATTTTTTGAGAACTTGGTTAGTGCATGATTCGATTCGTTTCAGGACGCAATACCAGGGTCTGTCTAACTATCTCACAGGGACACACCATTTTGTTGACGTATCTGAAGTGACACGAGAGGACACGCTATGACACGTGAATATGGACACCGACATGTACAGTGATTATTTTAATATTAGTTAAAGTTTTTATTGTAATTCCAATCAAAATGTATTTTTAATATTCAAATATAAAACAATAGTTTTTATTAACTAAAAAGTTAAAAATTCTGCATCCTCTTGTCTTATTATCCAAAAATTTTTCAAACTTGTGAGTTGGACCCATGTCATGCGTCCTCGTGTCCGTGTATCTTTGTGATATAGAGTCCAATTAGGTCGCATAAAAGGAACCAAGTCGTACGGTCCCACTTGGTTCAAGTGCTGATACACGTTATGATCCGTGCAACAAATTTGTGGCATCAGAATTAGGGATGGCAGTGCACCGGGGGAAAACGGGTCTTCGCCTTGCCTCGCCCCGTTTAGATCGGGGATGGAGAACATGAAACTGGGATGGAGGCAGCAATGGAGGTCAAAATCAAAACCAGTGTGGGGATGGAGGCGGGGATGGACTTACGCTTCCCCCCCCCATCCCCGATTCTCGTTAGTAAAATGATAAAATAGTCTTTAGGAATGGCATTGGACTGAGAGAAAACAGGGCCCCGCCCCACCTTGCCCCGTTTGGACTGGATATGGAGGACATGAAACAGGGATGAAGGGAAAAAGTTTGAGACGAGGCGGGGGTGGAGACCATGTTGCCTGCCCCCACCCCGGTCCACTGCGAAACAAATTTGATATGCGGCTATAGCAACAAACCTTTAAAATGTCAAACATGTGGCGCATATTTTTTGTTTCTAATGATTGAGAAACTCTCGTCGATAATCGGATAACTTAATGGTCTTAATCCTTGCAAGATAAACCCCAAGTGGGTTTCCTGCACTCAAGTCCTTACTCGCCAGTTAAAGGCACCTGCATACCTGGTGAGAGTCGAACTTGGGACGAAGCAGTCAGCACCTTCTCCCCAGGCCTGCTGCCTCTTGGGCAACCCTTGTGGGTATATGCAGCAGAGAGTTTCTCGCTATACTTTGAATTATATATTTTCTTGAACTTTTATTTGAAAAAAAGTCTTGGGAACATTAAAAGGTGTTATAAACAATTAAAGAAAAAGACATGAAAATTTAAAAATATGTAGAAAATAAAATAAATAGTTTACCAACATTTTATCAATAACAACTTAAATATCGCAATAAAAGTTGTGATGTTTTCGTTTGAACTATAATATCATTGAACATATTGTAATACATTAAATGTTTAAATATTTGTTAAATATCTCCTTTTTTGTCAATCACTTCAAAATATCGCCGATATTAATCATTGAATATCAAATGCAAATTTCTGCAACTTGTGCACCAAATTTTCTGCTTTAACAAAACCGCACGTGTGATTCTATTTGGCATGAAAACAGGTCAGGTATGGGTCCTGGGTTGGTCAGGCTTGACTTGTGCCGCTATTTGTTTATTCCTTTTTTTGGTGTGTGTGTACTAAAATTAGATATCTATGCAACTCAGGTATCAAAGCGAGCTTTCAGATCCAATATGACATGAGCTTCTGTGATATTGGATTCTCCAAAGATGGATAAAACCTATTGATTTACGTAAACAAAAGCAATATGGGTCGGGTCAAACACGATTCTTACTGGATTCAACTATATTTGTGTACCCGTTGTTGACCCTAAGTCACATAAGATCTGACCCAGATTAGAAAACACACCATTCAGATCCATCAATGTGATTGGATCTTGTTAGGATCTTTGACTCTTTTGCACTCCTATATATGCCGCTTTAAAACGGGGTAATGGATATTAGTGTTTAGAAGTTTTTTTTCTTGATGACGATGAACCCTCATCAACGAGAATCAGGTCACTTAATGGGCTAGCTCCCTATAAGCTAAACCCTGGGTTGAGTCACCCAACACCCAAGCTCTCATGAAGCCCACTAGTTAAAGGTACCCTCACAACATGTGAGAGTCGAACCTATGACGGAGAGGTCATCACCTTCTCCTTAGTGCTTAGAAGTTAATTGCGCCTACGTGGCAAATATCACCAATATTTTGAAAATATCATGATTTTTGTCATAATATTTTGCACATCATTGCAATATTTTAAAATGTCACTTATTTTTTAATATTGCAATGTTAAACTAAGAACTACTTGATGAAGACCGATTTTTAAAAGTTTTATACTTTTACATATTATCCTTTATAGTATTCATATGTTTTTATTTATTTTTTAATATTTTAAGCCTGCCAAAATATTTCCCGTCGATTTTCCTGAAAAACAAAAAGTTAAATTTATTGAGAAAATTTCCCTCGCAAAGAAAATCCCGATACCAAGATGTATGACCTTCGGTTCTGGCCATATTTGATCCGAACCGAATCCGACCCGTTTAAAGATACTCGTATGTAAATTGTACGCATCGTGGAGTGTAGAGCATGAAGCGGCTGTGGTTGGGGAATCTTCGATCTCTGGCCATGAATCGTAGGGAAAGGTGACCCCCTCCCCCCCTCTCTCTCTCTGTTTCCCACTGGTTCGCGCCATCCGAAGTCCGGAAGAAATCGCGGGAATCCGTGCGCGGAAATGCAGGGGAGGGAGAGGAGAGCTTTGCCGCTCGTTTAGTGAAGAAGGCGGATTCCTCGAAGCGTCGACCTTGACAGAGATTGATGCATGAAAAGATGCTCGCAGTTGCACCAAACCCTAATTTCCAGGCCCACAGTCTCTTCCGTTGTTTCACTTTCGCACTCCCTACCGCGGGAACCTCACATTCGCCCTTCGTTTCTTCTCAGGTAAGAACTCGACGATCGGAGTTCGTTTCTTCGCGAAATTCGCGTTTCTCTATATGGGTTTGTTTCGATCGGAACCTGCAGGCCTTTAGTTATTGGAGGAGGCCGCGTTGCTGCCTGAGGTTCTCGTGCTCGTCGCGCTCGGCATTGCCGGAGAGAGCTAATGGTGGATTCCGGACGCTCTCTGTGCTTCGGTTGCTCTGCCGTTTTCAATTGTTCGATAGTGATGGATCGAGGTTTTTGCAGGTGGTTTCGATCCGGATCTCCGGTCAGTGCTTGAATTGGCCACGGATAGTGAACTATCTGAACTTTCGAGCATTCTCTTCGGTCGCAGGTAATCAGATAGTTTCGACTGTGTTGGTACTGATTCCACTATTAATTCCTCCTTTTCTGCATTGGTTAGTTCGATTCTAGTAGGTGATGGTATACATAATGCTTGAATTGCTACTCAAGAGTTCTCGGTTTCTTTTTCTTTTTTCTTTTCTCTTGTTTTAATGTGTTTAATTGAATTCTTTTCCCTTTCACTGAGAGGAAGAGGGGATTTACGTGTTTAAATTTTGTTATGTGAACGCATTGTCTAGAAAGTGAGAAGAGGGATCATTCTTGTAGACGCTTAAGATAAAATGCGTTTCGCTAGTTAATTGTGAATGCAGTGTGCAAGTTTTGGAGCCAACAAGTGATTAAGATGTGACAAGACGTCTTATCCATAAACACTGCTACTGAATTGTTTGATTAAGATTTTTGTGTATGTGAAGATTTTCTTGATAGTGAGAGCAATTAAGATTGGCCTTTTCTGCTGTCAAATAGTGGGAAGATATCGTACTAAGCGATTAGGGTTCTCTTTTTTCTGCTCGCAAATGATGAGAGGGGTTCATACTTTCCAAATCAAATTTGCTTTCTTATTGTTTCTCTCCAGAATTTATTCGTTTCTATGTCTTGTCAATGGACTATTTAATGATGTTTGGAGATATTCCAAGTTCTGCTTCTTTAGCGTTTCTTGAACTTGATGTGGTGTCCTGTCCTGCTGCCCTGTCTGAAGCCATTCTTCCATTCTAAATGAAAATTAAAATCTCTTACCTTGTTCATACATTTGATATTCAATCATTTTTTTTCTGAAATCTCTCTCTCTCTCTCTCTCTTTCTATATATATATATATATGTGTGTGTGTGTGTGTGTGTGTGTGTGTGTGTGTGTGTGTGTGTGTGTGTATGTGTGTGTGCTACTGTCTACAGTTTGTACAATCTAGTTGGGAAATCATAGATGCAGGTTGCACGCATTCAATCTGACCATGGATCATATTTTTCTATGTAAAAACATGATCTTTTGATCCTTGAAAATCTGACACGTTGTGGAATGTTGATTTTTGAAGCCCTTGGAGAACCTGCTTAATGATGCAAATACATGATCTAAAACTTATTTTCTACTAAACAAACTATGTAGAACACATCTATAAGGTTAGCTCTACTAGAAAATTGCAAAAAAGTTGAAAAAATGGTGTTTTCTACTAGATTGTATGTACAAACGACTGTAGCATATATATCCCTTGATTTTATATTTGCTTTGGTTTTATATTATTATTTGTGTTAAACTCTCCTACAATATGATGCTTCTATTGATAGAAATTAGAAAGCAAGAAGGTTGGATGCAAAAAACATGCAAAAAAGAATTTATGAATGTACACAAATTGTTTGGCTGAAGAGTTTTTTGAACGTCATGGGTGTAATATTCTTTACTCCATTGAAGATGTGTTGTGACTGCAAGAGTGTCATCTACATCGCCAGCAATCACACCTTCCATGAGCGCACAAAGCACATTGAGATGGATTGTCACTACGTTCGCAAAGAGTTTCTAAGGGGCATTATTGAGCTTCCCTATGTAACATCTGAATATCAACTTGCGGACTTCTTCACCAAAGCATTGTTGGCACCTCATTTTTCTTTTTTCCTTAGACAAACTTTCGGTGATCTCACCGTCAGTTTGAGGGAGGGTGTTATATATATAATTGTTTAGAATGTATTTTAAGATATTATGTAATTTCTTATTCTATTTTATTTTTAACCCTTATGTAATGCACCCCTTTGTTAAGGGTCATTTCTGCCCACTATTCTAGCTGTTGGGCTAGGCCCAACAGCTAGATATCTAGCCGTTGGGAACAGCCCAACAGCTATATAGCTAGCATTTGGGACTAGCCCCAACGGCTAGATATCTCTCTCTTCCCCATTTTGTATATATAAGGGGTGATCCCCCTTCCCTCTAGATGCTTCTCTTGAGCATTTAGTAAACTGATAAAATATTATTTTTACATTGTGAGTTTATCCCTTTAGTGGCTTCTGTGTGCTCTTGAGTGTTACTCTCTTGCCCGTAGTGTCTTTTGTGTATTTCTCTTAGTGGTCTTGTGTGCGTGTGCACATCTATTTCTTGTTTCATTACAGAATATACTGAGAAGAGAAGTTTGATAAAGCATGAGGAAGCACTGAAATAACGAAAGTTTAAGCAGGCTAGGAATAAGAAACATGAGAAACAATAAGATCTTGGAGTGGAAAGAAAGGTGAATATTGTGCTGTACTGACAGCAGGAAGCATGAGAAAAAGAAGACGGTCATCTTCTGGTGCGTCCTTGAGTCCACATGGGTTACATAGATTTATTCTATAATTCATTTCCATTTTATAGATGAATCCTATAGCTTATTTTACATAAAAAACAATATTGTGCAAATTATAAACTATTCCTTACTATGCCTAACCAAAATAAGAATAGGAACCTTTGGTCTAATCTTAGATTGGTAGTACATCACATATGATAAAAAATGTAAGGAGTTTAAGTCATTTATTGTTTTCTGTCACTGTACTTTGAGGATAAGATACATGAAATAATATCCTTGCTTTTTATTACTCATGGCATGCTTATATTTGTACAACTGTATTTGTATCTATTCTTATATCTAGGTGCATGTACTAAGCCATTGGGGTTTTACTGTTTTTCCTTTACGTTTTGATCAGCTACTTTAGTCCATTGTTGAAGTCCATCACATATGGAGGTAATGTCGATGATGTTATGCATGGAGAGGCCTGTGAAGTAAGGGATGATTTCATTGAGCTTCTAGAGTCCCGATTTTTGTTCTTGGCTGCAGATGCTCGGGCAACATTAAGGCAAGATTCTAATTTTCTGCGAGCTTTATTTCTCTTTTTGTTGTTATAATCCAGGAACTTTTTTCAATAATATGTAGTTTTGTTGTTGAATATGAGGCTGAAATGTACTTGTAAAAACTTGATTATGTTGCAGCAAGATGTCCATTGTTCTTAGTTTTTAAAGCGTAAGAATAAAAAAGAAGTTTTTCTTAATCTGTGTAAGCAGCCTCATTGATATCTGCAAGTTTCACAAGGTTTCAATCAGCACCCCATCTGATTTTCTCTTTCACTATTATTGCAAGGGGTTGGAGGCCTTCCTACAGGGATGTTTTGCTTGACTTGAGGAAGAAGCTAAGGGTTCCCTGTTCCACCACATTGACAACAGGGGACTTGGAGGCAGAGATATTTCTGCACCTATTGCAGGAATACTCAAGGTACTATTTGCCATGTGTAATTTTCTGTGAGCTGGTTGCATGATCAGTTATCATGTACGTGCTTTGCCCTAGCAAAATATTTTATTATGATATTTAGGGGTGAAACAAAGATGCAGGTTCTGAATGTTATCTAATAGATTTCTTGCCTCTTCTGTTCTCCAGTAGGAAGTGCATGAGCAACTTCTTTCTTTTCTGAAATATGCTTACACATATGGCTAACTATTATAACTGTATCAATCTTTGTTATTTGAAGATAAAGTTTTGCTAATTATGAAACACGAGTTTTATGGTCAATACTACTGACTTATTGCATTTATTTTGAAGGTTACTGTTTCTACCGAAATATTAGGCCAAAGTTTTTAATGTCATTATCTGTGCACCACTAGGCTAGCAGGGTAGTAGCTAACATTTGCATCTGCTAACAATAATTATCATTGTTAGTTAAAGAGGTTAAGTTGTTCACAAGGAATGTTATGTTTATCTTTTGTTTTCTTACATTACTTTGATTGGACTAGGTGGAAGGCTCTTTTTGTATGGTTTTGTACTTCAAATTGATTTCATCAAGAGCGTTCCGTGTTTTATCTTTCTCATCTCACCTCTTTTTTTATTGAAATTTCTGTATTGCTTTGATTAAAATATCTGAGAAGTTGCTGTTTGTAGTTCCAACAAAGATGGATCTAAAGATGGAAATTAGAAGCTTCTCATTTCCATCCCAACATAGTTTATTAGTTTTAGAGTGTTTTTGTGCTGCTTCACAGATAAACTGGAATTTTTTCTTATACTTTTTAACTATTATATGTACGCTCACTTGTTATGAGTTCTACTCGATACCATTTCACATCTTAAAACTGCATGGATCGACTAGTTGACTCCTCTAAGTTGACCCGAATTGTCTATTTACTGGATCAATCAGTAAATGGACCTGGGAACCTGCAAAATAAGGTAACACTCTGCTGAGTATATATATATATATATATATATATATATATATATATATATATATATATATATATATATATATATATATATATATATATATATATATATATATATATATATATATACTACACTCGTGGGTAAGGAACCCCCTAGTGAAAAAATGAAATATTTTTATTTTTTCAGTTTTTTTACACATCAAACCCTCCAGATGTGATCTACATATTAAGTTTAGTTGAAACTGACATTTGGATCATGTTTTTCTGACATATATGTATGTCAGATTTGATGAGGGTTGAAAAATCAACGGTCTACAATGTACCAATTTTTCAAACCTCAAAAAAACCTGTTTTTTATGTCCAAAAACTATGATTCAAGAGTTGATTTCTACTATTTTGACCATGCAGAACACATCCATGAGGTCAGATCTGGTCAAAACAACCTCCCCCTATGAGTTCTAACTAAGGGGTTCCTTACCCATGATATATATACTTCATTTTATATAATCTCGAGTTAAAATTTCATTATTTTTTGTCTAAACTGCAGTGCAGTTCTTGAATTGCCAGATAGGAAATGTCAATTCTGCTACATGTATTAAATTTCTTGTTCTCTTTTTTGTTTCCATTCTTTTCTCTTGCCTATTTCTTAAAATTCAACGCTTTGGAACTTGATCTCTTGGCTATGACAAAGGAAAGAATAAACAACTAGCTTTGCATTGGTTGCTAAATTTAACATGTACGGATGCTGGTTTGCATGTCTGGCATTGTGAACTGTTCATATTAATATGCTTGATCTATTTTCTGTGAGGCGCTTAGCCTTACATTCATATTGATTTATTTTGTCTATTTTCAGTGAGGAAGAGCCTGGTTTTTTCTTCCCTTGGGAGAATGGCAAGTTTTCCAATTATTATGCTTATACAGATGGGCAACTTGGTCTTAGTCAGTGGAAAGTGCATGCACTTGATGTGTTGAAAGTTGGGGCAAAGGAACTCCAGTTGATAGTTTTGAAGGTTATTTTATTTTCTTTTTAATATTCATATTGCAATTTCATCAATGAATTACTTCTGGATTTCGTTCTTAAAATTATTGATTAGATGAATAATTTATTGGGTTTGCGAACAGGGTGGTGGTATGCTGACTCTATCCAAGATATATCAATTGGTATGTTATATGAGCTGGTTCAATTTGAATGGATTTGTCTATTGAGCTGTTAGAACAAGTTCTTGCCACTCCTGGATATGCTTAGACGTTTCTCTCCTTTGATAGTTAAGAAGGAGCTTATCTGGAAAGTTGATGTTGGAAGCTGCCAACTACCAAATAAAGCATGAAGCACTTAAAAAGGTAGACTAGTTTTTGAAATATCATTTGAATGGTAATTGAGCTTTCACCCATCTAACCATCAACTATGGGGCAATAGGTTTGCAAAGTTGGCTTTCTAGTTCATGCACTATCATCATTGTCCATCCGTCATACATCTCAATGTAGATACATCTGAACCTACACCTGGTATTATTTTCTGATTCTGTCAGCATTGTCTCTTCAGCTGATTCTGACTTGTATTACATCTGAACCTACTGTTTGTTCCACTAATCCTTTCTGTCTGCATTTGGTCCTGGACTCCTGTCTAAGGTCAATAAAAAAAAAATTAAATACTTACAAATACCAACTAAGAAAATGTCTAAAAGAACATACATGGAAGGTGGAAAAAAAGGGCTTCACTTGACTATGGCGTCTCCAGGCATTCCATTCCTTAACAAAAGGGGCCATACTTCTATGGTAGGACTGCCTTGTTGTCCATCAAATTGAACAAGGTAGTGGAGTGCTTTGGGTCTCCTTTGATTGGAGTAAATCCATCTGAAACTTGATCCTGTACTTTGCCTACCAGACTATAGCTAGACAGCTTGCTTTTCCTCTTTTGGCTAACTTATAGCTTTACCATGTCATTTTGAAATACCATGGCAGTTATTTCAGCAAGAAATGTTGTTTCTTGCATGTGTAGGTTGAATTAGTGGCTAGAAAAGGGAAAAGAAAAGGAATTGAAAAAGCCTCTAAAAAGGTTTTAAACGAAACATAGGTTAGGTTAGTGTGATATTGCTTAGTTCTATGGTTATATATATATATATGTGTGTGTGTGTGTGTGTGTGTGTGTGTGTGTGTGTGTGTGTAAAGTAGTTTACTTCCCATTTCATAAATTCATACCAGTAAACACAATGTCTTGTTTCAGTTGGGTTCTTGTCGTATTTCTTCTTTATATGGCTTGCAGTGGTTGTTCCTATTTTGCCCTTTTTTCTTCTTTATCTTCACCTTAGTCAGTCATTGTTCTTATTTCTTTTTATCTCTTTTATTTTCACTTTATTATTTGTACTACTTTATAAAATCAATTGACTCAGAACCACTGCTTTTTGTTGTTGGAAAAGTGGGATACAGCAGTTGTGGATGGTTTGGACTTGGGTCCGGATGTCTGATTGACCTGTATCTATTTAGTTGGATGTTAATTAGAGTGTCAGACTTGACTGGATAGATTGATTCAGTTTTATGTTTTTTATATTTGCATCCAAATCCTACTCTGAATCTGTAGCTGATCAGATCCAGATTCTGTAAAGGGTTTTTTCGGCTGTATATGAATCTGACTCTTTAGCTGATTAGTCTACATCCAATTATGTCTGACTTGAATTTGGCCCGAGTCTGTTTACATCTCTACATATGAGCACTTCATTATATCGTATCCTCAAGAATATAACTGCTACTCACACACACAGAGACACATACATGCATTCGGACGCACACATGCAATGTGTTTGATTCTTCTGTTCATAATAAATTTCCAACTTGTGCTCTTTTTCTATTGGAAACTCAAACATCTTTTCCTTCCTCTCTCTTTTTCCCTTCTTGAATCTTCAGTCGACATTCTCATGACGCATATGCATTTCCGCTATTTTTCCACTAGGACAACTACAGTCTACATCTCATAATGCTGCTAAGATTTGATACATCTTTTGTATCACCCTAATGAATTTCTTCACTAGAGAATGTAGTGTAGACCCTGTGAATAACTAGAAATTTCCATTTTGTTGTCAGGGTGGGCAATTGGCTGCCATTAGCTTGGAATCTAGAGTGACATTGCTTGCTGCTAAGAAGGTGATTTTTACTGTAGTGCTTTTATCACCCAATGTTTCTTGTGGATAGAATGTACATTCTCAAGTATATCCTGATTCATTTCACCATCCTATCACTTGCTTTTGCCGAGGGATAGACATTTTTTTCACTTTTGATATGTATCTGAAGCTTCTGTTTTGTAATGATCTAGGGTTTGGCTTCTGCAGCATCACGATATTTTGGACTACGGAGCATGATGATGTTGCTTGGTCCAGTGTATGCCATTCTGTTTGCGTATTTTTAATTTATACTACTTATTGTGGTTTCTTGCAATATGCCTTTCACTTCACCATCTTTCTATTGTTGTCATATTGCATAAGATGGAAGTTGAAGGCCTTCTGTATCTGCTTTGCTAAGCTGTAAAATGTTAGGTTGACAATGGAAAAAAATGGAAAATTTGCCGCATCCTAAGTTAACTTCTTATAATGAAATATTTGAAGGAATGCTTAACTACTCGGTAACAGCATATACTGCCTTGGAAGCGTTGCTTATTTATTTCTCTTTTCACTACTAGGGAAAACGGATCAGGGACTCTGTGGTCGTCTTATAGAACTCTTCAAAATTTTCTTGATTCTTGGATGAAACTGGCACCCCGTTATATGGTTTACTATTTTGTGGGCAGTAATTTAAGAAATTCATTTATTGCATAGCCACCAATTTATCTGCTTTTTAAACTAGTTTTCTGGTCCCATGACTTTTTAATTTCCTGATTGGATACATGGACAATGTACTCTTCTCAAATAGTTTTGGTCTTGGATAGTATTTGCTAAAAATATTTAGAAAAATTTCAGACATCATGTAAAACTCAATAGGCAGAAGAAACTGCTGGTATAAATTCTAGCTAATCATGAAGTTAGAATGAAGCTGCTTCAGAAAGTGAGTAAGATTCTGTAGGTTAAACTCAATTAAATGAGGTGATAATGGAGCTCTGTCAAACTGTTAGGAAATATTTTGATTTTCCTTAAATATAGCAAGCAGGTGCTGTTCCTCAAATCCATGGTGACAAATATAGGCATTGTTTTAGAAAATGCAAAAAATTGCATAGCCGATAAAGATGTAAATATCACAATAATTTTAAATTTTAAAAAATTTCCTTTATGGAGATTACTTTTTTATTTTTAATTTATTTTTTTCTGATATTTTACCGAAAATCATGAGAAATATAAAAGTTCTCAATTTCTCATGAGACTTTGGTTGCTGATATTTACCATTGTAAATGTTTTGTCACTATACTGGGATCCTGTCACAGGTTTTCCGATTTTTCTTTCTCCCTTGTTCTTTCTGTCATGTTTTCTTTTGTAGTATTTTTTGATTTGTGTTCACCTGATTTATTATTGAATGATTTTGTTGTGGTTTTTTTTTATCCCGTATCTGCCTACTTAGATGCGTGGCTTTTCCTTACTCTAAGAATTGGGCATCAGCTGTTCTTTTTAATGACACACATTATCTACTATCAGGTTTATGGCCAAGAATCTTATGATGTATTATTCAGGTCTTGAAATAACTATTACCATCATTATCACCATAATAATAAATCATATGGTTTTTGCCATTGATGGACCCTCGTCAGTTATCACCTCCCTACTCTGTTTATTTAATTAAGTTTTCTTTTAATTGATATTTAGAAAAGGAAAACGAATGCCTCCACTTTTTTGCTGTAAATGATGAAGATGGTTACTGGGTAAGATGCCCAAGGTATACCAGCGAAAGAGAAATATGGGCAAACGGACCATATGGTTAAGCTCAGCATTCATAAACTGGTGCTGAATCTGTATAAGTTGGAAAATGCTGCTATTTTCATGCAAACAGTTATCTTATCTTGAGAAAGGCATGCTGTTACTTCAGTGTTTCTTAGTCCACTTGCATTATCATGTTATATGTGGTGCATCTTTCTCTGAATTTATAATAAAAGATCTATGCATTTATGGCCCGAGTTCTGCAGGCTATGGGGAACGTTTCTGGCAGATATTGTAATTCAAATGATAGGCACAGATTATGCCAGGATATTGCGGGCAGTTTATGCATTCGCCCAGGTAATAAGTTTTGATTTGATATATATCCATATGCTAATGCAATCTCAACAAATACATGGATGGAATTCTGCGTTATATCTCAAATTTTCAATTCTAATTATGTCTCATTGCACTTTATTGCAGATTCGCCTTACACGTACGTATGGGTGGACATCAAGCAAAGATCAGACAAGAGATATCATCTAAGAGGTTGGCTAGAAATGGAGTTTTTTTGTTGAATTTAGATTCTGCAGTATATGTACCTCAAGGCTCAAGCCAGTAAATGTTTTAAATATAATGGTATTTACAAAATATAGTGGTAGTTTTATTTAACCTAAATCCACCTTTTGACTCCAGACATGATTATTGATGATATGTGCCACTTTAACAAACCAACAAACCTATCCCAGTCACACGGAACTGTCCAACTGATGTGGAGATATCCCCACATCACGACTTCGAGCCCTGGGGAGCATTTATTTTATCACACCGAGGAAGTGACCGCATCTTTGTACAGATCAGATCTGGATCACATTCTAGAACACTTAGCTATCTTATCTAAACTTGTAACGAGGCAATAAAAAGAGGGTGATATTTTGAAGTATCACTTATTTTTGAAAATATTGCATCTTTATTGTGTTAACAAACTTTTAGTATTTTTATAGTTATAAATGTTCTAAATGTATTTTGCATATTTTATTTTTGGGAAAATTTCAAATGTGCACCAAACTTTTGGCTCTAATTCATATGTCCACCAATCTTTTGGAAGTTTTCAATTAGGCACCAAAGGTTTCTCAATGTTAATCAAATGCCCCCCATTCCTACACTGCCGTTATCTTGCCCTTGAGTTAGCACTAACTATTGGTTTAAAGTTACTATTTTGCCCTTGCAGCAATTGAACTGCAAGTCTGGGCTTTTATTACCATCCCAAACCTAATTT
This sequence comes from Nuphar pumila, assembly GCF_984573655.1. Classification (NCBI taxonomy): domain Eukaryota; kingdom Viridiplantae; phylum Streptophyta; class Magnoliopsida; order Nymphaeales; family Nymphaeaceae; genus Nuphar; species Nuphar pumila. The sequence goes on from NC_143262.1 coordinate 7,810,385, forward strand.
ATATCCAAACTGATTTTATCGACATTAGGATGGTGCAACGGCCCCGCCCATAGTTAAATGAAGTATAAAGTAAAATTTTGATTATGACAAAAATAAAAATCAATGAAGACATAAAATTCAGTATACATTTAAAATAAGATGCTTGTTTGAAAAAAGTGCATAATAAAATATAACTACCTAAACTATAAACCAAATCCAATGGCCAAAAAATGCTTACTATTAAGCATGTCAGTGGGTCATATCCGAACCCAAATCCAATTAATCAGATTCAGTAACCAAATCCTTTTTTTTTAAAGTTGGATTGAGTTATCATAAGCATGAAAAAAAACCCCTTTCGTACAGTTCAATTGCTGTAAGGGATAAATAGTAACTTTAAAACAGTAGTTAGTGCTAACTCAAGGGCAAGCTAACCAACAGTTTAGGAATGGGGGCATTTGATTAATAGTGAGAAACCTTTGGTGCCTAATTGAAAACCTCCAAAAGTTTGGTGGACATATGAATTAGAGCCAAAAGTTTGGTGTGTATTTGAAAGTTTCCCTTTATTTTTCTATATGTTATTGTTTTCAAGAATTTTTTTTGACAAAAGATTAGCCAGAATGTTTAAAAATGTTTCGAGATTTTCCATCAATAAGATTTCTAGAGAAGCAGATTTGTGACATTGGGTGCTGGTGAAATCGGCCACATTCTACCGCGGAGAATGCTAGATTATAAAAGCCACATCAACATATGTAAAGAGTGAGCTCAAGCATTTTTTTTATTAAGACAGAGAAACTCATTTCCCATTGATCTGTATAAGAAGACATGAAGTTTAAAACCATTATCCATCTCTGGGGATGAACGGCATTGAAAGCAACTTGTATCAAGACGAAACCAAAAGGGGGAAGTCTTGAATAATTCTGCCCTCAATTTTTTATTCTGCAAAGAGCTGTATGTGCTGATTTATTTTGGTATAATTGATGGAGGTCTGACTTTCATCTCTCCATCCCAGAATTTCTCTAGGGTTTTATATGGCCCATTAGGAAATTTAAAGGCCTCCCCAGGGGAAGGGAGTGAATGGCGTCAATCTCTTCCTGACATAGCTCCCAATAAAAAATACCAAGATTTTCCTTCATCCTGTTCATGCTGAAGCTTCTCACCTCCAAGGTCGCACCTTGCTGAAATCCCCATCTCAGGCAAACCTACAACATTATTTTATCCCTACATATATTTTAATTAAGAAAAAAATTTGGGGGTTCGAATAAGAAAGCTGAATCACCATCTTAATTGAGGGATCTAGCATTCTCATGCTTACACGCGATCCAGCTCAACTAAGTTTTACTGAAGTCTAGCATAACATGGAGAATCATTTCATTGCTACCTGAGCCACAGTCTTTCCTCTGGCTTGAGATATATCTTTAAGAACATGGCTGTCTAGAACCGAGTTCGAACCCCAAAAGTCTCCCCTTTCTCCCAAGGGTTTCCAAACACACACATGGACACCTTTGCTTGCACATAACTCCCTCAACTTTCCCTGCTGCCACTCTGGATGCTTCTCCACCTATTTCGGGGATCAGACAAATAAACTTTTCAGCTGTCACAATGATACTTGGACACAAGGACGTGTGATGCGAGTTAGCCTCGCAAGTTTGATTTTTTTTTTTTGGAAATCGGACATCAGGTCATGGAATTATTTATTCTTTAATCAATAAATACTATTTTTGATATTTTAATATTAAATAAATGCATTTTTATTAAAATGATTCTTTAAAATAATATTATTTGGTTGTATTTGTCAGTGTGTGTGTCCATGTGTCCAAGCGTGTCCTCGTGTCACTAGGGAACACCACCAAAATGGCGTGTCTGTGTCCACGTGTCCAAGCATGTCCTCTTGTGCCACTAGGGAACACCACCAAAATGGCGTGTCCCTGTGACATGATTTTTCAGTATAAAATTTAGGGATTTCTGCAAATAGGTCTCCGCCTTATAGCCAATTTGTAACATAGTTCTTGCCTTATGCCATTTCACAAATCAGTCTTTGCCTTTCTCACTGTTATTACAAACTGGTCCTTCTGTCCACTGCCGTTAGTTTGACCAGAGTCAAATACTGACCTTGGTTAACTTGTCACCACAATGCCCTTCATCAAATAGTTGTTAGTGTATTAACTTTTTGCAAATTAATCCCTGCCTTATTCATATTTACAAATTGGTCCTCCTGTAAGGGAAGAATAATCAATTTATCTACCTTTAACAGTTACCATCAAGAAAGCTAACAGCTGTTAACCTAAAGGACTGATCTGCAAGGATTAATGAAAAAGTAGGGATCAATTTGCAAAATGGCATAAGGCAGGGACCATTTTGCAAATCAGTTATAAGGACCAATTTGCAAAAACCTTTAAATCTATTGTTGCTCCCTGTTAACTTACGATGACAAATAACGTAGGCCGTCAGCATAATATTTCAAACATGTGCACGGGGACTACCTTTATTTCTATTTGATGAAGTGAAACAACTAATCTTTGTTATCTACAGATCCATGAACCTGATTCACGGCTGGAGGTATCTTGTCAGTGAGAAGCAAATCACTGAGATTTCTTGCTGGAGAAATTGCTTACACCAATAGATTTGGCGAGGCACAGCCTTTGGCACTCCTCCATGGCTGCCCATGTGCCGCCTATATCCATTGGAAGAACCTGTTCACTGCTGTAGTCCAATGTTAGTTCTCTGTCTCACTGGGAAATGTACCAAGTAAAAATCCAGATGTTGCAACTGCAGATTCCTGAAACAATGTTGATAAGGAAGCAACAATTAGAGATATTTCATTTTTTTCGAATAAAGAACATGCTAGGGGAATGGGTCCCTTCCTTTCATTGCTCAAAATTTAGTATGTCCAAGATTTCACACCCTGTTCAGGGGAAATCAAAAACTGTAATTGGTGTCTGGAGGTTTATGCATCCCCCCCTCCACGCCACAATCCTGTAAGGGAATCAGCAGCAAATTACATACACCTGTACAAGGGTTGGCATTTGTGAAAGTCAGCCCCTTACCAACCCTTAGTTTCCAATCATTCAGAGATTCAGACCTTCTCCTCCCTTCTGCTATTGCTTTCAGACAAGCAACCCAGCTGGTGTTAGAAGCAGAGAATGACAGTAGAGATATTCCATTTACTAACACAAATTGCTATGCAGCAATCCTTCGCTTTCAAATATAATTTAGTAGAGCTTTTTTTTTTTTTGAATTCATAACCTGAAAAAACCGCACCCGGCACAAAGACCTGGTTGCGCTGACTCAGCAGTCTTCATGCCGGCTGCATAAAACTCTGAGGCTAGGACCCCTGCCCCAATTTAGTAGAGTTGATGAGATCATTTCGTGTATAGAAACGTTACCAAGCTGGGCAAAGCACGCAGTTTAAAGAAATCACCCATTCATATTGCATCATCATCTCATCCAATGCACAGGATGTCCATCCTCTTCTAAAAGAAAATGTATTAACACAGTGTAACCAATGGATTTTTGGATATTCAACCAGGAAGGCACTGAATTTGGGCTGTCAGTGTAGCATGAAAACCAACCCGGCCAAATAATAAACCATGTTTGTCACGGATCTGGGTAAAATTTTCTTCTTTTTTATTTTTCAGTGGGGTGCAGTCCAGTGGCGGAGCCAGAAGAGTTTCGTTGGGTGGGCAGACTTCGGGTCTCGGGGACAATGCTATGGTCTTGAAGGGCGATCCATTTATTTGGACCAGTGGGTGAAATCACATTCTTTCTTGATGATTGAACCAGTCTCTTCAGAAATCAACCCATGGGACCAAAAATATTCATAAGTAGCAGTAGTGTCTACAGCCAGATTGAGAAGAGGATTGCCAATCTTCATAAAGAAACAAAAATTTAAAATAGTGAACTTAAATTCAGAAGACCAACCTTTATATACAAAAATTGGCATTGCCAACTTGAATGAAAATACGAGCTCATGCCAGGTCAAACCAAATGCCAACTACTTATTAGCTCAGGGCTTCAGTATATTTGGCAATTCTGTTATGGCTTGCAAGGTCTTCATTGATTGGTAATTTATCATGTGCGTAATTTATCATGTGCCATGTCAATGAGACTGGTTAACTCACAGCTAAGCCCTTGAGGTTGAACTTGAACCCAGATGAATGTCTATTGTGGTGTAGCAGAACACTTGCCTACTGAGGTATGTAGTGCCCTATTAGTAGTCATAAGTGAGGAATTGATCAAGAAACACAATCACATCACATAGACTATAAATTTATAGTGTTCAAGACTTGCATAGCTTTCTCCTGTTAGAAACAAAGCTCTTGATTTGTACTCTAAAAATTTCTCATACCATCCCACAAAAACCGAGAATACAAGCAGAAACACAGACACCCACAATGCAAAATCCATGTTTGGAGCAGAATGAAGAGGATCCATCACGTTAGAGGCCCAGAATCAAAGGAAAAAGAGTGGTAGTTTCCAGAGGCATGAGTGATGCTTATATTGAAAGTGGGATGGAATAGGGAGATTGGGGTTTCAGTCTCAAAATTTAGAAGAATATAAACAAGAAATACACAAACACCATCCGACCCAGATGGTGTTTGTGTATTTCTTGTTTAGCTCTTACGTATAACAAATTCAAAAACGCCCAAAAAAGGAACCGTTCAGAAAACATGAAAGAGAACGGAAGAAAGAAAAAGAAGAAAGGAAAGAGAGAGAGACACCGACCTACTTCAAGCCTTCAACTGGCGGTCCGACGTTCCGGCATGACGGCAAACGACAGTGGTGCTTGGGGTGGGCATGGGTGAAGCAGCAACCCAAATGAAACAGTGAAAATGAAATGGAAAACCTCAATCCCTAATTTTTTGAAATGTCCCGACTCCTGACTCGGCTGAGTCGCAGTAGACTCGGGGTCGGAAACCGAGTCAAGTTGACTCGGCTGAGTCCCAAATCGACTCGGTTTCTAATTATAGGGTGGGCGACCGCCCACCCATGCCCACCCGTGGCTCCGCCACTGGTGCAGTCCAGTCTCACCAGAGCCTCAGTGAGTACCTATGCATACGGGCCCCTGATCTTGTGTAATGTTAAAATCGATTTACTAAGTGTATGGATGCCTTAAAAAAGCCTAAGAATCGAATGGAATTGAATCGCCAACTTTTTACCATCAGAAGACGCATGCCATTTGAAAATAAAACTACTAAAAATATATTAAAATTTCTTTTAACCCCTTTAAAAAGAAAATAAAAAAATGAATTGGTCGCTTTAGAATCGGTGTTGGGCCGATTGATTCGATCTGAACCAGCTGATTCAGAACGATTTTAACATTGGTCTTGTGGTCGCATAAGAATTACACTTACCGCATGTAGGGTAGCATACTCTAGTTTGCATAACAAGTAGGTTTCATTAGATTTGTTGCAGTTTTGGGAGGCGAAAAAACTCTGTTCTACAAAATGGTTTGGAAGATCAAGTAAAAAAACTTGCCTCATGGTTGAATCCTCAATAAAACGTGGTATCCATTCAAATGATAAAACGAGAGAGCAGAATAAGATCTAGACCGTTAGTTTCTTTAAAAAAGAACTGGATCAACATCGAGCACACTAAGGTACCGTTACGTGCTCTCACTGGTCCCATGAGCTCCAGTGGGCAAGATCAGATCATGTTGAATCTAATCCATTCATCAGTTATGTTTAATCTCCACTGCACATCTCACTTGATGGAGATGTGATTAGGCCCCACTCATAATTCCCAAGCGAAATGCTTCATGGACCACGTGGCCTCACCCAGGGTTTGCCTCGCTGCAGGGGTGGTCCATTAAGTAGTCCGGTTCTCAGCCAGGGGTTCCTCATCATAAAAAAACAAATGCGGTATGGACCTAGTGAGATGTGTAGTGGAATTTGAATATAACCAATGACCAATTATATTCAATATGACCTGATCTTCTTTCTAGTGGACGATGGGGGCAATCTCATAGTTTTACTGTCCAAGCAGGAGGCCGGTTGATGTACATTTTACACCCACCTTTTTTTCATGAGGAAATTTGAAACTGCCCACAAAATCGGAAACCTAGTCATGCTGGCTATGCCTGCCATACTTAGGGTCGCCTTTCGGACAGTGTAAACCGGAGTCACCCATATTTACAGTCTGGACAGACAGTCTGATCATGAAAAGAGAGGAAAAAGACTTTCATGTCCACCCCTAGAAGATGCATCGGGATTTGGCCTAGGATTCAACTTGAAAGAAATCTATCATGGACCTTGTGATGATGAAGTCCTCCACTGTCCCAAGGATTTGCTGCCTCTTGGTGACAAATCCTAGGCCACATCTATTGGTAGTTAAAACTGTTGATTAGCATAGTTGCCCATCATCTAAAAACTTCTTTTAGTAGAAATTAGAAATTGATCAAACTTGGTATACGTTTGACATGATCAACAAGATTTTGCCACAAAATTGAATGATTTCATTAGATTATCGACTACAAATACAAGTTTATATTGACAAAAGCTTAAAATGAAAATTACCGGCTTCTAATATCTTGTTAGGTTTCAATTTTTTCCATGTTTTTGTATGGATTTTTTTTTTAATTTAAATGTCAAATAAGATTAAAATTTATATTTAAAGAAACAAAAAAAGGCAAAAACGATAAAATGTAAGTCAAAGAAGCATCCTCATTAGAGTATTGAAATTAAGGAGAGAATATATGAGCTCAACGAGGGAATTCTATTAAGAGTTGATAAAAGCAAAGTTTATTCTTGAAGATATACTCTTCATAAATATTAAACATAATGATGAGAGAAAGAGAGAGCGGTAACCTGATATATCTGTAAAATGAATTCCTAAACAGCATTCATATAATGTTAAATTCGTGCTAGTTTGTTTTTTCAAGTTGCAATACATTTATAAGAAAAAACACAAATTTTAAGGGATAGGCTCATCTGGTAGGGGTGACTTAGGAATGTCACAAAGTTGATAGGACGTCACAAGTTCGAAACCCCATGGAAAACTTCCCTTACCACAAGGTTAAGGCTGGGTATACTCCCCATGGGCACAGGGACATCAAGGGTTTTACCCACCGGTGGCGAGCCAATGTGTTGTGGGTGATGGGGGTTTTCCCATGGCCTAGGCAATTTTTTTTTTTGAAACATCATGATATTTTTGAAAACATCATGATATTTTTGAAAACATCGTTATATTTGTAAAGTAACCGCTTGCTACTAGAGTGTGTTTGGGCATCGCGCGGAACATGATCAACTTCATGAACGCCAATGATTTCAACTTCATAAACTTGGTCCATCAAAAACATTCAAGTTCACAAACCTTATGCTTGCTTTACTTCATTCATACATACATATGTGCACTAAAGGGAGGCCTACAATCAAAACTTACTCCAATGTCTTCGTGAGGGCAGGGAGGACTCCATCAGGGTGAGTATCAGTGAACCAGAGCTTGGAGGTGATGAAGAGTTGCACCCTGCTGCCAACCAGACCATGTTCGAGCGCGTAGGCAAGGGCTTTGCCTAAGAGGACTTCGGTTCCATATAGTGAGGCCGTGTCGAAATGCCGGTAGCCCACCTCAATGGCATCAAGTACAACTCTGTATACAACATCAGGTGGGCAGATAGGGTACGTGCCTGTGCCCATGCCTACCAATGGCATCTGAAAGCCAGAGTTCAACCTGACCTCAGGGATGTGCTGCTCCATTGCTTTCTAAATTGAGCCAACTTCCAGGGCACTCAGACCACATCCAGCTCACCTGTTTCGGAGTTTCGGGGACTTGCCAACCTCTCATATAAAGCTGGATATGACTATGCAATGTAACATGGACATTTATAAAGTTCAATGATTAGTGGCTCAGGTATTTATTTACAAGAGTATGAAAAAGAAAAAAAAGTCAGGGTATCAAACCTATAGTTAGCAACATGTGAAATGACAAATTTTTTTTTTTGAGAAGAGAAATGATAAAATTTATTAAACAATGAATACATGACTAAAATTCTTTTGTATTTAAAAGAATGACAAAAGAAAGACATAAAACTTGCTTTAAAAGACACGATAATAATTTTTTAAAGAAAAGAAAAAGATTGTACTTTTTTGAAAAGAAATAACAGATTGTATTCAATATAAACTTGGTACCAGAGCCAACCACACCACGTAACACACACAAAGAAGAAGGACCTAACGTGGTTCGGCTAAGCCAACTAGCCAAGCCTACACCCAATGAAAATTTATTCTTTCCTCGCTTATCGCTCTTGCTTATTTTGAGAGAGACACATCATTTATATAAGTCTCCATTTATAACAACCTTGCCCAACTATCATATCTCATCAACAAGGAAATTACAATAACTTGGAGCTACAACAAAGGACTTTTCACAAGGATGACTATATTTCATGGAAAGTTGACACCCTTCCTTCCTTCTCTTTCTTCGTTGACAAGACTTGCCTTATGAACATATATTCACCAGGAAGATTTTCCTTACAAGCATGCTCGATTGGATTATGTTGGATCCTTCTAGATTGAAGTGGCTTGGTTAAACAGATCATGAAGTCTAGTTGGAACTGGATCAGGTTCAAGTTGAGGGACTGGATAATGAATGATCATGTTCAATATTTCTAATATGCCCTCTCAAGCCAATCTTCATATCTATGAGAATGAGCTTGTTTCTAAGAAAACAAAACCTTGGTCCAGCGATAGCTTTGGTAAGAATATCAACAGGTTATTCTTCAGATGAAATAAACTTTATGATAAGTTCTCGACTTGCCACTTTCTCTCTAACAAAATGGTAGTATATTTCTATATCTTTAGTTCAAGCATGAAAAACAAGATTCGCAACTTGGCTCCCAAATTATCACACCACAGTATTGGAACTTCTCTCTGACTTATCTCTAATTATGTTAGAAGGGGTTTCAATCACATCAAGTCTCGCGAGAACTTTGTATTTGGCTTCTATGCTTGTTTTGGCTACTATATGTTTTTTTGAGGTTCAAAAAATTATATTTGGTTCCAAAAATGTAAAATATCAGTCGATAGACTTTATGTCATCTAGGTATCTTGCTCGATCAGTATAAGATCAGCATAAGAAAAGATAGAGAGCCTTAATGAATTTTGCTTGGATATTTTTAAACCATAATTTATGGTTCCCTTCAAATAACAAAGTATTCTTTTCATATGATTCGAATTCTCCTGCGTAAATTGTCAGGTTAATATCAGGCCTTATTAACCGAATAAGCAACATCTCGGGTAAGAGTAATGTATTAAAGTGCTCCCACAACACTTCTATAATATGTAGCATTCTCAAAGAAATCTCCAACATATTTTGATAAAACTACATTAGGGGTTGCAGGGGTAATCATGGGTTTGGATTTCGTCATTTGAGTTTTGAAAAAAAGATCGCAAACATATTTCCTTTGTGACAGAACAACATCATTTGAAACATGATTTACCTTAGCTCCAAGAAAAAAATGCAACTGTCTTAGGTCCTTGATGGAGAATTCTTCACCAAAGTCATATAATATTTTGCACATCTTTTTGAGAACTCTTGAAGATGATTATGTCATCCATGTATACAAGCACATACATCACCAATTCATCTGTATGCTTGACAAAAAGACAACTATCAGCTTGGCTTCAACAAATCCAAGCCATTGGAGATAGGTTCTTAAGCGTTCAAACCAAACTCAATTGTTTAATCTCATATAGAGCCTTGATGAGCTTACAAACATAACCGAAAAACTGCTCAGGTTCAAAACCTGGCGGTTGAATTACCATGCATATCTCCGATTTTAAGAAAACCCATGCAAAAATGAATTGTTAACATTTAACTAATGAACCTTCCACCCTTGACTGATCATGAATAGATGACACTACCCTGATTGTAGTGGATTTAACAATAAGGTTAAATGTTTCAAAATATTCAACTCTCTCTTGTTGACTATATCCTGACTTTGTAATAGGTTAAGGATCCATCAACATGCCACTTAATACGATATATCCACTTGGAGCCAATGATACATGTTTGGGAGGAACCAAAACCCATGTTTTTTTTTTGTACAAGGATTCTATCTCTTCCTTCATAGCTTGAACCCACTTCTGTTTGTGTTGGGCTTCATTGAAATTGGTAGGTTCTTTTTCCTCTTGAGCCACCTCATTATTAAGAACTTCAGGTAAGGGATATCTATAAGCAAAATAAATTTTAGGTTTTCAGGTCTGAGCATGTGACCTGGTTATCATGGGCTGCATCTTAATAGGAAATTGGGAGGATAAATCATCAAGATTTATCTCATTGGATTGATATGAAACTGTTTGTTCAATAGGATTGGTTTCTTGAGTAGCCTCAATAAGATTTGGTTCATGACTATGTTGTGGACTGGTAGGAATGGACTCAGAAACTTGCTATCTTGTGGCGGTCCTCTGGCTAGTTCTGACGGCTTAACAGTGACACAAGCTGATCAACTGACATTGGTATTGATAGGTATGAAAGGTATAGAGGGGATGGACCCTACATCATTTATATATTGTCTTTGTAACCACCTAACTACTTCTTTATGAGTGACAGACTCCTTTAAACCAACATAGAGAAACAAAACTCTTTTTGAAATAGGTAAATATAAGGCTTAGATCTTGGGTCCAACTTTTAATTGTTATAAGGCATGACGTGAGGATAGCAGGAGCACCCAAATAATCATAGCATGGGTAGTTTTAAAAACCAACTCATATGGAGACTTATTTTTCAAATTAGGTGATATTCACAACCATTCGAAAAGCATCCACCCAAAAACTAAGTTTCTTTGAAGCATATACCATAAGGCTCAATCGAGTTTCTACGACAAGACAATGCTCTCCCCAATATGCCGTTTGTTGTGTGGTATGTGAACAAGAAAGCCATCTTTTGATGCTATGTTTGTCCAAAAATCTACAGACTTTTACTCATGAACTCACCACCGACAATGCTGAAAATTCTTTAGGTCATAATCAATTTATTTCTCAACTATGCCTTTGATATTTTCATAACATTTTTGGACATCCAAGTTCTTAACCAACAGAAAAGGCTACAAAAAGCATGATAAATCATTCACAGTAAGAAAATTATATCTATATTCCTCACAAGACAAGAAAGGTGTTGGACCCCATAGGTCCACATGAACCAACTCAAGAGGGCGTTTAACAGAAAATTTAGAATTTTCAAACAATAGGGTGTGGATCTCACTAACTAAGCATGTTGAGTGAAAATTAAAGTCTTGTGCTTTCTCAAATAACAAAAGTTTATTCTTTTCAAGAGTCTTATAACTTCGGTGGCCCAGGTGGCAGTGCCACCTTGCCGTAGGCACATTCTTTTCATTAAAAGCCACATTAGCTTTTCCACCATTGTGCTTACATGCTGCTCTCTACTTGTATAAAGTACAAATCATTGCTTTTCTGTCCTCTTTGTAGTGTGGTTCCTTTATGTACATCCCTAACAAGAAAGTAATGAGGGTAAAATTCAAACATATGCCTATTATCACGTGTGAACTTCATGACTGATAAAATATTCTTCAATATTAGGCACATGTACAACATTCCTCAAAATGAAAGATCATTTTTCTGAGTTGAGAATAATATTACTAGTGTTGATATTGGATAACTAGCTTGGTTTTCCATGATAATAGTCATTCCCTAACATTTTTTCTTGTCAGTCATACCTTGATCTTTAGCCGTCATATGATTCATAGATCCATGGTACCAGCTATGTCTTGATATGAGTTTAAAGTTGGGCTGTACGATTCTTGCGGTTGCAATACTGGTAAACAACTTGTCTACCTTGAGAAAAATGGTTAAAGATCTGATTCTAAACATTCCTTTGAACATTATAATTATTTTGAGAATTTCTATAAAAACCACAACTCCTGCCACATCGTCTATAGTTATTTTCACATTCTCACCCTCTTTAAGAAAAGGAAGTGATGGACATAGACTCTACTTGATGATGAGGCTGTTTGAGAGCAAGCGTCTCAAGCCTCATTTATTGATTTATGAGCATATCATATATTTCAACAAACTATGGTAGGCATTTCAATGTAGAAACTACAGTAATAAAACTTTCATATTCACTAGATAGGGCATTCAGAATGTGCAAAACAAGTTAATCATCAGTAACATCTTCACTTACCGAGCTAAGAGAGTTGGCTATAAACTTCACTTGATTGAGATAGTTTGCCAAACTCTTTATCACCTTTCTTAATATTTTGGAGATCACATTTCAGTTGGAGTATCCTTGGATTAGACTGTGAGGAATAGGATCGATCAAGTTCAAGCTATGCTCTGCTTTTATCCAATTTAGAGCCAACTGATCGACTCACTTTCAAAGAAACTATTTAGGATTAGGAGAAGATTGTTCAACTTGAAGAGTGAACTGACTTGGTGAGAGACAAGACCCATCCACATACTTCACGAGGTCCTGGCTATAAGTCACATATTCTATCTATGAGTGTCAAGGCAAACAATTGGTCTTGTCCAACTTACTGGAGACGAGGCATAAAAATGTGTTTCATTAAGGAATCCACACTATGCTATTGGATATAGTTGATGAACTAGAGTTGGATGTCGATATGAGGAGAATCACGAGCACTATTGTGATTATCCCAACTCTATGTTGATAAAAATTTACAGTAAAGAAAATAAGACTTGGATTTCGTAAATCCTTTTCTAATCTGTTCAAAAAGATGTAAGATAATCGTTTCAAGCCTCATCCATCCTTCATGAGAAGGTAAAATATGGGCATGCTTTTCGATACTTGCAAGCGTGATAAGAATCAAACATATATTAGTATTTATGTGAGGAATAATAACTAAAAGGAAGAAAGTTTGAGGTAAAAACATGAAACTATTAAAAAGATTTTGACAATTTACCTTTTTCAAACTTTAGGGTCCGTTTAGTTCTTTTAGGGTTCTTCTTCGGTCCGACAACATGTCAGCTCAAGTACGATGATTATTGTAATGATTTCGACAACACCTTTATGTAAGCACAACTTAGGACTCAACCTAAGAAAGAGTCAGAATAAAGGCAAGGATTGGGTATGTATTCTCTCTAGGGTCAGTATCAAGACATATAATTTTTAGATCCTCTCAAACTCTAAGGTTCAACTCTTATTTATAGGAATTATAAATGAGATATGAACTAAGAGTTTTCAACGTTTGAATCCAACCCAAATGGACCCATCCTTGTCCTCATAAAAGATAAGGCTCATCTAAAAGAGTCTCATACGAAAATGCATAAGGAGAGTTTGAGTTTGATTAAGACACACATCTTATTGAAGCTTATTCGTGCATTTGATGGAGCATACGACATAGGGGTGCTGTCCCAAGGGAGGAAGACACACTAGAGTGCCATCCTAGGGTAGGATGACACGCAGGGTGGTGCTGTCCCAGGCAGGATGACATCCTAAGGTGCCATCCCAGGATAGGACAACACTCTAGGGTGCCATCCTAGGGCAGGACGACACTCTAGTATGTCATCCTAGAAAATTTTATTCGGTTCTCCTTTTGAAATCCCGATCTTTAAAACCCTAAGAGTATTTTGAATAAAATTGTGTGTCTACACACATCAAATGGGCTCTTTTTAAGCCAAGCTAAGGATTTACTCGAGCCTGCAAACATTGTAAATTGCAAACTGGTCTACACACCCATGATTTTGAAAATTCAGAAAAGTGAAAAAGATGATTTTTTTTGATGATCCAACGTACAATCAAAGTCTTGTAGGTGCTCTTCAGTACCTAACCATTATTGTCTGGTAGGTGCTCTTCCGGTCATTCAGTGTCAATTATGTTAGTCATTTCATGCATGCACCTATTATCTCACATTATCAGGCTATTAAGAGAATCTTTCGATCTGTCAAAGGAACCATTGATTTAGGTCTTCATATTTTAAAGCAAAGCACAATGGATCTTTGTGCCTTTTCAGATGCATATTAGGCTGGCTGCCCGAACATCAGGAGATCGTCGACCACAGGTTTCTGAACCTTTCTTGGAAGCAATTGACATCACCTGCTTTTGGCTAATTTCATTGCTTAGGATCCCTTACAAACTCATTTCCAAGAATATTGCTAACAGATTGAAAGCTGCTCTTCAACAACTAATCTCGCCATTCTAATGTGTTTTTTCCCATCGCAGAGAATACATGATTGTGGCTTCATGGCGAATGAGGTTGTGCACTCCTTAACCAGTCAAAACCGTCCTTTCTTTATTCTTTAATTGGGCATTTACAAGGATTTTGACACTGTTGAGTTCTTTTTTGACGTGCCTCTAAAAGTTTCATGGTCGCTCTCAAAGGACGGCCGCGTCGTGCTATGCTTGCTTCATTATCTGAATACGGAATGGATTGGCTACCTGTGGATGCTCTTTGGATCAAGGGAACACTCCCCAAGAGTTGTTTATCTTGCTTGGTGTTTATTGTCTGGTAATGTAAACACCTTAGACAGAGATTGCAAAAAGGTGGGATTACAACTTGCCAACCGTTGCGCGTTATGTGAGCAGGTGGGTGAATCGGCTCAACATATTTTCTGGCTATGCCCGTTTTTTCAGTCACTTTTCAGGCACTCCTGGCCAGATATTCCCATTCAGTTTGATTAATTGGGTTGCTTAAGGCAATTGGTTCTTGGCCAAGTCAGATTACCGAAATCGGCTAAATGGATGAAAGTTTAGAGGTTTTGGCCATTCTGTGCAGTGTCCATGGTGGCGCACCTGAGAGGAGAGGAACAATAGGATGTTCCTGAACGTGGTGTCTTCTGCTGTTTCAGTCAAACACGGATCCCATCATTTGAAATAGGATGGGTTCCATCCAGGGGCGTAGCTAGGATTCATGTGAGGGGGGGGGGGGGGGGGGGGCAAACAGGGGTGTAGCAAAAAAAAATTATTTGTGCGATAGTCGGGGTTTCGGGGGGCAGTGCCCCCGAAATTTTTTTTTTGAGATAAAAAAATGGCTACAATTATTAATAAAAATCTATTTCATATGGACAAATCAAACTATTTGCTGCAGTCAGGGCTGGGCTTTTAAAAAAAGCAAACAAAAAAAATTAACTGTTTCGGGAGGCAGGACTGGGCCCTTGGTTCCATCCTACATTCAATCCTAGCTATACATTCAATCCTAGCTATCCGGCTAGATGATTCTGCTGGATGGTTAGGATTGAATGTATGATGGAACCCATCCTATTTCAAATGATAGGATCCGTGTTAGTTTCAGTCTCGTCTGCTGTTGAAGGAGACATGTCATTTGCTGTCAAGGTTGCCTGGCTCAAATGGTTTGGTAATGGGAGAATTGGTTCTTGATTCAAACCTGCTCTTTAGCCGTCTCTTCTCTGATTACCGATTGTACTCTTGGTCAACAGATGACGCCTTGTTATCTGCTGATATTTTTCTGATATCAATGAAATTTTCCTCTCCTCAAAGAATGACTATCATACACGTTAGTTTTATGCATGCGTAGCAATATAGACAAGGATGGAGCTAATACTAATTGTTGCATACATGACATGGATTCATTGAAAAATGAGGCTTTGCTGCCATTGCAGGTCCCGGAGATTGATAGTGAAACTCCGCCAATAAAACAGAGGCCTTATCAAGGACCCAACCTGTACCCAAGAGGCTTAATAGATAGTAATTTAATATTATTAATTGACTATAACCCTTCAATTATTGCACCAAACGTGTCAATACTCAATACCACATTCATATGGGCAAAATTAGCCCTGGCCTTGATCCAATGAGAGAGAGGGGGTAATTGTCAATGACAACACACTTGCCAAAAATAGTGCTTGTGCTGATGATCATTATTAATAATGGTGGTGATGGTGAAAAATTATGAAAAAGGAAAAATAGTCATTTAGGGTCACCCTCCTAATTCCAAATATGGGACTGTGTTTTCTTGGAAACTTTCAAACAAGGATTATTATTCTTTAACTCAGGTTAAACCACAAGTCAAATTAAATTATAATATTGTCCTTTCACATTAAGAATTCTAAGTACTGTTTAATATTCTGTTTTCATATAAATGAATATACATGTATTTTTAAATTTTCAAGGAACAATACAAGAAATAAAAAAGAATCACATTTTTCAAGATGATAGATGTCGCCCTGAGGTCCCTGTTTAACTGCTTTCACGGTAAGTTTGTCTCATTTCTAAAATTTCAAAAAAGTATGGTCCATATTGCAAACTATAGACAAAAGGTTGGGCCTTAAATAAAAGTTTTTCAAAGAAAATTGCTATGACCACCACCATGAATTGCTTGTCATCGTTTGGGAGACCTTTACTTTACTATTTTTTTTTTTGCATCACCCACATCACACCTGGTAGTAAAATTCTCTTTTCAAAGTCTCCTCAACCTTTGCCAAAATCAAAGGAAACTTTTTGATTTGGGCCCACCCTTTACCTGAAATTCTTTGTTAAAGTACCAACATCTCAACAATCGCCGATAAAGGCTTCAGGTTTTGAAGGAAGTTTCAGATAAGAATCTTGGGTTAAAATATTTTAGACAAGTCAGTCACAACTTCCATTCTTTTGTCAAGTTTCTATTTTACTCATTATAAACAAATAATATTGCCTTCTATGACAACGGAATTTGCCATTTCTCCCTCTCAAAAAAGGAAAAAGACAATGGAAACGAAGGCAGAAGAGTATTTTAACCATTTAAATTAAATAAATAAAATTAAGTGGCCCAAGGCAATGGCAAGTCATAATAGATTCTTATTTGATAATATCCAAAAAAAAGAGGCATGTCTTTGAAATTGATAAAAGGTAGGTCTAAATAATTTTTTTTTTTCGAAATTAGAACGGTTAAAGTGATACGCCTAATGACGTTTCGTGAGTGTCAGTTGCTGTAGATGACATCATTGGCGAGCCTCATTATTAGTGCTTCGATGAATACGGGAGATAAAGATGTCAAAGTACAAAGAAAACGTGTTTTGAAATATCAGCTGATTCATGTTCCAGGTCATTGGAACTAGCTTTACTTGGACGGTCCGTTGGGCCAAGCCGACTCGGCCACTCATGCGTAGGTATCGGGCTGATTCTTGGTTCTTTATACACATGGGTTGGGCTTGAGCCTGCCTGCGACTGGCCTGATGGGCCAGAGTTATTTATTAATCTTTTAATAATATAAAAATTAAAAATTAAATATTACACAGTAATTTGGTTACTATTAATATTTACCTAATTAGTTAAATTAAATATTAAGGTTTATCAGCCGATGGGGATAAATCTTTGTCCTTAATATACGTGGGTGGGGCTTGGGCCTGCCTGTGTATCGATCGGCCTGATGGGCCAGAGTAATTTATTAATCTTTTAATAATATAAAAATTTAAAATTAAATATTAAATATTACACCGTAATTTGGTTACTATTACTAACTTACCTAATTAGTTAAATTAAATATTCAGGTTTATATCGGCCTATCAGGCTAAATCTCGATCCTTTATATACGTGGGTCGGGCTAGGGCGGCTAGCTGGGCCTTCCTATGACCAGCCCGATGGAGTAATTTATTAATCTTTTAATAATATATATTACACAGTAATTTGGTTACTATTACTATTTATCTAATTAGTCAAATTGATTTAAAAAAAAAGATAATTAATTGGGTGCGTGGGAAGTTGAAACCTTATTAATTATTACTAATTACAAATGAATTTGGGTCCGGGCTGATCGAGACCCGGACCGGGCTGCTTTTCAAACCCGAGCCCGTTAAGAATCAGGCCAAAACTCGGCCCATTAGAATGGGCCACACTTAAAGCCCGGCAGGTCGAGCTCTAAACGGGACGGGCCGGGCCGGGCCGGGCTGGCCAGTTTCCCACACCTACTAATTAGAGGTTCTATTTTGTATCAATGTACCATCCCTCTATTAATTATGTTTCCTCATTCATTATCCATCTTTTTTTCTTTTGGATATATAGTTCAAGGAAAGAAACCCCATCATTAACAGCACATTGGCTGACTTCCGGTTGGTAAAACCCTTGAGGTCTCTCTGCCCACTGGAGAGTACACTTAGCTTCGACGGTACCGCAAAAGATGCCACCGGTGGGTTTTAAACTTGCGACAACTCGTCAACTTGGTGACATTCAGATACAAGTCACCCCTAGCTACCAGATGAGCGGAGCCCTTATGGGCCATTCATTAATTGACGGTATTTTGGGAGATAATAAGTTATAGGTAAGTCACACCTGGTTGACAGCAGGATAAAACTTGGCAGAAGAGAGCAGATGAGAGAGCTTCTTTGCACGGGAAGTCACTGACACCTATGGATTTGGCGAGCCCAAGCTTAAGACACTCCTCCATTGCAGCCCATGGAGGAGGTTTTCCTTCTTGAAACTCATGCACTTTCCTGCTTCTTTCTTCGACCTAGCTAACGGTGTTGTGTATGAGGTACAGAACCACATAGACTGCAATTGCAAGCACCTATCCTTCATATTACTCCGATTAGAAGAAGTTACCAACATCACCAGAATTCTCATGTAAGGGTTCAAAGTCTACTGGGTATTGTATGGTTCCAAAGTTCCTTGGATGCAGTTCAAAGCCCACAAAGTTTCTTCCAAGGTTCCTTGACTCCTGTGTCACAGGAGCACGCCATTTTGGCCGCGTGTCCTTAGTGACACGTGCAAAGACACACTGGTTTGATCACACGGATTCGTATAGACATTATTGTTAATAATTTTTGATAGTTTTCATTACTTCCATAATATTTCAATAAGAAACTTTTTTAAATATTAAAATACCAAAAAAAAAAGTTTTTTTATGAATTAAAATTAAAAGATTCCGTTTCTTTGTGCCTCATTTATGAAAAAAAATCAAACTTTGGGTAAACCCGTATCTCAAATGACTACTTTCGGAACACCTAGTAGGTCCCTAATTGAAAATTTTCCTTTCAAAAAATAAGGTGGAAAACCGTGAGAACAATACCTGTCACATGTGGTCCTCCTTCCATTGTTTCTTCCATCATTTTGTAGGAGAGTGCCCTACTTCGTAGGGCAAAGTGAGCCGGATGGCAACTTCATATGGAGAACTAAGGGATTGTTTTGACGACTGACAAGTTGCCAAAAATAATATTGATGTTGATGGTGGAAGATAAAATTGCTGAAGAGAGAGAGAGAGAGAGAGAGAGAGAGAGAGAGAGAGAGAGAGAGAGAGAGAGAGAGAGAGAGAGAGAGAGAGACTCTAATAGATCAGGCAGAATACCTGATCTATTAGTAACATGCATATTTCGGATCCATATTCAATTTTAACAATAATCTTTGTCAAATATAGGCTTGCACTCGGATCTAATGTAAAAAGTTTGGATTTTGATTTTGATGAGGTCGAATCCAGACTGCACCCGATCGGTTTGAAGCCTTACTTGGAATTGGTCCTTATGCTATGCATGACTGAAATAGAGTGATTGTACAATTGAACGACTAAGATAACTCAAATGATGAGGACTATCCATGTTAATACAAGGGAAAAAAAGAAACCGAAAGACCTAACGATCCAGTGGAAACAAATTTGAGATTTTATTGCATACATAAGATTTCAAGGTTTATTAATATTCCTAGATGGACAATGAATCGGCGGTAGGCTGCCAATCCACAGTAGTCAGTCCCCAATTATTACATAGAGAAGGTGATTTAGCTTTAGTAGTAGACACGACTAATTAGATAATGTTACAAGGAGCCGGCACGCACAATATCATACATGATCCCGGTAAAGCTTTCCAATATCTCTGACACTAATGAACAAAATCAAAATACCACATGCACGCTGTTGCCCGTTGTGTTGTGCTGCTTCTTTGATATTAATGGATGCGTGGGGACCAAGGACGATATCATGATGCTTGCGCCCTCTAAACAATCTTTATTTTACTTACGTAAAAGTGTCATAGTCAAATTTGGGAAGCCATTGCTGAAGTAGACCAAGGGCATCTGCAATTGTGATGGAGATGGATTCTGATTTGAGGCAACTTGGGGGCTGCACCACGCCCCCGCTGGTCCCATATGCATTTCGACAGAAGGACTCAGCAGTTGTCGTCCCATATTTCAGTTGTATGCCTGCTAGCTTTATATCTTCACAAGGGGCAATCGAGCTGCAGTTGAAATTTGCAGCTATTTTTGTTGCAGACGTCCCTATAATGTTATTGTAGCTCACTTCTGATATCTTTACCCCCGAAGTCTGAAAACAGAAACAGAAACAGAAATAAGAGGATTTTTAGATAAGGGTAAGGCAACCATCATGTGATGAAGACGGCATGCAGCTTCATATGTTCGTGCTTGTAGCAATAACGATGGATCGATCATCTATAAGCCATGTTCAAAGCAACCAAAATCCAAGCAGCCATCTTTTAGAATTTTCGTCAGTGACTCGAGCTAGTCATTTCGGTTTGGGAGTTGGCTTTTATAAATTAAGCATCGAAACTTAATTAATTACCTGACCAGGGCAATCCTGCTGGTGCGGACAGTAGCTCTGGTCGATGATGATGGGGTTGTTCACGTTTATCATGGTAGCTCCGTCAAATACAACTCCTTTAGCAAATCCTTTGCTCAACCTAGCCCATGATTTTATCCTTAGTCCATTCTCAGTCCCCGTGAATATTGTGTTTTTCACTGTGACGTTTTGCACGCCGGCTTCATTGGGGTTCTTTCCCAGACTTCCAACACTGGTCCAGGCACAAACAAAAGCATTGCCATCATGGTTAGCATACACATGACAGAAAGAAAAAGATAAAGGAATCACAACTAAGCTTTGGATGGGTTGCAGTGCACCTGATGCCATGTCCAGGCCCACAAGTGACTTGTTGGATCCACAGGTTCTCGGTCCCCGGACCAATGGATATGCAATCATCTCCGGTCTTAATGCTGGCATTTATGATTGTAACACCTATAGATTCTTCAACGTGTATACCGTCTGTGTTTGGACTGTTGCCAGCAGCAGTGGCAGTGAGTCCCTCAGCATGCACGTTGGTGCAGCTGTTGATGACGAAGTGAAAGAGCTCGCTATCGACAGAGGTGATGCCCTTCAGCCCAATATCCTTCGCGTTGTTGAAGATGAGCGA
Organism: Nuphar pumila; assembly: GCF_984573655.1. Lineage (NCBI taxonomy): Eukaryota > Viridiplantae > Streptophyta > Magnoliopsida > Nymphaeales > Nymphaeaceae > Nuphar > Nuphar pumila. Next base: position 7,831,396 of record NC_143262.1, read on the forward strand.
CTGGACCAAGAAAACAAAATGAGACAAGATGTGAGTAGATAACATAGCTGCTAGGTCAGCTAGCTACTTGAATATATCGATGAGAGAGCAACCAAAAACTGACCGATCTCATCGATATATTCATATAGACTTGCTAGGTCAGCTACTTGAAAGTTGCAAACGGATCAAGTCGAGCCTAGATTGGGCCTTGGGTCAAACCTGCATGGTAGGAGTGCCTCAAGGTTGGATGGACCCATATCAGATCCAGAGGACTTCCATGTGTGTGTGTTAGAGAGAGAGAGAGAGAGAGAGAGAGAGAGAGAGAGAGAGAGAGAGAGAGAGAGAGAGAGAGAGAGAGAGAGAGAGAGAGAGAGAGAGAGAGAGAGAGAGAGAGAGGCTCTTACAGCCGCACCATCAGGGCATGATTTAGTGCCTGCCCTTTTGCAAGACCATAAGTTTGATCCCTTGCCATCCAAATACCCTCCCTGAAACGTCATCCCCACCACTTGGTCGAACTTGATCCAGTAACCAGCAGCTGCATATGTTGTGTAATCAGCCAATGCCAGCAAATGGCCATCAACCTGGACAGTGGTATCACTATTCTTGCAGGGGCCTGTGAACAACACCGGATACAGCAAGAACTGGCGATCAGATGGTACATACATCGTTGCGGGCTGCGACGAAGCGCATGCCGCAGACCATGCTTTGAGAAATGCTGGACTGTCGTTGGTCACCCCATCCCCTTTAGCCCCATAGCTCACCACGTTATATACGTATGTGCCGCTCGCCATGCGGGAAAAGAAAAAGATCCAAGCAGTAGTGACAAGGGTAAGAAAGCACAAGGAGCTCTCCATGTTACGATTTATTAAGAGTCTCTCTCTCTCTCTCTCTGTGGAAACGAAAATATGAGGAAGGCGTACTACTAGTAATGGCAGCAGGTAGTAGTGGTGGTGATGGTGGCATCCAAAGGGTTATATATAGCACTATCACCACTCCCTAAATTGGGTCAACAGTTGTTGTGCCTTTGAGCACGCAGCCGCCCTTCTTTGATGGTGCGGTTGTGATAAGTCATGAAAAGTAAAAGGACTCGTGTATCAACAGCTTTTGTTAACTTCATCCCAATATGTATACAAGTCTTTTGTTGCTTTGTATAGTATGCAGTTTCTTAATGAGCTTGTAGGGTAGGGTTTGCCTATTTGGACCCAAGCCTTATCAAAAACCGAAAAGACCTTAACCAATTAAGTATATTCGAAATAAAAAATAAAAAATGAACGGTCATGATCTTATCAAAATGTATCATGAGATGCAAGGTCTTTCACATCCAACTTGTTAGAGTAACATGATATTACGAAATAAGCAATGTTAAGCTCATCCTCAACGTGCGCTCTAATGGAAAGTGCATGAGAAAGTGTGATTGATGGACTCGCTGATACCATACGCACATTTGCTGCAAAGACTTATCTAAAAATCATATTTATACATTGAACAAACACAAACCAAGTTTTGTCCAAGAGCAAACAATTAAACCATACTAAACACATCTAGTACGGTCAATTAGGGTCGACAAGCTAGATACTTCTGCACCTTCATTAGGCAGACCTCTACCAGTTATACAACCATACCATCTGGGTTTGAACTAGCAACCTCCCAACACAAGGTGACGTGCAGTAACTGCTCCTGCCAGACAAGCAGAGCCCCCCGTTGGTGGAATATGTCCATGTTGAATAAATTTGCTCACATGGATGTATTCAGCATGAGAAAAATAGTAAGAATCGACTGAAATATATTTATACAAATATGAATTTTTTGTGAGGTGAAATTTTAGCAAAATGTAAGCACTAGATTTTTAACCCTCAGAAAATCTGATATACACGTTTGGAAAACATAACCAAAGGGCTAGTTTCTACTCAACTAGACGTGAACTACATCGGCAAGGTCAGATGTGCAATTTCTAAATTTGTAATGAATAGATCAGCACAAAAAAATACAAAAACATGGCTAACTTTTTTGGTTCTTAATTTTTTTTAATGGAAGAAAACTTCAACGGGACAACGAGTAGAACCAGTTCCACCAATAAACATGCTCCATGTAGCCTAATACCATTAGTGTCCAACGGGCGCAGCTTGTCTGGTATAGGAGCATCCTAGTGTTGGGTCACTGCAGGTTAAAAACCCAATGATATAGTTGTATAACTGGTAAGGGTCTGACTAACCCCAGCTTGCCTTTCAAAAAAAAAAGTCGGACCTCAAAGGGGTCTGCATTAATGTTGTTAGTATCGGTATCGATCGACCCTATAATATCGTTTGGCCAACTATTCAGGTTTTATCGGCCTGTACCAATACTCAAGTGAATCGTTCCCAATTGGCCAAAAAACAATTAAAATATATTACGTGTCAATTAAAACATGACATGTGTTAAAACCATTAAAATGATAATAAAAAATAATTTCAAGTTTTTTGTATGTTTTATTAAAAAATGGTTGATTCATGAGTAAAGCATTTTCTGCCGATATGATATGGCCGATACAGGCCGAGATACGGACCGATACTGAGAACAGATATTCCTATGATTCATGGTTTTTGGGCAAAAAATCTATAGCACGATTGGCGAGTGAAATGAGTGACAATCTTAAATAGGGATGGCAGTGGACCGGGGCGGGGGACATGGTCTCCACCCCCGCCCCGTTTCCAAATCCGAACTTCCATCCCTGCTGGGGATGGATTTTAACCTCCACTCCTGTTTCATGTCCTCCATCCCTGGTCCAAACGGGGGCGAGGCAGGGTGGGGCCCCGTTTTTCTTTGGTCTATAGTCATCCTTTGAAGGAATGGAGACGGGGCGGGGCGGGGCGGGGCAAGGCAGGGATTGAGACGGGGACGGGGCTGGGGAAAGCGTAAGTCCATCGATCCCGGCACGGGGATAGATTTTAACCTTCATTCTTGCCTCCATCCCCGTTTCATGTCCTTCGTTCCTGGTCTAAACGGCGCGAGGCAGGGCGGAGCCCAGTTGTCCCCCAGTCCACTGTCATCCCTAATCTTAAAGGGCGAACCGACTTATGAAAGGGAAGAGCATGAACCTCATACTGCATCAGCTAATTTTGGGCTGGCCGCATTTGCTTGTACCAATTGTGTACGTTTGAATCTCCCGCACGTTTTCCAAGTTTATGTCTGCAAATTGTCTCAGGCCTCATCCATCATGTGTGGGTCCAGTCTGAATCTCCCGCACGTTAGTAAAATATTTAAGGATGACAATGGATCGGAGAAAAATGGGGCCCAGCCTGACTCGCCCCGTTTAGACCGAGGATGAAAGATAAGGAACGGGGATGAAGCTTAAAATCAAAACCCGTGCGGGGTTGTATGGATAGAGGGTAGAATTTTGAGATGGGGGCAAAAGTGGAGACCTTGTCCCCCCCCCCCCCCCCCCTGCGCCTCTGATCCACTGCCATCCGTACTTGTGTTTCAGATTTTCTTACCAAAATAATTGAAAAGTTGAGCTAGCAGCAAATGAGGAAAGACAGTCTAAATGGATGAGGCAAACTTTTCTAAGGTTAATACAAAATCAGATATGAAAACCGCACGTAAGTTCCCTCATTGAATAAGGTTGTTATCATGTATATGGTCATTGTAACGCACCTAAAAAAAATACATATTGTTGAATGAAGAAGATCCACTCAACAAATAAAAGAATAAAGAGAGGGAGGAGTAAACTTAGTCGTGGATGTAGTCGAACAACAAAGAATTTGTGTTAATTAATTGATTTTGTTATTTTCAAGTTTTATATAATGTTTTCACGGCATCAAAGCTTCGATTTTCTCATGGTTCGTGTTAAGAAGGTTGCCATTCGGCTCCATCACTATATCATCAAACCATGGTTCATTTTCGTCGAGCTCAATATTGCATGTGCCAAACTGTTACTATACCCACAATTCCTATCTTGGTTCTATTTAGATCAGTCTATACCCACAATGCCTATGTTGGATCTATTTAGACCAGTCCATTTATATTTGGGGTTTGAGGTCTGGATCTTGTATTTTTGCATCTGATTGTTAGATAAATCATGTGAGCCTACATATATTTAATCACACATTATATCACATACGGTTGGGTCATATGATATCTCATACAGTGTTGTCTTATTATGTGTAGAGACCTCTTGTGCCTTCATATGTTAATTTTAGATTTTATGATATGATAAATTAAAAATAAACTATAAGGTGGTTACAATTAGGTTATGGTCCCCCAAACCATATATATAGTGGCCGTCCTCTTTTGTTTCCCCATCAAGAAAGAAAAAACTATACCTCTCTCATTAGGTTTAGAGAAGAAAGCAAAGGCATATATAGAGGTTCTGGAAGATCCTTCCCGAGAAAGATCTATCGAAGCACCAATGGATTAAGGTATGCTTTTGCATCAAGTTTTAGATTATGTCATTTTCAATAATTTAGCACGAACACGTCAACGATCTATAAAGTTTTTCTGGTGAATTTAAAATCCAACAATTGGTATTAGAGTGGCTTGCTCCTATTGAATCATTGGAATATTCTCTTTTTTTTTTTATATTTTATATTTTTTTTATTGCAATCGGCGATCTATGGTGGATGACTTTCGATGCAGGCACCGTTTGGTGCCTTTTACGGTTCTCAAGGAAAGGAAAAGGATTATATCCTCTTTCTCTGGTTTTCTTTCAGTGACCAAGCGCAGGCAGAAGAGAGCCAATTGGCGCTCCTCGCGCCGTTCGACAACACCCAGACAAGAGGGAGGGCCGTTCGGCCCTCTTCTTACAAGATAGGCAAGAGGGTCGATCGGCCCTCCCTTTTTCTGTTTTCCTGAACGACGGACGACGACCTGGGGGGGGGGTGTTCTCCCTTTTCTCCTTGCCGAACGACGAGTTGGTATCATTCAGATCCCCGAACGTCGGACAAGGGGTTGTCACCGTCCAGATCGTAGGATGCTGGACAGAGAGGGTCATGGCAGACCAGATGAAAACTGATGTTGGTCTGGGCATACAGTTTGCCCCAACCACCGTCGGTGACCATACGAGGCCGACCATGATCGACAATGGTGCGAAGGGCATCCAACTCACCCCAGTCACCATCGCCAGGTGTCTCAAGATCAACGACAACCGAAGACCTCTTTGATTCAACCTTTGTCTATCAGGGACAATTTGGCCTATAACCGAATCAGTGACCTGAAACATTTTGTTTTTGCCATCGTAGTGATCCGCAACGCCGATTCAACCCTATTCTGTTGACTCGGCTCAGGCCAGGCCGATTCGGCCGTTAAGCCTAGGATGGTTCGGCCTTTAGCCAACCAAACCACACTAGAGTGCCATCCTAGGGTAGGATGACACGCAGGGTGGTGCTGTCCCGGGCAGGATGACACCCTAAGGTGCCATCCCAGGATAGGACAACACTCTAGGGTGCCATCCTAGGGCTGGACGAAACCTGCCATCCTTGGACAAGAAGGGCAAGAGTGCCATGCTAGCGCAGGACGACACTCTAGTATGTCATCCTAGGAAATTTTATTCGGTTCTCCTTTTGAAATCCCGATCTTTAAAACCGAGTATTTTGAATAAAAAATTGAGTGTCTACACACATCAAATGGGCTCTTTTTAAGCCAAGCTAAGTATGTCAAGGATTTACTCGAGCCTGCAAACATGGTAAATTGCAAACTGGTCTACACACCCATCATTTTGAAAATTCAGAAAAGTGAAAAGGATGAACTTTTTTTTGGTGATCCAACGTACAATCAAAGTCTTGTAGGTGCTCTTCAGTACCTAACCATTATTGTCTTGTAAGTGCTCTTCCACCAGAACTGTCATTCAGTGTCAATTATGTTAGTCATTTCATGCATGCACCTATTATCTCACATTATCAGGCTATTAAGAGAATCCTTCCATCTGTCAAAGGAACCATTGATTTAGGTCTTCATATTTTAAAGCAAAGCACAATGGATCTTTGTGCCTTTTCAGATGCATATTAGGCTGGCTTTCCGAACATCAAGAGATCGTCGACCACAGGTTTCTGAACCTTTCTTGGAAGCAATTGACATCACCTGCTTTTGGCTGATTTCATTGCTTAGGATCCCTTGCAAACTCATTTCCAAGAATATTGCTAACAAATTGAAAGCTGCTGTTCAACAACTAATCTCGCCATTCTAATGTGTTTTTTTCCCATCGCAGAGAATACATGATTGTGGCTTCATGGTGAATGAGGTTGTGCACTCCTTAACCAGTCAAAATCGTCCTTTCTTTATTCTTAAATTGGGCATTTACAAGGATTTTGACACTGTTGACTTTTCTTTTTTGACGTGCCTCTAAAAGTTTCATGGTCGCTCTCAAAGGACGGCCGCGTCGTGCTATGCTTGCTTCATTATCTGAATACGGAATGGATTGGCTACCTGGGGATGCTCTTTGGATCAAGGGAACACTCCCCAAGAGTTGTTTATCTTGCTTGGTGTTTATTGTCTGGTAGTGTAAACACCTTAGACAGAGATTGCAAAAAGGTGGGATTACAACTTGCCAACCGTTGCGCGTTATGTGAGCAGGTGGGTGAATCGGCTCAACATATTTTCTGGCTATGCTCGTTTTTTCAGTCACTTTTCAAACTCTCCTGGCCAGATAATATTTCCATTCAGTTTGGTGAATTGGGTTGCTTAAGGCAATTGGTTCTTGGCCAAGTCAGATTACAAAAATCGGCTAAATGGATGAAAGTTTGGAGGTTTTGGCCATTCTGTGCAGTGTGCATGGTGGCGCACCTGAGAGGAGAGGAACAATAGGATGTTCCTGAACGTGGTGTCTTCTGCTGTTTCAGTCAAACACGGATCCCATCATTTGAAATAGGATGGGTTCCATCGTACATTCAATCCTAGCTATCCGGCTAGATGATTGTGCTGGATGGTTAGCATTGAATGTATGATGGAACCCATCCTATTTCAAATGATAGGATCCGTGTTAGTTTCAGTCTCGTCTGCTGTTGAAGGAGACATGTCATTTGCTGTCAAGGTTGCCTGGCTCAAATGGTTTGGTAATGGAAGAATTGGTTCTTGATTCAAACCTGCTCTTTAGCCGTCCCTTCTTTGATTACCGATTATACTCTTGGGCAACAGATGACCCCTTGTTATCTGCTGATATTTTTCTGATATCAATGAAATTTTCCTCCCCTCAAAGAATGATTACCATACACGTTCGTTTTATGCATGCGTAGCAATATAGACAAGGATGGAGCTATATATTTTCAGTAAAAATACTAATTGTTGTATACATGACATGGATTCATTGAAAAATGAGGCTTTGCTGCCATTGCAGGTAAAACGGAGGCCTTATCAAGGACCCAACCTGTACCCAAAAGGCTCAATAGATAGTAAATTAATATTATTAATCGACTATAACCCTTCAATTATTGCACCAAACGTGTCAATACTCAATACCACATTCATATGGGCAAAATTAGCCCTGACTTGATCCAATGAGAGAGAGGGGGTAATTGTCAATGACAACACAACAACAACAACAACAACAACAACAACAACGCCTTCATCCCAAACAATTGGAGTCGGCAATATGAACCAAAAAAAAAATCATTTTGGGTCCTCCACATGAATCCTTCTCCTCCAATCATTTCTATCCAATGTCATGTCCTCAGTGAGGTTCAAAGCCTTCATATCCTTTCTTATCATCTCCATCTAAGTCTTCTTTGGCCTACCCAGACCTCTTTTAGCTAATATATTTTCTCATTTCTCCATCTTTCTAACCAGAGCATCATTAGGCTTCGTCGGATATGCCCAAACCATCATAAACGATTCTCACTCATCTTATTTTCAATGGGTGCAACACCTACCTTCTTACGTATTTCCTCGTTCCGAATCTTATCTTTTAGTGTCTTCCCACACATCCATCAAAGCATACGCATCTTAGTTACACTCATTTTTTGAAAATGATGTCTCTTGGCAGCTCAACATTCCGTACCGTATAGTAAAGCGGGTCTAATTGTTGTCCTATAAAACTTTTCTTTCAACCGCAATGACATTCTACGATCGCACAACACTCCAGTTGCATTTTTCCATTTCATTCACCCAACCTTAATCCTATGATTTACATCTTCATCAATTTCTTCATTCTTTTGAATGATAGATCCCAAATATTTGAAACAGTCATCCACACTTGCCAAAAATAGTGCTGGTGGTGATGATCATTATTAATAATGGTGGTGATGGTGAAAAATTAAGAAAAAGGAAAAATAGTCATTTAGGGCCACCCTCCTAATTCCAAATATGGGACTGTGTTTTCTTGGAAACTTTCAAACAAGGATTATTATTCTTTAACTCAGGTTAAACCACAAGTCAAATTAAATTATAATATTGTCCTTTCACATTAAGAATTCTAAGTACGGTTTAATATTCTGTTTTCATATAAATGAATATACATGTATTTTTAAATTTTCAAGGAACAATACAAGAAATAAAAAAGAATCACATTTTTCAAGATGATAGATGTCGCCCTGAGGTCCCTGTTTAACTGCTTTCACGGTAAGTTTGTCGCATTTCTATAATTTCAAAAAAGTATGGTCCATATTTCAAATTATAGACAAAAGGTTGGGCCATAAATAAAAGTTTTTCAAAGAAAATTGCTATGACCACCACCATGAATTGCTTGTCATCATTTGGGAGACCTTTACTTTACTATATTTTTTTTTTGCGTCACCCACATCACACCTGGTAGTAAAATTCTCTTTTCAAAGTCTCCTCAACCTTTGCCAAAATCAAAGGAAACTTTTTGATTTGGGCCCACCCTTTACCTGAAATTCTTTGTTAAAGTACCAACATCTCAACAATCTCCGATAAAGGCTTCAGGTTTTGAAGGAAGTTTCAGACAAGAATCTTGGGTTAAAATATTTTAGACAAGACAGTCACAACTTCCATTCTTTTGTAAAGTTTCTATTTTACTCATTATAAACAAATGATTGCCTGCTATGACAACGGAATTTGCCATTTCTCTCTCTCAAAAAAGAAAAAAGACAAATGGAAACGAGGGCTGAAGAGTATTTTAATCATTTAAATTAAATAAATAAAATTAAGTGGCCGAAGGCAATGGCAAGTCATAATAGATTCTTATTTGATAATATCCAAAAAAAAGAGGCATGTCTTTGAAATTGATAAAAGGTAGGTCTAAATAAATATTTTTTTCGAAATTAGAACGGATTATTAGTGCTGTAGATGACATCATTGGTGAGCCTCATTATTAGTGCTTCGATGAATACGGGAGATAAAGATGTCAACGTACAAAGAAAACGTGTTTTGAAATATCAGCTGATTCATGTTCCAGGTTATTGGAACTAGCTTTACTTGGACGGTCCGTTGGGCCAAGCCGACTCGGCCACTCATGCGTAGGTATCGGGCTGATTCTTGGTTCTTTATACACATGGGTTGGGCTTGAGCCTGCCTGCGACTGGCCTGATGGGCCAGAGTTATTTATTAATCTTTTAATAATATAAAAATTTAAAATTAATATTAAATATTACAAAGTAATTTGGTTACTATTAATATTTACCTAATTAGTTAATATAAATATTCAGGTTTATCAGCCGATCGGGATAAATCTCTGTCCTTTATATACATGGGTCGGGCTTGGGCCTGCCTGTGTATCGATCGGCCTGATGGGCCAGAGTAATTTATTAATCTTTTAATAATATAAAAATTTAAAATTAAATATTAAATATCAAATATTACACCGGAATTTGGTTACTATTACTAACTTACCTAATTAGTTAAATTAAATATTCAGGTTTATATCGGCCTATCAGGCTAAATCTCGATCCTTTATATACATGGGCCGGGCTTGGGCGGCTGGGCCTTCCTGTGACCGGCCCGATGGACCAGAGTTATTTATTAATATTTTAATAATATATATTACACAGTAATTTGGTTACTATTACTATTTATCTAATTAGTCAAATTGATTTAAAAAAAAAAGATAATTAATTGGGTGCATGGGAAGTTGAAACCTTATTAATTATTACTAATTACAAATGAATTTGGGTCCGGGCTGAGCGAGACCCGGACCGGGCTGCTTTTCAAACCCGAGCCCGTTAAGAATCAGTCCAAAACTTGGCCCATTAGAATGGGCCACACTTAAAGCCCGGCAGGTCGAGCTCTAAACGGGCCCATATTCAATTTTAAGAATGGTGAAACTACAAACTCTAAGAAGTGAATTTGATTCTTTAAGAATGAAGGAATCTGAAACGATTGAAGCTTTTTTCAATCGAGTCTTCTCCATTGTTAATCAAATGCGAGTAAATGGTGAAAAACTTGAAGATCAAAGAGTTGTTGAAAAAATATTGAGGAGCTTAACTCGCAAGTTTGAACATATTGTTGTTGCTATAGAAGAATCCAAAGACTTATCCACCTTGTCCATTGATAGTTTAATGGGATCACTTCAATCTCATGAACTTCGTATAAAGCAATTTGATTCTCCTCCAATCGAACAAGCTTTTTAGACACAACTCTCTATTCGTGGTGGTGCTCGAGGACGAAGAGGAAGAGAAAGATGATATGGAGGTGGTAGAAATCAAGAAATGAAAGAAGATGCTTGTGATTCATCTTATTCTATGCGAGGAAGAGGTCAAGGTAGAGGTCGAGGTCGTGGTCGCTCTCTCTCACAAGTTCAATGCTTTCATTGTCAGAAGTATGGCCACACCATAAAGTTCTGTAGAAAGAGATTGACAGAAGAAAACCAAAAGGAGGTAACTTTCATGCATGAGAAAAATGAAATTCTTGATGATGAAATTATCTTTCTTGCTTGTGATACCAAAGAAGAAACACATGATGAAGTATGGTATATTGATAGTGGTTGTAGTAACCACATGACTGGAAACAAAAAATTATTTGTGGACTTAAATAAAATGGTTCAAATTGAAGTTAGAACAGGTGATGATAATAGGCTTGCTGTCAAGGGACGTGGTGATATTCTTGTTAAAACTAACCATGGCAGCAAGCACGTCACCGATGTTTTCTATGTTTCAGGCCTCAAACATAATCTTTTGAGTGTTGGGCAACTTATTCTAAAAGGATATGATCTTCATTTCAAAGGAGAAATATGTGAAATTAAGGACAAGAAGAATGCTCTCATAGCCGAGGTGAAAATGACTCAAAACAAAATGTTTCCATTTATATTTCAAAATGCTGCTCTTCCTTGTTTCAATACTATTATTAAAGATCCATCATGGTTGTGGCATCTTCGATATGGACATTTGAACTTCAGTTCTTTATCTCTTATGTGCAAAAAACATATGGTCAGAGGCATGCCTAACATTCATCAGCAAGACAAAATTTGTGAAGGTTTTGTTCTTGGGAAACATCACAAAGACTCTTTTCCTGGTGGCAAATCTTGGCGAGCATCAAAACCACTTGAGTTGGTTCATTCTGATCTATGCGGCCCTATGCGCACCACATCTATTGAAGGTAATCGCTATTTTTTAACATTCATTGATGACTTCAGTCGAAAGACATGGGTTTATTTTCTAAAAGAAAAATCTGAGGTGTTCAAATATTTTAAGCAATTTATGACATTTGTTGAAAAGCAAAGTGATCTTTCTATTAAAACCTTGCGTACTGATCGTGGGGCTGAATATATGTCAAATGAGTTCGAGGAATTCTTGAAAAAGAAGGGCATCCATCATCAGTTGACTACTCGGTACACACCTCAACAAAACGGCGTTGCGGAAAGGAAGAATCGCATGATCATGGAGATGGCAAGAAGTATGTTGAAATCTAAAGGTATGCCTAACATATTATGGGCTGAATCAGTGGCATGTGCTATCTATCTTCTTAATCGTGCCCCCACTAAAAGTGTTCAAGACCTAACTCCTCAAGAAGCTTGGAGTGGGCAAAAACCATGTGTTGCTTATTTGAAAGTATTTGGCAACATATGTTATTCTCATATTCCCGATGAACGAATAAGCAAGCTTGAAGATAAATTTGAAAAATGTATCCTTGTTGGGTACAGTGAATGCTCAAAGGCTTATAAGCTTTACAATCCAATCACCAAGAAAATTATCATAAGCAGAGATGTAAAATTCAATGAAGAAGAATCTTGGAATTGGGATGGAGAGAAAGAAAATGAAAATTCACATTTCATTAATAAGGAGGAGAGTCATGAACCAAGTGGTGATGGAGATACTTCACTCTCCTCTCCATCTACACATTTATCACCATCTTCCTCATCTTCAAGGAGTTCTGAATCTCCTCCTATGAAGACAAGAAGTCTTCAAGAAATTTATGAAACAGCAAGAAGAAATCTTGAGGAAGACTTGGTGAATTTTGCTTTATTTGCAGACGCCGATCCAATTACTTATGAAGAAGCATCTCAAGAAGAGAAGTGGAGAATTGCTATGAATTAAGAAATGTACTCGATTGAAAGAAATTATACTTGGGAGTTGACTGAGCTCCCAAATGGACACAAATCTATTGGCGTCAAATGGGTATATAAAACAAAATTCAACTCAAATGGAGAAGTTGAAAAATGCAAAGCTCGGCTGGTGGTAAAAGGTTACAAGCAAAGGTATGGCATTGATTTTAATGAAGTTTTTGCTCCTGTGGCTCGCCTTGAAACAATTCGCATGGTGTTAGCTTTGGCTGCTCAAAGAAAATGGAAGGTCTTTCAAATGGATGTAAAATTAGCATTCTTGAATGGTCTCCTTGAAGAAGTGTATATTGATCAACCTCCGGGTTATGTAAAGAAGGGTGAAGAAAACAAAGTGTGTCGATTAAAGAAGGCTTTATATGGGCTAAAACAAGCGCCAAGGGCTTGGTATAGTCGCATTGATGGATACTTCTTGAGGAATGGATTCAAACGGTGTCCTTTTGAGCATACTCTGTTCATCAAAGAAGGCAATCAAGGGGAGTTCTTAGTCATATGCTTATATGTTGATGATTTAATAATTACCGACACTAGTACAAGCATGTGTGAAAATTTCAAGAAAGATATGATGCACGAATTCGAAATGACTGACATGGGGCTTCTCCATTTTTTTCTGGGCATTGAAGTAAAGCAAGCCGAAGATGGAATATTCATATCTCAAAAAAGGTATGCTGAAAATATATTAAAGAAGTTCAAAATGGAGGGTGCTACACCTCTTAATACTCCTATGGAAGTTGGACTGAAACTTAGCAAAAATGATGGTAAGAGAAAGATCGATGCAACTCTCTATAGAAGCCTTGTTGGTTGTCTTATGTACTTGACTGCTACAAGACCTGATCTTATGTTTGGTGTCAGCATGATTAGCAGATTCATGAAATCTCCTTCTAATACTCATTGGGACATAGGCAAAAGAATTTTAAGATATGTGCGTGGCACTATCAATTATGGAATTCATTATAAATGTGTTGAAGATTCAAAATTGGTGGGTTTTTGTGATAGTGATTGGGGTGGAAATAGAGATGATAGTAAAAGCACTTCAGGTTTCGTTTTTCACATTGGCTCAGGTGCAATCTCGTGGGCATCGAAGAAGCAAGCTGTTGTTGCTCTCTCCACAACCGAAGCTGAGTATATTTCATTGGCTCTTTCTAGTTGTCAAACTCTTTGGCTAAGGTGGATTCTTCATGAGCTGAAGCATCCTCAATGAGAGAGCACTCCTTTGTTTTGTGACAATAGTTCAGCCATAGCACTCACCAAAAATCCAGTTTTTCATGGCAAAAGCAAGCATATTCGAATAAAGTATCATTTCATTAGAGACTTGGTCAAAGATGGAGATGTCAATGTCAAGTTTTGCAAGACCCAAGACCAAGTGGCTGATATATTTACAAAAGCATTGAAGAATGAAACTTTCAATAAATTGAGAGAGAAATTAGGTGTCATTATAGTCTAGCTTAAGAGGGGCTGTTGGAATTATAAGCTAGACTCTTCGTATTCCTCCCTCATTTTTGGGAAACTCATTTTACTTTAAGGCTTGTTGGAATTATAAGCTAGACTCTTCGTATTCCTCCCTCATTTTGGGAACTTGTTTTACATTAAGGCTATTTGCAGTTTTCTATAGAACTCTTTGGGTTCCTTTCCCATTTATTTCTTTTCTTTGAAAATGTAATAGTCTTTTAGTTTTTCTATAATAGGAATTTATTATGTAATTAAATTCTGGTTGGGCTTGAATGCTATATATATATAGCAGCCATGTATCCTCATTTTGACAAGTCATTGGAATGTATTGAAGCCTTTTGTAGCCTTCTCCTTCTCTTGCACCATTTCTGTGAGTTTTTCATTCTAGAGAACAATCTTCTTCTCTAGTTTGTTGCTTTATTTCCAACAGCGTGTCCTTAGTGACACGTACAAAGACACACTGGTTTCACACGGATTCGTATAGACATTATTGTTAATAATTTTAGATAGTTTTCATTACTTCCATAATATTTCAATAAAAAACTTTTTAAAATTTTAAAATACCAAAAAAAAGTTTTTTTATGAATTAAAATTAAAAGTTTCCGTTTCTTTGTGCCTCATTTATGAAAAAATTTCAAACTTTGGGTAAACCCGCATCTCAAATGACTACTTTCGGAACACCTAGTAGGTCCCTAATTGAAAATTTTCCTTTCAAAAAATAAGGTGGAAAACCGTGAGAACAATACCTGTCACATGTGGTCCTCCTTCTATTGTTTCTTCCATCATTTTGTAGGAGAGTGCCCTACTTCGTAGGGCAAAGTGAGCCGGATGGCAACTTCATATGGAGAACTAAGGGGATGTTTTGACGACTGACAAGTTGCCAAAAATAATATTGATGTTGATGGTGGAAAATAAAATTGCTGGAGAGAGAGAGAGAGAGAGAGAGAGAGAGAGAGAGAGAGAGAGAGAGAGAGAGAGAGAGAGAGAGAGAGAGAGAGAGACTCTAATAGATCAGGCAGAATACCAGATCTATTAGTAACATGCATATTTCGGATCCATATTCAATTTTAACAATAATCTTAGTCAAATATAGGCTTGCACTCGTATCTACTGTAAAAAGTTTGGATTTGGATTTTGATGAGGTCGAATCCAGACTGCACCCGATCGGTTTGAAGCCCTACTTGGAATTGGTCCTTATGCTATGCATGACCGAAATAGAGTGATTGTACAATTGAACGACTAACATAACTCAAATGATGAGGACTATCCATGTTAATACAAGGGAAAACGAAACCGAAAGACCTAACGATCCAGTGGAAACAAATTTGAGATTTTATTGCATACATAAGATTTCAAGGTTTATTAATATTCCTAGATGGACAATGAATCGGAGGTAGGCTGCCAATCCACAGAAGACAGTCCCCATTTATTACATAGAGAAGGTGATTTAGCTTTAGTAGTAGACACGACTAATTAGATGATGTTACAAGGAGCCGGCACGTACAATATCATACATGATCCCGGTAAAGCTTTCCAATATCTCTGACACTAATGAACAAAATCAAAATACCACATGCACGCTGTTGCCCGTTGTGTTGTGCTGCTTCTTTGAGATTAATGGATGCGTGAGGACCAAGGACGATATCATGATGCTTGCGCCCTCTAAACAATCTTTATTTTACTTACGTTCAAGTGTCATAGTCAAATTTGGGAAGCCACTGCTGGAGTAGACCAAGGGCATCTGCAATTGTGCTGGAGATGGATTCTGATTTGAGGCAACTTGGAGGCTGCACCACGCCCCCGCTGGTCCCATATGCATTTCGACAGAAGGACTCAGCAGTTGTCGTCCCATATTTCAGTTGTATGCCTGTTAGCTTTATATCTTCACAAGGGGCAACCGAGCTGCAGTTGAAATTTGCAGCTATTTTTGTTGCAGACGTCCCTATAATGTTATTGTAGCTCACTTCTGATATCTTTACCCCCGAAGTCTGAAAACAGAAACAGAAATAAGAGGATTTTTAGATTAGGGTAAGGCAACCATCATGTGATGAAGACGGCATGCAGCTTCATATGTTCGTGCTTGTAGCAATAACGATGTATGGATCATCTATAAGCCATGTTCAAAGCAACCAAAATCCAAGCAGCCATCTTTTAGAATTTTCGTCAGTGACTCGAGCTAGTCATTTCGGTTTGGGAGTTCGATTTTATAAATTAAGCATCGAAACTTAATTAATTACCTGACCAGGGCAATCCTGCTGGTGCGGACAGTAGCTCTGGTCGATGATGATGGGGTTGTTCACGTTAATCATGGTAGCTCCGTCAAATACAACTCCTTTAGCAAATCCTTTGCTCAACCTAGCCCATGATTTTATCCTTAGTCCATTCTCAGTCCCCGTGAATATTGTGTTTTTCACTGTGACGTTTTGCACGCCGGCTTCATTGGGGTTCTTTCCCAGACTTCCAACACTGGTCCAGGCACAAACAAAAGCATTGCCATCATGGTTAGCATACACATGATAGAAAGAAAAAGATAAAGGAATCACAACTAAGGTTTGGATGGGTTGCAGTGCACCTGATGCCATGTCCAGGCCCACAAGTGACTTGTTGGATCCACAGGTTCTCGGTCCCCGGACCAATGGATATGCAATCATCTCCGGTCTTAATGTTGGCATTTATGATTGTAACGCCTATAGATTCTTCAACGTGTATACCGTCTGTGTTTGGACTGTTGCCAGCAGCAGTGGCAGTGAGTCCCTCAGCATGCACGTTGGTGCAGCTGTTGATGACGAAGTGAAAGAGCTCGCTATCGACAGAGGTGATGCCCTTCAGCACAATATCCTTAGCGTTGTTGAAGATGAGCGACTGGACCAAGAAAACAAAATGAGACAAGATGTGAGTAGATAACATAGCTGCTAGGTCAGCTAGCTACTTGAATATATCGATGAGAGAGCAACCAAAAATGGCCGATCTCATCGATATATTCATATAGACTAGCTAGGTCAGCTACTGGAAAGTTGCAAACGGATCAAGTCGAGCCTAGTTGGGTCTTGGGTCAAACCTGCATGGTAGGAGTGCCTCATGGTTGGATGGACCCATATCAGATCCAGAGGACCTTCCATGTGTGTGTGTGTGTGTGTGAGAGAGAGAGAGAGAGAGAGAGAGAGAGAGAGAGAGAGAGAGAGAGAGAGAGAGAGAGAGAGAGAGAGAGAGAGAGAGGCTCTTACAGCCGCACCAGCAGGGCATGATTTAGTGCCCGCCCTTTTGCAAGACCATAAGTTTGATCCCTTGCCATCCAAGTACCCTCCCTGAAACGTCATCCCCACCACTTTGTCGAACTTGATCCAGTAACCAGCAGCTGCATATGTTGTGTAATCAGCCAATGCCAGCAAATGGCCATCAACCTGGACAGTGGTATCACTATTCTTGCAGGGGCCTGTGAACAACACCGGATACAGCAAGAACTGCCGATCAGATGGTACATACATCGTTGCGGGCTGCGACGAAGCGCATGCCGCAGACCATGCTTTGAGAAATGCTGGACTGTCGTTGGTCACCCCATCCCCTTTAGCCCCATAGCTCACCACGTTATATAGGTATGTGCCGCTTGCCATGCGGGAAAAGAAAAAGATCCAAGCAGTAGTGACAAGGGTAAGAAAGCACAAGGAGCTCTCCATGTTACGATTTATTAACAGTCTCTCTCTCTCTCTCTGTGGAAACGAAAATATGAGGAAGGCGTACTACTAGTAATGGCAGCACGTAGTAGTAGTGGTGGTGGTGGTGTTGGCATCCAAAGGGTTATATATAGCACTATCACCACTCCCTAAATTTGGTCAACAGTTGTTGTGCCTTTGAGCACGCAGCCGCCCTTCTTTGATATGTCATGAAAAGTAAAGGTAAGGACTCGTGTATCAACAGCTTTTGTTAACTTCATCCCAATATGTATACAAGTCTTTTGTTGCTTTGTATAGTATGCAGTTTCTTAATGAGCTTGTAGGGTAGGGTTTGCCTATTTGGACCCAAGCCTTATCAAAAACCGAAAAGACCTTAACCAATTAAGTATATTCGAAATAAAAAATAAAAAATGAACGGTCATGATCTTATCAAAATGTATCATGAGATGCAAGGTCTTTCACATCCAACTTGTTAGAGTAACATGATATTACGAAATAAGCAATGTTAAGCTCATCCTCAACGTGCGCTCTAATGGAAAGTGCATGAGAAAGTGTGATTGATGGACTCGCTGATACCATACGCACATTTACTGCAAAGACTTATCTAAAACTCATATTTATACATTGAGCAAACACAACCCAAGTTTTGACCAAGAGCAAACAATTAAACCATACTAAACACATCTAGTACGGTCAATTAGGGTCGACAAGCTAGATACTTCTGCACCTTCATTTGGCAGACCTCTACCAGTTATACAACCATACCATCTGGGTTTGAACTTGCAACCTCCCAACACAAGGTGACGTGCAGTAACTGCTCCTGCCAGACAAGCAGAGCCCCCCGTTGGTGGAATATGCCCATGTTGAATAAATTTGTCCACATGGATGTATTCAGCATGAGAAAAATAGTAAGAATCGACTGAAATATATTTATACAAATATGAATTTTTTGTGAGGTGAAATTTTAGCAAAATGTAAGCACTAAAATTTTAACCCTCCGAAAATCTGATATACACGTTTGGAAAACATAACCACAGGGCTAGTTTCTACTAAACTAGACGTGAACTACATCGGCAAGGTCAGATGTGCAATTTCTAAATTTGTAATGAAAAGATCAGCACAAAAAAATACAAAAACATGGCTAACTTTTTTGGTTCTTTTTTTTCAATGGAAGAAAACTTCAACGGGATAACGAGTAGAACCAGTTCCACCAATTAACATGCTCCATGTAGCCTAATACCATTAGTGTCCAAACGGGCGCAGCTTGTCTGGTAGGAGCAGCTAGTGCACGTCACCTAGTGTTGGGACACTGCAGGTTCAAAACCCAATGGTATAGTTGTATAACTGGTAAGGGTCTGACTAACCCCAGCTTGCCTTTCAAAAAAAAAAAAAAAAGTCGGACCCCAAAGGGTCTGCATCAATGTTGTTAGTATGGGTATCGGCCCTATATCGTTTGGCCAACGATTCAGGTTTATCGGCCTACGCCAATACTCAAGTGAATCGTTCGGAATTGGATAAAAAATAATTAAAATATATTACGGGTCAATTAAAACATGACATGTGTTAAAACTATTAAAATAATATTAAAAAACAATTTCAAGTATTTTGTATGTTTATTAAAAAATAATTGATTCAGGAGTGAAGCGTATCTATTTTCTACCGATATGATATAGGCCGAGAGCATATTCCTATTATTCATGGTTTTTGGGCAAAAAATCTATAGCACGATTGGCGAGTGAAATGAGTGACAATCTTAAAGGGCGGCAACTGCAATTCTATATACGACCGAAGAATTATTAAGAAATATGCCTCGCATGAACCTCATACTGCATCAGCTATTTTTGGGCATGGCCCCATTTGCTTGTACCAATTGTGTACGTTTGAATCTCCCGCACGTTTTCCAAGTTTATGTCTGCAACCTCATCCATCATGTGTGGGTCTAGTCTGAATTTCAGGTCAAGGTCCAATTTCCCAACTAACCATGAATGTTTATTATTTCAAGATGGGCAAATTACAACCCACCAACTATTGCAGTGGACCGGGGCGGGTGCTGGGGACAATGTCTCCATCCTTGCTTCCTCTCAAAACAGTGACTTCCATCCTCGGTGATAGGGTGACTTTGGACCTCTACTCTTGTCTCGTCTCAAATTTATCGTCTCTGTCTTCATTTCCGTCTCTGTTCCGGACCGTTCTTGTTCATGTTCTCGTTCCCGTTCAGTATTATGAATAAATATATAAGCGTTATATGTAATTTTATTAAATAACTAAGAGTATTGTAATCATTTTACTAATGGAGACCAGAGACAGAGAGGGTGATTTTTATTTTAACCTTCATCCCTAGTTCATTTCCCGATGTCCTCCATCCTCACCCCAAGTGGGATGGGTTTAGAAGGATCCTTGCTTTTTTCATGTTCACTACCATCCCTAACCAACTTGGAACGTAATACGAGATCCAGCTAATCGAATGTTGCCTAAAATTGCTAGGATTCATATTCAGCATTAGACCATGAATGGCTTGTACCAAATTTGCTCTCTCTCTCTCTCTCTCTCTCTCTATCTATCTATCTATCTATCTATCTATATATATATATATATATATATAGAGAGAGAGAGAGAGAGAGCTCCAAGCGGACCTACTAAGACATACTAGAAATCATGGTTGTAGATTATATATTTTATATTAAACAATATGGATGTACTCAGGGGCGTAGCTAGGATTCATGTGAACCAAACAAAGAGGTTTATAAGCCAAGCAATTAAGTGATATATATTTATATATTCCCGAAATAAAGAGGTTTATAAGCCAAGCAATTAAGTGATATATATATTCCCAAAACAAAGAGGTTTATAAGCCAAGCAATGCCAATAAGGACAGACAAAATCCCACACTTGTTGAGGATAAGAAATTTTGAATCGTGCCTCAGCAGTCACCACTTGCCATAAAAAAAGAAATAAGACAACTCCATGAGAAGGGCCCACCAAGAATTAACTAAACAAGGCGAGTCACCGCCCACAACTAAGTTTTCCATGGATATTATCGTTGGAAGGAAGCTATTTATGACGTCGTGACCATGAAGATTGACTTTTAAGGTTGCTTGTGTACGAGTGGTCTGCCACATCCCTACTTGTGTTTCAGATTTTCTGCAATTCAAAACAGCTCTAAAAAAATGATTAAAAATCATACTTTTTGTATAAAAAAAAGAAACACGATCCAAGAGTTTATTCTTATAAAATCGACCATGACGATCAGCCTATGGTGTCAGATTTGATGAAACCTCTTGAAACTAATATAGACGGATCAAGAGCTGATCCAAATACGATTAGATTCTGTACAAAAAGCATATCAAATCAAATAAGAAGACAGAAGAATACCAAAATAATTGAAAAGTTGAGCTAGCAGCAAATGAGGAAAGACAGTCTGAATGGATGAGGCAAAGTTTTCAAAATCAGATATGAAAACCGCACGTAAGTTCCCGCATTGAATAAGGTTGTTATCATGTATATGGTCATTGTAACGCACCTTAAAAAAATACATATTGTTGAATGAAGAAGATCCACTCAACAAATAAAAGAATTAAGAGAGGGAGGAGTAAACTTAGTCGTGGATGTAGTCGAACCACAAAGAATTTGTGTTAATTAATTGATTTTGTTATTTTCAAGTTTTATATAATGTTTTCACGGCATCAAAGCTTCGATTTGCTCATGGTTCGTGTTAAGAAGGTTGCCATTCGGCTGCATCACTATATCATCAAACCATGTCGGTGGTTCATTTTTGTCGAGCTCAATATTGCTTGTGCCAAACTGTTGTTACTATACCCACAATCCCTATCTTGGTTCTATTTAGATCAGTCTATACCCACAATGCCTACGTTGGATCTATTTAGATCAGTCCATTTATATTTGGGGTTTGAGGTCTAGATCTTGTATTTTTGCATCTGATTGTTAGATAAATCATGTGAGCCTACATATATTTAATCACACATTATATGCTGTCTAAAGTTATGGCTCATATAAAGTGATCACATACGGTTGGGCTATATGATATCTCATATAGTATGATCTTATTATGTGTAGAGACCTCTTGTGCCTTCATATGTCAATTTTTGATTTTATAATAGGATAAATTAAAAATAAACTATAAGGTGGTTACAATTAGGTTATGGTCCTCAAAATCGTATATATATTGGCTGTCCTCTTTTGCTTCCGCATCAAGAAAGAGAAAACTATCCCTCTCTCATTAGGTTTAGAGAAGAAAGCAAAGTCATATATAGAGGTTCTGGAAGATCCTTTTCGAGAAAGATCTATCGAAGCACCAATGGATTCAGGTATGCTTTCGCATCAAGTTTTAGATTATGTAATTTTCAATAATTTAGCATGAACAAGTTAACGATCTATAAAGTTTTTCTGGTGAATTTAAAATCCAACAATTGCTATTAGAGCGGCTTGTTCCTATTGAATCTTTGAAATATTCTTTTTTTTTATATTTCATATTTTTTTGTTGCGATCGACGATCTATGGTGGACAACTTTTGATGCAGGCATTGTTTGGTGCATTTTACGGTTCCCAAGAAAAGGGAAAGGATCGGATCCCCTTTCCCTAGTTTTATTTTAGTGATCGGGCGCAGGCAAAAGAGGTCCGATTGGCCCTCCTCGCGCCGTTCGATAGCGCCTAGACAAGAGGGAGGGTCGTTCGACCCTCTCCTTACAAGATAGGCAAGAGGGACGATCGGCCCTCCCTCTTTCTGTTTTTCTGGACGACAGACGACGACCTGGGGGGGGGGTGTTCTCCCTTTTCTCCTTGCCGAACAATGAGTTGGCATCGTTCAGATCCCCGAACATCGAATGGGGGGTTGTCACCGTCCAGATCGTAGGACGCTGGACGGAGAGGGTCATGGCAGACCAGATGGAAATTGATGTTGGTCTGGGCATACAGTTTTCCCCAACCACCGTCAGTGACCATACGAGGCCGACCATGATCGACGATGGTGCGAGGGGCATCCAACTCCCCCCAGTCACTATCGCCAGGTGTCTCAAGATCAACGACAGCCGAAGACCGCTTTGATTCAGCCTTTGTCTGTCAGGGACAATTTGGCCTACAACCGAATCGGTGACCTAAAACATTTTGTTTCTGCCATCGTAGTGATCCGCAATGCCGATTCAACCCTATTCTGTCGACTCGGCTCAAGCCAGGCCGATTCGACCATTAAGCCTAGAATGGTTCGACCTTTAGCCGACCGAACCAGGGCCAGTTCAACCTTCTACCGATCAAGTCTGGGACTGGTTCGGCCCTGCGACATGCTGAGTACAACCTTCACTAGTGACTCGAGTCGGGGTCAGGTTGACTTAGGTTTCATTCGGGGAAGGGGGCAGCTGACCCGATTCAGTCCCCATTTAGTTGCAGAGACTTAACCGAGTTAGGTGGTGCCACTCTACGGGTCGGTCTTGGTTAGACCCGACCCAATGGTGCAACCCCATACCCGACCATGGTGCATTTGGATCTGACAAGTGACAGGTCAGGTCTGTTTTGACTCTCGCAAGTGCCTTGAGACTATTTTTTTATAAAGTTTTTTATTATTGAATTCAAGGCCATTAAGTATGCATTATGTGTTCTTTTAGAGGACTGACTTCGGTTACTTTTTGACCCTATATGGATTACATTTATGTTTTCTTTTTATTCATATGCATGTAATTATATATTTGAAACATGGTATTCTTTTAAGAATAAGGGTCCGATATTCTAATTGAGTTGATTGGAACAATATGTTACCAAAGTAACCTCTCTTATGTAGATTGACTCATTTCAAATATTGAGATGTTTATATATTTGGGGTTCATGCGAATAGTGACTGGCTCAAAGGAAGATTATTATTTGGCCGAGCCTAAATATATATATTTTTAGTAATAAATATGAGACAATTGTATAATTTTTTATGTGAATAACGAGTCAGTCAAAAGAAATGTTCACTGTTTGCTATGATTAATTATCCATGTTTGATTACTGTAATGCGAGTACCACTTACAAGTTGATATTTCTGTCCAAAGACTAAATGCCAATGTTGTGCTGGGGTTCACCACAGTTTAAATATGTTATTTTATATTAAAATACATGTAAAAATATATGTTAATTATAAGCTTGTTTTGTTCTTGATTAAGTTAATATTTATGCTTCTACGATATTTGCAAATATAAATTTAATCCCTGTTTTGAGTGGTTCTAACTTCAAAAACTAAAAAAACAACATTATGAATGTTCTCGGATGTAAGGATTTGGATCTTGCATTTTGAGATGATCAACCACTTTCTCTTACGAATATGATTTTTGCTGAGGATAAAAGAAACTTTGAGCAGTGAGATCAATCCAATCACATTAGTCTTATGATCATGAAACATGCGATTCCTGAATCCTTCAGGGGCACTATGCCTAAAGAGGTTAATACCAAGAGGTTTCTTGAGAAAATTGAAAAATGTTTTATTAAAATGAAAAGTCTGAGACAAGCACTCTGCTTTCCAGTCTTGTTTCAATGATGTATAAAGAAAAAAAGAACATCAGGGAGTACATTATGAAAATGTCTCATCTTACTTTAAAACTAAAGTCACTAAAGTTAGAGTTGTTTGAGGACTTACTCGTGCACTTAGTTTTGATATCTCTTCCAACACAATATAATTAGTTTAATATCAGTTATAACTGCCAGAAGAACAAATAGACTTTTAATGATCTCATTTCCAACTATGTGTAAGAAGAAATAATGAAGCAAGAAAAGACAGAAAGTGCTTACTTGGCAGTAGCCTCTAAGGACAAATTTAAGAAAAAGAAAAGTAATAAAGAAGCTGTAGTGGACCCTCAATCGTAAAAAAAATAAAAGAGACATCAGAATCCAAAGTCTAGTTGTTTCTTTTACAAAGTGGAGGGTCACATAAAGAAGGACTGTACCAAATATCATGCTTGGCGTGAAAAAAAAGTATGCTCCTTGCTTTGGTTTATTCTGAGGTTAATTTAACTTATGTACCCAAACATACTTGGTGGATGAATTCTGGTGCTACCACTCACATAAGTATATCCATGCAGGGTTGCCTAAGTTGTCGAACGCCAATTGATATTGAAAGATTCATTTATCTGGTCGATGCCAAATCAGTTAAAGTTGAGGCAATATGGACATTTATGTTATTATTAAAGACTGATAGTTATTTAGATTTGAAAGAAACATACATTCTACCATTATTTAGACAAAATTTGGTTTCTATTTTTGTATTAAACAAATCTGGTTTTGCTTGTTTATTTGAAAATAGTCAATTTAAATTATTTCTTAATTCAAATCTTATTGAGACCAATTTTTTATCTGTGATTGATAACCTATATTTACTTAATATTGTTGCCTCATATAATGAAACCTTGCATTCAAGTTCCCGTGGTACAAAAAAAAGTTAACAAATGAGAATTCTGCTTTATTATGATACAAACGCTTAAGTTATATTTCTAAACAAAGAATTGAAAGGCTTATGACAAGTGAAATTCTTGATTCCTTTGATTTCACTAACTTTCAAATTTGTGTTGAGTGTATAAAAGAGAAACAAACAAACATAAAGATATTAGGTACTGAAAGAAGAACAAACATCTTTGAACTAATTCATATAGATATTTGTGGGTTATTCTCTATGACTTCTTGGAATGATCAACAATATTTTATTAAGTTCATAGATGACTATTCTTGTTGTGAGTACCTATATTTAATTCATGAAAACCCTCAGTCTCTGGATATGTTCAAATCATTTAAAGTTGAAGTTGAAAATCAACTTGACAAAAAGATTAAGGCCATTAGATCTGACCGTGATGGTGAATACTATGGAAGATATGATGGATCAAGTGAATAACATCCATGACCCTTTGCTAAATTCCTAGAAGAATGTGTTATCGTCTTTCATTATATCATGCGAGACACTTCTAGCATGAATGATGTTGTTGATGGACAAAACATGACCTTAAAGGATATGGTAAGGAGTATGATTTTTCATTCTACCTTACCAGAATATCTCTAGGGAGAGGCATTAAAGACTACAACTTATGTATTGAATAAGGTACTATCTAAAACAGTAATCAAGACCCTATATGAAATGTGGATAGATAAAAAGCCTAGTATGAAGCATTTTCATATTTGAGGAAGTTCAACAAAGGCTAAGCCACACAAGCTACATGAAAAAAAATTAGATTCAAGAACAGTTAGCTGCTATTTTGTTGGGTATTCTGAAAGATCTAGGGGTAATAAATTTTATGACCATGCGAATAAGTCATTTTTTGAAATGAAAAACGTTTTTTTTTAAGATGCTGAGTTTGAGGGGAGTGATAAGGTAAAAGATATTGCTTTTGAAGAAAAATCTAGTTTTCTTCCTATAATTGTAGTTGATAATGATCAGATTTTTATTCCCGACATTGTTTCCACAAATCCAAAACAAGGCAATGCTTTAGATCTTCCTATCCAAAATCAAACTTTAACTCCTGGAGAACAAACTCAACAGCCTCAAGAAACACCTCAAGCAACACCTCAAGCAACTCAAGAACAAGTGTCATTAAAGAAATCCACTAAAGAGAAGAGAAGGGCAATTCTAAATGATTAAATTATTTTTCTTCAAGAACATGATAGTGATACTGACTTAAGGGAGGATAGTCCAATCAACTTTCATCAAGCTATATGCAGTTTTAACTCTAAAAAATGGATAGATGCCATGCATAAGGAGATTAAATCCATGAATGATAATGACATATGGGATCTTGTCCCATTACATGAAGGTGTGAAACCCACTGGTTGCAAATGAATACTTAAAACCAAGAGAAATTCAATAGGTAATGTGAAAAGATATAATACCCGTCTTGTTGCAAAAGGGTTACTCAAAGGGTAAACATTGACTATACAAAGACTTTCTCTCCAGTTTCTATAAAAGACTCTTTTAGAATTATGCTGACACTTGTAGCTCATTGTGATTTTAAGTTGTATCAGATGGATGTAAAGGCTGCATTTCTTAATGGTGACATTAATGAGACAATATATATGATGCAAACAAAATATTTTGTCTCAGTCGATGCAAAAAAATTTGTTTACAAATTAAAGAGATCTATCTATAGACTTAAGTAGACTTTCCGTCAATAGTGACATAAATTTCATTAAGTTGTCCTCTCATTTGGTTTTGAGATGAATGTGGTTGATGAATGCATATACCATAAGTTTAGTGGGGGTAAATATATTTTCTTGGTTTTATATATCGATAACATATTACTTACCAATAATGATATAAGCATATAGCATGAAATCAATAGATTTCTGATAAAAAAATTTGAAATAAAAGATCTTGGTAACGCCTCTTTTGTATTGGGGATCCTGATACATCGAGACCGTTCTCGAGGTATTCTTGGGTTATTACAAAAAATCTATATCGAAAGGATTCTGGATAGATTTGGCATGAAGGATTGTAAACACGGTGACACCCTGTTGCTAAGGGAAACAGGTTCAGTCTCGCTCAGTACCCTAAACACCAGTTCAAAGTTAAGGATATGAAAAAGATTTCTTATGCATTTGCTATGGGGAGTCTTATGTATGCTGAGGTGTGTACACGTCGGGATATAGCATACATTGTTGGGATGTTAGGCAGATATCTTAGTAACCTAGGTATGGATAGTTGAAAAGAAGCCAAACGGGTTATGCGATACTTGCAAAGAATAAAATGTTATATGCTTATATACAGGAAGTCAGATCAGTTGAAGATCATTGGGTATTCTGATTCTGACTTTGTTTGATGCGAAGACAGTCGCAGATTCATGTCAGGTTACATTTTTCTATTGGTCGAGAGAGTGATTTTCTGAAGGAGTGCCAAGTAGACACTCATTGCTTCTTCCACTATGACAGCAAAGTTTGTAGTCTATTATGAGGCATCCAATCATGAAATATGATTACACAACTTTGTCACAAGGCTATGAATTTTGGATAATGTTGAGAGATTGCTAAAGTTATTTTATGACAATAATTCAATAGTGTTATATTCTAACAACAAGAGCTTGTCGAAGTCAAAGCATATTGACATCAAGTTCCTTGTTGTTAAAGAAAGAGTGCAGAATTATCAGATATCTATAAAACATATTGGTATAAACTCCATGATTGCAGATTCGCTTAGCAAAGGTTTGCCACCCAAGGTCTTTCACGAGCATACTGCTCGAATGGGTGTTTTATCGTTTAATGATATGCTGATTTAGTGGGAGTTTGTATTTGGATGTTCTATGATATAATAAAGTTTCTTTTATGACTTCAGTATAAAGTCCAAGTTTCAGTTTCATTTTGTACTCATTTATTGTGATCACACTAAAGATTAAGGTATGACTAGTTGAAAATAGGCATGTTTGAATCACATTACATGTGATTTTCATGCTTCACCTCCATACTTGATCTATATATGTTGTTTGGTTATGTCAATATATGTGATTAGTGATGGGTTTAATTATGATGATTGTAATGAATACCACTTCGGTTCTATGTTGATATGATCAATGAACTAGATTGTTATAAATGTCATTTGGTAAAATAGTGTTTTTGAGCTCATAAGGTTATAATGCGTGATTGTAAGGTCACATATGTGGTCCAAGTGAGAGATTGTTAGATAAATCGTGTGGGCCTACATATATTTAATCATACATTATATGATGTTTAAGGCTAAGGCCCGTATAAAGTGATCACATACGGTTGAGCCATGTGATATCTTATATAATATGATCTTATTATGTGTAGAGACCTCATGTGCCCTCATATGTCAATTTTTGATTTTATGATGGGCTAAATAAAAAATAGACTACCCAAAACCATATATAGTGACTGTCCTCTTTTGCCTCTCCATCAAGAAAGAAGAAGTTGTCCCTCTCTTGTTAGGTTTAGAGAAGAAGGCAAAACCACATATAGAGGTTCTGAAAGTTCATACCCGTGAAAGATCTACCGGAACACCAATGAATTTAGGTAAGCTTTCACATCAAGTTTTAGATTATATCATTTTCAATGATTTAGTGCGAACAGGTTAACGATCTATAAAGTTTTTCTGATGGATTTAAAATCCAACACTGATATGCTTGTACTAGGGTCCTCGACCCACTTGGGCTTATGTTGGTTGCTTTAGGATCCATAGGAGCAAATATGTTGTAATTCTCATGTATGGGATAGAACAATAGTTGAAAACTACGCGAGTCAACACATGATTATGCTGAGTTAATTCGTATCAGCCGTTAACCGATTCAAAAAGTTCATATAACTCAGTTAGAACCAGACCTGACCGAGTCTTAAATTGACTCAGTCAAGTCCAACCGCATCACACTGACTCGGCGGAGTGAGGCAAGTCTTATTTAAGAATTCTAAAATTTTAAAGTATGGTATAATGAAGCAAGGTTTTTTTTTTACCTTATTATAATCTTCACAATTGGTAGGGAGTATACCTGGGTTGGGCAGACCCGACCCAACGTCCTGAACAGATTAGACCCGACCAGACCCCACCTGATTTTAGTAGACCCATGGGTTTGGGTTGGGTCCAAAATATTGACCCCTTCAGAAAATGGTTGGGCTCTTGGGTATGATGATTGTAGACCTTAACCCATATAGACCCGACCCGTTTCTGTACCCGACTCAAATGGGTTTATGCAATCTAAACTCGAACCCGTTTTGTACCTGAATCCTGCACGTACCCAAAATCGACATATACCCGAACCAACCTGTACCCAAACCCAAACCCGATTTTGCAGCCTAATTGACAAGAACACGTTCTTGGTAAGTGCCTGAACTGATCGAACCGATACCTCCTTGAGACTTTCTACTCACCCTTGAAGCTTGTTTAAAGGTAACAATAGCATGGGATTCCTATTGACAATAATTTTCTTCTCTTGAACAACTTTCTCATCTAAAAGAGAAAAAAAAACAAGAGGCTATTCATAAAAGCAAGAAGGATCAGCTTGGACAGATCGGTTGGTGTTCTCTCTGTGAAGAAAGAAGCTTGCTGGTTTGCCAAGGCAGTTGTTGAGGGATGTCATTCTAGTCCGGTATCCCCCCTTTAAGCCCACTTTTTTCTTTTGTTATCATTGTTCCATCTTGTTGTCGTTGGGTATTGTCATTGAAATTTTTTACAAGCTCTGCTTATGTGGAGAAAACATGGATGACATGAATCACATACCCATAATGCCATCTTTTGATTAGGTAGAACAAACAAGGTGTTGGTAGATCTATTCTTGCTGCCATCATCTCTCAAGTTATCCATGTTAAGTAGTGACCAACATGAAGATTTTCAATGGTTCACCTTCTTCTTTCACTTCTCAACATTATAAAGCTCCTTCCCAAGTGTTTACATGATCAAGACAAATATATGCCACAAAAGGAAGTTTATATTCAAAGTAAAGATCAACTTACTTAACTTAGCTGCACGTATCAAATTTCATGTTATTCAATCCTACTGAAACTCGAACGGTTGAGACCTGAACCTGTTAACCCTTATGGCTCTAGTACTTTTTTCAGTGATATCCAAACCCGGACCCACCTGAATCAAAACTGGTCTATTGAAAACTCGGCCCAATTATACCCTAGCCGATACATATCCGAACCCATTAACCCATATGGGTCCACAATTTCTAGCTGTACCCAAACCCGAACCTGAACCCAATTAGATCAGGTTGGGTTTAAGTCTTTCTTTTAGACCTGATTTAGAATCCGATATGAAAAAACCCAACCTATTTACACCCCTAACAATTGGAAAGACCTTCACACCCTCTCACCTTACACAAAAGTGAAAGGCCCCTCAACTTGTTGTTTTGGTACTAACTATGTTTCTTTTCCTTTTTGATCTCTCATTAAATGAAGGAAAAACATTTATGACATTCCTACAAAGCTGTGAAGCATGCTTGAAAGAGGTGTTCGTTTACTTGTTAATGAATGACAAAAATGTCACTCCTAAAACAGAATATGACTTATCACTTAAATTCTTGAATTCTATTTTATAGCTAGAAATATGTGAAAATGTGAAAAATTCTCATAAAAATCTCTTTGTTTGTTGTAAAAATATAAGCCAATAATTTGACCTCAAGAAAATTGGGAAATTCCTGGGCATTAATTTTGGAAAATTAAGTTTTAAATTATAAACTCTTTGAAAAATGTTTTTGTATTTAGAATTTATGGTTCGTAGCCTCTCTAATTACAAAAAGTGGAATTGATTGTAGCCTACCTCGGGATTTGGGTCATTTGCTTAAGCAACAAAGCGATTGAGATTTCCTTATACTATTTATCCAATTCATCCCTCTCATCTCTAACCTTTCTAACGATAGCCAACCCTCTTCTACTAGATCCATCTCTCACACACTCACCTTTTTCATAATAGCTACTATCCTAACTCGCAATTAGGCCCAACAAGCACCTATTTGGTATTTATTATACAAGTTAGATTCACCATTATTAGCACGAAAATACCAAAAATGAGCTCTTAAGTGAAAAACAAAAAATCATTTTAGTTGTGGCTGAATTTCATGTCGAATTGGAGATCTAATGTGTTGCATCAATTCTGCACAAACTTCTCATAGACCAGTCACAACCGGATCAAATTTTGGCATAAAAGAGAGAGAGAGAGAGAGAGAGAGAGAGAGAGAGAGAGAGAGAGAGAGAGAGAGAGAGAGAGAGAGAGAGAGAGAGAGAGACCAACCAAGATTAGGAAAGGAAGAGGGCAAGTCTGGTTTTGTAAAAAAAAAGGCAGGTGAGGAAGAAAGAGTCCCCCCTATTTCTTGGGCTTATGATGCTCATCGAAAACCAACGGTCTAGAAAAATCTAAGGGACTGAAAGTCATAGTGGAAGAAAGGCCACTAAAAAATTCAGAGGTTAGGGTGGGCATGGGTCTGGGCAGGCCTGAGCCCATTTAGAGCTCGATTCACCAAGCTTTAAGTGCGACCTAGTTCTTAACAGGCTCGGGTTTGAAGAGCAGGTCATGACTCGGCCCAATGAGCCAATGTGAAGTGGGTCGGGTCTGACCCTGCTTGACCCAAATCCAACTAATTAGGTAAAAACTTGAACAAAGGAAAACACTTGTTGTTTAGAATGATGGTGGTGATGCCAAAAACTGTAGTTTACAACCTTTTCACGCTGACAGTGCATACCCGATCACATATAAAAAAGTGCTATTTTTTTTAATGATCTTGTATGCACTCTTGTTATTTCGAAGTATTCAATTCAATCCTCTGACGACAAACTGGTTTATTGGGCTGGTCCTCTTGCGGCAACATCACCACCAAACATGTCTCACAACCTTTCTTTATGTCTCACAATATTCGATAATGGAAACATTATTCAATTTGTCTAATAATCAAAACAGGTGACTAATGAATTAGCTTGTGATGGAAGAAAAGAGTATTCAACAGCATAGAGAAGCTTCTTTTCCCCCAAGAAGATAGTGAAAGGGGCGACTCATTGTTTTTGCTAAGAGGATTGGATTTGGTTGCCTCTTCTCTGATTCTTCAACTCACCAACTGTCTCGATTCTGCTTTACAAGTATTTGCTCTGGTTATCCCCATTCATATTGTTATCATTGCCAGTCTATTACTTCAATCTAGGGGTGGACATCGATGACCCATCATGATTTAAGTACAACCCCATTCTTAAAGGGCTCAGGTTTGAAGAGCAGCTCATTGGCCCAATGGGCTAATGTTTAACGGGTCGGTTCAACCCGTCTCAAACCCATTTGTAGGTTATTTTTGGAATAAAGTTCATAAACTAATTTGTATAATATCAAAAGAAATGAATTAAATGATAAATTAATGCACACATCTAATTATCTTTCTATTTCTCAAATAATCAATGTAACTAATTAGGTAAATTGTAATAATTACCAAGTTATTATGCAACCAACTGCTAAAAATTAATTAGGTAGCTCTCAAGCCTATCGGGTCGCCTTCTATCATGTGGGCTGACCTAGGTCTGACCCATGTATATAATAGGCTGA
This sequence comes from Nuphar pumila, assembly GCF_984573655.1. NCBI lineage: Eukaryota > Viridiplantae > Streptophyta > Magnoliopsida > Nymphaeales > Nymphaeaceae > Nuphar > Nuphar pumila. The sequence goes on from NC_143262.1 coordinate 7,863,896, forward strand.
ATTTTGGCCATGTTACAAAAAGGTCAGAGCCTAAAACCTTGACCCAAATCCGGCCCATGATGAGCCAGGTCAGCTTGGCCCATCAGCCCACCTAACCCATTGCCCACCCCCAACTTTAATCTTCATATTCCATATGTTCCCTTGCGACTTACATTGTACAGTTGCACTTAGAGTTTGTTTTGCTTTTGTTGAGTCTGATGTAAGCTGCCCGGTTCAGGTGAATCAATACTCCGAAGGGGCAGCCCGTATACTTGAACTGTAATCGCCTGCGGGCAAAATTGTGAATGAAGTAAATGCGTTGAGCTTTCTTTTGTTCACTCTCGTTGTGATTGCTTCTTGTGATTGCAATTTCTCTCCCTCTATTCACTCTTGCTCTCTTGCATTCTGATTACAACCTTCCGTGATTGACAATCAAGCTGGCAAGTAGGCTTGCGGCGGTGAGGAGAGTTTGTCGCGTCGCACTGGCCCATTAAAGAAAATAGGCCTGTGACAAGTGGTATCAGAGCTCGTTCTCGTGCTGAGGAATGGACTTCGAAGTTGGTGTCGACAGACATGCCGACAGATTGCGATTTGTGAGCAAGACATCGTGGCGCCTTATCAAAACTTGCGCAACACCAAAGCCAAGGCAGTTGCGCAACACCAAAGCCAAGGCAGTTGCCAAAGCTGAGGAGATGGGTTCACCTCGAGGCCAAGGAGAGTTGACTGCAACTGTTAACAAGCTGGTGGAACATGTGACTTCGCATGAGGAAGCGATTTTACGAGCATGTGAATCATTCAATAAACTAAATGATGTGGTGAAGAGCTTGCAAGAGCAGGTAAACTTACTAATGGGGCTGGTCACTTCGTTGATGACTACAGTGGTCAACTTGTTGACTGAAGTAGGGAAGCTTCAGTTGAAGAACCGTACGTTGCAATAGACAGTGACCATAAATGACAGAAATAATGAGAGGCCATCAAGGATTGATGTGCCAAGACCTAGAAAATTCTATGGTTCTCATGACAGCAAGACCATTGAGAACTTCTTGTTCCAAGTAGAAGACTACTTGGATATCTAAAATGTGATCATTGAAGATCTGAGGATTAAGGCCACAACAACCTTACTTAATGGAGATGCTATCACTTGGTGGAGGCAGAAGCACAATGACATGGAGAGGGGTCAATGCATGATAGACACCTTTGACGACTTCAAAATAGAGTTGCGCAACTATTTCATGCCAAGAAACGAACAGAGGCAGGCATACCAGATGGTTCATGAGTTCAAACACTCTGGTTCGTTGCAAGACTATGTTAGAACATTCCATAAGCTTATGCTAAAGATACCTAATATGCCAAAAGATGACAAGCTCAACTGGTTTATTGTGGGACTTCGGCTATGAGCACAGTCTAAAGTGGAAAGGAGTAACCCCTGTATTTTGGAAGATGCATATGTGATAGCCGAACACTTAGTTGACACTCAGTGCAAGCCTTTCACTCCATCAACCAAAGTCAAGAAGAAGCCTGACCACAAAGGTAAGAAGGATGAGCGATGCGATGATAAAGGTGAGGCATCGACACACCATCAATCCAAAATGAAACAAAACTTCACAAAGTATAAGAACAACAACAAGGGTGCGGTTGTGACATGCTGGTTTTGTGGTGATAGACATATTGCCAGGTAGTACCCAAAGCGCCTCGTGAAGGACGACGGGCAAACCAATGCTGCACACGAAGAATGCAGCGATACTGAATGCAATGACACTGAGACGATGCAATCAAGGATAGGGGCCATGCGATCGATTAACTCTGCTAGAAGTTGTGTGGCTAAGAACATGCAAGTCAATAAGAAACTTATGTACTTGGAAGTCATTATGAATAGAAAGTCTACTTCAGCAATGATAGACTCCGGGGCCATGCATAACTTTGTCTCACGGGAAGAGGCAGAGTGGTTGGTCTTGAAGCCTGAGCCAAAGTAGAGGACCATCAAAATGGTAAACTCTAAGGCCAAGCTCATCCTTGGTGAAGCAAGAGATGTGGCTATTTAAGTGGGGAGTTGGGTTGGTAAAGCCAACTTCTCTGTGGTGCCCCTCGACGATTTCAAGGTGATTTTGGGTATGGAGTTTCTGCGAAGCCAGAATATTCTGATGCTGCCAAAGTTTAACACGTTGATGATCATGGGGTCAGACCTTTCCCACACAGTATAGTGCCTTACGCAGAAAGACAAGTCTTCAGTGCTATCGGCAATGCAGCTGAAGAAGGGTGTCAAGCATGAAGAGTAGACATTCTTAGTTGCAGTGCGCGCAGAAGAAGGAAAGGTAGAAGCAGCAGTGCCGCTGACTCTAGCGCCACTATTGGAGAAGTTTCAGAGGGTGATGCCTCCAGAATTGCAGAAGCGTCTTCCGCCAAGACGTGAGGTCGACCACAAGATTGAGTTAATCCCGAGAGCAAAGCCTCCCATAATGGTTTCATACCATATGGGGCCAACTGAGTTAAAGGCGCTGCACAAGCAACTAGACGAGATGTTGGACGCAGACATTATTCGTCCATCGAAAGCGTCATTTAGCACCCCAGTCCTTTTTCAGATGAAACATGATGGCTCCAAACACTTATGTGTGGATTACCGTGCTTTGAACAAGGTCATGATAAAGAATAAGTACTAATTCCTCCAAAATAGAATGGTGGGTTTTCAACCTTATCATGTAACTGGTCTATTTTAAGCAGTGAGTGATGGATGTATCCAAGCCCAGTTTGGCATAAGTATTATTCCATCAGAGATCTTGCAACCCTAGAGCAAGGGGATGATCACCTGGGAACAAGATAAGACAAGATGTCTAATCGTGGCACTCTTTCAATTAAGAGCAAAACAAGAAGTATGCCTCCTCCATCCGGTGAAGGGGAGAGCGGGAAGAAGAAAATATGATCGAACTGTCTTTTTTGGCTTGGAAAGTAATCAAATTTTTACCTCTCTAGAGGAAGTACCACAAGGCACTAGGCATGTAAACATTTGGACTCGGGTTGGATCTAGCCATTACAATGTTTGGCCTAATTGGAGTTAGATGAAATTAGATAAAACCGAATCAAGATGCAACTAGCTTAAAATCTGATATTTACATGTAAATGGATTCATGGTTTAGTAGTATATTCAGACTTGGATTCTGATGCAAAAACTCAATACGGAAGTCTGGATCCAAATTTGGCTACTAAATTGGACTAATCGAATCCAGATTTGGGTCTGATGTCAGATTAAATCCAACCCATTAACATTCCTATGTACCACAACGTTTCACATCTCAACTGGATCTAAAACTTCATTTTACGATTCAATTTAGATCTGGATCTAAAACATAACACGCTATTTCAAAACAGGTCCAGTTATGGGTCAAGCCAAAAGCGACCTATATATGTCAGACCAGTTCACAACTCCGACTACTGCATACAAAATGATAAAAGCTGCATCAACATGTAAGGAATCAACTCAAACATTTATTTTTATTGAAATATAGAAACTAATTATTTCCCACTTATTGTGCATAAGAAGACATAAGTTTGAAGAGAGATGAACGACATTAAATGATTACGGTATCATGACGAAGCAGCAAGGAGGGGTCTGGAAAATTTCTTTCAATCAAATCCTTATTCTGCAAAGAGCTGCATGTGTTTATCTATTTTGGGGTCTTTCATATCTCCCCATCCCATAATTGCTCAGGGGTTTGGATGTGGCCACCAGGAGATATGAAAGTTGGACAACCGTACAGTCTACCCTGTGGAAGAGAGCTTTTAATGGTGTCCATCTCTTCCTCACTCAGCTCCCAATAAAAAATACCAAGATTTCCCCTCATCCTCTCCTTGTTGAAGCTCTTCACCACCAAACTCACACCTTGCTGAAATCCCCACTTCAAGCAAACCTGCAATAAACATCATTCTATCTATTACTAGAGGTTTGAACAAGATAGCCAAATTGATTGCCGTCCATTTTCCAGCTTGCATGCCGTTCATCTAGAAAATTTGATGGATTAGATGAGATTTAATTCGTCATTATCTTAACTAGATTACTTTTCATATGAATTTAAATTAAGTTTTTTTTATTTAGATCTTAAACTTATATAAATGTGACTTGAGTGATTGAATAAAACGAGAAAGAAAAGGCGCATGAGTTTTTCCCCATATACGTAGGCCTTTGGCCGAACCACGTAAATGTCATGATATTTTTCTTTCTTCATTCTAATTTATTTTATTTTTATTCAGTTCATTCTTCATTTTTTACATGCTATCAGAGTGGGATATGATCCAAATTTACCAAATTGGAGGCTGCAAATTATTCTATCAACAAGTTTGTACCACAATCTTCAAGTTGTGCATTTTCTAGCCACTTGGGTTCAAATTGTTGTTCATTCGATGCTGCATGATCAATTCTAACATCTATTTTCAAGTTTCAAGTTTCTTTTGTTCATCCTCTAACTTGAAGAGGTGTGTTAGAATCTATGATGATATAGAAGCTTTTATTTAAATTTGGAGGAAATTTTCAATAGTTTTCTAAGATTTGATGGATTAGCTGAATTTCATTTCATCATTATCATATTTTGATTAGTCTTCATGTGAGTTGTAAATAAATTTTCTTGATTTGGATCATAAACCTGTATAAATATATGACTTGATTGATTGAATAAAATGAAAAAGAAAGAGCGGAACATGAACTTTTTTTCATGCATGTAGGCTTTTAGCTGAACCACCTAAATGTTATGTTATTTTCCATTCTCTGTCTTAATTTAATTTAATTTTATTCAGTTTATTATTCATTTTTCATATATATGATGGTTTTGTGCCACGGTACACACTCTTGCTTGTATAGATCCAAACAGACAAATGTGTTTAGCTCAATTTATTTAATATATTAAAAGGTTTTATCATGTCTAATACATCATAAAATCTCATTTCGGAGACAATAAAAATCAAATGCTCACAATTCAAGAAAATAAGGATGGTTTAGAAATAATATAAAACATCATATTTCAGTTAGCTTTAACACATGAAAATAGTAAATAAAACATGCTAAACTTGGTCCAAAGGTTAGATTTTGCCTTTTAAGCTTAAATTTATGTAAATCAAGTGTGCACCACTGTAGAATTATATATATATATATATATATATATATATATATATATATATATATATATATATATATAGAGAGAGAGAGAGAGAGAGAGAGAGAGAGAGAGAGAGAGAGAGAGAGTTTGGTTCCTCAAGGGCAGGAGGGTGTGAACGGTCTCAAATTTTCACTTTTTTATATTGTTTTTCGAATATGACCTTACATATATGATCTACATGGTGGTGTTTAGTAGAAATCAACTTTTAAATAATCTGATGATGACATTTGAGCAGGTAGGTTTTCACAAGGATTCAAAAATCAATGACTTAGAATTTATATAAAATTTAGAACTTATAAGATCATATTCTTATATCAGAAGAGTATGATCCAACAGTCGATTCCTATTAAACCGATCATGCTGAACATATATATATATATATATATATATATATATATATATATATATATAATTTTGGCTAATTGAGCTTTGTTAAGCTTTATTTTAGTTCAAGCTCATTTATTCTATTAAGCTTATAACTAAGCTCAATCTCAACTTAATAAATAAACAAGTTGGAGGTGGGGAGCCCAAGCCGAGCCTGAGCTACTCAGCTCGTTGTGCACCCTCTAGCAGAATAGCAACGGAATCATTTCAATATTACCTGTGCTACAGTTTTTCCTCTGGCTTGAGCTATATCTTTGAGAACTTGGCTGTCCAAAACCGCGTTTGAGCCCCAAAAGTTTCCCCTTCCTCCCAAGGGAGACCAAGCAGACACATGGATCCGCTTGCTTGCACAGAACTCTCTCAACTTTCCTTGTTGCCACATTGGATGCATTTCCACCTGTTTGGAGGATTTAAAGAAAAAGAAAAAAAAAAGCATAATTAATAAGCCATGACAGCTTTTCAGTACAAAGTTTATTATTGTCCTCTCTGAAGTTATCGGCACCCTTTGTGATGAGAAATAACGCTATGATATTTCAAGAACTGAGGGAACGGGGACTGCCGCTGTTTCTGTTTGGTGAAGTGAACAACTAATTGTTGTTATGTATCAGCAAGTTGAAGTACCTGATTCACGGCAGGAGGTATCTTGGCAGTAAGAAGCAAATCAGTGAGCTTCTTGCATGAGAAATTACTAACACCGATAGATTTGGTGAGGCCGAGCTTTTGGCACTCCTCCATGGCTGCCCACGTGCCACTTATATCCATTGGAATCGTGACTTCACCGCTAAATACGAATTGTGTTTCTCCTTTCAATCTCACTGGGAAATGCACCAAATAAAGATCCAGATATTCCAACTGCAAATTCCTGAAATCATGTTAAGGAAGCAACAATTAGAGATATGCTACGGTACAACATTTACCGTTATAATCCAGTACAGTTGATAAGATCATTCCATGTATGAAAACGATGCTTAGCAGGATGACTGAACGGGGTTTAATGTTGTTTTCTCTGAAAGAAGGGACGCAGTTCAAGGTATTGACTCTCTCTCTCTATATATATATATAGAGAGAGAGTAGTGAAGTAGGTGCTTGAACATCTACTTGAACATGCTGGCCATCCATCAGGCGCTCGATGGATGGCCAGCACAAAAAGAAAATTGCATCAAAATGATGAGTTTTTTCGTCCAAATGAATTTAGCGGTGCTTTTTGAGTACCAGGAAAAAATGACCTTTAGCGGCGCTCAAAAAGTGCCACTAAAGGTATAAGGGAAACTTGTGACCATACAAAATTGTAATGCCATGCATGTCCTCTAAAGCTATTTGGGCAAAAAATTCATCATTTTAACGACTTTTCACGTTTTTTTTGTGTGCTGGCCGTCCATCAATGTTCAAGTAGCTGTCTCTCTCCCTCTCTCTACACACACACATATATATATATATATATATATATATATATATATATAGAGAGAGAGAGAGAGAGAGAGAGAGAGAGAGAGAGAGAGAAGAGGTATGTGTTAAACCCATTTGGTGCTAAACTGCATGGTAAATGAGTTTTTCAGCTTCTTCAGTGCTTTTTATGCTCTTTCGGCCCTATAAATGTGTCGGGCATGGTCAATTTACTAAGAATCCACACTTATATTATGTGTTTTCGATGAAAAAAATGATGTTTGAAGCCTAAAGAATTTACAAAGATTTTGGACGGTTGATTCTTCAAACTTTATAAAAACCCACCCATGTATTGGAATCAAACACTTTAAGAACTGGTCCCTGTAAATTCAAGTACATAGATCACATTTGTACGGTCAAAATTTAAAAATAAAATAAAAAAGCCCAAAAAACTATTTAGCATGCAGTTTAGCACCAAATGGGTTTAACACATACATCTTTCTCTCTCTCTCTCTCTCTATATATACATATATATATATATATATATATATATATATATATATATATAAGGAGAAATGGGTTCATGCTAAATAGGTTTTTCTTCTCTTTTAGTATCTTTTTTGCAGTTTTGACTCCATAAATGTGTTGAGCATGGTCAATTTATGAAGAATCCACACCTGGATCATGTGTTTTCAATGAAAAAAATTATACCATTACTCTATATAAAAACCCATTTACAAAGATTTTGTAGTGTTGATTTTCTGAATATTATAAAAATCCATCCATGTGTCAGAATTGAACACTTCAAGAGGTGATCCCTATAAAATCAAGTACATAGATCACATCTGCACCGTGCGAATTTAAAAATAAAACAAAAAAACCTTGAAAAACTCATTTAGCATGAACCCATTACTCAATATAAAAGTCTCTGGTGAAGGTGCATATGGTATCAATTAGTTGAATGAACAATATCTTATTGCTCTTGTTAAGTGAATATAACCTATAGATATGATCTACATGATCTTTTTAAATCACAGGAATGTAGTGTATGTACATGTTTTTTGGTGATTAAAAAAATCAATGGCCATAAATGAATCAAATTTTCACATCTTAAAAAGTTTTTTTTGTAAAAAAAAATGATCCGAGAGCCAATCTGTAGCAAATTGACTATGACCTCTGCAAGGTTAGCTTGAGTCAAAAGAACTTGCACATCTGCACGAAAGACTTACCCTCTCTTTATGCATACATGTCCGTATGTATGCATATGTATAATAATGCTGCTCGGGGAGTACCTACTTCCACATATATTGAAATCATGGTTATAAGTTGTATCGTCTCAATATAGTTTATTTGATAGGAATCATGCTTTGGATAATTTTTTTGGACATAAAAGTAAGATTTTTTATGTCATGAAATTTTGATACATTGGGACCATGTATAATAAAATGTATAATAAAGTGAGGCCAGCAATCAAATTACTTACTCCAGTGTCTTCCTAAGGGCAGGGAGGACTCCCTCTGGGTGAGCATCAGTGCACCAGAGCTTGGACGTGATGAAGAGTTGGTCTCTGCTGCCAACCAGACCATGCATGAGCGCGTCGGCAATGGCTTTACCCAAGGGCACTTCTGTTCCATAGAGTGAGGCCGTGTCGAAATGCCGGTAGCCCACCTCAATGGCATCAAGCACGGCCCTGTGAACAACCTCATGTGGGGGGATGGGGTGCATGGCTGTGCCCATGCCTATCAATGGCATCCGAAAGCCAGAGCTCAATGTCACCTCAGGGATGTTATGGTGAGCCATTAATTGCTTTCTAATTGAGCTCTTTTACTGACTTCCAGGCACTCACACCACATCCAGGCACTCACCTCTCTCTCATATATAAAGCTGCCTATGCCTATGCGTGTAACACAAGAATTCACAGAGAACCTTGCCTAGTGGTTCAAGTATATCCAAAACTATGAAGAACCATTGGAAAGATGCTGGACAGAGTGTCAAACCTATAATTGGAAGCACTTGAAATGGCAAAATTCGTCCAACAATGAATACATGATTAAAAATGCTTGCATTCAAAATGATGATGAAAATATGTTAAAAAAAACGATATATATATATATGAGTTCAAAATGGACGTAAATATCAGAATTTTATTTGAAATCAAGTCAGGGCACAGGAACTATAGGATCTGAATCCCAGAGTTAAAGTGATTTTAAACACGAGATTCAAATCATTTATATTAGTATTAGAATTTTTTTTATAAGTAATTTTTTCTAGATATATTTTAGCGCTTTACACATTTCTTTCAAAGGAATGAGTGTTTTTTCCAGAATTCCACAAAAGACCGAGCATCCTTTTTTTCAAAAAAACAAAAAAAATTTATCAAGCGATAAAGGCTATTTCCAAATAAGAGACGAGTCCAAATCAAAGGAGAGTGATTGGCAATTCAAAAATTTTACGTAACTAAAGCTTTTGTTGGTTTTTGGTCATGGGTAGATGCTGAAACTCATTTCATGTGACGAAATAAAAGTCATTCTTATCCTCTTTACAAAATTATCGACCAGGAAACCCCAAGATCGAATCCTAGCCTCTCAAATCTCTTTGAATGAGAGCCACCCATCTTACCTTGGATCTCGGATATGTAGAAAACATATTCAGATCCATTAAAACTTTATAAATAGGAGTGCTCCTCCTATTTCAGGATGAGACCCCTACATTCATAAGCACTGTTACTTTGCCGAAACTCCGCTAGTGATTAAACCCAGCCTAGACGACCCACCTGACCCACATAGCCTACCTTGGCCTAGTCGACTAACCTAAGGTGCACCTACTTGAACCTTACCTAGGAACTCAGATCCCTCATATCTCACACTACCTTTTAGAACTCGTGATTGTTCGTGACATTTGTGTTCGCGTGCTTATCAACCGTGGGAGGGTTACCCATAGCCCGTGTTGAGATTCACATGCTTTATATGTGTTTCATTTATATTTCTCATTTTTATAAGTTTGGATTTGAGTAACGTGAGTGTATTTGTCATTTTTTAGTGTCTTTTTCAAGTTTCAGTCGTTTTCGCCGCAAAAACTCAATTTTTTTTAGGTTTTTGGTTAAGGTACGCTCCTTTTTTGCAACACAGCTCCAACAACAAAGATATGACATCCATGATCTGGCTGATCCTTGGTCAATAGAAGAGGAAAGCCGTGAGGTCTTGAAGAACAATTTTCATTATCTTCTCAAATTTGGATCTCGAATTTATTTTCTAAAATATTTTTCAGTGAAAAACCTTGAGTGCGCGACAGGTTTATACTATCGGGACAATTACCTAAGTATGGCAGGCTTAGCCAGCTGGACTAGTAGGTCTCTGACCATGAGGGTGGTTTTTCCTTCATGAACAAGAAAAAACCAGACCTCTAGGAATGTACCTAGCATTTCACCTTTTTTCTAGTGACAGAAACCTTTAAGGACGGGTTCCACTTAATGAGGCTTCCTCCAAAATTTACAAAATCACCATCTCATATATGTGAACCATTTGTAACCCTATCCCTCATGAATAGTAGACGACAGGTGAATACCCCAAAGGGAATTGATTTGGGTTAAGATGAAAACAAACTTATAAGGTTGTGATTAATTTTTTGAGTTTTTCCCATAATAGTCCTCCTTCACGGAAAACACCCAAAACATCCCACCCTTATTTCTTTACATTTTTCATAAATGGTCCTTTCTTTTCAGAATGTTAGTACAAATATATCATTCATCATGTGACGTCTAGTTGCCTCTAAGGCTGGTATGGAACGAGCCTAACGAATCTAACAGCGAAGGATCAGGCTTGGCTTGTTTATCAGTGGACCGAGCTCATGACTCTACTCATATTTGTGTTTAGCCGAACGAGCTCAAGCTCGACTTGTCCTTGAATAAGGTGAACTGAACACAAGTTGGCTCGTATAAAAAGTTTCATGTTATTTGTACATGGAACATATATGTTTACTATATATTACACAAACTCTCTCTCTCTCTCTCTCTATATATATATATATATATATAGAGAGAGAGAGAGAGAGTAATGGGTACGTGCTAAATGAAATATACTAAATGAGTTTTTCAGGTTTTTTAATTTTATTTTAAAATTTTGATGGTACAGATGTGATGTATGTACATGATTTTATAAGAATCATCTCTTAAAGGATTTGATCCTAACACATAGGTGGGCTTTTATAATGTTTGAAAAATCAACGATTCAAAATCTTTGTAAATTTTGGAGGCTCTAAATATCATTTTTTTCAACTAAAACACATGATCCTGGTATGGATTTCTCTTAAATTGACCATGCCTAACACATTTATGGGGTCGAAACTGATAAAAAAATACTGGAAGAGCAAAAAAACCCAATTTAGCATATTTCATTTAGCATGTAGAGAGAGAAAGAGGATCAGGTTGAGGGGTGGGGAAAGGCACCGACGAGCTTCATCTGCCTCATGCAACCCAAGATCCGACGAGCTTCCTGCGGGAGAGAGAAACGGTTGAGGTTGAGGTGGGGTTTGGTTGTGAGAGAGATCAACGAAAATGGGGAAGCAAGAGGGGGTATCGGAATCCACACTTGGATCATATGTTTTCGATGAAACTAACCTTATAAAAACCATGTCTACATATCACATCTACACAAACATAATTTAAAAATAAAAGAAAAAAACCTGAAAAGCCCATTTAACAACACCTATATATATATATATATATATATATATATATAGAGAGAGAGAGAGAGAGAGAGAGAGAGAGAGTAATGCTCGCCATTTTCGTTGATCCCTATAGGTTATTTAGGCTCCAACACTACAAGAAAAATGTTAAATAGTGTCAGAAATTTGTGACGGTTTTTTCCATCACAAATTTGCGATAGACTAGCTAGAGAAAACTAGCCGTCGCCAAAATTGGAATTTGCGACGGAAAAATTTCATCGCAAAATCTGTCGCTAATTCGAGATGGATTTTAAGACAGAATTTTTCTGTCGCTAATTTTCGCTTCTAAGGTGCGAAATTCTCCCTCCCTCTTTTCGCTCTCTCTCCCAAACTGTAATGTTCCTTCATGAAACGCCATGTACCACCATGGCCGATCTCGCTCCCCTGCACACCCGCATTGTCGTCGCCGACCTCTCCGACGATGCCAACCTCTATGGCCACCTTGTCAGGCTCTGCGCCCTGTCCCTGTCCGATGGGTCTATCTCCCATACGCTCCTCTACCTCACCCACCTCTCCAAACCCACCATTTTCTCCTTCAACACCATCATCAAAGTCTACCTCATTCGATCGCTTCCTGCGCTTGCCATCGATTTCTTCAATCACCAGATGGTTCAGCGTGGAGTTTTGTCGAATGAGTACACGCTTCCCCTGCTTATCAATGCTTCTGCGCGCCAGAATCAGGTCTACGAAGGTGAGATCCTCCACCATTTGATTTGGTTTTGCCCGTTTCGAATTCCTTGATCCATATGTATGGGAATTGTGGGCTTCTGGATGGTGCTCGTCATGTATTTGACGAAATGCCGCTGAGAGATTTGATATCTTGGAACTCTATGGTTGATGGATATGTGAAATTTGGAGATATCACTGTCGTTGAGGATGTTTACTTGGCTTAATTGCCCCTGGCACATGTTCTAGAACTGGCAGCTGAGGTTATTATTTACATAAGTTTTTCTTTTCTGATTGTATGGTTTCACAATTGTATATAAATTTTATATGTGAATCTTCTTTGCTTTTCTAGGTAGTGATGATGACTGCAGGTACTGCAGTAGGCTATGGTATAGCTTTGACATTAACTGATTCATCAAATAAAATCATGAAAGGATCACAAGGGGATGCATCTGCATTACAGCCCACACTTATGGCAGCAGTATCTGACACTTATGGAGGCAGTACTGAAAAAGGTTTACTTACTAACTAGTATTTGTAAAGATTCACCATTAATTGGAAAATTAGAAGTGACTCATCATTCATAATTATTAGGTTGTAGAGGAAGGTGGCTTATCAAAGAAATTCTTTGATACTGCATATAGACGTCGACTTTCTGTTATTGAAGGAAGTTGGTTTGGTGCATCTGGACTAGAAAAGCTTTTCTGGGATGTCATTGTATTTAAAAAGATAAGATTTGTTCTGGGGGGACGTATTCGTTTTATGCTTTGTGGTGGTGCTCCTTTGTCTGGAGATACCCAAAGGTTTATCGACATTTGTGTCGGGTAAATCTTTTTTTATCATTTCTATATTTGAAATTAAATATTGTACCGATATGAAATAAGCTTAACACTGGCTGGAACAACTATATAACAAAGTGCTAGAACTTTTATAGTAGCAACTTTTAGTGACCGTGCCTCATTGCAATTAATCATGTTATGGTGATTCTTAATCATCAAACTCCCAAGAAGTTTTTGCCGAATTATAGGGGTTTGGTTTCTATGAATGTTTGAGTGTTTTTGCTGATCTGGGCAATATGCTGCACTTGAATTTTATTGGTTTGGTAAAGTTTTCTTGTTCTCCATGATGCTTTGATTGTATTGTCTTTTACTTATTTCCATAAGCAATTGTGTTTTTATAGAAACTAATGTGGTTTAACTCTTCAGGGCTCCAATAGGTCAAGGTTATGGGTTAACAGAGACATGTGCTGGTGCAACTTTTTCTGAATGGGACGATCTCTCAGTGGGTCGTGTTGGTCCACCTTTACCTTGTTGTTAACAGAGATAATTTGTAAACTTTGAAAAATAGGAGGCATCATAATTTTTGGGTTTCAGTTCTTGGGAATCAGGGGTATAAACAAACGCCAAGCCAAGCTAAGCCAGGTATTAATATGCTAAAACTTGTTTCTATACAATAATTGTAGGCTTGGTTTCAGTAAACCTCTTTTTAAGTCACTGAACAAATATGTAAGGTAAAATGAAGGGTACTGCAATTATTGTTCTAATTTTTTGCGACTTCATAAGGAATTTCTAGGTAGGATAATGCTATCTATTGCGAGTAAAAAAGATATGAGAAAGTCTTTTTCTTGTTAAATGTAATACAACCTCTTTCAGGTACATGCCACTCTCTATCTTTAGATGAAGCAGAGGAGATAAATGATTGCATTTTGTTATTCATGATTTGAGAATGGTTACGTTCTGTCCTTTTGGAAGCAAGAGATTCCTTATTTTTGTCATTATGTCAGTTGCTTAAATGTTAGTTTATAAAGTTTGTAGTCTATTTAACTGCGGAATAACTTGTTGGGCAGTACAGTCATAAATTTTCACACCCTTTTGCAGAGGGTACTTTGAGATTGTTGACAGTGTCTCTGGCTGTCATATGTTTGATGAAATATGTGCTTATCCTCCAAAACAAGTGTCACAAAAAACTTTTGAGGCATCTAGGAATTTACCAACACACTTGCAATTTAAGTTACTGCCTCGCCAAGCTGTATGGCGAGAGAGTTTTCATGCAAATCCTCCCTCATATCATGATATTGCCCTCTACTTTCTCCCTGATGACATTTGACATGTTTAGTTTCATTAACCATGCTTGATTTTCTTAAACTTTTATTCATTTGATAATGAATTATATATTTAAAGCTCCTATCATGGTACTTTTCAGGTCTAGGCAGAACTACTATGATTTTCTCGAACGTATAACAAACCTTGATTTAGCACTGAGACACGATGTTGGTGGTGCTGATTTGTTGATATTTGTTTCCAAGCAACTGCCCGGGTTCCTGAAAGTGAAGTTTTTTGGCTCTTTCAAGTTGAACTTTTGAACTTGTTTCATATAGCTTATAAAGTTTCTAGTGAATCTGATCTGTTGCCATATACAATGAAGCTCCTTTATTTTTGTGTACCTATCTTGTAATTTCAATGACTTGGGAAGTGGAAGCAATGTGGATGTCTGTATAATAACTAAGGTTTGAAAGTTTTGCCTTTGTCTATCATTGTAAATAAGAAGTAGTTTCTGTAATACCAGATGATAATTCTAAAGTTGTTGAATGTACTAATGAAATCTATGCTTTACTTGCTTGCTTATTTGTGCCATTGTCCTTCTTCCCATTTTTATTAGCCTTTGCTGAATAGTTTGTGTCACTATTTTTATTAGTTACAGGCCATCATTATGTTGCACAAACTGTGGCATCCTTCTAACAATGAAACTACATGATACTTTCAGGTTTGCTTAACATTCTGATCTATAGGTCTTTTAATATAGCATTTTATGGTCCATTGCTTACGTTTATTTGTGGAACTGCAGAGCCTTAATAATCTTATTTCTTCTATCGCTCGGTACATTTTATGTGTTTGGTATATTATCAAAGTGATTGATTTTTTTCTTTCTGCTGTTATAAACCCTTGATAATATATGCCCTGCAATAATTTTATTTTGACCCTTATCGAGTTTGTTTTCACTGTGAAGTACTATGTAGGATTTGGGAGAATTGATCTTTCAAATGTTATTATAATGAACTTTAGCATTTGAAATTGAGCTACTCTAACAAAAGAACCATTTCTTAATAATTTTGTTCCTTTTCTTATTTCCCTTCTTTTCAGATTGAGCAAATGGAGAAGTTGTTTCATGATGCTGGAGGGAGGCCTTTGGATTGTAACTTTTATCAATCACTGATGGAGAAATTCAAGTATGCTCTCTGTCTTGATCTCAAAATGATATTTTTGTCATAGAACTTGGATCAAGTTCAAAAGCTTTATTGTTGATAGGCAATTAAACATCTCCACTAATTACATGCCTAGATCATAAGAAACATGGAAGGTTTTGGGGGAAAATGTCTAGTGAAAATTGTTTAATTGGCATTTAGAAAATGTAAATGCAAATTGCTTTTGTGTTGGAAGAGCATGGGAAGATGATGAAGTTTATGTCTTTCCTCAACATTTGAATGCATCCCTTGCTTGGATTTGCATTGCACTATGTTCGACATGCTATTGATCCATCATGTGATGGCTTGCAAGGGCAAGGATTAGATGTTGATGGAAGTGAGCTAGATCAAGACGCTTCTCTTTTAATGTTGTAGCTTGGATCTCTTCTCAGATTTGAGACAAATAGAGGTCTCATACTTGTTGCAACTTAGGATCTGAGCCGAGCTGGAATCCCTCATGAGGACCCACTCATTTTAACATAGGTCCAACTGATGAGTTGTGGAGCCTGATTCATATTGCCCTTGCAGTAAGGGGGGTCCGGGGGCTCCCCTCTGATGCAGGTCCCACTACACGTTCAGCGGGTGGGGGTCCAGGGGGGCCGCCCCTGGCGAGAGGTCGTGGGGGGCAGCGCCTCCCGGAAGAATTTTTTTGGGCTTATGTTTGAGACCCGGTGTCTTATGGATCAAACCCGATTTCTTACTAACACCTTAGTTAAAACTGCGCAAAAAAATCCTATTTTTTGGTCAAATGAGGACTTTGACCCTCATTTGACTAAAAAATTCAAGGTGTGTACGCCTTGTCTTGAGGCGCGCCTCGCCTTGAGGCGTATGAGGCGCACGCCTCGGGGCTCTTTTTTTTTTTAAAATTTTGTGATGGATTAGCGACGAATAATATTCATCGCTAATATTCGATGAATTTTTGATGTTTTGCGATGGATTATATTTCGTCGCTAATGCCGTCGCTATTTTAATGACAGATTAGCGATGAAATATAATCCGTCGCAAAACTAAATCCATGCTTATTTAGCAAAGGACATGATCCGACTCTAATCCATCACTAATTTACAACAAAAGTAGCGACAATTCATTTCCATTGCTAATTAGTGATTAGGAATTTGTGATGAAAGTTATCCGTCGCTAAAATGTTTAGCAATTGATTAGCGACGGATAGCTTCTGTCGCTAATCCACATTTTTCTTGTATTGGCAAATATCAGAGAGAGATCAACGAAAATGGGTCAGTACTTCAAGAACTGATCCCTATAAAATCAAGAAGTACATAGATCATATTTGTATGATCAAAATTTAAAAAATAAAAAAAAAATCCTAAAAAGCTCATTTAGCACGTACCCATTACTCTCTCTCTCTCTCTCTATATATATATAGTAATGGATAGGTGCTAAATAAAATATGCTAAATGATATGTGTTAAGTTGGTTTTTCTGCTTTTCTGGTATTTTTTTCTTGCAGTATATAACCCATAAACGTGTTGAACATTGTCGATTTAGAGGAATCCACACTTGGATCATATGTTTTCGATAAAAAAATGATATTAAGAGGCTTGAAATTGATTTTTGAAACCATATAAAAGCCATGTGTACATATCAGATCTGTACAAACAAAATTTAAAAATAAAAGAAAAAACTTGAAAAACCCATTTAATAGCAGCTATCCATTACTATATATATATATATATATATATATATATATATATATATATAGAGAGAGAGAGAGAGAGAGAGAGAGAGAGAGTAATCAGTAGAAGCATGGTAAATCAGAACATGACGAGAGCCTAACAAAGCTGTCCATTTACAAAAAGGGATACTTAAAACTCCTTTTTACATATCGTGACCCCCTCGTACTTCTCCATTTTCGCTGAGCTCTCTCCCAACCATACCCCCACCTCAACCTCGACCCTCTCTCTCTCCAGTGGGAAGCTCATCGGATCCTGGGTTGTCGGAGGCAGACGAAGCTTGCCGGTGCCTTCCCCCACCCCTCAAACCCGACCTATTCTTGCACACCTTCCCAAGTCTTGTTTGTGTCGCCTTTAGGTTTGCTTGCTCAAGGTGGGCTTGACATGCTTTTGCCTTCTCCTTCACAGCGCATGCCGCCAGGTTTGGCCTCACAGTCCCATGCCAAGGCCTGCTCTCATTTCCATCCTCCAGTTCAGTCGATCATTTCTTCGCTTCCTTGGGACCCGCCATTTTCTTTGACCTTCTCCCTTTTCAGCTATTGCTCGATGGCACGGGTGGACAGTCTTGCTCATGGTGGCCTTAGTTTAATATCTCTTTTCATTCTCTTTTCATCTCGGAGTTCTGCTTACCCTGTTATCCATATTATGACGATTCATGTTGTCTCCAACCAGGCCTGCAGTTGCATGGTGATTGGCTTCTCGGTTTCTCATCCTCGCCTCTTTTCCCCTTGTGCCCCTGAGATTTTCTCATTTTCTTCGCATATGGTTTCTCCGCCTATCATTGCCCTTGGCAGCGGTTTGTCGGGGGGGGGGGGGTGTCAACCCACTTGCCTTCCTCTCAACTCCTCTTGGGTATTGAGATCAGTGACGTTGCTGGAGATCTCTCTCTGCATTTCAACTGCTAGCTCTATCGGCTGTCATGGATTCGGCTATTTCTGGTCTCTACTTTGTTTTCGAGTATATCCTTTGCCCCCTCCTCCTGCTTCGTTCGGTTCTTCGCAGGATGACTCTCCCGCTGGGAATGTTCAACGTTCCCCCACTGGTAACCGTAGACGAAAGAGGGTTGTCTTTCCTGCCTCAGTTTCTCTTGGTTGGTCTCCTCGTAGATTGCCCAGGTCGAGGCAGCCATGAGTCTTTTCATATTTTGTGCCATAAAGCTCATTTGTTGGAATATTAGGGGCCTCAATTTTGCCCTCAAGCACTTGTTTTTGGCGAGTTGGATTAAACAAGCTAATTCAAACTTGTTTGCCATCTGTAAAACTAAAATGAAGGACATCTCGCTTGCGGTCGCTTCTTTCCTCTTCGGTAAGAAGTCTTTAAATTTATCACAACTAGACGTGGGTCTCTACTCTTTGTCTGTTGCCTTCAGCTTACAGTCAGTTGGTCGAAGAACAGTGGTGTTCGTGGTTTATGGACCCAAACTTACTGCAAGGAGGCCAGCGTTTTGGGGGAGACCTTGATAGGGTGATTACTTCTAATGATCTGTGCCACCTTATTATGGGCGATTTCAATTGTTTGCTTTCTCCTCATGATTCCAATTCTATCGTCCTTTCTTATCCCTCCATTCGAGGCTTCCAAGACTTTGTTCACCGACATCTACTTTATCCTCTTCCTCTTACCGGCGAGCACTTCTCTTGATCAAATAGGCGATCATGCCCGTGCTGTCGGGTTCTTGACAGGGTATTTGTCACCCCTTCTTTGTTGGACCTCATCCTTGACGTTAAATGTGTCTTGCTTGCGCCCTCTATCTCTGACCATGATCAGCTCATCAATCTTTGGAGGGATGACTTCTCCTTCATCGGGCACTTTGTTTTTGAGCAATGATGTCTTTAAGAGCCAGATTTTAATTTGATTATTTCTGCCTCTTGGTCTAAACCTTCTGTCGAGCATTGGGTTGCTCTTTGACTTACCAACAAGCTTTTGCGTCTTGCTAAGGATATCAAGGCCTGGATCCATAATTGCAGCATTATGAAATTTCAACATTTGGATGCCTGAGAGCGTGCGCTTTCTGAATTATACTAGTCTATGTCTTCCCCTGACGCTTTTTCTGAACCTCAAATTTTGAGTTTCCAGGCCAGGTCCATTGAGCTAACTATGCTTTTGAATAGCTGGAGAGTCAGGAATGAAATCCGTTGGAAGCAGCGATCAAGGGTGAATTGGTTCAAAGCCGATGATGGCAACACTAATTTTTTTTACTCCTATGCGTCCCATCGTCATTGGAGGAAGGCTATCCCTTTCATCTCCATGAGGGGTGTCTCTTTCTCTGATCAACTTGTCAACCCGGCCATCACGTGCTATTTCAAGTCCATTTATGCCTCTTTGGTGGTCGCAGAGGGGAAAATTGAATTTGTCTTGCTACAGGCGATCTCTTATGACCAAGCTTGTGCTTTACAAAGAAGATTCTCGGATGTTGAGATCCTTCGTGCTATCAAGGATCTGTCTGGTTGGAAAGTGTTCGACTTTAACGAGTTTCATGTTGACTTTTTTTCAGGATTTTTTTGGGATTCTGTCAAATCGGATGTGGCTAGCCTCTTTGATGAGTTTTATCGCAATTCTAGGCTGCCCTACCCTTTTCATCTAGCCATTATTTTGCTTATTCCTAGAGACGTTGACACTTCAGATATCTCTCAGTTTCACCCGATCTCGGTGACGAGTGCTCTTTACCGTATGATTGCCAAGGTTTTGGCAAATAGGATGAAATCAGTGACTCCACAGATCTTCTCGGACTCTCAGTTCACCTTCATCCATAATAAGAGGGTTCATCATTATTTTATCATGGCAACCAAGGTTGTGCACTCTTTGCATCTTTGCAGTCAACCTTCATTCTTAAATTAGATTTTCATAAGGCCTTTGATTTGGTGCAATGACCCTTCTTATTTTAAATGTTATCAAACTTCGGGTTTGGTCGTCAGTTCTCTGGCTGGGTTAGGGAACTAGTCTCGAATGCCCAGGGTATGCTGAATATCAACGACACTTTCGGAGAACGGTTCAAGTTGGAGTGGGGTCTGTGTCAAGGTTGCCCTCTTTCGCCTTTATTGTTTAATGCGATCGCCGAGGGTCTTGTTGTGCTGCTTAAGCGGGCCACTGCTTGCAGTTTCATTGATCCCTTACCAATTCAGGACTTCCATTTTCATGCTCTTATTTATGCTGATGATATGTTCATTTTCAGCCGCCTAGTGTTCAGCAGATGCTTTGGTTCAAGCTTATTCTTCTCATTTTTCTCTCTTTTTGGCATTTCTCTCATTGAGCAAAAGTGTTCCTTTTCTATGTTCCACGTCCAACCCTCTATGTTAGCTGCTTGGATGAAGATTTTTAATTATGTTACATCTGAGCTGCCTATGTTGTACTTGGGTTTGCCATTACAAGTTAAGCGCCTATCCTCTGTGGCCTGGGCTCTGACAATTTTTAAAGTTAAGCGCAAATTATTCTCGTGGCATGCTTCTTATCTCTCGTACGTTGGCCGCCTAACTTTAGTGAAACACATTTTCTCGACCATTTCAGAATTCTTTATGTCCATGTTTCTGATGCCTGTGGGTGTGAAGAAGCAGCTGATGCGTCTACTGGCAGGCTTCCTTTGGTCTGGGTGTCATCTCAAGGGTAAGCGCCACCTGGTTGACTATCGTTCAGTGGTTTTGCCACGTTCTATAACCTGTTTAGGTGTTTCTGCGCCCAGACTCAAGAGTATTGCCCTGGTCTCTAAGCAATGTTGGCTTGCTCATAAACTGGATAATCCTTGCGCTAGTTTTCTTCTCTCTAAGTATGGGCCTCCACTCCTTCTGGTTTTTCTCCGTTTGGGGCCTAGAGCATTTTCTCATCTGCGTAAGTCATGGTTGTCGGCTTTAGCTATCTTGAGCGACTATTTTGATGATCCTGCCGATATTGGTAACTGGGTGCATTGGGCTATTTCTCCTACCAGAAAGTTCCTGACCAACAAAGTTTATAGATCTTTGCTTCTCCCGGGGGCAGCTTGGTTGCCTGAATCTGCACTATGGGTGAAGGGTACTTCTCATTGTTCTCGGGTTCTGGCTTGATTAATATTGCACGATAAGGTTCAAACTCACTCTACCTTAAAGAGGTGGGGCCTTCAGCTTTCGAGCTGCTGTGTGCTTTGTTATGCTGTTAAAGAATCCTTGTTCGACCTTTTCTGGTCCTGCCCTACCTTTATGGAAATCTTTCGTAGGACTTGGAAGCACCCGGAGGTCCTGGTTATGGAGGAGTCCTTTGCGCTCGACCTCATCTTGGGTCCGGTCTGCCTTCGGCACAATAAACGATGGTGGTTAATCTGAAGGTCGTGGTTGTTTACCACTTGGGGGTTCGTTTGGATGATGCACAACGATGTCATTTTTTGGGAATCTCTGGTTCACATTAATCTTCTTGCACAAAAAATCCTAGTGGACATTTACGTGATTCTGCGTATTCATCTTCTCGATCTTATGTTTCCTCCTGCTTGTTTTTGTTGTTCTGCTTTTGTTCTCTTTGGGTTCAACTATGTTGACCCTTTCTGTGGCTATGTTGAAATTTTGTTATATATATATATATATATATATATATATATATATATATATATATATATATATATATATATATGGGTCCATAGGATGACCAAAATATCCTGCGAGATCTCAACTGTCCATCTCTTTCGAAAGGGTGGGAGGGCGATCAAAGGAGGCTGCTTAGGCGGTGGAAGAGGGATCAGGCGTACAAAGTAACTGAGGGCGTAAATACCCATCGCTTGAAACAAGGGTGGGGGATGTCAGTGGCCAGACTGCTGACCAGTGAGCTAACCAACTATGGTCTCTCCGACTGTGGAGAGAGAGTGAGAGCAGTCGGCTGACCACCCGATGACTGTTGCCAACTCCCACCGTCATCTGTTGGGCTGCCGTTCGGTAGATGTACAACAACTGGCAAAGGGTGAGCAAGTAGAAGTGAGGAGAGGTGTTGGACCAGATTTACCGGTATGATCTCGGGTTCGAACCCAGGTCTACTATAAGAGAAACCATACTCGGACCGGATAAGAACTACATGAACCAGTCCCGAATCATACCCGGTAAAATAATATTTTTTATTAATTTTACATTGAAAAACTGTGGGTCTCAATCGGAACCCTGGTCGGACCTAGGTCTGGTATAAAAATTCGCAAACTATACCCACGTCCATGTATTAATCGGACCTTCGGGTCTGGACTCTGGTCTTATTTGTCACCACATCTGACCCTATAAGGTTTGGTCCGGGTAAAACCGACCCATTGACACCGCTAGGATACGGTGTTGGGTCAAGCATGAGCAGGCGGTAACGAAACATGCTCAAATTGAAAAGTGGTCAGGTCCAAAGGACATTAGACAAAAAAAGCTTCCAAAGTTAAGTTCCTTGGAAGCTATTTGTCGCCATTAGGGGTTGTCAATGCGCTGGGTTTGACCCAGACCTGACCCGTACCAAACCCTATAGGGTTAAGGTTTTATGATAAATAAGAAGGTTCAATTAAATTTGGGTCGGACCCGAGGGATCTGATTAATATATGGATTCCCATATGGCATGTGAAATTTCATACCAGACTCGGGCCCTACCAAAGTTCTGAATAAGATCCACAATTTTTTTCAATGTAAAAAACATAAAACATATCATTTTACCAGGTAGGGTCCAGGTCTAGTTCATGTAATTCTTATAGGATATGGTTTCTCTAATGGTGGGTTCAATTGGATCTGGGTCTGGACCCAATATCATCATATCAAATCAGGTATAGGTCTGGTTTCACCTAGGTCCGAACCAATCCTGACCCGTTGACACCCCTAGTCACCATGATGAACGGCAACCAAAACTCCATAAGACAAAAGATCCCAACATACACGGATCTCACGTCTTTCTGATGCCATCCATTTGCTAGATGAACGGCAGCTGCCCTTGCAAAACAAATGGTTCAGATTCGTTTCAAAGGCCTTTTGTTTGCGGATTTTTGAATGTCGCTCTCAATTTGGTGATGAACGACATCCAATGGAAAGGCGCTCAGACCTGGGGCCCAACAGTGAGATGGATGGCACTCAGGTGCAGCAGCAGCACACCTTTAGCGTGCAATGTGATCGCACTTGATCAGCCCTCGATCACACATAATCTACATCAATGTGTGGCAAGCCAACAAAAGCATTTGTTTTTGGGAACATACGAACTCAATCCCATTTGATGTTGCACATAGTAAAACAAAAGGTTGAAGACCACCGTCCATCTGTCGAGAGGAACATCACTGAACGCATCTTTCATCAAGGATAAATCTTGGACACTAATTCTGCACTTGTATTTTCGAGTCCTTCACTTTTTGATGGAAGTCCATACTTTTCATATCTCCCCATCCCAGTATTCCTCAAGGGTTTTGTATGGGCCATTGGGAGATATAAAACACTCTCCACGGAAGAGTTTACACTTGGGAATGCAGTGATCAATGGCGTCCAGTTCTTCTTTGCTCAGCACCGAATCAAAAATATCAACATTTTCCTTCATCCTCTCTTTGTTGAAGCTCTTCACCACGATACTCACGCCTTGCTCAACTCCCCACCTCAAGCAAACCTGAAACGTCATATCACAAGCTTCATTTTTTATCTAGAACAAATTTCCTTTCACGTATTTATACATACAGATCTCAAACTTTAAGAATTTACGTTTAACCTCCTATAATAACAGACTTTATATCAAATGACAGCTTCAGCAAGGGTGGACCGCGGAAACTATCACCGGCAGCGTAAAATTACAAAAATGGCCTTAGCACAAGAAAATTAACCATCAGGTTTCACTTGCGTGCATGAGGCATTATATTCGTGTCAACGGGTCGGGTTAGGTTTGGAACCAGGTGAAACCAGACTTGGCCCTGATTTTTGAGTATGGTACCTGGATTCATGTATTAATCGGACCTTCGACTCTAGGCCTGGGTTTTAATCGGGTCTTCTTATTATTACCATACCCTGACCCTGTAGGGTTTGTTACAGGTCGGGTCCTGGTAAACACGACCCGTTGACACCCATATTCACAACGTTGTGCTAAAAGAGATTAATTTCAATAGAGAATCAAAGGCACCTCTGACAATAACGTGAGGCGCCTAGGATGCCAAAACGACACCTATCAAATAATGAATAAGGCTCATTGTGAGCTGTTCATTTTAAACTATTCAGATGCCGTCCATCAAACCTTCCATAGAAGTCCTGTGTCCCCTAATTAAATCCATTTCTCCCTCCATTAGGGTTGGCAGTGGACCGGGATGGGGGCGGGAGACAGGGTTTCCACCCTCCCCTGTTTCAAAATCCGAACCTTCATTCCTGCCTCCATCCCTGCATGGGGATAGATTTCAACCTCCACCCCCACCTCCATCCCCGTTTCATGTCCTCCATCCCCAGTCCAAACGAGGGCGAGGCGGGGCCCCGTTTCGCCTTAGTTTATAGTCATCCCTTAAAGGATTGGGGATGGGACGGGGCGGGGCTAAGGGGAGATTGAGACGGGGACGGGGCGGGGAAAAGCTTAAGTCCATACCCGCCTTCATCCCCGCACGGGGATAGATTTTAACCTTCATCCCCTGTCCAAACAGGGTGAGGCGGAGCCCCGTTGTCCCCGAGTCCACTGCCATCCCTACTCTCCATGTTTTTCTTTGGGTTGAGAAGCAACAAATTAGGTTGTGAAGGGTAAATTTGTCTATTAAAATTAGGTTGAGAATTAGTTAAGATAATATTGTTGGTCACAAGCGCCTGTAAGCAAGCATGAGCAGGTTAAATGTAAATTCTGAAAAATTGACTGGTATTTTCAAATAGACAACAACAGAACGGGTTGGAAAAAGACAGCTGAACTGAAAAGTCACATGTCATAA
Organism: Nuphar pumila; assembly: GCF_984573655.1. Taxonomy (NCBI): domain Eukaryota; kingdom Viridiplantae; phylum Streptophyta; class Magnoliopsida; order Nymphaeales; family Nymphaeaceae; genus Nuphar; species Nuphar pumila. The sequence goes on from NC_143262.1 coordinate 7,888,942, forward strand.
AAGAGATCTCTGGTTCGGATCATTTTGGGCATCCCTAACTGGACCGTTACTAGGTCTCACTGTTACGTAGAGTTGAAAAAGGTAGCAAACTGTAAAGCTGCAAGTAACACCAACAGGTCCACGAGAGAGCCACGTCGGATCAGGTGTAATCACATTGCACAATTTGAGCGTGGGCATACCAGGTTGACCAAAAACAAACCTGGTCTCAACCTGGTTTGGTGTCATCTAAACAATAGCCATCAAACCAGGTTTTGTGCTTAAACCGGGTTTGATACCATGGTTGTCATTCAAAGGGTACCGAAGTGTGCAATGTGATTGCACCTGATCCGCCCTCGAGCTTAGCATTCCCAAGTAGCTGCGTGTGTACCATGCATACATGAGACTTAGCTCGCAGGTAGATGTCCTGTGTTTAAGGCCCATTCGCCCTCAAGGCTCATGGCGCAGAGGGTCACTACTTTAGCAAGATATTAGGCATGAGCAGGGGCAAAACCCTAAATTTAAAATTTAAGTTAGGGTGAACACAAATGTATAGTAAAAGGAATTTTTTTTATTACAATAAACTATCCTAGCAAGTGCAAAAAAATAATAATAAATGAATTAAAACTGAATTAATTGAAACAAATACATGCTAATTGAAATAAAAAAATAATTATATGCTAATTAAAAAAAATCTTAAATTATCATCTATTGTAATTGATAAAAAACCTTAAAATTCTAAGTACTAACCAAAGTCAAGTATTAAAAAGAAAAAAATACATAATACCCTAAGAGCATAAGCTAAAATTCATTACAAAATTGAAACCTTAATTCTTACATCATCAATTATGCATTTATGCTATTCAAGCATGTAAAATCATGTTTAATGCTAATTTAAAAATATAAAAATATCTAAATTAAATAATTTATTTTATTTAAAAATAAAATAAAATTTTAAACTTTTTTCAAAAATTAAAAAACTCTAGATCCTAATTAAATACTCATGCTATTTAAAAATAACTAAATAAAAACCTCAATCCTAGCAAACATCATTCATAGTTTTCATACAAACAAAAAATGACAAAACCGTCAATTTTTAAACTAAAATCAAGCACGTGGATCATGTATAATCTTGATTAAAAAATATAAAAAAACTAATTAATATACATCTCATTAAAAACCTAAATGCTAATTAAAAAAATTATAAAAAAACCCTAAACCAAAACTCTAATTGAAAAAAAAAACATAAAAGCCCTAAACCTAAATGTTAATCGAAACCCTAATTCTTAAGTCATCAATTATACACTTATGTTATTCAAACATGTAGAATCATGTTTAATGTTAATTAAAAAATATAAAAATATCTAAATTAAATATTTATCTTCTTTAAAAATAAAATAAAAGTTTTAATGGTACCAAAAAAATATAAAAAAACTTTAAAACCTAATAAAATATTTAGATTATTTTAAAAAAACTAAATAAAAACCTCAATCCTAACAAACATCATTCATAGTTTTCATACATAAATTAATTAAAATAAAAAACTAACAAAAACCCCCAATTTCTAACTAAAACGAAAATCATGTATAATGTTGATTAAAAACATACATAAATAACTAATTAATATGCATATCATTAAAACCCAAAATGCTAATAGAAACCCTAATTCTTACATCATCAATTATGCATTTAAGCAATGCACACAAGAGAGAGAGATAGACTAGACCAAGTCATGTGCGCTCTACGACAATGCCATGGACAATGCGTCAAATGGTTGTGCCGTTGGGGTTAGGTTGTGGGATCATGAATCAAGAGAGAAAGAGAGAGAGAGAGAGAGAGAGAGAGAGAGAGAGAGAGAGAGAGAGAGAGAGAGAGAGAGAGAGAGAGAGAGAGAGAGAGGGGGCCTAATTGTGGGATTGCAGGTAGGAGCAGAGAGCCCCACTCAGGATAGGAGGTGGCAATATATATATATATATATATATATATATATATATATATATATATATATATATATATATATATATATATATAGAGAGAGAGAGAGAGAGAGAGAGAGAGAGAGAGAGAGAGAGAGAGAGAGAGAGAGAGAGAACAAGGATTTTGAGATAGGGGAGGTTGTCTCGGCCCATCAGCCCCTTTGGGTCAAGCACCAGACTCGATCAGGGTGGGAACTGCCCTTGCTTCCTGCGGGTTAGTGTGGGCATACCACCTTGTGGTGCTTTTTATGGGTCAGTGTCGGCACATGCCCACCCTCCCCTTAACATGCCTCCACCCCTGCAACATTGGATTATTGTGTCGGTCCAAAAGATTGTTTGGTTGCTTTTGCAAGAAGAAATGATAGATTTCTAAGATAGATTAACCAATATAAAAGGCATCCATCAAAGACAACCTCTTTAGAAGCGAAAAAGCATATGCAACAATGTTTACATTACGTTGTCACTTTTTTTTTTTATCTTTTCGGAAAAGCAAGCTCGGGTTAGGCAAACCCCTCACCAATTAAGTCATAACTTTTGAGATAGCAAAAGGAAAGAAAAAAACTCTTACAGGGTCTGGTTATGATGATAAATAAGAAGACCCGATTAAGATTCAGGTAGGGTATGGTTATGATGATAAATAAGAAGACCCGATTAAGATATGGGTTCGGACCCAAAGGTCCTATTAATACATTGATCCGAGTATAGTTTGTGAAATTTTATACCAGAGCTGGACTCGACTCACACTACAAGGAAAATGCTAATTAGCGACGACAATTTATGATGGATTTTTTCCATTGCAAATTTGTGATGGATTAGCGAGAAAAAACTATTTGTGGCTAACATTCGAAATATTTGCAAAATTAGCGACGAAAACATCTCCGTCGCTAAATCCGTCGCTAATTAGCGATGGATTAGCGACAACATTTTTTTGTCGCCAAAACACTACAAAAAAATGCTAATTAGTGAGGGATTTTTTTTGTCGCTAATCCATCGCTAATTAGCGATGAAAAAATTCCCTCGCTAATTTTCGATTTAAACCGTCTCACCTGAGGCACGAAATTTTCCCTCCCCCCGTTCAAAATTTTCCCTCCCTCCATTTTTCCCTCCCCCCGTTCGATTTAAACCATCCTCGTCTCCTCCTGCTCGGACAACAACGACACCTCCATCCTCTGCGTCATTGTTCAGCCCGATGCCTCCTTCAAGTTCTCCCCCGTCAATCCTGGCTACGCCACCTGCCTTGACCGCATAAGGAAGGACCTCATCGTCGCCACCATCGCTTCGTCGCTCGTCGGCTGCCTCATCATGGGGACCCTCGCCAAGCTCCCCCTGGCCCTCGCACCCGGCAAGGGCACCAACGCCTACTTCGCCTACACCGTCGTCGGGTTCCACGACTCTGGTAACATCCCCTATAAGAGCGCCCTGGCCGCCGTCTTCGTCGAGGGCCTGCTCTTCCTCTTCATCTCCGCTGTGGGCCTCCGTGCGAGGCTCGCCAAGCTCGTGCCCAGGCTCGTCCGCGTCTCCTCCTCTGCGGGGATCAGCCTCTTCAATGGCGTTGGCCCCTAGAGATCAACTCTCGTCCGCGTCCGTTGTGACTAGCTTGCTGCGGAAGAGCTTCCTGACGCCGGAACACGTCGGTTCTGTGAAAAAAAATTGCTTCCTGTCGGAGAACGCGTCGACAGAGAGCAATTTTTTTTAAATTTTTTTTTTTAAATTTAACGACGGATATTATCCATCGCTAATTTAAAATAGAGAAGGACTCGCGATGGATCATGTCCGTCGTAAATTCATCACAAATTAGCGACGACAGTAGCGGCAGATAAGTTCTGGAACTACTTAGCGCCGAAAAATTCGTGATGAAATTTTTCCGTCGCTAATCTGTTTAACGACAGATTAGCGTCGGATTAATGACAGATTTAGGTCGTCGCTAATCCACAGGTTTCTTGTAGTGTCAAGTTCTGATTTTTTTAATGTAAAAATGATAAAAAATATTATTTTTACTAGGTATGATTCAGGTGATTCCGGTTTGAATTAGGGTGGCTCCATGGACCCAACATTATTGATTCTATGAAGTCTTGGTGGCTCCATCCTCATGATGACAAGTGGGCAGCACAACGCATTTAAAGGAAGATCAGACTTTATAATACAATATCTCATCCTTTGGTCACATAAAAATAAGGCAAAGCAAATTTTTAGGTTGCGGATTGGGAGGATCAACTACAAGCCATTGAAACTAAAATTTGTGTTGAGTCCCGCCTTGAAGAGGCTACTCATTTAAAAGAGAGTCATGAACAGCTTAGCCTCTTTGGTCGAGGAGGAGTGGCGAGTTCACGAGGAGATGAGGTGGCGACAAAGATCTTGAATCACCTAGTTAAAGGAAGGAGACTTGAACACATGCTATTTTCATGAATAAATCATATTTCCTTCTTCAATGCCAACTGAATGAATTGGACCTCTTGATTCATTTCACTCGCCAATTCCAAGGCAGATTCATATCCTCTACTAGAATGGCACCAGACTTAGGAGACTTGTGAGTTCGTGCTTTAATTAGTGAGGAACAAGTAAGTTGGTCTATGCCTTTGTAAAAGACCAGGGGTTGATGACTTTTCTATTGTAGTGTTTAGAAGTATTTTAGATGTGTGTAAAGATGACTTTGTGTTATATTGTTTCAAGAGTTCTATACTAATGTTCTCCTCCTTAGAGAGCTCTTGGTCGATCAACTTACGTTGCTCATTCATAAATATGGTTACCGTGATAACATTGATAACTTTAAACCAATCTCCATCAGTAACACCATCTACAAACTCATTTTCAAGGTGTTGGCCTCTCGACGTCAATTAGTCATTGATCACATCATCTCAAAGAATCAATTTGCGTTTATTTCGAGAAGTAAGCTACACAAGGGATTTATCCTTGCCCATGAAGCCGTCCACTCAATACACTCTTCTCGCTGAAACTTGATTTATCCAAAGCGTTTGACATGGTCAACTAGGCCTTCTTACCGGTGTTGTGTGTTTAGAGCAAATGAACTGTGGAAGTAAATGGTGCGCATGGATAAAGGAATTGTTTCGTATTTCAACATCGACAATCACAATCAACGACATCCAAGGTACATTTCATTTAACTTATCTCATAGCCTTCACTGTCACTAAAGGTATCTTTAAGTCACATTGTTTGTTGCGATTCTATACTGTTAATTTTAAAGGCAGCAAGAGGGGACCAGAGTTTTCAGTCTAGGAAGCGGGAAGCGATTCAGGAAGTAGAAGTGGAAAGCGAGGCACTTCTAAAATTTTAAGAAGCGGGAAACACGAGATGACTTAGAAGTGAACCGAGAATCATCTCGAAAGCGAGAAGAAAAGCAAACCGAAAGCTACCTAGGAAGCGAACAAGAAGTGAAGAGGGAAGCAACCTAGGATGCGAGTGAGAAGCAAATAAGAATCGAGTATTTCAATATTTTGTCAAAATTTTTTTTTATTAAAGGTTCCAAGGCCCCCCAAACAAGAAAATTCACTTTCTGATATTGGGAAGCGAGCGGAAAGTAATCGGGAAAGCAAGTGGGAAGCATACTTCCCATTTAAAAGGGTTGCTTCCCCGAGCGTTTCGGAAAGTAGAAGTGGAAAATGAGGCACTTCTAAAATTTTAAGAAGCGGGAAGCACGAGACGACTTAGAAGTGAACCGGGAATCATCTCGAAAGCGAAAAGAAAAGCAAACCGAAAGCGACCTAGGAAGCAAACAAGAAGTGAAGAAGGAAGCAACCTAGGATGTGAGTGAGAAGCAAATAAGAATCGAGTTTTTTCGAAATTTTGTCAAAAAAAAAATTATTAAAGGTTCCAAGGCCCCCCCAAAAAGAAAATTCACTTTTTGATATTGGGAAGCGAGCAGAAAGTAATCGGGAAAGCAAGTGGGAAGCATTCTTCCCATTTAAAAGGGACGCTTCCCCGAGCGTTTCGGAAAGTAGAAGTGGAAAGCGAGGCACTTCTAAAATTTTAAGAAGCGGGAAGCACGAGATGACTTAGAAGTGAACCGAGAATCATCTCGAAAGCGAGAAGAAAAGCAAACCGAAAGCGACCTAGGAAGTGAACAAGAAGTGAAGAGGGAAGCAACCTAGGATGCGAGTGAGAAGCAAATAAGAATCGAGTTTTTTTTATATTTTGTCAAAAAAAATTATTAAAGGTTCCAAGGCCCCCCCAAAAAAGAAAAATCACTTTCTGATATTGGGAAGCGAGCAGAAAGTAATCGGGAAAGCAAGTGGGAAGCATACTTCCCATTTAAAAGGGCCTATTCCCCGAGCGTTTCGGAAAGTAAAAGTGGAAAGCGAGGCACTTCTAAAATTTTAAGAAGCGAGAAGCACAAGACGACTTAGAAGTGAACCAGGAATCATCTCGAAAGCGAGAAGAAAAGCAAACCGAAAGCAACCTAGGAAGCGAACAAGAAGTGAAGAGGGAAGCAACCTAGAATGCGAGAGAGAAGCAAATAAGAATTGAGTTTTTTCGATATTTTGTCAAACAAAAAACATTATTAAAGGTTCCAAGGCCCCCCAAAAAAGAAAATTCACTTTCTGATATTGGGAAGCGAGCGAAAAGTAAACAAGAAAGCAAGTGGGAAGCATACTTCCCATTTAAAAGAGCCGCTTCCCCAAGCGTTTCGGAAAGTTGAAGTGGAAAGCGAGGCACTTCTAAAATTTTAAGAAGCGGGAAGCACGAGACGACTTAGAAGTGAACCGGGAATCATCTCGAAAGCGAGAAGAAAAGCAAACCGAAAGCGACCTAGGAAGCGAACAAGAAGTGAAGAGGGAAGCAAACTAGGATGCGAGTGAGAAGCAAATAAGAATCGAGTTTTTTCGATATTTTGTCAAAAAAAAATTATTAAAGGTTCCAAGGCCCCCCAAAAAAGGAAATTCACTTTCTGATATTGGGAAGCGAGCGGAAAGTAATCGGGAAAGTAAGTGGGAAGCATATTTCCCATTTAAAAGGGCCGCTTCCCCAAGCGTTTCGGAAAGTAGAAGTGGAAAGTGAGGCACTTCTAAGATTTTAAGAAGCGAGAAGCACGAGACGACTTAGAAGTAAACCGGGAATCATCTCGAAAGCGAGAAGAAAAGCAAATCGAAAGGGACCTAGGAAGCGAACAAGAAGTGAAGAGGGAAGCAACCTAGGATGCGAGTGAGAAGCAAATAGGAATCAAATTTTTTCGATATTTTGTCAAAAAATTTTTTTATTAAAGATTCCAAGGCCCCCAAAATAGAAAATTCACTTTCTGATATTGGGAAGTGAGTGGAAAGTAATCGGGAAAGCAAGTGGGAAGCATATTTCCCATTTAAAAGGGTCGCTTCCCCGAGCATTTCAGAAAGTAGAAGTGGAAAGCGAGGCACTTCTAAGATTTTAAGAAGCGAGAAGCACGAGACGACTTAGAAGTGAATCGGGAATCATCTCGAAAGCGAGAAGAAAAGCAAATCGAAAGCGACCTAGGAAGAGAACAAGAAGTGAAGAGGGAAGCAACCTAGGATGCGAGTGAGAATCAAATAAGAATCGAGTTTTTTCGATATTTTGTCAAAAAAAAAATATTAAAGGTGCCAAGGCCGCCCAAAAAAGAAAATTCATTTTCTGATATTAGGAAGCGAGCAGAAAGTAATCGGGAAAGCAAGTGGGAAACATACTTCCCATTTAAAAGGGTCGCTTCCCCGAGCGTTTCGGAAAGTAGAAGTGGAAAGCGAGGCACTTCTAAAATTTTAAGAAGCGGGAAGCACGAGACGACTTAGAAGTGAACCAGGAATCATCTCGAAAGCGAGAAGAAAAGCAAACCGAAAGCAACTTAGGAAGCGAACAAGAAGTGAAGAGGGAAGCAACCTAGGATGCGAGTGAGAAGCAAATAGGAATCGAGTTTTTTTCGATATTTTGTCAAAAAAAAATTATTAAAGGTTCCAAGCCCCCCCAAAAAGAAAATTCACTTTCTGATATTGGGAAGCGAGCGGAAAGTAATCGGGAAAGCAAGTGGAAAGCATACTTCCCATTTAAAAGGGCCGCTTCCCCGAGCGTTTCGGAAGCAATGTATTTCGTGCTTCCAAAATGCGTTTCATGCTTTCGAAACGCATTTCATGAAAGCATGCTTCCCTAAGTGCTATAGCGTTTCTGGTAACCCTTATTTAGACCCATGTAACATAGGTACTTAAAAATGCTGCAGGTACCCGTGTCAATGCTGGTACTTTTTGGTGCTGGTATTGGGTATCTCTACGTGTATAGATGCATTATTTAATACAATGGATACCTTGTATATGATTTTATTACTGTTTTGTATGCTGACCGTCCATCACCCACACGATGGATGGTAAGGGCGATCAAGTTTCATAAAGGACTTAATGGATCAAACACCTAAACATTTCTCTATAAAATTATATTGTTACATTAAAAAACACTAACAAGTGTTAATTCCTCCGCCTTTTTTTTATATATATTTTTTCCAAATTTTCTGTCAGGATTCAATCCGTCTATTTTTGTTTGGTCGACTGTTCAATCACCAACTCAATAATTAATTTTTGCTGGAGTAGAAGGGCTCACATGGCTTTGTCATAAACTCACTATTTTCTCCGCGTGCGACAAATGTTGATCAATTAATACCTTTTTGGTTTTTGTCTTTTTTATAAAACTAGACTTAAGAGGTTCCCCACTCGGTGCTTTTCTAGCTTAGGCGAGGGTTCGTCGTTAGGGTGTCAGCGGGTTGGGTTTGGTTAGAACCCAGGTGGTACAGACTTGGACTCAATTTTCGGGTATGGTATCGAGTTCAGACCCAAGTTTAATCGTGTCTACTGTAAGAAAAATCATACTCGGACCTGATAAGAACTAGAAGAACCAGACCTGCATCATACCATATAAAACCATATTTTTTAATCATTTTTACATTAAAAAATTATGAGTATTGATCGAAACTTGGGTCAAGTCCAAGTCTGATATAAAATTTCACAAACTATACCTGGGTCCATGTACTAATCGGGGCATTCGGGTCCGGACTCGGGTCTTATTATTTATCACCATACCTGAATCGTATAGGGTTTGGTTCGGCGTTGACACCTCTATTCTTCATCACAAAAAAAAAAAGAAAGATAAAACTAAGCTTAATTAATGGGATAACATCATCTTAATTAGCAGAATCATTTAAAAGTTACCTGAGCCACAGACTTTCCTTTGGCTTGAGCTATACCTTTGAGAACTTGGCTATCTAGAAGCACATTTGAACCCCAAAAGTTTCCCGTTCCTCCCAAGGGAGACCAAGCACACACATGGATACCTCTACTTGCACAGAACTCCCTTAATTTTCCCTGCTGCCACATTGGGTGCATTTCCACCTGTTTAGAGGTCAAGAAAAATGTAAAACACAATTAGTTAGCCCAGCCAGTTTTTCAGTATAAATTTATGATTTTTTTTTTTTTTTTTTTTGCAAATTGGTCTCTGCCTTATGGCAGAATTTACAAAATAGTTCTTGACTTATGTCATTTTTACAAATTGGCCCCAACCTTTTCATTAACCCTTGCAAATCAGTCATTGAACTTAACCGCTGTTAGCTTTCTTGAGGCTAATGGTTAAAGGGCAGACAAATTGACAGTTCTGCCTTTAGAAAGAGGACCAATTTGCAAATTTGAATAAGGATTAATTTGCTAAAAGTTAATACACTAACAACAATTTGTTGAAGGGCATTTTGGTGAGCAATTAAGCATGGTAAGTGATTCATTATGGTCAAACTAGCAGCCGTTGACAGAAGGTCCAGATCTTAATAATGGTAACAAAAGCCATGACTGATTTGCAAAATAGCATAACGTAGGGACCAATTTGCACAAAACCCATAAATTTAATATTGCCTTCTCTGAAGTTACCAACACCTTTTGTGATAACAAATAAGGTAAGTCATCCCGGTGATATATATTTCAAATATGTGTATGGGGACTGCCTCTCTGTTGGTTTTGTCAAAGTGAAGAACCAAATTTTGTTATGTATGAGCAAGTTGATGAACCTGTGGGCTCACGGCCTAGTTTTAGAGTTGCACACTGTCTGTACAACTCCACGATGACTGTAGGTATGGCAGGTTGAGCCAGTGCGACCAGGTCTGGGCGGGTACGGTTTCTCTGGGTAATAAATTCAAAAAAAAAAAAAAAACCAAGTTGATGAACCTGATTAACCGCAGGAGGTATCTTGGCAGTGAGAAGCAAATCATTGAGCTTCTTGCTTGAGAAGTTACTAACACCGATAGATTTGGTGAGGCCTAGCTTTTGGCACTCCTCCATGGCTGCCCATGTACCACTTATATCCATTGGAATCACGTCTTCACCGCTAAATATGAAATTCATTTCTCCTCTCAATCGTACTGGGAAATGTATCAAGTAAAGATCCAAATACTGCAACTGCAAATGGCTGCAGAAAAGAAAAGAAAAGAAAAACTTTCAAACATATAAGGAACAATAATAACTTGTCATTTTTAGTTCCATAGGAGCAAATAATTTTTGTTTTTTCATGATTACATGTCATTGAATTTTGTTTTTTAGACCCAGTGATACAACTAATACTATTGGGATTCTAACTTGCAACGTCCCAACACAAGGTAACATGCACTCAATGCTCCTGCCAAACAAGCGGAGCCCCCCTTTGGTATGTCAATGAAATTTACTAATACAAGTGGCTATGTAAAAACCCTTATTTAAAAATAAGTTTAGTAAACTTGAAAAAATTATTCCATATATGGAAATAGTACTTAGCTATTCCATGAGTGCAGTTTAAGGCATCTGAAATATATGTACCCTAAGGTGAGGTGTGCCATCAAAACTTACTCCAGTGTCTTCTTGAGGGCACGGAGGACTCCCTCAGGGTGAGCATCAGTGCACCAGAGCTTGGAGGTGATGAAGAGCTGGTCCCTGCCGCGAACAAGGCCATGCTCGAGTGCGTAGGCGATAGCCTTGCCCACGGGGACTTCGGAATCATAGAGTGAGGCAGAGTCGAAGTGCCTATAGCCAACCTCAATGGCATCAAGCACGGCTCTATACACAACATCAGGTGGGGGAATAGGGTGTATGGCTGTGCCCATTCCTACCAAGGGCATCTGAAAGCCAGAGTTCAACATGACCAAAGGGATGTTGGGGTGCTCCATTGCTTTCTATAATTGAGCTCTTTTACTGACTCCAGTGCACTCAGACCACACCCAGCTCACCTGCTTTTGGCCACTCACAACCCTCTTGTGGAGCTAGATACCTGTCTAACTTGGATATTTATAGTAAATAGCTGTGGTTCCATTATTAAAAAAAAAAACAGGACAATTTTCAAAAAGCGCCCCACCATTTTCCTTATATTACAGAAAAGTCCCTTGTTTTCTGAAAAGACATCAGGACTCAATTTTCTTTGAAACTGTCTTGTAGAAATGTAGGGTTAACCACGAGTTGTGTATGTCAATTTTACTAAACAGCTTCCCTATTACATAATATACGGAAAAAACACCTTTTCAAATGCATTATTTCGCATGGAACTTAACCATGAAATTAATTTCATGTCTTGACAGTTTCAGTGTAAAGTTCGGTCCTGAAATGCCTTTTCAAATATCACAGGTTTCTTTTTGGAATAATAGGAAAATTATGTTAAATTTTATATATACTAATCCCAAGGCCTTAGTTAATAAGAAAGTGGTCCACGGGTGTAAAGCATAGTGACAAACGTTTTGAACGGCAATTTCTCGTTTTTCATAAATCTCATGTTTTTTTTGGGGAAAATCTTGGCAATAAAAAATAAATTTAAAAAATATAAAAGTTATTTTTTATAAGAAAATATTAATAAAAATTATTTAAAAATAAAAGTACATGTTTTTTTCGTGATAAATAGCTGTTTAAAACGTAAATATCATATTTAAATCATGGTATTTATGTTTTTTCATAAATCTCGTGATATTTTGAAAATCTTGCGAGATAATGCCGTTTTAAACTTTCAGGCAATTTTTCACGATATTATCGCGAGATTTATGAAAATCTCGCGATATTTGTCACTATGGTGTAAAGTTGAACACAAAAAAAGTTCCACCAAAGTCGAACTTGTATGCACCGCTAACTTCGTGCACGATCAGCGCACCAAATATATGTTGCACTCAAAACACCTATAGTGGCGGTCCGCGACGGCCAAATTGTGTTTTTTACCACCATCGGTGCATGATGGTACGTCTGATGGTTCGACCCGTCAACTGCAGTTCGAAGTTACACCTTTAATAAAGAAGGTTAATATTTGCTTTCTGCTGAAATGTTAACTTTCTGAAATATTAATGCAATTATCTATTATCTCAAAAAGAAAAATAAAGAAGCTTAATAGGCAACTCAAAATTTAGACAAGGGAAAGAAAGTTTCATTGTACCTAGGGGTGGCAATCGGGTCGGGTCGGGTCGGTGGGTTGGCGGGTCAAAATACCTCAACAGGAACACGACCTGTTTATTAAACGGGTTGGATGTGGCAAACACGAACACAACCCATTTATTAAACAGGTAACCGAACATGACACTGTTAACCCGTTTAATAAATGGGTCGAGTCCACACAACACGATTATGATGACCTAGTAGACACATGGCATCTAATCGATTTTTAGAATTACGAGCAAAAATGGCAAAAAATGCTGAGCCAAGAGTTTTGGATGGCGTCTGTCACCGTCCTGGTGATGGGATAGGGTATTACGTGCTGTTAGGGGTGGCAATCGGGTCGGGTTGGCGGGTTGGCGTGTCAGCATACCTCAACCCGAACCCGACCCGTTTATTAAACAGGTCGGCTGTGGCAAACACGAACCCGACCCGTTTAATAAACGGGTAACCCGACATGACCCGCCAACCCATTTAATAAATGGGTTGGGTCGGGTAAACAGGTTTACAGGTTCGCGGGTCAGGTTGGCGGGTTGATGGATCGGGTTGGCAGGTAGGCAGGTAGGCAGGTTGGCGGGTTGACATGTCGGGTTGGCGGGTCGGGTTGGCGGGTTGGCGGGTTGGGAGCCGGGTTGGCGGGTCGGGTTGGCGGGTCGACCCACCCGCCTAACCCATTTATTAAACGGGTTGGCGGGTTGGCATACCCCTAACCCGAACCCAACCTGTTTAATAAACGGGTTACACGGGTCGACCCGTTTATTAAACGGATTGGCTTAAGCCCAACCCGAACCCGCCTAAGAGGCGGGTTGGCGGGTCGTGTCAGAAATTGCCACCCCTACGTGCTATTACTGTTTGCCATCTCATTACAAGGACCACATCATTACGGTCCATCCAAAGGTGTCAGAATACAGAGGCGTCGAGTGCGTCAAAACCACAACATTGGCGTCAAAATTGAAAAAGATGACGAATCCACCCCTTCTAGTCCTGGACGGAAATGGGCTTCCTCCAAATTTAGCAATTTGTGATCTTTCTAGTAAATGACTGAAGCTTATCTTGCCAGTAAAAGTTTTCATAACCAAGGGCACATGTGTCATTTTCTAGATAAGCCTTAGAACATGGTTCTATTTCCAAATATGCCGCTTCCTTTTTGCTCTCTTCTCAGTATATGAGACTATTTATCATGCAGGCCTGTTAATGCATTCAGATATGTTTCCATCCGATTCGAGTTAGAAAATGGGTTGGGGGGTTGGCATACCCCTAACACCAACATGACCCGTTTAATAAATGGGTTAGGTGGGTCGACCCCTTTACGACACGAACTTGTTTAAGCCAAACCCTAACCCGGATAAGAAGCGGGTTGGCGGGTCAGGTCAGATTTTGCCACCCCTATTTGTACCTAGCTAGTGAATGTACTTGGTAAAACTGTTGGTTGTTAGTGACTTTGCGTGGCATATATGTTTATTTAAGGGAAAGTTTCATTTGGGCCCTACCTTTTCCTCCTATTTTGAAAGATGCACCCCATTTTCTAATTTTTTTGATATGAGCCTCAGGTTTGCTAGAATCTGCAAAAGAGAGTTGCACTGCTAGTGAAAGAAAAGTTGAATCGAGAATATGAGAGATTTAATATTTTATTCTCACTTGATAAAAAAAAGAAGTAGAAAACGATACATATATATATACTGCTGCAAATTATCTTGAATATAAAAAACATTTTAGTCAATTTTCCTTGATTTCACCCAATCCTTCTTTCCTTGATTTGAGTAACCGTATGATATTAGCCAGCTTTTCATTATTTTAGTAACTGTGTGCCCTTATATCAGCTTATCCTCTTTTCCTTGATTTTAGCCCTTGATATCAGCTTATCCTCTTTTCCATGATTTTAGTCCTTAATATCAGCTGATCCGCTTTCCTTGATTTTAGTAACCGAATACAATAAGAATGGTAGGATAATAATACACATGGTAAATATACATAATAAGTAACATTTTTTTTTCTTTTACTCCTCCTCAAGTTGAAACATTAGGGTTGAGTATGCCCAACTTGGTTTTGAGATGAGAGAAATGATCGCTGTCAAGCGCCTTTGTGAAAAGATTTGCATATTGTGAATGCATGAGAACAAATTCTATTTGAATTAGTTTGCTTTGAATATTCTTTTGCATGAGTTAGCAATCAATCTTGATATGTTTGGTACACTCATGATATACTAGATTGACGACAATATGAAGTGTTGCTTGGTTGTCATAATGTAGTATCATAGATAATGATTAATTCTAAAGTCTAACGACAGATATTTGATCCATGTGAGTTCACAACATGCTAGAGCCATAGATCGATATTTGGCTTTGGCCAATGATTATGACACCGTAGATTGGTTTTTGGTTTTTCAAAAAATTGGGTTATCCACAATCATGACACAATAATCGGATGTGGATCTATGGGTCATTAGACAAGAGGCCCAATCCGAATCAAGTAACCAACAACTTGAATCTTACTGGTGGATGACATCAGGATCCCATATCCTGGAGAACTCTTGATATATCGAAGTACCCTCATGACACCATTCATATGAGGTTATCACAACTTGCTACTTAACTGGCTTAGAATATTGACTGCGAATACAATATCAGGTCAAGTTATAGTCAGATATAACAGTTGACTCACTAGGCGCTTATACGACCCTGGATTATCCAACAAATCTTCATATTCATTATTGAGTTTGATATGTAGTTCCATGAGAAATTGGCTTGGCTTTACTCCAAGATATCTCATAGCCTAAAGAATATCAAGAATATATTTTCGTTGGTATAAGAAAAGTCTACTTTTACATCTTGCAACTTCAATGCCAAAAAAATATTTGAATTGTCCAAGGTACTTCAATCAAAATTGCTGATTGATGTGAGACTTAAGTTGCTCTATGTATGCAACATCATCTCGGGCAATGATAATGTCATCTATGTAAACTAAAACAAAAATGTGTATCCCATTAATGACTTTTAAAAAAAATGAATAATCAACTTTAGATTGTAAGAATCCTTCTTGAAGTAGATGAGTTGACAACTTGGCAAACCAGTTTCTAGAGGATTGTTTGAGGCCATATAATGACTTGTGCAACTTGCTAGCTTTAAGCTCTCCCTGAACAAAAAAACCTGGTGGTAAGTTCATATACACCTCTTTATCTAGGTCCCCGTGAAGAAAGGCATTATTAATGTCTATTTGATATAGATGTCAATTTTTTATTGTTGCGATATCTATCAAACAATCTACGGTTACTAACTTGGCAACAGGGGCAAATGTCTCATTGTAATCCATACCTTCAATCTGAGTGTAGCCTTTTAACACTAGGCGAGCTTTATACTTTTCAATGGATCCATCAGAGTGATGTTTAATTTTGTACGCCCATTTACAACCAACAGGGTGTTTGTCCACAAGTAAATTCATAATCGACCAAGTATGGTTCTCTTCCAACGCCCTAATATCTGAAGCCATAGTGTCACACCAACATTGAAATTTCATGGCACAAGAAAATATTTGGGTTCTGAGTGTTGGGAAATGACACTTAGAAGAAAATGATATTATTTTGAAAAATGATCATAACATATGACTTGGGATAACTCATGATCCGTGCTGTGAAACTTCTTTTTCGTATCAATTGATTGTAGTAAGTGGGCAATCGTGTAACAACTATAGTCTTTAAGATGGGATGGTGGTCGATGGATTCTTTCAGATCTTCAGATATGAACTTGAGTGGGTTCAAGGGTTTCATGATTAAGAAGTTCAGGATTTAGATTATGGTGACCAGGATTGTAAATCTCATTTTCATGGATCTCATAAGATTGAGGCTCGAATATGGATATGGGTAGGACTCACCCTTCCTCTTTATCTGGAATATTATGATCTTGAAATAGAAACATATTTTCATAAAAATTTATATCCTGACTAACAATTTTTTTTTGTTTCAAGATCATACACACGATAATCAACTTGACCATATGGGTATCCTATGAAAACTTCTTTGCATGCTCGATTATCAAATTTATGAGAATAATGAATGTTGTGAGCATAATACATACATTAAAAAACACGAAAGTGATCTAAACATGGTTCTTACCATGAAATAACTCATATGGCATCTTGCCTATTGAAGATTTGGAAGGAATGTGATTAATGATATATGCAACTGCAAGAACGCATTCTCCTCAAAAACTTAATGGGTAAAGAGGCTTGAAATCACAAAGCTCGCGCAATATTGAGTAAATATCTATACTTGTATTCAACCACTCCGTTCTGTTGAGGGGTCGCAATGCAACTATATTGGTGTTTAACCCCCTTTTCCTTTAAAAGGGTTTGCATATCATTTAAAAAAAAATCAGTATCATTGTTAGATCTGATACTTAGAATTTTGCTATTGAATTGGTTTTCAACTAGCAAGAAATTTTTTTTGATCTAGACTATGGTTTTATCCCGCATGAGATGAACCCATATAGTTCTAGAGTAGTCATCCACTATGGTCAAGAAATATTATGCGCTGGATAACGAACCCTACGATAAGATCATGTTGTTGTAGCGTTTCCTGTCTGCAACACATTTGATAGGAGAGGTCGGCTTTTTGATAGACCCATCTACAAATCTAAATTTATTTTTTGCAGAGAGTGCCATAGTCATAGCACAACACCATTTGGAATATTTGTCATCAGTTAATGGATGTGATACTAGCGACATGTTAGGGTTGTTTGAGTGATGGAGCAAAAATGAGCTCTCCATTCCTTCAGAATTTTGGGTTGTCAGGATGTTCTCTGAGTGCTCGGGTACCGTGAAAGAAAAGTTGAATCGAGAATATGAGAGGTTGAATATTTTATTCTCACTTGATAAAAAGAAGAAGAAAATGATACATGTATACTGTTACAAATTATCTTGAACATAAGAAACATTTTTGTTGTTTATTCTTGATTCCAGCCTATCCGCCTTTCCTTGATTTGAGTAACCGTATGCCCTTGGTTTCAGCTTATCCTCTTTTCCTAGCTGATCCTCTTTTCTTGATCTTAGTAACCAAATAAAACAAGAATGGTAGGATAAGAATACACGTGGTAAATGTACATAGTAACTAACATTTCTTTCTTTTAGGTAGTATATCAGCAAGCATTAGTTTAGATGGCAGATCGACTGTAACCTAAGGTCCCTATTTGGCAGTTTTGCAGAAAACTTGTAGCCCATCTCAAGAAATTTAGAAATGTGGTCCATTTTTTAAAATTGGAGGCAAAAGGTTGGTGTCTAAACTGCATTCACCATTTTATTTTATATTTTTATGCATGGTATTATGTTGATGGTATGACCAGATTCAGTGTCCCCCTTATTAAAAGGAGGGTACTCCCTCTATGAAAATGGGGGGCGGGGGACCAATGTACTGCCCTCCCATTTTTTAAGTGTTTGTCCCCCGAACACCTAACCACATTGATGGTTGGTGCATGGTAGTATAAGGAAGGCTTGGGGTTTTTCAGTAAAAGCAATTTAGTTGTCAGGTGTACGATAATTATTTTTACTGCAAGGGGATTAAAGATGCATCCATAAGCAGAATAAAATGCTTTAGCTCTTTACGGACCCTCGAGGATTTCTCCATTTTAGGGCATGTTAGGCTGCTCCTTTTGCATATAATTTAGAATCTCATGAAAAAGTGATTCTCATGTTCGATTGATTTAGAATCTCATGAAAAAGTGACTCTCAAGTTCGGTTGGCTTGAGAAAAAGAATCTCATACAAATGGGATTCATTTTCTTTTGTTCGGTTATTGTGACATGGATTCATTTTTTCATTTTCTCATTTAGATGTGCCTGAGTATCCACATGTTGACTGTTAGTCATTTTGTGGGCAAGTAGCTGGTGCGAATGCAGATTAAGGACTTCATTAATATTCATGTTTTTGTTTTGTTTGCTTCTTCCATGCAAAGTACTCAATTGATGATAGCCTTGCACGACACCCTACTCTTGAATATCCCCACCATGTCTAGGATATATGCATGGTATTTGAAAAAGAAAGTCCTTGTAATTATAGCTATACATAAAAAATATATATTCAGTACTGAACAGTAACAGAGTTGGAGTGTGGGTTGGGATCTCCCCTACTATCGTATTTCTTCCCTGATCTTTCGGATATGCTCAGAGACTGCCTCTCGTATGGGTCCCTAGACTATTACAAGATTAAGAAGTTTCTTAGATCCCTTAGTAAGTCTCTCCTTTTGGCTCATGAGGCGTCTCTTAACCTCTGCCCACCCTTCTTTTCTGCGGCATCGGAGGAGGGGAACTCAGAACCCCATAGCGCAGCGGGATGGGAGGAGGTGAAATCCAGCGGGTGCAAGTGCATAGAATGACTGATTGCAAATACATTTTGCTGGGGGGGGGGGGTGGGGCTAATAAAGATCATTTGCGAGCGCTGATAGTTGGTGTAGATCATTTGCTTGGTGTTGACATTGAGATTTTTTTGGGTTTCCAACCAATATCAATGTTGGCCCCAACACCATTGTCACCTCGATGACTCTCACAAGGGAATTTACTAATAAAGATTGAAAGGACGAACAAGATGCCGTTTGAATTAAAAGACAAAAGTATCACGTGAAAAAGGGCAGTGAAGCTTTCCTTCTTAAATATCGTACAAGGAGCATCAGGGGTTATAGATTCAAGCCAAGATCTATGTGTCAAGTAGATCTCTTGTAAATCAAGAACTCATAACAAAACAAGATCTCAACAAGAAGGAAGGGTAAGTCCCATCACGGTCACCACAAGATTTTGTAAAGATTGTTTTAGAATGATTTTTGAAAAAGAGTTTTGTAAAACTTACATGCTTTTCAAATTAAATGGTGATGAAATTGGCTTGATATGATGAGATCAAATATTTCCTTTCCAAATTGCAAGAGATGACCCAATTAAGGTTGAGATCTGGATTTTTTCTTGAGCTTTCTTGATTCTTTAATGTGTAACTCAAACAAGAAAGTGTGTTGTCAATTAAAAAGTGTGAACAACTAAATGTACCCAAGAAAATAAAGAAAAAAATAGAGAAGGAGAGAGAAACTTTAGTGATTTACTTGAATGAAATCTGATAGAGATACCAACCCAGGCACCGCGTGGTTGGTAGGAGCTGTCGGTGCAGGTCTCCTTGTGGTGGGACGTTGCAGATTGAAATCCTAGTGGTACGTTGAATAATAAGTGGTGGAGGTTTGCTGCATAACCCGAGCTTGCCTTCAAAAAAAAAAAAAAAAGCTGGTAGGAGTACTAAATCGGGGCTCTGCGTGGTTAGTATGAGCTGACAGTACATGTCTCTTTGTGATGGGACGTCCCGGTGGTACGTTAAATAATAACTGGTGGGTTGGCAGTAAAATTCTCCACTAAGGATAAACCTTCGGTTTTTGTGGGCCCCACCGCACCATCAAACGAACCCTCTTTTCTCCATTTTTTCCAACTTTTGTTTTTTGAGAAGAAAAAGATCGTCATGGTATTCCCGCTAGCGACTTTTTCTCCATGCACGGAGAGATTTACTGTGCCTTGCAATCTCACCCTAAGAAACAATTGGAACAGAACATGGTAAATATAGACGTCGTGTGCCGGCAATCTCTGGCATGTCCAAAAAGCTTGGTGGATTCCCTCATTAAAAAAAAAAAAAATCTCGCATTGAAGTAATGACTACATCTTTAAGGTGCGTTTGCATGTCACGGAAAATGAGCATTTTCTGCAGAAATGCATCGACCGGGATGCATTTTTGCAGTGCCAAAAATTTTAAAACAAACGTGGGAAAATGGATTTACATCGACAGGCATGCCAAAATGCTTGCTGGACCCTCCTTTTTTGCGAAAACTGTTCCCATGAGGGTATCTGATTCCATTTCCGTAGCAGTAGAATCCACGGAAGGGGGTGCCCCAACAGCCCATTCCATGACATGCAAACGCCCCCCTAAATGAACCACTCTAAACTTTGCCAGTTATATGGAACATGATTGAAATAAGCTCAAATAAGAGATAGCCGGCCCACTCGCAAACCGGAGCATCCAGTGATCGAGCCTGAGTAATTTACCCAAAAAATCACTGCACACAGAGAATTTTTTTTGTGTTTTGTGGTTTTACACAAAAAAATCACTGCACACGTAGTGAATTTTTGTGTTTTATAAAATACTTGGGCCACACAAAAAACAGAAAATCAATACGTATGCAGTGATTTTTTGTGTATTGTGTTTAAAACGAGAAATTGTTGTTTAAAACGTTTGTCACTGTGGCCCCCACACAAACGCGGGATGTGCGGATGCTATTTTGGTGTCTCGCAGCATCTGTTGTTGTTCCATGCCCTCCACGGAACAACGGTGGATGGACAAAAAAAAATGATTTTTTTTTGTGGCACGTGGCAATGGCGGAGCCAGAAGTTTTTCCTTGGGTGGGCAGACTTCGGGTCTCGGAGACAATGCTATGGTCTTGAAGGACGATCCATTTATTCGGACCAGTGGCAGAGCCAAAAAAAATTCGCTGGAGGAACAGTCATTCGTGGAGAGATAAAACTTAAATAAGCCTTTGAATTAAAAAATTCTTTTTGTTTAGGTCATCCATTCACCCATAACATATCTCATCCCATGGGCTGCCACAAGTCTCCATCTCATAGTGACAAACGTTTTAAACGGCAATTTCTCATTTTTTAAAAACTCACGAGAAATTGAATTTTTTTCATAAATCTCGCATTTTTTTGGAAAAATATTGGCAATAAAAAAATAAATTAAAAATTCTAAAATATAGTTTTTATAAGAAAACATTAATAAAAATTATTTAAAAATAAAAACACATGTTTTTTTGTGATAAATAGCCGTTTAAAATGTAAACATCGCGTTTAAATTGTGGTATTTATGTTTTTTCATAAATCTTGCGAGAAATTGCCGTTTTAAACTTTTAGGCAATTTCTCATGATATTATCGCTAGATTTTCATAAATCTCATGATATTTGTCACTATGCTCCATCTTCATCTTCATTCCACCCACCACCATTTCTAGTCTCTCGCTTTCTCTCATTTTCTTCCTATTCTTTTATTCCGTTTTTTTCATGTTACACAAATATATAAAAAAAAGTTTATTTGAAAGTTATCATATCAAAACTTCTCATAGGATTTTTTTTTTCACTGACAAATTTTCTTGCTTTCAAACGTGTCCTTAATTAGTAAATCATACATTCACCTATTTTACCCATATTGACTGCAATAATGGTATAATCAAGAAGTTTACAACTATACTCACCTACAACCAAGCATGGTGAGAAATCAGGAGTTGAAAGAATGAGTCATTGACAGAGTTACTTATGCAGTAGAGGGAATCCACAACTCCTTTGAAATCCATTTCCCTTAAAGTCTACTTTTTGTATTTCCCTGAACTCTTTGCAAGTCTCTTCAACACCGGTTCTCAAACAGAGCCTTATTTCTTTCATGGCTAATCAAGAAAGCCAAGTTTTGGGAGATCGCAAACCTTAAGCAGTTCCAATCTCGAGTCACTAATCTAAGCCCAGTGCAACTGGCCTATGAGCTGCACATTCAGAGAGAGAGAGAGAGAGAGAGAGAGAGAGAGAGAGAGAGAGAGGTTCCACATGGAACTTTATTGGATCCACGGCCTACACATCTAATGTTGAAGAAAGTCCAACTAGAATGAGATCTAGATCATCGAAGGGCTAATGTAAGTGAGCTCTTGAGATGAGCCATATGAGACAAATACAACCTTCCCACAAGTCGAGAAAATTGGATGAAAAAATCCGATCCAATTCATGTTTGGTTAGTACCCTAGCCACCATCCATGCAAAACGCTCTCATGGGGGTGCAAATGTCCTCCACTGTGGGGCAAATAGGTAAATAAATCAAGTTAGTAAAGGTGAAAATGTAATGGAAAAGGTCATAAATGACAGTTTTTTCATTTTAGGGAAAGCAAAAGTGGAAACCATTTATTTTTAAAGCTTTTTCCGGAATCACACTTTCTTTTTATCGGTTTTACTAAATTGATCCTTCATAATGGGTAAAAATGTCATTTCATCATTAGCTTCTATGACGTGAGTAGGGATGGACCGGGGCAGGGGCAGGGGCCGAGGACAAGGTCTCCACCCCCACCCCCTCTCAAAATCTGAACCTCCATCCCTGCACGGGGATGGATTTTAACCTTCATCCCCATTTCATGTCCTCCATCCCCGGTCCAAACAGGGCAAGCAGAGCGGGGGAAAGCGTAAGTCCATCCCTGCCTTCATTCCCGCATGACGATAGATTTTAACCTTCATCCTCGGTCCAAATGAGGCGAGGCAAGGCGGGCGGGGTCCTGTTTTCCCCCGGTCCACTGCCATCCCTAGACGTGAGTTAACCCAGGGGTGGATCACTACAACAAAGCAGTAGATTAGCGATGACCACATTCCGTCGCTAATCCGTCGCTAACATGGTTAGCGACGGATTAGCGACAATGAGGCGACAATATGCTTACGTCGCGAATATTTCGACGCTAACTGGCGACAGAATTATTCTGTTGCCAGGTCCGTCGCTAATTGCGACGGAATAACGAGCGCTATATTCCGTCGCTAATCCGCCGGTACTAAACGACGACCACGGCTTGGCGACGGATTTACTTCCGTCGCTATGCCGTCGCTAGATTAATATGAATAGCGACGGATGGTTCCGTCGCTAATCCGTCGCAAACACGAAAAAAAATTTAAAAAAATTTATTTGAAAATTAATTACCGAGAACTGTACAATTTCTATTTCCTGTACAATTTATATTTCATGTAAATAAAAAACAAACCACACAAAAAAATTCATATAACAAGTATCTACAACAATTAATCGTTCCACCTTAAAATTAAGAAGTTTAATTATTTACAATTCAACAATTACAATTAGGAAAAATAAAAAAAATAGAACTTCTTCAACACAGTCCTCTAATCATCGCCAAGATTTTGTGCGTCATCTTGTTCATTGTCTTTATCTGTCCCTTCAGCTCCACTATCCTGATTATCGCTAGCAGCCTACACAAGAAAAGAACAGTCAGTATTGATAAACAAAATATAATGAAATAAATTACACACTATATGTGATTCTATATCATGTGCTCATGTGTGATCTAAGGCAATAAAAAAACTCTATATGTGATTCTATCATGCTCATATGTGTGCTAAGGCAGTCAAAAAATTGAATATGTGATTATAGCATGTTCATATATGTTCTAAGGCATCTAAAAAAACTCTATATATGATTCTACCATGCTCAGATGTGCTTTAAGGCAGGCAAAAAACTATATATGTGATTCGATCATGCTCGTATGTGTGCTAAGGCAGTAAAAAAATTGAATATGTGAATATAGCATGCTCATATGTGCTCTAAGGCAGGCAAATCCAAAAATTTTATATGTGATTCTATCATAAATGATATATAACATGTTCATATGTGTTCTAAGGCAGTAAAAAAACTCTATATGTTATTATAGCATGCTCATATGTGTGCTAAGGCAGTCAAAAAACTGAATATGTGATTATAATATGCTCATATGTGTTCTTAGGCAGTCAAAAAAATGAATATGTGATTATAGCATGCTCATATGTGTTCTAATGCAGTCAAAAAAACTTTATATGTGATTCTATCATGCTCATATGTGCTCTAAGGCAGACAAAAAGTTATATATATATATATATATATATATATATATATATATATATATATATATATATATATATATATATATATATGATTCTATCATGCTTATATGTGTGCTAAGGCAGTCAAAAAATTGAATATGTGATTATAGCATGTTCATATGTGTTCTAAGGCATCTAAAAAAACTCTATATGTGATTCTACCATGCTCAGATGTGCTTTAAGGCAGGCAAAAAACTATATATGTGATTCGATCATGCTCGTATGTGTGCTAAGGCAGTCAAAAAATTGAATATGTGAATATAGCATGCTCATATGTGCTCTAAGGCAGGCAAAGCAACTTTATATGTGATTATAGCATGCTCATATGTGCTCTAAGGCAGACAAAAAAACTTTATATGTGATTATAGCATGCTCATATGTGCTCTAATGCAATAAAAAAACTCTATATGTTATTATAGCATGCTCATATGTGCTCTAAGGCAGTCAAAAAACTGAATATGTGATTATACCTGAGAGGGACCTGGAATCGAAGATCCCCTATCCTGAACAGCGGCCTTGATCTCATTTCGGAGAAAGGGAGCGACGGTGTATTGAAAGTAGTTATTCAGTGATTCATTAATGATCTGGCGTACATCATCACCGGAAAGAATAGTCGGCTGCTTGGAGCTTATGTCGGCGCAAGAAGTCGGTGAGCCGTAACTGGAAGAACCAATAACTGGTGAAGTGTTCATATTACTCCCAAACCCGAACACGCGACCTTTTTTGGGTTCACCTGCTGCAGTCACCCATGCTGTATGATCAAATGATGGATGTTGAGTAGCGTCATCGCCATATCGCTCTACCATCTGTTGCTCATATGCCTCCTACAAAATAATGTTTAAAGTATTCATTAATAATTAATGATAACATTATGATAACTTGCATATATATTGCAATGATTATTAATAGAATTAATACATACCGTTGTCGTTCTCGCCTTCTCTGATACGAAGACTCCCGTGGTCTTCCGTTTATGTGTTTCTACAAACACATTCTTATATGATACACTGCCTCCTTTTTTTGCTTCCTGCGAAGTTAAATGACAAAAGATTTAGTACACAAGTTTGCAACAATACTTATAAAATTAATATTATATATTGATGAGTTACCATTTTCTTTAGGTGACTCCCAAATGTCTTAGATCCACCTGTGTGTAGATGGGCTTCGGGCATCTTCGATCGATTTTGTGAAGCCTTCGCAGAGCAATTTTTAAATGCATCTCCTGCCCACTTAGCGCACATTTCATCCCAGTAATCTCTCTTGATAGTAATAGGACCATGGCCCTTCCACAGTAATGGATCATCTACTACGCCAGATGTTTTTTTTGCTGCAGTCTTCATAGTGTGCAGCATGTCTGCAAATCGATTGGCAGCCACCTTCTGCCACACCTTCCTTGCATCATTTTCTTCCACCGTAGTTGCGAAGCGATTCGAAGCCTACAAATATTTTCAGAAAGTTAGTAGACATTGCTTAAATAAATTAAATATGAAACACATTAACTATGAGGAACAACTATATACCATGAATGAGGACCACAATCTGTCTAACACTTCCTTTGGGTACTCTTTCCATTGAGCAACTGGTCCTGGTAGATGTTGAAAAAGTGAATTCCTAATCTCCCGTACTACTTCTTGTGGCTCAAACCTCGTGCTGCACATGAATTGTTACACAGTAAATATCAATATAAAATATTTAAAAGATATACAATAATTGAAAATAAAATACTTACGGTCGATTATCGATATACACTATTCGAATGAGTCTTCTTGTGCCAGCCTGAGAAGACCCTGTTTCCTGTGTTGGCTGTTGACTTGTGTGATCAACTGGTGTAGGTGGGTCGTGTACAGGCGCAACATCATCTGTAAAAAAATACATTAGAAATTCTCAGAATGTGCATTTGAACTAATCAAGCATCTAATTAGTTATATGATATACCTATCACAGGAGCCCGTGAAGATGAAGGTTGAGCCTGGCTACTACTGGATGAGCGACCACTATAACCTCCACGAACCATATTCTAACAAATAACATATGTCATACAATACATTCAAATAATTCACATCAAGTATTACAATGCATTCAAGTCATTCACATCAAGCATTGCAATGCATTCAAATAATTCAAATCATTGACATCAAGTATTGCACTAATTCAAATCATTCGTTAATTGCATAAATTATAATACATTCAGATAATTGAAATCATTCACATCAAGTATTACAATGCATTCGAATCATTCGTATCAAGTATTACAATACATTGAAATAAATTTTTTAATCATTCACACCAAGTATTGCAATACAACTTACATCAAGTATTACAATGCATTTAAATAGAGGTTTGTAGTATAAGATTTTGCTCACTAGCTTGAGAATTCTTCCTCGTCACTAGTTTGACTTTCTTTTTCCTCTTCTTCTTCTTCTTCTTCATTGTTTGCCCATCCACTTGGTACATCATTTGGATCACATTCCTCTATGAATGTTTCATCGGCCAATGGAGATATGACATGCATATCATGCGCAACATCGTGACCATAAGCGAAGTCACAGACATCATCTGATTGATAGTAATCACTGTCTTCAGCTAACTCATCTTCCTGTAACTGATCATACTCGGGGTATAGTTTGGATTTCACCTTGCATGATATGTCATTTTCCTGCTCCTTGAAATACAACATGCAGTGATTTGGACAAGCATCAATCTTTTTGTAACCCATACCTAGAGCGTTGACCATAACTTTCGCACGATAGAAATTTTGTGGCAATTTCTCATCTCTAGGCAACATACTCTTCACAATCATGCACAAATGGTCAAAACATGATTGACTCAAATTATACTCGGACTTCAAATTCATTAGTTGAAGAACTGCAGACAAGATAGTGTGACTCTCACAACCGTTCCAAAGTGGCTCATCAACATCTCTAAGTAAATCATAAAATCTATTAGCTGCATCGTTTGGTGATTCTTCATCTACGACAGTTCTTACATCACTAGAACTCATAGTAGAACCCAGTTCTGTTCCTGCAGCATCAAATTTCAAATTCGTATATGGATTATCGTGCACCACATTCACCCGTGCATCAAAATCGTTTCTAAATTCTTCTCCATGAAACGTCCAGTTCTGATAATCACTCACAAAACCCTTCCTGTATAGGTGATGTCTAACGCCATGAGGTTTTACAAATCGATTATTCTTACAAATCTTGAAGGGACACCTAATCCGACCTGTGGGATCTACCGTACTGACACTTGCCGTTGCAAATTCAATAAAACTGTCGACACCATCCATATATTCATGCGATAACTCATTGTCCACTATCCTACGGTACATCCATTCACGGTTTGCAGTCATTCTGTCGTATGATGTTACGAATAATATCCTAACCAGTTAAAAGAGAACCATCAGAATGCTATGATGAAGAAAATATCAAATTTATCATGCAATATATGATGTCATATAATCACAAGAATTATGATGCATGCATTGATAACTTAATATTTTCATGTGCAAACTATTCATGACACGATACATTCATTTGAAGCATGCTTTCAGTATACAATTTCACATGGAAGACATAATCAAATTGAAAGTAACTACATGTAAGCATGGATACAATCACATCAAACATTGCAATACATCGAAATAATTCATATCAAACAAATGTCAAACATGTACCTGCAGCAAACACACTTCAATATCCCACTAACTACTACCATGCATAGCATGGACTCCGTACTCCAAAAATAAGAACACTTCCATATTCATACATTAAAATCATGCTCAACATGATCTCCGAACTCCAACAAAGTAGTCCTAGATATCAACAACTAAGTGAGTGTGTGAACAATAAAGTGTTACATTCAATAAATTAAATAACATGTGATGCGCTTGCATCACTTACTCACCACGGGTATTTACCCGATTTGCATTGTTTTTGTCACTTACTTACCACGGGTGGCGGGGCACAAGCGAGTTCCATTGAGAAATCTGCAAAAAACACTGTGTTAAAATGAATATTGAAGCTAATTAGGAAAACACAAACACTTATGCAATGCAAAAAACAACTAAACTGATGATGATATATCTAATGATGAAATGCGATGAAATAAAGTGTGCAAGTAATGTACTGCAATGAATATTGAAGCTAATTAGGGAAACACAAACACTTATGCAAAGGAAGCAAAAAGACTAAACAAAGAAAAATAGAACAAAGAAAAAATAGGAAAAAGAACTCGTTATCGAAACCAAAGAACAAAGAATTTTACAGTATGCAGACCCTGTTCACAATGACCGCTTTGACTGGGCCAAGGTATCAGAACCAAAGGTTTTATATCAATAATTCCAAAGAGTCAGAGATCAATACAATGAATGCAGAATTTCACGACAGAGGAGATCCTTCAATAGCTATACAGGCCACAAACGGGAAAAAGGACATCACATTAGCATTCCCCTGGATGCCACAACACTCAGGAGGGCACCATCTCAAGTAGAGAAAAAAGAAGCCGTGACAATAAGTCTTAAAAGCAATCCAACCTCGTAGACTTGTAACCACTAGATAACAAAAATTACCCAGAAAAGAAGGAGCAAGCAATGTAATACATTTCACGCTCTCAAGCAAAACTCCCAATTTCCGGCAGGAAAATCTCTTGTTGAGAAACCCTAGATCCAGATCCCTTCCAGATAAACTAAATCCTAACTATTCACGAAGATCATCACAACATCTGTAAGACCCATAATTTTTCAGTATCTTTCTGAAGAAATTCACGAGGCATTTTCAAGTAAAAATAGCATCTGAACCTGAAATACGAATCAGATCGATTTGTACGAGCCAGTTATACTTAAGATATTCGTCGCTTTGCGAATATATGCTCAAACACTCTAGAAGCCATAACTTTCTACCTAAACGAAATCAAAGGATTTCCTCGAGCCAACTTTCTTAGTTACGTCAATACGAAGAGAATGGCGTACTCAGAATTTTTTGGAAAAAAATTGCCGAAAACCCGAAATTTTTGCGGGACCCACAGAAATGTTGGTGGGACCCACAAAAATATTCCTCAGAAAATATCTTGTGGGACCCACAAAATATCCTATGGAAATATCTAGTGGGCCCCACCTCAAAAGGAACCTCCAGGAATTAAAATATAGCTCAGGGGTAAAAGGGGCATGGAAAAACCCAAGAGGAGGTGGGCTTGGGCTATAAATAGCCCTCCCCACTCTCTCTCTTCTCATAATTTCGACCCCCCCTCTCTCTCTTGCCTTCTCTCTCTCCTAAACCTCCCCTAGTGAGCCCAAGTGAGTCTGAGCCCACCTGACCTGGTCTGAGCCTGCCTGACCTGGTCCTAGCTCACCTGACCTGGGTCTGAACCCACTTGACCTAGTCCTAACCTAGTTGACTTGACTTGAACCTAGTTGGGTTTAAAGTCAAAGTCAAAGTCCCTTTTTGTCCAGATTCCGGTTTGGATTTCTGAACCCAGACTTAGCCTACTTGAGCTGAGCTCGAACCTGCTGAATCCAGTTGACTTGGACCGAACCCTGTTTGGTTCAAACCACTTAGGTTGAGTAGCTTGACCTACTCTACCTCTTTCTCAACTAAGTCAGCTTCATCTGACTTAGTCTGACCTCTCGAAGGAAGGCTCGAAGCCAAAGAAGCAACCCAGAGCCGTTTCTTCCACGATTTGAAGTAAGTTCGCTTCGTTGATCCATCTCTCTCAAGTATTTGATTGTTTGTATATAGAATATACTTTCTGAAGTAGTATCTTGCTTTAGTTCTTGATTGAGCCCTTTTTGGACACTTCGGTGTTCACCCGCTCGTCTCGGAACTATCGTCGGATATATCTATGTTCAAATACGCAGTATATGCGTTTTTAAAATGGTATCTCGCCCTAGTTCTTGGTTGAGCCCTTTAGAACACTTCGGTGTTCACCCGCTTGCCTCGTAACTATCGTTGGATACGGATCTAGGTGTATATCTGTTGATTCTGCCGACGCGTCCTATATCGCACAGGCTATGTAATTTACCTTTGTCGTCGCGTCGTATGATGCTAAGGCTCCCTGTTTTCTGCACTTCCGATTACTGCACTTCCGATTATGCATTTACTTACGCCGTCGCGTCGAACGATGCCAAGGCTTCTGTTTTGTTATATATGTAGAATATTTCGTTCAGTTACACACCCTGAATAATAGTATATGCATTTCTTTACGCCACTGCTGTATAAAGCACAAGCTTCTGCTTATACTACATATATGGCGCATAAATGAGCGTTCAAATGGAGATCAACTCCAAATCGCCAATGTGATTCCCTGACCGCTCCTCGTTCAAGATTCTGCTTGACGAATGAAGCCCCTATTGGAAAGGCTTCAGCTTTTTGGCAAAATGCTCTTTACGTAAAGACTAAGTCAATTACGTATGGCCTGGCTATGGCCCAGGGTTCCTGCAACCTTGATGGATGCAAAGTACGCACAACGGTGCGCATCCATGTCCCGAATTAAGCGTAGTGATTTCCCGCCAAAGAGGGGAGATGCCGCTGAAATGGATAAAAGAAACGCACGCTTTCTCTGTAAAAGAGAGGAAGTGCTGCTGAAATTTCTGAAGAAGCTAAGAATAGCTCAGAAAGAACGTAGCAGGATACTCTGACATATAACAGAGTACTACCCAGTTCATGTATTGCCTTCTACAAACGTAGAAGGGTTTGTCGCGCCGCTGCCGATAGAGCATGGGAGGTGCTGACGAAATGGTCGGCAGAAGAGCTGCCGGAACCAGTTGAACGACATAATGATGGCCGTTGATGGAACATTGCAAGATCGGTTCGTATCCTTGTGCCTACAAGGGCACCTTGCTCGTAAGGGCCGCTGAGCCGGAGTAGAGGTTGCGCCTTGGCTAGGTTTGGACTCGTTGCATAAAAATACGCCGAGTAGCCGATCTATTTAGATCGAGTCATATGCATGCTCATTGAGAACGGTTACGCAACCATACTCGTAAGGGCCGAAGAGCCAGAGTGTGTTGTTTTCACCCAAAGAGGTGTGATGCTCGTGGTGGCCGAAGTGCCAAAGAGCGGTGTTCTGCATGCATATGAATAAGACTTAAGGTCACACATACCCCGCGGTTGAAAATCATGTTAGGGGTACCTCCTCAGTAATGACTGTGTTGGGGCAGACTGAATGGGGTCGGGTACATACTCCCGTAGTGCTAAAAGCATGGGCTGCCTAAATGGCATGCAGATTCTGTCCAAGTAATTGTAAGACTGGCAGACCCCTTCAGGAATTATGCTCACTGTAGAATGACAGTGATGGTACAACCTTGAGTGACATGTATTTTACTTTGGACCTGATAGAGTCCACGATGACCTCAATCACTTATGGGTTTTGGGGTCGTGGTTATCCTTAAGATCTAAGGATTGAACCCAACTACTGCAAGTAGAGGATGCATCCGAATATGGGCCTAGTAGGGTTCTCCCAGTTGAAACACACTGCCCTACTATGGATAGGGTCAACAGGCCTCTGGGGTATCTAAAATACATAGAATAATCAACCCCCAGAACGTCGCGTTGATGCCCGGACAATAGCTCTACCTGCGTACCAAAGGCGGGAGCGGTTAATTATCGAAACAATGCATTAGTTCTAGGTACAACGATGCTTTGAATGTATGAGTGGATGACGTGTTAAGTCAGTCCTGCATAACCTTTGTGAAGGTGTCATGTTCGGTATACTACTGGACCGACTGGGCAAAGACCCGTGTTGTATCCGCACGACTAAGTGAAGCTCGAGGAGCTGTCCTTAGGTGCATGGGATACGGATGTGCCAAGTATGAAGACTTGAGTTAGACATCACTTTGAGACCCGAAAGTGGTCATGGCTAAGTCGTGGAGACTTAAGCGGTTATTCAAACCACAGCTCTGAAAAGGCTTGCTCTAAGTCATGGAGACTTGAGCGGATGTTCAACTCATAGCCCTGCGGAGGCTCTTGCGATATACGCTAAGTCTTGGAGGCTTGAGCGTCGTTATTGCGCATTGCGACCTTGAGTGGTCATTATCGTACTTGAGTTGAATGGATGTATGACTGCATGCTTACCAGACCATCAGTGGTTCTGACCCCGTTTTATGGGGATTTCAGGTGTTGTACCTGTGTGGCGATATGCGGAGCAAGGCGGCATCGAGTTCCATGGTTTCTCTAGACAGAGTTGTATTGCTTCATTTTTATTGAACCTACACTGCTTTTCTAAGGAGTAGTGTTGTAATAAACATGTGGTTTTTGATAAAATGGAACACTTTGGTGGTCAATGAGTTGCTTGGCCACATACCTACAACGTGCTCGGAGTTTTCTAAAACTGACGACTCATTATCGTCTGATTCCGCTGCTAAAAGCTTTTCTAAATTCCGCTGCAAAGAAAAAAAAAAGAAATTAATGAAAATTTTAACTTAGCTTTGTTTTGGAAATCCGGGGCGTTACAGAATTTGTATCAGAGCATGAGTCTGATAAATCTGGTTCAAGATCCGTCGTGTTTGCGGTATCGCACTGTAAGTATAAATCTTATACTTTCTCTGATTTTGGTATATTTGAGTGAATAGATAAATGGCTCCTAGGACGAGAAGAACCATGCCGAGCGAGGAGTCCCATACACAGGGCTTCCTGCTAGAGACACTCAACAGGCTTGTGTCTGCCATTCGCGAATCAAGGCAAGCACCAGCCCCGCCTCGCAACGAGAACCTTGGAGGAATAACTTATGATAAGTTCCTCAAACTCGACCCACCAGTTTTCGTTGGCAGGGCCGATCCAGAGCTCGCAGAAAGCTGGATCGAGGAAACAGAGCGTGCATTCCTGGTATTGGGAGTACCAGAGGATAGAAAGACTAACTTTGACACATATAGGCTGAAGGATAATGCCCGAAAGTGGTGGGATAACACTAGGATTATCCAGTTCTCACATCACGAAGTCATTCCTTGGAATGATTTTCGGAGAGCATTTTTGGATAACTACTTCCCGTTGCACTCCAGAAATAAGAAAAAGATGGAATTTTTGGAACTAGAGCAGGGTGGTATGAGTCTTATCGACTATACTATCAAGTTTCAGAATCTAGAGCGCTATTGCTCCCGATTATTTGACACCGATCAAGAAAGGGCCGATAAATACATAAATGGATTGCAAGGAGGGTTGCGATCTCGTGTGATAACAAGCATGCCCTCAACTTTTCAAGCTGCTGTGGCAGCATCTTCAAAGATTAGCGAGGATTGGGCGCGATCTAAGGTGACCATAGCAAAGAGGGTCATAGTTGATGGTCAAAACAATAAGAGGACGTTCTCAGGTGGCCAAGAATCGCAACCACCTTTGTATAAAAGAGATTTTCAGGAAAAGAATTTCACTCCACCGACCGAGCGGCCATTGCAGATGGTAGAGGCCAATCAGCCCTACCGACAGTCTAATTTTCGATGCCCGAGGTGTAGCTTAGATCATCCCGGAGGGGTTTGTCCTCGCGATACAGGGGGTTGCCTGTATTGCGGCAAACCAGGGCATCTTGTAACAGAATGCCGCAAGAAGGCCTCAGATCTTCAACGAAGAAATATGGGATATGAAGGACCCTCTCAACAACAACGTCTGCCATTACCTGGGGCAGAGCAGAAACCCATGGCAGGTCGTGTCTATGCGGTGACAGCCGAACAACTCACGAATGATGACCATATCAAGGAATCTTGATACCTTGATAGATAGAGTTGTAATGGGTAAAAAGTTATTGAAAGACAAGATCTAATGAATGCTTGAGACAAGTGGCTTATGACCTTGTGTACGGTCATCTGAATCGATATGTATCCTTGCTCTCTAAAGTAATATTGGATTTGTTAAAATTAAATTTTAAGTGCTTATGCCCAAAATATATGGCTATAGACCACATGATTGAGAAATTAAGTTTGCGTAATTAGAACGTTAAAAGTTACTTAATAAAATAAACCATCGAGGATTTGTTCCCAAGAAAAGAGTCCTGTGAGGTTTTACATATTCAAGATCAGATCGTCTAGCCAGAGTGAGCCTGTGAGGGTATACAGCTCCGTGCGAGTGTATATGTTCCAAAACCAGTAGCTTCGCTAGTATGATTCTGTGAGGGTGTACTGATCCAATATCAGGTAAGTCTGACGAAGGCGAACCTGTGAGGAGGTACGTTTCCAATACCAGGTAGTCTGACAGGGGACTTATTCCAATATGGTTAATTTCTAGAAGAATGATCTGTGTGTACAAAATAGTTATACAGGATGGCTATGATAATAGCCGGTTGGAAGAACATTGATTCAACAAACTATCGTGGTTGTACCATAATTTGAACTCAGATATGAGAAACATACCTCATTGATCAGGAATCATGATATGAGGTTATGATTGGAATAAATACGATGTTGAACTAAGTGAACAACATTATGAATCTAACATATAGGAGAAATATCCCGAGTTACGTACTTAGTACTCTTAACTGAATTTCGTGGACGAAATTCCTTTAAGGGGGTAATGATGTAAGACCCATAATTTTTTAGTATCTTTTTGAAGAAATTCATGAGGCATTTTCAAGTAAAAATAGCATCTGAACCCGAAATACGAATCAGATCGATTTGTACGAGCCAGTTATACTTAAGATATTCGTCGCTTTGCGAATATATGCTCAAACACTCTAAAAGCCATAACTTCCTACCTAAACGAAATCAAAGGATTTCCTCGAGCCAACTTTCTTAGTTATGTCAATACGAAGAGAATGGCGTACTCAGAATTTTTCGGAAAAAAATCGCCGAAAACCCGAAATTTTTGCGAGACCCACAGAAATGTTGGTGTGACCCACAGAAATATTCCTCAGAAAATATCTTGTGGGACCCACAAAATATCCTATGGAAATATCTAGTGGGCCCCACCTCAAAAGGAACCTCCAGAAATTAAAATATAGCTCAGGGGTAAAAGGGGCATGGAAAAACCCAAGAGGAGGTGTGCTTGGGCTATAAATAGCCCTCCCCACTCTCTCTCTTCTCATAATTTCAACCCCCTCTCTCTCTTGCCTTCTCTCTCTCTCCTAAACCTCCCCTAGTGAGCCCAAGTGAGTCTGAGCCCACCTGACCTGGCCTGAACCCACCTGACCTGGTCTGAGCCTGCCTAACCTGGTCCTAGCTCACCTGACCTGGGTCTGAACCCACTTGACCTAGTCCTAACCTAGTTGACTTGACTTGAACCTAGTTGGGTTTAAAGTCAAAGTCAAAGTCCCCTTTTGTCCAGATTCCGGTTTGGATTTCTAAACCCAGACTTAGCCTACTTGAGCTGAGCTCGAACCTGCTGAACCCAGTTGACTTGGACCGAACCCTGTTTGGTTCAAACCACTTAGGTTGAGTAGCTTGACCTACTCTACCTCTTTCTCAACTAAGTCAGCTTCATCTGACTTAGTCTGACCTCTCGAAGGAAAGCTCGAAGCCAAAGAAGCAACCCAAAGCCGTTTCTTCCACGATTTGAAGTAAGTTCGCTTCGTTGATCCATCTCTCTCAAGTATTTGATTGTTTGTATATAGAATATACTTTCTGAAGTAGTATCTTGCTTTAGTTCTTGATTGAGCCCTTTTTGGACACTTCGGTGTTCACCCGCTCGTCTCGGAACTATCGTCGGATATATCTATGTTCAAATACGCAGTATATACGTTTTTAAAATGGTATCTCGCCCTAGTTCTTGGTTGAGCCCCTCAGAACACTTCGGTGTTCACCCGCTCGCCTCGTAACTATCGTTGGATACAGATCTAGGTGTATATCTGTTGATTCCGCCGACGCGTCCTATATCGCACAGGCTATGTAATTTACCTTTGCCGTCGCGTCGTATGATGCCAAGGCTCCCTGTTTTCTGCACTTCCGATTACTGCACTTTCGATTATGCATTTACTTACGTCGTCGCGTCGAACGATGCCAAGGCTTTTGTTTTGTTATATATGTAGAATATTTCGTTCAGTTACACACCCTGAACAATAGTATATGCATTTCTTTACGCCGCCGCTGTATAAAGCACAAACTTCTGCTTATACTACATATATGGCGCATAAATGAGCGTTCAAATGGAGATCAACTCCAAATCGCCAATGCGATTCCCTGACCGCTCCTCGTTCAAGATTCTGCTTGACGAATGAAGCCCCTATTGGAAAGGCTTCAATTTTTTGGCAAAATGCTCTTTACGTAAAGACTAAGTCAATTACGTATGGCCTGGCTATGGCCCAGGGTTCCTGCAACCTTGATGGATGCAAAGTACGCACAACGGTGCACATCCATGTCCCGAATTAAGCGTAGCGATTTCCCGCCAAAGAGAGGAGATGCCGCTGAAATGGATAAAAGAAACACACGCTTTCTCTGTAAAAGAGAGGAAGTGCTGCTGAAATTTCTGAAGAAGCTAAGAATAGCTCAGAAAGAACGTAGCAGGATACTCTGACATATAGCAGAGTGCTACCTAGTTCATATATTGCCTTCTACAAACGTAGAAGGGTTCGTTGCACCACTGCCGATAGAGCAGGGGAGGTGCTGACGAAATGGTCGGCAGAAGAGCTGCCGGAACCAGTTGAACGGCATAATGATGTCCGTTGATGGAAGGATGCCAGATCGGCTCGTATCCTTGTGCCTACAAGGGCACCTTGCTCGTAAGGGTCGTTGAGCCGGAGTAGAGGTTGCGCCTTGGCTAGGTTTGGACTCGTTGCGTAAAAATACGCCGAGTAGCCGATCTATTTATATCGAGTCATATGCATGCTCATTGAGAACGGTTACGCAACTAGACTCGTAAGGGCCGAAGAGCCAGAGTGTGTTGTTTCCACCCAAAGAGGTGTGATGCTCGTGGTGGCCGAAGTGCTAAAGAGCGGTGTTCTGCATGCATATGAATAAGACTTAAGGTCACACATACCCCGCGGTTGAAA
This sequence comes from Nuphar pumila, assembly GCF_984573655.1. Taxonomy (NCBI): domain Eukaryota; kingdom Viridiplantae; phylum Streptophyta; class Magnoliopsida; order Nymphaeales; family Nymphaeaceae; genus Nuphar; species Nuphar pumila. Next base: position 7,925,823 of record NC_143262.1, read on the forward strand.
ATCATGTTAGGGGTACCTCCTCAGTAATGACTGTGTTGGGGCAGACTGAATGGGGTCGGGTACATACTCCCGTAGTGCTAAAAACATGGGCTGCCTAAATGGCATGCAGATTCTGTCCAAGTAATTGTAAGACTGGCAGACCCCTTCAGGAATTATGCTCACTATGTAATGACAGTGATGGTACAGCCTTGAGTGACATGTATTTTACTTTGGACCTGATAGAGTCCACGATGGCATTAGTCACTCATGGGTTTTGGGGTCGTGGTTATCCTTAAGATCTAAGGATTGAACCCAACTACTGCAAGTAGAGGATGCATCCGAATATGGGCCTAGTAGGGTTCTCCCAGTTGAAACACACTGCCCTACTATGGATAGGGTCAACAGGCCTCTGAGGTATCTAAAATACATAGAATAATCAACCCTCAGAACGTTGCGTTGATGCTCGGACAATAGCTCTACCTGCGTACCAAAGGCGGGAGCGGTTAATTATCGAAACAATGCATTAGTTCTAGGTACAGCGATGCTTTGAATGTATGAGTGGATGACGTGTTGAGTCAGTCCTGCATAACCTTTGTGAAGGTGTCATGTTCGGTATACTACTGGACCGACTGGGCAAAGACCCGTGTTGTATCCGCACGACTAAGTGAAGCTCGAGGAGCTGTCCTTAGGTGCGTGGGATACAGATGTGCCAAGTATGAAGACTTGAGTTAGACATCACTTTGAGACCCGAAAGTGGTCATGGATAAGTCATGAAGACTTAAGCGGTTATTCAAACCACAGTCCTGAAAAGGCTTTCTCTAAGTCATGGAGACTTGAGCGGATGTTCAACTCATAGCCCTGCGGAGGCTCTTGCGATATACGCTAAGTCTTAGAGGCTTGAGCGTCGTTATTGCGCATTGCGACCCTGAGTGGTCATTATCGTACTTGAGTTGAATGGATGTATGACTGCATGCTTACCAGACCATCAGTGGTTCTGACCCCGTTTTATGGGGATTTCAGGTGTTGTACTTGCGTGGCGATATGCGGAGCAAGGCGGCATCGAGTTCCAGGGTTTCTCTAGACAGAGTTGTATTGCTTCATTTTTATTGAACTTACACTGCTTTTCTAAGGAGTAGTGTTGTAATAAACATGTGGTTTTCGATAAAATGGAACACTTTGGTGGTCAATGAGTTGCTTGGCCACATACCTACAACATGCTCGGAGTTTTCTAAAACTGACGACTCATTATCGTCTGATTCCGCTGCTAAAAGCTTTTCTAAATTTCGCTGCAAAGAAAAAAAAAGAAATTCATGAAAATTTGAACTTAGCTTTGTTTTGGAAATCCGGGACGTTACAACATCAATATCAACAAGAAAAGCATTAAGAAACCAAAAACATTAAAAACCCAAAAAATCTTAATCTCGCATTCCCATCAGTAGAAACCTCAAATCCATTTGCAGGCAACTCATAAACAAGAAATCTACAAAATGCATAACAAACGAAACGCATCCATGAACGAGACAGTAGATCTAACCCCAAAACCTTGCTTTTGATCAAAATATTGGGGCTAAAAACCTTATAAAGAAAAACACTACCAAATCTTAGGGTAACTTCCATCAATCTTTAGCGAGAAAAAGTTTATAGATTCAGACAACGAAAAAGGAGATCGATAATAGCGACGACGTGCAACGGATCAGAGAGAGAGGGAGAGAGATATACCTCTGGTTTGCTGTAGGTCAGAGTAAAGAGGAGAGAGGGAAGAAAGAGATCCTCCTCTCGCAGACGAGGAAGAAGAAGAAGAAGAAGAAGAGGGAGTGAGTGGGGGTAATTACAGGGGTGAAAATGATATTTATATCATAACTGGTGGGGGAGAAAGGCGATAAAAAAAGATGGCAGAAATTGAAAAAGTGGCACCGAGCGGTGGACGGGGAGCGGCGGCTGGCGAGCGGCGGCGGTCGGGCGGTGGCGAGAGCCGACGACCGGCGGTGGCGAGAGCCGACGGGCGGCGGGAGGGAGAGGGCGGCGGGCGAGAGCAAGACAACAAAACAGGAAAAAGAGAAAGAGGGATGGGATTAGGGATTTACGCGACGGCTTAGCGACGGAATAATTCCGTCGCTAAGCCGTCGTAAATCAAAATACCAAAAAAGCGACAGAATATATTCTGTCGCTACGCCGTCGCTAATTAGCGACGACAGAGTTCCCTCTCTAAATCCATCGCTAAAATGGTGTTCTTGTAATAAGAATTAGCGACAAAAAATTGCAGTCGCTAATCCGTCGCTAAGTAGCGACAGATTAGCGATAAAAGTTGTTTCCTCGCTAATCCGTTGCGAATTAGCGACAGATTGTATCTCTAGCTAATCTGTCGCTAATTAGCGACGGAAAAAATCCGTCGCAAATTTCCGTCGCTAATTAACAATTTTCTTGTAGTGGATTTGGCTTGGTTGGCTAAAAGATAAGGATGATTTGGAGATTAAGAATAAGTTAGGGATGGATTTGAGATTAACCTATTAGGTGAGGACTCTTTTGGAAAAACTTCTTTTTTTTATGTTTTATGTATTTTTTATTTTATTGTGTTGGCTAATATTTTTTATCAAGTTCTCTCAACAAATTTAATTTATCGCAATATTTTTTTTCTTATCGAGAAAAACCCGATATCAAGATCTGTGATAGTGCTCCTTTTTTCATAACCCAAAGCTACGACTAAGATGCCTGAGTGGGCTTGGTTGAAGTTCCAATCTTTGTTGGATCTAAATTTAAACCATTCGTGACGAGCAACTGATTGGAGCTAATCTACAAATTTGATCATTTCCAATGCAGGTTTGTTTCTGATGAAAGAAAAGAATTCCGTGGCCAGACTTTTAGCCTCCTTGGCCGAAGTTCAAAGAATGTCGAATCTCCAAGGATAAGCCTCCGGATTGGTTACCAATAGGGATGCACAACGAGCCGAGCTAGCTCAGGCTCAACTCATTTAATCTCAGCTTGAATCCGTTCAAAAAAATAAATGAGCCAAGCTTTAACAAGGGTTCACGCTTGCGGTACATATAAATGAGCCAAGCTTGAACAGGCAGTTCAGCTCGAATAAGCTCCACTAAGCATTTTACAAATTTTTTATTTTCTTTATTTAAAAAACATTTTACAAAATTTTTAAAAAGTTTAAAAACATTTTGCCGAGATTAAACAACCATTTTTTCTTCTAGAGCTGAGTCAGGCCAAGCTGAGCTCGAAACCTGGCTAGTGTGCAAACTTCGAGAGTCTATTGGTGACACTTATGGTTACATTTGCAGCATAATTCTTGGATGTAATCTCTTGTAGGGGTATGCCTAACAACATTGCTAATAAAAAAACATAATAAACTGGATTGGGTTGGAGTCAAGTCTAAGTTGACCCTTTTATTATTTTCACATATGAAAATCAATAATGTGACTACGTTTCTTACAAAGGACTCAGATCATAATTGAACCCCAAGCGCTACTATAATCCCCCATTCAAAATTAAGATCTTAAACCAGACCTACTTTTTGCAAAAGCTGGACACGTTGTTGGGTCAAGCATGAGACCCGTTCTAACCCATTCGCATCCATAGGCCAGATGTTATTGTGGCAATGAGTAAGAATGAAATATCCCTAGCCATAAATGCCACGAGGACCTTAATACTGCTTTAATTAATTTGTGCCATTGACTAATGGTTGAGATTGTGTAGAGACCTCAATTTTGACCAGAAACATTTTTGTGAAAATTCTTCAGCTTTTGGAACATCTTTGCAAAGAGAGTACTGAAGACCCAAAACTAAAACCAAACCAAATCTTGGTAAAAAAATACTTGTTTGAAACCAAGCAGAGGCTTGTTCAAACCATAGTAAAAAACTGGGTCAAACCTAGGTCAAGAATTCTAGATTAAGCCCTAGTCAAACTAGGCTAGAAATTCTAGTCAGGTTTGGTCAAACCTTCGCATAGTCTCACCGTAACCACCCCATAGAATGATGAGTTGCTTCGCTCTATGATTTTCAATGTTCACAAACTGTGATTTTCAATGTGGGTTTGTGGTGACAGAGGGTTGATAGTATTAGTACCGGAGACATGATTGGGGGCATGGGCCTTTGGTTTTGGAGCAAGCCAATTTACAATCCCGTTCTCCCGGTATGGAGCCACTGTCGAAGTATGACATGGCGTGTGTGCGGGTACTCTTAAAACTCCACATCAAAATAGGTCAAATCCAGTTGACCCAGTTAAAGCCCAGTCAAACCTAGCTAACTAAGCTCAAACAACGGTCAGAGCAGGTTCAAGGCAGCCAAACTGCTCCAACCAAGCCAGTTTGACCTTTGATCAGCAGCCAAAACCCGGGAAAGGGCTCAGTCAATAGGGCTGGCGTTATAGGATTCAGTACGGGTCAGGATTGGTCATACTCGACCTGTTTCGCACCGGGTTGGTGATCTCATGAACCTCATCAGATGACAGATATTGAGTTGGTTGGTTAGATGTTTTTTTCTTAAATGTAATGCAGAGATCTACGTGCCAATGATATAGGATTTGAGTCCCTCCATCATGCACTGAGTGGATATATCTACCGTCTGATTAAACTGTTGCGAGTTTAAACTTGTATATGGTAAAGGTTATAACGTGCTAAGGTAGTCATTGTGTGGATGTTTAATTGGAACTCGGGTCCAGCCCGAGTCTGCCCGGATTCATGTACTAATCAGACATTCGGGTACAGACCCGACCCTTAATCAGGTCTTACGTACTTATCACCATACCCGAACCCTATAGGGTTTGGTTTGGGTAGGGTCCGGTAAACCTGACCCATTGACACTCTTAATTTTTTATGCAGGTGAAACAAACGTGCCAACTCCAATTTTTTTATGGGGCCCACACTTCTCACCTCAACCCAGACCCAGTGATTAAATGGGCCAACCCTTGTTCTGAGATTAGGTCAAGAGAAACTCATCACAACTGGGATGGCTCAGATGCCATCCTTTTTCAAGTTTTTGAAGACTGAAACTCTGCCATGAATGAACACTTGCAACAAGGGCATGAGCATCCAAGGCCTAACAACGCCATCGAATATGGCTACAAATGGGCCGCCTCTGCAACTGCGGTATGCCTGGTCCATAAAACCAACTAGTATTGAAATAAAAGAAAGCTACTAAGTTGTAACTGATCGAAGTCAATTCTATTTATTAATCAAGGTTCACCAATCATTCCAACTTTCTTTACAATGAAGCTGAGTTGCACCAACAACTCTAAAGCCAAAAAAAAAAAATCATAGCCACCCATGTGGACGTTTTGCTTAACCAGAGGGCCAAAAAAAATTAGAGAGAATTGGAGAAAAAATGAATCAAAATGAAGCCTCCATGTGGACGTTTTGCTTAAAGCTCAAGTCGGTCTTTCAACTCCACCAAACTGAGATAGCGGCTTAAACTAAACCTGGAGACTCACTGCTATCTCTATCATCATTGGAACTGCAATTAGTGCTACAGCTACATTCTTTCGTTGCTTTCAGCTTGTCCCTGAAGTCATTTTAGGGAGCAGTCTCTTCTCTGAGAAACTTCTCCCGCTCTGGGTGTAGCTACAAAGATGTTAATCAAGTCCATAACCACTTTAGAAGGTGTCATATCTATATAAGGCTGATAGTTACAAAATGTTTAAAACAGTAAAACATTCCATCTTTTCGGTTGCGAGAATTTGAAAATTTTCATATTTCACGATTTTTATGGGCAAAAAGATGAAATAAGAATAAAATAGAATTGTAAGAATAAAATAAACATATAAAAACATGAGAATAAAATCAAAAGTTTTTCACGAAAACAGCAGCTAAATGCATAAATATGCTGACAACAACGTGATATTTACATTTTGCAGAGGACGAATCACCTCATCACTTATTCTGGCCTTGCCCTGTTATGCAATCGCAGCAGTCACTAGCCTGGGGTGGCAAGAACTTACCTTGGGACGATACTTCTTTCAGATCGTTAGTGGTTGCGGGGGGATGTTTGTTCCTTGAAAGGTAAATGGAAGTTTGTTTGGCACTGCTTGACTATTTATTACATATATAGAAGGTGCTATATGGCTTGAGAGAAGCCATATATAGAATTTTCAGGAGCTCTTCAACAAAGGATAAGATGGGAGCTCAAGAAGAGACTAACACTGGCAGGGGATGGATCTCAGCTGGGTCGATGAATGCCGATTTGGTCGTTCATGAGTTTTGGAAGTCCTTTGGGATGACTTACTTGTTGGATACATTGGGTGACCGGTTTGACACCATTAGTGGGCCACGTAATGGGGAGTTAGTGGGTGAAAGTTACGTGAGTATGAAGAGTAACTGCTTCTTTCCCCCATTATATAAGGGGGTAGGCTGCCATAAAAATGGTGAGAGATTCATAGCATATTAGCGTACCCCATATACCACATAAGGTTTACATGGTACTGGGTCTTGCTCACCGTTGACCTTAGACTTGGGCTCATCATGGGCGTCGACTGGCTGAGGAGAACGCTGAACACCCGCACTCGCATGCCATGGCATTTTCAGGTATGCTTCTGTGTTTGATTTTGCACAAAACACCAACATTGGGTTATGGGCACGCGCGACCCACGCATTCTGCTGTGAGTGGGTGAGTGTAGGGCCTGCTGATGTTCACTATGACTGTCGTCGTGGAGCGACGTAAGTTGCAGGTTAACGACAACAATCACTGTGAGGTGACTAATTTTTGGCAGTCTGTCGCCGTGAGGTGACTGCTAAAGACTGAGACTGTCACTGTGGGTCAACAGTGTTTTTCGGCAGCCCGTCATTGTGGGGCAACGTGGCTCATCGGTATTCGAAAAACAATCATCGGTAGGTGGCACCTGCTATTTTTCTTGACAACTGCAGTTGCCGGTCGCCGACGACTGTCGCCGTGGGGCAACAACGTTTCTCGGCATCACATCCACAAAAAAAGGGAAACAGAGCGTCAGACTATTTTAGCCGCGCCGTCGGGTTGTAGGGTGGTCTGCCGACTTCAGAGGGAAGGGAGTGCTTTCGCCGTCCAGTGACAGGCGACATTCGAAGATTTAGAAAACCTTCCTTTTTCTCTGCCCCTGTGGCCGTCGGATCGTAGGGCACCATCGTGGCTCCGAATGTTGTAAACGGGAAGTAGGCAGCCCTTTCGTCGGTCGTTTCCCCTCTATCGTTGGGCTGGATGGGGTCTACTGTAGTCGAAGAAACTGAGGGCTGGTGGGGGTTTTCATCGGATCGCCAGCTTGCGTTCAGCGACGTCCGACAATAAGGGTTAAAAAAATCTCTTTTCTTTCCCTGTGTTTCCTCTATTGTCGGGGTGCTTCGTCGAAGGGGGTTTGATCTTCGCCGGTAGCATGGATCCATGGCACTTCATCGGGATGTCGTCGGGGGTGCATTGCCGGGGGTAGGTGACCATCGTCGGCTGGGCACCGGTGTCGGTCACCATATGATGATGTGGGTCACCGTGGGGCAACGTGTCAGATGAGGGCCTTTTAGTTTCTAAGAAACCTAAAGAAGTTTCTCGATATATGTTGTGTGTCGGGTCGGATCAGTGTACCGACCCAATAATGGACCCGATCCAGATCCATATGGGTGGATTGGGTCTGCCCGGAACCGGGTCCTGCCGATCCCTGAACTAGATCCGGACCCATATGGTTACCGGGTCTAGGTCTGATTCGGTGAGACCCAAGTCTTGTGTGGACCGGGTCAGACCCGGGTCCTGTGTGGAAAGTTGGAGATACTGCATACGGATGTTTGTGACCCTTTTCACTGTTTTATACGGGTAAAAAGTATTTTGTCACCTTTATAGACGATTACTCACAATATATGTATCTTTACTTATTATTTGAAAAATCAAAAGTCTTTCAGGTTTTTAAGGACTTCAAGAAAGAAGTAGAGAAACAAACCGATGCAGTTATTAAAGTTGTCAGGTTTGATAGAGGTGGTGAATATTATGGTCGTTTCACTGAGATGAGATAAAAAGAATGGTCATTAGCGCGGTTTCTAAAAGCGGAATGCATTATTCCTCAGTATATTATGCCTGATAGTGCTTACCAGAATGATGTAGCTGAAAGAAGAAAATGTACACTTAAGAAAATGGTTCGAGCGATGTTGAATCACTCAAACCTTTCTTTTACCTTGTGGGGTGAAGCTTTTAGGACAACAATGCGTATTTTGAATAAGGTTTCTACGAAGGCTGTTCAAAAGACTCCTTGCGAGTTATGGACAAGTAGAAAACCTTCTTTGTTATTTATGTGCATATGGGGATGTCTGGCAGAAGCTAAATCGTACAATCCACATATAAAAGCCTTTGATTCTACGATAACTAGTGGATTTTTCATTGGTTATGTAGAAAGGTTAAAGGGCTTTAAGTTTTATTGTCCATCCCATACAATACAGATAGTGAAAACAGATAAAGCAAGATTTCTTAAAAATGGTTTTATTGGAATAAATGTGTCTCAAAATATTGATTTTGAGGAAATACAGGATTCAGGTCTCACATTTGCTAAGGATAAAGACCTAATTTTTTCTATCATTGTCCCTTTGGATAATGTAAGAGAAAGTTCAGTCAATGAACATCAATTCCAACTAGATTCGGTTGTTGATGAAGATATACAACAACAACATGATACAAAGACTCATTTTGAACCACCTGTAGCGCCTATATGAAGGTCCACGATAATCAGAAAATCTGCTATCCATCCGGACTATGTGATGTATTTACAAGAGTCTAATGATTTGATAGACATTGATTAAGATCCCTTTACATTTGCAAAAGTCATTGAAAGTGAAAGATCAACACATTGGATCAATGCCATAAAAGAAGAGTTTGACTTTATGACAAAGAACCAAGTGTGAGATCTTGTATATTGACCTGATGGAGTCAAACCTGTTGGTTATAAATGGGTCTATAAGACCAAAACAGACTCTAAAGGTCATATGGAGAGGTACAAGGCTAGGTTTGTTGCAAAAAGTTTTACACAGATAAAAGGCATTGATTATAATGAGATTTTTTCTCCTGTCTCAACTAAGGAATCATTGAGGATAATCATGGCTCTCATAGCTCATTTTGATTTAGAGCTATATCAGATGGATGTGAAAATTGCCTTCTTGAATAAGGATCTGGATGAGGAGGTATACATGTAACAACCTCATGGTTTCAGTATAGATGACTCAAATAATTTAGTTTGCAAGTTGAAGAAGTCAATTTATGGACTTAAACAGGCCTTCCGCCAGTAGTATAAAAAGTTCAATAAGGTAATTATGAACTTTGGATTCACTGAAAATATTATTGATCAATGCATTTACATAAAGACTAGTGGGAGTAAGTTCATAATTTTAGTTTTATATGTTGACGATATTCTTCTTGCAACTAATGATTTGAGTCTATTACATGAAACAAAAGATTTTATTTCCTCTCATTTCGATATGAAGGACATGAGTGAGGCTACATATATCCTTAGAATTGAGATCCGTTATGACAAAACTAAGGGTATTCTTGGCCTCCCTCAGAAATCGTATATTCTTAAGGTTCTTAAAAGATATGAGATGGAGAATTGTTCTTCTAGTTCGATATCCATGTTGAAAGGAGATAAATTGAGCTTAAAGAACTATCCTTAGGATGATTTTGCAAAGGCTCAAACGTCAGCTGTCTCATATGCTTCAACAATTGGGAGTTTGCAGTATGCACATATTTGCACTCGTCCTGATATAACATTTGTTGTGAAAATGCTTGGTAGATATCAGTCAAATCCAGGCATTGCACACTAGAATGCAACGAAAAAGGTCATGCGCTATTTACAAGAAACAAAAGACTATATGTTGACCTATAAGAAAGTTGACTACCTACAGGTCGTTGGATACTCTGATGCGAATTTCGGAGAGTGTATTGACAATAGAAAATTTACTACTGGATACATTTTCCTACTAGTGGGTAGTGTTGTCTCATGGAGAAGTGGAAAACAGTCTACCACTGTTGCTCATACCATGGAGACAAAATTTATTGTTCTATACGAGACTTCGTCACAGGCCATTTGGATAAAAACCTTCATTATAGGTCTTGGTATTGTGAACTCTATTAAGAGACCACTAAAGATCTTTTGTAATAATAAAACAGTCATGTCCTTTTCAAATAACAACAAGAGCTCAACCTTATGTTGACACATGGAGTTAAAGTACTTTGTTGTTAAAGAAAATACTAAGAATCATCTGACATGTATTGATACAATTGGAATGAAGAAAATGACTGCGGATTCTCTTACTGAAGGGCTAGCACCGAGATTTCATTACCAACATGTAAAGGGGATGGATTTTTTTTATTCCTTCTAATGTATGACAATGCACTATATGATTACATTTGTATATATGAATTTGATTCTTTATGACTTTATAAATTATTGATTTTGCATAAAGGATCTCTCATATGAGGTAGAAAGAATAACAGAATAACAACATTTAAAGGACCAATAGAATAGGTAAGAGACCAACCTATTGATGAAGGTAATTTCAAAATACTAAGGCACTGGAGGTGAATTATAGTGTAGTACATGAAAATATATCATTTCATAAAAGAGTGCTCATCTCCATGACACATATGATTCATTCTTGTGATAAAAGGTAGCATGTGAACCTATATAAAGAATTAAATCGAGATAACGGTATAAACCTCAATTTAGTGTACTTTTTTATGTCAATAGATCAAGTGAGAGAATATTGGACATAACGGACTTGAGTCCAACCCATTAGATGACCCGGTTTGACACCATTAGTGGGCCATATAATGGAGAGTTAGTGGGTGGGAGTTACGTGAATGTGAACTGCCTCTTTCTCCCATTATATAAAGGGGTTAGGCTGCTATGAAAATGATGAGAGATTCATAGCATATTATGCCTACCCCATATACTACATAAGGTTTACGTGGTACTGGGTCTTGCTTACCGTCGACCTTAGGTCTGAGCTCATCGTGGGCATCGATCGGCTAAGGAGAACGCCGAACACTCGCACTCGCACACCATGGTGTCTTCAGGTATGCTTCTGTGTTTGATTTTGCAGGAAACACCAACATCACTTTCTTCCACTACTCCTTCACCCTACATTTCTTTTCTTTTTTTATTCATCACCTGTTTTTATGATTAAGTACAGTTTCCTGTCGAAGCCGATAAATTTTGGGTGGGGTCATCAACACCCAAGCCCTTTATAGAGCCAGAGCCATGCACCTGTTAAAGGCACCCGCACACCCAGTGAGAGTCGATCCTGAAACCATGGGGTCATCACCTGTTGTATTGCTCTATTTTCTTTCTTGGTCGAGGTGCTGTAGAGACTACCTTGCATTAGCTTTGGTATTGCTCTTTTTTCTAGGACTTATTTAGTATGTCCTAGAATCTTGGCTGATCTCAAGTAGAGAAGTCTTCTTTGGCTCAAGATCTCCTTTGGGCGAAGCAGGTTATATGTTCTCCCCCGAAGAGGGCAGTTAGCTACAGCTTGTGATCGGGGGTCTCAATGAGTACCACATATTTAAACATGTGCGTCTCGTATCCCCATGTTTGTCAGCATTAATTAGCATTGGATTTTGATGCGATTGCAAAGACTTAAGTACCCTCTTCTCCATTGGTGCCAAAAAAATGACGATTCTAGAAAAGGAGTGCTTGTAAAGACTTAAGTGGCCCGAAGATGATTATTTAAGACCCAGCCTCTGCACTGCAGGATTATCCGAGAAAGAAATCTCCCCTAGAGGAGGCCATGAACATCAACCCTCTCACTCTCTCTCTCCCTTCTCTTTATGCTTCTGTGCACATCCAGCAGAAGATCCTACATTGCTCCATCAAGCACCGACTGACCTGCACATTGACTGTTGTGGAGCCTGATTCAGAGTTTTTACCCTTACAGGAGGAGGGTTTGGGGGCTCCTCTCAGCGTGGGTAGCATCATTCAACTAAATGAGTTGTGGATCCTGATTCAGAGTTTTTACCCTTACAGAAGAGGGGTCTGGGGGCTCCTCCCAGCATGGGTAGCATCATTCAACTTGAAGAGTTGTGGATCCTGATTTAGAGTTTTTACCCTTACAGAAGGGTGGTCTGAGGGCTCCTCTTAGCGTGGGTAGCATCATTCAACTTGATGAGTTGTAGAGCTTGATTCTGAGTTTTTGCCCTTACAGAAGGAGGGTTTGGGGGCTCCTCCCACCGTGGATAACATCATTCAACTTGATTCATTGTGGAGACTGATTCAGAGTTTTTTCCCTTACAGGAGGGGGGTTTGGGGGCTCCTTCCAGCGTGAGTAGCATCGTTCAACTTGATTCATTGTGGAACCTGATTCATAGTTTTTGCTCTTACAGGAGGAGGGTTTGGGGGCTCCTCCCAGCGTGGGTAGCATCGTTCAACTTGATTCATTGTGGAGCCTGATTTAGAGTTTTTGCCCTTACAGCAGGGGGTCGGGGGGCTCTCCCCGGCACGGGTCCCAGGTGTCGTGGTCAAAAAATGCACAGGGTGTCGTGGTGAGAAAGACATATGTTTGTTCCAAGCAAGGTTGCAAGAAATCAATGGAAAATCCAATAAGGAGCATGCCAGAATCAAGATATGGATGTCAAGCGAGAATGGTGTTCTGCAACTCAAATAACACAAAATAATAAGGGTCTGGTTTTTAGTTAAAATGGGGAATGAAATGACAATAGAAATTGCTTAAAATTTACATAAATAAACTAGACTCAATAAAGAAGACACCACTTTTTACGAATTTGGAATATGACTTCCGGTTAGTGATATATGGCCCTGACAAGTTGGTCCTAATTCGGGTAGCGATTTACAGCGATTTGCTTACTGAATAACACTACAAATCACTATAGTGATTTGCGGAAGACACTACAAATCGTTGTAAATCACTATAGCGATTTGCGGAAGACACTACAAATCGTTATAAATTACTATAGTAAGATCCAAAAACACTATAAATCGCTATAGCGATTTGCGGAAGACACTACAAATCGCTGTTGAAAAGCCGGATAACACTATAAATCGTTGTGGGGCTCGTTGGAGACCCGAAAATACTACAAATCGATGTAGAAAAGCCCGATAATACTACAAATCGTTGTTGGAAGGCCCCAAAAAAATTTTGTCCGGAGAGCGCTGCCCCCCGAGCCCCCGCCAGAAGCGGCCCCCCCGTGGACCCCCGCCCGCTGACCGCACAGCGGGATCCGCGTCGGGGGGGAGCCCCCAGACCCCCTTTTGTAAGGGCAAAAACTCTAAATCAGGCTCCACAACTCATCAAGTTGAATGATGTTACCCACGCTGGGAGGAGCCCCCAAACCCCCTCCTGTAAGGGCAAAAACTATGAATCAGACTCCACAACTCATCAAGTTGAATGATGATACAGTCAGTGTGCAGGTCAGTCGGTGTTTGATGGAGCAATGTAGGATCGTTTGTTGGATGTGCACAGAAGTAAAGAGAGAAGGGAGAGAGAGTGAGTGAGTTGATGTTCATGGCCTTCTCCAGGGGGAACTCTTTGCCTCCCTTGATTTCTTCTCTAGAGAGAAAGAGGGTTTTACAATGTTTTACGAAGAAGGAAGAATAAGAAGATGACGATGAAAAGTTCAAACGAACATTTTTGATGGCTCAGGTTTGTTTCGTCGGATGACCATCGGATCGCCGGCTCACCATCGGATCGCCGGCTCACCATCGGATCGTCGACTCACCATCCTTTCGCAGGATCACCATCGGCGAAACGATTAAGGTTTGTTTTGCTCTGTAGGCTTTGAAGAGTCAACATCATCCTCGACTTTCTGAATGGAGGACATGTTTGTCCTTTTTTTGAAGTGTTTGTTTTTTCTTTTTTGAATGAAGGGCATTTTTATAATTTTCTCAAACCATCGCTTTATGAGAAGAATAGCAAGAAAGGGTATTTAAGTCTTTGCAACCACACCAGACTCCAATGCTAAGTGATGTCAACATACACGGGAATACGAGCCCCATGTGCTTGTATACGTGGTGCTCATTCATACTCCTGAACACAGACGTGGGATTCAGTGAATCATCGGGGGAGAACATACACCACCCTCTCCCTTTGGGGGCTCGATTTCTTCAATTTTTTCTGGTAATTTGTCTACGTTCTCAGGTATAGGCAGGAATTCTGACTGACGTACGTGTTTCACATAGTCGCCTTGAAGCGGTCATCATCGGATGCCGCTCAGCTCAGGTCACGTTTTTCGAGCTGTATTGATCTATTTTTCCTTCTTATGGTCGATCACTCGTTGGCCTAGCATTGATGTAGCTTAATTTTAATCTAATTGTTTATTTTCTCTCTAAAATAAACATATTTACAAGTCTAATAATTAGTGTAGGTGGACATGTTATATACCTGCGGTCCAATGAGATAGCTGGTGGATGGTGAGGCCACACTATCATAACCGAAGGGATTCGAGTTCGAATCTCACCAGGTTTATCCCTCAGCTGGACTATAAAAAAACACATTATATACCTTGGCAGAAGGAATATAAAGGCACGTTTGAATCTGATCTCTAGTGTGGATGTAAACAGATCGGATCTAGTCATTACCAACTCGGAAATGATCAGATCTGGAGTCAGATAGGGATCAACCAAAATCAAATCCGGATCAGACTTATTTAAAATGGATAAAAATCTATTTCATATGGAATCAGGGCTGGGCTAGGACTGGGCTTTTAAAAAAAAAGTGGAGCAGGGCTGGGCTGGGCTAGGAGTGGATGTAATCCTTTCATTTCCCTTGTGACAGCCTAAGGTAGACGCCCATGGATTAATTCACTCCCTCTCCAACGTTCTCTGCCATGCCCCAACGTCTCACCACCTCCCACCTTCCCCAAATGGGTGCCTTCATCCTCTTTAATAAAACCCTAAACCCTCAAAAACATGGAAGAGCATTTTTTTGATCTTTTGAATCTCAGTGAGAAATCGTATGAAGAAGAGAACTCATCCCTTAGATAAGATAAAACGGAGGCCCACAATTGCAAGACTAAAGCTTCCTTTGGGTATAAAATTGAGAAATAACCAAGTTCTTCCACTCTAAACATTCAAGTTGCAACATTTGGAATTCATGAACTTGGTCATCTTTGACTTGATACCATACTTGATAAGAACGTGAGTTTCACGAACTTTTCCTTTTCTTATATATTTATCTGGAGAAACCCCAGTTCACGCTACAAGAAAAACAACTTTTACTAGTAAAAAAAGTATTTTCACTGGCACTAGTTTTCTTAGCGCCGGTGAAAAAATGAATGTTACTGGCGAATTAAGCTCTGATCAGGCGGTGAAATCGTCATTGAAATATCTATCAAATAATACAGGCATCCCTCACTCTAATAGACTATGATGCAAGACGTTTTGGATTTCTGATCAGGATTGCGACTTTGATCATTACTCTATGAAAATGGTTTCATATATAGTGTTTGAGATACAAATGCACAAAGATTATGCAAGATATTTCCAACATATACATGATGCTGAATAAGAATCACGTATCAGGCTAAACTTTCAAAAGGCAATGATCATTTTTTCATTAATATGACACCACAGTGTAAGATATAAAGTTGGTGTGGGACCCACCAAGGTGGCATACCCATCATTCCCTCAAGTAAGACGTATCATTTTGTCTTTTAGGTAAAAGAGCACCACCACCTTTCTTTTCTTCATTTGTTTTCTTTTTTCTCCAAGTGTTGGGCACTATCTATCATGATCATATGCATGAAGGGAAAAGAGGGTTTTGTGAACAAGGGGTCCCTTAATGGAGACCAACCGCTGTTTAGTTACTTTCCTATGTAGTTTTTTTTTTCTTAACTTGGAGAAACCGCCTCAGGCGCAGAGACGACTTACTCCTCAACCACAGAGAGTCGTCGAGCTTTGGCGTAAGTCGCCGAGCTTCGGCTTACGCAGAAGCTGACACCCATAAGATTTGAACCTAGACTGCCTGTCAAACGGTCTAAACCCCGTCCCACAACGCCAAACCCCTTGGGTCGCTCTCCCACGTAGCTTTATTTCTTTTGTTAGCTCTAATTTTTTCGACTTTTTAGCTTTACTTTTATCCTCACCCTCTAGCTACTTTACGTGCATCTCACGTGCAACCTTGCTAGTGACTTATTATACAAAAGGGAAGGATGTCTACTGTCGATTATGCAAGATCTGACCTGCTAGTGATTTTTTTTATTCATATGATATTTATTTAAAATAGTGTATTATAATTAAAATTTAGAGTACTCACATATAGGTGCCTAATATATGGCAAATTTAGAACTAGCTGCCTTAGTGTGAAACTATTCAAGATAAATGCCTGCTTTTTAAGAATTTGTTCTTACTTTTATCTTCTAAAAAGTACTTATTTACACTTAACTACAAATATAAAAGTGCCATTCAATAATTTTAAGGAAAAAAAGGTTACGAATGTCATTTTAATTAAGGAGTAAATTAGTGCTAGATGATATAAAGAGTTACTCAGGTGCTCAAACAACTGGGTAATTTGTTAAGAAGGGAGTCATTTGTCTTAAATATTTGAATAATTGAAACAGTTAAAATGTGTAAACCACCCATATTTTATGTGCTTAAATTTAATTACCATAAAACTTATGTCGTTAAAAAACCAAAATTGTTCTACACTGTGATATCAACAAGGACTAGAATTGGCTAGTCGAGATTCAAACACGAACACACATTAAAGAGAAAAAAATTAAAGAAGAAAAGAAATATTTTTCAAAAAAAAGGTCACCCAAGTGGTAGCAGGCTTGGGGAGAAGGTGCTGACCCCTTTGTCCTAAGTTCAACTTCCACACGTTGTGCGGGGGGCTTTCACTGGTGGGCTCGGTAAGGCTTGGGTGTCGATGAACCTACTCGGAGATTAGGGCCGGCTTCGGTGTCGATGAACCTACTCGGAGATTAGGGCCGGCTTCGGTGGGAAACTTATTATAAAAGGAATAATTATTTTTGTTATTTTTGTAAAAGCCAGTAATTGGTGCAATTATGAATTTGCTTTCAATAGATTCGACGTTCGGGGGCCACCATGGCATTTGCATATGATCATGGATTAAATATTCACAAAAGATAATATGACTAAGTGGAACAATACAACATTGGCGTGTCATGCACGATTCAAATTCATTCGTGCCTCTAGTTTTTAAAATGTTCAAAAAATGTTAATGCCACCCTAAAGCTTGACCTCCCCATGATTAAAGCTTTAGGGTTGCTATCATACAAGCTGACAAGTGAGAAGCATATTCACAAATATCGGCCATTTTTTGAAAATCAGGTGATTTTACCAAGAGATTTTCAAAAACTGATATAATCTTGAAAAATCAATATTTTTTTAAAATATCACCTATTTTGAGTATATTTTTATATTATATAATTTTAATATTTAAATAGCAATATTTTTCCAAGATTTTTCTCAGAAAACAAATTTTTAAATTTATTGTCAGATTTTTCTTTGATGAGAAAATCCCGATAACGAGATTTGTGACTATGGTGAAAACTAGGCCATGCCTAAACTTAACTTTTGATCCAAAGAAAAAAAACATATTTTTTTTCCATCTCTTATGGAATTCGGACTTGAACAAGATCCATTTTCTTCATATATTTATCGGATTGATATGGTGAGAAAGTGGCTTGGATCTGGATCAAATGTCATCGGTTCGGATCCATATTGAGTGCCGGCTGCTTGAGAAGAAATTGAACGAACAGATCAGGTGACGTGCCAATTTGGCATCGTCACGGTCCATCCTGTTGATCAACGGCCACAGCTTGCACAATGGATGGAGGCGAATGGAGACACATGAACGGTGAGGATGCGGAATCACCCATGATCGGTGATCAATTTTCCAGATCACCTGATCGTTCATAGAGATGGTAGTACCACAATTCATAATATTAAAAGCAATCGAGCTGAAGCATCGTGATCTGTGAATTCCTCACCGTCATCATTGAGATGCAAACCTAGTGAGTTTTGAGAGACCCGGTCAAGAAACTGGGCATGGAAGGACCTCATGTTTAGAGATAGGGTCCAGATCACTCCAAATGGGTCACATGCTCGGGTGACCCGTTTAAAAAAATATGCAAGATAAAATTGTACACCATTGTTAGATCAGGACCAAAGTTATCAAAAGTTTCTTGCTATACGAGGAAGTTAGCTTCTTAGAAAGTGTGTTTCGGAAGTGAGAAATTATTTGCTTACCTAAAATATGGGAAATGTATTTCCTTTTAGTGGAAAGCATGCTTATTTCCATGCTTCTAGTTCTAGATCGATTCTCCCTTGTTTCTTTAGTGTTTCTCTCACTTATTGACGCTTCTCCCTCACTTCTTATATTTTTATGTTAAAAAAGAAATGATTTATAATAAGCTTGCATAGTAATTCTATATCATTTCCTACTAGTTTTCATATTGTTTCCTGTTCGCTTTTGCTCTCACTTCATATTGTTTTCTATGTTTTTCTCTTTTCATTTCTCATGTGCTTCTATAATCGCTTCACAACCTTATCTCGCTTCTCACTTTTATGTTAGTTTTTAACATTGGTTTTCTAGTTTTTGTTTCACTCATCGCTTCTTATATTTATTTCATTTCATAATAACTATGACCATGACCGAGTCTTTGGCAATTCATACAATTCTACCTGAGCTAACATTGATACGCTTACCCATTAAGCGTGGATTGGGTCTTTGACCAAGTTTATTTTGTTGGGTATCCGGCGAGGATATTCCGGCGAGGAGGCAATACCTACGGCGTCACTGTAGCAGTAACCCTGCCAAAAACAAAAACAGAAAAAACAGTAGACAGCGTACCTGATGCTGCCATTTACGGAGGTCGGAGGTCGCCGGAGTTAGTCGCCGGAATTTTCTGCTCAGCCGGACTGCAGCCCTTCACGAGCCCAGGCTTCCGTATGCAATCGGTGAGCAGACCTTCGATCTCCCTTTTTCACACACTCTCAGGGTCGCTCATGATACCCTGTATATATATATGCATAAGGTGGGAACGGTTACGCACCGTTCCCCTTTATCTCATGCTGATTTATCGGCATGATCACCCCTCAATGGGGATGTATCCACATTGTGGATAACCACCACGTTAATCGTGGTGGTTAATCCAACATTCTCCCACTTGATCCGACGATAAATCTTTAACCAGAAAAAACCTTATGGAAATAACTTGATGAATAGAATGGGCTTTATATTCTATTCTAAAGGTCCTTAGTTGAATCTCTAATCCTTATGAGATTAACAACAACCATAATGAGAATCAAAAGACTGAAAGTGATCACTTTATTTACATGCATATGTCAAAAAGAGTTTAACAATCCCATCCTCATTACATGTTCGGAATATAATCCCGGTGCTAGCCCTTTAGTAAGAGGATCAGCGATCATCTCTTTGGTACCAATATTGACAATATGCACTAAATGATTCTCTGTCCTTTCTTTAACAACAAAATACTTCAATTCCATATGCTTGCATGACGTAGTACTTTTGTTGTTGCTCGAAAAAGACACTGCAGCTTCATTATCACAGTAGACCTTCAGTGGCTTCCCAATGGAATCGACCACCATTAACTGTGATATGAAGTTCTTTAACCATATAGCCTGCGAAGTAGTCTCGTACAATGCAATGAATTCTGCCTCCATGGTGTGGGCAACAGTGGTCGTCTACTTTCCACTCCTCCAAGAGATCGCTCCCCCAGCAAGTAAGAAGACGTACCCAGTAGTAGACTTTCTACTATCAAGGCATCCTCCTAAATCCGCATCTGAGTAGCCAATGACCTCGAGGTGATCAACTTTATGATACGTTAACATATAGTCTTTTGTCCCTTGCAAATACCGCAAGACTTTCTTGGCAGCCTTCCAATGGGGTAAACCTGGATTAGACTGAAATCTGTCAAGTACCCCTACTGCAAAAGAAATATCTGGTCGAGAACATGTCTGCGCGTACTGCAAGCTGCCAACAACTGATGCATATGGATAAGCATTCATCTGTGCTTTGTCAATATCGTTCTGTGGACAATCCTTTAGGCTCAGCTTGTCACCTTTTGATATGGGTGTAGAAGTAGGAGAACAATTCTCCATCCCATATCTCTTTAACACCTTTTCTATATAGGATCTTTGGGAGAGGCCTAAAAACCCTTTTGCTCGGTCTCGACGAATCTCAATGCCAAGAACATAAGCAGCCTCACCCATATCTTTCATATCAAAATGTGATGCAAGAAACTGTTTTGTCTCTGAAAGTAACTTAATATCGTTGGTTGCAAGTAAGATGTCATCCACATACAACATCAATATAATGAACTTACTCCCACTTTTCTTAAGGTATATACATTGATCAATAATGTTTTCTGTAAACCCGAAAGTCACAATGACTTGGGAAAATTTAATATACCATTGTCGGGAGGCCTGTTTAAGTCCATATATTGATTTGTTAAGCTTACAAACCAAACGATCATTTTCAGAGAAACCAAGAGGTTGTTCCATGTATACCTCTTCATTCAGATCCCCGTTGAGAAACACTGTTTTCACATCCATCTGATGTAGCTCTAAGTCATAATGAGCTACGAGGGCCAGAATAATCCTCATTGACTCCTTAGTTGAGACAGGAGAAAATGTCTCATTATAGTCAATGCCCTCCATTTGGGTGAATCCTTTAGCAACCAATCTTGCTTTATGTCTCTCTATGTTACCTTTGGAGTCCTTCTTGGTCTTAAAGACCCATTTACACCCTACGGGCTTTACTCCTTTAGGTAACGTGACAAGATCCCACACTTGATTTTTAGCCATAGAGTCTAACTCTTCTTTCATGACTTCAATCCAGTGCGAAGATTGTTTGCTCTCAACAGCTTCCATAAAATTCAACGGGTCATCATCCATATCTATGAAATCACCAGGCTCCTGAAGGTACACCACATAATCAGGATGTATTGCAGATCTCCTAATCCTTGTGGATCTCCAAACAGGTCGTTCCTCACGCTCAGATTGAACCTGATCATCCTGTTCGTGCTCTTCTGCATTGTCCACAATAGGTTCACTTTGGATTTATGCATTAACAATCGAATGATCAACCACACCATCATTAGGAATAACAATGTGGTATCTTTCGATGTTTTCCTTAACAGGTGATGAAACTGGATCCTGTATTTCCTCAAAACCAATGCTTTGAAGTGCACTTAATCCTACTGAACCATCTTCTAGGAATTTAGCCTTATCTGTTTCAACAATCTGTGGTGAGTGAGATGGGCAATAAAACTTGTACCCTTTTGATCTTTCTGGATAACCAATGAAATATCCACTGGTTGTTCTTGGATCAAAGGCTTTAATGTGGGGGTTATATAGTTTAGCCTCTGCAGGACATCCCCATATGTGCATATAAGACAGTGATGGTTTCCTACCTGTCCACAACTCGTAAGGAGTTTTAGGCACAGATTTCGTAGGAACCTTATTCAAAATATGCACAGCTGTCCTTAAGGCTTCACCCCACAACTTTATGAGAAGTGTTGAATAATTCAACATAGCCCTGACCATTTCTTTAAGCGTATGATTTCTCCTTTCAGCTACACCATTCTGACAGGCACTACCAGGCATGGTATATTGAGGCACAATGCCTTCCTCTTTAAGAAATCGCGCTAATGGTCCTTCCCTTTGCCCCATCTCAGTAAACCTACCATAATATTCGCCACCTCTATCAGACCTGACTATTTTAATAACCTTATCGGTTTGTTTCTCTACTTCTATCTTAAATTTTTTAGACATCTGAAAAACATCAGATTTTTCAAAAATCAAGTAGAGATACATATACCGAGAATAGTCATCAATAAAGGTGACGAAATATTTTTCGCCTGTGTAACATGGGGAAAACGGTCCACATACATCCGTATGGACTATTTCTAATATCTCACTACTGCGTTTAGCACCCTCTTTATATGTGTTTGTATGCTTAGCCTTTATGCAATCAACACATGGGTCATTGGCAGTAAAATCTAGAGATTGCAAGATCCCTTCATTTACCAGTCTCTTTATTCTCTTTTCAGAGATATGACCCAACCTTCGATGCCAAAGCATGTAAGATTTATCATTCATCATGCTATGTTTATTTCCAACTAATGCGTATTCAGAAGTCAAAGACTCCTG
Source organism: Nuphar pumila (assembly GCF_984573655.1). Classification (NCBI taxonomy): domain Eukaryota; kingdom Viridiplantae; phylum Streptophyta; class Magnoliopsida; order Nymphaeales; family Nymphaeaceae; genus Nuphar; species Nuphar pumila. Next base: position 7,947,892 of record NC_143262.1, read on the forward strand.
AGTTTGGATCTTCACATTCAATCTATATAAACCATCATAAACTGATGCAGAACCAATTTCAATTGAATTTCTGAATATGAACAATTTGGAATTTTCAAACATAAAACAATATCCAAATTTATCCAGCTTTGAAATTGAAATTAAGTTTCTACTATACGATGGAATATAAAAGACATCATGAAGATCTAAAACTACGCCTGTATCCAGAGTAATCCTGCAGGTTCCAACACCCTTCACATGTGAACGCATCTTGTTTCCCGAATAGATGCTTTTCTCATGCATTGTTGGTTCCCTTCTGCTAAGGAACAGCTGTAGACAGTTGGAAATATGAACAGTAGCACCAGAATCAATCCACCAGCTATTTTCAGGAATTTGTAATAAATTACATTCATGAGAAACAAATGACAAATTATCTCTCTTTTTCAACCACTTCTTGTACTTTATGCAATCTGCCTTTATGTGTCCCTTCTTCTTGCAAAAGAAGCACTTTATGGGAGCAGAGTTGGATTGCTTGTCTTGGGATGACTTATCCCCAGTTGGCTTCTTCCTAGCATTTCTCTTAAATGCATTCTTCCTTGGTCCTACCTTGGACGTATGAGAAGCCATATGTGCACTTTGCACCTTCTCACCTTTCATCATCTCTTCTTCTTCAACACACTTGGACATAAGTTCATTAAATGTCCATTCATCATTATGTGTGTTGTACAAGATTTTGAAAGGTCCGTATTCCAAGGGTAAGGACGTTAGAACTAAATGCACTAGGAAAGAATCAGAGATAGTGAGCTTCATGTCATTCAGCTGAGATGCTATGTTTCTCATCTCCAAAATGTGCTGGCAAATGTTTCCCCCTCCAGTATATTTCATAGATATCAATTTTGACATCAGGGTACTGGCTCTGGCCTTGTTTGAACTCACAAACTGTGCCTCAATGGCATTCATGAATTCCCTCACTGTTCTGCATTGTGGGATAGCACTCCGAATGTTCTTAGCTACTTTAGATTGCAAAAGCAACAAGCTAAGTCTATTCGAGCGCTCCCACTTCTCAAAAGCAATCTTTTGATTAGCAGTACTCTGATCAGTGAGGGCAGCGGGTTCATCTATCCTTAGGGCCAGATCTAGATCCATATACCCTAATGCAAATAAAACAGTTTCTTTCCAATCACTAAAATTTGATCCATCTAGAAAAGGAATGGAGCTAGAGCCATCTAAAATCACAGAACTAGAAACTGCATGACAAAAGACACGTATCAGGAAACATTCATACGAGACTAAAACTTTAGTGGAAAAAGCAAAATGATAAAGGCCCTTGATATGCTTCTTTCCAAGCGAGTGAAGGGGGTCATCGGAGTCCTACTTTGGTAAGAGCTCCGACACGCGAAACCACTTCGCCTACCGACCATATTCGGTAAAACTAAGGTTCTTGTGAAGATAGACCATCAACACAAGGTACCTTTGGATACTCATGTGTGATGTATCTCGACACATTTACCTTATTCTACCCTACTTAAATTCCAAACACGATAAAACTACCTTTGGGTCGTCTATCGTTTCATGAATATAAGTACAATGTGCATATCGGCTTAGGAACTGTATGATAGTATAAAATTCATTTAAGACTCACGTGTATTCAGTCACTTTGGGGACATGAAAACACTGATTCATTTAACTATCCTTAATGCTAATATGCAAAATTATATCTTAAAATAGTCCGTAAACCGAATGGACTAGACATATGACCCTCGAAATGGTTCTTAAACTGAATGAACCAGTCATATGTATCAAGAACCGGTCTTAAAGCACTCTGAACCGGTCTGAAACAGCCCCGAACCGGTCATCCAAGGGTCCGAACCGGTTTTGAACCTTATGAACCGGGTCAAATATGAACAAAAGTTCATTAAAACCCTATAACCGTATGCCAAAAACCCCTATATTTTCTTATATTTAAGAAAACAGGATCTTAGCATCTCGGAACCGGTGAGAAACTTGAAGGAACCGGCCAAAAACGGCTCTGAACCGGTCCCGGAAGGGGACTGAGTCAGTCCTTGATCCGGTTCAGGCCAAATAGTGCCTGGACCCTTCTGGATCCGGATCAAACCCGACTGCTAACTGGATCCGGATCAGACCCGGGGTTATCCGGATCCGGGTCGGACCCGGTACAGTCCTTATCCGGGTCGGACCCGGTTACAACTGGATCCGGGTCGGACCCGGTACTAACCGGATCTGGGTCAGACCCGATACTAACCGGATCCGGGTCAGACCCGGTACTAACCAGATCCGGGTCAGACCCGGTATTACTGGATCCAGGGCCAGACCCGGTACATACCGGATCCGGGTCGGACCCGGTTACCGCTGGATCCGGGTCTGACCAGGGGTTTTCCTTATCCGGGTCAGACCCGAGCGGGTCCCCACCCGAATCCCTGATCCGATCCGAATCACTTTATGGATCGATTTCAGGTGGGCGGGTCCGGTTCAAAAATGAACCCGACCCGAAAAACAAAAACGATAAGAGTCGAAATTAGGGTTTTCCAAAACCCTATTTCGCCCTTTTCATTTTGTTGCAGGGTTTTGCCGCCGCCTGCCGGCAGCCAACGCCGGCGCTGCCGGCGATCAATGCCGCCGTCCGCCGGCGACCAACGCCGCCATCTGATGGCGCCCTTCTCCGACGAAAGCATCCATCCGCCGGCCAAAAACGATGCTGCAGAAAATTTCAGAAATCCGGCGACTTAAAAAATCGCCGGCGACAACTCCCGCAGCCTCCTCATGGCGGATGAAGATGAAGACGCCGGCGGGATCCTCGACGACAGGAAAACCCCCATGAACAGAGGTAAGATCTTTTTTTTATTATTATTATTATACTGTCGCCAAACGGCGACAGTCGCCGGTGCCGGCGACAGGCGCCGGTGACCAGCAGCAGGGTCACCCCACGGTGACCTGCGTTTCTGGTCAAAACCGGAGCACACCCCGCAGCGGAAGCGGGGTGTGGGCCCATAACCCAATGTTGGGTATCCGGCGAGGATATTCCGGCGAGGAGGCAATACCTACGGCGTCACTGTAGCAGTAACCCTGCAAAAAACAAAAACAGAAAAAACAGTAGACAGCGTACCTGATGCTGCCATTTACGGAGGTCGGAGGTCGCCGGAGTTAGTCGCCGGAATTTTCTGCTCAGCCGGACTGCAGCCCTTCACGAGCCCAGGCTTCCATATGCAATCGGTGAGCAGACCTTCGATCTCCCTTTTTCACACACTCTCAGGGTCGCTCATGATACCCTGTATATATATATGCATAAGGTGGGAACGGTTACGCACCGTTCCCCTTTATCTCATGCTGATTTATCGGCATGATCACCCCTCAATGGGGATGTATCCACATTGTGGATAACCACCACGTTAATCGTGGTGGTTAATCCAACATATTTTTTATCTTAGTTTGAATCGTAGTTTTAGTATTTTTGTTTCTTAACGATAGTTGAGTCATTATATGAGTTGTTAGAGTAGAGAATCATCCATTGTTATCTAGGAGTCTTATGGAGCCATGTAAGTCTCTTCTCATTAAAGAATAACATATCTCTTGTTGGCTACTACTTAAGGTCCATTTCCATTTGCATGCCATTTTTGCAGGCCCAACAATGCAATATAAACATGGGAGTTGCTTTCCTTGTCATGGATTAAGTTCCTGTGGGGCAGTGGTCTGATTTGTATTCAGCAGAAGAATGTGTCGCCACAGGTGCAGGCCTTGATTATGGTTAAGAGTTTATACTTATGGTGTAAATATGAACGCAAAGAGTGTCCTTATAATGAAAATGAGTTAATAAAATTTGAATATTTGCTTAAAGGTAGTCTCTCTTTTCCTTCTTGCTTATCTTTTATCTCAAGTCCCTCATATTTTGCATAATTACATTAAAGGTTTTAAAGTATGAGTTCATCCCAATATGGTATCAGAGCTATAAAATCATTCGGTTGAGAGAGTGGTGGTGCTTTAAGGTACGTGCCTTATTGATTCAAGTTTTTATTATTTGAAAACTATGATCATGAATTGGTTTCACAGTTTTTTGGTAATTTAAAAAGGATTGTGGTGCCCTCGATCAAACAGTGACAATCAAAGTTAGGATTGATAAAACAAGAAAAAAGGGAATGATGAAGTGTGCGAAAACTATGTTTGTAATTCAAGCAACTATAGAGAAGGGTCTTCACATCAACATTGAAGATAAAGAGACTTCCAAAGAAGCTTGGGATATTCTTGTGCACTTGTATTTCAAGAAGAACGAAGCAAGCTTGCAATTCATAGAGAACAAGATTACCACCATGAAGCAAGTTAAGTTTTCTATTTTTTAATATTTTAAAAAAGCTAAAATATTATTTTATGAGTTTATTTCATTGAATGAGAGTTCTAATTATAATGAGGATACAAAATGCCACTTGTTAATTCATGGAGTTAACGTTAACAAAAAAATGTTATTTAGCGACAGAAATTTATGACGAAAATAAAATTGAAATTAGTTGCATAATTCATGAAGTCAAAGTTGCGACGGAATAGCGAGAGAAAACTATCCGTCCCTAAAATTGGAATTAGTTGTAGAATTAGCGACAAAAATTTCATCGCAAACACCATCGCAAATTTGTGATGAAATTTGTGATGAATTAGCGATGGAAAAATTCTGTCTCAAACTCCGTCGCAACTTCGCGACGGATGAGCGACAACATTTTTTCGTCGCTACTCCATCGCAAATTTGTGATGAATTTTTTTTGTAGATAAATTTCCCATAAAACCCTAATACGAGCTTCTTTCTTTTTTCCTTTCTGTTTCATCCCATCGACTGTCTCCCGTCACCCGTCGCCCGCCGCCCTCTCCTTCACCTCCTCCTTCTTCCCTCACTCCATCTCTCTCGCCGCCGTGTGCCACCACCGCCAACCCCCGAGCACTCTCCCTCTCGTCGCCTTTCCCGACCCATTGTCGTCTGCGAGCATCGCCGCCAGGCGTCAATGCCACCACCACTGCTTTCCACTCTTTCGTCCTCTTCTCCTATTTACCAGGATCGACGCAGGCAACCCTCTCGGCTGCCTCCTTGCCTCCCTCATGTGCTCTCATCGGCGACCCTTGTTGGGTAACCCGTGACGCCAACCGCCTCCACAGGTAACCTCTTTCCCCTTTGCGTGTCTTCTTCTTCTTGTCCTCCTTAATTTCTTTCCTGCCGACCGACAATGGTTAAAGCCCTGCTTGTTTGTCTTTTTCAGCAACTGTGGTCGTTCGGCAGGGGCCCCTGCCAGTATTCCATCAGGTCGGCAGCCATGGCAGTTCGGCAAGAGCTAAAGCCCTTGTCAGTATTCTCTGTCTCCCTATTGCGGCAGGGGAGGGTGAGACCCTCCCTGCTCCCTGCGCTCCCCCTCTCTCGCATTCAACATGCCCTCTACCCCCGGCTTACTTGCTCACTCATTCGACGGTTGTGCCAGCTAGTGGGGGGAGCTTCAAGCTTGCTGTGCATGCTTTAGGCATGAGTGGGGTTGGCTTTGGTACCCAACGCCATCATGGCTATGCGTTGTGCTTTTGCCATTTGGTGCTTGGCCCCCTTCTTGTCTCCAAACAGAGTCTTTGTTCTCCTTTGATTTGTGAGATCAGTTTTCCATTTGATTTAGAGAAGCTGAGTTCTCATTTATATATTTGTGCCTTGCAGGTGCGTAGTTGAGCTAATTGCGCGATGCTTAGTGTTAAGCATCGCATGTGGCTAAAAATGTCATGCAAAAAGAAATAAAAAAAATGCAAAGGCAAAAGCATGCAAATCGGGTAAATACCTGTGGTGAGAAAGTGATGCAGGCGCATCACTGGAGATCATGCTGAGCATGATTTGAATGTATGAAAATAGAAGTGCACTTATTTTTGGAGTTCAAATTTCATGCTAGTCATGGTAGTAGTTAGCAGAATATTGGAGTGTGTTTGCTATAGGTACATATTTGACATTGTTGTGCTATGAATGAGTCATTGTATTGCTATATTTGATGTGACTGTATTCATGCTTGCATAAAGTTATTTTCAATTTGATTATACCTTCCATGTGAAATTGTATCATGAAAATATGCTTGAAATGAATGTATCATGTTGATGAATGTGATTTCATCATACTAAATATCCTTGTGATTTATGTAAATATGATGTGATGGTTTTGCACATGAAAATATTAAGTTATCAATGCATGCATCATAGTTCTTGTGATTGAATGACATCATATATATATATATATGTGTGTGTGTGTGTGTGTGTGATATATATCAAATCATTATATCTACCATCAATGCATGATAACTTAGATATTTTCTTCATCATAGCATTATTATGATTCTCTTTTAACTGTTGAAGATAATATTTGTTACATTATAGGATAAAATGACTACAAACCGTGAATGAATGTACCGTATGATAGTTGATAATAAGGTGTCGCTTGAATATATGGACGATGTTGACAGTTTTATTAAATTTATAATGGCAAGTGTCAGTAGAGTGAATCCTATCGATCGGATCAAGTGCTCCTGCACGATATGTAAGAATAATTGATTTGTAGAACCTTATAGCGTTAGACATCACCTATATAGGAAGGGTTTTGTGAGTGATTATCATAATTGGAAGCTTCATGGTGAAGAATTTTAGAAGAATTTTGACGTACAGGTGGATATGGTGCACGATAATCCATATGTAAATTTGATATTTGATGTCGCAGAACCAGAATCGGGTTCTGCTATGGGTCCTAGTGATGTACCAACTAGGGTAGAGAAAGAAGCAACAAATGATGCAACTAGTAGATTTTATGATTTTCTTAAAGATGCTGATGAGCCACTTTGGAATGGTTGCGAGAGTCACACTATCTTGTCTGTAGTTCTTCAACTACTGAATTTGAAGTCAGAGTATAATTTAAGCTAATCAGGTTTTGACTGTCTGTACTCTATTGTGAAGAGTATGTTGCCCAAAGATGAGAAATTGCCACAAAATTTGTATTGTGCGAAGATTATGGTCAACGTTGTAGGTATGAGGTATCAAAAGATAGATGCTTGTCCAATTCACTGCATGTTGTATTTTAAAGATCAAGAAAATAACATATCATCTCCATCATGTGGGTATCCTCGGTTCAAGCCAAAGACAATGGGCAATGGTAGCACGAGGTCAAAAGAAGTGTCATACAAGTCACTCTGCTACTTTCCTCTCACCCCTAGATTGCAACGACTGTATATGTATTCGAGGACAGCTAAACACATGAGATGAAATGCAAATAAAGTTTGAATGATGAAGACAAGATCATGCACCCTATTGACGCAGAAGCTTGAAAGCACTTTGATCGTACTCATCAGACTTTCGCAATCGAAGTAAGAAATGTTAGGCTCGATTTATGTACAAATGGATTCAATCTATTTGAGGGTAGATCAACCTCATACTCGTGTTGGCCAGTATTTGTCACCACATACAACCTTCCTACAAGCTTGTGTATGAAGCGTCAAAATCTTTTCTTGTCTCTATTGATCCTTGGTCCGACCTCTCCGAGCTAAAATCTTGATGTATATTTAAGGCTATTGATTGATGAGCTGAAAATACTATGGGATGACGGTTTTCTCATGTACGATGCCTACAAAAAACAAAGCTTTAATATAAAGACTGCTATTCTATGAACAATTAGTGACTTCCCTACGTATGATATGTTATCTGGTTGGAGCACACATGTGAGATTGGCATATTTGTATTGCATAGAGGATACAAAATCTTTTAGATTGACGCATGGAAGGAAGTTGTGTTAGTTTGATTGTCACCGTCAATTTCTACCCAGCAATCATCCGTTATGACGATAAATGAATGTGTTTCGAGTATGCACAACTGAAATAGAAGGTCCACCTACAAGGTTGTCTAGCATAGAGATTTGATACTTTCCATATGGACTGACAGATGCCCGTAGTCTGACGCCCTTCCTTGGATTTGAGAAGGTGCACAATTGGATAAAAAAATCTATATTTTGGGAACTATCATATTGGCCGACCTTATTGATACGACATAATTTATGTGTGATGCATGTGGAGAAAAATATATTTGATAATGTGTTCAATATAATAATAAATGTCAAAGATAAAATGAAGGATAATTCGAAGGCTCATAAGGATTTAAAATTAATATGTAAAAGACTAGAATTGGAACTTCAAAAGTATAATGGCAAAGTACTAAAATCAAAGGCAATATACGTGCTTGGACCAGATCAAGTAAAGCAGGTATGTCAATGGTTGAGACAATTGAGATTTTCAGATGGATACATCTCTAACATTGCTCGGGCTGTAAAAATAGATGAGGGATAATTATATGGGTTGAAGTGCTATGATTGTTATGTCATTATGCAATGGTTGATTCCTCTAGCATTCCATGATATGTTAGACAAACCTAAATGGGGGGTATTATTTGAGTTAAGTAGATTTTTTAGAACATTGTGTGCATCAAAAGTTATAGTAACTGAGGTAAAGAATCTCGAGGATTCTGTCGTCATTACTATTTATCAGCTAAAGAAGATATTTCCACCAACATTTTTTGATGTTATGGAACATGTGATCATACATTTGCCATATGAACTTATGGTTGGTGGTCATGTGCAATATCGATGGATCTACCCATTTGAAAGGTATATTTTTATTTATACTTTTCTCTCTAATGCTATTGAAAATTTATTGTATTAAGAGATGTATATTGTTGACAGATGCATATTTGACCTCAAAAAAAAAGTTCGAAATAAAGCAAGAGTGGAGAGTTCAATTTGTGAGACATGCACTTGAGAAAAGATTTTAAATTTCTCATCTATGTACTTTGAACCTCACATTCCAACACGTGACATTTGCCCACCTCGTAATGATGATGAAGAACAAATTATTGTAGCTGGCAAACTATCGATATTTAAACCACTTAGGAATGCCTTTGGCAATTGTCGGTCAAGACTCTTGGAAGATCGAGAGCAAGATGCATCACAAATCTATATCCTTTTTAATTGCTTAGAGATCGACTCCTACATCGAGTAAGTATATATAATATGTTACACTAAGTTCTCTACGTACATGGTTCAGTAATATAATTATTTATTAAGTACATACAATTTAATCTAGAGTTGCGAAGAGAACTTACACATCTAACTGATTCATAAGTACAGAAAGAACATGAAAATAAGTTTGGAGCATGGTTGAAAGAGTTGGTAAGGACAATGACATGCATTCTTTTCGTGTAAACAACAATATGTTACTTAATTGGTTGTGTTTACAGTCATTGTTTATGCTTGTAGGTCCGCCATGATGATGTTAATGACCAAGGAATATGTGATTTACAAAATGGTCCGACCAAAATTGTGCAATGTTATAATGAGTACATCGTAAATGGTTATCGATTTCATACAAAATACTACGGTGTAAACAAGTCAATGATGAATAGTGGCATGTGTGTCAAGGGTAGCAATTATGGTAAAAATGAACTTGACTACTATGGTGTCATTGAAGAAATAATGAAGTTGACTTACTTAGGCATAAATAACATGATAACTTTATTCAAGTGTCATTGGTTTGATCCCACAACCACAAGACTCAACAAAGCCTCAAGCATTATGGAGGTGAATCATAAATCAAGGTTTGAAACATATTAACCATTCATATTAGCCTCACAAGCTCAACAAATTTACTATACTTCATATATGAATACATGAAAGTCAGATAGAAATGAATGGTGAGTGGTTTGCATGGTGAAGTCTAAACTATACCTCAAGTATGATCAGTTACAAGAAGACAAGATTGCTGAAAAGAGTGATTACTATCAATCAGATGATATGTATGAATTCTCTTTTGGTTACAATGTCACACATGATTTGCATGTTACATCTTTATTGTCCGATGACACACGTATGAAAGAATGTGATCCAAATGATATACCAAGTGGATGAGCGCGCAATGAAGAAGAACATGAAGAGGACGATGAGAAGGAGGAGGAAGAAGAAGAATATGAAAGTCAAACAAGTGATGAGGAAGTATACTCGAGCTAGTGAAATACATCTTGTAATAATACCATGTGATGAGGATTAATGTAGGACCTTTAAATCTTTACATTTCATGCATATGTCATGTCCATGCTAAGATCAAGAGTTATTTAATTGATCCAAATTAATAACATTTTTATTTGTTAGAATATGGTTCATGAGGTCACTGTGGTCAAACACCCAGTGGTCGAGGACCAAGTGGAGGCCGTAGGACATCATTAGGTAGATGTCTTTGTGTTATATTTGAATATAGAAATTCATTATGTTTTTGCTAATATGTTGATATGAAAATTGTTACTTGTTAATCGTGTTTATAGGATCCCAGCTCAGTGATAGTCAGTCTCAGCCTTCATCTTCACGTAATGCTTCAATAGGTATATCATTTAAATAAATGAACAATTGATTAGTTTATATATGCATTGTGTGAATTTTTAACTCATTGTTCTGCAGATGATGTTTTGCCTGCACATGACCCACTTACACCAGCTACTCATACAATATCACAAGACAACGTCGTATGCCGAGTCTTCTTAGTCTGACACATGATGACTCATTCATATAGTATATATCGATAGTCGACCGTAAGTATTATATTGTCACTTGTCCAATACTTATCTTATAAATAGTCTGTATCGATAGTGGATTGTTAATGTGTACCAATTCATGTGCAGTGTGAGATTCAAGCCACAAGAAGTAATACGAGAAATTAGGAAGTCACTACTTCAGCATCTACCAAGACCGGTCACTCAATGGAAAGAGTATCCGAAGGAGGTATTGGAAAGATTATGGTCCTCATTCGTGGTATACAATCGTTTATCATACCTAATGTGTTTCATATTTAATTTTTTGTTATAGTCATGTACACTAACTTTCTGAAATTATTTGTAGGCTTCGAATCGCTTCGCGACTGCGAAGGACGAGCATGACGCGAGGATAGTGTGACAGAAGGTGGCTGTCAGTTGATTTGCCGACATGCTTCATAATATGAAGACTACAACAATAAAAATAGTTGGTGAGATAGATGATCCACTGCATTAAAAGGGTCATGGCCATTCTGCTATCAGGATAGATTATGGGGATGCAATGTGCGACAAATGGGCGAGCCATGAATTTTAAAACTGCTTAGCAAAGGCTGCACAAAACCGAGCGAAGATGCCTGATGCCCATCTACACATAGGTGGTTCTAGAACTTTTGGAAAACACCAAAAGAAAATGGTAACTCATCAATATATATATATATAGTCAAATTTATAAGTATTCTGTGATACTTTCTAATTATTTTTTTTATCATTTAATCATGCAGGAAGCCAAAAAAGAAGGCATTGTGCCTTACAAGAATGTGTTTGTTAAAACACATAAACGTAAGACCACGAGAAAGTTTGTATCAGAGAAGGCGAAAGCGACAACGGTATGTATTTATTGTAACAATAAATATTGTAATATACAAGTTACCATGAATTACATTATCATAAACATTATAATTCTTAATTATTAATTCATACTGTAATAATTACTTTATAGGAGTCATACGAGATGTAGATGGTAGAGCGATACAGTGATGACGCCACTCACCATTCATCTTTTGATCATGCAACATGGGTGACTGCAACCGATGAATCCAAAAAGAGTCATGTGTTCGGGTTTGGAAGTAATATGAACACCACACCAGTCGTTGCCTCCTCCAGCTTGGGCTCTCAGAGTTTTCCTGCCAGCATCAACTCCCAGTGTCTGATTGACCCTGCTAATTCTTGGAATGGTGTTCGCCAGCTTGTTAAGGATACAGTGCGTGACTTTTTACATGAAGCCATTTTCGACGTTATCCATAATGAGTTGTGCAACTTTTTTTGGGATAGGAGAACTTTGTCTGCATTCAACATGAGCTCTGGTGCTCATCAGGTATGAATGATTGAAACACTATAAATTTTTATTGCTAGCATTAGAACACATGTATGCATGATTGAATCACTATAAAAAAATTTTGACTGCCTTAAAACACATATATGCATGATTGAATCACTATGAATTTTTATTGCTAGCATTAGAACACATGTATGCTTGATTTCGTCACTATGAAAGTTTTTTGATTGCCTTATAACACATATATGCATGATTGAATCACTATGAAAGTTTTTTTGACAACCTTAGAGCACATATATGCATGCTTGAATCACTTTGACATTCTTTTGACAACCTTAGAACACATAACTGCATGATTGAATCACTATGAATTTTTTTGGTCAGCCTTCATTAGAACAAATATATAAATGATTGAATCAATATAAATTTTTTTTTACTGCCTTGTAACACATATATGCATGATTGAATCACTATGAAAGTTTTTTGACAACCTTAGAACACATATAAGCATGATTTCATCACTATGAAATTTTTTTGACAATCTCTAAATTCTGTTAATGTCCTTCACTTTATTGCTAGTCTATGTATCATTCTGCCATGTTACTTTGGTTGTCTTAGATTAGGTGCATTGTATATAATTTATTTTATTATATTTTATTTATCAATACTAACATTTTGATTCTCTTGTAGGATGCTGGAGATGATCAACATAGAGGAGCTGATAGAGGGGCAGATCGAGACATTGGAAAGGACAATGATCCGAATCTTGGTGAGGATTAGCTTCATCTGTTGAATTTGTTTCAAACAAAACTCTTTGTATATGTTCACTTGTAACAAATTAGAACTTGGCGAGGATGATACTGTGTTGTTAATTTTGTTTCACTTATAACTTGTGTTAAATTTGTTTCACCTACTTTGTATTTGTCTTTTTTATATATACTTTATTTTTTATACACATGATATATAAATTGTATAACAAGAAATTTTTTCTCGATATTTATATTTTGAATAAATTTTTTTATTTTTTAAAATTTTTGCAACGGATTAGCGACATATAATATCTATTGCTAATTAGTATCGGCCTCCAATTTAGCAGCAGATTAGGAACATATATTTATCCATCGCAAAACTGAATCGGCCGATGTTTTGCGACGAATTATAATCCATCTCTACAATAGCGATGGATGTGTATCTGTCGCAAAACAAAATATCTACGGATTAGCGACGGCCTCGCGATGGATCATTACATTCGCTAATCCGTCGTAAATTAGTGATGGAAGTAGCAACATATATGTTCTGTCTCTAATTAGGGACTAGGAAATTATGATGAAAGTTATCCATCGCTAGTCCATCACTAAACTGTTTAGCGATGGATTAGCGACGAATTACGTCTGTCGTTAATCCATAGATTTCTTTCTTATAGTGAACAGAGAGTATACCACTTTTTTAATTAGTTTAGCGGGTTGACCTAAACAACCAACTTTGCTTGAATTAAAAAATTTATTGGTGAATCATGAATCAAATGAATGATATTGGTGAATCCTCTAAGAAAAAGGATAAAACTTTGTTTTTTGAGAAAAGAAAGAAGCATTTTAATAAGTTTTCAAATGAAAAATGGGAAATGAGAGACACTCAAGATAATAAGCAGATAAATTTTTATCAACCTAATAATAATAAAAAGTCACGCATTAAAGGAGCTTGTTATAGGTGTGAAAAATAGGGTCGTGTTAAAAAAGATTATAGGTTGAAGAATAGGGTAACTATGCTTTTCATAGTATTACTTAAGGGAAAGATATAGAAGGATTGGCAATTACTTTAGCAGTTATTTATGTATGCGCTTCTAGGTTACCAAAGTCAACAGACATTAACTTCACTTTTGATTGGATCATTGATTCTAGGTGTTTTGCTTACTTGGCTAGCCGACGAGAGTTGTTTACAGACTTGCGTGTGTATAAAGAGTTAGATATTATTATTACTGCAGATGATGCAGAACAGTGTAGGCAACTTGGTTTTGACTGTCTTCAAGTACTTTTCAACCAGTGGACGATATATACTATGTGCCAGCTATGAAAAAGAATCTTGTTTAAGTTGCTTAGATTAGCAATTGTTTTTTTTTATGTTGTATTTGGCCCCAATGATGTGAAGGTATATGACAACATTAAAGTGTCTAGTGATTTAGTGATATTTGCTAAAAAGATTGATAAGTTATATGTTATATCTGTTGGTAACTTTTATGTTGATCGTACTTTGAAGCATGAGACTACTGACTTATGCACTATAGCCTTGGTCATGTGAGTTATAATAGACTCAAATATATGTATTAGCATGGTTTGTTATAGGGATGGCAGTGGACCGGGGGAAAGCGGGGCCCCGCCCCGCCTCGCCCCGTTTGGACCGGGGATGAAGGGTATGAAACGGGGATGGAGGCGGGGATGAAGGTTAAAATCCATCCCCGTCCGGGGGTGGAGGCGGGGATGGACTGGCACGTTCCCCCGCCCCGCCCCATCCCCGCCCCGGCCCCGCCCCGGCCCATCCCCGCCCCGCCCCCGGCCCATCCCCGTCCCGGCCCCGCCCCATCCCCGCCCCCAACTCAGATGAACTGTTTACTAACCCTAACTCCCTTCCCTAATTTCCTAACCCTGGAGCCGGGCGACGTTACTGTGCACGTAGGACGCCGGGTTCTCGATAGCGTACCGGACTCCGGCCTGGGCGGCGAGGTGCATCACGTGGGTGAAGGCGACGAGGTCGAAGAGCTTGGCCAGGAGCCGGGCGTCGTTGATGTCGCCGGCGATGACGAAGACGCCGTGGTCGCCGAGGATTCGACGGCGGGCCTTCTTGAGCGAGGGGTCGTAGTAGTCGTTGAAGTTGTCGAGGCCGACGACACCGTCACCGCGCTTCCGGAGGGCGAGCGAGACGTGGGTGCCGACAAAGCCAGCGGCGCCGGTGACGAGCACGCTCATCCCGCGGGGTCGGGGACGGGGGCGGGGTCGGGACGGGGACGGGGCGGGGGCGGGGCGGGGACGGGGACGGGGCGGGGACGGGGACGGGGACGGGGCGGGGGTGGAGGACATGAAACGGGGATGAAGGCGGGGGTGGAGGATAAAATCCATCCCCGCCGCGGAGGCGGGGCGGGGGTGGAGGATAAAATTTTGAGGCGGGGCGGGGGTGGAAACCTTGTCCCCCGCCCCGCCCCGCCCCACTGCCATCCCTAGTTTGTTATATGGTTTGCCATCATTGTAAGCAAAAATCAGACATTGTGTTGGTTGTCAGTATGGAAGTTACACAAATTTCCTTTTAGGTAGGACTTCTTGGCCAATTGAATTGGTGCACATCGATGTATTTGGAAAGGTATGCACACCCTCGCAAATAAGATTCCAGTGTACGGTGGGCATTTATTGCTGGTTTTAGTAGATATACTTGGGCATATTTTCTTAAGAAAAAACCTAATGTGTTTAAAAAGTTTTGTAAATTCAAAGAATTAGTTGAGAATAAATTATTTTCTAAGATTAGTTGCTTGAGATCATATTCTAGTGGTGAATATAAATCGCACAAGTTTGCCACTTTCTTGAAAAAGAATAAGATTCACAAACAGTTTTCATATGCTAATACATCAGAGTAAAATGGTGTGGTTGAGGGAAAGAATAGGCACTTGGGTGAGACTATTCTTAGCATGGTATATACAAAGAATGTGAAACTTGAGTATCGGGTTGAATGCATGTGCATTTTAATACATAATCAATAGGACACATCTTAACTCATCGGTAATATCTCTCTATATGAAAATGTGTATAGTCACAGGCCCGGATGTTTCCAACTTGTGTGTATTTGGATGTGTATGCATCACATATGTTCCAAATATTGTGAGACTCAGGTTAGATGATAAGCTTGTCAAGTATATTTTTGTTGGCTATGATAGAAGAAATTAAAGGTTGGAGATGCATTGATCCTACTACTCGATGTGCCTATGTGTCAAGACCTATAGTCTTTGATGAAAAATCATTTTGGTGGGATTCAAGCGGTGTCCTTTCATATATTTATGACATAAATAACATGTCAGATTCAATTAGATCTCCTTCACCACCTTCACCAAAGAAAATGGAGCAACCCAGCACATCAAACAAGAGTCTTTAGGTATCTCCTTACTCTTCTCCTAAAAATGATAAAAGTTCAAGAAAATTTCGTATGCATGATTCAAGAGCAAAATAAAAAGCTAAGAAAAAAACAACAATAAAGCAAAAGCACAATGATACAGTTAATACTTCGACACCCATTCAGCCAAAGAGACCGTTAAGGGCCAAAGCACCAATTGAAAGGTATAAAGATTGAGATTATTATAATTTCTCTATAATTCATTATCACTTGTCTCGTACTATAAAAAAGTTAGAACCTAATTTATACGAGGAAACTAAGGGCATTGATGTTTGGGAAGATGCTATGTTAAAAGAGATAAGTACTCAAAAAGAATGAAACTTGGGATCTAGTACATTTACCAAATAGAGTTGAACCCATTTCATGCAAGTGGGTGTACAAGGTAAAGCACACTAATGATGTTGATACTTGTAGGTCTCGGTTTAGGTGTTGTTTCATAGTGAAGTAAGAAGCAGCCTCCAATTACACTTTCTTCTACAGAAGCTGAATATAGAGCAGCAAATATGGCAATGCAAGATTCGACATGGCTTGTGTGTCTTCTTAGTGATCTTGGACAGAAGACAGTTTATCTCGTCTTCCTTAGATGTGATAATAAGAGTGTTATTCAGCTTGCATATAATCATGTGTTTCATGCCAAGACCAAACACTTTGAGATTGATCATCACTTCAAGAGAGAAAAAGGTAGTTACAAAAGATATTGATTTGGTTCTAGTTTCTTCACCTAACAAGGTTGTTGATATTTTGACAAAGTCATTGGCAATGACTCGGTTCGAGAAGTTTTGTGGTGAACTCGGCATTGCGAGTTTAGAGTCAACACTAAGAGGTAGTGGTGAAGTTTAGTGTTAACTGGGTCTTTGACTATGTTTATTTTTGTCTTAGTTTGAATCCTAATTGGGTTGGATGGGTTTGACATTTTTGTTTGTTAATGATAGTTGAATAGAGTTGTTAGAGTAGAGATTCATATGGCACTGGTCTTTTGACTATGTTTCTTAATGATAGTTGAATCCTAATAGTTCAGTGTTTTGTAGGATTCATATGGAACCATGTCAGTCTCTTCTCATTAGATAAGGATATATCCTTTGTTGACTTAGGAAGCTTTTATTATAAATAAGAGCATATACCTAGAGTGTAAATATGGATGCGGTGAGTGTACTTATCGTTTTTCATGTGGAAAAGGTGAAACGGGTCAGGTAGACTAAATTTCAACATGGATTTGGATATTATTTATGACTCTCACACGGATCCAAATAAACCTGACCATATTTGTTCAGAAACCAACCTCGATTAAGATATATACTAGCTGGATCACATTTGGATCCCTCCCCATTGCATTCCTACCAGTGCCACAAGACAAAAGTAGGAACCTTAATGTTGGGATGAGCCCATAACTTCAAGCCTCTAATGCAATTATGCTAACTATAAGAGACTTGAGAGAAAAGAGGAAAAGAAAAAAAAGGGGACTAATAAAAATTCTGGAATCTACTATGACATCTGTGTCGGATATGGATCCAAACCCAGATCTAGCGTTGAAAAAACGTAGCCATATCCAGCCTGTTCTCAAATATACGCATTGGCTCCAGTTTGGCAGGATCATGTTCATTTGGAAGTCCAAGTTTTCTATCCAGAACTCCCAAGATATGGAGATCACCTGTATGGGTTTGGATCAATTTGGTCCACCCAAACAAGTTTAGTGGTTTTTTTACAAGGGTTTACAGGTCTATCATGTTAAACAGGTTGGAGTGGAATTTAGGTTTTGACTGTCCGAATGTGAATTGGACTGTGTGATCCGATTTGGGTCCGGAACCCTTTTAGGTCCCTACCCGTTTCCTCTCCTGCATTATGATGTACACCAGAGCCAGCACGTGAACCAAACCATGAACGCCTGGCCAAAAGAACGCCTGGCCAAAAGAAAAAGGGTGCAGTGTCCTTTGTGCTTAGAAACTCAAAAAAATTGATACATTTATCATGAATGGGAGAGCATCTTGGGTTTCCCCTTTTGAGCATCGCTTTTACATGTTCTAAAATTATTCTCACAATGTCATATCATGGTATGCAATGTTTTCTTCCACCCGAGAATCAAGGGTGTCTTATTCGCCATAGCAGAGAAGATAGTACTCTCTTCTATGTAGGAGTGTGATCGGGTCGGGTTTGGTTCAGACCCAGGTGGAACCAGACTTGGCTCCAATTTTTGGGTATGGTATCGGGTCTGGACCCTGGTTTAATCAGACCCACTATAGGAGAAACCATACCCAGACCAAATAAGAACTACATGAACCAGATCCAGGTCATACTCGGTAAAATAATATTTTCTATCATTTTTACATTGAAAATTTGTGTCTTAATCGGAACTCCAGTTGGGCCCGGGGTCTGGTATAAAATTTCACAAACTATACCCGGCTCCATGTATTAATCGGACCTTCATGTCCGGACTCAGATCTTAATTGGGTCATCTTATTTATCACCATAGCTGGACCCTGTCGTAGGGTTTGATATTTGCCTTCAATTATATAGCAACAACCACGTTAGATTTTGATTTCTAGTACCATGGTGTATCTTAAACCCTAGTCCACAATGCACGACCCTAAGTTTAGGTTTGATGGCCTAGGGCAACTTTTATCACCACCATGTTAATATTCCAATTCACAACGGCTACTAGGAATAAAGTCACAATAAAATAAGAAAAAAATATTGCCATAAGTTGTGGATAATGGAGCTAAGCATTATATTAAAGGGATGGGACTTAAAGATTGTTGATTTGGTGGCTCCAAGTTCTGCATCAATTTTCTTTTTCTTTTTATTTACAGTAAGATTAACATCTATATTTTTTTTTGTATGCGCATTGCTGCAGTTAGGGAACAAGTTTTGCGGATTGCACCGAATATTAATCATCCTATTATCCAACTTTGGAAATATGCAGGTGGATTGATTCCACCTCCTAATGGTTGGATTAAAGTTAAAGTTTACAGTATCATCATCGCCCATCATTGGCAAATTGGGTACACTATCAGAGAGATTCAGCTGGTCAATTCTTATTTTCAGGGTGGATCAGGGAACAAAACTCTGTCTTTGAGAGAGAATGGGATGCCTGTATACAGATATTTAAATTGCTTAATCTGTCGAGTAATATCATTTTAGAATCATCTCGCAGACATCACGTTAGGATGATCAATAATCAACTAGAAGGTAGAGGGAAACCAGGTTTGATCCAGGACTCCATTTTGGACTTATGTTATTCCTTCAATCGCTTTAAAGTCATTCGTATTTCAAAGTCATTCAATGCAATGGTCAGACACCTTGCTGCACTTAGTGTTTTGGGATCCGGTTGCACTTCGAAGGATAAACCTCCTAATTCGATCCCAGATGTATATGCTTTGTAACAATCTTCATGCAGTTTTGATCAACATTGAATGAACTGATAGGGGTCTGCCCAACCCCAACTTGACTATAAAAAGAAAGAAAGACGAGCACCATATCAAAATGCAAACTAGGGATATTTAGATAGACAATTTCAAAGAATAAAGTGGTTGAAGATTTCACAATTTTTACATTGGGATGTGGAGAGAGAGAGGTGTCTCGTGTACACCAAATACGAATACTAAACTGGTAGATGATTTCACACTTGTACACAAGGGAAAAATACTTCAATAACTTCCGAGTAAAATCCCCAAGTCCCCTTTGCCTATTAGGTACTCGCTGCAAGAAAAGTGCACCATAATTTCAAACTTGTGGCATCCCTTCAACAATTTACCACTACTAGATGAGTGGAGCTTTCATGGCAACCATTACACACACACACACACACACACACACACTATATATATATATATATATATATATATATATATATATATATATATATATATATATATATATATATATATATAAAGAGAGAGAATATATGGTGGTTTCATACCATGACAACATATGGTGGTAAACACTCTTGTT
Organism: Nuphar pumila; assembly: GCF_984573655.1. Lineage (NCBI taxonomy): Eukaryota > Viridiplantae > Streptophyta > Magnoliopsida > Nymphaeales > Nymphaeaceae > Nuphar > Nuphar pumila. The sequence continues at coordinate 7,967,867 of NC_143262.1, forward strand.
TGTATGAATCCAGCCACCAAATGTTAAATCTATCCATACAAATGTGTTTAGCATCATTTATTTACTATGTTAAAAGGTTTTATCACATCTAATATACCATAAGATTCTCTTTTTGAGATGGTGAAAAATCAACTGTTGGCAATTCATGAAGATAAGGGTGATTTAAAAATGACATAAAACATCATGTTGGAATCAACTTTTAACACATGGATATAGAAAATAAAGACTACTAAATATGATCCAAAGGTTAGATTTTGTTTTTAAAACTTGTGCCATTGTAACTCAAGTGTGTATCACCACAAGTTATGGTCGTACATTACCCCAAAAGAAGCATATATATATATATATATATATATGATCTGAGTACTGTCCGAATGAGCTGAAAATCATCACGGGTCTTATTGACCCAATCCAACCTCATGGAAGGATTTACCATGGTCCAAATACTAGGAACCGGCATTTGGATCATGTGTTTTTTATGAAAAAAACATGATTTTATAAGCTAAGAAAATATCGCACATTGTATGTTGTTGATTTTTCAAAGCTCATAAAATCGTGCCTACACATCGCAATTGGAGGATCTAAGAGCCGACCTCCACTGACCTAAACATGTAGATCACACATGTAAGGTTAGTGTTATGAAAACAATAAAAAAATGAAAAAAAAACTCATTTGTAGGTATTGTCAACATGAACAAATGTTAACCACCATATATATATATATGCAAGTCTTGACTCAATAACCTTGTAAATAAGTTGAGAATGATCGATTTAGTGGAAATCCACATTTGGATAGCATTTCTTTTAACTAAAATACATGCATTCTTTCAGTTAAAAGTTTAGCTACATTTACAATGTTCAAAATTTGCATTGCGTGTATACATGTCAAATTCTTGTGATACAACAGTCAATCCCTATTAAACGAAGTATGAAGATTTCATCTATGAGGTTAGACTTAAGCAAAAAATAGAAAAGGAAAAATAAATGCGTATGATTAGTTGATTATATGTGAAATCGTGATATAGTCTCTCTCTCTCTCTCTCTCTCTCTCTCTCTCTCTCTATATATATATATATATATATATATATATATATATATATATATATATATATGTTAATGTTTGCTACAGTAATGTATTTACAATAGACTAAGCAGACAATTTTTTTTACTGAACTTTTTTCTCACATCCAATACCATAGATGTGTTTTACATGGTTTTATTAGTGGGAACCAGCTTTTGTATTGCCGGAATCCAACCTGTACGCAGTTTTTTCAAAAAATCCAAACATCAACAGCTATTAATGCATCCATTTTTTCTAACTTATAAAAACATCTTTTTTATTTAAATAAATATAATGCAAGGGTCGATTCCTACTAAATAGAGCATGCTGAGCACATTTATGAGGTTAGATTGGGTCGAAGCAACTTTCATTATGTGATCCCAACTCGATTGTAGCAAATGTGTGTGTCCCATGGACGCTCAACGTTTCTGTGTTCCGGAACTCTGCACGTTACTATGCAGTGATGGTGATATTATGTTTAAGATTTGACGAGCAACCGATCCATTGGCTAGATAGCAACTATTGAGTCAATTTTCGAGCCAACAAACAGTAATAAATTGGTAGGAGCAGCTAGTGCACGTCACCTTGTGTTGGGAAGTTGCAAGTTCAAATCTCAACTGGTAGGGACCTGCCTAACCCCAGTTTGCTTTTCTAAAAATAAACATTGCTTTGCTCGTAACATGGTATGGTTCCCTCTGTTTTCCTTTTTTTTTTTGCTCTTTGACGGAACACCATACGCATCTTGCCACTCTTTTCGCCTCTAAAAGGGTCACGGGTCTATTTTGCACTCATTCCTTCATGGTGGAACAAACCATCATGATATCAGATGACATAATACTATATCTATAGAGAGATAGTGAGTGGTAGCTGTTTAATCCATAGCTACTTAAACAAAAATGCACGTGCGCTGACGCTCAGAGCGCAAAATATACGAAAGCTTTTGAAGTGTCATTGAATGTCTCAGTTCTGCTGAGACCTTTAGTGACGCTTGGCTAAAAGCATATGCTTTTATACCGCATGTGTCCCCACTAAAGTGTTTACCGATGGGCTGAAGCATCATTAAAGGTCTCAACAGAACTGAGACCTTTGGTGGCGAAGCCTCATTAAAAGTCTCAGCAGAACTGAGACCTTTAGTGGCGCTTCAAAAGCATAGGTAAGTTATTTTAAAGCAAAAAATGCACAGAGCGTTACGATAGATGCTCAGCGACACGTGTAACTTTTAAGCATCTATGGATTTAACAGCTACCACTATATATATATATATATATATATATATATATATATATATATAGAGAGAGAGAGAGAGAGAGCTGGATAATCAAAGAGAATGGTAGTTGCATAGCAGTTATTATTACAAATACATGTTTTTATTTACTGTATAGTTGGACGTATAACACAACAAATCTTTTTTTGTATTATTAAGCTTGCCAGTTCTTCGTAATTTGATCCAAATTTGCTCATGAAAATCCAGACCGCATAGAATTATATATGGGCTGGTGTCAACGGGCCTAGTTTACCTGGACCCGACCCGAACCAAAAACTATAGAGTCTGGGTGTGGTGATAAATAAGAAGACCCGGGTCCGGTTCCAAAGGTTGGATAATACATGGACCCGGGTATAGTTTGTAAAATTTTATACCAGACCCAGACCCAGACCCAACCTGAGTTTCGATTAAGACCCGCAATTTTTTTATGTAAAAATGATAAAAAAATATGGTTTTAATGGGTTTGGTTCATGTAATTCTTATGGGGTCCGGATATGATTTTTCTTATATTAGACCTGATTAGACTTTAGTCCAGACATGATGTCATACTCGAAAATCTGATCCAACCACCTGGGTCCAAATCAAACCCGACCCGTCGACACCCCTTATGAGAATGCTGGTAGTGGATAGTTATTGAGGATCGCCTAAATCTTACCAAAGCGATCATGATAATACAGGTGACTGCAATAATTATTGCAAAAACTTGAAACCACATCTGTGAATCACCCTATTGGAGATTTGCTCTTCCACTGAAAGATTGAGAGCGTGCAAGTTTTTGTCACAATTATGGGCATTGTTGGCCTTTGCCTTTTAAACCTACTTCATTTAACAAATGCCACAACCCATTTAATTTCCTGTTTTATAACCAAGTCAACCATATTGTCACGGTCTTGGTGAGAGGGTGCTATATGCTTTCCTATACATGATTTTCTCTCTTCGTTCTAGTCCCTCGTATCTTCCTCATTCCTATGATGGTATTGATGGGTTCTTTTTCTTTCCTTCTCTTTGAAAAAAATATAAGGTGCAATCACATTGTACATTTTAAATGTGCTGCTGAACATGAGCAACCTGTTGGCTCTCATAGCTGACAAGTTGTATGGGAAAGATTGAGGTGATCAGGTGCAGCAGAACATCAAAAATGTGCAATTGCACCTGATCCAGCCTCGATCTCTCCATTTCTCATTCTCTATAAGTAAAGGGCACTTCTCTGAGACTCTTTACTCTTCCCTCTTAATCCGATTATACTCTCTCTCGATCGATCGATGGATCAAGGCTCTTCTCTGCGACTCTTCAATCTCCCCTCTTAATCCGATTATACTCACTCTCCCTCTCCAACACAGAAATATGCGTTAGCACGAGTGCAGATTCTCCTTTATCCGGCTACCACTCTTCTCTCTCTCTCTCAATAAATAAAGGGCTTCTCTTCTCTGCCACTCTTCTCTATTAATCTCTCTCTCTCTCTCTCTCAGAGAATGGCTCTTTTCTCTATAAAAGTCTACTTTCTGATGGCTCTCGTCTCCCTAGTCTGGGCAGCCTTCTCTTCGTCGTCCCCTTTAGAGCCGCAGAGGGAGCAGGACTTCCCCAGCTCCAGAACCGACGCGGAGTCACTCCTCCTCTTCAAGAGCGCCATAAAGCAGGACCCCAACGGCGCTCTGCGCGGGTGGAGGCTCGACCCTGGTTACCCATGCAGCTGGCGCGGCGTCACCTGCAGCAGTACCACGACCACCCTCCGCAGAGTCACCGCCCTGGACCTCAGCCGCTCAAACCTCGTCGGCGACCTTTCCTTCCACACTCTCTTCTCCCTCATCGCCCTCGTCTCCCTCAACCTCTCCCTCAACTCCCTCTCCCTCAACGCCTCCTCGTCTCTCCCCCAACTCCCTCCTTCTCTCCAACGCCTAGACCTCTCCTTCAACGACGTCTACGGCTCGCTCCCCGACGAGTTCCTTCTTCCCAAACAGTGCCCCAATCTCATCTCGCTGAACCTCTCTCACAACAACCTCTCGGGGCCTCTACCCCGAACTATTTTCTCACCCGCCCTCCAATTCCTCGATTTTTCTTTCAACAACCTTTCCGGTGACGTCTTTCAAATAAGCGGCTCTTGCGACATTCTTTTGGTTTTGGACCTCTCCGGAAACCACCTCACGGGATCCATCCCGTCCTCGCTATCGGGTTGCGTGACTCTGAGAGCGCTCAACCTTTCATCCAACGGCTTGGGAGGACAGATACCCGCCTGGCTGGGCAATCTGACGGCTCTGGAGAGGCTGGACCTCTCCAGCAACTCCTTCTCCGGGTGCGTCCCTCCCGAGCTGGGTCGATCCTGCGCGGCCCTCCTCGAGCTCAGGCTAGCCTTCAACGCCAACCTCTCGTGCTCGATCCCGGGTTCGCTCGCCAACTGCGTCTCCCTCCGGGACGTCGACGTTTCCAACTGCAACCTCTCCGGAAATTTCCCGAACGCCCTCCTGGAGAATTTGGTTTCTCTCGACACCCTCGTCGCTAGAAATAATTTCATCACGGGCCCTATGCCTAACATAATTCCCAAAACCCTCAGGGTCCTCGACTTCGGCTCCAACAAGCTCTCCGGCAACGTCCCGCCGGATTTGTGTACGGACGGGTCGGCGTTGGAGGAGCTGCGGGCGCCAGATAACCTTCTCACGGGAGGGATTCCGGCGAATTTGTCGCTTTGCCGGCGCCTGAAGACTATCGAATTGAGTATAAACTACCTCACCGGACGGATTCCTGCCGAGCTCGGGCGGCTCGGCGATCTCGAACACCTTATGGCATGGTTCAACGGACTGGATGGACCGATCCCACCGGAGATCGGCGGGTGCCGGAACCTGAAGAATCTCGTCCTCAACAACAATTTCCTCAGCGGCGAGATCCTGGCCGAGATCTTTGAATGCACCAACCTCGAGTGGATCTCCCTCACGAGCAACCGGATCTCCGGTGGGATCCCGCCGGATTTCGGCAGGCTTCAGCGTCTCGCGGTGCTGCAATTGGGGAACAATAGCCTGTCTGGCACGATCCCTCCGGAGCTCGGAAACTGCAGCAGCCTGGTTTGGCTGGACTTGAACAGCAACAGTCTCTCCGGCAAGATTCCACCGTATCTCGGTCGGCAGCCAGGCACCGATGCACTGAGGGGCATCCTCTCCGGCAACCCGCTCGTCTTTGTCCACAATGTCGGCAACTCCTGCAAGGGCGCTGGCGGGCTGCTGGAGTTCGCCGGGATCCGGCCGGAGCGGTTGCTCCAGTTGCTGACGCTCAAGACTTGTGACTTCGTGCGGCTGTACTCAGGCGCTCCCCTCAATGACTGGCCACACTACCATACCCTGAAGTACCTGGACCTGTCCTACAACGACCTCCAGGGCCGGATTCCACCAGAATTTGGCCGGATGTCCGTGCTCCAAGTCCTCGACCTCACGCACAACAAGCTCAGCGGCGAGATCCCAGCATCGATAGGCGACCTCCACAACCTCGGTATCTTCTACGTTGCACACAACCGGCTGCAGGGCCGCATCCCGGACTCCTTCTCCAACCTCACCTTCCTGGCCAAGGTCGACTTCTCCGACAATGCGCTCACCGGCCAGATCCCTGCCCTTGGCCAGCTCACAACATTCCTAGCATCACAGTATGCCAACAACCCAGGCCTATGCGGTGTGCCGCTGCCACCATGCCAGCCTAGCCTCACAGAGAGCCCAGCTGGAACCTGGCACGGTCCAGCAGGGCCCTGGGCCAACAGTGTGGTGCTGGGCATCCTGGTCTCATTAGCCTCCGTCTGTGTGCTGGTCGTGTGGGCCATAGCTGCCCGGGCCCGGCAGGCCAAGCGTGACAATGCGGCGATCCTCACCAGCCTGCAGGCGTCGTTCCCGGCGACCTGGAAGCTGGGTAAGGAGAAGGAGCCGCTGAGCATCAACGTCGCCACGTTCCAGCGCCCGCTGAGGAAGCTCACCTTCTCGCAGCTCCTGGAGGCCACCAACGGCTTCTCAGCCGGCAGCCTCATCGGCACCGGCGGGTTCGGAGATGTGTTCCAGGCCACCCTCCGCGACGGCTCCCGCGTCGCCATCAAGAAGCTCATCAGGTTGAGCTGCCAGGGAGACCGCGAGTTCATGGCCGAGATGGAAACCTTGGGCAAGATCAAACACCAGAATCTCGTCCCCCTCTTGGGCTACTGCAAGATCGGCGAAGAAAGGCTTCTAGTATACGAGTATATGGAATTCGGCAGCCTAGAGGACATGCTTCACGGGAGCTACGCTGCCGTGAACGAGGACAACGGTTGCAAGAAGCGGTTCCTGTTGTGGGGCATGAGGAAGAAGATCGCCAAGGGAGCTGCTAAGGGACTCGCCTTCCTCCACCACAATTGCATCCCCCACATCATTCACAGGGACATGAAGTCCAGCAACGTGCTGCTCGGCGCCGGCATGGAGGCGAGGGTCTCGGACTTCGGCATGGCGCGGCTCATAAGCGCGCTCGACACGCACCTCAGCGTGAGCACGCTCGCCGGCACACCCGGGTACGTCCCACCAGAGTACTACCAGAGCTTCCGATGCACGGCGAAGGGGGACGTGTACTCTTTCGGGGTGGTAATGCTGGAGATCGTCACCGGAAGAAGGCCAACTGATAAGGAGTTCGGGGACTCGAACTTGGTGGGATGGGTGAAGGGGATGAGGAGGGAGGGGAAGGAGATGGAGGTGGTGGATCAGGAGCTGGTGGGGGAGGATCACCACAGGGAGCTGCTGAGGTTCCTGGAGATAAGCTTGAAGTGCGTGGAGGATTTCCCATCGAGAAGGCCTAACATGCTGGAGGTGGTCGTCATGCTGAGGGAGCTATCTGTTGATGCCCAGGATGAGGTGCAGACTTGAGGAGATTGGCTCCGTCTATTTTTACTTCTACATTGCTTTTCTTTCCCTTTTCTTTGTTGGTCTTTCTTCTTTTAATGTGCATTAGAGAGAGATGTAAATATGGGTAATGCTGTTTCACTCTGCTTTATTTTCTTATTACATTGCTCTGTACAAGATGATGGTTTCTTGCTAGTGGATAAGTAGTTTCCCTTGTTATGTTATTGCTGATCACCAAATATGTTCTTAAGTATGTTGGGCCATGTCTTTTTTTGATGGGGGTGTGAAACGTGTGCCGATGGGATAAAAGTTTAGAAAAAAAGGCCTCGCATCAATTCCCATTTTTCGAGGTTCCTGCTTTGTTCCCTATCAAACGGCCAGAAAGGTAGTGATTGATGGTACCCTTGATCTTTAAACAATGTCTAACCAAATAGATTCTTATACTTTAACCAGATGCACTATTCAAGCACAAGATGGGATGGAAATACGAGGGGTGGCACGGTTTTGGGTGAAGTGATATTAAAAATCACCACTGATGGTGGTGACTTTCAAGTGTTTTGCATGGACCCTGCGGGCAAGGGTCTTAGCTTCGGAGTTATATGCTGACGGGAGGGTGACTATCTCTTCGTGCCCGGCTGCGGTTTCTTCCCGTAATAAACGAAAAGAAAGTGTTTAGCATGGAACTCCAAATCCCTAGGAATTCTTTTGAATAAGGGATTTGGCATTGGGCCCTTGATCCACCCGGATGGGCTGTGAAATATCACCATCATAGGGGTGCCAATGGGTTGGGTTTCACTCAGACCTGACCCTTACCAAATACTATAGTGTTAGGGTTTGGTAATAAAGAAGGAGGTCTGCTTAGAATCCAGGTCAGACTTGAATGGTTTAATTAGTATATAGAGCCAGGTCTGGTTTGTTAAATTTCATACCAGACCCAGGTTCGTCCAGAGTTTATATTATGATCCATGATTTTTTAATGTAAACAAAATATTATTTTATTTGGTCTGATTTGTATAATACTTATGAGACTGGGTATGGTTTCTTTTATGGTAGACCTAATGGAACTAGGTTCTGAATCTGGTACCAGCACTTCAAAGTCTGATTTAGGCTTGGACCTACCTGTGTCCCAACTAAATCTGACCTGCTGACACTCCTAATCAAAGTTTATTTTAAATAGAGAAAATGATTGTACCATCCTGCTTTTCAAAATGCCGACCAATTTGACAAAATCTTTTACATATCTTAAATATCTTATTTCTGTCTTTTTTAGGATATTTTTTTTTTTTGCACATGCTAACCTAATGATGTGTGTGCAATATATATAGGTATGTTGTAGGAAGTTCGCAATCTTTCAATAAAAAAAATTTGCATAATTATTTTGCAGACCTCATGAATTTAGCATAAATACATTTGCGAAATTGACCAACTTTCCATCTCATGCATTTACAGCAGTCTCAAATTGAAAGCCTGTGAACCGTCATGAAGCAAACCTTTGTGAAGATACCCCGACACTAATTGAATTCTTGTGTGCAATCAACCCTAACCCTATTACTCTAAGACAAAACCATCAAAATGTTAAATAAAAGGCATGAAAACAAACATAAATAATTTATAACACTAATAAATAAATAAATAAATAAATAAATAAATATATATATATATATTTAAAAACCTTAAACATATATAGTAAACCCTAAACAAAAAAAATTAGTGTTAAATATTAAATAAAATACAAAAGAACATATATAAATCATCCACGGCAACAACCAAGTATAAATACTACAAGGCCATATTAAGCATATATATATATATATATATATATATATATATATATATATATATATATATATATATATATATATATATATATATATATATATATATATATATATACAAAAAACTAACTTAAGAATATAATAAAATAATATATATATATACATATATATATATATATATATATTGTTTTCTTGCATATAGAACTCACTTTTCGACATAAAAGAAAGTTAACCAAAATGATGTTACAACCTTGTTGAAATGTTGTAAGATGATTTCACAAGAATTATCATAAAAAAGAGAAGGAAAAGGTTAGGGTTCTAACAAGGAACAGACAAAAAAAATAAAAAAAAAGAACTGCAATGACTTTATATATGAATTAGTAAGAATGTGAAGGTACAGACATTCACAATAGAGATTTCTGAATGCCAATAGTCATTTAGGGACAAACGTGAGTATTTATATAAAGAAGGTTCGTAGGTTTTATTCGTGAAGGTCGTACTATATTTGCGAAAGTCATACTGTATTTGCAGAGGGCGAATCAAAGTGAGAACATCACACTACAAGAAATTTGTGGATTAACGATGGTCATAATCTATCATAAATCTGTTGCTGAACAGTTTAACGACGGGTTAGCGACAGATTAGCGATGGATAACTTTCATCACAATTTCCTAATCGCTAATTAGAGATGAAAAATATTTATCGCTACTTCCATTGCTAATTTGTGATGAATTAACGAATGTCATGATTCATCGCAAGGCCATCGTTAATTCGCAAAGATTTAGTTTTACAACAGATACATATCCATCACTAATTTCGTCGCTATTGTAGCTATGGAATTACGATGGATTACAATCCATCGCAAAACATCGGCCAGTTCAGTTTTTCGATAGATAAATATTTGTCCCTAATCCGTCGTTAAATTAGAGACCGATACTAATTAGCGATGGATAATATTCGTCTCTAATCCATTGCAAAAAATAAAAAAAAAATTAAATAAAAAAAAATTTTAAAAATGTTTGAAATATAAATATCGAGAAAAATTTTCTCGTTATACAATTTATATATCATGTGTATAAAAAACAAAGTACACATAAAAAATACATATACAAAGCAGTTGAAACAAATTTAACACAAGATAGAAGGTGAAAAAATTTATCAATCCACTATAATCCTCACCATGTTCAAATTATTTACAAGTAAACATTTACAAAGAGTTTTTTTTTGAAACAACAAGAAGGTACAACAAATTCAACACATGAATCTAATCATCGCCAAGATTCTGAGCATCTTCTTCTTCATTGTCTCGATCTGCCCCTTCATCCATGCCTCCATTAGCTCCTCTACATTGATTATCTCTAGCATCCTACAAGAGAAAAGAAGGGTTAGTATTGATAAACAAAATATAATGAAATAAACTATATGCAATGCACCTAATCTAAGGCAATCAAAGTAACATGAAGGAATTACACATAGACTAGCTAACAATAAAGTGAAGGACATTAAGAGAATTCAGATATGTGTTCTAAGGCTGACAGAAAAAAATTCATAGTGATTCAATCATGCAGATATGTGTTCTAAGGTTGTCAAAAAAATATCATAGTGATTCAAGCATGCATATATGTGTTATAAGGTTGTTAAATAAATATCTTCTGTATCACAATCATGCTTATATGTGTTTTAATGTTGTCAAAAAACTCTCATAGTGATTCAATTATGCATATATGTGTTCTAAGGTTGTCAAAAAACTTACATAGTGATTCAAGCATGCATATATGTGTTCTAAAGCAGTCAAACAATTTCATAGTGATGAAATCATGCTTATATATGTATTCTAAGGTTGTCAAAAAACTTTCATAGTAATTCAATCATGCATATATATGTGTTCTAAGGTTGTCAAAAAACTTTCATAGTGATTCAATCATGCATATATGTGTTATAAGGCAATAAAAAAAGTTTCATAGTGATAGAATCATGCTTATATGTGTTCTAATGTTGTCAAAAAACTTTTATAGTGATTCAATCATGCATATATATGTTATAAGGCAGTAAAAAACTTTCATAGTGATGAAATCATGCTTATATGTGTTCTAATATTGTCAAAAAACTCTCTTAGTGCTTCAATCATACTTATATGTGTTCTAATGTTGTCAAAAAACTTTCATAGTGATTCAATCATGCATATATGTATTATAAGGCAGTCAAAAACTTTTATAGTGATGAAATTATGCTCACATGTGATGAAATCATGTATATACTAGCTTGAAATCTAACGACATGAAACAGATGACATGAAACTTTCATACCTGACAGACACTTGCAGACGAAGTTCCTCTGTCCTGAAAAAAGCTGCACAACTCATTACGAACAACGTCGAAAATTGCTTAATGTAAATAGTCACACACTGTGTCCTTAACAAGCTGGCGGACACCATCCCAAGAATTAGCCGGGTCAAATGGACGCTTGGAGTGGATGCTGGCAGGAGAACTCTGAGAGCCCTCACTGGAGAAGGCAACGACTGGTGTGATGTTCATATTACTCTCAAACCCAAACACGTGACCATTTTTGGTTCACCGGTAGCAATCACCTATTCTGCAGGATCAAAAGGCGGATGTTGAGTGGAGTCATCACCATATCGCTCTACCATCTTCTTTGAAAAGAGGAAGCAGGGAGAGGGGTAGGCTCAGTTGTCATGCTGAGTCTGTCCCCAACCTCGACCGAGAGGGAGGTGGGCTCTGCTACCTGGTCAAACCCGACCCCATCAGAACAGAGAGAGAGAGCGCAGGGAGGGCCACCCTCTCCCGTGTCGAAAAGAGAGGACAGAGAGCGAGCGAGCAGGGAGGGGCGACACCCCTCCCGTTGAAATGAGGAGGCAGAAGTTGGGGTTAAATCGAGCTAGCAAGGTGAGAAAGGGCAAGAGAGGGGCAAGGGCATCGGCCCCTGCCAAAAATAAAAGAGGGGTAGGGGCATCAGCCCCTGCCGGAAATAAAAAGAGGGGGGGAGGGGTACGGGCCAAAGGGAGGGAGGGGTACTGGCCAAAGGCCCCTGTGGCTCTTGAAAAGGAGGAGGCAGGGGCCAATGGACCTGTCATCCTTGAAAGAATCGAAGCAAGGGCCAATGGCCCCTACCGACTTTAAAAGAAAATCGGTGTAGGGGCCATTGGCCCCTGCCGAATTCTGAAAAATAAAAAAGGGGCCAAAGCCCCCTGCCAGAATCTCCAAAACAGAAGGAAAGTGGGGGGTGGGGGGGGGGGGGGGGTCCCGACCCCTTCCGTCGGCCCGCTGAGAGAGAGAGAGAGAGAGAGAGAGAGAGAGAGATGAGGGGAAAGAAGAAGGAAAGCGAGGAGATGTACCTGAGGGAGGAGGTCGTCGGCTTCAGCAGACAAGCAAGAGGAAAGGAGAGAGGAGACAAACAAGAGAGGGCGAGAGAAAGGTCGAATGACCAACGAGGTGGTGTCGACGAAACTGCTGGAGAGGGAGGCAGTCGTCAGAAGGGGGAGAAGGGAGGGCGAGCAACGGGGCGAGAGAAAGGGCGAGGGTGTGCAATGAATGAAACAGAAATGGAAAAGAAAGGGTGATCGCATTAGGGTTTTACGGGAAATTTAGCGATGGCAAAATTCCATCAAAAACGTTGTTGCAAATTCACGACAGAGTAGCGACAGAAAATGGTGTCGCAAAGTTGTGATGGAGTGTGAGATGAAATTTTTCATCGTTAATCCATCGCAAATTTGTGATGGAATTTTTTTGTCGCTAATTCCAAATTTAGGGACATATAGTTTTCTCTCGCTAATCCATCGCAACTTTGCGAGGGATTATTTTTGTCACAAATTTTTGTCGATAAATAACATTTTTCTTGTAGTATGGGGGACATTCACAACAGGTGACTGTGAATATCAACATACATATACAAACCTCCTTCAGGATTATTTACTTAAGATAGGTTCACAGGGTATCTTCGCAAAGGTTGAAATAAATTTGCGAAGGTCGTAATATATTTCTAAAGGTTCATAGGCTTTCAGTTAAAGAAGGTCTGCATGACGTATGTGCGGATTTTGAGACTACCAAAAATGCATAACGCAAACTATTGAGCTAGAACCTTTTAATGAGAGAAGGTTCTGTGGTCATCGCAAAATTTTTCCTCTCGTAATATTCTCTCTCTTCTTACTCTTTTTCCTTTCCTACCTCTTATTTTCCTCCTTTTTGAAGGGAGAAAGATAAAAGACGGAAAGAGAAAAGAGAAGAGAAAAGAAAGAAAGAGAGAAGAGAAATTATTTTGCGGGTCTCACTTGACCTTAAGTTTGAAAATTTTTGAAATAACTCGCCTCCGTTTTTAAAATATTTGCGGGAAAACTGGGAGACGGGATCCGCTCGTCGGTACGAGGTTCGACCGTTCCTGGCGCCTTTACCAGGGGTAATCGAACCAAGGGTCGAATTAATGCCTTTTGCTTTGCTAAGAAATTATCTAAGTATTTATCCTAAGTCTAAATGCACAATGAATCATGTTTGTGCAAAATGCAAAGATGTATGCTCTTTTTGAAAATATTTTGAAGAATTTCCAAGTGAAATTGATAAAGTGAAGAAATGATTCCTAACTTAGAACTTAAGATTAAAGTTCTAAGTTTTTAGAATAATCAAGAGCTTGGGAAGATAAATCTGGAATTTGGAAATTAATTTTGAAGTTTTGAGATAAAAAGAGAAGGAAAAAGTCACAAATAGACTTTTTAATTTTAAGAGTTTGAACTTGGATGAATATTTGGAATGGAATTGAATTCCAATTTTGAAGTTTTTGATTTTAGAAGGAAATGTGGGAAATCTAAAGGAATTGAGAGATGGGATTGGCAAAAGTTGGAATTTTCAAGATGAAATCCGAATCCAAGATCCGGATTCTGAACAGAGTTTGAGTTTTGAATTTAAGATGAGAACTTGATTTGAAATCTGGAATGAAATGGAATTGGTTTTGAAATTTAAAGTGGGATTTGGATTTGGAATTTTGAATGAAATTGGATTCAAGATTTGGAATCCAAGATGGTATTTGGATCTGAGATCCAAGATAGGGTTGGACTCTGGATCCTAAATGGAATTGGATCTGAAGTCTGAGATCCAAAGTAGAATTGGATTCTGGATCCTAGAATGGATTTTGGATCTGAATCTGAGATCCAAGGTAAAAGTCTGGATTTTGGATCTTAAATGGAATTGGATCTAAAGTCTGAGATCCAAAGTAGAATGGGGTTCTGGCTCCTAAATGGAATTTGGATATGCAATCTGAGATCCAAAGTAGAATTGGTTTTGGATCCTAAGGTGGATTTGGATATGAAGTCTGAGATCCAATGTAGAATTGGACTCTGGATCCTAAAGAGGAATTGGATCTGAAGTCTAAGACTCGATGTAGAATTGGGTTCTGGATCCTAAGAATTGGAATCCGGACCCGAATCTGAGATCTAATGGTAAAATGAGGATGTAGATCCTAAATGAAATTTGGATCTGTGATTGGAGATCTAAAGTGAAATAGAGTTTATACTTGAAAATCTGGATCCAAGGTGAGACTAGGATTTGGGTTTTGAGAAGTCCAAATAGGACCTTTAAAATGGATCTGGGTTTTAGAAACCCAATTTTAAACTTGAGGTTCAAATCAAAACCTTGATTGAAGATAAGGGGATGAACTTAGTTTTGAAATCAGAAGATAACTTCAAAGTTAAATTGAACTTTGAAACTGAATTTTTGAATTGAACTTGGAATTTTTGATTTGAGAATTTGAAAATGAATTTCAAAGACAAATTTGGACTTTGAATTTGGAGCTTGAACTTGGAATGAATCAATATAAAGATTGAATTTTGAAATTTCAAAGTCACATGGGACCTTGATCTTTGGAATTTAAATCTTTGAAATAAGATAGAAGAATGAATTAAACTATGGACTGAAGAAAGATATTTGGGATTACTTGGAATTTTGAAAAGAAAATTTTGAAAATATGATGCAATTCTATCCTATATGATGAATGAATTTGAAGAATTTTGAAATTAGAATTTGAAAAGCTATTTCATTCTTTAAATGAATCAAAATAAGATTGATAATATAATACATCCTTGACTATGGTCATTGAATGTATTATATGATAATCTATATTTAAATTCAAAAGAAGAATAAAACACATTTTTAGTGCTTTTATAGAATTTAAAATGAAATTAACTCTCAATATACCCTGACTATGGCCATTGGTATATGTTTTGAGTTAATTTTAAGTTAAATTCTGATAAAAGAAGAAAAAGAAAAAAATGATGAGTTTTAAAAATGGATCCAGTGCGGATTCAGTGTTATTTTATAAAAGATAAGAATACTAAGTTTTGTTTACATCCCGACTATGGCCGTTGGTGTAAATCATCAACTTAGAATTAACTTACCTCTTATGAAAAGGTGCACATGCCATTCGTGTTTCACCATTGTGGGAATTTTAGAAAATAAAGGAAAATGCATGAGAACAAACAATTCATGATATTTTGCAATGCTCATTCATTCTACCTAAAGCAGGAAATGAAAATTTCTCATTTATACCTAGCTATTACAATTGAAATCATACTCCTGAGCTAAGAAGGAAAAAGCAATCTCTATCTAATTCCTGCAAAACAAATGTTAGCACAAGATGAATGGAAAATAGTATGCCGAATGTACATGAGAATGCTTATATATATGGAGGAATCTAAAGGCATAATTCAGACCTAATGAGAAATGCACATGTATTAATATGACAATAAGGGGAAGGTACATGTAGGATGTGGATGATTACATGGAAATATAGTGCTGAAAGGTGTAGGCAAGGGCTGAAAAAAATGGTATGTTGATAGGGGATTGGATGAAGATCTCACCATAACTTGGTGAGCACAACTGAAACAGTGACATCAGTGGGGTAATTACATAAAGCTGGAAGCACTGGAGGTATGAACAGAGCACTTGGTATACATGCATACAGTGTGTATGTTGAGTCAAATATGCAGGTAGAGAGGTATGCTATTGGGAACAATAGCAGTGGTGATGATATGTACTGATGGTAACAGGTATAGCGAGTGTAATTGAGAAGGGTTCCAGTACCAGACCAAGGAGCAGGGATTAGCTATCAAATATGGTCAATTGTTGCCAGACCTAGCGAGCAATTCTGATTCATAACTAAATTCTGTGTTGGCTGCCTATATCATGGACATAACAACCAAATGGGCACTTTGGTTCATAGTCAAAACTGTCATATACTGGAACATGCATTGGGGGCAATGAAATGAACAAATGAAAGTTCATTAGTTTAGGCAATGAGATGCTTGGGAAGGAGATTTATGGATGATGCAGCAGGAATGGTAACAATATGGGATGGGGTTTTGAAAGACAAATCACAACAATGCCTTAGCAGTGCTGCACAATAGTGCCAGGTACTGCCAAGGTTAAAAAAAAAAAAAAAATTTGTTAATAATAGTGCATTGGCACTGCAGTGGATTTATGAAAAATTATAGCAGTACCAAGAACTGCTGGATGTAGAGATATATGCAGGAAAAAGGGATGCTGTGGAGAAGCCTAAGTTCACGTCGAATCCTGCTCCACCAATCATAATCGTAATGGCACAGTATAAAATATTCTGCAAGGCAGATGGGACCCAGATCGTCACAATCAAGATCATCTGATGCCAGAACCTCTGTAATGTGATTCCTGTTATCTTGAAACTGGACCATCTTCTTGTCATCTTCGAGCTGAGTTTTTCAGCTAACTAAGTGGGTCTCATCTTCAGGTAGCTTAATCTCAATGTTGTAAGGAAACAACAGAGATAACTTCTCATCCGCTTCCCTGTAACCATTACCAGGATCCAACATTCTGGAGCCAAGATTGAGACTTTCTTCAACATTTTCTGGAATAAGGAGTAGACCTTTTGGGATCTAAAGATGAGATTCTCAATATTTCTAATGTGAAGAACAATAGGTTTCTCTTTTTTTTTTTGAAACTGTGACCAGAATTTGTCTAGCAAGATCAGAATAAAAAAAAAAATTGGCAGCCATATATCAATAATTCATGAAAGCAAGCATAGGACTAGCTAGTGACAATAGGGACAACTCCACAGAACAACAAAGCAAAAAGGGCTTTACAATAGGAAAAAAAAAAAAGTGATCAAGAATGCAATTTCACATCTAGGAATTAAACACATAGAGCATTAGAAAATTTACCCTGTAAAGGGCCCCTGAAAAAAATTCTCATCAAGTGCCCTGCTGCAAATATATCTCAGTGTAGCTACAGTTTACAACAGGTGATGTATGGCTGAGAGTGTATATGATATTGTTCAATTTTGATACCTGCTCGCTGGGGTATCACAATTATGTAATAACAAACAATCATGCTGCCCAACGATTTCGAAATCAAGCCTGATTTAGAAAACATTGTGGAAAATAATGTTTAAATATTTTTTTTTTTTGATAGTCAACAATCTTATAGGCAGTCTCTGAGGCATCCAAAGGAGGAGCGATATATTCAGACTCTTCACATCTTTTATTTAACATTTGTTGACATGTCTTGGTGGATTGAACACTTCCAACGTATGGATTCTCTTTGCCAGATGAGATCTCTGTGCAGATTGTAACAACAGCCAAATGGAATAAATTCCACCATCTTGTGCGCACAAGTGTTTCAGGAAAATATCATGAATTTTAAGATATAACTTGTTAGTTGCACAAAAAATGTGTTAATGACTGAATACTTGGATAAAACTGGACACATATGTGACCACCATGAAATGATCCAGCAGCGAATGTTAAGTAAAATACAGTAGGAATTAGGGCAGGAATATGAGAGTTTTTGCCATATGAGGTCACGGTTCTGTACCAATCCGTTGTAGAACCTCTCCTTCTTTTGTTGCAACAACAGGTCTTTCAAAAGATATAACGAGAGTAATGCATGCATTGTGTAAGGTGATTGTGAAAGCTTGTGATTATCATCCTGTTGTGAGACCATTAGTAGCTCAGATGCACAGGGTGGGTGATGTTTATGGTAAATATACAGGGTAGACACGATGGGATCAAATTTCAAAACAGAGGATCACACTAAAACAGAAAAAGTGATGCTGGGTTATAAGGATTCAAATGAATCGGATGTATAGAGATGGCATAGCATAAGCTGGAATTTAAATGAAGAATGTAAGATGATCTAAAAAAAAATGAATGAAATAAAATGTACGTGAATCAAGTGATATGATACTGATGAAAGGGAAATACCGAATGTAATAATATAAGCAAATGTTCAAATATGCTTAAGCAGAGAGAAAAGAGAGGGAAGAAAAAAAAAAGTAATGAATATACGAGAGAATGGTTACAACATAGCAAACCATCAAAACGTGAATTGAAATCAGAAACAAATTGAGAACAGAAAAATAAAACATGAGTTAAAGCGAACAGAAAACCCAACAAGAATTAAAACAAGGATCAAATCAACTGGAAAGGAAACAAGAGTTGAGATAGAAATAGGAACAGAATATGAAATAAATAAATAAAAATTCAAAAGGATGTAAGAGCATGGTGGTCTCTTTGATCTTGCACAAGAGAGGTCGGTGTTGCTACAAGCAAGCCGAAGCACTCTATGGTGCGTTAATGGAAGTTTTCAGAAAAAAAAAAAGTAAACAACCAGAGAATTTTGGAGAAAATCAAAGAGAAAGGGGAAGCTTACTTGCTTGCAATCGGATCTTCTTCAGTTGTTGGGAAAGGGGATTAGAAAAATTTGGAGATTGTTCACCGTGTAGAGGCTTTAGCTTCAGCTGGATTGATCTTCAGGACCCTTGCTTGCAGGGGTTTTGAAAGAAAGAAGGAGGGATGAACCGCAGGTCAGGCTTCTCCGGGCGATCAAGAGAGGGAGTTTGCTTTTGCTTAGCTCTGCTACAGGGCTTTTCGAGTCATTGGAATTCGGAGGAAAAGAGCACCGGTATCCTATCTATTCCTTCAGATTGCTTAAAGCAGAGAAAACTCCATGAATGCTTGCAGATGATGAACTTCGGAGAAAAATGGATAATGTAAAGAAGATGGGTTTCCTTCAGGAGAGAGAGAGAGAGAGGCTCGAGAGTAATGCGCAGGGGGTATGGAGGCCGAATTTTTTTCGATCCCCGACCCCTCCTCCTCCACCTCTTCTTATTGAGGGAAGAGGAAGGATCCGGAAGGTGGTTTCGTTGAAGATCGAGGGCGGAGAAAAGGAGAGGCCGTTTGCATATCTGCGATGGAGAGAGGAGAGGGCCGTTTGAAAGTTTCCTTTTTTCAAAAAGGAGGTTCCCCTTTTAAAAATTTTAAAAAGATGGTTTTAAGAAATGAGCCTTTTGGCAAAAAAAATGGTTTCAAAAGCTTCAAAATTATCCGTTTTCTTTGTGGCTTTTCTCGATTTTTTGGTTTTTATGTTATTTTTCTATTTTTTTGTATTTTTGGAATAAAATCCTAAAGCTTTACGAGAAATCAAATATTTAAAACTATTTTTTTTTTGTATTTTTGTGAAATATTTACAAAAGGGAAATTTTCAGAGCTATTTTGAGAAAATTTCTTCAGAAAATAGATTTGTGTCCGAATCTTTGAGAAATATTCGAGGATTACAACCTCGAACTGAGAAATATAGGGCCGAGGATTCAACAGAGTGTTCGATGAGCCGCCCGAGCCTTTCAAAATTATTTTTTGGTATTTTTGTGATTTTATTTTGGAAATCGGACAACGGGGCTCAGATTTGGATTTAAAATACTGAGTTCAGACCCGGAGCTGAATTTGAATATATCAATGTGTAATTTAATCCAGAAACCTTGAAGAAAGACTGAAATTTAGCTTTTAAATCACTTTGATCTTTTCAGAAAAATAGAGTCAGGGGCAAAAAGGTCATTTTGTAAATCTTTGAAAAATTTGGGGTGTTCACAGGTTCACATAGGCGTTGTGAACCTCACGAGATGTTTACATTTGAATAACAAATCACCTTTGTTGAGATGAAAGACAACCAATTTCAAAAATTTATTTATGTGAAATTCATGAGTTTCGCGAAATGATCATGAAAATCTCTTTTTTATTAAACGGTTGCTAACTTCTTCCAGTATACTTATATATCGCGCGAACATCAACAGGTTAGCATGTGCAAAAGGAAAAAATGTCCTAATTAAAGAATCAGGAACCTAAGATTTTGGATACACCGGGAGTTTCAGCAAATTGATAAGCATTTCAGAAAGCACATTATTTTTACAAGGATACTATGGTTATTATTCATTCAAAATATGACCCAATCCCATCTCGGGGTGGCACCCTTGATCATGAATGGGACAATGCCACCGTTCTAGTTTTCTTTAAACCTGAGCCGTTAGGGTTCTAAAAAACTCAAATTGTGCAAGTTAATTGTTCATTTTTCCCACTAAGGCTAGTAAAGAACCAATCTGTCTGTAAATTGAAGCATTTAACTTTGTAATAATATTGTATGAAATTACCCACAAGGGTCCTGCTCATCTTTTAGGGGCGACTTGTAAATGTTATGAAATTGACTAGACTTCACAAGTTCAAAAATCATGGGGGACATCCCTTGCAAGGTCAAAGTTGTGACTTTGTGTGCAACTCCTAAGCTCTGTGACAAATATCACCACATTTATAAAAATATTGCCGATATATCTGGAGAAATTGCCTAAAAGTTTAAAACAATAATTTTTTCCTAGATTTTCAAACCGTGACAAATATCAGGATATTTATATTTTTAAAAGATATTTAACATGAAAACCCCCAAAAAATTTATTGTAAATGAGTTTTATTTATATTTTCTTATAAAAATTATTCTTTTATATTTTTTAATATATTTTTTATTCCCAAGATTTTGCCGAAAAAATGTGAGATTTATGAAAAATTTTCAAAATCTCTTGAGTTTTTTTGCCGGAAGAGATTTAGAGGTTTTAATGTGGGCAGGGGCCTAGATCAAGTACAATGTGATTGCAGAAGAAAATGTGCTGCCACAACTCATTCCATTACATCTGTCTGATACAACCTTAGATCCCATCAAATTTTGTAGAGCCCACGATCTGAATTGGACATGTGTGATGAGAAATGAGAGTGGCACATTTTTTTGTGCAATCACATTGCACTTGTTCCTTGCTCAGCTCAGGTTGAGGGACTTTACGGATTTTTCCAATTGGAGGTCTACAAATATGTGGTCAGTGAGGGTGTTCCTTTAACCTCACTGAACTTCACATGTTTTGAAGGTTCTTTTTGTATGCCATTTTTCTTGAATTTACTTTTATCTTTGGCATATATTTTTAATTTTATCTCTCTCTCTCTCTCTCTCTCTCTCTCTCTCTCTGTAGCAATTTAGTTTAGTATTCGTGCTTTATTTACGTAACCAAAAAACTCCTTGCCTAGAGATTGCATAGCTCTTTCCTAGTATGACCATTTCGCATAGACTAAAGTCTCCCAGCTCCTCTATGTTTTGTTTTTCTTTTTTCTCTTTGCAAAATAACACAAAGGGGGGATAAAGGCCCCTACGTCTCTTGAAATGGATGAGGCAGAGGCCAATGGCCCCTGTCATCCTTGAAAAGAATTGAAACATGGGCCAATGGCCCCAACCGACTTCAAAAGAAAATCGGGGTAGAGGCCATTGGCCTCTGCCGGATTCTGAAAAACGAAAAAGTGGCCAAAGCCCCCTGTCAGAATCTCCAAAACAGGCGAAAAGGGGGGGTGGGGGGTCCTGACCCCTTCCGCTGGGTGACAGAGGGCAGAACAAGAGAGAGAGAGAGAGATGAGGGGAAACAAGAAGGAAAGGGAGGAGGTCGTCGGTGTCTGCAGACGAGCAAGAGGGAAGGAGGGAGGAGACGAACAAGTTGGGGGCGAGAGAAAGGTCAGATGACCAATGAGGTGGTGCCGGTGAAGCTGTTGAAGAGGAAGGCAGTCGTCGGAAAGGGGAGAAGGGAGAGCGAGCAACGGGGCGAGAGAAAGGGCGGGGGTGTGCAATGAATGAAATAGAAAGGGAAAAGAAAGGGGGCTCGCATTAGGGTTTTACGAGAAATTTAGCGATGGATTAGCGATGGAAAAAATTCATCGCAAACGCTATCGCAAATTCACGACAGAGTAGCGACAAAAAAATGGTGTCGCTCATTCATCGAGAAGTTGCGACGGAGTGTGAGATAGAATTTTTCATCGCTAATCCATCACAAATTTGCGATGGCGTTTGCGATGGAATTTTTTCGTCGCTAATTCTATAATTAATTCCAAATTTAGGGACATATACTTTTCTCTTGCTAATCCGTCGCAACTTTGTGATGGATTATTTCCGTCACAATTTTTTTTTGATAAATAACATTTTTCTTGTAGTTTGGGGGACATTCACAACAGATGACTGTGAATATCAACATACATTTGCGGACCTCCTTAAGGAGTATTTACTTAAGATAGGTTCGCAGGGTATCTTCGCAAAGGTTGTACTATATTTGTGAAGGTCGTACTATATTTCTAAAGGTTCATAGGCTTTCAGTTAAAGAAGGTTTGCATGACGTACATGCGGATTTTGAGACTACCAAAAATTCATAACACGAATTGTTGAGCTAGAACCTTTTAATGAAAGAAGGTTCACATAGGCGTTGTGAACCTCACGAGATGTTTACATTTGAATAACATATCACCTTTGTTGAGATGAAAGGCAACCAATTTCAAAAATTTATTTATGTGAAATTCATGAGTTTCGCGAAATGATCATGAAAATCTCTTTTTTATTAAACGGTTGCTAACTTCTTCCAGTATACTTATATATCGTGCGAACATCAACAGGTTAGCATGTGCAAAAGGCAAAAATGTCCTAATTAAAGAATCAGGAATCTAAGATTTTGGATACACCGGGAGTTTCAGCAAATTGATAAGCAATTCAGAAAGCACATTATTTTTACAAGGATACTATGGTTATTATTAATTCAAAATATGACCCAATCCCAGCTCGGGGTGGCACCCTTCATCATGAATGAGACAATGCCACCATTCTAGTTTTCTTTAAACATGAGCCGTTATGGTTCTAAAAAACTCAAATTGTGCAAGTTAATTGTTCATTTTTCCCACTAAGGCTAGTAAAGAACCAATCTGTCTGTAAATTGAAGCATTTAACTTTGTAATAATATTGTATGAAATTACTCACAAGGGTCCTGCTCATCTTTTAGGGGCGACTTGTAAAGGTTATGAAATTGACTAGACTTCACAAGTTCAAAATTCATGGGGGACATCCCTTGCAAGGTCAAAGTTGTGACTTTGTGTGCAACTCCCAAGCTCTGTGACAAATATCACCATATTTATAAAAATATTGCCGATATATCATGAGAAATTGCCTAAAAGTTTAAAACAACAAATTTTTGCTAGATTTTCAAACCGTGACAAATATCAGGATATTTATATTTTTAAAAGATATTTAACATGAAAACCCCCAATTTTTTTATTGTAAATGTGTTTTATTTATATTTTCTTATAAAAAATATTCTTTTATATTTTTAAATTTATTTTTGATTCACAAGATTTTACCGAAAAATGTGAGATTTATGAAAAATTTCAAAATCTCTTGAGTTGCACACTTTGGGTGCAACTCCCAAGCTCTGTGACAAATATCACCATATTTATAAAAATATTGCCGATTATCATGAGAAATTGCCTAAAAGTTTAAAACATGTTTTTGCTAGATTTTCAAATCTTGACAAATATCAAGATATTTATATTTTTAAAAGATATTTAACATGAAAACCCCCAAAATTTTTATTGTAAATGTGTTTTATTTATATTTTGTTATAAAAAATATTCTTTTATATTTTTTAATTTATTTTTTATTCACAAGATTTTACCAAAAAAATGTCAGATTTATGAAAAAATTCAAAATCTCTTGAGTTGCACACTTTTGGTGGAACTCCCAAGCTCTGTGACAAATATCACCATATTTATAAAAATATTGCCGATTATCATGAGAAATTGCCTAAAAGTTTAAAACAACAATTTTTTGCAAGATTTTCAAATCTTGACAAATATCAAGATATTTATATTTTTAAAAGATATTTAACATGAAAACCCCCAAATTTTTATTGTAAATGTGTTTTATTTATATTTTCTTATAAAAAATATTCTTTTAGATTTTTTAATTTATTTTTTATTCCTAAGATTTTACCGAAAAAATGTGAGATTTGTGAAAATTTTCAAAATCTCTTGAGTTTTTTTGCCGAAAGAGATTTGGAGGTTTTAATGTGGGCAGGAGCCTGGATCAAGTGCAATGTGATTGTAGAAGAAAATGTGCTGCCACAACTCACTCCATTATATCTGTCTGAAACAGCCTAAGAACCCATCAAATTTTGTAGAGCCCACAATCTGAATTGGACATGTGTCATGAGAAATGAGAGTGACACATTTTTTTGTGCAATCACATTCCACTTGTTCCTTGCTCAGCTCAGGTTGAGGGACTTCAATGATTTTTCCAATTGGAGGTCTACAAATATGTGGTCAGTGAGGGTGTTCCTTTAACCTCACTGAACTTCACATGTTTTGAAGGTTCTTTTTGTATGTCATTTTTCTTGAATTTACTTTTATCTTTGGCATATATTTTTAATTTTACCTCTCTCTCTCTCTCTATAGCAATTTAGTTTAGTATTCATGCTTTATTTGCATAACCAAAAAACTCCCTGCCTAGAGATTGCATAGCTCTTTGCTGGTATGACCATTTCGCATTGACCAAGGTCTCACAGTTCCTCTATGTTTTGTTTTTCTTTTTTCTCCCTGCAAAATAACACAATAAGGGGATAACGGCCCCTACCGCTCTTGAAAAGAAGGAGGTAGGGGCAAATGACCCCTATCATTCTTGAAAAGAATCAGAGCAGGGGCCAATGGCCCCTACCGACTTCAAAAGAAAATTGAGGCAGCAGCCATTGGCCCCTACCGAATTCTGAAAAATGAAAAAGGGGCAAAACCCCCCTTGCCAGAATCTCCAAAATAGGCGGAAGGGTGGGGGATCCCAACTGCTTTCGTCGGCCCGCTGGGCGATAGAGGGCAGAACGAGAGAGAGAGAGAGAGAGAGAGAGAGGAAAGAAGGAGGAAAGGGAGGAGACGTACTTGGTGGAGGAGGTCGTCGGTGTCGGCAGAAGAGTAAGAGAGAAGGAGAGAAGAGACGAACAAGCGGGGGTGAGAGAAAGGTCGGATGACCAATGAGGTGGTGTCGACGAAGCTGCCAGAGAGAGAGGCGGTCGTCAGAAGGGGGAGAAGGGAGGGCGAGCAACGGTGCGAGAGAAAGGGCGGGGGTGTGTAATGAATGAAACATAAAAGGAAAAGAAAGGAGGTTCATATTAGGGTTTTACAGGAAATTCAGCGACATATTAGCTACGGCAAAATTCCATCGCAAACACTATCGCAAATTTATGACAGTGTCACTCATCCATCGTGAAGTTGCGACGGAGTGTGAGATGGAATTTATAATCATTAATCCATCGCAAATTTAGGACGGCGTTTGCAACAACAACAACAATAACTACGCCTTCATCCCAAAACTATTGGGGTCAGCGATATGAACCAAAAAAGAAATTCATTTTGGGTCTTCCACATGAATCCTTTTCCTCCAATCATTTCTATCGAATGCCATGTCCTCGGTGAGGTTCAAAGCATTCATATCCTTTCCTATCATCTCCATCCAAGTCTTCCTAGGCCTACCCCGACCTCTTTTAAGTAATATATTTTCCCATTTCTCCAACCTTCTAACTGGAGCATCATTAGGCCTTCGCCGAATATGTCCAAACCACCGTAAACGATTCTCTCGCATCTTGTTTTCAATAGGTGCAACACCTACCTTCTTACGTATCTCCTCGTTTCGAATCTTATCTTTTATTGTATTTCCACACATCCATCTAAGTATCTGCATCTCAGCTACACTCATTTTTTGAATATGATGTCTCTTGGCATCCCAACATTCCATACCATATAGTAAAGCGGGTCTAATAGTCATCCTAAAAAACTTTCCCTTCAACCGCAATGGCATTCTACGATCGCACAACACTCCAGTTGCACTTTTCCATTTCATCCACCCAACCTTTATCCTATGATTTACATCTCCATCAATTTCTCCATACTTTTGAATGATGGATCCCAAAAATTTGAAATAATCATTCACCGGTATTTCTTGCTCACCAAGCTTCACTACACTCCCATCACTACTTCGTTGCTTACTAAACCGACATTCCATATATTCAGTCTTACTCTTACTCAACTTAAAACCTCTAGCTTCCATTGTCTGTCTCCATAATTCTAACTTAGCATTAACCCCAACTCTAGACTCATCAATCAAAACAATATCATCAGCAAACAAGATACACCACGGTACATTTTCTTGAATTGATCTCGTAAGCTCATCCATCAATATCGCAAATAGGAAAGGGCTTAAAGCAGACCCTTGATGTAACCCAACCGTTATCGAAAAATTGGTTGTCGCCCCTCCACAAGTGCGGACATTGGTTACTACTCCTTCATACATATCTTTAATTATACTAATGTACTTGAGAGAAACACCTTTCTTTATCATTGTCCACCAAAGAACGTCCCTAGGTACTCTATTGTATGCCTTCTCTAAATCAATAAAAACCATATGCAAATCTTTGTTCCTCTCTCTATATCTTTCAATAAGTTGTCTAAGAAGATGTATAGCTTCCATAGTTGATCTTCCAGGCATAAAACCAAATTGATTCTCCGATATCATGACAACCTTCCTCAACCTAGACTCAATCACCCTCTCCCAAAGTTTCATAGTATGACTCATGAGTTTTATACCACGATAGTTTGTGCAATCTTGTATATCACCCTTATTCTTATATAAAGGCACCAAAGTACTCTTTCTCCACTCATTAGGCATCTTATTTGTTCGCCAAATCAAGTTAAAAAGATTTGTCAACCATTCTATACCTTTCTCTCCCAAGCATTTCCAAGCCTCGATAGGTATACCATCTGGGCCAACTGCCCTTCTTGATTTCATTTTCTTCAAAGCCTTTGCAATTTCTTTCTTTTGAATCTTGCGCATGAAGTCACGATTTATCTCATGAAAAGGAATGGAGAAGTCTCCAAGATCTTGAGCATGACTATCATTAAATAGCTTATCAAAATAATCTTTTCATCTCTCCTTAATCTCCTCATCTTTGACTAAAACCCTTTGCGTTTCATCTTTGATACATCTAACCATACCCAAATCCTTCGATTTCCTATCTCTCATCTTTGCAAGCCTATAAATATAATTCTCGCCTTCTTTGGTATCCAACTTGTCATAAACCTCCTTATATACCTTAGCCCTCACGTTTCGAACAACTTTTTTAGCTTCCTTCTTTGCTATCATATACTTCTCCAAATTCTCATGGACGGCGTTTGCGATAGAATTTTTTCGTCGCTAATTCTGCAACTAAATCCAAATTTAGGGAGAGATAGTTTTCTCTCGCTAATCCGTCTCAACTTTGTAATGAATTATTTCTGACACAATTTTTTGTTGATAAATAACATTTTTCTTGTAGTATGGGGGACATTCACAAGAGGTGACTATGAATATCAACATACATTTGCAGACCTCCTTAAGGAGTATTTACTTAAGATGGGTTCGCAGGGTATCTTCACAAAGGTTGTACTATATTTGTGAAGGTCATACTGTATTTATAAAGGTTCATAGGCTTTTAGTTAAAGAAGGTTTGCATGACGTACGTGCGAATTTTGAGACTACAAAAAATGCACAACGCAATCTGTTGAGCTAGAACCTTTTAATGAGAGAAGATTCACATAGGGGTTGTGAACCTCACGAGATTCTTATATTTGAATAGCAAATCTCCTTTGTTGAGATGAAAGACAACCGATTTCAAAAATTTATTTGTGTGAAATTTATGAGTTTTGCGAAATGATCATCTCATGATCATTTGGGGGGGGTCCCGACTGCTTCTGCCGGCCCGCTGGGTGACAGAGGGCAGAACAAGAGAGAGAGAGAGAGAGAGAGAGAGAGAGAGAGAGATGACGGGAAAGAAAATGGAAAGGGAGGAGACATACTTGGGGAAGGAGGTCGTTGGTGTCGACAAACGAGCAAGAGGGAAGGACAAAGGACACGAACAAGCGGGGGCGAAAGAAAGGTCGGATGACCAATGAGGTGGTGCCGGTGAAGTTGCCGGAGAGGGAGCCGGTCCTCAGAAGGGGGAGAAGGAAGGGCGAGCAATGGGGTGAGAGAAAGGGCGGGGTTGTGCAATGAATGAAACAGAAAGGGAAAAGAAAGGGGGGTCGTATTAGTGTTTTACGGGAAATTTAGCGATGGATTAGCGAGGGCAAAATTCCATCGCAAACACTGTCACAAATTTATGACAGAGTAGCTACAGAAAAACAGTGTCGCTCATCCATCACGAAGTTGCGACGGAGTGTGAGATAGAATTTTTCATCGCTAATCCATCACAAATTTGTGACAGCGTTTGTGATGGAATTTTTCTGTCGCTAATTCTGCAACTGATTCCAAATTTAGGGACAGATAGTTTTCTCTCGCTAATCTGTCGCAACTTTGTGACGGATTATTTCTGTCATAATTTTTTGCCAATAAATAATATTTTTCTTGTAGTATGGGGGACATTCACAAGAGGTGACTGTGAATATCAACATACATTTGCGGACCTCTTTAAAGAGTATTTACTTAAGATAGGTTTGCAGGGTATCTTCGCAAAGGTTGTACTATGTTTGTGAAGGTCATACTATATTTCTAAAGGTTCATAGGCTTTCAGTTAAAGAAGGTCTGCATGACGTACGTGCAGATTTTGAGACTACCAAAAATGCATAACGCGAATTGTTGAGCTAGAACCTTTTATTGAGAGAAGGATCACATAAAGGTTGTGAACCTCACGAGATGTTTATATTTGAATAGCAAATCTCCTTTGCTGAGATGAAAGACAACCAATTTCAAAATTTTTTTTATGTGAAATTCATGAGTTTCGCGAAATGATCATGAAAATCTCTTTTTTATTAAAGGGTTTCTAACTTCTTCCAGTATACTTATATATCGCGCGAACATCAACAGGTTAGCAAGTGAAAAAGGCAAAAATGTCCTAATTAAAAAACCAGGAATCTAAGATTTTGGATACACCAGAAGTTTCAGCAAATTGATGGGTATTTCATAAAGCACATCATTTTTACAAGGATACTATGATTATTTTTCATTCAAAATGTGAACCAATCCCATCTCAGAGTGGCACCCTTGATCATGAATGGCACAATGCCCCCATTCTAGTTTTTTTTAAACCTAAGCCGTTATGGTTCTAAAAAACTCAATTTGTGCAAGTTAATTGTTCATTTTTCCCACTAAGGCTAGTAAAGAAGCAATTTGTCTGTAAATTGAAGTGTTTAACTTTGTAATAATATTGTATGAAATTACCCACAAGGGTCCTGCTCATCTTTTAGGGGCAACTTGTAAATGTTATGAAGTTGACTAGACTTCACAAGTTTAAAATTCATCGGGGACATCCCTTGCAAGGTCAAAGTTGTGACTTTGTTGGCAACTCCCAAGCTCTGTGACAAATATTACCATATTTATAAAAATATCACTGATATATCATGAGAAATTGCCAAAAAATTTAAAACAACAATTTTTTGTTGGATTTTCAATCTGTGACAAATATCAGGATATTTATATTTTTAAAAGATATTTAACATGAAAAACCCAAAAAAAATTATTGTAAATTTGTTTTATTTATATTTTCTTATAAAAAATATTCTTTTATATTTTTTTATTTATTTTTTATTCCCAAGATTTTGCTGAAAAAATGTGAGATTTATGAAAATTTTCAAAATCTCGAGTTTTTTTGCCGGAAGAGATTTGGAGGTTTTAATGTGGGCAGGGGCCTGGATCAAGTGCAATCTGATTACAGAAGAAAATGTGTTGCCACAACTCATTCCATTACATCTGTCCGATACAGCCTAAGAACCCATCAAATTTTGTAGAGCCCACAATCTAAATTGCTCATGTGTCACGAGAAATGGGAGTGGCACATTTTTTTGTGCAATCACATTGCACTTGTTCCTTGCTCAGCTCGGCTTGAGGGACTTCAAGGATTTTACCAATTGGAGGTCTACCAATATGTGGTTAGTGAGGGTGTTTCTTTAACCTCACTGAACTTCACATGTTTTGAGGGTTCTTTTTGTATGTCATTTTTCTTGAATTTACTTTTATTTTTGGCATATATTTTTTATTTTACCTCTCTCTCTCTCTATAGAAATTTAGTTTAGTATTCATGCTTTATTTACATAACCAAAAAACTCCCTGCTTTGAGATTGCATAGCTCTTTGCTAGTATGACCATTTCGCATTGACTAAAGTCTCACAGTTCCTCTATGTTTTGTTTTTCCTTTTTATCCCTACAAAATAACACAATGGAATTTCATTGTTTCAGACTGCCATACTTTCCACCTTTTGCTTTGATGTATATACCTCTTTGGCACTCTTGAGTGCCCACAAGGCCTTACGGCTTAAGAACCCCATGTATTTGGACCCTCGCTTCCCCTCTTGATGTACTTTTCTTTAAAGTGTCTATAAAGAAGTTTTTTGCATCCTTGTCTCTTTGCTCTCTTTGTGTTTATGCATACGCATACTTCTGCTTCTGCTCGTGTGCGTGTGTTGTGCATTGCTTTGTGCACTTAAAATCCCTGCCTTTGGTGTTTGTGATTTCCTGAAGCTACGTCACGGGGGCCTTCACTTCTAAGCCCGTGACAAGTTGGTATCAGAGCCAGGTCGACATTGAAAGTGATAATGGTGCCAAAGAAGAATGTCATTACTCCTTCAGGCAGTATGGTTCCTATTGAAGAAGATTTTATGGCCGATGATCGAGTGTCGGCCATCTCGCGCGATGTTGCAGAGCTGACTGGGACAATGACCAACATGGAGAAGTTGGTTAATGGGACTTGTATGGCTTTTATGGATCTCAACGCTGAGATTAAAATGACAGTAGTGGGTGTGGAAGACTCAGTAGAAAGTCTTGACACTAAATTTAACTACTCGGTGGAAGACTTTTCTACCAGATTTGACAATTTGTTGGGTCGGTTCAACATCATGGCTGTTGAATTTGATGTTGTTCGATGAAAGAATGAACAGTTAGAGCAACAACTAAGGACTGCCCCAGCTGGTGGCATTGCGACATATGTGGATAGACCATGTTACAGGCTACCTGAGCCTGCAAAGTATAAAGGCACGCGGGACTCAAAGGATCTCAAGACTTTTATCTATGAGATGGACCAGTTTTTAGAAGCTGCGAGAATAGAGGATGACACAGATAGTTTGTGGACCGCAACAATGTACTTTGTGGATGAAGCAACTCTTTGGTGGAGACATCGCCTGGGTGATGTTCGACAGAGTTTGGTTGCTATAGTCTCGTGGGAGGAACTCCAAAAGGAATTGCGAGACTACTTTCTACCTAAAAACCAATAGAAAATGGCCTGCAAAAGGTTGCTGGCATTGAAACAGATAGGGTCAGTGCATGACTATGTCAAGGCATTCTCTTCGATAATGCTCGAAGTTGAGAGAATAGATGATCAGAATCGGTTGTTCTATTTTGGCAACGGGTTGCAAGGATGGGCAAACCAAAAACTCATTCAGCATGACCCTGCAACACTAGCTGAGGCGCTTGTGGTTGCAGAGAAACTTGCCAAGCTTGACAAGAATGACCCTGCAGTCAAAGGCAGACAACAGGAAAATGATCGCAACAATCGAATGAATGACCAAGTTCAGAATGCTGGCTAGGGGAACCAGCAAAATCATGGCCGACAGGATGGCCAAAATAATAATCAAAATTGGAATAACTTTCAGGGCGATAATTATCATCGTTGTAACTGTCGTATCTGCAACGGGGACCATTGTCAAGATACATATCCCAACAGAAATCATGGTCAAGGGAATAGAGATAATTGCACACTCTGAGCTGCGAATGTCGTTCAGAGTAAGGAAGATGATCAACCTACACAGGCGCCAACAGTTGGCGCAATGCAAATGATGAATGCGGTGAAGGTGACAGCTACTGCAGAATCGAGCATATGTAAAGAACTGATGTATTTGGAGCTTCTGCTCAACGAAAGACTCTCCAAGGTATTGGTAGACAGAGGGGCCACGCATAATTTTATTTTGCGTGAAGAAGCAAAACGATTTAAATTACAGTGGGAACGAAAAGAGAGCCGCATGAAAGCGGTTAATTCAGAGGGCAAGGTCATCTATGGTGTTGCCCATGATGCAACAATGTGAATCCACAACTGGTTGGGGAGGATCATGTTATCAGTCGCACCTATGGATGACTTCAAGGTCATCCTCGGGATAGAATTCTTGAGAAGCAACAAGGCAGTGTTGATGCCCCACCTCAACGTTGTTAGCTTTGAGAGTGAGGATCTACCCTGCATGGTTACTGTGATATCAGAGAAGCCTTGTAAGCGCTTGGTGTCCGCGCTCCAGTTGAAGAGAGGCATGAAAAGCGATGATGGGACTTTCTTTGTCATAATCCATGCTACAGATGAGGCCGAAGAAGTCGCGGGTGTCTCAGAGGCCTTAGCGCCAGTATTGAAGGAGTTTGACGATGTTATGCCCACTGAGATGCCGAAGAAGCCACTTCTGAGGCGTGAGGTAGACCATCAGATTGAACTGATACTGGGTGCACGGTCATCCGCAATGGCTCCTTATCGCATGGCAATTCCTGAGCTGCAGAAATTACACAAACAACTAGATGATGTGCTTGAAGTGAGGATCATCCAAAGCTCTCTTTGGAGCGCCTGTACTGTTTCAAGCGAAGCATGATGGGTCGAAGCGGTTGTGCATTGACTGTACGGCACTGAACAAAATGACGATGAAGAACAAGTATCCACTTCCTTTGATTACAGACTTGTTCGATCAGCTTGGAAAGGCGAAGGTCTTCTCTAAGTTGGATTTGAGATCTGGCTACTAGCAAGTCAGAGTTGCAAAAGGGGATGAGCCAAAAACTACCTGTGTAACGCAATATGGGGCGTTCAAATTCCTTGTCATGCCCTTTGGCTTGATGAACGCGCCCGCTACCTTTTCGACCTTAATAAATAAGATCTTCTACCTGCACCTTGACAAGTTTGTCATCGTGTACCTAGACGACATAGTGGTGTATAATGACTCGATGGAGCAGCATGTTCAACACCTTTGGATTATGTTTCAGACTCTGAAGGACCACGAGTTGTATGTCAAGCTGGAAAAGTGCCTATTCAGCCAAAAGGAAGTCCATTTTTTGGGGCATATTATGGAAGGAGGCACTCTCAAAATGGACCATAAGAAGATTGAAGCTATTCAAACATGGGAGTCACCCTCTAAGATTCCTGAGTTGCTCTCCTTCTTGGGGCTTGCAAATTATTATCGATGCTTCATTAAGGGATACTCTCAGATTGCTATTGCGCTCACATATCTGTTGAAGAAAGACAAACCTTGGCTATGGTCTGATGCCTGCCAAAAGGCTTTTGATGGGTTGAAGCATGCTCTCATAGAGGAACCAATGTTAAAGTTGCCTGACTGTCGACAACCATTTGAAGTGCAGACCGATGCGTCTGACTTTGCTATTGGAGGAGTGTTGCTCTAAGAAGGACATCCTATCGCATTTGAAAGTAGGAAGTTGAACGACGGTGAGCGTTGATACACTGTGCATGAGCGTGATATGTTGGCGGTCGTGCACTGTCTCAGCACATGGAGACACTACCTTTTGGGGTCGTAGTTCGTTGTGCGCACTGACAACGTTGCAACAAGCTGCTTCCAAACTCAGAAGAAACTGAGTCCAAGGCAAGCACATTGACAGGATTTCTTGACAGAATTTGATATAGTCCTTGAGTATAAGCTAGGCAGAACCAATGTTGTGGCTGATGCCTTGAGTTGAAAGGCAGAACTTGCAGCTTTGCTCACCTGGGACAACAGTGTGAGCCAACCGATGAGCGATCTTCTTGAACAAGTGCAAGAAGCTTCAAAAAAGTGACCCGATGGCTCAACAATTAATCACATTGGTGAAGGAAGGGAAGACGCAAAGATTCTGGCTAGAGGATGATTTGCTCCGTGCTGCGGGCGACTGTCTATACATTCTGCAATAGGATACCTTGAGGAGACGCTTGATGCACGAGTGCCATGATACTACCTGGGCGGGTCACCCAAGGCAATAAAGGACCTTGGCATTGTTGGAACGTGCATTTTACTGGCTGCAGATGCACGATGACGTAGATGCTTATGTGCGGACTTACTTGATTTGCCAACAAGACAAGCCCGTAAATCAGAGACCTGGTGGACTACTGGAGCCCTTACTTGTGCCAAGCCGTCTGTGGGAGTGCATAACCATGGATTTCATTGTGAGCTTTCCAAAAGCACAAGGTTGCAGTTCAATTTAAATGGTTGCGGATAGGTTCTCGAAGTATGTTGTCTTCATGTCTGCCCCTACCACCTGCTCAACTATAGATACTGGAAAGTTGTTCGTGCAGAATGTAATCAAGCATTGGGGAATTCTGGAGAGCATCGTCGATGATCGTGATGCACATTTCACTGGCAAGTTTTGGCGAGAAGTGTTTCATTTAATGGGGACAAACTTGCATTTCAGCACATGTTTCCACCCCCAAATCGATGGACAGACAGAGAGAATAAATGGTATGTTGGAAGAATACATGTGACACTAACCAAAGAGATTGTGTTGATTTACTTGATGCAACTCAATTCTGCTATAACATTCAAAAGAGCGAGTCATCTGGCCACAGTCCATTTGAAGTCGCAACCGGACAACAGTCGCAGACTCCGCACTTCCTTGTTGTGCGAGGATGTAGCAAAGTACCTTATGCATACCAGTTCGTTAGGAACTGGCAAGATCAGACAGAGTTGGCGAAGGCATATCTAAACAAGGAGACCAAGCGCATGAAGAAATGGATAGATAAGAAGTGTTGTCCAGCAGAATTTCATGTTGGAGACAAGGTGTTGGCCAAGCTCTTTTCTGACTGCACAACCATCTTTTGAGGCCACCACCGAGGCCTTATCTGCAAGTATGATGGTCCCTTCACCATTATCAAAAGCGTGGGAAACTTGGCATACCGGTTGGACTTGCCAGCAAACTTTCAAGTGCATCCGGTATTCCACATATATAACCTGAAGTCGTTCCATGAAGATGAAGGAGATCCACAATGGAGCATGCCCCAACGTGCTCTGGTCCCACAGCGAGCACCCTCAACAGACAGTGTACCAGGCAGAGAAACAGAAGTCATCCTTAACCATTCCAACAACTATCTAGGGGAAGTCAAAAAGTACTTAGTGTAGTGGAAGGGATTGCCAGAATGTGAAGCCACTTGGGAGAAGGTCAGCAACATGCTTCAGCATCGACAGCTTATAGAAGACTATTATGAATAATTGGCATCGAGGACGACGCCAACTTATGCGAGAGAGCGTGTTCCGGACCGCCATATTTTTCACCTTTTTGCTTTGATGTATATACCTCTTTGGCACTCTTAAGTGTCCCACAATGCCTTATGGCTTAAGAACCTCGTATATTCGGACCCGCTCTTCCCCTCATGATGTACTTTGCTTTCAAGTATCTATAAAGAAGCTTTTTGCATTCTTGTCTATTTGCTCTCTTTGTGTTTGTGCATACGCGTACTCTTGCTTTCGCTCGTGCGCGTGTGTTATGCATTGCTTGTGTGCTTAAAAGGCCTATTTTCAGTGTTTGTGATTGCCTGAAGCTACGTCATGGGGGCCTTCGCTTCTAAGCCCGTGACAAACATGTTGGCTATTTGATTGATGGTAGTGAAACTATACCAAGATTTAAATGGGATTTGAACTGGGGTTAGGCAGACCCCATCAGTTATACATCATACCATTGGGATTTGAACTTGCAACGTCCCAACACAAGGAAACATGCACTACAGCTCCTACCAAACAAGCGGAGCTAGGTTAAATTCATAAGCAATTGTTTTACAGTAACCATGTAAAACGCATCAAAGTCATTATCGTGAATTTCCAATATCCTTGTAACTTTGTTTGTCAAATTTCCAATCACCTTGAATTTCCCTTAGATTATCAAATTTTTTTTTTATAATCTAAGGGAAAACCCCATCACTGACCGTACATTGGCTGGCCTCCGGTTGGTGAGGTCCCCCTAGCCACTAGAGAGTACACACAGCTTTGACCTTGCGGCAAGGGGCACCACCAATGAGTTTTGAACTTGTGACATCCCATCAACTTGGTGACATTCAATGGTTACCCCTATGAGACGGTAACTTATAAATGTTGTTTTACTTGATCCGCTCTCTTTCGCAGACTTTTTACTAAACATTTCGATAATTTTTCAGCAAAGTCTATCAAACTTTCACTACAAGGATGCAGGTCAATAGCGGCAATTTTTTTCATCGCTATTGGCCTATAGAGGTGATATTTCTCATTGATAAGTTTTCATGAAAAATAGCCTTTGTTGACCAATAATGGTGACATTTATATGTCATCGTTAAAGGTGACCCAACACCAGCAAGATTACTTGTCGGAAATTGAAACACTAATAACGATGAGGTAGCCTATCATGGTGAGATTGTTTTAACGGTGAGATACCCTATAAAGGCATGATTTATGGCTCGCCGTTATACGTTACCTATAGGTTATAATATTCTTGTCTCATCGTTATAATCTATAGTGGTGAGCATTAACTCATAGTTGTAGGCTAACACAAAAAGAATTAACTCGTCGTTATAGGTTGGCTATAACGGCGAGACAGGTTTATAACCTATAACGGCGAGACGAGAATGTCGTTGTTATAGGCTATAAACCTGCAAATAGAAAACTAAAAATTAGTTTCAAAAAATTATTTTTACATTCAAAAACTTGCAACAAAAACATGCATTCAACAAAAACTTCAAATATACACTTTAAACATACATCCTCAAATATTCAACTTCAAACATATATCCTCAAACATTCAACACACATCAAACTATTGACATACACTTCAAATATACATTTAACAAAAACTTCAAATACATTTAAAAAATTCAAGCCTCCTACATCCTCTGCAAGTATGCAACAAACAAACTTCAAATACAAACTCACTACATCATCTCCAAGCCTACAACAAACATATACACTTCTAATATTCACATAAATTAAAATTTAATTATAACAATTGTAGCAAAGAGTTTAGAAATCAAAACATATCCACTCATCATATAAGTAAAGAATTTAAAAAATTTAGATCTAGGATTGGGGGTTTTGTTTGTGTGAATCCATGAAGGCTTGCAACTTTTCTTTGAGCTTTCTAGTTGCTTATCTCTCGTTCTATTTTCTCTCTTATTTGTTGGAGCTCCATTTGTGTCATCTTTAGCTCAAAAGATAGATACAAAATTTGAGCATGACTGAAGTAGGATGGTTTGGATGGAGAAAAAAATGCACTCATCCACCTCACATGCTTGCAATGCTTTTCGAAAACCTTGGCAAAGACATCTTGCTGCATCATCGACGGGCCTCATCAATAAACACGAAAATGAATAATACCATGACTCATCTTCCTAATGAAATCTTATATAACTAGGGACTAGCAATAAGTAAAGGTTAATCCACAAACAACTGTTCATCTCTAAAAAATTACACCAGATAGAGTGAGGGAAGTATCATGTATGACATAAGAGGCAACAGACAGTTTGTCATACAAATCCAATAGCATTAACTCACAAAACCCAAGCAACTTGTGATACACTTTCCCTTCACTTCCATCCAAAACCCACTACATGATTAACAACTGTCTTTGAACTTTAATGACTTATCAAGTCTTCATATGGTGCTACTCATTTGTAGTCAATGACCATATCATAGATCTAGAAGGAGAAACCAAACAGATGAAAAAAAAGAATATATAGTTTTTTTCATTTTCTTTCTTGGAAGCATGGGAAGACCTCAAGCAGATGAATCAATAGATACTATCCCCTAACTCATAATTAAGAGGAATCCTAACTTCATACCTTGGATAGTAAAAGTGATAGGATGACAATGGACCGGGGCGGAGGTGAAGGACAAGGACTCCACTCCCGCCCCGTATCAAAATTCTGCCCTCCATCCCCGCCTTTATTCCCGCATGAGTTTTGATTTTAACCTCCATACATGTTTCATGTCTATCCCTGGTCCAAACAAGGCAGGGGGGCAGGAGCCCATTTCTCCCCGGTCCACTGGCATTCCTAAAGGTGTTTTAGTTATTTTCCTAATTACAGGGATCGAAGATCGGAGACAGGGCAGGAGAAAGCATAAGTCCATCTCCGCCTCCATCCAGCACGGGTTTTGATTTTAACCTCCATCCCCGTTTAGTGTCCCCTATCCCCGCTCCAAACTAGGTGAGGCAGGGCAGGGCCCCATTTTCCCCGATCCACTGCCATCCCTAGCCCTCATGAGTTTTGGTGTTTGGTTATTGGCACAAAGATACGAGTCTCGACGTGCACACTAAAGTTTGAAATAAAAAAAGGATATGGTAGCATGTATTTCTTTTAAATGTTTAATCAATAAAAACTATTTTTTATATTTTAATAGGTAAAAATGTAGTCCATTTGGTCTCACTTGGGATATGTGAGAGTGGGGCACATGCACCTCCACTCAAGTGAAATGCGGTGGTGGTGATATAATTATATATTCTGATCTGATTTCTTTCATCTTTAGATGTTACGCAAATAGTAAAATATTATCTTATAGTAGCAAACCTGGTCCTATGCCCAGATGATTATGACATATGGGTCATAGTTGAAACAAGGAAACCAACTGAAATGAATCATATCCAAGACCGGCTTGTCCACTAAGCGATTTGTATAACTCCTGAATGGTCAAAACTACATCAGATACTGAGCCCTACTTGTTTTGCTAGCTTAATTCCTCAAGGTGATCTAAGATGACAAAGATATCAATTATCACATGCAGGAAATTATCAAGATTGGGACTATCTGGGTCCTGGTCCAGTTATCACATGCTCTGCCCAGACAGTTCACCGGAAAATCATTTCCTCCTACCGCTCTGGCTATATCATCACCTCCGGCGTACGTTGTCAATCGACCGTCGAACGTGCTACCGGGGCGCCCCATGATTTCTGTTGCAACTAGTTTTGATTATTATCCTACCGGTGATAAGTCCATCAGTATTTCCCATGCTAATGCCCACCACGATTTCTCTGTCAGTGTCTCTCTACCTTTCAAAACTAGGGCCCCTTCTCGAGGTGGATTGACAGCTTGGTTAGGCAGTCATGCAAAATGTGGGAAAAGGTCAATTTTGCTATCGTCCTTCATTATTTTTCCATTGAGGCGTTTTGATTACATGGCGATTCACATTATGGCGTTTAATGCTCATTCCACTGAGGCTCACAGATGCATGATTATTGGTCTATCTGTTCCTTTTCCTTTATCGCCAGTCGTCTATGAGGCCACCACTACTGCCTCTACCGTCACTGATTCTGTGTGTAGTTTTGGGAGGTGTGTGGCTCTCCATTCCGCTCCACCGGTTCCTCGACAGTCCCTCACTCTGTCGCCTTTGGGTGTTGAGGTTGAAGAGGCAGCCCGGATGCTTGATATCTCTCTCTCCTCACCGCAGTTGATTCATATAACTGTCAATATGGTTTCGACCATTTCGGCAGTCTCTACTATCCTAGGTGGCTCCTTAGATCCTTCAATTGATGTTGGCTCTGGTCTAAGGGGTGATTCTCCAGGTTCTTCGAGGGCTACTAAGCATACGGAGGTTGTTCGACACAGGCATGTCAGCAGTGGTAGTAGAGGCAAGAGGAGCAACCCTCTCAAGGTTACGACTTTCGATGGCAGGTCTCAACGACGGTCGGCGAGGCCACACACTCCCCGGATTTTTCCAGATTGTGTGTCATGAAGTCTTTGTGTTGGAATATCAGGGGCTTGAATTGCCCATCTAAGCGTACGTTTTTGGCTAATTGGGTTAGACAGGAGAAGCCTGACCTGATTGCTATCTGTGAAACTAAGATGGATGAAGTTTCTCGTTCTGTTGCCTCTGGTATATGGAGGGGTGCTGACTACTTTTTTAAGCCTGCGGTCAGCCATGCTGGTGGTATCCTTATTTTGGGGAAGCAATCTTTAAATATTTCTCAACTGAACATTGGTCTGTTTTCATTGTCTGTTGCCCTAACTTTACAGGACAGTGGCAGGAGGGTTGTGGTCACTGTTGTGTATGGCCCGAATCACGCTGTCATGAGGCCTGCTTTATGGAACGACCTAAATAGGATCGTCATATCAAACGAGGAGTATCATTTTCTCATGGGAGACTTTAATTGCCTTTTGTCTATCCAGGATTCTAATAATCTCGTTCTTCCCAATCCATCCATGAGAGGTTTTCAAGATTTTGTTAATCAGCATCACCTTTACCCAATTCCTTTTATTGGGGAGCATTACTCTTGGTCGAATCGGCGGATTCGCCCATGCTGCAGAGTTCTTGATAGAGTTTTTGCCACTCCAAATTTGTTGGATCTCATTCCCGATGTCAAGTGTGTCTTGATGGCTCCCTCTATCTCGGACCATGGTCAGTTAATCACTATTTGGGGGGATGGTTTTAAACAAGCCAGGAGTTTTGTGTTTGAACAATGGTGGCTCCAAGAGCCAGACTTTCACACTATTATTTCAGACTCTTGCAACAAGCCTTCCAATGAGCAGTGGGCAGCTATCCGGTGTCATGAGAAGTTGTCTCGTCTAGCTAAGGATATCAAAGCTTGGCTCCATAATCGAGATGTGGCTAAATTTCATCAAATGGCTACTTGGGAGCAAGAGATTTCAACATTATATCAAACTATGTCTTCCCCGGAGTCTCTATCTGATTCTCACCTGCAGAGTTTGCAGGACAGATCTACTGACTTATCAACGCTTTTGAAGAACTGGAGGGTCAAAGAGGAAATTAGATGGAAGCAACGGGCAAGGGTGAAATGGCTTGCGGCCGGAGACGATAATACTAAATTTTTTCACTCATATGCTTCTCATCGTCATAGGAGGAATGTCGTCCCATCAATCACCATTGGGGGCGTTTCGTACCTTAATCAACACGTTATTTCAGCTGTCACTCAGTATTTTAAAGATTTATATTCTGTTTCACTTACTGCGAAGGGTGTCATTGGCCCTGTTTCTGTCGGTTCGATTCGGCAAGATCAAGCCAGAATTATGCAAATGAGGTTCTCTAAAGATGAGATTTTTAGGGCCATCAAAGGTTTGTCGGGGTGGAAAGCTCCAGGTTCTGATGGGTTTCATGTGGATTTCTTCAGAATTTTTTGGTCTTGTGTGAAGCCTGATATTATTAACATGTTTGATGAGTTCTATCGCAACTCCAGATTGCCTATTCAAACCCACTTGGCAATTATTTCTTTAATTCCGAAAGAGGATGCTGTCACTGATATTTCTAGGTTTCGCCCGATTTCTGTTATGAGTGCCCTTTATCGGATGATTGCTAAGGTATTGGCTAATAGGTTGAAGGTCGTGGCTCACCAAATTTTTTTGAATTCTCAGTTCACCTTTATCCACAATAAGAGGATTCACCATTCATTCATCTTGGCCTCTGAAGTCATTCACTCATTACATCTTAGTGGACAACCCTACTTTTCTCTTAAATTGGATTTTCATAAAGCCTTTGATTATGTGCATTGGCCCTTCTTATTTCAAATGTTATCCAATTTTGGCATTGGTCGTCATTTTTCTGGATGGGTGAGGGAATTGGTCTATAATGCTCATGCCATGATTAAGATTAACGGCACTAGAGGTGGCCAGATCAAGTTGGGGCGTGGTTTAAGGCAAGGTTGCCCTCTATCGCCTTTGTTGTTCAATGCCATTGTTGAGGGTCTCGTGGTGTTGCTCAAGCGTGCTGCGGAGAAACGCTTGATAGATCCTCTAGATGTTCCAGATTTTTTGGACCATATTCTTATTTATGTTGATGATATGATTATTTTTGGGCGAGCAAACGTGCAGCAGATGCTTAGATTCAAGCTTATTCTCCAGTTCTTTCTTTCTCTTTCTGGGCTTTCCCTAAATGATAGCAAATGCTCTCTTACTATGTTTAATGTTCAGTCTCCTATGCTTGCAGTGGGTAAACAGATTTTTAATTGTGCAATCTCTGAGTTGCCGATGACATATTTGGGTCGGCCGTTACAAGTGAAACGCCTCTCTTCCGCTGCTTGGGCTCCAACTATTCAAAAAGTGAAAAGCAAGCTTCTTTCGTGGCAGGCTTCTTATCTCTCCATTGTTGGTCGTCTGACCTTAATCAGACATGTTCTTTCTTCTATCCCTGAATTCTTCATGTCAATTTTCGTGATGCCTGTGGGCGTGGAGAAGCAAATTTGTCGTTTAATGTCGGATTTTCTTTAGTCTGGGTGTCACCTTAAGAGTAAGCGCCATTCGGTTGGTTGGCGAACGGTGGTGTTACCGAGGCGTATGGCTGACTTAGGTGTTTTTGCTCCAAGACAGAGGAGTATTGCTCTCGTAGCCAAGCAATGTTGGATGGCTCATCAACCAGGCTCTCCATGTGCTCGCTTGCTCCATGCTAAATATGGTGCTCCTGATTTATCTCTTTTTCGCCATGGAACCCAGGGTCTGGCGATCTCGCACTTGCGAAGCATGTGGCTGAGAGCCTTATCGTCTTTCAGAGATCAAACTGGGGATGCTGAAAATTATGATCAGTGGTTGCAATGGGCGATTACTCCAAATGGAACGTTCCACACCCACAAAGTGTATAGATCGTTGCTCCCCCAAGGGGCAGATTGGTTCCCTGAGCGTGCGTTATGGGGTAAGGACCCTTCTTCAAGATCCCGGTTCTTGGCTTGGTTAATTTTGCATGATAGGGTTCAGACTCACAGTTATTTAAAGAAGTTGGGCTTTCAGTTTCCAAGTTGGTGTGTGTTGTGTCAAGCTGCTGAAGAAACTACTTTTCATTTATTTTGGTCCTGCCCAATCTTTGTGGCCCTATTTAATAGGACGTGGAGATCTCCGAACGTAATTGTCAAAGAAGAGTCTTTTGCGCTTGATCTTCTCCTGGGCCCTATTGAAATTAGACGATGCAAGCGGTGGAGACTGATCTGGAAGACATGGTTGCTTACTACTTGGTGGTTTGTTTGGATGGCACGCAATGATGCTACTTTCCGTCAAATTCCGGTCATCTTTAATCATCTTGTCCATAAAATCCTGGTTGATGTATATGCAATATTACGTATGCATCTTAGAGACCTCTCCTCTCATCTGAACGACGTTCACTCAGCGGTGGTTTCTTCTAATCCTGTGGATCCTGGTTGAATAGGCTTTGTTGTTTTGTTGCTAGCCGTCTGTAGTTTCTTTTCTTTAGCTTTGTTTTTTCTATATTTTAGCTTTGTTTCTTCTGTGTATGGTTCATGGGTTCAACATTTTGTTGATCTTCATGAGTATTAATGTTGATATTCTTTCGGCTCTCTCTCTCTCTCTCTCTCTCTCTCTCTCTCTCTCTCTCTCTCTCTCTCTCTCTTTATTCTTTGTCATTCATTAACAAGTAAAACGAACCACCTCTTTGAAGCATGCTTCACAGCTTTGTAGGAATGTCATGAAATGTTTTTCCTTCATTTAATGAGAGACCGAAAGGAAAAGCTACATAGTTAGTACCATACCAACCAAAACAACAAGTTGAGGGGCCTTTCACTTTTGTGCAAGGTGAGAGAGTGTGAAGGCCTCTCCAATTGTTAGGATTGTAAATAGGTTGGGTTTTGTCATACCCTATGCTGAATCGGGTCTAAAAGTAAGGCTTAAACCCAACCTGATCTAATTCGGGTCAGGTTTGGGTACAGCTAGAAAGTGTGGACCCATATGAGTTAACGGGTTGAGATATGTATCGGCTAGGTTATAATTGGGGCCTGGGCCGAGTTTTTAATAGACCAGTTTTGATTCAGGTGGGTTCAGGTTTGGATATCACCAAAGACTCATCAGGGTTAACGGGTTCAGATCAGTTCAGGTCTTAACCGTTCGAGTTACGGTTCTGGTCTTTATGATTGAATAACATGAAATTTGATACTAAGTTGATCTTGATCATGTAAAGACTTGGGAAGGAGCTTTATAATGTTGAGAAGTGAAAGAAGAAAGTGAACCATTGAAAATCTTCATGTTGGTCACTACTTTAACATGGATACGTTGAGAGATGATGGCAGCAAGAATGGATCCACCAACACCTTGTTTGTTCTACATAATCAAAAGATGGCATTATGGCTATATGATTCATGTCATCCATATTTTCTCCACATAAGCAGAGCTTGTCAAAATTTCATTGACAATACCCAACGACAGCAAGATGGAACAATGATAACAAAATAAAAAAGTAGGCTTAAAGGGGGGATACCAGACTAGAATGGCATCCCCCAACAGCTGCCTTGGCAAACCAGCAAGCTTCTTTCCTCACAGAGAGAACACCAACCGATCTGTCCAAGCTGATCCGTCTTGCTTTTATGAATAGCCTCTTGTTTTTTTTTTCTCTCTTTTAGATGAGAAAGTTGCTCAAGATAAGAAAATTACTGTAAATAGGAATCCCATGCTACTGTTACCTTTGAACAGGCTTCAAGGGTGAGTAGAAAGTCTAAAGGAGGTATGGGTTCGATCACTTTAGGCACATACCAAGAACGTGTTCTTGTCAATTAGGATGCAAAATCGGGTTTGGGTACAGGTTGGTTCGGGTATTTGTCGGTTTTGGGTACGTGCGGGGTTCAGGTACAAAACGGGATGGATCCAAGATAGGGATTGTGGGTATATATAGTAACAATTTGGCACAAACAAGATTGAGCTCGACGAAAATGAACCACCGACATGGTTTGATGATATAGTGATGGATCCGAATGACAACCTTCTTAACACAAACCAGGAGCAAAATCAAGGCGCCATGAAAAAGTTATATAAAATTTGAAAATAACAAAATCAATTAATTAACACAAAGTCTATGTGGTTCGACTACATCCACGAC
Source organism: Nuphar pumila (assembly GCF_984573655.1). Taxonomy (NCBI): domain Eukaryota; kingdom Viridiplantae; phylum Streptophyta; class Magnoliopsida; order Nymphaeales; family Nymphaeaceae; genus Nuphar; species Nuphar pumila. The sequence continues at coordinate 8,012,729 of NC_143262.1, forward strand.
TAAGTTTACTCCTTCCTCTCTTTCTTATTTTATTTGTTGAGTGGATCTTATTCATTCAACAATATGTATTTGTTTTAGGTACGTTACAATGACCATACATACATGATTACAACCTTATTCAATGAGGGAACTTATCTAAAGATTTCACACGTTCGGTTTTCATATCTGATTTTGTATTAGCCTTAGAAAACTTTGCCTCTATCCTTTTAGACTTTCTTTCCTCATTTGCTGCTAGCTCAACTTTCCAATTATTTTGGCATTCTTCTAGGTCTCCTTGTTTGACTTGATATGCTACAGGATCCAATCATATTTGGATCAGCTCTTGATCCGTCTGCACTAGTTTCAAGAGGTTTAATCAAATCTGAGACCATAGGCGAATAGTCATGGTCGATTTTATAGGAATCAACTCTTGGAATGTGTTTTTTTTTATACAAAAAGTATGATTTTCATTATTTTTTTTTAGGGCTGTTGATTTTTGACTTGCAGAAAATCTGACACACAAGTAGGGATGGCATTGGACACTGGATAGACGCAGACGACAAGGTCTCCACCTTCATCCCAGTACGGGTTTTGATTTTAACCTTCATTTTTCCCGGGTCCATTATCGTCCTTAAAAGGTATTTTAGTTATTTTACAAACTGAGATCAGGGACGGAGCTGAGGAAAGCATAAGTCCATCCCCACCTCCATCTCTGCAAGGATTTTGATTTTAACCTCCTTCCCCATTTCATGTCCTTCATCCCCGGTCCAAACAGGACAAGGTGGGGGTGGAGATCAGGTCATGCTGAAAATGAGCGTTTTCGCTCATGCTGACATTCTTGCCATCCGATTTGCATTTTAAAAAGTTCAAAAGTCAACAAAACCACGTGGCATTCATCCAAAATTCAAACAGACGGCCACGATGTCCGCATGAGCAAAAACGCTCAATTTTCAGCATGACCTGATCTGCTTCCTTTGATATTGGGGTAATGGGGGTGTGAAGATAGGGATGAGTGGAACACGTTTGGGCTTATTCTGCTGGTGAGGAGTGCATCTCACAGTTTATTTATGGGGCCCATATGAGAGGGTACTATATATACCATGCACCACTCGTACGCAAGCTATTTTCCCTTCTTAATGAAGTCGAGACAAAACACTGCATTAAAAGTCAATCTTCATGGTCACGACGTCATAAATAGCTTCCTTCCAGCGATAATATCCATGTAAAACTTAGTTGTGGGGGTGACTCGCCTTGTTTAGTTAATTCTTGGTGGGCCCTTCTCATCGAGTGGTCTTATTTCCGTTTTATGGCAAGTGGTGACTGGTGAGTAGGGATGGCAATGGACAGAGGCGGGGGCGGTGGACAAGGTCTCCACCCTCAACACGTCTCAAAATTTGAACCATCTTCCTCGCCTCCGTCCGCACCGGGATGGATTTTAACTGTCACCCCTGCCTCCATCCCCGTTTCATGTCTTCCATCCCCGGTTCAAACGAGGATAAGGCGGGGCAGGGCCCGTTTCCCCTCGGTCTATTGCCATCCTTTAGAAGGATTGGGAATGGGACGGGGTGGGGCAAGGCGGGGATCATGACGGGGATGGGGTAGGGTGGGGGAAAGTGTAAGTTCATCTCTGCCTCCATCCTCGCACAGGGATGGATTTTGACTTTCATCCCCGCCTTCGTCCTTGTTTCATGCCCGGTCCAAATGGGGTGAGGCGGGGCGGGCCCCCGCTTTCCCCCGGTGCACTGCCATCCCTACTGGTGAGGCACGATTCAAAAAATTTTATCCTCAACAAGTGTGGGATTTTGTCTGTCCTTATTGGCATTGCTTGGCTTATAAAACTGTTTGTTTTGGGAATATAAATATATATATCACTTAATTGCTTGGCTTATAAAGCTCTTTGTTTGGTTCAACTGACTATAGCATATATGTATGTTTTTTAAGACTTTTAAAAAACAATATCTCACAATAAAATTTTATGACTTAAAAAACCTTATTTACTTTTACGTCGAAAAGACATGATTCCTAAAACTATGTTGAATACATTCATTGAAAATATATATACAATCAAGCAATAATATGTGAGTAGGTACTCTTGGAGCACGAAGCAAATTTGGTATAAGCCATTCATTGTCTAATTCTGAATATGAATCCAAGTAATTTATATGCATTCGATTAGCTGGATCTCTTATTACGTTCTAAGTTGGTTAGGGATGGTAGTGAACATGAGAAAAGCAAGGATCCGTCAAAACCCGTCCCACTTGGGGGTGAGGATGGAGGACATTGGGAAATGAACTAGGGATGAAGGTGAAAATAAAAATCACCCTCTCTGTCCCTGATCTCCATTAGTAAAATGATAAAAATACTCTTAGTTATTTAATAAAATTACATATAACTCTTACATATATTCATAATACTAAATGGGAACGAGAACATGAACAAGAACGGGCCGGGACAAAGACGGAAATGAAGACAGAGACGATAAATTTGAGACGGGACAAGAGTGGAGGTCCAAAGTCACCCTATCACGAGGATGGAAGTCACTATTTTGAGATGAAGCAAGGATGGGGACATTGTCCCCAGCACCCTCCCCGGTCCACTGGCATAGTTGGTGGGTTGTAATTTGCCCATCTTGAAATAATGAACATTCATGGTTAGTTCGGAAATTGGACCTTGTCCTGAAATTCAGACTGGACCCACACATGATGGATGAGGCCTGAGACACGTTGCACACATAAACTTGGAAAACGTGCAGGAGATTCAAACGTGCACAATTGGTACAAGCAAATGGGGCCAGCCCAAAATATGATTTTTAGAGTCATAAAATTTTGGTACATTGTGGGTCGTTGATTTTTGAAGCTTCTTTCCTTTTGAAAGAAAAATATTTCATAGCTTTATTTCAGATACAAAGAATTACCTTACAAGGTGATGAGATGTTACTATTCAAGAGTCAAAATAACCGAAAGTCATGTAAAAAAAAGGTACATTCAAATCCCCTCATTTAAATTTAAATTGAAGGGGAAGTTCACGAAGAGCTGCCTTAGCAATGGAGATACGGTGATGGCAGTCATCTATGTGAACTTGGTGGTTTCCTTGCAGCCATATGAGTCACCATAGGATGAGCACGAACATCACCAAGCTAAGGTAAATTTTTTGTCCCCCGAGTTTGAACGTGTGAAGCTATTAGAACATCTCTTAGGTTGGTTGGGACATTCCAACAAAGAGCTGTAACTTCATGATTCAAAACTTTTTCTACTGAACAACCCTTTTTTATCACATCCATAGAAGCTATTATTCACACTTTCTCATGCACTTTCCATTAGAGTGCACGTTCAGGATGAGCTTAACATTGCTTATTTCTTAATATCAAGTTACTCTAACAAGTTGGATGTGAAAGACCTTGCATCTCATGATACATTGTGATAAGATCATGACCGTTCATTTTTATTTTTTATTTCTTATTTCGAATATACTTAATTGGTTAAGGTCTTTTCGGTTTTTGATAAGGCAAACCCTACCCTACAAGCTCATTAAGAAACTGCATACTATACAAAGCAACAAAAGACTTGTATGCATATTGGGGTGAAGTTAACAAAAGCTGTTGATACACGAGTCCTTACTTTTACTTTTCATGACATATCAAAGAAAGGCGGCTGCGTGCTCAAAGGCACAACAACTGTTGACCCAATTTAGGGAGTGGTGATAGTGCTATATATAACCCTTTGGATGCCACCACCACCACCACTACTACCTGCTGCCATTACTAGTATTACGTCTTCCTCATATTTTCGTTTCCAGAGAGAGAGAGAGACTGTTAATAAATCGTAACATGGAGAGCTCCTTGTGCTTTCTTACCCTTGTCACTACTGCTTGGATCTTTTTCTTTTCCCGCATGGCGAGCGGCACATACGTATATAACGTGGTGAGCTATGGGGCTAAAGGGGATGGGGTGACCAACGACAGTCCGGCATTTCTCAAAGCATGGTCTGCGGCATGCGCTTCGTCGCAGCCCGCAACGATGTATGTACCATCTGATCGGCAGTTCTTGCTGCATCCGGTGTTGTTCACAGGCCCCTGCAAGAACAGTGATACCACTGTCCAGGTTGATGGCCATTTGCTGGCATTGGCTGATTACACAACATATGCAACTGCTGGTTACTGGATCAAGTTCGACAAAGTGGTGGGGATGACGTTTCAGGGAGGGTATTTGGATGGCAAGGGATCAAACTTATGGTCTTGCAAAAGGGCAGGCACTAAATCATGCCCTGCTGGTGCGGCTGTAAGAGCCTCTCTCTCTCTCTCTCTCTCTCTCTCTCTCTCTCTCTCTCTCTCTCTCTCTCTCTCTCTCTCTCTCTCTCTCTCTCTCTCTCTCTCTCTCTCTCTAACACACACACACACACATGGAAGTCCTCTGGATCTGATATGGGTCCATCCAACCTTGAGGCACTCCTACCATGCAGGTTTGACCCAAGGCCCAATCTAGGCTCGACTTGATCCGTTTGCAACTTTCAAGTAGCTGACCTAGCAAGTCTATATGAATATATCGATGAGATCGGTCAGTTTTTGGTTGCTCTCTCATCGATATATTCAAGTAGCTGACCTAGCAGCTATGTTATCTACTCACATCTTGTCTCATTTTGTTTTATTGGTCCAGTCGCTCATCTTCAACAACGCGAAGGATATTGTGCTGAAGGGCATCACCTCTGTCAATAGCGAGCTCTTTCACTTCGTTATCAACAGCTGCACCAACGTGCATGCTGAGGGACTCACTGCCACTGCTGCTGGCAACAGTCCAAACACAGACGGTATACACGTTGAAGAATCTATAGGCGTTACAATCATAAATGCCAACATTAAGACCGGAGATGATTGCATATCCATTGGTCCTGGGACCAAGAACCTGTGGATCCAACAAGTCACTTGTGGGCCTGGACATGGCATCAGGTGCACTGCAACCCATCCAAACCTTAGTTGTGATTCCTTTATCTTTTTCTTTCTGTCATGTGTATGCTAACCATGATGGCAATGCTTTTGTTTGTGCCTGGACCAGTGTTGGAAGTCTTGGAAAGAATCCCAATGAAGCCGGCGTGCAAAACGTCACAGTGAAAAACACAATATTCACGGGGACTGAGAATGGACTAAGGATAAAATCATGGGCTAGGTTGAGCAAAGGATTTGCTAAAGGAGTTGTATTTGACGGAGCTACCATGATAAACGTGAACAACCCCATCATCATCGACCAGAGCTACTGTCCGCACCAGCAGGATTGCCCTGGTCAGGTAATTAATTAAGTTTCGATGCTTAATTTATAAAAGCCAACTCCCAAACCGAAATGACTAGCTCGAGTCACTGACGAAAATTCTAAAAGATGGCTGCTTGGATTTTGGTTGCTTTGAACATGGCTTATAGATGATCGATCCATCGATCGTTATTGCTACAAGCACGAACATATGAAGATGCATGCCGTCTTCATCACATGATGGTTGCCTTACCCTAATCTAAAAATCCTCTTATATCTGTTTCTGTTTTCAGACTTCGGGGGTAAAGATATCAGAAGTGAGCTACAATAACATTATAGGGACGTCTGCAACAAAAATAGCTGCAAATTTCAACTGCAGCTCGATTGCCCCTTGTGAAGATATAAAGCTAACAGGCATACAACTGAAATATGGGACGACAACTGCTGAGTCCTTCTGTCGAAATGCATATGGGACCAGCGGGGGCGTGGTGCAGCCTCCAAGTTGCCTCAAATCAGAATCCATCTCCAGCACAATTGCAGATGCCCTTGGTCTACTTCAGCAATGGCTTCCCAAATTTGACTATGACACTTGAACGTAAGTAAAATAAAGATTGTTTAGAGGGCGCAAGCATCATGATATCGTCCTTGGTCCCCACGCATCCATTAATCTCAAAGAAGCAGCACAACACAACGGGCAACAGCGTGCACGTGGTATTTTGATTTTGTTCATTAGTGTCAGAGATATTGGAAAGCTTTACCGGGATCATGTATGATATTGTACGTGCCGGCTCCTTGTAACATCATCTAATTAGTCGTGTCTACTACTAAAGCTAAATCACCTTCTCTATGTAATAATTGGGGACTGTCTTCTGTGGATTGGCAGCCTACCTCCGATTCATTGTCCATCTAGGAATATTAATAAACCTTGAAATCTTATGTATGCAATAAAATCTCAAATTTGTTTCCACTGGATCGTTAGGTCTTTCGATTTCTTTTTCCCTTGTATTAACATGGATAGTCCTCATCATTTGAGTTATGTTAGTCGTTCAATTGTACAATCACTCTATTTCGGTCATGCATAGCATAAGGACCGATTCCAAGTAGGGCTTCAAACCGATCGGGTGCAGTCTGGATTCGACCTCATCAAAATCCAAATCCAAAGTTTTTACAGTAGATCCGAGTGCAAGCCTATATTTGACTAAGATTATTGTTAAAGTTGAATATGGATCCGAAATATGCATGTTACTAATAGATCAGGTATTCTGCCTGATCTATTAGAGTGTCTCTCTCTCTCTCTCTCTCTCTCTCTCTCTCTCTCTCTTCAGCAATTTTATTTTCCACCATCAACATCAATATTATTTTTGGCAACTTGTCAGTCGTCAAAACAACCCCTTAGTTCTCCATATGAAGTTGCCATCTGGCTCACTTTGCCCTACGAAGTACGGCACTCTCCTACAAAATGACAGAAGAAACAATGGAAGGAGGACCACATGTGACAGGTATTGTTCTCACGGTTTTCCACCTTATTTTTTGAAAGGAAAATTTTCAATTAGGGACCCACTAGGTGTTCCGAAAGTAGTCATTTGAGATGCGGGTTTACCCAAAGTTTGATTTTTTTTCATAAATGAGGCACAAAGAAACGGAATCTTTTAATTTTAATTCATAAAAAAACTTTTTTTTTGGTATTTTAATATTTAAAAAAGTTTCTTATTGAAATATTATGGAAGTAATGAAAACTATCAAAAATTATTAACAATAATGTCTATACGAATCCGTGTGATCAAACCAGTGTGTCTTTGCACGTGTCACTAAGGACACGCTGCCAAAATGGCGTGCTCCTGTAACACAGGAGTCAAGGAACCTTGGAAGAAACTTTGTGGGCTTTGAACTGCATACAAGGAACTTTGGAACCATACAATACCCAGTAGACTTTGAAGCCTTACATTACATGAGAATTCTGGTGATGTTGGCAACTTCTTCTAATCGGAGTAATATGAAGGATAGGTGCTTGCAATTGCAGTCTATGTGGTTCTGTACCTCATACACAACACCGTTAGCTAGGTCGAAGAAAGAAGCAGGAAAGTGCATGAGTTTCAAGAAGGAAAACCTCCTCCATGGGCTGCAATGGAGGAGTGTCTTAAGCTTGGGCTCGCCAAATCCATAGGTGTCAGTGACTTCCCGTGCAAAGAAGCTCTCTCATCTGCTCTCTTCTGCCAAGTTATATCCTGCTGTCAACCAGGTGTGACTTACCTATAACTTATTATCTCCCAAAATATGGTCAATTAATGAATGGCCCACAAGGGTTCCGCTCATCTGGTAGTTAGGGGTGACTTGTGAATGTCACCAAGTTACGAGATGTCGCAAGTTTGAAACCCACCGGTGGTGTCTTTTGCCGTACGGTCGAAGCAAAGTGTACTCTCCAATAGGGTTTTACCAACCGGGGGTCAGCCAATGTGCGGTTACTGATTGGGTTTCTTTCCTTGAACTATCCGAAAAAAAAAGAAAGATGGATAATGAATGAGGAAACATAATTAATAGAGGGATCGTACATTGATACAAAATAGAACCTCTAAGTAGGTGTGGGAAACTGGCCAGCCCGGCCCGGGCCCATTTGGAGCTTGATTTGCCGAGCTTTAAGTGCTGCCGGCCCCGGATATTGCCCGGCCCATTTACTAATGGGCCGAGTTTTGACCTGGTTCTTCACGGGCTCGGGTTTGAAAAGCAGCCGGGTCCAGGTCCTGCTTGGCCCGACCCAAATTCATTATAATGTGTAATAATTAATTACTTTTCAACTTTTCATGCACCCAATTAATTAATTATCTTTTTTTATAAAATTAATTTGACTAATTAGGTAAATAGTAATAGTAACCAAATTATTGTGTAATATATATTATTAAAAGATTAATAAATAACTCTGGCCAATCAGGCCGGTCCGTAGGAAAGCACAAGCCCGATCCACATACATAAAGGACCAAGATTCACCTGAATAGGCCGATAAACCTGAATACTTAATTTAACTAATTAGGTAAATAGCAATAATAACCAAATTACTGTGTAATGTTTAATTTTTAACACTATAAGAAAAATGCGTATTGGCGACGGATGCTATCCGTCGCTGTACATCTTTGCGACGGATAGCATCCGTCGCATAACCCTAGTTGCTAAATTGCGACAAAATTTATCTACCACTAATTTGTCGCTATGTTGCGACGGTTTAGCGACGGATTATGTACGTCGTGAATTCATCGTTAAATGAAGATCGATTTGGTTAAGCGACAAAATTTAATTTGTCACTACCATTTATCGACGGATGTGTATCCGTCGCTAATTTGGCGACGGAAATTAGCGACGGCTTAAATTCTACCGCAAACCGACAACTGCTTCAAATTGGCCACGAAGTAGTGATGGATAATATTTGTCGTTACTCCGTCGCTAATTTGTAATAAAATTTTTATTTTATTTTTTGAAATATTTTGAAACTTGAGAAAAATTTCTCGTACAATTCATATATTTTGCTTATAAAAAAACAGTACAAATAAAAAATGCATACAAATTAAACAGAAATGCTAAGTTAAGCAAACTTTAACTACCAAGTATAGTCCTTGCGAAGTTATAATTAATTACAAGTTTGTCAAACAAATTAAACAAAAAATCTAATCCTCGCCAAGATTTTGGGAATCATCCTCTTTATTTTCTCGATCTGCCCCTTCCTCCATGCCTCCATCAGCTCCTTTACGTTGATCATCTCCAGCATCCTACAAAAGAGAACCAAAATGTTAGTATTTATAAACAAAACATAATGAAATAAATTATATGCAATCCACCTAATCTAATGCAACAAAGTAAATGGCTGAATGGTACATAAACTAGTAATAAATTGAAGGACATTAACAAAATTATAAGGAAAATTTTATAGCAATTCAATCATGCATACCTGACAGGCACCTGAGCTCATGTTGAATGCAGATAAAGTTCTCATGTCCTGAAAAAAGTTGCATAACTTATTACGAACAAGGTTGGGAATGACATCATTTAAAAAGTGTTGCATTTTGTCCTCAAGACGCTGACAAACACCATCCCAAGACATATCAGGGTCAATAGGACATTGGTTGTTGATGCTGGTGGGAGAACTCTGTGATCCCGGGCTGCAGGAGGCAACGACTAGTGTGGTGTTCATGTTACTCCCAAACCCGAACAGACGACCCTTTTTGGGTTCACCTGTAGCAGTCACCCACACTGCAGGATCAAAAGACAGATGCTGAGTGGAGTCATCGCCATATCGTTGTATCATTTGTTGCTCGTATGACTCCTACAAAGTAATAATTAGAATATGAATTAAGAATTAAGAATTAAGAATTAAGAATTGCAATGTTTATGACAACATAATTCAAAGTAACTTGTATATTACAATGCTTATTAATACAATAAATACATATCGTTGTCGTTCTCGCCTTCTCTAATACAAAATTTCTTGTGCTCTTAAGTTTATGTGTTTCGACAAACACATCATTATAAGGCACAATGCTTCCTTTTTATGCTTCCTGCAATGTGACATGCTATAAAAAATCAATTAATAAGTATGCAGAAATACTTACAAATTTGATTTTATATATATATATATATATATATATATATATATATATATATATATATATATATATATATATATATACATATATATTGATGACTTACCATTTTCTTCTGATGGCTGTCAAAAGTCGTAGATCCATCTGTGTGTAGATGTGCATCAGGCATCACTGTTCGGTTTTGTGCATCCTTTGCTGAGCGATTTCGAAAATCATTGCTCACCCACTTGTCACATATGCCCTCTCAATAATCTCTCCTGTTAGTAGCCGACCCATGGCCTTTCTACTGCAGTGGATCATCTATCCCACCAACTGTTTCTTTTGCTACAGTCTTCATATTGTGCAGCAAGTTAGCAAATCGATTGGCAGCCACCAATAAGCTAGGGTCAATGACCCCATTTTCATAATTCTAACACGTTACATGTGCATTTAATTCATAACTCTATACCTATCGAACATACATAATTAATTCGAAAAATATCCAAGACATGCAATACATTCAAACATTACAATATATTTCAATACATTCAAATCAAATTGAAAAAAACTTCATGCAAGACATTCAAACATTGCAATACATTTCAATATATTCAAATCAATACAATACAATTCAATACATTCAAATCATTCAGATCATTAAGATCAAATTGAAAAAAACTTCATGCAAGACATTCAAACATTGCAATACATTTCAATATATTCAAATCAATATAATACATTTCAATACATTCAAATCATTCTAATCATTCAGATCAAATTGAAAAAAACTTCATGCAAGACATTCAAACATTGCAATAAATTTCAATATATTCAAATCAATATAATACATTTCAATACATTCAAATCATTCAGATCATTCAGATCATTTTGATCAAATTGAAAAAAACTTCATGCAAGACATTCAAACATTGCAATACATTCAAATCATTCTAATCATTCAGATCAAATTGAAAAAAACTTTATGCAAGACATTCAAACATTGCAATACATTTCAATATATTCAAATCAATACAATACATTTCAATATATTCAAATCAATACAATACATTTCAATACATTCAAATCATTCTAATCATTCAGATCATTCAGATCAAATTGGAAAAAACTTCATGCAAGACATTCAAACATTGCAATACATTTCATTATATTCAAATCAATACAATACATTTCAATACATTCAAATTATTCTTATCATTCAGATCAAATTGAAAAAAAATTCATGCAAGATATTTCAAACATTGCAATACATTTCAATATATTCAAATCAATACAATACAATCATTGCCAGTTGTATTTCACTAGCTTGTGAATGATTCATCATCACTTGTCTGACTTTCATACTCTTCTTCTTCCTCCTCCACCTCCTCCTCCTCTTCGTCATCATCTTCTTCTTCTTCATTTAGCGCCCATCCACTTCGTATATCATTTGGATTACATTCTTCCATGCACGTGCCATCAACCAATGGAGATATGACATGCATACCATGTGCGACATCGTGACTATAAGAGAAGTCATACATATCATCTGATTGATAGTATTCAGCCACTTCAGCAATCTTGTCTTCCTGTAATTGATCATACTCGGGGTATAGTTTAGACTTCACCTTACAAATTGTCCACCATTCATTTCTATCTGACTTCCTTGTACTCGGATATGAAGTATAGTACACATGTTGAGCTTGCAAGGCTAATATAAATGGTTCATATGTTTCAAATCTTGACTTACCATTCACCTCCACAATGCCTGAGACTTTGTCGACTCTTGTTGCTGTGGGATTAAACTATTGGCACTTGAATAAAGTTAAGCTATTATTTGTGTCTAAGTAAGTCAACTCCATTATTTCTTCTATAACACCGTAGTAGTCATGTTCATTTTCACCATAGTTGCTACCCTTGACGCACACGCCACTATTCATCATTGACTTGTTGACACTGTAGTATTTTATATGGAATCGATAACCATTTATGATGTACCCATTGTAACACTGCATAACTTTAGACGAACCATTTTGTAAATCACATATTCCTTGATCTTTAACATCACCATGGTGGACGTACAAGCACAAACAAGGACTATGATCACGATAAATTAAGTATCTTATTATTGTATAAAGGGAAAGAATGTATACAATCGTCCTTAGCAACTCTTTCAACCATGCCACAAATTTATTTTCATGTTCTTTCTGTACTTCTGCATTAGTGAGTTGTGGAAGTTTTTTTCGCAACTCCAGATCAAATCGTCTACACTTAACATAAACTTATTTTACTGAACCATGTACACACGTATAGAACTTAATGTTACGTATTAAGTATACTTACTCAATGTATGGGTCAATTGTTGAGCAATTGAAAAAGATATATATTTGTATTGTGTCTTGCTCTCGATCTTCCAAGAGTCTTGACCGGCAACTGCCAAATACATGTCCAAGTGGTTGAAATATAGATAATTTGTCAGTTACAGTTAATTGTTCTTCATCATCATTACAAGGTGAGCATGTGTAATGTGTTGGAATATGAGGTTCAAAGTACATAGATAAGAAATTTGAAATCTCTTCCAAAGTGTACGCCTCATAAATAGAGCCCTCTACTATTGCTTTATTCCAAACCTTTTTTTTGAGATCAAACATGCATCTGTCAACAATATACATCTCGGATTACAATAAATTTCTTAATAGTATTGAAAAGAAAAATTTAAATAAAAATATACCATTCAAATGGGTACATCCACTGATATTACACAGGTCAACCAACCCTAAGTTCATATGGCAAATGTATAACCACATGTTCCATAACATCAAAAAATGCTGGTAGAAATATCTTCTCTAGCTGACAAATAGTAGTTACGACAGATTCTTTGAGATTCTTTACCTCAGATACTACAACTTCTATTATGCACAATATTCTAAAAAATCTACTCAACTCGGACAATACCTCCTATATAGGTTTGTCTAATATATCATAGAATGCTAGGGGTATCAACCGTTGCATAATGACATGAGAACTTGGAATCCGTACTCCAATATCCTGCTAATTACTACCATGCCTAGCATAGAATCTGTATTCCAAAAATAAGAACACTTCTATTCTCATACATTAAAATCATGCTCAGCATGATTTCCAAACTCCATCAAAGCAGTCCTAGATATCAACAACTGAGTGAGTGTATGAACAGTAAAGTGTTGCATCTAATAAATTAAATAACATGTGATGTGTTTGCATCACTTACTCACCACGAGTATTTATCTGATTTGCATTATTTTTGTCACTTACTTAACACGGGTGACAGGGCACAAGCAAGATTCGTTGAGAAATCTGTAAGAAACATTATGTTAAAATGAAGCCATCCTCTGCCAAAAAGAAAAAAAATCAATCAATCCCACTACCCTATGTCGGAAAACACAAGGCAGGGGGTGCCACCCTCTGTATGAGAAATCAAGCAAGGCAGGGGGTCACCCCCTGTCTGAGAAATAGTAAGGCAGAGGGGCACCCACTGCCGAAAAAAAAAATCAGTCAACAAGGCAAGGGGGCTACTTCTGTCAGAAAATACAAGGCAAGGGGGCCACCCCTTGCCAGAAATCAAGCAAGGCAGGGGGCGACCCCTTGCCAAAGAAGAAGCAAGGCAGGGGGTGCCACCCCCTGTCGGAAAAAAAGGCAGGGGGGCCACCCCCTGCCAGAAAAACAAGCCAGGCAGGGGAGTGCCACCCCCTACCGGAGAAATCAAGCAACGCAGGGGGGCACCCCGTGCCAGAGAAACAGTAAGGCAGGGGGGCCACCCCCTGCCTGAAAATAAAATAAAGCACGGGGGGCGACCCCCTGCCAAAGAAGAAGCAAAGTAGGGGGTGCCCCTCTGCTAGAAAACAAGTCAGGCAGGGGGGTGTCACCCCCTGTCGAAGAAATCAAGCAAAGCAGGGGGGGCACCCCTTGCCTGAAAACAAAATGAGGCACGGGGGGCGACCCCCTGCCAAAGAAAAAGCAAGGCAGAGGGTGCCACCCTCTGCCGAAAAACAAGTAAGGCATAGGGTGCCCCCTGCCATAAAACATGTCAGGCAGGGAGGTGCCACCCCTTGTCGGAGAAATCAAGCAAAGCAGAGAGGGCACCCCCTGCGAGGGAAACAATAAGGCAAGGGGGGCACCCCCTGCCAGAAAAAAAAAAGAGGCAGGGAGGGTGAGCGCATGCCAAAGAAAAAGCAAGGCAGGGGGTCACCCCCTGCCAGAAAACAATTAAGACAGTGGGGCCACCCCCTGCCAGAAAACAATTAAGGCAGGGGGGCCACCCCCCTGCCAGAAAACAAGTGAGGCAGGGGGTGCCACCCCCTGTCGAAGAAATCAAACAACGCAGGTGGCCACCCCCCCTGCCCGAAAAAATGTAAGGCAGGGGGGCACCCCCTGCCAAAGAAGAAGCAAGGCAGGGGGAGCCGCCCCCTGCCGGAAAACAAGTAAGGCATGGGGGTCACCCTCCTGCCAGAAAACAAGTGAGGCAGTGGGTGCCCCCACTGCCAGAGAAATCAAACAATGCAGGGGGCCACCCCCTGTCGGCGATCCTGAAAGAAAGGGGGAAAAGGCAATAGGGGGTCATAGGGTTTACCTGGGAGACGCTGGGAAAGACAGCGGCGACAGAGACGGCACGGGGGACCATGACCGAGACGTCGCTGATGTGTCGACAACAACGACAGTGGCTCTGCTCGTAGGATTCTGCTGGTGGTGCCTGCTGAGAAGGATGACAGAGGTCGGTGAAGGGGGAGCGTCGACGATCGTGGGTTTGCGATCGAGAGGGCAACAGACGGCGGACCGGGGGGCGACAGGCGACGAGCCAGGGAGCGTCGGGCGGTAGAGAAGAATTGCGTCGGGCGGAAGAGATGAAACAGGTAAGAGAAAGAAAGGGTTCTAATTAGGGATTTGCGGGAAAATTAGCGATGGTCAAATTTTGTCGCTTATTTGGCGACGACCTAGCGACGGAAAGGCTCTGTCGCTGATCCATCGTTAAGTTGCGACGAATATTATGACGGAAAGCATTCCATCGATTATCCATTGCTAATGAGGGACAGATTGGTTTTCGTTGCTAATTTCGTAAAGGTTAGCAATAAATATCTTTCTCTCGCTAATTCATCGTTAATTTGTGACAGATTATTTCTGTCGTAAATTACCGTCGCTAATTAGCATTTTCCTTGTAGTGTAATTTTTATATTATTAAAAGTTCAATAAATTACTCTAGCCCATCAGGCCGGTCCACAGGCAGACCCAAGTCCAACCCACGTATATAAAGGACCGAGATTCAGCCCGATTGGTTGATAAACCTAAATATTTAATTTAACTAATTAGGTAAACACTAATAGTAAGTAAATTATTGGGTAATATTTATTTTTTATATTATTAAAAGATAATTAATAAATAACTTCTGCCTATCAGGCCGGTCCACAGGCAGGCTCAAGCCCGACCCACATATATAAAGGATAGAGATTCTGCCCGATACCTACTGGGCTGGAGCTTAAAACCTTGGCCCAAACTCGACCCATGACTAGCCGAGTCTGCTTGGCCCAACGGACAATCCGTTGACCACCCCTACCTCCAAGTAAAGTTAGTTCCTATTCAATCCGGTGATATGCCAAAACACGTTTTCTTTGTACTTTGACATCTTTATCTCCCGTATTCATAGCACTAATAATGAGGCTCACCAATGATGTCATCTACAGCTACTGACACTCACGAAACGTGATTAGGCGTATCACTTTATCCGTTCTAATTTCGAGAAATTTTTGATTTAGACCTACCGTTTATCAATTTCAAAGACATGTCTCTTTTTTTGGATATTATCAAATAAAAATCTATTATGCCTTGCCATTGCCTTCTGCCATTTAATTTTTTTTATTTTTTTAAATGGTTAAAATAATCTTCAGCCCTCGTTTCCACTGTCTTTTTTTTTGAGAGAGAGAAAGTGAGAGAAAAGGCAATTTCCATTGTCATAAAAGGCAATCATTTGCTTTTAATGAGTAAAATAGAAACTTTACAAAAGAATGGAAGTTGTGACCGTCTTGTCCATAGTGACAAATATTGTGAGATTTATGAAAATCTCGTGATAATATTGGGAGAAATTGCCTGAAAGTTTAAAACAGCAATTTCTCATGAGATTTTCAAAATATCGTGAGATTTATGAAAAAAATATAAATACTGTGATTTAAACACGATATTTACTTTTTAAATGGTATTTATTGCAAAAAAATCTTGTATTTTTATTTTCAAATAATTTTTTAATATTTTATTATAAAAAATAAATTTTATATTTTTTAATTTATTTTTATATTGTCGAGATTTTGCCAAAAAATGAGAGATTTATGGAAATTTTTCAATTTCTTGCGAGTTTTTGGAAAACTAAAAATTGCATATAAAATCGTTTGTCACTATGGTCTTGTCTAAAATATTTTAACCCAAGATTCTTATCTGAAACTTCCTTCAAAACCCCAAGCCTTTATCTGAGATTGTTGAGATGTTGGTACTTTGACAAAGAATTTCAGGTAAAGGGTGGGCCCAAATCAAAAAGTTTCCTTTGATTTTGGCAAAGGTTGATCAGAAGACTTCTAAAAGAGAATTTTACAACCAGGTGAGATGTGGGTGATGCCAAAAAAAATAGTAAGAGTAAAGGTCTCCCAAATGATGACAAGCAATTCATGGTGATTGCCATAGCATTTTTCTTTGGAAAACTTTTATTTAGGGCCCAACCTTTTGTCCATAATTTGAAATATGGACCATACTTTTTAGAAATTCTAGAAACGAGACAAACTTACCGTGAAAACAGTTAAATAGGGACCTCAGGTCGACATCTATCATTGATTCGTTTTTATTTCTTGTATTGTTCCTTGAAAATTAAAAAGTACATGTATATTCATTTATATGAAAATAGAATATTAAATAGTTAGAATTCTTAATGTGGAAGGACAAATATTATAATTGAAATTGTGATTTAACCTGAGTTAAAGAATAATAATCCTTGTTTGGAAGTTTCCAAGAAAACACAATCCCATATTTGGAATTAGGAGGGTGGCCCCTAAATGAATATTTTTCATTTTTCTTAATTTTCACCATCACCATCATTATTAATAACGATCACCACCAGCACTATTTTTGGCAATTGTGTTGTCATTGACAATTACCCCCTCTCTCTCATTGGATCAAAGCCATGGCTTTTGCCCATATGAATGGGGTATTGAGTATTGACACGTTTGGTGCAATAATTGAAGGGTTATAGTCGCTTAATAATATTAATTTACTATCTATTGAGCCTTTTGGGTACAGGTTGGGTCCTTGATAAGGCCTCCGTTTCATTGGCTACAGCGATTGGCGCAGTTTCACTATCAATCTTCGGGACCTGCAATGGCAGAAAAGCCTCATTTTCCAATGAATCCATGTCATGTATGCAACAATTAGTATTTTTACTGAAAATATATAGCTCCATCCTATTCTATATTGCTACGCATGCATAAAACGAACGTGTATGATAGTCTTTCTTTGAGGAGAGGAAAATTTCATTGATATGAAAAATATCAGCAGATAACAAGGCGTCATTTGTTGCCCAAGAGTACAATCAGTAATCAGCAAAGAGAAGGCTAAAGAGCAGGTTTGAATGAAGGACCAATTCTCCCATTACCATACCATTGAATGATCAATTTGAGCCAGGCAACCTTGACATCAAATGACACGTCTCCTTCAATCCTATCCATCTAGCAGAATCATCTAGCCGGATAGCTAGGATTGAATACACGATGGAACCCCGAAGCAGGTTATATGTTCCCCCCCCCCGAACAGGGCAGTTAGCTACATCTCATGTTCGGGGGCAAAGCCGGACCTGTAAAGAGGCCAATGAGGCTTGGGCCTCAGGGCCCCTGGCCCAAAAAAAATTTTAGGGGCCCATTTTTAAGGCCTGAGCTTCTCATTTGTTTAGAAAATGTTCGGTTAAAGGATTAGACTCAGATCCTTTACCCAACCCGGATCTGATTAAACATTAAAAACCCATACGCCCCCTTGTCTTCTTCAATTTTTATTTAATATAATATAAATATTTAGAATATTATATTTGTTTGATGTGAATGCAAATTTTATTGTTATTTTAATTCTTTAAAAAAAAATCCGGAAGCGCGGCACTAAACTCCTAATATTAATTGGGGGCCCATTTTTTCCCTCCGCCTCAGGCCCCATAAAACACAGGTACGGCTCTGTTCGGGGGTCCTAAAGAGCACCACGTATGTAAGCATGTGTGTCTCGTATCTCCATGTTTGTCAGCATTAATTAGGGTTGGAGTTTGATGCGATTGCAAAGTCTTAAGTACCCTCTCTTCCATTGGTGCCAAAAAAAATGACGATTCTTGAAAATGAGTGGTTGTAAATACTTAAGTGCCCCGAAGATGATTATTTGAGACCCAGACCTTATTCAATGAGGGAACTTATCTAAAGAGTTCACAGGTTCCGTTTTCATATCTGATTTTGTATTAGCCTTAGAAAACTTTGCCTCTATCCTTTTAGACTTTCTTTCCTCATTTGCTGCTAGCTCAACTTTCCAATTATTTTGGCATTCTTCTAGGTCTCCTTGTTTGACTTGATGTGCTACAGGATCCAATCATATTTGGATCAGCTCTTGATCCGTCTGCACTAGTTTCAAGAGGTTTAATCAAATCTGAGACCATAGGCGAATAGTCATGGTCGATTTTATAGGAATAACTCTTGGAATGTGCTTTTTTTTTATACAAAAAGTATGATTTTCATTAAATTTTTTTTTTAGGGCTGTTGATTTTTGACTTGCAGAAAATCTGACACACAAGTAGGGATGGCACTGGACACTGGATAGATGCAGACGACAAGGTCTCCACCTTCATCCCAGTACGGGTTTTGATTTTAACCTTCATACTCGGACCCCATTTTTTCCCGGGTCCATTATCGTCCTTAAAAGGTATTTTAGTTATTTTAGAAACTGAGATCAGGGACGGGGCTGAGGAAAGCATAAGTCCATCCCCACCTCCATCTCTGCAAGGATTTTGATTTTAACCTCCTTCCCCATTTCATGTCCTTCATCCCCGGTCCAAACAGGACAAGGTGGGGGTGGAGATCAGGTCATGCTGAAAATGAGCGTTTTCGCTCATGCTGACATTCTTGCCATCCGATTTGCATTTTAAAAAGTTCAAAAGTCAACAAAACCACGTGGCATTCATCCAAAATTCAAACAGACGGCCACGATGTCCGCATGAGCAAAAACGCTCAATTTTCAGCATGACCTGATCTGCTTCCTTTGATATTGGGGTAATGGGGTGTGAAGATAGGGATGAGTGGAACACGTTTGGGCTTATTCTGCTGGTTAGGAGTGCATCTCACAGTTTATTTATGGGGCCCATATGAGAGGGTACTATATATACCATGCACCACTCGTACGCAAGCTATTTTCCCTTCTTAATGAAGTCGAGACAAAACACTGCATTAAAAGTCAATCTTCATGGTCACGACGTCATAAATAGCTTCCTTCCAGCGATAATATCCATGTAAAACTTAGTTGTGGGGGTGACTCGCCTTGTTTAGTTAATTCTTGGTGGGCCCTTCTCATCGAGTGGTCTTATTTCCTTTTTATGGCAAGTGGTGACTGGTGAGTAGGGATGGCAATGGACAGAGGCGGGGGCGGTGGACAAGGTCTCCACCCCCAACCCGTCTCAAAATTTGAACCTCCTTCCTCGCCTCCTCCGTCCCGGCACGGGGATGGATTTTAACCTTCACCCCTGCCTCCATCTCCGTTTCATGTCCTCCATCCCCGGTTCAAACGAGGATAAG
Organism: Nuphar pumila; assembly: GCF_984573655.1. Lineage (NCBI taxonomy): Eukaryota > Viridiplantae > Streptophyta > Magnoliopsida > Nymphaeales > Nymphaeaceae > Nuphar > Nuphar pumila. Next base: position 8,032,330 of record NC_143262.1, read on the forward strand.
GCGGGGCAGGGCCCCGTTTCTCCTCGGTCTATTGCCATCCTTTAGAAGGATTGGGAATGGGACGGGGCGGGGCAAGGCGGGGATCATGACGGGGATGGGGTAGGGTGGGGGAAAGTGTAAGTTCATCTCTGCCTCCATCCTCGCACGGGGATGGATTTTAACTTTCATCCCTGCCTTCGTCCCCATCGCATGCCCGGTCCAAATGCGGTGAGGCGGGGCGGGCCCCTGCTTTCCCCCCGGTGCACTGCCATCCCTACTGGTGAGGCACGATTCAAATTTTTTTATCTTCAACAAGTGTGGGATTTTGTCTGTGCATATTGGCATTGCTTGGCTTATAAAGCTCTTTGTTTTGGGAATATATAAATATATATCACTTAATTGCTTGGCTTGTAAAGCTCTTTGTTTGGTTCAACTGACTATAGCATATATGTATGTTTTTTAAGACTTTTAAAAATCAATATCTCGCAATAAAATTTTATGACTTAAAAAACCTTACGTACTTTTACGTCGAAAAGACATGATTCCTAAAACTATGTTGAATACATTCATTGAAAATATATATACAATCTACAACCATGTATGTGTGACTAGGTCCTCTTGGAGCACGCTCTACATATATAAAGCAAATTTGGTATAAGCCATTCATTGTCTAATTCTGAATATGAATCCAAGTAATTTTAGGCAACATTCGATTAGCTGGATCTCGTATTACGTTCTAAGTTGGTTAGGGATGGTAGTGAACATGAGAAAAGCAAGGATCCGTCAAAACCCGTCCCATTTGGGGGTGAGGGTGGAGGACATCGGGAAATGAACTTGGGATGAAGGTGAAAATAAAAATCACCCTCTCTGTCCCTGATCTCCATTAGTAAAATGATTAAAATACTGTTAGTTATTTAATAAAATTACATATAACTCTTACATATATTCATAATACTAAATGGGAACGAGAACATGAACAAGGGGCCGGGACAGAGACAGAGACAGAGACGGAAATGAAGACCGAGACGATAAATTTGAGACCGGACAAGAGTGGAGGTCCAAAGTCACCCTATCACGAGGATGGAAGTCACTGTTTTGAGATGAAGCAAGGATGGAGACATTGTCCCCAGCACCCGCCCGGGACCACTGCCATAGTTGGTGGGTTGTAATTTGCCCATCTTGAAATAATGAACTTTCATGGTTAGTTCGGAAATTGGACCTTGACCTGAAATTCAGACTGGACCCACACATGATGGATGAGGCCTGAGACACGTTGCACACATAAACTTGGAAAACGTGCAGGAGATTCAAACGTGCACAATTGGTACAAGCAAATGGGGCCAGCCCAAAAATAGCTGATGCAGTATGAGGTTCATGCAAGGCCTATTTCATAATAATTCCTTGGTCGTATATAGAATTGCAGTTGCCTATCGGTTCTTCCCTTTCATAAGTCGGGCCGCCCTTTAAGATTAGGGATGGCAGTGGACCGGGGACAACATGGCTCCGCCCTGTCTCACCCCGTTTCGACCAGGGATCAAGTGCATGAAACAGGGATGGAGGCGGGGATGAAGGTTAAAATCTATCTCCATGCGGGGATGGACTTATGCTTTCCCCCGCCCCGTCCCTGTCTCAATCCCTGCCTTGCCCCACCCCGCCCCATCTCCGATCCTTCAAAGGATGACTATAGACCAAGGGAAAACGGGGCCCCACCCTGCCTCACCCCCGTTTGAACCAGGGATGGAGGACATGAAACGGGGGTGGAGGTTAAAATCCATCCCCAACCGGGATGGAGGTTCGGATTTGGAAACGGGGCGGGGGTGGAGACCTTGTCCCCCGCTCCCGCCCCGGTCCACTGCCATCCCTATTTAAGATTGTCACTCATTTCACTCGCCAATCGTGCTATAGATTTTTTGCCCAAAAACCATGAATCATAGGAATATCTGTTCATGTAATTTGTCAGTATGGGTGCGTATCTCTGCCTGTATCGGCCATATCATATCGGCAGAAAATGCTTCAATCCTGAATCAACCATTTTTTAATAAAACATACAAAAAACTTGAAATTATATTTTTTTATCATCATTTTAATGGTTTTAACACGTCATGTTTTAATTGACACGTAATATATTTTAATTATTTTTTGGCCAATTGGGAACGATTCACTTGAGTATTGGTATAGGCCGATAAACCTGAATAGATGACCAAACGTTATAGGGCCGATCGATACCAATACTTATAACAACATTAAAGCAGACCCCTTCGAGGTCCGACTTTTTTTTTTGAAAGGCAAGCTGGGGTTAGTCAGACCCTTACCAGTTATACAACTATACCATTGGGTTTTGAACCTGCAGTGTCCCAACACTAGGTGACGTGCACTAGCTGCTCCTACCAGACAAGCTGCGCCCGTTGGACACTAATGGTATTAGGCTACATGGAGCATGTTTATTGGTGGAACTGGTTCTACTCGTTGTCCCGTTGAAGTTTTCTTCCATTAAAAAAAAGAACCAAAAAAGTTTGCCATGTTTTTGTATTTTTTTTTGTGCTGATCTATTCATTACGAATTTAGAAATTGCACATCTGACCTTGCCGATGTAGTTCACGTCTAGTTTAGTAGAAACTAGCCCTTTGGTTATGTTTTCCAAACGTGTATATCAGATTTTATGAGGGTTAAAAAATCTAGTGCTTACATTTTGCTAAAATTTCACCTCACAAAAAATCATATTTGTATAAATATATTTCAGTCGATTCTTACTATTTTTATCATGCTGAATACATCCATGTGAGCAAATTTATTCAACATGAAAATATTCCACCAACGGGGGGCTCTGCTTGTCTGGCAGGAGCAGTTACTGCACGTCACCTTGTGTTGGAAGGTTGCAAGTTCAAACCCAGATGGTATGGTTGTATAACTGGTAGGGCTCTGCCTAATGAAGTTGCAGAACTATCTAGCTTGTCGACCCTAATTGACCGTACTAGATGTGTTTAGTATGGTTTTATTGTTTGCTCTTGGTCAAAACTTGGTATGTGTTTGTTCAATGTATAAATATGATTTTTAGAGTCATAAAATTTTGGTACATTGTGGGTCGTTGATTTTTGAAGCTTCTTTCTTTTTGAAAGAAAAATATTTCATAGCTTTATTTCAGATCGAAAGAATTACCTTACAAGGTGATGAGATGTCACTATTCAAGAGTCAAAATAACCGAAAGTCATGTAAAAAAAAGGTACATTCAAATCCCCTCATTTAAATTTAAATTGAAGGGGAAGTTCACGAAGAGCTGCCTTAGCAATGGAGATATGGTGATGGCTGTCATCTATGTGAACTTGGTGGTTTCCTTGCAGCCATATGAGTCACCATAGGATGAGCACGAACATCACCAAGCGAAGGTAAATTTTTTGTCCCCCGAGTTTGAATGTGTGAAGCTATTAGAACATCTCTTAGGTTGGTTGGGACATTCCAACAAAGAGCTGTAACTTCATGATTCAAAACGTTTTTCTACTGAACAACCCTTTTTTATCACATCTCTAGAAGCTATTATTCACACTTTCTCATGCACTTCCCATTAGAGCGCACGTTCAGGATGAGCTTAACATTGCTTATTACTTAATATCATGTTACTCCAACAAGTTGGATGTGAAAGACCTTGCATCTCATGATACATTGTGATAAGATCATGACCGTTCATTTTTATTTTTTATTTCGAATATACTTAATTGGTTAAGGTCTTTTCGGTTTTTGATAAGGCAACCCCTACCCTACAAGCTCATTAAGAAACTGCATACTACAAAGCAACAAAGGACTTGTGTACATATTGGGATGAAGTTAACAAAAGCTGTTGATACACGAGTCCTTACTTTTACTTTTCATGACATATCAAAGAAGGGAGGCTGCGTGCTCAAAGGCACAACAACTGTTGACCCAATTTAGGGAATGGTGATAGTGCTATATATAACCCTTTGGATGCCAACACCACCACCACTACTACTACCTGCTGCCATTACTAGTAGTACGCCTTCCTCATATTTTCGTTTCCAGAGAGAGAGAGAGAGACAGTTAGTAAATCGTAACATGGAGAGCTCCTTGTGCTTTCTTACCCTTGTCACTACTGCTTGGATTTTTTTCTTTTCCCGCATGGCGAGCGGCACATACGTATATAACGTGGTGAGCTATGGGGCTAAAGGGGATGGGGTGACCAACGACAGTCCGGCATTTCTCAAAGCATGGTCTGCGGCATGCGCTTCGTCGCAGCCCGCAACGATGTATGTACCATCTGATCGGCAGTTCTTGCTGCATCCGGTGTTGTTCACAGGCCCCTGCAAGAACAGTGATACCACTGTCCAGGTTGATGGCCATTTGCTGGCATTGGCTGATTACACAACATATGCAACTGCTGGTTACTGGATCAAGTTCGACAAAGTGGTGGGGATGACGTTTCAGGGAGGGTATTTGGATGGCAAGGGATCAAACTTATGGTCTTGCAAAAGGGCAGGCACTAAATCATGCCCTGCTGGTGCGGCTGTAAGAGCCTCTCTCTCTCTCTCTCTCTCTCTCTCTCTCTCTCTCTCTCTCTCTCTCTCTCTCTCTCTCTCTCACACACACACACACACACACACACACACACACACACATGGAAGGTCCTCTGGATCTGATATGGGTCCATCCAACCTTGAGGCACTCCTACCATGAAGGTTTGACCCAAGGCCCAATCTAGGCTCGACTTGATCCGTTTGCAACTTTCAAGTAGCTGACCTAGCCAGTCTATATGAATATATCGATGAGATCGGCCATTTTTTGGTTGCTCTCTCATCGATATATTCAAGTAGCTGACCTAGCAGCTATGTTATCTACTCACATCTTGTCTCATTTTGTTTTATTGGTCCAGTCGCTCATCTTCAACAACGCGAAGGATATTGTGCTGAAGGGCATCACCTCTGTCAATAGCGAGCTCTTTCACTTCGTTATCAACAGCTGCACCAACGTGCATGCTGAGGGACTCACTGCCACTGCTGCTGGCAACAGTCCAAACACAGACGGTATACACGTTGAAGAATCTATAGGCGTTACAATCATAAATGCCAACATTAAGACCGGAGATGATTGCATATCCATTGGTCCGGGGACCAAGAACCTGTGGATCCAACAAGTCACTTGTGGGCCTGGACATGGCATCAGGTGCACTGCAACCCATCCTAACCTTAGCCTTCTTTTTGTGATTCCTTTTTCTTTCTGCCATGTGCATGCATTATATATATATATATATATATATATATATATATATAGATGCTTCTGGTACGTATGCTAACCATAATGGCAATGCTTTTGTTTGTGCCTGGACCAGTGTTGGAAGTCTGGGAAAGAACCCCAATGAAGCCGGCGTGCAAAACGTCACAGTGAAAAACACAATATTCACGGGGACTGAGAATGGACTAAGGATAAAATCATGGGCTAGGTTGAGCAAAGGATTTGCTAAAGGAGTTGTATTTGACGGAGCTACCATGATAAACGTGAACAACCCCATCATCATCGACCAGAGCTACTGTCCGCACCAGAAGGATTGCCCTGGTCAGGTAATAAATTAAGTTTCGATGCTTAATTTATAAAAGCGAACTCCCAAACCGAAATGACTAGCTCGAGTCACTGACGAAAGTTCTAAAAGATGGCTGCTTGGATTTTGGTTGCTTTGAACATGGCTTATAGATGATCGATCGATCGATCGTTATTGCTACAAGCACGAACATATGAAGCTGCATGCCGTCTTCATCACATGATGGTTCCCTTACCCTAATCTAAAAATCCTCTTATTTCTGTTTCTGTTTTCAGACTTCGGGGGTAAAGATATCAGAAGTGAGCTACAATAACATTATAGGGACGTCTGCAACAAAAATAGCTGCAAATTTCGACTGCAGCTCGATTGCCCCTTGTGAAGATATAAAGCTAACAGGCATACAACTGAAATATGGGACGACAACTGCTGAGTCCTTCTGTCGAAATGCATATGGGACCAGCGGGGGAGTGGTGCAGCCTCCAAGTTGCCTCAAATCAGAATCCATCTCCAGCACAATTGCAGATGCCCTTGGTCTACTTCAGCAGTGGCTTCCCAAATTTGACTATGACACTTGAAGGTAAGTAAAATAAAGATTGTTTAGAGGGAGCAAGCATCATGATATCGTCCTTGGTCCCCACGCATCCATTAATCTCAAAGAAGCAGCACAACACAACGGGCAACAGCGTGCACGTGCTATTTTGATTTTGTTCATTAGTGTCAGAGATATAATTGGAAAGCTTTACCGGGATCATGTATGATATTGTACGTGCCGGCTCCTTGTAACATCATCTAATTAGTCGTGTCTACTACTAAAGCTAAATCACCTTCTCTATGTAATAAATGGGGACTGTCTACTGTGGATTGGCAGCCTACTGCCGATTCATTGTCCATCTAGGAATATTAATAAACCTTGAAATCTTATGTATGCAATAAAATCTCAAATTTGTTTCCACTGGATCGTTAGGTCTTTCGGTTTCTTTTCCCCTTGTATTAACATGGATAGTCCTCATCATTTGAGTTATGTTAGTCGTTCAATTGTACAATCACTCTATTTCGGTCATGCATAGCATAAGGACCAATTCCAAGTAGGGCTTCAAACCGATCGGGTGCAGTCTGGATTCGACCTCATCAAAATCAAAATCCAAACTTTTTACAGTAGATCAGAGTGCAAGCCTATATTTGACAAAGATTATTGTTAAAATTGAATATGGATCCGAAATATGCATGTTACTAATAGATCAGGTATTCTGCCTGATCTATTAGAGTCTCTCTCTCTCTCTCTCTCTCTCTCTCTCTCTCTCTCTCTCTCTCTCTCTCTCTCTCTCTCTCTCTCTCTTCAGCAATTTTATCTTCCACCATCAACATCAATATTATTTTTGGCAACTTGTCAGTCGTCAAAACAATCCCTTAGTTCTCCATATGAAGTTGCCATCCGGCTCACTTTGCCCTACGAAGTAGGGCACTCTCCTACAAAATGATGGAAGAAACAATGGAAGGAGGACCACATGTGACAGGTATTGTTCTCACGGTTTTCAACCTTATTTTTTGAAAGGAAAATTTTCAATTAGGGACCTACTAGGTGTTCCGAAAGTAGTCATTTGAGATACGGGTTTACCCAAAGTTTGAATTTTTTTCATAAATGAGGCACAAAGAAACGGAATCTTTTAATTTTAATTCATAAAAAAACTTTTTTTTGGTATTTTAATATTTAAAAAAGTTTCTTATTGAAATATTATGGAAGTAATGAAAACTATCTAAAATTATTAACAATAATGTCTATACGAATACGTGTGAAACCAGTGTGTCTTTGCACGTGTCACTAAGGACACGCGGCCAAAATGGCGTGCTCCTGTGACACAGTGCAAAGACACACCTGAATACTTAATTTAACTAATTAGGTAAATAGTAATATTAACCAAATTACTGTGTAATATTTTTTTTTAATTTTTTATTTTTATATTATTAAAAGTTCAATAAATTACTCTGGCCCATCAAACCGGTCCACAGGCAGGCCCAAGCCCAACCCACGTATATAAAGGACCGAGATTCAGCCCGATAGGCTGATAAACCTGAATATTTAATTTTACTAATTAGGTAAACACTAATAGTAACCAGATTAGTGTGTAATATTTAATTTTTATATTATTAAAAGATTAATAAATAACTTCTGCCTATCAGGCCAGTCCGCAGGCAGGCTCAAGCCCGACCCACATATATAAAGGATCGAGATTCTGCCTGATACCTACTGTGTCGGAGCCTAAAACCTTGGCCCAAACTCGACCCATGACTAGCCGAGTTGGCTTGGCCCAACAGACCATCCGTTGACCACCCTACCTCCAAGTAAAGTTAGTTCCTATTGAATCCGGTGATATGCCAAAACACATTTTCTTTGTACTTTGACATCTTTATCTCCCGTATTCATAGCACTAATAATGAGGCTCACCAATGATGTCTCTAAAGCTACTGACACTCACGAAACGTGATGGGTGGCAAAATCTGACCTGACCCGCCAACTCGCTTCTTAGCCGGGTTAGGGTTTGGCCTCAACGGGTTCGTGTCGTAAATGGGTCGACCTGCCTAACCCGTTTATTAAACAGGTCATGTTTGTGTTAGGGGTATGCCAACCCGCCAACCTTTTTGACCCGTTTAATAAACGGGTTAGGCGGGTGGGTCGACCCGCCTACACGAACCCGTAACCCGTATATATATATATAAACTTATCTAACCCTAACTCCTAACTTTACACATTAGTCACCCATCTAACTCCTTCCTACCCAGCCGAGAGCCCGAGACCTCTCCTCTCCACCTCGTTGCCATCACCGCACAGGCGCACACCACCACCCTCTTCTTTCCTGCCTCTTGTTCGGAACTTGGCTTGGCACCCAAGCAAAGCTAGCCCAACATTTTATGTTGTATGGTTTTAACTTGTAAGACAATTATGTTGATGTTGTCTTTATGTTTATGACTTTATGTTGATGTTTTATGTTAATGTTGGTAGTACAATTCCATATTGAGATTTGCAGAAAAAAAGTATAATATGTTTTTTTTTGTGTTTCTAATTATGTTATTCGGGTTAGACAGGTTATTCGGGTTACTCAAGTCGGTTATCATGTCCATGTTATCAGGGCGACCCGTTTAATAAACCACTACAAGAAAAATGCTAATTAGCAACGAAACTTTGCAACGGATTTTTTCCATCGCAAAGTTGTGACGACTTAGCGAGAGAAAGCTATCAGTCGCTAACATTCGAAATATTTAAGAAATTAGCGATGAAAAAACTTTCATCACCAAATCCGTCGCTAAGTAGCTACGGATTCGCGATGAAAAAATTATGTCGCAAAACCCGCCAGAGATGGAAATATTTCGCTAAATGTCACAAAACTTATGTCAAAAAAATTATGTCACAAAACTTTCATCGCCAAATCTGTTGCTAAGTAGCGATGGAAATATTCCGTCGCTAATTGTCGATGTAAAATGCTCGCTAGTTAGCGCCGGAGTAGCGACAAAATGTTTTTGTCGCCCATCTGTCGCTAAATGTTGATGTAAAACGCCCGATTAGGGCACAAAATCATTTTTTTTCTGGCTCTCTCTCTCACCCGCGTCGCTCTCCGTCGACCGCCCCCTCCCGCTCTCCGGCGACCGCCCCCCTCCCGCTCTCTGTCGACCGCCCCCTCCCTTCCGCTCGCCGTCGACCGCTCCCTCCCTCCCTCTCTCTGGCCATCGACCGCCCACTCCTCTGCTGTACCTCTCATCTCTGGCCCCCTTCCTTGCGGAAGCCGACGACTGAAGTCGTCGGTGGCCTCCAAGGTCGGTGACCCCTTGTCTCCTCCCACTACAAGAAAACCGTGGATTAGCGACGGCCTATATCCGTCGCTAAACTGTTTAGCGATGGATTAGCGATGGATAGAGGCCATCGCGAATTTTTGCTCGCTAATTAGCGGAAAAACTTATTTGTCTTTAATTTCGTCGCTAATTTGCGACAGATTAGCGATAGACATTATCCGTCGCTAATCTGTCGCTAAATTTAAAAAAAATAAAAAAAATTAATCCCTGTCGAGCGGTATTCTGACAACACTAACCAGACTTATACCGCACCCGACAGGCATTGCATGCACAGAACGATCGCTCTGCCTCATCGCCAGACTTGTATCGTCCTCCGTGAACCAGTGCTCTCCGGCATTGCCGTCCTCCGTGAACCGGCGTTGCCGTCCTCCATGAACCGGTGCTCTCCGGCGTCGCCGTCCTCCATGAACCGACACCATCATCTTCCGTGAACCGGCGTCGCCGTCATCCTCCATGGACCGGCGTCGTCGTCCTCCGTGAACCGGCTCCGATGTCCTCCAGCGATCGTCGACTGTCCTCCGTCGTCGCCGTCCTCTGTGAACTGGCGCCAATGTCATCCAGCGATCGTCGACCGTCCTCTGGCGTCGCTGTCCTCCGGCGTCGCCGTTCTCCGTGAATCGGCGTTGTCGTCCTCTGTGAACCGGCGCCGACGTCCTCCAGCGATCGTCGACTGTCCTCCGGCGTTGCCGTCCTCCACTCTCATGTACATGCTCTCCAACGTGCTCTCCGACGTCACTCAGTTTAAATCGAGCGTGATCGATTTAAAATTCGAACGGGGAGAGAGGGGAAATTTCGCGCTCGGTTTAAATAAAAAATCAGCGAGGGATTTAGCGAAGGAATTTTTTCGTCGCTAATTAGCGACGGAAAAATTCCCTCACTAAATCCCTCGCTAAAATCTTTTTCTTGTATTGAGAATTAGCGACGAAATAATTGTTGTCGTTAATTCGTCGCTAATTAGTGATGGATTAGCGATGAAACAACTTTCATCGCTAATCCGTCGCTACTTAGCGACGGATTCATTAAAAAAGTTTTCTCTAGCTAATCTGTCGCTAATTTGCGACGGAAAAAATCCATCACAAATTTCCGTCGCTAATTAACATTTTTCTTGTAGTGTCCCTCTCTCCGACGATCGCCCCCTTCCTCTCTAGCGTTTTTGTGCACGCCGGTGGGAGCTCTGTCGCCAGCAAGCTGCTGCCATCATCTGCAACCAAAAGTCGTCGTTAACCTACATTTCTTCTTCTTCTTCATTCTTCGCAGTTTGAACGACACCAAATAAGGTACGGGTTTCTCTCCAAAATCGATCAGTAAAGGGATTTTGCATGGGACATTCAAACTTGGGTTGTGATCAAATATAAAATTTGTATTTTTTTGTTTTATTGAAAAGAAATCGATAGAATCTGCATTAACAACAATGTAAAACTTGTATTTCCTTGTTTAGAATCATTTTTCCTTGGGTTCACGATGGGATTTGTATGACCCTTAAAAATCTGTATGGATTTGGGGTTTGCAGGGTTTTAAAACCGACAACTCTCTGTTTTGTTGGGTTCACGCTAGGTTTTAAACACCCTTTTAAATCTATATGTTTTTTTATTTTTGTACATGTGAACAGATCTGAATAGTTTTTATTAACTAAAACTGTCAACACAATCCATATATTCAAGCGACCACTACAACAAAGCAGTAGATTAGCGACGACCACCTTCCGTCGCTAATCCGTCGCTAATCCGTCGCTAACCATGTTAGCGACGGATTAGCGACAACGCGGCGACAGTATGCTTACGTCGCGAATATTTCGACGCTAACTGGCGACGGAATAATTCCGTCGCCAAGTCCGTCGCTAATTGCGACGGAATAACAAGCGCTATATTCCGTCGCCAATCCGCCGGTACTAAACGGCGACCACGGCGTGGCGACGGATTTAATTCCGTCGCTAAGCCGTCGCTAGATTAATATGAATAGCGACGGAATCATCCGTCGCTAATCCGTCGCAAAAACGAAAAAAAATCAAAAAAAATTATTTAAAAATTAATTACGGAGAACTGTACAATTTATATTTCCTGTACAATTTATATTTCCTGTAAATAAAAAACAAACCACACAAAAAAATTCATATAACAAGTATCTATAATAATTAATCGTTCCACCTTAAAACTAAGAAGTTTAATTATTTACAATTCAACAATTACAATTAGGAAAAATAAAAAAAATAGAACTTCTTCAACAAAGTCCTCTAATCATCGCCAAGATTTTGTGCGTCTTCTTGTTCATTGTCTTTATCTGTCCCTTCAGCTCCACTACCCTGATTATCGCTAGCAGCCTACACAAGAAAAGAACAGTCAGTATTGATAAACAAAATATAATGAAATAAATTACACACTATATGTGATTCTATCATGTGCTCATGTGTGATCTAAGGCAATAAAAAAACTCTATATGTGATTCTATCATGCTCATATGTGTGCTAAGGCAGTCAAAAAATTGAATATGTGATTATAGCATGTTCATATGTGTTCTAAGGCATATAAAAAAACTCTATATGTGATTCTACCATGCTCAGATGTGCTTTAAGGCAGGCAAAAAACTATATATGTGATTCGATCATGCTCGTATGTGTGCTAAGGCAGTAAAAAAATTGAATATGTGAATATAGCATGCTCATATGTGCTCTAAGGCAGGCAAAGCAACTTTATATGTGATTCTATCATGCTCATATGTGTGCTAAGGCAGTAAAAAAATTGAATATGTGATTATAGCATGTTCATATGTGTTCTAAGGCATCTAGAAAAACTCTATATGTGATTCTAACATGCTCAGATGTGCTTTAAGATAGTAAAAAAAACTATATATGTGATTATACCTGAGAGGGACCTGGAATCGAAGATCCCCTATCCTGAACAGCGGCCTTGATCTCATTTCGGAGAAAGGGGGCGACGGTGTATTGGAAGTAGTTATTCAGTGATTCATTAATGATCTCGCGTACATCATCACCGGAAAGAATAGTCGGCTGCTTGGAGCTTATGTCGGCGCAAGAAGTTGGTGAGCCGTAACTGGAAGAACCAATAACTGGTGAAGTGTTCATATTACTCCCAAACCCGAACACGCGACCTTTTTTGGGTTCACCTGCTGCAGTCACCCATGCTGTAGGATCAAATGATGGATGCTGAGTAGCGTCTTCACCATATCGCTCTACCATTTGTTGCTCATATGCCTCCTACAAAATAATGTTTAAAGTATTCATTAATAATTAATGATAACATTATGATGACTTGCATATATATTGCAATGATTATTAATAGAATTAATACATACCGTTGTCGTTCTCGCCTTCTCTGATACGAAGACTCCCGTGGTCTTCCGTTTATGTGTTTCTACAAACACATCCTTATATGGTACACTGCCTCCTTTTTCTGCTTCCTGCGAAGTTAAATGATAAAAGATTTAGTACACAAATTTGCAACTATACTTATAAAATTAATATTATATATTGATGAGTTACCATTTTCTTTAGGTGGCTCCCAAATGTCTTAGATCCACCTGTGTGTAGATGGGCTTCGGGCATCTTCGATCGATTTTGTGAAGCATTCGCAGAGCGATTTTTAAATGCATCTCCCGCCCACATATCGCACATTTCATCCCAGTAATCTCTCCTGATAGTAATAGGACCATGGCCCTTCCACAATAATGGATCATCTACTACGCTAGATGCTTTTTTTGCTGCAGTCTTCATAGTGTGCAGCATGTCTGCAAATCGATTGGCAGCCACCTTCTGCCACACCTTCCTTGCATCATTTTCTTCCACCGTAGTTGCAAAGCGATTCGAAGCCTACAAATATTTTCAGAAAGTTAGTAGACATTGCTTAAATAAATTAAATATGAAACACATTAACTATGAGGAACAACTGTATACCATGAATGAGAACCACAATCTGTCTAATACCTCCTTTGGGTACTCTTTCCATTGAGCAACTGGTCCTGGTAGATGTTGAAGAAGTGAATTCCTAATCTCCCGTACTACTTCTTGTGGCTCAAACCTCGTGCTGCACATGAATTGTTACACAGTAAATATCAATATAAAATATTTAAAAGATATGCAATAATTGAAAACAAAATACTTACGGTCGATTATCGATATACACTATTCGAATGAGTCTTCTTGTGCCAGCCTGTGAAGACCCTGTTTCCTGTGTTGGCTGTTGACTTGTGCGATCAACTGGTGTAGGTGGGTCGTATACAGGCGCAACATCATCTGTAAAAAAATACACACCAAGTTCTCAGAATGTGCATTTGAACTAATCAAGCATCTAATTAGTTATATGATATACCTATCACAGGAGCCCGTGAAGATGAAGGTTGAGCCTGGCTACTACTGGATGAGCGACCACTATAACCTCCACGAACCATATTCTAACAAATAACATATGTCATACAATACATTCAAATAATTCACATCAAGTATTACAATGCATTCAAGTCATTCACATCAAGCATTGCAATGCATTCAAATAATTCAAATCATTGACATCAAGTATTGCACTAATTCAAATCATTCGTTAATTGCATAAATTATAATACATTCAGATAATTGAAATCATTCACATCAAGTATTACAATGCATTTGAATCATTCGTATCAAGTATTACAATACATTGAAATAAAATTTTTAATCATTCACACCAAGTATTGCAATACAACTCACATCAAGTATTACAATGCATTTAAATAGAGGTTTCTAGTATAAGATTTTGCTCACTAGCTTGAGAATTCTTCCTCGTCACTAGTTTGACTTTCTTCTTCTTCTTCTTCTTCTTCTTCTTCTTCATTGTTTGCCCATCCACTTGGTACATCATTTGGATCACATTCCTCTATGAATGTTTCATCAACCAATGGAGATATGACATGCATATCATGCGCAACATCGTGACCATAAGCGAAGTCACAGACATCATCTGATTGATAGTAATCACTATGTCAGACAATCTTGAGGATGGACCTTCCATTTCAGTTGTGCCTGCTGTAAATGCATTCTTTTGACGTCAGAACGGATGATCGCTGGGTAGAAATCGACGATGGCAATCAAACCAGCAAGGCTTCCTTCCATGCCTCAATCTAAAAGCTTTGGAATCCTCCATGCAGTACGGACAAGCCAACCTCCCATGTGTGCTCCAACCAGATAACATACCATATGCAGGGAAGTCACTGATTGTCCATAGAACAGCGGCCTTCATGTTGAAATTTTGTTTTTTGTGGGCATCATACGTGGTAACACCGTCATCCCACAGTACTTTTAATTCATCAATCAATGGCCTTAGATATACATCAAGATTTTGGCCAGGTGAGGTCGGACCAGGGATCAACAGAGACAAGAAAAGATTTGGACGTTTCATACACAAGCTTGGTGGAAGGTTGTATGGAGTTACAAATACTGGCCAGCATGAGTATGGAGTTGATCTACCCCCAAATGGATTAAATTCATCTGTACATAGACCGAGTCTAACATTTCGCACTTCCATTGCGAAGTTCTGATGAGTACGATCAAAGTGCTTCCAAGCTTCTGCGTCAACAGGATGCGTGATCTTGTTTTCATCGTGTCGAACTTTATTTGCATGCCATCTCATGTGTTTAGCTGTCTTTGAAGACATATACAATCGCTGCAATCTAGGAGTGATAGGAAAGTAGCGGAGCGACTTGTATGAAACTTCCTTTGATCTCGTGCTACCATTGCCTCTTGTCTTTGGCTTGAACCGAGGATGCCCACATGACGGGCATGATATGTCGTTTTCCTGCTCCTTGAAATACAACATGCAGTGATTTGGACAAGCATCAATCTTTTTGTAACCCATACCTAGAGCGTTGACCATAACTTTCGCACGATAGAAATTTTGTGGCAATTTCTCATCTTTAGGCAACATACTCTTCACAATCATGCACAAACGGTCAAAACATGATTGACTCAAATTATACTCGGACTTCAAATTCATTAGTTGAAGAACTGCAGACAAGATAGTGTGACTCTCACAACCGTTCCAAAGTGGCTTATCAGCATCTTTAAGTAAATCATAAAATCTACTAGCTGCATCGTTTGGTGATTCTTCATCTACGCCAGTTCTTACATCACTAGAACTCATAGCAGAACCCAGTTCTGTTCCTGCAGCATCAAATATCAAATTCGTATATGGATTATCGTGCACCACATTCACCCGTGCATCAAAATCGTTTCTAAATTCTTCTCCATGAAACGCCCAGTTCTGATAATCACTCACAAAACCCTTCCTGTATAGGTGATGTCTAACGCCATGAGGTTCTACAAATCGATTATTCTTACAAATCTTGCAGGGACACCTAATCCGACCTGTGGGATCTACCGTACTGACACTCGCCGTTGCAAATTCAATAAAACTATCGACACCATCCATATATTCATGCGATAACTCATTGTCCACTATCCTACGGTACATCCATTCACGGTTTGCAGTCATTCTGTCGTATGATGTTACGAATAGTATCCTAACGAATTAAGAAAAAAAGAATCAGAATGCGACGATGAAGAAAATATCAAATTTATCATGCAATATACTATGTCAAACAATAACAAGAATTTTGATGCATGCATTGATAACTTAATATTTTCATGTGCAAACTATTAATGACATGATACAATCATTTGAAGCATGCTTTTATTATAAAATTTCACATGGAAGTCAAAATCAAATTGAAAGTAACTACATGCAAACATTGATACAATTACATCAAACATTGCAATACATCATAATCATTCATATCAAATAAATGGCAAACATGTACCTGCAGCAAACACACTTCAATATCTCACTAACTACTACCATGCTTAGCATGGACTCCGTACTCCAAAAATAAGAACACTTCCATATTTCTACATTAAAATCATGCTCAGCATGATCTCCGAACTCCAACAAAGCAGTCCTAGATATCAACAACTAAGTGAGTGTGTGAACAATAAAGTGCTGCATTCAATAAATTAAATAACATGTGATACGTTTGCATCACTTACTCACCACGGGTATTTACCCGATTTGCATTGTTTTTGTCATTTACTTACCACAGGTGGCCGAGCACGAGTTGGTTCCGTTGAAAAATCTGCACAAAAACAAAACAAATTAAGTAACAAACTAACTAATCATGAAACAAGATGAAACACTAACTAAAAAAATTAAAACAAATTAAAACAACTCTAACTAATTGAAAGAAGAGAAAAGAAAAATAGTATATATGTTAAGCCAAATCTAACTAGAAGATGCTAATTTAACAAACCAGCTATAACATGTTGAACCAGTCGACTAACATAAAGTCATAGACAATTTCTAATCTGAACTACTTAGCAAAGGAATAGTAAATCAATCAATTAGTTTACTAGAAAAGATGTGAACTCCGTTTAACCACCACTATCATAAAGAATTCAAATAGCCCTAATCTAACTAACTGATTGTGAGAACATTAAATACCAATCTATCTAAGAAAAATATAATTATAAAAGACTAATAGATTGAAATACTCTAACTAACCAGATTTCAAGAAAATAAATTGAAGTAAAACTAACTACCAGTAGACATTAACAAACTAACAAATTGAACAACATGGACAACTTGTATATATACATTACAAAAAAAAATTCAACTTAAAATCCATATGGACAACATATATGCAAACTACACTTAAAACCATATGGACATCTTATATACACATATTACAAATTTTTTTTCAAGCTAATCACATGGACAACATAGGGATCACATAATAACTTTTTTTTTAAAAAAAAGAGATCACATGGGCAGCATAGGTATCCATAACAAAAATTCTTTTCAAAACAGATCACATAGGCAACGTAGGTATCTCATAACAAATTTTTTTTCTAAAAACAAACACATAGGCAACATAGTATTCCTACTAAAGATTTTTTTTTCAAAGTGATTTACATAGGCAGCATATGCATTAAAAAACAGATTTTTTTGAAATCAATTCACATAGACAGCATAATATATCTCATAACAGATTGTTTTTTTCAAAAGCAATACACATCGGCAGCATGTTATTCCTACTACAGATTTTATTTTTCAAACGATTCATATAGGCAGCATAGGCATTCAAAAACAGAATTTTTTTTTTTGACAAGTCACTTAGGCAGCATAACGCAGGGGGTCGACCCCCCCTGCCGGAAAGCACGGCAGGGGGTTAAACCCCCTGCCTTTCCGGCAGGGAAGGGGGTTAAACCCCCTGCCGGAAAGGCAGTTCCGGCATGGGGGGTTGACCCCCTGCCGTGCCTTTACGGCAGGGGGGTCGACCCCCCATGCGTTTCCGGCAGGGGGTCGACCCCCCATGCGTTTCCGGCAGGGGGTCGACCCCCCATGCCTTTCCGACAGGGGGTCGACCCCCCTTGCAGGAAACGCAGGGGGTCGACCCCCCCTGCCGGAAAGCACGGCAGGGGGTTAAACCCCCTCCGTTTCCGGCAGGGAAGGGGCGTACCCCCTGCGTTTAGAAGAAGAAGAAGAAGAAGAAGAAGAAGAATATTACCTGCGCTTCGCCGGACGGTGGCGGGAGGTTGACGGGGAGCGGCAGCTGGCGAGCGCCGGCTGGCGAGCGGTGGACGGGGAGCGGCGGCTGGCGAGCGGCGGTGGCCGGACGGTGGCGAGAGCCGACGGGCGGCGGGAGGGAGCAATACAGCGAAACAGGGAAAAGAGAAAGAGGGATGGGATTAGGGATTTACGCGACATTTAGCGACGGCTTAGCGACGGAAAAATTCCGTCGCTAAGCTGTCGCGAAACCCAAATACCAAAAAAGCGACGGAATATATTTTGTCGCTAAGCCGTCGCTAATTAGCGACGGATTAGCGACGACAGAGTTCCCTCTCTAAATCCGTCGCTAAAATGGTGTTCTTGTAATCAAAAGTAGCGACAAAAACATGCAGTCGCTAATCCGTCGCTAAGTAGCGACAGATTAGCGATAAAAGTCGTTTCTTCGCTAATCCGTCGCAAATTAGCGACAGATTCTATCTCTAGCTAATCTGTCGCTAAGTAGCGACGGGAAAAATCCGTCGCTAATTTCCGTCGCTAATTAACAATTTTCTTGTAGTGGACACCTCATTATCAATTATCCTACGGTACATCCATTTACGGTTTGCAGTCATTTTGTCCTATGATGTTACAGATATTATCCTAACCAGTTAAAAGAGAATCATAAGAATGCTATGATGAAGAAAATATCAAATTTATCATGCATTCATGGTAGATGTAATGATTTGATATATATCATATACACACACACGCACTATATATATATATAATGTCATTCAATCACAAGAACTATGATGCATGCATTGATAACTTAATATTTTCATGAGCAAAACCATTCATTTGAAGCTTTGATAACTTATCAATCATTTTCTTATACAAACTCATTCATAACACGATACATTCATTTGAAGCATGTTTTCATGATACAATTTCACATGAAAATCATAATCAAATTGAAAGTAACTTCATGCAAGCATAGATACAATCACATCAAACATTACAAAACATTCAAATCATTCATATTAAAATAATGTCAAACATGTACCTGCAGCAAACACACTTCAATATCCTGTTAACTACTACCATGACTTGCATGGAATCCAAACTCCAAAAATAAGAACATTTCTATTTTCATACATTAAAATCATGCTCACCATGATCTCTGAACTCCATCAATGCAGTTCTAGATATCCACAACTAAGTGAGTGTGTGAACAAAAAAGTGTTGCATCCAAGAAATTAAATAACCTGTGATGCACATGCATCACTTACTCACCACGGATATTTACCCGATTTGCATTACTGTTGTCACTTACTCACTACGGGTCACGGGGCACAAGTGGGATCCGTTGCGGAATCTGCAAGAGACACTATGTTAAAATAAAGTTTATTACCCGATGACAAGTGGGGTGACGCCCCCTGTCAGAAACAAGCCTGGATAGGGAAACACAACCCTCTGTTGAAAGCGAGACAGGCAGGGGCGCTGCCCCTACCAGCAGTAAGGTTAAGGCAGGAAGCGAAACCCTCTGTCGGAACATTCACAGGAGGTCGGGGTGGGAACCTCCGAAGGGAAGCATCGGGAGGCAGGGGCTGAGCCCCCTACCGGGAATCAATCATGAGGCAGGGGGTTCCGCCCTCTGTCGGGAAAATAGAAAAGGGGCTTCGCCCCCTATCGAAATTATCAAAGACAGGGGGTGAAGCCACTGCCTAACAAGGAAAATAAAAGGGCAGAGGGCTTTTCCTCCTGTCAAAATTATCAAGGACAGGGGAGGGGAAGCCACCCTTTGCCAGGAAAAACAAAAGGGAAGAGGGTTTCTCCCCATGCCGATCATAACGAGGACCGGGAGGTGGAGCCCCACTGTCAGAGAAGTTAAGAGGATAGGGGGTGAAGCCCCCTGTCAGCATTCAAAAGGACAGGGGCGAAGCCCTCTGTTCTGCTAGAGATCGGGGCAAGGGGAGGGCCTGGCAGAGGCAATCGGGGCCTTTGCCAGCCCCCATCGACTACAGAGGGGTGAGGAGGGCCCGACAGAGGCTGTCGGGCCTCTGCTGGCCCTCCGACAACCATAGGGGGAAGGGGGAGGCTCCAACAGAGGTTGGCGGCCCTCTATCGGACCGCTAGCGACCCTTATTTCAAGGGAAAAAAACAAGGAGAAAAGGGGGAGGGTTACCTGCGAGAGGCATCGATGAGAGGTCGCTGGCAGGGTCATCGCAGGCTAGGGTTGTCGGCTCACCGAAAAACACAGAGGGAGAGCAACGAGAGAAGGAACGACAAGGGAATTAGAGAGGAGGTCGTCGGACGGGGTTCGCCAGAAAACACAGAGGGGGAGCAAAGAGAGAGAGAGAGAGAGAGAGAGAGAGAGAGAGAACGGAAGAGGGAATGAGAGGGGAACGAGAGAGGAGGTTGTCGGGCGGTGGGCAGGCGATTGGAGATCGATGGGCGGCAGACGGTCGACGGGAGGTCGACGGTCGACGGGAGGTCGACGGGCGACAGGAGGTCGACGAGCGACGGGAGGGTGACAGATGAAACAGAAAGGGAAAAGGGGCTCGCATTAGGGTTTTACGAGAGAAATTAGTGACGAATTAGCGACGAAACAATTTTGTCTATACTCCGTTGCTACTTAGTGACGGAGAATTTCCGTCGATGATCCGTCGCTAAAATATGAAGAAACTTATGATAGAATTTTTTTCGTCGCTAATCCGTTGCCAAGTAGCGATGAAAGTTTTTCGTCGCTAATTACGTAAATGTTAGCAACGGATAGTTTTCTCTAGCTAATCTGTCACAAATTGGCAACAGATTATTTTCATCACAAACGTCTGTCGCTAATTAAAGTTTTTCTTGTAGTGGTCCTTAAGTAGGTTTCTGCCACTAAAAAAATGAGAGATGCTATATACATTCCTAGGGATCTATTTTTTTCTTGTTCATGAAGGAAAAACCGCCGTCATGGTCAGAGACCTAGTCCAGCTGGCTAAGCTTGCGATACTTACTTAATTATCCCGATAGTATAAACCTGTGGCGCACTCCTTACCCAAAGGTAGTTGCCCTGCTTCTGCTTGATCCTCAATTTTGAAAAGCAAAAATAAAGGTTTTACACTAAAAAATATTTTAGAAAATGGATTCGAGATCCAAATTTGAGAAGATAATAAAAATTGTTCTTCAAAACCTAGTAGCTTTCCTCTTCTATTGAACAGGGATTAGCCAGATCAAGGATGTCATATCTTCGTTGTTAGAGCTGTGTTGCAAAAAAGGAGCGTACCCGAAGCAAAAACCTAAAAAAATGAGTTTTAGGGATGGGAACCACTAAAACTTGAAAAGACACCAAAAATGACAAATATACTAACGGTACTCAAATCCAAACTTATAAAAATGATAAATATAAATGAAACACATATAAAGTACATGAATCTCACCACGGGCTATGAGTAACCCTCCTACGATTGACAAGCGCAACAACATGAATGTCATGAACAAGCGCGAGTTCTAAGAGGTAGTGTGAGATATGAGGGATCGGGGTTCCTAGGTAAGGTTCAAGTAGGTGCACCCTAGGCTAGTCGACTAGGCCAAGGTAGGCTATGTGGGTCATCTAGGCTAGGTTTCATCACTAGCGGCGTTTCGGTAAAGTAACAATGCTTATGAATGTAGGGGTACTCTGATCCTGAAATAGGAGGAGCACCCCTACTTATAAAGTTTTAATGGATCTGAATACGCTTTCTGCATATTAGAGATCCAAGCTAGGATGGGTGGCTCTCATTCAAAGAGATTTGAACGAGAGGCTAGGATTCGTTTTTGGTGGGGTTTTCTAAGATTGGTCGATAATTTTGTAAAGGGGATAAGAATGACTTCTATTTCGTCACATGAAATGAGTTTCAGCATCTACCCATGACCAAAAACCAACAAAAGCTTTAGTTACGTAAAATTTTTGAATTGCCAATCACTCTCCTTTGATTTGGACCCATCTCTTATTTGGAAATAGCCTTTATGAATTGATAATTTTTTTTCGTTTTTTTTAAAAAAAAAGGATGCTCGGTCTTTTGTGGAATTCTGGAAAAAACGCTCATTCCTTGGAAAGAAATGTGTAAAGCGCTAAAATATATCTAGAAAAAAATTACTTATAAAAAAAATATAATACTAATATAAATGAATTGAATCTTGTGTTTAAAGTCACTTTAACTCTGGGATTCAGATCCTATAGTTCCTGTGCCCTGACTTGATTTCAAATAAAAATCTAATATTTACGTCCATTTTGACCTTATATATATATATATATGGATTTTTTTTTACGTTTTTTCATCATCATTTTGAATGCAAGCATTTTTAATCATGTATTCATTGTTGGACGAATTTTGCCACACTCTGTCCAGCATCTTTCGAAAGGTTCTTCATAGTTTTAGATATACTTGAACCACTAGGCAAGGTTCTCTGTGAATTCTTGTGTTACACGCATAGGCATAGGCAGCTTTATGTATGAGTGAGAGGTGAGTGCCTGGAAGTCAGTAAAAGAGCTCAATTAGAAAGCAATTAATGGCTCACCATAACATCCCTGAGGTGACATTGAGCTCGGGCTTTCGGATGCCATTGATAGGTATGGGCACAGCCATGCACCCCATCCCCTCACATGAGATTGTTCACAGGGCCGTGCTTGATGCCATTGATGTGGGCTACCAGCATTTCGACACAGCCTCACTCTATGGAACAGAAGTGCCCTTGGGTAAAGCCATTGCCGACGCGCTCATGCATGGTCTGGTTGGCAGCAGGGACCAACTCTTCATCACGTCCAAGCTCTGGTGCACTGATGTTCACCCAAAGGGAGTCTTCCCTGCCCTCAGGAAGACACTGGAGTAAGTAATTTGATTGCTGACCTCACTTTATTATACATGGTCACAATGTATCAAAATTTCATGACTTAAAAAAACTTACTTTTATGTCCAAAAAAATTATCCATTCTTATCAAATAAACTATATTGAGTACATCCATAAGGTTTAATTGAGAAGATACAACTTACAACCATGATTTCAGTATATGTGGGAGTAGGTACTCCCCTAGCAGCATTACTATACATATGCATATATACATAGAGAGAGGGTAAGTCTTTGGTGCAGATGTGCAAATGGTATTTGAGTTGAAACTCAAAAGTGCAAGTTCTTTTGACTCAATCTAACCTTGCAGGTGTTCATCATAGTCAATTTGCTACAGATCGGCTCTTGGATCATTTTTTTACAAAAAAAAAAGAACTTTTTAAAAATCTGAAAATTTGATTCATTTATGGTCATTGATTTTTTAATCACCAAAAAAACATGTTCATACACTAGATTCCTATGATTTAAAAGTCAATCTCCTCCAAACAGATCATGTAGATCATATCTATAAGGTTAGATTCACTTAAAGAACACGAGCAATAAGATATTATTCATTCAAGTAATTGATACCATATGCACCTTCACTAGAGACTTTTATATAGAGTAATGAATGTAGAGAAATTAAGATAACAAAAATATGCGGAAGCAATATAGGATCTAACAAAGGCACAATCAAATCACAACACAAGGGTTTACGTGGTTCGGTCAACACGACCTACATCCACGGGGCACGGAGAGAATAATCCACTATAATGAAAGTAGAGAGTACAATGTAGAGAGTACAACGTCCAATAGCTTGCCCAAAGCTAAAGATAATAACAACAAAGAAATGACAGGAAGAAATGAATACAAGATTACCTCTCGGGTGCACAACCCGAGTCAAAGCCCACACCACAATCAACACCTCTCTCTGAGGATCAATGCGTGGTGACGAACCTTCTTCCTTCTTCCTTTACTTCTTTCTACTCTCTCTCTCTTACTCCTTCTCTCTCTGCACACTGCACACAGCCACTCTACCCTTCTCTTCTAGCACACAACCTCTACTCCCCTATTTATAGATGGCATAGAGTCTTCTAGATATGAACCTCCTAGAAGTGAGCCTTCTAGACTCATTCCAGAAACCGAAGAGGTTTTAACTCTTCAACTTCCTGCATTAATGGGAGTTAGGTGGCTAATCCACTTCCCCATACCATTAATGAGAGATAGGGCTGGACCCAACAATCTCCCCCTCCAGCCCTAGGGGATACTTCAATTTAACTAATCAATTAAAGTTCATGCCGGCCAGTTGCCGACATGTATTTTGTTTCTCCATCGGTAAGGCCTTTGTCAGCATATCTGCACCATTATCATTTGTGGAGATCTTTGCAAGATGAAGCAAATTTTTCTCAAACACATCTCGGATCCAATGGTACCTGATATCTATATTCTTTGACTTTGAGTGAAAACTCGGGTTCTTGGCGAGATGAATGGCACTCTGACTGTCGCAGTACACCAAGTACTTGTCTTGCTCAAAACCCAAATCCATCAAGAATCTTTTTATCCACAACATCTCTTTGCAAGCTTCTGTAAGAGCAATGTACTCTGCCACAGTAGTAGACAAAGCAATACACCTTTGCAATTTTGACTGCCATGACACAGCTCCCCCTGCAAAAGTGAGTACAAAACCAGATGTGGACTTCCTCGTATCAATATCTTCAGCCATATCTGCATCTGTGTAACCTATCAAGACAGGTGATCCACCACCAAAGCTTAAACAAACTTTGGATCTCCCTTTGAGATATCTAAAGATCCACTTTACTGCTGCCCAATGCTCTTTTCCTGGATTTGCAAGGAATCTACTAGCAACACCTACTGCATATGCGATGTCTGGTCTCGTACATACCATCGCGTACATCAAGCTTCCGACTGCTGAAGCATAAGGAATTTTCTTCATTTTCTCCTTCTCCTCGTCACTTGATGGACTCTGCTTCGAGTTCAGCTTAAAATGACTTGCAAAAGGAGAATCAACTGGCTTTGCATTGTTCATATTGAACCTGTCCAACACCTTTCCGATGTATTTCTCCTGTGATAACCATATCTTCTTGGTTTTTCTATCACGAGAGATCTGCATGCCCAATATTTCCTTTGTTGGCCCCATGTCCTTCATTGCAAAGGTCTTACTCAGTTCCTTCTTAAGCCTATCAATTATAGACATATCTTTTCCAAGGATAAGCATATCATCAACATATAACAAGAGAATAATAAAATTCTCACCGAACCATTTTATGTAAACACAATGATCTGCAGTCGATCTATTGTATCTATTTTCAGCCATAAATGAATCAAATTTCTTGTACCACTGTCTTGGAGCTTGCTTCAGCCCATACAAGCTCTTTTTCAACCTGCATACAAGATTTTCTTTACCTTTGACTTTAAAGCCTTCTGGTTGCTCCATGTATATCTCCTCCTCCAAATCACCATGAAGGAAAGCAGTTTTCACATCTAGCTGCTCAATCTCCAAGTCCAGGCTAGCAGCAATACCTAGAGCAACACGAATAGAAGACATTTTAACAACAGGAGAGAAAATCTCATCAAAGTCAATACCTTGCTTTTGACCAAAGCCTTTCACAACCAATCTAGCTTTGTACTTTGGTTGAGAGCATTGTTCTTGAGTCTTCAACCTGAAAACCCACTTGTTCTTCAAGGCCTTTCTGCCTTCTGGTAGTTCCACCAAATCATAAGTGTGGTTCTTCTGCAATGCATCCATCTCATCGTGCATAGCTATTAGCCATTGCTCTTTCTGCTCACACTCTTGTGCTTCCTGGTAACTCTCTGGTTCACCTGCATCAGTAAGCATCACATACTCATATGGAGAATACCTTCTGGAAGGTTGTGACTTTCTGGAAGATCTTCTCAATTGGGGTTCTGGAAGAGGTTGTTCTCTAACTTCTTCCTGCTCAACATGGCCTGCGGGTAAATCAACATCCGCCTCTGCATCATCTTCCTGCACTGTTCTTCCTTCAACTTGTGCCACTGGAGGAGTAACTGGATCTAAGTCGATAGATCCACCTGCAGAAGTCTGAATTGACACCTCTTTCTTGATATCTTCAAGTGTCTGGTCTTCAAAGAATACCACGTCTTTGGATCTGAATACCTTCTGCTTCTCTGGATCCCATAGCCTGTAGCCGAATTCGGCATCACCATATCCCAGAAAAATGCATTGTCTCGTCTTATCATCAAGCTTGGACCTCTCCTCCTTGGGGATATGTGCAAATGCCCTGCATCCAAATACCCTCAGGTGCTTGTAAGACACATCTTTTCCTGACCATACCTTATCTGCAACATCATTTGCTAAGGCATGAGCAGGAGACAAGTTGATCACATCAACTGTTGTCCTTAAGGCCTCGCCCCAGAATTTCTTTGGCAACTTGGATTGTGCAAGCATACACCTGATTCTTTCTGCAATTGTACGATTCATCCTTTCTGCAATTGCATTGTGTTGTAGGGTACCTGGAACTGTCAACTCATGGCAAATTCCATGAATTTTACAATATTCATGGAATGGACCTGTGTACTCGCCACCATTATCTGACCTGATGCATTTCAGTTGTTTTCCTGTTTCTCGCTCAACCATGGCATGGAATTGCTTGAATACATCAAGAACCTGATCCTTGGTTTTCAGAGGGTATGCCCAAACCTTCCTGGAGAAGTCATCTATAAAAGTAACAAAATAGAGTGCACCACTGAAAGTTTTCACATCAGTAAAACCATTAACAGTTTTTGTTCTCAGAGGACCACAAACATCAGTATAAACTCGCTCCAGAATGTGAGATTTTCTATGAAAGGCATTTCTAACAAAAGATACTCTATGTTGCTTACCAGCTAAGCAATGAACACACAGGTTTAGACGTGTACCTTTTAACTCTGGGAGTTGCTCCCTCTTAGCAAGAATCTGCAAGCCCTTCTCACTCATGTGGCCTAATCGACTGTGCCACAAATCAATAGAAGAGTCCTCAGTTGTATTCAACTGTCCCTTGCATACCTTGTCTTGCATCTTGTAAAGAGTACAACATCTCTTTCCTCTGGCCTGAACCAATGACCCGCTGCTGAGTTTCCATTGTCCTTGGCTAAAAACATTGTTTCTGCCATCTTCATCAAGCTTTCCTACTGAAAGCAAATTCAACCTCAAGTCTGGAACATGTCTGACATCCTTGAGCACCAACATGTACCCAAGATTGGTCTGGAGATGAATATCTCCAATACCTACAATTTCTGATGTTCCTGTGTTTCCCATTCGGACAACACCAAAATTACCGGTCCTGTATGTACTGAAATATTCTCTCTGTGGTGTGGCATGGTACGAGGCTCCGGTGTCTATGACCCAATCTGTATCCTGACATACACAGATACATGGATCATTAGTAGTAGACAAAATCACAAGCTCACCTTCAACTGTGGCTGTGGTATCTTCTTTGGTTTCTGATGATTCTGTCTCTTTCCCTTTTTTCTGAATTTTCTTTGGCTCTTTGCACTGATTCTGGAAGTGCCCTTTCTTTCCACAATTGTAGCAAGTGATGTCCTTCCTTGACCTGGACTTGCTCCTATATCTGCGGTCATTTTTCTTGTCCTTTGACCGACCCCTGCCTTTGGATGAACTCACCATCAATCCTTCACTAGAATCCTCATTCGGTGATGGTCTTCTCCTAATTTCATTGGAAATGAGCATACCTGTGACCTCTTCCATATCCAATGTTTCTTTTCCATAAATTATGGTTGTCACAAGATGCTCATAAGATGGTGACAATGAGGTTAGTAACAACAAAGCTTTATCCTCATCTTCAAGTTTAACATCCAGACTAAATAGACCAGCAATAATCTTATTAAACACACTAAGATGGTCAAGAATGGGAGTACCTTCCTTCATACGAAGACTATAAAGTTGTTTCTTGAGGTGTAACTTGTTAGACAAGTTCTTGGTCATGTAGAGGCTCTCTAGCCGCAACCACAATCCCGCTGCTGTCCTCTCTTCCATCACGTTACACATGACTTCATCTGATAGACACAACTCAATCACACCAGCAGCCCTCAAGTCAAGATCATCCCATTCATCATCGGTCATGCTTTCTGGCTTATTCGCCTTCCCGACAAGAGCCTTGTGCAACCCTTGCTGTGCAAGTAAAGCTTTCACCCTTCTTTGCCATAAGGAAAAGTTTCCTTTGCCATCAAACCTCTCCACCTCAAACTTAGAGTTAACTGATTTAGAAGACATGATTTTCCACGAACCAGCTCTGATACCACTTGTAGAGAAATTAAGATAACAAAAATATGCGGAAGCAATATAGGATCTAACAAAGGCACAATCAAATCACAACACAAGGGTTTACGTGGTTCGATCAACACGACCTACATCCACGGGGCACGGAGAGAATAATCCACTATAATGAAAGTAGAGAGTACAATGTAGAGATTACAACGTCCAATAGCTTGCCCAAAGCTAAAGATAATAACAACAAAGAAATGACAGGAAGAAATAAATACAAGATTACCTCTCGGGTGCACAACCCGAGTCAAAGCCCACACCACAATCAACACCTCTCTCTGAGGATCAATGCGTGGTGACGAACCTTCTTCCTTCTTCCTTTACTTCTTTCTACTCTCTCTGTCTTACTCCTCTCTCTGCACACTGCACACAGCCACTCTACCCTTCTCTTCTAGCACACAACCTCTACACCCCTATTTATAGATGGCATAGAGTCTTCTAGATATGAACCTCCTAGAAGTAAGCCTTGTAGACTCATTCCAGAAACCGAAGAGGTTTTAACTCTTCAACTTCCTGCATTAATGGGAGTTAGGTGGCTAATCCACTTCCCCATACCATTAATGAGGGATAGGGCTGGACCCAACAATGAATTCATGCTAAATGAAACATGTTAAATGAGTTTTTCAAGTTTTTTTTGTTTTATTTTTAAATTCTCACCGTGCAGATGTGATCTATGTACTTGATTTTATAGGAATCAGCTCTTGAAGTGTTCAATTCTGACACATGGGTGGGTTTTTATAATATTCTAAAAATCAACAGTACAAAATCTTGAATTCAGTTAGTAATAGGATTGGTTACCAGGATTTCATGATCATCAATCCTATTCTGATGGATATCTGAATCCCATTACATGTAGTTTTCGGATTCCATGTTATATTTTTTCCATCCTAAATATGAGTCCAAATCCGAGTCTGATTAGCCAAATTTCTGAGTAATTGGATTTTATATTGGCTACGTCCGCCCCCACTCTGAACCATTTACATCTCTTCAAGATATCCATACTGATGATATTGAAGTGAGATTGATCACATGGGTGACGACTACAAGTCGAAAGAACGGGACGGTAGCTTCCCCTTCCTTGGCAACTCTGGTTGTAGAACTGTCGATAGTGCTAACTGAGAGCTGACTCCATCATGAAGCCTTAATTGAAGGTGTGATGGAGCTTGTGATAACCAATTTGGCATTGAGCTGCCACCACAAGTGTTGGGATGCTTGGATGCCATGCAATGCCATCACTTACAACCATAATCTTGGTGATAATGCCCTTATTGTCCCAAAAGTCTCGCTAACTAATTGAATCCTAAATTGCAAGGTCAAGAACAAGAAGAGAGAAGGGGGGGCAAGCGAACTGATTTGGTCAGGTGACCCCTTTCCCAAATCATATCTCGGCCACAACCCTAATCTGTCAACTCCACAACCCTAAAAACAATAAAAAGGCGTCGCAACAAAGGAGAAGGATCGAACCTAAACTCTCACAAGGGGGGAACTCCAAATTAAATTAAAAGGCTCACGGTACGGCCAATGGCAGAGAAGCAAGTCGAGTCGTCTCTCTCTCTCTCTCTCTCTCTCTCTCTCTCTCTCTCTCTATATATATATATATATATATATATATATATATATATATATATATATATGCCCACCCTAACTTGAATTTCTCGCTCAGCGCCTGTCCTCAACCCAGTTGTACCTTGCAAGGAGTGGGCCCATAAAGTCACCCGGTTCTCAGTGAGGGTTTTCTTTCATCATCAGGAAAAAAAACTATAAAACTTTGTGTCACATTAATATTATGAGGCTCGACTGTTTGGTAGGAGTTGTTAGTGCACATCACCTTGTGTTGGGACGTTGCAACTTCAAATCCCAATGGTACATTGTATGACTTGTGGGGGCCTACCTAACCCCATCTTTCCTATAAAAGAAATGTGATATTTTTAAAAAATGAGTGATTTTTTTTCTTCTAAATATTCAATTTCATTATTGGTGTCTGATATTTCAAGATTGAAAATTGAAAGCTGGTTTTTTGGAATTTACATTCTCAATGCTTCTTTGAGATGCGGAGAAATATTGAAAACTATAATATGAAAGTAGGAAAAGCATCATATACATACAAAAACAGTGAATTAAAAAAACAATATAAAGTGTGATAAGAACATAGCTTTCAATAGGAAAAGTATCATGACCCTTGGAACAGACGATCATGAAACCAAAAAATTAAAAGAAGTTACCAAAGAATGATAGAAACGATGTGTCACCCGATCAGGGAGGAGACAAGAAGATTGGAGGTGGTGGCTGGCGGTGGTCCGATGAGATCGCAGAAATAAAGAGAGAGAAACATAAAAAGGGCATGTCAGGCCTTTTTTTAAACACAACTCTATAACTGCAATATTTATATTACCATTATAGAGTAAAACCCTATAATGGCGTGATCTAGATCTCATCGTTATTGATGTATTACAGCGAGATTTTGTAACTGTTAAATATTATCGTTAAAGTGTTTTAACAACAATATTTAAAGGCAGATAATCTCGTCATTAGATATAGGATGTTAACGACGATATAACTCTCATTGTTATAGAGTAAAATCCTATAATGACGAGATTCGGATCTTACCATTATTGATCTATAACAACAAGATCTTTTGCCCGTTAAATATAGCTATTAAAGTATTTTAATGGCAATATTTATTGGCCAGATAATCTCACCATTATAAATGTATCTTTAACGGTGACATCAAGATGTTGCCATTATAGATATTTCTTTAACAATGAGTTGTGTGCAAGAGCAAGGCATTCAAGGCTCAATCCAGCTTGTTATTATTGTTTGATCAATAGCCGTGAGTTTTTTTTATCGTCTTTAAAGAGTAGCCGACCCTCATCCTTCTAGCGTTTTATCTGCAAGGGATACCAAGGGCTTGGGTCCTATTATATATAGTCTTAAGTTATACTGGAACTATTTTTATGTATATGGATATACTTATCTGCATCCAATTTGAGCGCAAGTTGGACCTGATTTAGATAGAACAAGTCCAGGTTCAGCGAGTTTCTCCAGTTACAATGATCTAAAAGCCCAGGACTCTCGATTCTAATGGGATTTGAGTTCATCTTATTGGAGGTCTAATCTTGCCTTGTATGCAGCAAATAAGCCGTGCGATGGTAGACAAGAAGATGTAAGTGGCGGAACCAAGATAAATCAAGGAATGCTACACCTTGACCTTGCTTAAGTTCTAAGGAAAAAGACAGATTACAGCCAGGTGCGATGTAATGTAAGTTAATTTTCTTCCTCCCAAATGCATCCAACTGTTGTTGGTATCCCAAAAGATACCCATACTTTTGTACAAGTGGCAGCTAGAAATGATAGAGGCTTGATGTTTGGTTTTTCTATGGGTTACCTTATCACTGCCCACATTGCAGCTGCATCAAAATTGCGTTTGGTCATGGCATAATTCCAACTTCAGCAGCCAAAAAACCGGTGATGGTGGGCTGAACTTTCATGTGACTTTCCATCTGTAATTGGTAACGTTATTTCCAAAAAAAACTCCTTTTTCATGTAAATTTCCAACTGTAAAGCGCAATGTCATGTTTTGTACAAGCCTCCATGATATGAGAATCAGTAAGACGTGTCTTGAACATATTCATTTATCAACCAACTCAACAATCGAACCAGCTGTTTGGGCTCATGTACAACCATTGAATTGCACCAAAGGAAATGGTGCAAACTTAAGTTAACAGATGAACCATCAGCCACATCCAACAGCCACAAGTTAATCTCAGATGAAATTCTTGGATTCCTCATTTCCATCCAATGTAGTTTTACACTGCTCATAGTTCTTTAAGGGGTAGTTTTACACTCACTCATGGACAAAACGGTCCCCAGCAGGGGCTTGTCCGGTGTTTGCAAACCAACAGGACGGGGACAGGCTGGTTTGTCTCAAAAACCAGGGACACCATAGTCGGACGAACAGGTGATAATTCTGGAGTACGATAAGCAGAGGATATTTACATTTTACTGTTGTAAATATGTACAGTAGTTATTCTTATCTTTCTGTTTTAGCTTCTGTTTTGTATATTTATTTTCCCATAACCGTCCCTTATATTCAGAGATTCATTCTTGTAACTTAAATACGTAGAGTGGAATGAAGTCGAGGTAAGTCGTTTCCTATTCTATCTGATTCTTCACACGGACCCTCTGGATTCCGATTGTGGCATCCAGGACAGGGGCGTTCGAACGGCCTTTGTCCTAGCATGCAAACACCACCTAAGAGTTGCTGGAAAAAGGGAAAACTGTACTCAAATAGCCTTCATTCTGTATGTGTAATATGATGATGATGCGTGTTAGGCATTTTGAATTTATTGGAATGTGACTGCTTATCCAGGTGCACTAATGATCGTGAGCCCACATTGTATGGTTCTGAACATGTGACTATTCCATAGTCATGTTCAGTGTACTATATCAAAGCTCAATAAGAACGTAGCCTCCATTGAACAAATTCTGCATCATCATTATTTCTAAGCATGGAAGAAACAGATGTCATAGCTAAATTAACCTGAATATGATACAAACTAATATTCATTAAAGCTACAAATCTCCTGTTTGTGCATTACAGGCAAAGCAAGTGGAGATAGAAAATGACCTTTTCCTCGATAAGCAGATGGAAAATGACTTGTCAATAAGCTCCACTTGTAAGAATGGTTGTAAAGTAAAAGAGTTGCACACCCTTGGAATCATTTTCAAACTTAGCATTTATCACCATCATAGTAAAAAGGACAGCACATTCTGTTGAAAATGGGGTCCTTGGGCTTTCACTTTGGTTGAGGGTGGAAGAATCCTTATTCTGAAAGGAAATGTCCCCTTCTTTGGTCGTCTCAAAATCTCTTATTTTGTTAGGATGAAGAATATGAAGATTTGATCACTCAAAAAAATCAAAGTCAAAATTGGTCTTCTAGATAATCCAAGTTCTTCAAGAAATTTAGTCCAAAATGGGAGGCTGTCATGTTGTCTATACCTGAACTCCACGTGAGAAGTGCTCCTTTTTTTTCTCAGGAAAGTACTGGGATAACCCCGTGGGATTCTAACTGGACTCCTAAGTAAGAAGAACTCTTGTTCATGACTCCTATGAAGAATTTTGCATGTTTATAAACCTAGACCTTCAGTATAGTTAAACTATCCATTTTCTATGTGCTTGTCTTTTCTTGTTCTTTTCTTTTTGCTTTATTAAGCCAAAGGCAAACCCTAACTGCCAATCATCGAGACAGAAAAAGAGAAAAGAGCAACCCCAATTGATGGCATCACACAAACCCGGCCAAAGTAAAGGCCAAATTCCCGATTCCACATGGTAAGAGCCAACACATGTTAAACCACACCCGTAATAAAGGAATTGAAGACTAAACATGCATGACGTACTTAGTAGATATCATAAAACAACCTTAGATCCACTTTTAAGTAGAATCCGATTACTAAGTGGGTTCGGTTTTCTTAACCAATTCCAACTAATCATATTCGGAATCAGGTCGGATATCAAATATATCTGATTAGTTGGCATCCTTAACTACTATCTCGTACTTAAAATTCTACCAACTAAAACCCTCTGTTCAATAATAAAATGACACCATTTATTGTTGATTTTTTAAGGCTAATTTTGTGGTCAAATCCCATGATCCGGACGACCACAACACCTACCTGCGAGAAGTTTTTGAGCGGTTGTGTTCTTTGAATCACAAGATGAACCCCTCGATTGGCGTCTTTTTTGTGCCAGCTTTGGTATGGAGGTTTTGAAGTGGATGGCATTGAGATTGATCCTGATAAGATGGAAGCCATCCAAAATATTCAACCTCCGAAAATCCTTAAGCAGTTGCAGGCATTGCAAGGCCATCTCGCATGCAAAGATGCCTAGCCTAGCCTAAACGCCCTTCCTTGAAACAACATCGAAATTATCACCAGGAACCTTTGTCTATTAAGTAGAAGCTAGTCTCATAAGTGGGTCATCTCTTCTCTATATCTATGCAAATTCATCTGTTCCTTCCTCATATAAGGAAAGTTTGTTCACATGCTCCTCTTGATTCTGAGTAAACTAGCCCTAACTTCTGCGAATGCATATGAAACTGCTTCTTTTTTGGGGTGAAAAATGAAAGTGAAGACTTCAGGCTTTAACCGGGAAGACCTCTTAATTTCTATCCCAGCCCGTTTGGCCAAGGGTGAGCACAAATTCTGACGTTTGATCGTATTGGGTGATAGGGTGGTTTTGGGGTTTTATGATGTTTAGGCACGCTGACTATAGCTTGAATGGACTTGTCAGCATATCTGGTCTCCTGACCTGGCATCGGTTTCCTCATCTTATAATAAATTGAAAAAAAAAAATCCTACTATGTCAACCATTGAAGTGTTGTATTAGTATTAGTGCTACCCTTTTATTAGTCAATGTTTTTATTCTTAAGGTAGTTATGTAACATAAATAAGAGGCAAGGTCAAAGCATTTTATGCCCTAGTGCTAGCAAGTGGACCCTTAATAGTGTTGTAACTTTTCATTTTTCATCTCTAATGAAGTTCGCTTTGTTCTCTTCTTCTACTCTTCACTTCTTGGGGGTATGAATATGGTATCAAAGCTATAAACAAAGCAAGACTGGGGCTGCTTGGAGTGCATAAGAAGAGGACTTCATTCTGTGTTGTTGCAGTCAGACCTCGTGTTGTTTGTCTAAAAGAATCTAAGGAACAATCTTAGAAAATACATAAAAACCACATTAAGTAACCCGTCATTTACACATTACAAATTGGCTCAAGATAAAATTTTCAGCAACAATTTAGGTAAAGACATAACACTACTGCTAACAATCAGGTCATTTTAAAATTCTTGCAATGAAAGAAAATTTTTGCAGACTACTACCCCTAATCGCTCATTTTCAATTTTTGGCGGTTCCCCTAACCATCAACCTCACTTTCCTTTTTAGGAGATCAGATCAAAGTGCATTAAATCGCATGCTAGAAATTGTAAGATGAATGACTTTGGCAAGCACAACGAATATGACAAAAACAAGGAAAGGCTTGCATTCCTGAAGAACAGAACCCTTATATCTCAGAAGTTTTATATTAAGATCTATTTTCAAATATCCATTTCAAAATCTTTCAAAAAATAAGGATCCACAATATGGCAGGTTACTTGATTACTAGACAGTGATACAATGAAAGTGTTTGGTTGTATATGTTTTGTTATGTTGCCTCCTCAGCAAAGGGATAAATTATCGCCTAGGGTTGTGAAGTATTGTTTTATAAGTTATTTTGAAGGTCAGAATGTTTATATATGATATGATCCTGTGAAAATGAAGATTTGGATTTCTAGGCTTGTGGAGTTTATAAAGCATATACCTTACTACGAAGCTATGCAGCAAGAAAAGAATTATGAGTCTACCTTCTTTTTCCTTATACCCTTTCCAGAAAATTTTGAAACTATCAAGGTGAATGTTAACCTATAGTAGGAGACCCTTAGGAGTGCCTAGTCAATCACTTCTTGAATTTTTTTACAGTTTGGAGAAGGATCTTCCTAAGCATGTTTCTACTATTTCTCATACCAATCTGGACACATAAACAATGGACTCTTTTCCATCTCATGTATGTGGGAGTTCTCGTCTTTCCATTCCTCCCACTCGCTTCATCTCATATGATTCATTTTCTACAACTCACCTAGCTTTTCTAGCTTTGATTTGTTCATATCAAGAGTTCAAATCCTATATATGTTGAGGTTGTCATGCAATCTGATTGACAACAAACTATGAGTGAGAATCTTAGTGTATTGGAGATGATGAAGTCATGAGAGTTAGTCAAGCTGCCAAAAAGAAATAATGTTGTCGGATGCAAATGAGTATATAAAATCTAGACAAGAGCAAATAGAATAATTGAGAAATACAAAGCCTATTTTGTGGCTAAAGGATACAATCAACAATATCATATAGATTTTGCAAAGACATTTGCACCAATGGCCCACATGACCGGACTCTTTTGGAGTGGTATCAGTTCGAAGATGAGAATTTTGACAACTAGATGTTAAAAATGTTTTTTTAATGGAGACTTAGAGGAAGATATCTACATAAAACTACCATGGGGTGTTACAAATAATGAGAGTAGTGTGTGCAAGTTGATAAGGGATTTATATGGCTTGAAGCAAGCACCTTGTGCATGGTTCAACAAGTTTAGTTTTGCAGTTAAAGACATGAGCTTCGGACAAAGTTACTAGGACCTTGCATTGTAGATATAATTATTGCAGGAGATGATGATGAATTGATTGGAAAGATTAAGGTCAAACTTTTCAAGTACTTTGAGATAAAAGATTTGAGAAGGTTGAAATACTTTTTGGGGTTAGAGATAGACTATTCAGAGAAAGAATATTTGTTAACATAAATATGTAGCTAACTTAATTAGTAACGCTAAATTGGATGAAGATAAGAAGCAGGTAGATACTTCTATGGAAGCAAATTATAAATTAAAGCATTCAGATGGTGAGCTTCTTGAGGTTCCTACCATGTATCGTTTGGAGTTTGATCTACTTAACTATATCCAGACCTCACCTCACATCACATCTGCAGTTCACGTGGTAAGTCAGTTTATGAGTGCTCCTCGATCTACTATCATCTTGCAACAATGTTGCAAATCATTAAATATATAAGTATACCTGAACCATGCATTGTTCTTCTCGTCTTCAGCAGAGCTGGAGTTGAGGGCCTATTGTTATGCATATTTTGGAAAAGTTTCTCGTACCATCACTCCACTAAAGGATTATGTGTTTTTCTTGGAGGCTCGTTGATATCTTGAAAAAAACAAGAAACAACAAAGAGTTGTTCTTTTCACTGTAGGCCAAGTACAGGGTCATGGCTCAAGTTACTAAAATGGTTACTTGAGGACATGGGGGTTAGAGTTAATAAGAGAACCCTGCTTTATTGTGACAATGAAAATGCAATTCAGATGGCAAAAATCCTGAATTTTATGAAAAGACTAAGCATATTGAAATTTGTCATTTCACTTGAATGACCTATCATGAAGGTGTTGTCTCTTTGAAATATATTGGTACAACCCTTCAGATTGTTTCACCAAGAATTTGCCATTTAAGACATTTTATGCATTCCTTTCCAAGCTTAAAATGATTGTATTTACATTATCAAAAGCTTGTAGGGAGTGTTGAGAGCCATATTGCATAATATGTGTTGTATTAGTATTACTGCTACCCATTATTAGTGAATGTATTTATTAGGGGTATTTATTTATCATAAGAAACAAGGTCAAAGCATTTTGTCTTATAGTTCAGCTAGGGTTAGTCGACCTTTATAGTGTTGTAACTATTTCATATAACAACAGGGCCTCCGCTTATTTGGTAGGAGTAAACAAGCTGAGGTAACGTAGACTCCACCAGTACTCTCTCTCTCTCTCTCTCTCTCTCTCTCTCTCTCTCTCTCTCTCTCTCTCTCTATATATATATATATATATATATATATATATATATATACTGGGATACAGCAATTATTGCTCATCCCTTGACAACGGCAAAGTATATTTTTTCCTTCCAAAAGTCATTTTTATGTGTTTCGCTTTTTTTCTGGGCCTTGTTTCGAAACAAGCAGTCCAAGGGCATAATATAACACAAAAGTTTTCAACTTTCTTTCCCTTTCTGTTTGTTTTTCTTCCCGGCCCCTTCTCTTCCTTTCTTTGCCTTTAATTGACAAGTCCCTTTTTAGATGAGCCATACACCATGTGCTCCCATCACACTCAGCTATGGTAGTGGATCATTTTGTATGGAAGACAAAAAATATAAAAATGAAAAGTGATGAAAATCAAAAACATCTGGGTATGTCATACTAGAGATAAGAAAAGGATTACAACTAAAAAGCTTGACTGATATGACATGAACATCTGGATGCAAGAGGATGGAAGACATCTCAACCTCATACTTAAATTCTTTTAAAAAGACCATTCTAAGTGTTCCCTTGCGACTTACAGTGTACAGTTACGCTTAGAGTCTGTTTTGCTTTTGTTGAGTCTGATGTAAGCTGCCTGGTTCAGGTAAATCAATACCCTGAAGGGGCAGCCCGTATACTTGAACTGTAATAGCCTGCGGGCAAAATTGTGAATGAAGTAAATACGTTGAGCTTTCTTTTGTTCACCCTCGTTGTGATTGCAATTTCTCTCCCTTTAATCTCTCTTGCTCTCTTGCACTCTGATTACAAGCTTCCGCGATCGGCAAGCGAGCTGACGAGTAGGCTTGCGGCGGTGAGAAAGGACTGTCGCGCCGCGCTGGCCCATTGAAGGAAATAGGCCTGTGACAAGTGGTACCACAGCCCGTTCTCGTGCTGGGGAAGGGACTCCGGAGTTGGTGTCGACAGACACGCCGACAGGCTGCGATTTGTGAGGAAGACATCGTGGCGCCTTATCAAAACTTGCGCAACACCAAAGGCAAGGCAGTTGCTGAAGCTGAGGAGATGGGTTCACCTCGGGGCCAAGAAGAGTTGGCTTCAACTGTTAACAAGCAGGTGGAAGAGGTGACTTCGCATGATGAAGCAATTTCACGCGTATGTGAATCATTCAATGGACTGAATAATGTGGTGGCGAGCCTGCAAGAGCAGGTAACCTTATTAATGGGGCAGGTCACTTCGTTGACGACTACAATGGTCGACTTGCAGACTGAAGTAGGGGAACTTCAGTTGAAGAACCGTACGTTGCAGCGGACGGTGACCCTAAATGGCGAAAATGGTGAGAGACCATCAAGGATTGATTTACCAAGACCCGTAAAATTCAATGGTTCTCGCGACAGCAAAGCCATTGAGAACTTCTTGTTCCAAGTAGAAGACTACTTGGATATCCAGAATGTGACCCTCAAAGATCTGAGGATTAAGGCTGCAACGGCCTTACTTGATGGGGATGCTATCGCTTGGTGGAGGTGGAAGCGCAATGACATGGAGAGAGGTCAATGTGTGATAGACATCTTTGATGACTTCAAAATGGAGTTGTGCAACTACTTCATGCCAAGAAATGCGCAGAGGTAGGCTTATCGGATGGTTCGTGAGTTTAAACATATTGGTTCGTTGCAAGACTATGTCAGAACGTTTCAGAAGCTTATGCTGGAGATACTTAACATGCCAGAAGACGACATGCTCAACTGGTTCATTGTGGGACTTCAGCCATGGGCACAGTCTGAAGTGGAAAGAAGCAACCCCCGTATTTTTGGAAGATGCATATGTGGCGGTTGAGCGCTTAGTTGACACTCAGTGCAAGCCTTTCACCCCATCAACCACAGTTGGGAAGAAGCCTGACCACGGAGGCAAGAAGGATGAGCAGCGCAATGATAAAGGTGAGGCGTCGACACGCCATTAATCCGAAAAGAAACAGAACTTCATGAAGCATAACAACAGCAACAAGGGTGCGGTTGTGACAAATTGGTTCTGCGGTGATAGACATATCGCTAGGCAGTGCCCAAAGTGCCTTGTAAAGGACGTCGGGCAAGCCAATGCTGCACGGGAAGAATACAGCGATACTGAATGCAGTGACACTGAGACCATGTATGGATTACCGTGCTTTGAACAAGGTCACGGTGAAGAACAAGTACCCATTGCCATTGATAGCAGACTTGTTCAAACAGCTAGGCAGTGCTCGTATCTTTTCCAAGCTAGATCTGCGATCGGGTTACTGGCAGGTAAGGATTGCTGAAGGTGATGAGCCGAAAATAACTTGCGTCACCCGCTATGGTGCTTACGAATTTCTAGTAATGCCATTCGGGTTGACAAATGCTTCAGCCATGTTCACGACTTTAATGAACCAGATCTTCTACCCTTACTTAGACAAGTTTGTGGTAGTCTACTTAGATGATATCGTGATATACAGCAGCAACATGGAGGAACATGTCGGACACTTGCGAATAGTGTTTTAGGTGCTGAAGGAAAATGACCTCTATGTCAAATAAGAGAAGTGTCTCTTCGGGTAGGAGGAGATCAGCTTCCTTGGCCACGTTGTGGGGTGGGGTGTGCTGCGTATGGATGGGCAGAAGATAAGGGTCATCCAGGAATGGGTTCCGCCAAGCAAAGTGCCAGAATTGCGGTCATTCCTCGGTTTGGCAAACTATTATCGGCCTTTCATCGAAGGTTATTCCCTTATTGTTGCGCCCCTCACAGATTTGTTAAAAAAGAATCAGGTATGGCTCTAGACAGGAGCGTGCCAAGATGCCTTCGATGGCTTGAAGAAAGCCTTAGTGAGGGAGTCAGTGCTGCGACCGTTTGATCATTCGAGACCCTTTGAAGTCCACACTGATGCCTCAGACTTTGCCGTTGGCAGAGTTATTATGCAAGATGGTCATCCGATCGCATATGAGAGTCGCAAGTTGAAGGATGCAGAGAGGCGTTACACAGTGCATGAACGTGAGATGACTGCCATTGTATATTGCCTCAGGACCTGGCGGCACTACCTTTTGGGTGTCGAGTTCATCGTTAAGACGAAAAATGTGGCCACGACCTATTTTCAGACACAAAAGAAGTTGACGCCTAAACAAGCTCGATGGCAGATGTTTTTGGCTGAGTTCGACTTTGCCTTGGAGTATAAGGTTGGAAAGAACAATGTTGTGGCGGATGCCCTGAGCCGTAGGGCTGAACTAGCAGCTGCGTGCGCGGAGTATTCTGAAGTGCATTTGGAGGGTGCATTGCTGAGCCGCATCCGCGAGGGTATGCAGCAGGATCCGACCGCACAACACCTTGTTTCTCTGGTGCAGGCAGGGAAGACTCGGCGATTTTGGCTACAGGATGGCCTCCTCGTAACAAAAGAGGGACGCATCTTTGTACCACGGTGGGAAAGCCTTCGCCGAGAGCTACTCAAGGAGTGCCATGATACACTATGGATCGGTCATCCTAGTCAGGAGCAGACCTTAGCACTCCTTGAGCGTGGCTATTATTGGCCGCAGATGAGAGACGACGTTGAGGGGTATGTGCGAACATGCCTCATCTGTCAGCAAGATAAGGGGACAAACCAGAAGGCTGTCTGTCTCCTTTAGCCTCTACCAATTCCAAAACGTCCTTGGGATAGCATCTCCATGGACTTTATTGTTAGTCTGCCGAAGGTAGAGGGCCTCAGTTCTAATTTGGTTGTGGTGGATCATTTCTCAAAGTATGTCACCTTCATCCCAGCTTCCAAGGAGTGCCCTACAGAGAAGACTGCGGAGTTTTCGTAAAGCATGTGGTGAAGCACTGGGGCATATCAAAGAGCATTGTGAGTGATCGTGATGCTCGCTTCACGGGCAAGTTCTGGCGTGAAATATTTTAGCTGCTTGGCTTTGAGTTGTTGTTTTCAACAAGCTTTCATCCGCAGACAGATAGGTAGACAGAGTGTATCAACGGGATACTGGAGCAGTACCTTAGGTACTTTGTTAGTGTCAATCAGAAAAATTAAGTGAAGCTCCTTGATATGGCACAATTTTGTTATAATCTGCAGAAGAGCGAGTCTTCAGGCCACAGTCCATTCGAGATAGCCACGGGGCAGCAGCCACTGACTCCGCACATTCTTGCCACACAAGAAAAGGGAAGGCCATCATTCGCCTATCAGTTTGTTCGTGACTGGTACGAGCAAAATGAGTTGGCGAAAGCATTCTTACACAAAACGGCAAAGAGAATGAAGAAGTGGGCAGACAAACATCGTCGGGCCGCAGGGTTCCAAGTTGGGGACCAAGTGTTGGTGAAGTTATATCCTGGTCGCACAGACATCTTCCGCAGGCGGCACCGCGGACTACTCAGAAAGTATGAGGGACCCTTCACCATCACAAAGAAGGTGGGCAAGTTGGCATACAAGCTGGAGTTGCCCCCAGACTTCAAGGTGCACCCGGTGTTCCACGTGTAAAACCTCAAGCAGTTTCATCCAAATGATGGAGACCCAGAACGCAATGTGCCATAATGCGCTCCCATCATGCAGAGGGCCCCGGCAGCACAACGAGCCGAGAAGCACCTCAGTCAGATCCTTCGCCACAAGGTCAACTACTTGGGACAAGCGAAGAAATACTTGGTGCAGTGCGAGGAAACAACGGAACCAACGTGGGAGCCTGCATTTCGAATGAACAGCCGCTACTCGGTTGAAGTCAGGGTTTACCACGAAACAGATGGCGCCGAGGACGGCGCGTGATTTGAAGGGGGGAGCATGTTCCCTTGCGACTTACAGTGTACAGTTGCGCTTAGAGTCTGTTTTGCTTTTGTTGAGTCTGATGTAAGCTGCCCGGTTCAGGTGAATCAATACCCCAAAGGGGCAGCCCGTATACTTGAACTGCAATAGCCTGCGGGCAAAATTGTGAATGAAGTAAATGCGTTGAGATTTCTTTTGTTCACCCTCGTTGGGATTGCTTCTTGTGATTGCAATTTCTCTCCCTCTATTCTCTCTTGCTCTCTTGCACTCTGATTACAAGCTTCCGCGATCGGCAAGCGAGCTGACGAGTAGGCTTGCGGCGGTGAGGAAGGACCATCGCGCCGCGCTGGCCCATTGAAGGAAATAGGCTCGTGACACTAAGTTTCTTTAAAAAAAAGGTCATGCTAAGCAAAACCGTAGTTATCATATTGTATCTATGCATATTGATTACTAAGACATTTTCTCGTGCTATTAAAGCTCAAATTTTTTGTGTCTAAAGTAGACATCCCATCTATGTAATGTAAAA
This sequence comes from Nuphar pumila, assembly GCF_984573655.1. Classification (NCBI taxonomy): domain Eukaryota; kingdom Viridiplantae; phylum Streptophyta; class Magnoliopsida; order Nymphaeales; family Nymphaeaceae; genus Nuphar; species Nuphar pumila. Next base: position 8,075,037 of record NC_143262.1, read on the forward strand.
TCTAAGTTTTGCTTAAGCAAAGTCAAACACTATATTATCCAACATTTCCCATAAATCTCCAGTAGAAAACATGCATGCATGAATATGTGAGATGCTTTTTTGATAGCCTCGTGATTATATTACAGCATAAAAAGGGCTTATAAATTATGGAGTTGTTCCTACAAGGGCAAAGCATTCTACATTATCATTTATTAATAGCTTGGCTCTATCATTTCTACAATGTCAAGCATCATGTTACAGCGAGTCCTTTTGAGCCTTGTGAAAACTTGTGTAGCAGAAGTTGTTGGATTATGATTAAGCCTTGCTTGTCAGATTGATCTTGTTTTGTCAGTTTATGCAACCAATCATAGCTTTTTTGGAACTGGAATTAATTTTATATTGTTATAAAACTAGTTTGATGCACTAGGGCTGGGAAACGAGATAAACCACTTTGGCTCGACTTGTGTTTAGCTCATATAAAGATCGTTCAAAGCCATGAAGCAGACCCGCAAGCCGAACAAGAACAGCAGGTGTTTGGCACAATTTCATTCATACATACATTTATTTTATGCCATGTAGATAGTTGAAGTGTTTGGCTTGCAAGCAATAAGATTAGAGTTCAAACCTTATTACTTTTTTTTTTATGAAGGACCCTCCTAATCACTCTGCTTAAGCCTACTGTATTTATGGTTGTTGTTCCCACAGTGTAAACCAAGGTTGCCAAACTAAGAAGCGGGAGTGGAAAATGATACGGGAAGTGGAAGCGAGAAGCGAGGCATTTTGAAATTTATAGGAAGCAGGAAGCAAACTATAAAAAAAAACAAAGCAACATGGTAACTGAATAGGAATCGAACAAGAAGCAAATAAAACCTAAAATAAAATTGATTATTCTTATATTTCATAATTTTTCAGTAAAAGAGTTAAACTTTTGTTAAAATCTAACAATGATGGTTACTAATTTAGAGAAAGTTCATGAGGAGTGAGTGAAAGCCTAAGAGGAAATACATGAAAGAAAACATGAGAAAAGCACATAGGAAACATATACCATGTGTGTGGGAAGCATAGAAGAAGCGTGAGAGAATCGAGATTCTCATAAAGTTTCGAAAGTGAGGAGTATCGCGCTTCCAAAATAAGTTTTCAAAAAGCGCGCTTCCCACCTACCTAAGAAGCTTCAGGTAACTATGGTGTAAACCCATGGGGCTTATCCCTTGCCGTCATTCATGTATGGTGCTAACACTCATGGAAATTGAACCCTAACCACCTGCCTAGTGGTCAAGGCCCCCTCCACTGAGCCAAACCCCTTGGGGCTGAGTTCAAACCTTTTTACTTACAGCTTCTAGACAATGTAGTTATTTTGTAAATGAGCATGCAAGTTGAACTTGGCTTAATAGGTTCAGAGTTAGAAAATCTATTATTTTTAATTTGGAGAATGTGTTCTTTTTAAGCTCAAGCTAGGCATCTTGTCACAAGAATAAGCCAAGCTTGGACTATGTTCAGTTTGTTCAGTCATTCACCAGCCCTATCTGTGCCAAGATATTCGGTAGTGCTGTTCATTTTTTTTTCTTTGGTGAGAAAAGACATTCGTCAGTGTTTTGCATTTGACACTCACATATTCCCTGAGGTGCATATTCCTCCTCTCATTATCATAAGTGCTACAATTGATTCATGCTATTAGATAAATCTGGGTAGTTTTCGTTAATAATTTTGTTCTAGTGGTATAAGGGAGACGGGTCAGATGTAACCCGGATCCAAATCCAATTAATCGGATTTGGTAGCCAAATCTGGATCCAATTAGAAATCAGATTCGGGTTCGGTGTTGAGTTTTTCATTGAAACCTGACCCGAATCAGATTAAAATCTGAATCCAACTAAAACCTGAAACCGATTAAGTGTAAATATCTGGCTTTAAGCTAGTTGGATCCATATTCGGTTTTAACTTTTTCCATCTAAATCTGAATCTGATTAGATCAGATCCTATTCAGTTTTATCGATTTCCATCGGAATCCGACCCATTGACATCCCTACATAAATTGAAGCATTTCTTCTCTCCAAAATTATGAATTTGGGGTGTGTACCATGTGACTGCTTGGATAGCATGATGCATGCTAGTGTAAAATTGTCTATGAAAAGACAATACGCATACGAGCACAAATAATATAGAAAAGATGTGCACGAAGGCACTCTCACAACACTTAAACAAAATATGCAAAAGCGTAAAAATAATAAACATGCACAATGGCATGTATTTTATAGAAAGAACTGAATGCTTGAGTCTCTCAAGCTTATTCAACAACAAGGGGGAACACCCCTATTTATACAAGAGAGAAGAGGGGCTAGAGGGGGCTCCCCAACGACTCTATTGGGAAGACCCCCAATGCTCCTTTTTGGAAATACAAAAAAGGAAAAATAAAAAATAAAAAATAAAAAGAAATAAAACTAAAGGAAAAATTACAGCATATTCCAAATGGAATATGCGCAAAATGTAAAAGGACTAAAATACCCTTTTCGGGTAAAAAGGAGAAAAAATATATAAATATATATACTTATATATAGAGATACGTATACATATAACATATGTATACGTATCTCTATTTATATAAGTATATATATTTATACTTACAATAATGTTTTTGAGTATACATTTTAACACCCCCCTTCAAACTTACGGTGTGATAACCGCAAGTTTGTCAAGAAGGAAATGAAATCTAGGCGAACAAAGAGCTTTTGTGAAGAAGTCCGCAAGTTGATACTCAGACGTCACGTATGGTAGATCAATGACCTTCTTCAAGTATTCTTCTCTGACATAATGGCAGTCCATCTCTATATGCTTTGTTCGCTCGTGAAATGTGTGGTTCTTGGCAATGTAGATTGCACTTTTATTGTCACAGCATAGCTTTGTTGGTTCTTTGACAATTACTCCCATATCTTCCAAAAGACGTCGAATCCAAACTATTTCCATGGTGGTAGATGTCATGGCTCTGTATTCGGCTTCAGTGGATGATAAGGAGACCTTTTGTTGCTTTTTACATCGCCACAAGATCAAAGATTCTCCTAAGAAAATACAAAAACCAGTGATGGAGTGACGGTTATTAGGGTCACCTCCCCAATCTGAGTCAGTATAAGCAAGTAATTTTAAATCAGAAGAAGAAGATAGAAATACTCCCTTATTTACTGTACCCTTCAAGTATCTGATGATGCGAAGAACAACACTCATATGAATGGTTGTGGGAGCGTGCTGAAACTGACTGGCAATGTGAATAGCATGAGACAAGTCAGGTCGAGTAATGCTAAGATACATTAATGAACCTACCAACTGCCTGTAAGGGGTAGGATCGGTTAAGGGAACACCATCGTCAATTTTCATTTTTGCTCCCACAACTTCAGAAGTTTCGCATACTTTGTCATCAGAAATCCCGGATCTGTCAATAATCTCACAAGCAAGTTTAGACTGAGATTGAAAATAACCACGTTGCGAATAGGCAACCTCAATTCCAAGAAAATATGTCAGAAAACCTAAGTCTGACATCTCAAATTTTGAAGTCAAGACGGACTTAATACCCTTGACTCTTTGAACATCATCACCTGTTATTAACATGTCATCAACGTAGAGTAACAAAATTACAATCCCTGCATTAGATTTTCTAGTAAACAAAGCAATGTCAGTATAACATGATGAAAAACCATTTTCCAACATTACACTGGTAAATCTATCATACCAGGCTTTGGGGGCCTGCTTTAAACCATAGAGAGTCTTACGAAGACGAAGAACTTTATCTTTAGGAATTATCATGCCTGGTGGGGCATCCATATATACTTCTTCGTTAAGATCACCATTTAAAAAAGCATTTTTAACATCCATTTGAAAAATGTTCCAATTTTTAATAGATGCAATAGTAATAAGACACCTAACGGTAACCATCCGAGCTACAGGGGCAAAGGTTTCTTCGTAATCAATCTCATACTCTTCCCATACCCTTTTGCAACTAGGCGAGCTTTATACCTTTCTAGAGAACCATCATTCTTAGTTTTAACTTTAAAGACCCATCGACAGCCTATAGTTTTCTTTCCTATAGGTAGAGTTTGAAAATCCCAAGTTCCTGCCCTTTTAAGAGCATTAAGTTCACTTTGCATGGCTTCTTGCCATTCTATACATTTTTTAGCTTCTTCAAAATTTCTTGGTTCGAAATAAGAATGAATGGCACTAAGACAAGCTCTATATCGAGGTGAAAAAGAATCAAACGATACAAAGCGAGTTGGAGGTCTTCTATTCCTTTCAGATCTTCTATGGTCAAGAGGGGTCGAAAGCTCACTATATTGATCAATAGCACTTCTAAAGGTGTCTTGGTTTCTACGAGAGTAGGTTATAGGTTCACTTGGAACTCTACTTTCTGGATCATTGAGTGAACTATGTTCACCAATATTTTCATCATTTTCCTCGTCATGGTTTAATGATACATCATCATCACTGGATATGTCATCATTACTTGATAATAAGTCGAATAAGAATGAGTAATCAAAATTTTCTTGTTGAGAAACATTTTTTTCAAAACCACTCTCATTTTCTAAAAAAGTTACATTTCTAGAGACATATAGCTTATCCTCTCGAAGGTCGTAACAACGAAAACCTTTTTGAGTTTCGTAATAACCAAGAAAAGCACAAGGAATAGCCTTGGGAGAAAGCTTGTCATTCTTATCCGTAAGTATGAAACACTTACATCCGAAGACTCTTAACCTATTATAATCAGGTTCAAGCTTATGTAATATCTCAAAGGGAGATATTTTACCTAATAACCTAGATGATAGGCAATTTATCAAATAAACAGAAGCAAGGGCTGCTTCAGCCCAAAAGTTTTTAGGAATATTTTGAGATATAAGAAGAGTCCTAGTGGTCTCAATAATGTGCCTATGTTTTCTTTCAGCCAACCCATTCTGTTGAGGTGTTTTAGGACAAGACCTTTGGTGAATAATATCGTGATCCTCAAGATATACCTTAAATTGATTGGAGAGATATTCTCCCCCAGAGTCACTTCTAAAAATCTTTATGTTGTTGTTGAATTGATTCTTAATCATTGAGTGAAAATTTTTAAAACATGAAAACACTTCATGTTTAAACTTAAGAAAATATATTCACGAGTATCTGGAAAAATCATCCACAAATATTACGTAATAAGAAAAACCTCCTTTTGAAACAACAGGTGCAGGTCCCCAAACATCTGAATGAACAATTTCAAAAGTTTTAGAAGAGAACATAGTTCTTTGCTCAAAAGGTAAGCTTCACATTTTTCCGAGAATGCAGTCATTACAAGAAAAAGAGATTTTACAGAGGTCTTTTGCAAAATGTAAATATGATAACTTGGTGATATTAGGATGACCAAGTCTTTTGTGCCACACATTTATATCTTTATGTCGGGCAACATTACACAAAACTTTTGGAACTTGAAGAGATTCCATATAGTATAGATCTCCTCTTCTAAAGCCTTCCCCAATCAATTTCTCGGACTGGCAATCCTGTATTAAGCATTTATCACAAGAGAATTTAATATCGCAGCCATGGTCCGTGAGTTGAGAAACAGAGAGTAGGTTTAAGTTAAGTTTAGGTATAAATCTGATTTTTGGAATAGAAAATTCTTGAGTTTCAAAATTACCTATTCTTTTAATTTCAAGAGAGGTTCCATCAACAGTGGAGACATAAGATGGGGAACCATTTTTTAAATAATCGAAAAGTGAAAAAATGTTTGGGGACATATGAAAGGATGCACCAGAGTCCAAAAGCCAAGAGATTTTACCTGGAGAGGAAGAAGTGGATACGGCCGCACCAGAGGTAGATCCCTTGAGGAGAGGTTGAAGAGCTTCTACTATTTGATTTATAGAAAGGGTCCCACTCGAAGATGCCTCATCCTTCTGCGGTACACCAGTGGTAGCCATAGCTAGAAGTTTCTTCCATTTAGGACATACGGGTTTGATGTGCCCCGGTTCTTTACAAAAATGACAAATAGTTTTGCTATAGTCTCTTCTTCCTCTTTGACCATGATTTTCACCTTGATTTTGAAATTTAAAGTGAGGGGGACGATAGGTTCTTACATTGTTTCCGGGTCTTGATACGGCATTGACCTCACTATGTTCTTCAATATTACAAGGGACCGCAAGGACATTTGATCCTTGTTTATATAAATTCATACGAGTCTCTTCACCACTTAACTTGGTGAGAACATCTTTAAGAGAAGGGGGAGAGAAAGAGGAGAGAAGAGATGACCTTATTTGCACAAATTCGGGCCTTAGCCCATTCAAAAAGTTGAAGAACCGATCTTCTTCAAGTTGCTTGTGACGGAGCTCAATTGCCTCTCCACTCCACTTTGGTTCAAGCATTGCAAGCTCATCCCAAATAGAGGAAAGATCGGCAAAGTATTCCCTAATCGTCATTTCACCTTGGGAGAGAAAGATAGCCTTCTTTTGAAGGTAGTACTTATGAGAGAGATCCCTTGAGGTGTACATTTTTTCAAGATAATGCCAAGCTTCCGATGCCTTTTTGAATTTAATAATGTTGGCATTAATCTTGGTTTCCACGGATGAGAAGAACCATGAAAGAATCTTGAAATTCTTCATTTCCCATTCATGTTTCTTGGAGTATTCTTCAAGAGCTTTGGTTCTTTCTTCTCCCTCAAGAATCTTGATTTCGCCTCCATTTACTATGGTAATCTTGGGTTCCGGTTCCAGAATTGTGCCAAGAACATATCCCCATAGGCCTTTCCCTTTTATATGGGCCTCCATATTTCCGGCCCAAACATGATAGTTGAACTCATTTAATTTGAAACCAAGAGCAAAATGGGACTCTTTTTCGCCCATTAGAGAGAAAAGAGATAGAGAAAAAAGCGTACCAACACAATATTTCCAGCACCAACTTTGCACAAGATTCTTCTAAAATATTTGAGAAGAAAGATCCACCACTTCAAACTTCAAAGATCGAAAGGCACGTTTTTCGAGGCACTCGAAAAAAGGAGAATCCCACGATCTTCAATAATCAACCTTGCTCTGATACCATGTAAAATTGTCTATGAAAAGACAATACGCATACGAGCACAAATAATATAGAAAAGATGTGCATGAAGGCACTCTCACAACACTTGAACAAAATACGCAAAAGCGTAAAAATAATAAACATGCACAATGGCATGTATTTTATAGAAAGAACCGAATGCTTGAGTCTCTCAAGCTTATTCAACAACAAGGGGGAACACCCCTATTTATACAAGAGAGAAGAGGGGCTAGAGGAGGCTCCCCAAAGGAGTCGTTGGGGAGCTCCCAACGGTCACAATTGTGACCGTTGGGGGCTCCCCAACGACTCTATTGGGGAGACCCCCAATGCTCCTTTTTGGAAATACAAAAAAGGAAAAATAAAAAATAAAAAGAATTAAAACTAAAGGAAAAAATTGGTTCTTGCCAATATGATGAGTTTTGAGCATTGATAGATGTATCAGAGTTGGCAACATATAAGCACAAGGGCTCAGCTGATCTGGTTAAGGGACGACCCATAATTAAGGGTGCAAACGAGTCAGATTCAGGCCTGATCTTATTAGATCCAAATCCAAATCTGAAATGTAAGCAGTAGATCCAAATATGGATCTGGATCCGAATCAGATCCGAGGAGGTAAGATTGAATCCCAAACTGAAATACATGTGGTAGTACTGGATCCCAAAAAAATAGAACAAAAATATGCTATTTACATGTAAAATTTGCAATCGGATTGGATTTTGATTCGGATCAAGTCCAGATCTGACTTAAAACTCTGATTCAAACACAACCCGAATCGGAAAGTAATCTGATTGAAAATATCTGAATCTGATCCAAATGAGCATTTGGATTTTACTTAAAAGATTCATATCCGGAAAATAGTATGTTTGACTCGGATAAGATAACCGATCATATCCAATCCGTTTGCAGTCCTACTCATAATGTCACCAAGGGATGTCACAAATTCGAAACTCTTAACGTGCATCCCTTGCTGCGAGGTCAAAACTTAGTGTACTTTCTGTTGGCAAGGGGGGCTTGGGGTTTCAGGCTGATGGATGCTGCGAAGAAGATGTACTTGGGACAAATAGAAAATCGGCATTTTTTTCCAGCTATAAAAAAATTAAAATAAAAAAGGTTGGCAAGATGCGTTATTTGTCAAGGACAGACACATAGGCCACAATTGGGTTATGCTTAATAATATGGTGATTTGCCAAATCATTTTAGGAAATTGATTTGACATCCTGATTGTCCATTTACGCGATCAATGGTCAACATTATGACTGCCAATGATGAGATCAGCATTACCTTTTTGGTGGACAAGGACCATTGGTTTGAAACAATGGACGGTCAGGATGTCAGATTACTTTTTTAGAATGATTTGACAGATCAGAATCTGCTCTCATATACGGCTACTTGGCCCTTATTCACAGTGACAACAAGGTCTTGGAACTTGTATGAGCGTGAGAAGCCACTGGTCGAATGTCTTTTGACTCATTAAGGCCCTCTTTGGAAACCAGTAGATGGGAAGTGGGATTTCAAGAAGTGACAGCTATGAAATCCTGGATTTGGCAGTTAGGCTGTCAATTTCATGCTTTAGTGTAAATACAATGCCACTTCTCTTCCCAAATGCATTAATTCTCATCTCAGCTACCAGTTTTCAAACAGCCACCAGGTGATAGTTTGACTGAACTTTTGGACAAATGCATCAACTCCTATCCCAATTCCTAGATTTCAAACAGGCCCTAAACTAAGGTGTCATCACATTGTTGGAATGCAATGTCATTTTATAATATTCATGAATCATGCAACCCCAAAGGGGTTTGGCATGGTGGGGTGTGGCCTAAGCTGCTAGGAAGGCAGTCTATGTTCAAATTTCATGGGTGTCACCTTTGCGCAAGCACAAGGGATAAGTTCAGGGTGGTTTAAGAGTTCGAATCATAACTAGGTGGATTCAATGTTTTTCTATTTAAAAAAAAAATCATAAAAATAATAACAAGGTGGAAGCAGAGTCGGACCTGTAAAGAGGCCAATGAGGCTTGGGCCTCAGGGCCCCTGGGCCCAAAAAAATTGTAGGGGCCCATTGTTTAGGTAGTTTATATAAATATTTTATATATTTTTATTTAATATAATATAAATATTTGGAATATTATATTTGTTTAATGTGAATGCAAATTTTTATTGTTATTTTGATTCTTTAAAAAAAATCGATGGGGTTGTCTCCGAACTCCTACTATTAATAGGGGGGCCATTTTTTTCCTCCGCCTCAGGCCCCATAAAACACAGGTACGGCTCTGGGTGGAAGCCTTCTAAACACTGCATTAGGAAAGGAGTTATAGCAGCTCTAACATCATATTTGAACGCCATTCACAAGATGACGTTCTTGGCAACTCACCATGAACACCAAATTCTTACAAAACCTTATTTTGGAAACACATGGAAATGGTGTTTCCATCTCAATGCAAAGTGCCCCCAACAATAGTAGCCGAAATCATCGGTCAGCCTCGCCTTTTTAATACCTCGACAAATTGTGATTAAATTTAGCAAAACTGAAAAAAAAAACCAAGAAAATACACCAACCATCAAGCTTTTTGTAAGCAAGGCTTTTTCTGTATCCCAGCGTTAAAGGCACAAATGGCTTTGTAAAGAAAAAAAACAATTAGAAATGAATATTTCTTTGTGGGGATCATATTTTCCCAAATACACAACCCAAAATCCAATCATTCCAGCAAAAATGACAGATCTCATGCACAATCAATGATTTAAGATGATAACTAAAAAAAAAAATCAAATTTTGATGCGGTTTTCTACGATTTTTCATGATTTTCTTGCTGTTTTTTAGGGAAAACATGATATATCTTGCAAGAAATCGCGATTTTTCATGATATATCTTGCAAGAAATCGCGATTTTCACCCTTCGATTTATCGCCGAGTTGCCGCTCAGAAAATTTGGGCAAAAGATCGGTGGGTTTACCTCGTCGAACTTGCTCCTCGGGATTCCTCGATGATTTTGCCAATTGATCGCGGATGATGGCTACTATGTTAGAGTGTGCTTGGGTCGACACTTGGAATCAATGTTGTCAGTATCGTATCCGCCTGTATCAGCTGATACGTATATGCTTCATCCTTGAATCGGCTATTTTTAATAAATGTAAAAATTACTTAAAATTAGTCTTTAATATTATTTTAATGGCTTTAACACGTGTCACATTTTGATTGAGGCGTAATATTTTTTAATTATTTTTTGGCCGATTCAGAATGATTCACTTGAGTATCGCCCGATTCACATGAATCGTTGGCCAAACGGCAGCCGATGCTAATAATGACAACATTGCTTGGAATCACCAAGTGGTTAAGACGCTGAATTCCTAAACTGGGATATTGGGTTCATTTGTCAAAGTTTTGGTTAAAAAGTCCAGACGCATGAATTCTTACCCACTTGGTGCGGAGTTCGAAACTTAGAATTTCTTCCCTTCCTGGTTGTGCTAGGCTAGTCATTGTGCCAAGACAAACACTGAAATTGTGATAAAGGTTGGATTTCTAATTCTAGAATCCAAAGTCCAGTTAAAACATGATGCAACGGTCGATTCCCACTACTTTAACCGTGCATACGGAACACACCCATGAGCTTAGATTTCACCAAAATAACCATCCCCCGAGCAGAGAGATCTAGGGAGTGCTCAAGTGCCCCGGGTATGTGATCCAGCCCATCACGTGACAGCATTCAATGAGCTTAGATTTCGCCAAAATAACCTTCCCCCGAGAGGAGATCTAGGCTCCACATTGAATGTTGTCACGTGATTGGCTGCGTCACATACCCGGGGCACTTAAGCGCACCATCAATGATAGTCAGTATTTTCCTTGGAACAAAAACCTGGATTCCGATTTCCTGTAATTTTGGTGTATTTGCAAGCTGTAGATTTTCAATTGTTTTTTTTTTATGAATATTATAATAACATAACCTAAATATGTTTTTCCTACTAAATAAATTATAAAGATCACATACATAAAAGCTATTACACGAAGCAGCCGACCCATTGCTATAAAATCGATGGAGTTTACTGGACAACGATCTCCACTGTCCTGAGACAATAAAATTGCACTGTTGCTGCCACTAGTTGGGGTTAGAAGAAGTAATAGAAAGCACATTGCAAGATAAAACTACAGGCCTTCCAGTAGATGCCAAACCTGTTCAAATTGAAGAGAGGTGTGAACTAGCAAGAAGATACTCAAAGTAGTGCAACAAAGAGTCACATGTACAGGCTTCTCTAGAACCAGTTTTTTTTTTGTCATGAAGGATGGAGAAACCACCATCAGGATCACAGACCTAGTTGCACTGGTTCAGTCTACCATACTTACAGTCACATTCCTGATGGTGTAAACCCGTGGTGCACTCCTTGCCCCTAGAAAGTTGCTCGGCTTAGGCTGAACAAGGGCTTATCCCTTGCCCTCATTAATGCAAGGGGTTTGACACTCATGAGAACCGAACCCTGACCAACCCTCCAGTGGCTAATTAGCCCCACTCCATTGTGCCAAACCCCTTGGGGCCTCTCACACCAATTAAAAAGTAGCACCAGGTGATGCACACTCACCAGTCACTACCTTGTGTCCCGTTACACAAGCAATGTGGGTCTTGTGGGGATTTGGAATCAAGCCCTTGTTGCTAGCGTCCATGCCAACATTCCTTCTTATTATCACTGCAAAGAAGGATAATGAGAATTATCGGGTTGAGGGTAAGGTTTTCCCTCTAACGTACAAAGCGATGGGACCCACTTTCTTGTCTTTAAGTGACTTGTAGGACTTTGGATACCATGGTGAATGATGAAGGGCTTTGTACGTTTGGTGCGTGTTTCAAACAACTTTCACGTGTCAAATCGCATCCCCCACCCAACTTTTTATTTTTTCCTCGAAAAGAATCAACAAGTTTGGAATCCAGAAAAGTTTGCTCTTGAAAAGTTTTGATATGGTAACTTTTTCAAACAAAATAACAGAGGGAACAATGTGAGAAAAAGTGTGTTTGAGAGAGAGAGATAGAGAGGTGAGTCGATCACACACGTCCATGGTCTCGGGATCGTCAGGGGCATCATAGACGGTATTGCATTCCTCTCGCCTCAGAGCTTTGAATTTGCCACCTCCAAAGCTGAAGCAAGGTCGACACCATTGGCTGGCGGGGCGCCCATCCCATCGTACCCACCATTGTGTGCTACCTCATTCTATGCCTCCTCCCTTTTCTCTTTGTCAGGTGCAGAGCCACATTACGGTCTGGGTGGGCACATGCGTGGGTAGTGCCCACCCTGACCCACGTAAAACATGGGCAGTGGCCACCCTGATCGGGTCAGGGTGGACACCATGCCCAACCTAAAGGAGACGACGGTCTCTCTCTCTCTCTCTCTCTCTCTCTCTCTCTCTCTCTCTCTCTCTCTCTCTCTCTCCATGTGATGCTCCGCCCCTGACCCCACCTGTGGTCCCCTTCTTGGCGTTTATTAAGTTTTTTGTTGGTTTCACTTTTTCTTGGTCTTTTGACATCAATTTCTTAAAGAATTTGGGCTTAGTCAGTTTGTGTTGTATTTGTGTGGGTTTTTTGAGATTTTTTGCTTTTGATTTGGTTGGGATTATGAAAAGCAGTTCAATAATCGTGATCAAACTCATTTGATTTTGTAACCGGGTGATTAATTAGGGTTTTAAGTTTGATTTGATGCACATTTTTGGGGAGCTGTTGACTTTATGGAAGGTGCTTAAACTTAATCTCTTTAAGAATGACAAAATTACTTCATTTTAGAATGATAATTTTGGCTTATGGTGAAAAAATTCATATGCAAATCATTCTTGCTTAGTGAATTATATGGCTTGATGTGGGGATTTTTGCGGGATTTAGTGTATATCGTGCTTGTCTTTTTCTTTTTAGTTTATCTTTTTTGGGGAAGGTTGGGGTATCATTGAATTCTTAATGCATCGCTGGTAAAAATAAAATTTTGATACACAAAAAACAGGGCAAACTGTTGCCTTAGTTCTTTTCAGTAATATTTGTTCATTTATGAATTTTAGTATTCAGTCTTAAATTAGAAGCATATAATTAGATGTTTGTCCGCTTGTTGGAAGTTAATTGATGTGTTCTTTATTTTTTAAGGTTTTTGATCGCAATGCTTTCATAAAATGTATTGGAAATTGTTGTACATAGGGTCGAATCTTCTCTAGCTATAATTGAATACTTCTGACTGGATGGTTAAGGTTTAAAACAGATTTGCTTGATTATTTTTTTATTACTAGTGGATAGGTCATATGCATGAGCGACTTTTTTAACATATGTTTCTTTTATAAAGTTCTCAAGTTTTGATTTCTGCATTGCCATGAGAATTGGTTTCTGTTTTAGTGTTATAAATGGCAATTGAAATTTGTTAGGCCCCAAATGACACGATCAAATTTGATTTTTCATTTGCTTTTTGGTTTTGCCAGTATTTAATTAGAGACGAATTATCATATAATTCTATGAAATGAATGGATTTTAACTATTTCATGCTAACACAATGTGGAATTAACATATCTTTATAGATGGAATATTTAGGACATCATGGTTAGAAGATGGAAGCTAATGTTAGCTCATCTTGGGTTGGGTCTTAATGGATTGGCTTGTTGAGCCTAGGTCTTATATATCTTTCCAAGACCAAACTAGATGTGTTCTTAATTGGTTTGGCTTTCACCTAGGACTGGATTTTAGGCAACAGTTGCAGCTCAATTGAACTGGTTTTTATTCAAATTTCTGGGCAGCTGGCTAACTCTATGTTTATCTTACTTCATATCACATTTCATATCCAAAACCATGTTTAATTAGCAAATAAGTCAAGAGGTGTGTTTTATATGTCTATGGGTGCATCTATTTTCTCTCTTAGTTGCAGTTACATATCAAGAAAGGGATTGAAAGCTTTTCGTGAGTGCTCGAAACATAGCGTAATTGATTTGGGGTTGACTATTCAGGAAATGGTGTGATTGGTCAATGTTGTTCATTATAATTTTCCCTACCTAGGATCTGGCTTATGGTTTGATTTTTTTTAAATGATCTCATTGTTTCAATTTTTTAGCACTATAGTAACTATATGATTATAATATAAATACTCTGTAGCAGCTTTATTGAAGTTACTATTTGTTTCATAGCTTTATTTAGCATGCAATATCATCTAATACTTACTTTTTGATAAAGTTTTTTACATGATTGATTATAATTTTATCAATTCTTTATTTATTTTGGGATGGACAAGCAATCTGAAAGTTTTATTCTTCCAAACTCGACTAATTATCAGGGTTCCCATCTTAACTATGTTTTTTGGTACGTGATTGCAGTTCTTAGGAATCGAACTACAATTAATACAAGCACAATTTAAGAAAACTCAATTACAAAACTATTTGCATCAACTTTATGAGTTCGTCCCTCTAGAGCCTGGTTGCATACTTGAACAGGGTCTTTGTCTAGTATTAGGAAATTCCCTTGACTTTGAATTTGATGTACGAATTTTTAATTTTATTATCTTTTGTTCATTGGGTTAGTGCCTTCATTTATTGACATTATGAAAAAGATAAATTGGTGAAAGACAAAATTTATTAAATATGTTTGATGTTCCTCTTTTTTTTAAGTGGTTTGTATTTTTTAATTATTTATAAAATATTTATAATGTCTTTTATAAACTTTTTAAAAGATTAACTAATTAATTATTTATTTATTTGTACGATGTTTGTGTTCTTTTGTCTTGTGACTAAAGCTTGAGCTCAGTCACATTGCATTATTCATGGAAGGTATTTTCTTTGATCTTTATATTAAAGTTAAATTTTGTAATGTACATATATGTTATCATGATACTCTGTAGTTATTAAATAATTTTTTATTATTGAAAACATTTTGTTTAGTTTCAACCAAGATTCATAATTATGGACACTATGTAGTTTCTAAATTTTTTTTGCACTTGCTAGTATAGTTTATTATTATAAAATTTATTATTTTACTGTGCATTTGTATCCACCCTAGCTTAAATTCTTGGTTCTCACCCTAGCTCGGTGCGGTGGAGCTTCGCCCGACGATAGGAGCAGCCAGTAGGTGGAAGGTCACATTCTCAGGGCAGGAGGCATGCTGGAGGATGGATAGAATCCTGATGATGGAGCCGCTGAGGTAGGTGGCATCGAGGGATATTGCGACGTGGATGGTGTCATTGGGATCACAATCGAAGTCGTTCTGAAACTCAAAGCCGATACAAAATGCAGGAGGTGGGCGATCAATGATAAGAAGGAGGCGGTGGTGGTGGGGAGGAGAGGCCTCACTCAGAGAGAGAGAGAGAGAGAATTTTGATAAGAAAATTCCCTTCCCTATTCCCCAACGTGGAGGAATCTTTTTCTATGAAAAATAGTACCTTTTAGAAAAAAAAATTAAAAAATTCTTTGGTTTGGAACGGCTGAAAATGATGTACTTTTTTCCCTACTTACACTTTTCCTACTATTTTCTCACCAAACATCAAATTTTTACTCAAATTTTCTCATTTTAAAGAAGTACATAGTGCTTAAAGTAACTTTGGCAATCACCTAAAGCAATTTTTTAAAAGATAAAATTTTATTTTAATATAAATTTGCCATATGTTTTTGCTGTTTTAAAGTAACAACCTTAAAAATGCGTAAAATAAAATTAAATTTTGAAAAGCACAAACTTGGATTCTCGGATGACTCGGACAGGATCTATGAAACTCAGAGTCTCCACTACTCCGGTGGTGGTGTGTAATTTTGATGCTTTTCGTTGGGAGAGAGTTTCCATAAACATGCATGCCTTTTGGTTCAATCCCTGAAACTCGCCTCTATTCTTTAAAAAATGACACAAAATGATGTAAACCAAGAGGTCTGATTTACGAGAAAAACTAACCAACTAAGAGATTATCTAGGAAATGCTGAAAATAACAAAAAGTAGCTAAAAAAACAAGAAATTAATGCAAAAAACATGAAATAACTACTGTCTTCTACTTCCCCTATATTTATAGGAAAATAATCCTAATCCCAGCAAACCTAAACTGTCATATTGATAAACATCAATTAGGAAAGCAACTTCTAATTCTACTAAACTACCAAAAAGATATATAAATCAATTAGTAAGATACAATAATCATTATAATGACCCAAAATAAGAAAATATCAAAATTAATTAGTATGGATCTTAAATGATCTACTAAGTCATATGGATCCAGATATGAGTCGCTTTACTACTGCATCATAAAACCACCTGAATAGTTTGTTTTGGTCTAAAACCCACTTGCACCCATTTCTATGTCTAAACCATGCTTGAATATTAGCAACTCGTTATCTGTACCAAATTACATAATTACTCATTTGTATAGTGGATATCTAAAGACAATAAGATCATCAAACATTACATTTTGAAGGTGTTACGTAATTATATATGTTATTGTTTTGGGTTATTTGAAGAGCTTTTTTTTCATAATCTTCCCTAAAAACAACCCTTACCTTATTTGGCTTCTTAAAATCGTCCTTACCTTTCAAAATGCTAAGAAAAATGCAGCCTTCTATCGTATGATGTCGAGTTAGCTTCACGATGGTTTTGCCATGGTTGGCAAAAACAACCAATTAATGATTTTGAAAAATGAGATAAGGGAATAGGGATGGCAATGGATTGGAGTGGGGGCGGGGGCCAAGGTCTTCACCACCGCCCCGTCTCAAAATTTGGACCTCCATCTCCCCCCTCCATCCCCGCACGGGTTTGGATTTTAACCTCCACCCCTGCCTCCATCTCTGTTTCATGTCCTCCATCCCTGGTCCAAAGGGGCAAGGCGGAGTAGGGCTCTGTTTTCCCTCGGTCCATGGCCATCCCTTAGAAGGATTGGGGAAGGGACGGGGCACGGCGGGGATCGGGACTGGGACGGAACGGAGACGAGGCGGGGAAAAGCTTAAGTCCATCCCCACCTCCATCCCTGCACCAGTTTTTATTTTAACCCTCCCCCCCCCCCGGTTCCACTGCCATCCCTATAAGGGAAGGATGGTTTGAGTTTACCTTACAGGCTAGAGGGATGATTATGAAGCATATGCTTTGAATACCTTAAGTAGGTTTTAGCGATATGTAATAGGAAAGGTGGGACATGAGGATTCGATCATAATTAGGTAACTAGATAGGGATGTCAGCCAGTCAGATTCGGATGGAAAAAGATAAAAAAAGAATTAGATCTAATCTAATTGGATTCGGAGTAAGATGGAAAAAGTTAAAACTGAATCCAGATCTAACTAACTTAAAACCCGATATTTACACTTAATCGGGTTTGAGCTTTAGTTCGATTAGAATTTTAATAAGATTCGCTTAGGGTTTCATTAAAAAACTCAATACCAAACCCAAATCTGATTTCTAATTGGATCCGTATTTGGCTACTGAATCAAACTAATCATATTTGGATTCAAGGCATATGCTGAGTTGCATCCAACCCATTGACATCCCCATAAATAGATAATTTATTATTTTAGGGAGTGGTGCTCATACTATTACACCTAGGGTTATAATGGGTGGGTATGACACGATCCTGATCCATACCAGATCCAGTAAGGTCAATGGTAACAAAGAAAGGGGTCTGATTAACTATGCAAGTAGGACCTGTGAGGTCCAATTATTAAATGTGCTGGGTATGATTTATGAAATTTTATACCAAGTCATTCGACCCGAGTTTCAATTAAGATCCGCAATTTTTTCAATATAAAAAAATATTATTTTACCGAGTATGAACAGTTCTGGCTTACGTAATTATTATTGGATTCAGATATAGTTTTCTCATGAAAGATACGGTCGACCCAGATCCGGACCCAACACCAGTACCTCTTACTCAGATCTGGATCTGGACCCACCTATTTCAGCAGGGCCTGACTCGTTGATGCCCGAAATTGCAGTTGCTTGAGCAAATGACTGTGGTTTGATATGTTGGGTATATATTCTCCATCCATTCATTTATGTAGGGGTGTCAACGGATTGGACCCTCACTAAAATGGGTGGATCCAAACCCATATCTGACTAAGTGATGCGGGTATCATATCCTGATTTGGGTCAAACTGGATTTTTTATATGAAAAAACATACCCACATCTGATAAGAATTACATAAACCACACCCAGTCCATACCCAGTAAAATAATATTTTTTATGTTTTTTACATTGAAAATCTATGGATCTTAATTGAAACTCGAGTCAGACCTGAGGTTGGTATAAAATTTCATAAATCATACTCGACCCATTTAATAATTGGACCTCATCATTCTGAGACGAATAGATAATCGAACCCCTTTCTTTGTAACCAAACCCTGACCCTATCGGATATGATATGGGGCAGGATCATGTCATACTTGATCCGTTGACAACCCTACCTTTATGGCTTTAGTGGATGCAACCCCTTATCCCAACAAATGGGAGAATCTGGGATACTTCATTGTGTTCCAACAGTGCAATGTCCTGAACAAGTAGGCGCATCCCAACATCTCACATCATCCTTTGCACCTCTTTTTGCTATGTCTACTTTCAAGTCTTTGTTAGTCTTAGCCCCAAGGGGGGGGTTGCGTAGTGGGGCTTTGATCACTAGACGGGTGGTCAAGGTTCGATTCTCATGTGCATCTAGTCTTTACGCAAGCTGACACACAGCATAGGCTCCAGGAGCAGAAGTCCTAGGCTCAAAGTTTTACACCACAGGCAGGACGATGATAGGCATGGCAGACTGAGACAGCACGATCAGGTTTTTATACTGCATGGTGCACTGCCACTGCCACTGTCTCAGCTGACACACTACAAGAAAAATGTGGATTAGTGATGAATGCTATCCATCGCAAATCCGTCGCTAATACATTTAGCGATGGATTATGTCAGTCATAATTTTCTGGTCGCTAAATAGAGAGAGAACTGATCTGTCGTTGATTTTGTCGCTAATTTGCGATGGATTAGCGATGACCATGATCTGTCGTGAGTTCGTCGCTAAATAAGCACGGATTTGGTTTTGCGACAGATACATATCCATTGCTAATCCGTCGCTATTTTAACGATGGATTACATTTTGTCGCAAAACCAAATATTAGCGACGGATAATATTCGTCGCTAATCCATTGCAAAAATTTAAAAAAAAATAAAAAAAAATTGTTTGAAATATAAATATCAAGAAAAAAAAGTTCGTTATACAATTTATATAAGTTGTGTATAAAAGATAAAGTACACATAAAAAATACATATACAAAGTATTAGTATTGATAAACAAAATATAATGAAAGTTGAACTATCATGAGAAATAACTACTGCATCTATATCATAAATAAAATAAGATAAAGAGTTTGTTTACCAAAGCATTTGCTAACACCAGTTGCTTTATCAACAAAGACTTTAGCACTCAATACTTGACCAAAAGACTAGAAAGCATTTGCAAGATCCTGATCACCAAATTCTTGAGGAATCTGATAAGTAAAAAGATTTGCTCCAGAAGGACCTGTTTCACAGGAGATATTTGTATACATCAAGTTAATACCGAAACAATCATTAAGTTTACCTTAAAATTGAAACAAATACAATACCTCAGTTCATAGTTATTTCACTAACCTTCAACCTGTGAGGAGCTTGTATTGCTATTTGCAGGGGAAGAATTAGTATGAACCGGTACATGCTGTATTGAACCAGGTGCACTGGTTATAGGTTTGTGACATGTTTCCTTCTTGTGAAGATCTGAGACAAGAATAACATTCATAAGAAATGAAATGACTTGACACTGAATAGACTGCTAATCAGAAAATGTTTAAATCAGATATAAATAATCTATATTTAAAAAAAAACATTTAAAATGGTTTTGGCAGAAACTGATTCCTTGAAAAATGACCTACCCCCAGAAGTTGGAAACAATCAAATGCACAGATAAAATACAGAGTCAGACCCAATCTATGCATCCTTGAAATTCTGGAAAACTTTAGGCCATTGAAACCATCTAAGCAGTAAAGCATAAATCAGCTTACTTGATCCAGGCTTGTCCACCTCCCTGACAATGTGTGTCTTTCCAGCCTTGTATTCGAGAAAGGTTGTAAGCCGGCATGCCTTGCTTGGGTTGTTTCTTGGGAAAGACTTCATCGAGGCATTTCATGAAATGGACACAATAATGAATGAGTAAATTACAATCATAACTAATTACAATAACAAAAAAAAATGGTGCACATCCATCCTTAAATCAGTTAGTAGCAACAACAAGAAGAAGATTTATTCGGGATGAACAATAGAATTATTTGGACAAGGCCACGGCTAGGTATTTTGTTAAATAGCCAGGCCAAACGGCTTTTTTTGTGACAAAAGATGAGAGATGCAGTTAACATGCTAATATTACAATCGTATAAGTTGTCATTTGATAATGCCAATGAAATTGTTGAAGAAACCAAACCACAGAGCAAGTCCTAAAATACACCCACATAATTAAAAAAGAATTGACAATAGTATTGCAGGTAGATGTCTGGCCATACCTTTACACGCTTTCGATCCAAATCTTTTGTGCCACAAACATGGAAAACACCCAAAACAAAGCAACTTAAAAAGAAATGGTATACCTGATGCACATAAAAAGCAAAATTACTGACAACTGAGGAAAACGGATACCACAATAATCTGCAATAAGATGTATATGGAAACATACATCTTATTGCAGATAAACACTCGCGAGTCTAAAACCAACAGGAAATTTTTATTTCATCAAAAGGTTGTCCAAAACTTACAAGGACCATGGCTTATATAGCCTTACAGGAGAGCAACTACAAAGAAACTGCCCGCAATAGACAAACAAAGAGAGTGGGCATGAAAAATGTGTGCACATAATTGTTCCGCACACGCACATGCAGAAATGGCAGGCACAATGGTTCACGCACGCTCATTGCGCGTGTGGCATAGCAACCGCTCATGCACGCTGCAGCAATCGTTCTCGTGCATGTTGCATGGGGCACGTTGTGCATGGAATGGCACTACAATAACTGCTCGTGCACGTCGCAGGGGCTGATGCGTCCGCACTTCATTCGGACCACCGCGGACTCCATCAAATGTCACCACACCCTCCTTCGGATCAAAGCAGCCCCATCTTGTTGCATCGGATTCGCCACGTCGAGGCCACTGTCAACCCCAGTGCGTGCCCCTACCACGGTACTTAACAGCACTTGACAGTCGAAGCTCATCTTTCGGAGTAACCCCCACACATGGAGCAGCCATGGAAGGCCAACTGGCCATGCACCTTCAGCGCACGACAAAGGCCCGCAAACATCGCCCTTGTAGGCCACATCGTGCCACGCGCGTGCCATGCACAGCATGGTGGCAGTTACACTATCGTGCATGCATACGCGGTGCACAGTAGAGGTGCCATGCACGCAGCAGCAATTACACCATTGTGTATGCTGGTTGTGCACGACAATGGTTGTTGCATTGTGTGCGTGAACCGCACGCGGCAATGGTTGATGCATTGCGTGCATGAGCCTCGCGCGGCAATGGTGCTTCATGTTGCGTGCACGAGTCACACGCGTCAGCGGTTACGCCGCAGGCCATGCGCGATAGCTGCGGCATTTCAAAATTCAAACACAACGCACATTTTGTGTGTTGCAGTGCACCATGCATGGTGCGACAACGGCGCCGCACGACTGCATGCGCCTCTGCTGCTTGCAGCATGCGCCCCTATAATGTGCGGTGGCAGTGGCCACCCCAGCTGGGTGTGCCTCTCTCAAATTGGTGCCTCTTTTCCTATTTTCTGTATTTTGAATTCCCTAAGGCTTATTTAAGCCATTTACTGCAGTGTGTTACGTATCTTTGCAAAATATATGAAATCAGCCTTTGGCTTTTGTCTTACGAGACATTTTCTCTTTTCCCTCTGCTGAAGAGAGGTTTTTCAGCTCAAGGTCGTGAGATCCTTCTCACTGTGCCATTTTGGCTCATGCAAGTGTTGCGAAATACTTGGGTCTGCTTGGACCATCGACGGTACATGATCAGCGACGTTGGTGGAGTAGGCGCACACCCGGCGAGTCAAGGAATCGGCCGACGATCTAGGGGCGTTCTTCCTCCTCCTTCACTAAAGGAGGTTTACAGCAACGGGCTGATCAACTATGTGGTTCGAACTTTCGAAGCTCATCATTCAATCGTGCTCGAGTGCTTTGCTCCGGTAAGCACTTCTCTCTATTGGGTTTGCATGCCTTGCGTGGTGAGGCTATCATCTTCGTGAAGCCCTCATCGCAAGTAACTCAGCGTTTAGAGTTGCTTTGCACTCTCTCTTTATTAGCGTACGGATGCCCATCGGGTGCCTACGATTTTGGCAGACTGCGGCATTGCCCAAGCACGCCTGCAGTGTGCCGCACGGTTGTGTTGCATCTGTTGCTCATACCCTACCCCGTGTTAAGCCCTTCACTAAGGATCGATACCGCCTTGATCTTGTTAGTTGTGAACGAGTAGGATCAGTGAAGTGAGCGTTTGCTCATGATCACTGGATGCTTTTCTTTATCGATTGACTAGTCCTCTAATACGCTTGGTCTTTGCTTCAATCTAGTTCGGACAAACAATCTTTAATTTATGCCAATTTTGGAGCTTAAGAAGCCCTAATGATTAACGGAATCTTTAGCTCAACTGATGCACACTCACAAAGTGCTTCAATGATCGCTCAACTTTGTTGTAATTGGATGTTGTCAAGCTTCTGACTTAGCAACAAGAGTGAGGTGGATGAATGCGTGAAGTGAATGATGATCCTTAGCTAGACAGTGGAGAAGTCTAGCAAGGCCCTTCCTCGATTGAGGCCATCTCCATAACTGGAGCCAAAACAGAAATTCACTTTATTGCAGCAAATCTCATAATTACAATTGTCTGGATCCAAAATGACTGAATACCTGCAAATGAAAGAGACAAAGTATTTATAGCCTACCGAACTAATGGCGCCAAATGCATTGGGTGGCCCATGCTTCAAAAGTCACTGTTGACATCCTTCACGTTGTTGTTGCAAACCACCACAGCTTCCATGATTGATGTTGTTGAGTTGTCGCCTACTAATTGACCCAACCATATACCTGCTGAAGTTACTTTGATTCAATGTGTTCCAACTGCAATACTTAACTGACCATGCTGAGAGTGGACTAACATTGCTGACCTAATTGCTTACCCGTGCTTGGCCAATTTGTTGGCTAACCTAACCCTTTGGTCATCGCCACTCTCTTAGCCGATGTGTTGGTTGTGTCATGGAGTGATGCATACGGATTCTTAGTGAGGTCCATAACAATCCCTCCCTCTTAAAATGGTCCTATCCCTCTAGGACTAATTTTAGGATGTCGATGATCCCATTAGTCACACAATCGCATTATGCTTTATCCATGAAGATCATGATTTTATTTGTGGTTCATATAGTCTTATTACTACCTTACCATAGTGTTAGTCAGTATACATCCATTCGGATCAAACACCATGGTTTGTTTGCAGTCATGCATTAACACTCTTGTTACTTTTGGCCATTGTGAAACAATGCACCAATTCTTTCTTGAAACACTTCAACCTCAACTAACATTTCTTCAATTGCTTATGACTTCTTGAGGTGGCTGACTTAAGTTTGAAAGCAAATATGTCAATTCTTTTTCTTAATTCTGGTACTCGCATCAATGGATTGCAACCCAAACTAATTTGACAGCTTGGAGACAATTTGGAATTTGAACATCCCTCTAGCACATTTGTTTGGCAAGTGGATACTTGCTTGGACACAATTTGCATAATTGAATTATTCAAACTGGCCCTAGTCCTTTCATCTACAGTAGGAGTGTCGATACTTGACTTATGCATAACCTCTTTGGCAGCTATGAGCAACTCCATCAATTTTGGTGAGTTTTCCTCCTTGCGCAAGGAAATCCTTAGGTCATCAAACGTTGTTGTAAGCTTCTCTAG
Source organism: Nuphar pumila (assembly GCF_984573655.1). Classification (NCBI taxonomy): domain Eukaryota; kingdom Viridiplantae; phylum Streptophyta; class Magnoliopsida; order Nymphaeales; family Nymphaeaceae; genus Nuphar; species Nuphar pumila. Next base: position 8,098,937 of record NC_143262.1, read on the forward strand.
ACACGCAATGAATTTCAACTCTAGACTGGTTTCGTTGTCTGGGATTTCACCATATACAGTGGCTGTTTGCACATTACTCGAGCTATTTGAGCACTTCGTTTCATTGCTCAGTGTTTGATCGTCTGAATATTATTCATCATACGACATGCATGACCATTCGTCCTTGTTAGAATCGTAATCCTCATCACTCAATGACTTGGACAATTTCCAGTCATCTCGCCCGTGCGCCCATTCACATTCATCACAATCGCAATATGATGTTGGCAGCCTGCGCATAAGAAAATTTGTTCTCGCATTCTGTGCATGGTAAGTCACCCTTGCGTCAAGTGCGTAAGGGAATGCTCCCTCCTTGGGTGCGTAGGGATATACCTGCTTGTCGTGCGCATTTAGAGGATTATAGCCATCTTGCCCATAACGCACATCAACAACACCGCATGCAACTCGTGCCTCACGCGCATCAAGAACATCACATATTATGCACGTTGAGATCGTTGTGTGCATCTCATGCATTGCACGTGTCGAGAGCATCATGCATGTCTCGCGTGTTGCGTGCGTCGAGAGCACCGTGCTCATTGAGAGCATCATGCATGTCTAGTGCATGGTGTGCATTGAGAGCACCACATGCATCGCACGCATTGGTGATGCCATGTGTGTTGATGCCTTTGCGCATAGCAATGTCTTCCTGTGTGTCGAAGGCACCATCTATTTTTGTGCATTGCTAGCATGGTACGAGTAGTGCGCACCGTAGGTCTCATTATCGTTACATACTTTCTGCACGTGAAACTTTCCTGGCATGTATTGAGCATTCATGTTTGAAGTGTTACCTGGCCAATCCTGCGCAGGACTAGTCGATGGCTCACCTACGAGGATGTGACCTGCAGAAAGTGGACTTGCAATCATCACTTCCGGCTGGAGTTTCTCCTTTTCCCTGACGCATATGTGCAGCATTATCTCTGCAAATTTCTCTATCACATCCTGATGATACGCGGTCATTCGATTGTCTAACTGCTCCAGCTTCATTTCCATTGTCGTTGTGTGTGTCACGATCAGATCGTTATTCTCATTGAACTTCTGTTGTAAATTCTCCAGCAGATCCTCTTTGAACAGAGTCGATTTAGGTGGCATTGGCCCTGATACCAGTTGTTAAGCCCTTCACTAAGGATTGATATTGCCTTGATCTTGTTAGTTGTGAACGAGTAGGATCAGTGAAGTGAGTGTTTACTCATGATCACTGGAGGCTTTTCTTTACCGATTGACTAGTCCTCTAATATGCTCGGTCTTTGCTTTAATTCGGTTCAGACAGACGATCTTTAAATTACGCTGGTTTTGGAGCTTAAGAAGCTCTAATGATTGACGAAATCTTTAGCTCAACCGTTGCACACTCGCAGAGTGCTTCAATGATTGCTCGACTTTGTTGTAGCTGGATGCTCCCAAGCTTCTGACTCAGCAACAAGAGTGAGGTGGATGAATGCGTGAAGTGAATGATGATCCTTAGCTAGACCATGGAGAAGTCTAGCAAGGCCCTTCCTCGATTGAGGCCATCTCCATAGATGGAGCCAAAATAGAAATTCACTTTATTGTAGCAAATCTCAGAATTACAATTGTTTGAATCCAAAATGACTGAATACCTACAAATGAAAGAGACGAAGTATTTATAGCCTACCCAACTAATGGTGCAAATGCATTGGGTGGCCCATGCTTTAAAAGTCATTGTTGACATCCTTCACGCTGCTATTGCAAACCACCACAGCTTCCATGATTGATGTTGTCCAGTTGTCGCCTACTAACTGACCCAACCATATACCTGCTGAAGTTACTTTGATTCAATGTGTTCCAGCTGCAATACTTAACTGACCATGTTGAGCGTGGACTAACATTGTTGACCTAATTGCTTACCCGTGCTTGGGCAATTTGCTGGCCAACCTAACCCTTTGGTCGTAGCCAATCTCTTAGCCGACGTGTTGGTTGTGTCATGCAGTGATGCATACGGATCCTTAGTGAGGTTCGTAACATCCGTGCATATTAGTCACATGTTGCAGCTGCACCCTGCACTGTCGCGTTGTGCCTTGCACAGCACCTGCGCCCACAGCATCTGTGACTGCGCCCACAGTGCCTGCGCTTGCAGTCCCTTGTGCCCGCAGCCCCTACGCCTGCATCAACAGTGCGCCCTTATGCGCTGCCTCCTAGATCGCATGCATGCGCACTGCAGCACCATGCATGTGCCCTGCATACACTAGGTGCATTGTTGTCGCATCGGCTGCGCTGCACCTGCAATAACATCCCCCTTTGCACCTGCAGCAAGGTAGATGTGCCATGCACTCTGCATACTGCGTCGGTTGCGGCCAACTGCAATTCCTGTAGCTGCACCTCCCTTCATCCCAGATGCCACTCTGCTAGTATTCTTGCATTATTTGAGTGGGCACCTAAGTGTGCTTTAGGGTGGCACTTGAGAGCTTGTAAATTGGGCTTGCGCTCCTGTGTATTTAACTTGTAACCCTAGCTCCTGCTAGACGAAGCTTGTTCAACAAGCCTTTTCCTCTTCTTGCGTGAGTTTATTTTACGCATTGTGGTTTGGCCATTGCACACACTCACGCTGGTACCGACTACTCGAGCCCAACGCCATGAGTTGCGAGACTTGATCGGCATTGAACTTGAGTATCATTCTGCTGCCCGACAAAACAAAAATTTCCCGGAACCTAGCCATAGACCATCGGATCCTAGGAAGAGGGTCGCACCAGGGCGCATGCGGTGCAGCAAAGCCATGTTGCAGAGGTGCGTGTGTTGCAACTACTGTCATGCATTTTTAGGTAGGCACATGGTGCCTTAGCGCAACAACACACACGATAAACATGTGTTGTTGTCTGAACCGCATAGGCTGCAGGTCGTGGGCCGCAGACAGGATGCATGTGGGCGCTGTCTGAAGCAGGGTGAGAGGTTGTATGAAGAGGGCATGGCCTATGCGCCTGTCTGAGGGTTGTTTGAGGTCAGAATGGGCAGCGCACAGGCTGCTGCACCTTTTTGGGTGCGGGCATGGGCTGACAGTGGCTCATGTGTGGCGAGGGTTCCGAATGCGCTGCAACAAAGGAAAGGGGTACAATTGGTGTGGAGAGGGGATGGGAGGTGCACACTCATCATGCCATAAGCGTGTGATTGTCTGTAAAGTACATGTTTCTTTTTCTCTACATTCTTTGAAATCCCAAAGATTTGAATTTGTATATATCTCTCCTAGAGTATGGTGTTGGGTTTGGGGCATCTCTAGTGGTGCCATTTGGATACTTTGTTCTCGCATTCAAAGCCTCAGAGTTACTTTGTTACCTAAGGGTATGTTTAATGATTTCTCCAAGGTTGGATGAAATGAACAAAAAAGATGAAACAGAACATTGGTTCTGTTTGTTCCGTAACAACTGTACCAAGTCCAATGTTTGTTTGGACCATGCTCAAATACTATGTTTCAAATGTCTGTTGTTTGACGAAGATGTGCAAACAACTTGGACAGTTATGATTCAACTGATAACAATGAATAAAACATATGTGACAACACAGTACCAGACAAGAAAGGATGAGCCATAAAAATAATAGCAACAAGCAACACCATGCTCACACAAGAAAAAATGAACCAAAAAAACATAAAAATAAAAATTAAATATTCTAAATCAAGAGGCAACCTCACACTCAATCGACCACAAAATAATCAAACATATACCACCCATCCTAGACACAATATCCCAAACCATAGCATAAGCCTATATGAAAATAAGTTTGACCTAATCACCAACAGCATGAGAAAAAAAGTGCCAAGAAAAAAACAAGAAATGTGAATCTTCATATCATAAAAGCGAAAAGTAGGTCAAAAAAACAAGAGAAAAGGGATCCTTGTCCCAAACTCAAAACAAAAAAAATGAGAAAGAAACATTGCCCTAGGAAACACCCAAGAAACCCTAATCTTATAAAACCAACAAAGAAAGAATGTCTGAAACAAGTAGAAGAATCAATGAGATTTTTGCACAAAAAAAATTAAAAAACAACACCCAAATCAAGAACAAAAAGAATAAGAAAGATGGGAAACCCTTTTTCACTTGTGGTGGAGCGTTGGACGTAGGAGAAGGAGGAGGAAGACGACGATGGCGGTGGAGGCAGGCCTACACCCTCACACATGATACGGGTCCAGCTGAAACCGCACCGTCTAGAGCATTGAGCAACCAAGTGGGTGCTTACGAGCAAGACCAGACCGCCGGTAACCAACACGCGTGAAACGTGCAAGCAAATTAGGCCGGTCAACATAGGCGGCTGGGCAACAGCATCAGCGGTGGATATGGTTTGCAAAAGCTACTTAGGGTCATCTCCAACAGGATTTGAAGTGAGAGCCGCCCAGTGAGCTGGTGCCCACTTAGGCTCAGCCTATAAGTACAAGTTTGACTTTATATTTTGGATATCGATCATTTTGTAAGAAAAACTTCAATCAATAAACTCTTTCATTTTCGGCTCCAGTCTTGGAGAGGCCTCCACGTGAGGACAGGCTTCTTTAGCTTTTCCAAAGCTAAGGAAGAATTCAATATATAGATCGTTCTAACGATCTTCTTCAAAGTCACAGCAGACTTCATCATTCCAAAGGTCGGTCAGTATTCAGCAGTGATTGATCGCTCCTTAGGTTGATGACTTCAAGCCTCCGGTGGAATTAGACTGTTCTAATTCAGCGATTATGCGAATCCAGCTAAGTGCATTCACTTCTAAGCTCAGATCTATTCTACGACTAGATTAAGTAATAGTTTTCCCTGCAGGAACAGTTGTCGATCGTCTGGATAAGAGGCGCCGATTAGTTTTGAAGATCGCCTCCGGCTCCTCTAGCTTCCGCCAGGTCTCCTACGCGAGTTCTTTGCAGGCCACAGGGTGCTGCTCAATCGGCCAAGCTGTTTGAGTCGCCTGCGTGCGCTGAACCGTCAAGGCTAACGCCTAGTGCCTGTGCACGCTAAATAAGCTCGGCGGATATCCATAATTCTAGAGGAACCGTATCACACTTGCACACACATACGCACGTTGAAAAATATTTGCTACAGAACCACCCCGGTGGTTACCCATGTGGTATTAATTAAGCTGAAGATCCAGGATTGAATCCCTCAGGCGTATGGGAGTTGCCATTGCTTTATCACGGTTAGAGCACGTAAGGATGGATGGCCATGTCCTTACCTTGCAAGGAGGCGGGCACATTAAGTTTCATGGTGAGGGTTTTCCTTCATCATAAAAAAAATATATATTTGCTACCATCATTTACGTACTGTCACATAAAAGAAAATAGGCGATCTAAAATGTTTTATCTGGTCAATCTAATGTTGTGTAAGTGTTTAGCATGGTTCGTTTATTAGGTACCAATGGTGGCTCTGCTTGTCTGGTAGGAGCAGCTAGTGCATGTCACCTTGTGTTGGGATGTTGCAGGTTCAAAATCCAATGGTATAATTGTTTAACTGGTAGAGGTCTCCCTAACCCCAGCTTGCCTTTGAAAAAAAAAATGGTTTGTTTATTAAGAAACATACTTTGGATTGAGTTGTTAATTTTAACATAAAAAGCTTTTTTTTTTTCTTATGGTGTGTTGCTTCTTGTTAAGTTTTGCAGATCATATTCGTAGGACTAATGAAAAAATAAAAAATTGTGAATCTTTTTTTTTTTGAAAGGCAAGCTAACAATATGTAGACGTGCACTGACAGCTCCTACATCGTAGCCCTTAAAAATCTTTCTTTCCGATTATAATCACATGATATAAAATTTACTAATTTTACCAAATAGAATATGTAAATCATATCTCTAGAGCTCTTCTGACCGTCTATTTATTTGATTGAACGGTTGAAGATGGTTGTACATAACAGAACATGGTGCAGGGCCTGACATACCATGAATACGAATCCAAAGATAACACGATAATAAAAGGTTAAAAAGACGCATGGTGTAGGGTATGCCCTTTCCCCTCACCTTCTACCAAGAATCATGGTTATCTTTTTCATGAATTAGAAACATAAAACATATGCTTGCTGGTCGAGCCGTCTGGCGGTGGATCAGGTGAAATCACATTGCACAAAAAATGTGCATTAAGCACCTGATCGCCCACGATCAGGTCTTGGTCCCCACACCTGACAGGCCCTCCTCCCAAGCTTAGTGACAAACGTTTTTATGGGCAAAATCTCGTTTTTAAAAAACTCATAAGAAATTAAAATAAAAAATCATAAATCTTGTGTTTTTTGGGCAAAATCTCCATAATAAAAAAATAAAATAAAAATGTAAATATAATTTTTTATAAAAAAAAATTTATTTAAAAATAAAAATACATGGTTTTTTCGTGATAAATAGATGTTTAAAATATAAATATTGTGTTTAAATCATAGTATTTATTGTTTTTTATAAATCTTGCGATATTTTGAAAATCTCGCAAGAAATTGCTGTTTTAAACATTCAGGCAATTTCTTGCACGATATTTGTCACTATGCTCCCAAGATGGAGGTTGATCAGATGCTTAATGCACAAAATTTTGTGCAATCATATTGCACCTGATCTTTTCACCTCGCTGTCACCCAGTGATTAGGGCAGTGCTGGAGCTGGACCCCATACCGCCCAAGTTACAAATGTTGAGTTCGGGTTTCGGTTTTATCAGGTTACTAAAATGTAATCTCAAACTCGGATCCATATAATTTCAAAAGTTTATTTAGTATACATATAAAACGTACCTGGCAAAGAAGTCAGGTGCCTGCAGGTCAGATACCCAGCAAAAATCATAACCTAAACCCAGCCCACATATTTCGCAACTCAGATCGGATCAATCTGGATCTTATTCAGGCCTGCACCTTATAGGCCCACATACGAGAATTGGGTTCAAGTTGGATTGGGTACCTGGTACAAACCCGACCCATTGACAGCCCTAGGCGACGCATAGTAAGATGTGTAATCCCATCTTACTTGGGATCGATTTCCCTTAGAATCGTACTAATGGCTTTGCCTGGTGGGTTGCTTTTGCAGGCTATAATAATAATAATAATAATAATAATAATAATAATTATTATTATTATTATTATTATTATTATTATTATTATTATTATTATTATTATTATTATTATTATTTGATGGTCACGTTTTGAGTTCAACAGCACATATCACAAAATTGATTTTTTTTCCTCTCTTCTTTTTTTTCATCCATATATATATATAAGTAAGGAGACCGTCCAACCAAAGGTTCAAAATCTATAATCGATGACAATCAGACAGCTCTCCTTTTTCAATGCTTGAGCATCTCATTAATTGGATATTATATATTTGTTCTGTATAATTTATTTAGAAAAAAATATGTTTTACATGAAGACTTTATGACATATGCATGTTTTTCAAAACATACAATGCTTTTAAAACTTTACAATAGTGGGTCATTAATTTTTAGTGCTTTTAAAATGCATCTAAACATGGAAAATTCATAATCCAAAACACGTTGCTCACTAAATGAATGATAAAAATCCAATATATAAAGTTTGATTGATGTAAAACTCGATCGTTAGAGAAGGAACACCATCAATTATCATCAGTAGATTTTGGACCTTCTTTTGGTTGAACGGTCCCTCTTATATATATATATATATATATATATATATATATATATATATATATATATATATATATAGGTGGTGTTTAGTTTTTTCTCCTAAATGTCCTATGCTTTGTCAAAACTTGTAGGGGTGTTTATAATTTCTTATTTAACAAAATTCATGGGTAGGATAACCAAAAAGTTTGATTTTTTTTATCATCAAGTGTAGTATGAGTGTTGGTTTTTGTTATATATATATATATATATATATATATATATATATATATATATATATATATATATATATATAATGTTGGCTAAAATCGTGGGTAATGTACCCTCTTGTTGGAACTCATAGTAGGAAGTTGTTTTGAACAAATCTAATCCCATGAATGAGTTCAGCACGGTCAAAATAGTAGGAATTGACTCTTGGATTATATTTTTTGTATATAAAAATATAATTTTATTAGGGTAGTAAATTTGATACATTGTGGGCCGTTGATTTTTCTTGCAAAATGTTACATATATAGTGGGATAACATGATCTAATCAACCATTTTTACTAAACCAAACATGCAGATCACATCAGGTCACATGTTTAAAAAATTAAAAATTATTATAAGATTTTATTAGGGTTTCATATCTCTCTCTATATATAAATATATTTATATATGAATGAGAGAGAATGTTATTCCAATTTATAACGTCCTCAGGGTTCGGGCTTGCAGGGATTAGTGGATGTGTTTGGAATGCAACAAGACGGGCAGCTGTCAGAGTTTCCAGGCCCACTACCAACTATCAATTATTCACATAGTGGAATAACATGTATTTAGACAGACATGTCAAAATATCACATTCTAACAGACTAGTAATAACATTTTTTTTCTATTTTCAAGCTAATATGGTAACAAGGAGGCGTGTACTTGAGATTCATTTTCATGAAACCCGTGAAACTGTTACTCTGTAATCGATGTGGGTAATCTTTTGAAGGCCATTGTTTAGTGTTGGATGATGAGATTCATGATCAATGACACTTGAAAAAGGATGATTGTTGGCTGTTTGGATAGGGAAACAGAGGCACAGCAAGCCTGTCTCTTCAATTAAAAACTCAGCTCTCCTGTGTTGCATGTGTTATAAGATCCAATTTCAATCATTACCCCATACTTGCCAACAAATAAAAAAACAATCGAGAACCCTCTTTTCTAGATAAAAATTCCCCTCCAGTGTTTTTTTATCTAGATGTGGACTAAGAAGGTTGGAACCATAATGGTGGCCATTGAGTGGGCCCACTGCTTTTGAGGCTGCCAACCTTGGAATATGTATTTTATTATAATATACTAAACAAACCCTAGCTTGCTGTCTAGCTTTATAAAGCTCACAGTTTAGGGTTTGGAAAGACAGAATAATCTCTAACCGTAAATTGACACCTTACCTTATTTATTAGTGAAAAGTTGGGGGTCAGAATCTCTAACACGGAAAAAATCTACCTGAAATTCAGTAACATAATACCACCGACTTTTAACTGTGCCAAAAGCTTTTAGAAATTCCTAATTTCTGTGAACTTGGAATTAAAAAGGGAACTTTTATGATCTTTCCAAAAGATCAAGTGGCAATTCTTTCTTTGATCTAAAGTAATCCTTACTTAAATATAGTACAAATTCTCTCATTACCAGATACAGTCCTTCCTGTCATTGATGTGGAATCTAAACACTTCAGCACCTTTAGTACATTACGGAAACCAAAACACAGTTTTTAGAGAAAATCTTCTCTTATACTTATTTTGGTCCCTAGAGAGATGATATAAAGAAAGGAGAGAGAGAGGTCACGTGTACTGGTGTCCCTGTACGTTTATGCATGTCAATTACTGTTTAACCAATAATTAGTATTTGTTCCTTTGTGAGGATGTTTTTTTTCGGGGTCCAGAGAGAGAGAGAGAGAGGTCTCAATTTAAAGCCATTTTCAATTGGGCATGAAAAGGCGTTTTAAGGGGGAGAGAGAGTTGTGTGATTGTGTTGTTTGTGGAAGGAGGTGAAAGCTGAAAGGCTGCATGTGTAGCCTGAAACCTTTCCTCTTCATCCTGCCTTAGCACTCTCTCTCTCTCTCTCTCTCTCTCTCTCTCTCTCTCTCTCTCTCTCTCTCTCTCTGATTGACTGTTGGTGACTAAACGCAACTAGCCAGATTCGTTCTTAGTTCTTCCTCTTCTTTTAGAATCATAATTAAAAAATTCGATTATGTTGACCGAGAATACAAGATCGTTATGCAAGACAACTTAAATTGGCAAATAGAGATATATAGTTTTGTCCACATCGTTGCTGCAGACTGTCGATGGTGTTCACTTGTTGCAGATCGTGATTTGAAAGGGGTAAACGGAATTAATCCAAACAAGGACTCATGTTTGGTACTCAATCAGCAAAAGGCACGACGCCATCTTTGGGAAACTCTCCGTGTCAATCTTTGTCCGTGTTTCCTTCTGTAGATACTGGAAGCAGCAAGAGGAAAAGGAGGCCTGCTGGCACCCCAGGTTCTCTCTCTCTCTCTCTCTCTCTCTCTCTCTCTCTCTCTCTCTCTCTCTCTCTCTCTCTCCAGAATGGTTAATACTAATCAATTAAGTGGGTATTTCGATTTTGAATTTGTTGTGGGTCACTAGTGTTTATTAAGAAAAAGAAAAAGAAAAAGCAGGATTGGGTTTTTTTCTTCCTGTTAACTATTTCGATTTTGAATTTGTTGCGGGTCACTATTTATTCTTAAGAATAAAAAAGGACTGGGTTTTATTCTTCCTGTCAAGTAGGTGAAATCCCAAACGAGAATTTCTTTCATTTGGTTTTCTTGATATGGGCATCCCTCGTCTTAAAACCATGATAAGAACTGTTTTCTCAAGCTTTTTCGTTAGATGGTTTTTTTTATATTGTTGTGATCACATGGTGTGCAGATCCTGATGCTGAGGTTATCTCTCTCTCGCCTAAAGCCTTGCTCGAATCGGACCGCTACGTCTGTGAGATCTGCAATCAAGGATTTCAGAGGGACCAGAACCTTCAGATGCACCGGAGAAGACACAAGGTGCCATGGAAGCTGCTCAAGAAGGAAACGCCGGATATAAAAAAGCGTGTGTTCGTCTGCCCTGAGCCGACGTGCCTCCATCATGATCCTTGCCATGCCTTGGGAGATCTTGTCGGGATAAAGAAGCATTTCCGGCGAAAGCACAGCAACCACAAGCAGTGGACATGCGAGAAATGCTCCAAAGGCTATGCAGTTCAGTCGGACTACAAGGCCCATCTCAAAAACTGCGGCACCAGAGGCCACTCCTGTGACTGTGGCCGTGTCTTCTCCAGGTCGGCCACCCCTAAATTTCTTTCACCCATATGAGATATCTGCACCAAATCTCTAGTCTTCTTCAAATTAGCATCAAAGCCACCACCGCAGTGGTTACCCATGTGGTCAGCAAGGTCCTGTGTCAGGCTGAAGGCCCAGGATCGAATCCTGCTGGAGCATGGGAGCTGCCGTTGCTTTGTCATGGTTGGGGCACCTAAGGCTGTGTGGTGGTGTCCTCAACCTGAAGTTTTACCAAGTGACCCGGTTCTCAGTGAGGGTTTTCTATCGTCATCAAAAAGAAAAAAAAAACATCAAACCCATGCATAATTAGCTGCAAAGATCTTGATGATAAATAATTGACCTGGTTGTTTGAGAAGAATTAACTGATTAGTTATTTCGTGTTGCACAGTCCATGTTCTTGGATACCATAAAAAAGAATGAAAGAAAGCTTGTTTTATTTCCTCTCGTTTTTATCTAGATATGTAGTATGCATCTTAACTCAGCATTTCAGAATTTTTAATTGGTTGCTGTGTATCTGTTCCATAAAAGAAGCCCTCTATGATAAACCAAGAAATAGGATGTTCAAAGTTTCCAAATTTGTAGCTGGTTATCGATTTCTTGCCTCTTCTTTTCTCTATACAGACGACACCTCCAAGCCTTGATTGTGGTTAATGAATTCTCAATTTCTTTTTTTTTAATTGGAAATGAAAAAATGAATTCGCAACTTCTAAGCCACAATGAATAAGACACAAAGAAAGGGGACAAAATTTTTTAAAAAAAAGTCAGAACTATATTATTTTTATTAATACCATCGATTAAACATTGTAAGGTCTGATTGGTGTTTTGTTTCTTTTAGGGTGGAGAGCTTCATAGAGCACCAAGATACCTGCACTGCAGGAAGACAACGCCAAGAACTTCGAGCTCCACAGTCAGCTTGCTTATCTCGAACGGCTTCCAGTAACAACCCATCAGGTGACACCAATTTTAGTGCGGCAGCTTGGCCTATGATGAAATTTTCTAGCCACGCAATTCGGGTTGGTTCTGCTGCAGATCGTCCTCCCAACAATCTAGAACTCCAACTCTTACCCACTTCCAATGCTCACTTGCCTACCCAAAGCACCACCAACCTGAAAACAGATGAAAACCATTCAACCAGATTGGAACTCTCAATCGGCCTTGCCAGTAAAGAAGACACACCCAACCAACCCAACAGAAAGCCTGAGTTTTCATTGCTTAACAACATCAGCAAACCTTTGGATAATCTCAATTGGAAACAGCAGGCGATCAACAAGAGCTCAGGCGATCCGGTGTCGATCGACCCGTTCCATGTCAACGTGATCTCGGCTTTGAAGCTGAAAGAGCAAGCTAGGCAGCAGCTCAAGTTGGCAACAGCAGAGAGGGCATATGCAGAAGAGGCTAGGCAGCAAGCTAAGCTTCAAGTTGAATTAGCCGAGGAGGAGTTTGCCAATGCAAAGAGAATCAGGCAGCAAGCTCAAGCTGAACTGGATAAGGCCCAGATTATGAGGGGTCAATCAATCAAACAAGATAACAATAACATCCTACAGATCACATGTCAATCTTGCAAGCAGCTTTTTCAAACCGCAGCTCAACCGTCAGATGAGAATTTACTGGCCATGAGCTATATGTCATCATCTGTTACAGAAGGCCAAGGTGAAAATGATAATAAACACCTCACATGGATCTTAAGCCTCTAGGACATGTTATAAGCACTAATACTCTTTCTCATGTTTTATTATTTCTTTTTTCTCTCTTTCTGATCTGTTTGAAGTTAAATGGTGATGATTGTGGTGTACAATGAATTAAAGGCAGCTGAAATTCAACATTGGATTCATTTAATACCCTTTTCATAAAGGAAAAAAAATGAATGATTTCATAGGATCTTTGAAGTGCTTATGAACATGTTAATACTACTTGCACACATTATATCTTTTTCTAATTTAGTTCTTCGGTTCTTAAGGTAATGAGTGATGGCACAAGCGGCGGAGTTTATGGTGTTAATTTAGAGTTAAATTTATCCTAGATTTCAGCAGCTTCTTTATGTAATATAACTCGTATGTTATTGGGAAAAGAATTGCATAAAAAATGTGTTGAGTTTGAAATGATATGATGCACCTCACAATCTAGAATATTTTACTATTAAGCACTGACAGCCCCTTTGCTTTGCTTTTTCAGTGCAGATATGGCATCATAAATCATGCATTGTGGTTCATAATTTGATTCTACGGTTTAAGTTCTGGCGACTATAATGTTGATTAAAAATAAAGATAGATGAAATTCAGTAATTTATCTTCCCATCTTCCCATGACTTAGAGTAATACATTGTCAAATATTGGAAGACACCCCACAAAAATCATCGAAGTTCACCGCCCCTTCTGAAAAAGTATAATTCATAGTAACACTAGTTCTGAACTGTTTTCTCTTTTTGCTTTGTCTTTTCTTTTTGTATCATTTGTTTTTTACAGGTGATTATCATGATATCATGATTTTTTTATTAAAACCAAAGATAACTAATTTATTACCTCAATACTCCTATTTGTTGTGGAAACCAACTCTCTCTCTTATGAACTGACGGGAAGAAAGGAAGAAAAACACCAACAAGATAGCCATTTTCAAGAACACATACTCAAGTATAAGTGAGGATTGGTTAGGCGGAAGAGTTGGTATCAGTAACTCGAGAACAGAAACGGCAATGAAAGGATTCTGACGAGATTGACTCTTGTTCTGTTAAAAATAAATAAATAAACAAAAATGGAAAAAGAAACTTTGAGTACAACACAAAGTCACAAAACTACAAAGGTAGGAAGTTGAGTGGAGGGGAAGAAGGTCAGAGTCTTGTTATATAAGTTGCGCCCCTTTCTACATGTTATTGTTTATTTTATAGTATTTTATTACAAACAATGAATATAAAAGTGATGAACATTTCACCCTTGTATTTAAGTCATCAAACTTATGGTATCAGGTCATGCAAGGTTTTCAGTGCAAGTGAGTTAATTAAAAGCCATGGGAATAGTGATTGTTCAGGGACAGAAACAGAGGCCAGGCACTCAGAATCAATCCATGAGACATCTTTTTCATTTATTGCAAACAATCAAATCCAGGGTCTAGTTGAGAAGAAATGAGTAAACACGTGTGTGAGGCTTGGGCTTTGAGCGACTGTATTTGCTTTGAGGTTCCTTTCATTTCATTTCAGTGTGCATAGGCCACAGGCTATGTCACATAGGTGCAGATGCGGATACCCGGTGCAGATGCGACTATGCAGCACTTTAAAAAAAAACTTAGATAAGGGGTGCAAGGAGAGTATAAATATAATTTTTAACAGTTTTACGTTTACACTGCATATGTGTGCATTTATGTATTTATATATAATATAGATAAAACTGAACTTGGTTAGGGTTTACTGAATCTATTTTTAGACATAAATAAACCTCAGTGTGGTTTACGTCACCTGACACAAAAGAAGTATCCCACCCAAGTGTGATGCAGGTGCGGCCCTGTTCAAAGAGTTCATGTTCCATAGGCCTATAGCACTCTCCTGCTTTTTGTATTTTTCTTTAACTGGGGTAGGTAGACTACGGCAAAAAATAAAAATAAAAGAATTCTGGAGGGCTAACAATTTTTTTGGTTTTTACGACAGAGAAAGATGGGTTTAGGCATACCCCTTCCCGTTATACAACTGTACCATTCGAATTCCAAAACATCGTGACGTGCATTAATTGCTCCCCCAAGACAAGGGGAGCCTCCACTGGTTTGCAAAGCTAATAATTCAAATGAAATTAAGGGTGCTGCATGTTTTCCAAAAAAAGGGGTTTCTTTTTAGACAGAATGTATCTCATGTCAATCTTATTCGTTCAGCTGATGCATCTAAATACTTGGGATCAGTCTACATTCCGTTGTGAATGTGGACCAACCCAGAGTTACCGGAAGCTTCTTATAGGTAGGTGGTAAGCTTGCTTTCTAAAAACTTGCTTCAAAAGCACGATATTCCTCACTTCTAAAACTTCATGGGAAGCTTGATTCCCCCACACTTCTCACACACATGGTCTATGCATAGTATATGTTTTTCTCACATTTTTTTTCATCTTTTTCATGTATTTTCTCTCACGCTTTCACTCACTTTCCATATACTTTCTTTAAAAGATTTTAACAAAAAATTAACTTTTTTATAGAAAAATCATGAAATATAAAAACAATCAATTTTATTTTAGTTTTTATTTGTTTCTTGTTTGATTCCATATTGCTTCATTTTTTATTCATATTTCGCTTTTAAATTGAAACTTCGCTTCCCGCTCTATATAAATTTTAAAATACCTCGCTTCTTGCTTCCTGTATCATTTTCTGCTTCTGCTTTCTAGTTTGGCAACCTTGGACCAACCTAGTCGTCGATTGGATGGTTAGGATTAAATATAGGATGTAACTCATCAAATGATGGGATCTGACCTGTACGTGGGAGTCTAATGAGAGAGTCTAAGAGAGAGAGAGAGGGATGGAGCTTAAACAAGTTTCTCTCAAATAATTGCCTTACAATGAGTATTGTGTTTATGCTTTTTATTAGGGCCTGTTTGGAATCTGTTGCTGGGATGGGCGATTATTGAAGAAGTGGCAGCTTCCAAATCCATGATTTAGTGTAAATACAAAGAAAAAATGGCCTCACTTCTCATCTCAAGTGCATAAACTCTCATCCCAGCTCCGAGACTCCAAACAGCACCACCAAGGTAGTTTGACCAAGATTTTACCTAAGTACCACCAAATGCAAAAACGCCCAACATCATGCCCTTATTTTCGGTTGGCTTGTCATTGAAAAAAATTGTTGTTACCGTACGATCATGGTATGGTTCAGTGAATCCAATGGAAGCCATAATTGTCTCATGCCAATGAAATATCACAAATCTGGTGATATGCCAAATCATGTTTTATTAGTGCTTTGGGATTGCCGTTGCGGTTCATTATGCAAATCTTGGGGCTCACCATAAATGTGCATGATGTCATTGGCAGCGGTTGCTATTGACCGCCACGATGGACGGTGATTATGCAGAAACAAGGATGAAACTTGATTTGGCATATCACTTGATCTGTGTTCTAAAGGAGCAAGGACAGCTTTGTCCCTGCACTGGATTTCTCTCGTGTATGAAGCACTAACATAGGGCATGTTTGATTGTGTGTCTCGCGCACCACGTGTGATGCCACGGCCGCTGGGCATGCATTTTTTAACAAACAACGGACAGGCGGATGTGCGGAATGGTGTTTACCACATTCATTTTTTGGTATAATTTTTGTTTGACCCTCCTATTACAAAAAGAACACGGACCAAGCGGACGCATATTAAAAACAAAAAAATAAGTGCCCGCGATGCTCTCTCATTTTTGCACCCTCTCGTCTATGCTCCTCCCCCTCCCATCCCCAACTCTCTCTCTCTCTCTCTCTCTCTCTCTCTCTCTCTCTCTCTCTCTCTCTCTCTCTCTCTGCAGCCACTGGGCTAACGCACAAAAATTGATCTACCATTGCTAACTGTAATTTTTTGCTTATACTTGTCTTGCTTTTGTCTATTTCGCTTGAATTTTTCATTTTTTTTCTTTTAAGTTTTATAAGGGAGATAGATCAGGGCATGGAATCAGGACCACTATCTTCACCTTCTTCTACCAAGATCCGCCAACGACCACTTATTCAAGAGCATATTGTTCCCAGAAACCCATGGTTCAAGCCGCACATATGTATCTCCTTGCTTCTCCATATCGTTCTGTGTTTTTGGAAAAATTTTGATGATTTTATGATGAGAATTTTCTCGTTTTTGCTTGTTGTTGCTCTTGGAATTAAATTTTCCATCATTTCTTTTGATTTTCGAATCCAACTCAAGAATTTGTGATATGGGTTATTATTTTTTCACCAATTTGTTTATGGGTTATCTTTTGGCGATGAGTTTCCAGCATGTCCCCTGTTTTCCATTAATTTTTCAGTGGATGTTTTGATCTTTAGAATTGTATGCCATTTTTCATAGAACAGATTTCTACATAATTCGCAGTTTGCATCAGATTTCTTAGAATTTCTTCAAATTTCTAAATTCAAGAGCATCCAAGTTGTTCACACATAGTCATCAAATAACAGACATTTGGAACACAGCTTCTGAAACGGTCTAAACAACCATTGGACTTGGAACAGTTGTTACTCGTTCTATTCGTTTTGTTCTTTTGTTCCATGATTTCATGGACAAGCCATCAAACATGCCCTTAGGGATGGTTTTGCCATGGTTGGCAGAAAGAGGATGGCTTTGAAAAAAAATGGTGCAAGGGAAGGATGGTTTTAAGTTTGAAGGGACGAACTGTGGAATGGTGCACTATGGTCAGGCTTGGTGCATTTTTAGATAGCTATTTTTTCAAACATCATATTGGATACATATGCTCAACCAAACCATATATTCACTAGTTTATGTCTTGTTTTTGCACTTTGTCTATGGTGTGCCCCTATGTGCACTCATCTTGAAACGTCCAATCAAATGATTGGATAATCAGAACAACCCAATAGATATGGAATGAGCACGGGTTGCCCTTAGAGGTCACCTTGATGTTATTCATTCATGCGATGATGAACGGCATCCAAAACACCATAATTGGACTCAGCATCCTCCAAGATTGTCTTTCTTTTTCTTTCTTTAGAACCATTGATGCCCGAGATGAAGGATATTTAGAGTTTACAAAATGAGCGGCTCAAATTATAGTTCAGCCATGGCATTTTGAATGACGTTCATCTGATAGATGAACGGCACCAAGGTGACTTCTAACAGGATTGCGTCAGAGGTCACTCTGACCTGATACTCCCTCATAGATATGACCTACCAGATTTGTTTAGTAAAACACAAATTTTAGATCATCCTATTACAAGATCATGTGATTAGAGTCACTAGAATAGGGGAATTGCATGAAATGTGAGAACTCTAAAATTTGGCGTTTTCAACACTTTTTTTTGCAAATCCAACCATTTGGATGTGTTTGACATGATGAAATTGCTAGGAATCAACCATTGGTTTGTGTATTTTCTATGAAAAATGTGATTTTTAAATGCTTGAATATTTATGAAGATTATGAGTCATTGATTTTAAAGCCTTAAAAGATCTCATTTATGCATCAAAATGGATGATTCAAGAGTGGGTTCTTATAAAACCATGTAGATCACATTCGTGCGGGTAGATTCAAGGAGAAAGGAATAAAACTCCATAAAAATCACAGTTCACACATTAGTTCTCATATGCAAGGAGGATTTTTTATCAAAACAAACAAAATCAATGGCTCATAACGTAACAAAATTTCACTTCAAAAAAAAAATCCATTTAGGGGTCAACCATTGCCTTTAATTTTAAATATGCGCGTCATGTTTTCGATATTCCAAATATGGGCCAAACTTTCTCTAGAAACTGTCAAACAAGGGCTTGTATTTAAATTGTCCTTTAACTCAGGTTATATCACAAACCAAATTACAATAATGACCCTCATCATTAAGAATGCAACCAGTGGCATGCAACTACCTCGCTTTTCTTCTTCTTCTTCTTCTTCTTCTTCTTCTTCTTCTTCTTCTTCTTCTTCTTCTTCTTCCTTTTATTTCCTCCTCTTCTTGCCCTCCGATGACCTGCACTGGCCCTGCTATGCTTTTTTTAGTTAGAAATGGAGAGGAAAGAGATGGGGCAAAGAGGAATAGAAAGTTTTTTAATTACAAAAAATTGTGTTTTCTCACCCGTTGATTTTTGAATTACCAAAAAATCCTACAAACAAGTTGCACTACAACAGAGCAGTAGATTAGCGACGACCACCTTTCGTCGCTAATCCGTCGCTAACCATGTTAGCGACGGATTAGTGACAACGCGGCGACAGTATGCTTACGTCGCGAATATTTCGACGCTAACTGGCGACGGAATAATTCCGTCGCCAAGTCCGTCGCTAATTGCGACGGAATAACGAGCGCTATATTCCGTCGCCAATCCGCCGGTACTAAACGGCGACCACGGCGTGGCGACGGATTTAATTCCGTCGCTAAGCCGTCGCTAGATTAATATGAATAGCGACGGAATCATCCGTCGCTAATCCGTCGCAAAAACGAAAAAAAATCAAAAAAAATTTATTTAAAAATTAATTACGGAGAACTGTACAATTTATATTTCCTGTACAATTTATATTTCCTGTAAATAAAAAACAAACCACACAAAAAAATTCATATAACAAGTATCTATAATAATTAATCGTTCCACCTTAAAACTAAGAAGTTTAATTATTTACAATTCAACAATTACAATTAGGAAAAATAAAAAAAATAGAACTTCTTCAACACAGTCCTCTAATCATCGCCAAGATTTTGTGCGTCTTCTTGTTCATTGTCTTTATCTGTCCCTTCAGCTCCACTACCCTGATTATCGCTAGCAGCCTACACAAGAAAAGAACAGTCAGTATTGATAAACAAAATATAATGAAATAAATTACACACTATATGTGATTCTATCATGTGCTCATGTGTGATCTAAGGCAATAAAAAAACTCTATATGTGATTCTATCATGCTCATATGTGTGCTAAGGCAGTCAAAAAATTGAATATGTGATTATAGCATGTTCATATGTGTTCTAAGGCATATAAAAAAACTCTATATGTGATTCTACCATGCTCAGATGTGCTTTAAGGCAAGCAAAAAACTATATATGTGATTCGATCATGCTCGTATGTGTGCTAAGGCAGTAAAAAAATTGAATATGTGAATATAGCATGCTCATATGTGCTCTAAGGCAGGCAAAGCCAAAAATTTTATATGTGATTCTATCATAAATGATATATAACATGTTCATATGTGTTCTAAGGCAGTTAAAAAACTCTATATGTTATTATAGCATGTTCATATGTGTGCTAAGGCAGTCAAAAAACAGAATATGTGATTATAATATGCTCATATGTGTTCTTAGGCAGTAAAAAAACTGAATATGTGATTATAGCATGCTTATGTGTTCTAATGCAATCAAAAAAACTTTATATGTGATTCTATCATGCTCATATGTGCTCTAAGACAGACAAAAAGTTAAATATATATATATGTGATTCTATCATGCTCATATGTGTGCTAAGGCAGTAAAAAAATTGAATATGTGATTATAGCATGTTCATATGTGTTCTAAGGCATCTAGAAAAACTCTATATGTGATTTTACCATGCTCAGATGTGCTTTAAGATAGTCAAAAAAACTATATATGTGATTATACCTGAGAGGGACCTGGAATCGAAGATCCCCTATCCTGAACAGCGGCCTTGATCTCATTTCGGAGAAAGGGGGCGACGGTGTATTGGAAGTAGTTATTCAGTGATTCATTAATGATCTCGCGTACATCATCACCGGAAAGAATAGTCGGCTGCTTGGAGCTTATGTCGGCGCAAGAAGTTGGTGAGCCGTAACTGGAAGAACCAATAACTGGTGAAGTGTTCATATTACTCCCAAACCCGAACACGCGACCTTTTTTGGGTTCACCTGCTGCAGTCACCTATGCTGTAGGATCAAATGATGGATGCTGAGTAGCGTCTTCACCATATCGCTCTACCATTTGTTGCTCATATGCCTCCTACAAAATAATGTTTAAAGTATTCATTAATAATTAATGATAACATTATGATAACTTGCATATATATTGCAATGATTATTAATAGAATTAATACATACCGTTGTCGTTCTCGCCTTCTCTGATACGAAGACTCCCGTGGTCTTCCGTTTATGTGTTTCTACAAACACATCCTTATATGGTACACTGCCTCCTTTTTCTGCTTCCTGCGAAGTTAAATGACAAAAGATTTAGTACACAAATTTGCAACTATACTTATAAAATTAATATTATATATTGATGAGTTACCATTTTCTTTAGGTGGCTCCCAAATGTCTTAGATCCACCTGTGTGTAGATGGGCTTCGGGCATCTTCGATCGATTTTGTGAAGCCTTCGCAGAGCGATTTTTAAATGCATCTCCCGCCCACATATCGCACATTTCATCCCAGTAATCTCTCCTGATAGTAATAGGACCATGGCCCTTCCACAGTAATGGATCATCTACTACGCCAGATGCTTTTTTTGCTGCAGTCTTCATAGTGTGCAGCATGTCTGCAAATCGATTGGCAGCCACCTTCTGCCACACCTTCCTTGCATCATTTTCTTCCACCGTAGTTGCAAAGCGATTCGAAGCCTACAAATATTTTCAGAAAGTTAGTAGACATTGCTTAAATAAATTAAATATGAAACACATTAACTATGAGGAACAACTGTATACCACGAATGAGGACCACAATCTGTCTAATACCTCCTTTGGGTACTCTTTCCATTGAGCAACTGGTCCTGGTAGATGTTGAAGAAGTGAATTCCTAATCTCCCGTACTACTTCTTGTGGCTCAAACCTCGTGCTGCACATGAATTGTTACACAGTAAATATCAATATAAAATATTTAAAAGATATGCAATAATTGAAAACAAAATACTTACGGTCGATTATCGATATACACTATTCGAATGAGTCTTCTTGTGCCAGCCTGTGAAGACCCTGTTTCCTGTGTTGGCTGTTGACTTGTGCGATCAACTGGTGTAGGTGGGTCGTATACAGGCGCAACATCATCTGTAAAAAAATACACACCAAGTTCTCAGAATGTGCATTTGAACTAATCAAGCATCTAATTAGTTATATGATATACCTATCACAGGAGCCCGTGAAGATGAAGGTTGAGCCTGGCTACTACTGGATGAGCGACCACTATAACCTCCACGAACCATATTCTAACAAATAACATATGTCATACAATACATTCAAATAATTCACATCAAGTATTACAATGCATTCAAGTCATTCACATCAAGCATTGCAATGCATTCAAATAATTCAAATCATTGACATCAAGTATTGCACTAATTCAAATCATTCGTTAATTGCATAAATTATAATACATTCAGATAAATTACAATGCATTCGAATCATTCGTATCAAGTATTACAATACATTGAAATAAAATTTTTAATCATTCACACCAAGTATTGCAATACAACTCACATCAAGTATTACAATGCATTTAAATAGAGGTTTGAAGTATAAGATTTTTTTCACTAGCTTGAGAATTCTTCCTCGTCACTAGTTTGACTTTCTTTTTCTTCTTCTTCTTCTTCTTCTTCTTCTTCTTCTTCTTCTTCATTGTTTGCCCATCCACTTGGTACATCATTTGGATCACATTCCTCTATGAATGTTTCATCAGCCAATGGAGATATGACATGCATATCATGCGCAACATCGTGACCATAAGCGAAGTCACAGACATCATCTGATTGATAGTAATCACTGTCTTCAGCTAACTCATCTTCTTGTAACTGATCATACTCGGGGTATAGTTTGGATTTCACCTTGCAAACTGCCCACCATTCATTTCTATCTGACTTTTTTATACTCGGATATGAAGTATAATAAACTTGTTGAGCTTGCGAGGCTAATATGAATGGTTCATATGTTCCAAACCTAGATTTATGATTCACCTCTACAATGCCTGAAGCTTTGTCGAGTCTTGTTGCAGTTGGATCAAACCAATGACACTTGAATACCGTAACCCTGTTATTCATGCCTAAGTAAGTCAACTCCATTATTTCCTCTATAACACCGTAGTAATCATGTTCATTTTCACCGTAGCTGCTACCCTTGACACACACGCCACTATTTATCGTTGATTTGTTTATACCGTAGTCTTTTGTATGGAATCGATAACCATTTACGATATACCCGTTGTAGCATTGCACAACTTTGGTCGGACCATTTTCTAAATCACATATTCCTTGATCTTTAACATCACCATGGCGAACCTACGCACAGACATAAACAATTATTGTGATCACGATCAATTAAGTAACTTAGTGTTGTTTATAAGTACAAAATTTAT
Organism: Nuphar pumila; assembly: GCF_984573655.1. Classification (NCBI taxonomy): domain Eukaryota; kingdom Viridiplantae; phylum Streptophyta; class Magnoliopsida; order Nymphaeales; family Nymphaeaceae; genus Nuphar; species Nuphar pumila. Next base: position 8,121,735 of record NC_143262.1, read on the forward strand.
GTTAGCTTCTTTACCAACTGTTTCAACCACTCCACAAACTTAGTTTCACGTTCTTTTTGTACTTCTGCATTAGTGAGATGTGAAACTTTGCTTTGCAACTCCAGATCAAATCGTCTGCAAACCACAAATACTTATATTACCGAGCCATGTATCCACATATAGAACATAAAAGGATTTATAATTGAGTTGCATATACATATACTTACTCGATGTATGGGTCGATCGCTGAACAATTAAAAAGAATATAGATGTGTGTTGCATCTTGCTCTCGATCTGTCAATAGCCTTGATCGGCAACTACCAAATGCATGCCCAAGTCGTTGAAATATCGACAGCTTGTCAGCTACAGTTACTTGTTCTCCATCATCGTTACGGGGCGGGCATGTGTAACGTGTTGAAATATGAGGTTCGAAGTACATAGATGAGAAATTTGAAATCTCTTCTAAAGTGTACGCCTCACAAATAGAGCCTTCTACTCTTGCTTTATTACGAACCTTTTTTTTTAGGTCGAACATGCATCTGACAAGAATATACATTTCAAATTTTAAATATCTGTCATTAAAGAGACAAATATAAAAAAACATATACCTTTCAAATGGGTACATCCATCGATATTGCACAGGGCCACCAACCCTTAGTTCATATGGCAGATGTATGATCAAATGTTCCATAACATCGAAAAATGCTGGCGTAAATATCTTTTCTAACAGACAAACAGTGGTGATGACAGAGTCCTCGAGATTCTTTACATCTGATACAATGACCTCCGATGCGCACAATGTTCTGAAAAATCCGCTCAACTCAGACAATACCCCCCATATAGGTTTGTCTAACATATCATGGAATGCTAGGGGTATCAATCGTTGCATAAAGATATGACAATCATGGCTCTTCAACCCATATAACTGTCCATCGTCAATCTTCACAGCCCGAGCAATGTTAGAGACATATCCATCTGGAAATCTCAGTTGTCTCAACCATTGACATACATGTTTTATTTGATCAGGTCCGAGCACGTACTTCGCCTTTGGTTTCAGTACTTTGCCATTATACTCTTTGAGTTCCAATTCTGGTCTTTTACATATTAATTTTAAATCCATACGGGCCTTCGGATTATCCTTCGTTTTTCCTTTAATATTCATTACTGTATTGAACACATTATCAAACACATTTTTCTCTACATGCATCACATCCAAATTATGTCGTATCAATAGGGTCGGCCAATACGGTAGTTCCCAAAAAATAGATTTTTTCGTCCAATTGTGTTCCTTCCCAAATCCACGGAAGGGTGTAGGACTGCGGGCATCTGTTAATACATTTGGAAAGTATCGCAATCTTCTTAAAATCTCTATGCCAGACAATCTTGAGGATGGACCTTCCATTTCAGTTGTGCCTGCTGTAAATGCATTCTTTTGACGTCGGAACGGATGATCGCTGGGTAGAAATCGACGATGGCAATCAAACCAGCAAGGCTTCCTTCCATGCCTCAATCTAAAAGCTTTGGAATCCTCCATGCAGTACGGACAAGCCAACCTCCCATGTGTGCTCCAACCAGATAACATACCATATGCAGGGAAGTCACTGATTGTCCATAGAACAGCGGCCTTCATGTTGAAATTTTGTTTTTTGTGGGCATCATACGTGGTAACACCGTCATCCCACAGTACTTTTAATTCATCAATCAATGGCCTTAGATATACATCAAGATTTTGGCCAGGTGAGATCGGACCAGGGATCAACAGAGACAAGAAAAGATTTGGACGTTTCATACACAAGCTTGGTGGAAGGTTGTATGGAGTTACAAATACTGGCCAGCATGAGTATGGAGTTGATCTACCCCCAAATGGATTAAATCCATCTGTACATAGACCGAGTCTAACATTTCGCACTTCCATTGCGAAGTTCTGATGAGTACGATCAAAGTGCTTCCAAGCTTCAGCGTCAACAGGATGTGTGATCTTGTTTTCATCGTGTCGAACTTTATTTGCATGCCATCTCATGTGTTTAGCTGTCTTTGAAGACATATACAATCGCTGCAATCTAGGAGTGATAGGAAAGTAGCGGAGCGACTTGTATGAAACTTCCTTTGATCTCGTGCTACCATTGCCTCTTGTCTTTGGCTTGAACCGAGGATGCCCACATGACGGGCATGATATGTCGTTTTCCTGCTCCTTGAAATACAACATGCAGTGATTTGGACAAGCATCAATCTTTTTGTAACCCATACCTAGAGCGTTGACCATAACTTTCGCACGATAGAAATTTTGTGGCAATTTCTCATCTTTAGGCAACATACTCTTCACAATCATGCACAAACGGTCAAAACATGATTGACTCAAATTATACTCGGACTTCAAATTCATTAGTTGAAGAACTGCAGACAAGATAGTGTGACTCTCACAACCGTTCCAAAGTGGCTCATCAGCATCTTTAAGTAAATCATAAAATCTACTAGCTGCATCGTTTGGTGATTCTTCATCTACGACAGTTCTTACATCACTAGAACTCATAGCAGAACCCAGTTCTGTTCCTGCAGCATCAAATATCAAATTCGTATATGGATTATCGTGCACCACATTCACCCGTGCATCAAAATCGTTTCTAAATTCTTCTCCATGAAACGCCCAGTTCTGATAATCACTCACAAAACCCTTCCTGTATAGGTGATGTCTAACGCCATGAGGTTCTACAAATCGATTATTCTTACAAATCTTGTAGGGACACCTAATCCGACCTGTGGGATCTACCGTACTGACACTCGCCGTTGCACATTCAATAAAACTATCGACACCATCCATATATTCATGCAATAACTCATTGTCCACTATCCTACGGTACATCCATTCACGGTTTGCAGTCATTCTGTCGTATGATGTTACGAATAGTATCCTAACGAATTAAGAAAAAAACAATCAGAATGCGACGATGAAGAAAATATCAAATTTATCATGCAATATACTATGTCAAACAATAACAAGAATTTTGATGCATGCATTGATAACTTAATATTTTCATGTGCAAACTATTAATGACATGATACAATCATTTGAAGCATGCTTTTATTATAAAATTTCACATGGAAGTCAAAATCAAATTGAAAGTAACTACATGCAAGCATGGATACAATTACATCAAACATTGCAATACATCATAATCATTCATATCAAATAAATGGCAAACATGTACCTGCAGCAAACACACTTCAATATCTCACTAACTACTACCATGCTTAGCATGGACTCCGTACTCCAAAAATAAGAACACTTCCATATTTCTACATTAAAATCATGCTCAGCATGATCTCCGAACTCCAACAAAGCAGTCCTAGATATCAACAACTAAGTGAGTGTGTGAACAATAAAGTGCTGCATTCAATAAATTAAATAACATGTGATACGTTTGCATCACTTACTCACCACGGGTATTTACCCGATTTGCATTGTTTTTGTCATTTACTTACCACAGGTGGCCGAGCACGAGTTGGTTCCGTTGAAAAATCTGCACAAAAATAAAACAAATTAAGTAACAAACTAACTAATCATGAAACAAGATGAAACACTAACTAAAAAAATCGGGTATTTCTCTCAAGGTACGGGCATTTTCTTATGTGAAACGTTTGAGAAATCGGGTAGAGGTAGGATTTCCATGCATGTTTTGATGGAAATCCATGGCGAATCAGTGGATCTACGAATCCACTATGTTATATTGATATTTTTCCTTGTTTTTCATTTTTTTTTTCAAAAAGAAATCCATGGCACGATCGATGTGGTATGGGTGTCGGCTGACAGACCAGCCGAAGTCAAGCCGTGAACCCTCGTTGTTGGCCCAGCCGAGTGATCGGCTGGGTATGATCCCTTTATTTCAAAAAAAAAAATCTTTTTATTCACGTTGGTGGCTGTTGGCTGGCTGGCAGCCAGCCGAGTAGCACTCGGCTGACTGCCAGCATGCTGGCAGGTGCGCCAGGCCCAGCACCCAGTCGGCTGGGTGCTAGGCGAGCCTATGACAGGGCCATAGCCGGCCCAGCCGGCCCAGCCGACAAAAATTCTTTTCAAAACAGGGAAGGGGGTTAAACCCCCTGCCGGAAAGGCAGTTCCGGCATGGGGGGTTGACCCCCTGCCGTGCCTTTACGGCAGGGGGGTCGACCCCCCATGCGTTTCCGGCAGGGGGTCGACCCCCCATGCGTTTCCGGCAGGGGGTCGACCCCCCATGCCTTTCCGACAGGGGGTCGACCCCCCTTGCCGGAAACGCAGGGGGTCGACCCCCCCTGCCGGAAAGCACGGCAGGGGGTTAAACCCCCTCCGTTTCCGGCAGGGAAGGGGCGTACCCCCTGCGTTTAGAAGAAGAAGAAGAAGAAGAAGAAGAAGAAGAAAAAGAAGAAGAAGAAGAAGAAGAAGAAGAACCTGCGCTTCGCCGGACGGTGGCGGGAGGTTGACGGGGATCGGCAGCTGGCGAGCGGTGGACGGGGAGCGGCGGCTGGCGAGCGGCGGTGGCGAGGGCCGACGGGCGGCGGGAGGGTGCAGTACAGCGAAACAGGGAAAAGAGAAAGAGGGATGGGATTAGGGATTTACGCGACATTTAGCGACGGCTTAGCGACGGAAAAATTCCGTCGCGAAGCCGTCTCGAAACCCAAATACCAAAAAAGCGACGGAATATATTCTGTCGCTACTCCGTCGCTAATTAGCGACGGAGTAGCGACGACAGAGTTCCCTCTCTAAATCCGTCGCTAAAATGGTGTTCTTGTAATCAAAAGTAGCGACAAAAACATGCAGTCGCTAATCCGTCGCTAAGTAGCGACACATTAGCGATAAAAGTCGTTTCCTCGCTAATCCGTCGCAAATTAGCGACAGATTCTATCTCTAGCTAATCTGTCGCTAAGTAGCGACGGGAAAAATCCGTCGCTAATTTCCGTCGCTAATTTCCGTCGCTAATTAACAATTTTCTTGTAGTGTTGGATTGAGGTGATTCATGTGTTGATCTTCACTGAGGCTTTGTTTTGAATCCTGTATTTAGTTCTGAGATGCCAAATTCTGGACTTGAAGCTACAGGATTTATCAAATCTTTCATCTGTTTGGGAGATAATTTTAGGATTTTGACTGCATTGAACATATTCTTCCCAAGTACAGCTATCAAACTGTACATAAGAGCACCCAGGAAGGAAGAAACAAATATTAAATTGTACGAGGACCTTGATAAGTGGAAAGACCAAATATTTAATGCTTGAGCCACCAGATTTGGCAACTACATCATCTCTAGAATGTAGCTGAATTTGGGAGATGGAAGGACCAACTCTCATCCCATCTCGGGGATTTGGCAAATACAAGTGCACCCAAAACAGCAGTTGGTGATGACGACTCTGTGAACCAACTTCAACACCACCATCTACGGGTTTACAAAGATAGCCTAAATGGACAATGTAGATCATCCATGGAGTTCGATACGACGAAGACAACTTGCCTCAATGAACTTGGATGTGTAATTTTGCCAAAGCTCCATTGCTGTTCCAGTGTTGATGTCATTTTATCTTCTGTTGGTCTTCTCCTACGCATGGAAGAGAAATTAATTAAGGCCAAGGCCATGATGTTATTTTGTAGTGCAGAAGATCAGATAATCCTAGATTCTATGCTTCCCTTTGGGTTATAGTGGTTGTTTTCTTTTTTATCTCTATAAACTCCAAAGTTTCACCAACTTTAGATAGAAATGGAACCAAGATGACTGCTTTTAATGGAACAGTGTCCACTACCGAAAGTTCTTTACCTTCACACTTTGTTTCCCAACCCTTATATATATATATATATATATATATATATATATATATATATATATATATATATATATATATATATATATATAGTGTAGATTAATAGAAAGAGTACAACTTGAACTCATGCCTTGATCATGAAAACCAAAGTCTTTGATAAAGGAGGGCATATGTCCGCAGCCCCAGCCCTGTAAAAAGAAGTCAAAGATGGTACAATGGCCACTATCTTTTTTTTTATAGGCAAGCTGGGGTTAGGCAGACCACTACCAGTTATACAACTATACCATTGGGTTTTGAACCTGCAACGTCCCAATACAAGGTAACGTGCACTAGCTGCTCCTACCAAACAAGTGAAGCCCGCCCTGTTGGTGGTACCTCACAGAAGATACAAACATCAGAAAGTGAAGGCACTGTTTCTCAGTACTCCAAACAGCATCATCGGTAAGGCTGGTAAACAAGCCGAATGAGTCGAGTCCATCTTGTTCAGGCTTGGCTTGATTATCATTTGGCTCAGCTGGGGCTCAGCTTATGTTCATAACTAAATGAGACAAGCTTGAATCAGCTGAGCCAAGCCACATACTGGCTCATTAAAAACCTTTATCATTTAGCTCAGTTCAAGCTCTGCTCATGTTCATAACTAGGCGAGCCAAGCTTGTCAGCAGAGCCAAGCCACGAGCAGTCTCATTAAATAAAAAGCATGCATTTACACGTTGACACAATGGAATTTGAGTTGAACACCTGACTTTTACATATCATATGACTTTACCAACAGCACATGACTACATTTTATGACAGATGACAGCAAAATTTTACATCTAATGTTTGTATGAGCTTACACGAGCTGAGCACCCCTTGTTCGTGCTCGGCTTATTTTTGGTTAATGACCTGTCCGTGGCTTGGCTTGCCAGCTACATGAACAAGTTCATGACAAACCAAACCACTAGTGGCTCAACTTTTTTCTCAGCCATACTCATCAAATCGACACAGAAACATTTTGAAGACCTTTGCAACTCATGGTTGTGAATGTCATACTGTATTTTTCAATGTAGGATATGTCAAGCAAAGAGTGTTTGGTATTTGCAAAAGTGTTGGTAAAGGTAAAAAAAATTCTTTTAATAGGAAATTTGCATATTTAGGAAAAAATTTACATTTTAGGGAGAATATTCGTATATTCTAATATTTTGAAAGAAAATTGCATATTTGAGAGAAAATTTACATATTTGGATATTTGTTTGAAAGTTTCATATCTGAAGAAAATTTGCTTATGTGAAGGGTAAAAATATCCTTTTACAACCGAAAATCTGCGAATTTGGACATCAAGTGGATTTTGAAAATTATAGGACATTTCGAGAAACACTTCATTTTTGTCATACAGTACAGTCATTTTTTGTGCTTTAATTTTGAAACCCATAGGGGCATCCTTGTTGTCAAAGTTGGGTGAATACCTGGGGGATAGGATGAACCTCAAGGGTTATACCAACAAGAGGCCAGCCAATGTGGGGACAGTGATTTTTTTTTTTTTTTTGGGGGGGGGGGGGGGGGGTGCGGGTGCGGTTGGGGGTTTAGTTACCTTGGACTATCTAGAAAACAAAATTTTGGAATTTTCTCCATTTAAAATCTAATGTCAAACTTGATCGTCTAGATCCAATTATCAATGGGATCTGAGTTTAGCTACCAAATCTGGCTAAACAGATTCAAATTCTGATTCCGTCAAATATCCTACCTAAATTCAAATAGTTTGCATCCCTAAGGACAAGGCTAGGTTAAAGCATCAAAGTATTAAAAAAGTTATATGATCAAATATGAGTCTATTCTTTTATGTACTGAATCAAGATCAAGATAACATGAGAACAGCAAAATAGAAAAATTTTATGCAAATATCCCAACTTCACATTTAAAGTTCGTGGAAAAGTTAGAGCTTAGGTCATTGGAAACTGGTTAGAGCATCAACTTGAATTTAAATAGAATCTGATCCAGATCGATGGTTCAAATAATATACATTAAAATTCGGGTTGGATTCGTTGCAAATAAGGTTGGGCCTGTTCAAATCTGGGTCATAATAGGATTAACAAAACACTACAATAAATCTGTGGATTAGCGACGTCCTCAATCTGTCGTCAATACGTCGCTGTAGAGTTTAGCGACAGATTAGCGACAACTAACTTTCATCACAAAATTCTAGTCGCTAATTAGCTACGGAAATTATTTATCGCTAGTTTCGTCGCTAATTTGCGATGAATTAGCGAATGACATGATTTGTCGCAAGGCCGTCGTTAATCTGTGAAGATTTGGTTTGTCAACGAATTAAAATTCATCGCAAATCATTGGCCGATTCACTTTTACGATAGATAAATATTCGTCCCTAATCCATCACAAAATTAGATGACGATACTAAATAGCGACGGATAATATCCGTCGCAAACAATAAAAAAAATTAAATATAAATATCGAGAAAAAATTCTCGTGATACAATTTATATTTCCTGTATAATTTATATTTTTTGTGTATAAAAAATAAAGTACACATAAAAAATACATATAAAAATCAACTAAAACAATTTATCGATCAACTATAATCCGCGCAAAGTTCTAATTATTTACAAGTGAACATTTACAAAGATTTTTTTTTTTTGAAACAACAAGAAGGTACAATAAATTCAACATATAAATCTAATCATCACCAAGATTATGTGCATCATCTTCTTCACTGTCTCAATTTGCCCCTTCAACTCCTCTACGTTGATTATCTCCAACATCCTACAAGAGAAAAGAAAGGTTAGTATTGATAAACAAAATATAATGAAATAAATTATATGCAATGCACCTAAGTTAAGGCAATCAAAGTAACATGAGTGAATTACACATAATCTAGCTAGCAATAAAGTGAATGATATTAACAGAATTCAGATGTGTTCTAAGATTGACATTAAAATCATAATGATTCAATCATGCAAATATGTGTTCTAATCATGCATATACTAGCTTGAAATCTAACGACATGAAACAAATCATATGAAACTTTCATACCTGACAGGCACCTGCAGACGAAGTTTCCCTGTCCCAAAAAAAGCTACACAACTCATTACGAACAACGTCAGAAATTGTTTTATGTAAATAGTCACGCATTGTGTCCTTAACAAATTGGCGAATACTATCCCAAGAATTAAGCGGGTCAGTCGGATGCTTGGAGCTGATGCTGGCGGGAGAACTCTGTGAGTCGTGACTGGAGGAGGCAACGACTGGTGAGGTGTTTATATTATTCTCAAACCCGAACGCACGACCCTTTTTGGGTTCACCTGTTGTAATCACCCATGCTGCAGGATCAAAAGAAGGATGCTGAGTGGAGTCATTGTCATATCGCTCTACCATTTGTTGCTCATATGACTCCTACAAAGTAATGATTACAATATGGATTAATAATTAAGAATTACAATATTTATGATAACTTGTATATTATAATATTTATTAATACAATAAATACATATCATTGTCATTCTCGCCTTTTCTAATACAAACTCTCTCGTGGTCTTACGTATATGTGTTTCAACAAACACATTCTTGTATGGCATAATGCCTCCTTTTTCTGCTTTTTGCGAAGTTAAATGATAAAAAATTTATTTAACAGGTATGCAACAATACTTATAAAATTGATAATATATATTGATGAGTTACCATTTTCTTCAGGTGGCTCCCAAAAGTCCTAGATCTACCTGTGTGTAGATGGGCATCGGGCATCTTTGCTCGGTTCTGTGCAGCCTTCGCTGAGCGGTTTCAAAATTCATGCCTCGCCTACTTATCGTATATTGCATCCCAAACATCTGACCTGATAGTAGGAGGATCATGGCCCTTCCACTGCAATGGATCATCTAACCCGCAAGATGTTTTTCTTGTTGTAGTCTTCATATTGTGCAGCATGTCTGCAAATCGATTGGCAGCCACCTTCTGCCACATCTTCCTCCTGTCCTGCTCCTTCATCATAGTCGCGAAGCAATTCGAAACCTATAAATAATTTTAGAAAGTTAGTAGACATGATTATAACAAAAAATTAAATATGAAATATATTAATTATGAGAAATAATTATATAGTATGAATGAATATCACAATCTGTCTAACACCTCCTTCGGATACTCTTTCCATTAAGCGACTGGTCCTGGTATATGTTGAACTAGTAAATGCCTAATCTCTCATTTTACTTCTTATGACTCGAACCTCGCATTGTACATGAATTGGTACATATTAACTATCAATATACAATATTTATAAGATAATTATAGGATACGTGAAAATAAAATACTTACAGTGGATTATCGATATACATTATTTGAATGAGTCACTGTATGTCAGACTGAGAAGACCCTGCATCCAGTATTGTCTCGTGACTTGTATGAACAACTAGTGTAGGTAGGTCATGTGCAAGCGAAACATCATCTATAGAAAAATGAGTTAGAAATTCACACAATGCGCATTTAAACTAATCAAGTATACTATTAGTTAAATAATATACCTATCGAAGCAGCCCGTAAAGATGAAGGTTGAAATTGGCTACCACTGGGTGCTCGACCATTGTAACCTCTATGAACCATATTCTAACAAATAAAAAATGTCATGCAATACATTCAAACATTGCAATACCTTCAAATCATTATAATATATTTCAATATATTCAAATCATTCATATCAAATATTGTAATACATTAAAACATAAGATATGGCATCACTTGTTAATCATGGATAACGTATCCTTAACTTGCAATACAATTGGATCAGTTACACAACTCTATATCTTTATGCATACATAATCAAACCGAAAAAAACTTCATGCAATACATTCAAATATTGCAATACATTCAAATCATAACTCTATACCTATCAAAGATACATAATCAAATAAAAAATAACTTCATGCAATACATTCAAACATTTCAATACATTCAAATCATTCAAGTCATTGCAATACATTTTAATACATTCAAATTATAATTCTATACCTACCAAAGATACATAATCAAATCAAAAATAACTTCATGCAATACATTCAAACATTGCAATACATTCAAATCATTCAAGTTATCGCAATACATTTCAATACATTCAAATCATAACTCTATACCTATCGAAGATACATAATCAAATCGAAAATAACTTCATGCAAAACATTCAAACATTGCAATATATTCAAATCATTTAAGTCATTGTAATACATTTCAATACATTCAAATCATAACTCTATACCTATTGAAGATACATAATCAAATCGAAAATAACTTCATGCAATATATTCAAATATTGCAATACATTCAAATCATTAAAGTCATTGTAATACATTTCAATACAATCAAATCATTCACATCAAATAAAGGCATGTGTTACAAGATGTATTTTACTAGCTCAAGAATTCTTCCTCATCACTTGTTTGACTTTCATATTCTTTTTCTTCCTCCTCCTCCTCTTCGTCATCTTCTTCTTCTTCTTCTTCTTCATTGGGTGCCCATCTACTTGGTATATCATTTAGATCACATTCTTCCATGCATGTGCCATCGACCAATGGAGATATGACATGCATACCATGCGCGACATCATGACCATAAGAGAAGTCATACATATCATCTGATTGATAGTAATCACTCTCTTCAGTTAACTTATCTTCCTGTAACTGATCATACTCGGGGTATAGTTTAGATTTTACCTTGCAAACTGCCCACCATTCAATTCTATTTGACTTTCTTGTACTCGGATATGAAGTATAGTAAAGTTGTTGAGCTTGCGAGGCTAATATGAATGGTTCATATGTTTCAAACCTTGATTTATGATTCACCTTCACAATGCCTAAGGCTTTGTCGACTCTTGTTGTTGTGGGATCAAACCAATGTCACTTGAATAAAGTTATTCTATTATTTATGCCTAAGTAAGTCAACTTCATTATTTCTTCTATAACACCGTAGTAAACATGTTCATTTTCACCGTAGTTGCTACCCTTGACACACGCCACTATTCATCGTTGAATTGTTTACATCATAGTCTTTTGTACGAAATCGATAACCATTTACAATGTACTCGTTGTAACATTGCACAACTTTGATCGGACCATTTTGTAAATCACATATTCCTTGATCTTTAACATCACCATGGCAGACCTACAAGCATAAACAATGACTGTGATCACGACCAATTAAGTAACTTATTGTTGTTTACACAGAAAGAATGTATGTCATCGTCCTTACCAACTCTTTCAACCATGCCATAAACTTATTTTTACATTCTTTTTGTACTTCTGTATCAGTGAGATGTGGAAGTTCTTTTCGCAACTCTAGATCAAATCGTTTGTACTTAACAAATACTTATATTACTGAATCATGTATGCACATATAGAACTTAGTGTTACAAATTAAGTATACTTACTCAATGTATGGGTCGATCGCTGAGCAATTAAAAAGGATATAGATTTGTGTTGCCTCTTGCTCTTGATCTTTCAAGAGTCTTGATCGGCAACTGCTAAAGGCATGCCCAAGTAGTTGAAATATCGATAGTTTGTCAGCTACAGTAAATTGTTCTTTATCATCATTTCGATGTGGGCGTGTGTAACGTGTTGGAATGTGAGGTTTAAAGTACATAGATGAGAAATTTGAAATCTCTTCTAAAGTGTATGCCTCACAAATAGAGCCATATACTCTTGCTTTATTCCAAACTTTTTTTTAGGTCAAACATGCATCTGTCAACAATATACATCTCGGATTACAATAAATTTCTCAATAGCATTGAAGAGAAAAATGTAAAAAATTATATACCTTTCAAATGGGTACATCCACCGATATTGCACAGGACCACCAACCCTTAGTTCATATGGCAAATGTATGATCAAATGTTCCATAACATCAAAAAATGTTGGCGGAAATATCTTCTCAAGCTGACAAATAGTAGTGACGATGGATTTCTCGAGATCATTTACCTCAGATACTACGACTTTCGATGCGCATAATGTTCTAAAAAATCTACTTAACTCAGATAATACCCCCCATATAGGTTTGTCTAACATATCATGGAATGCTAGGGGTATCAACCGTTACATAATGATATGACAATCATGGCTCTTCAATCTATATAATTGTCCCTCGTCTATCTTCACAGCCCGAGCAATGTTAGAGACGTATCCATCTGAAAATCTCAACTGTCTCAACCATTGACATACCTGCTTTATTTGATCTGGTTCAAGCACGTACCTTGTCTTTGGTTTCAATATTTTGCCATTGTACTCTTTGAGTTCTAATTTTGGTCTTTTACATATTACTTTTAAATCCATATGGGCCTCCAAATTATCCTTCATTTTTCCTTTCACATTCATTACCGTATTGAACACATTATCAAACACAATTTTCTTTATATGCATCACATCCAAATTATGTCATATCAATAAGGTTGGCTAATATGGTAGTTCTCAAAATATTGATTTCTTTGTCCAATTGTGATTCTTCTCAAATCCAAGGAAGAGCGTCGGGCTACAGGCATCTATCCGTCTATATAGAAAGTATCACAATCTTCTTAAAATCTCTATGATAGACAACCTTGTAGGTGAACCTTCCATTTCAGTTGTGTCTGCTCGAAACACATTCCTTTGTAGTCGGAAACAGATGGTCATTGGGTAAAAATCGACGTTGACAGTCAAACTAACACGGCTTCCTTCCATGCTTTTAATCTAAACGATTTTGTATCCTTCATGCAGTACGGACATGTCAACCTCCCATGTGTGCTCCAACTAGATAACATACCATATGCAGGGAAGTCACTGATTGTCCATAAAACAACAACCTTCATATTGAAGTTTTATTTTTTTGTGGGCATCGTACTTGAGAACATTGTCATCCCACAGTATTTTCAGTTTATCAATCAATGACCTTAAATATACATCAAGATTTTGGCCCGGAGAAGTCAGACCAGGGATCAATAGAGACAAGAAAAGATTTTGATGCTTTATACACAAGCTTGGAAAAATGTTGTATTGGGTGACAAGTACTGGCCAACATGAGTATGGAGTTGATCTTCCCCCAAATGAATTAAATCCATGTGTACATAAACCGAGCCTAACATTTCTCACTTCCATTGCGAAGGTCTAATGAATACGATCAAGCTTCCGCGTCAACAGGATGTATGATCTTGTCTTCATCATGTCGAACTTTATTTGCATGTCATCTCGTGTGTTTAGTTGTCCTCGAAGACATATACAATCGTTGCAATCTAGGGGTAAGAGGGAAGTAGCGGAGCGACTTGTATGACACTTCTTTTGACCTCGTGCTATCATTGTCTCTTGTCTTTGGCTTGAACCAAGGATGCCCACATGACGGACATGGCCTGATATTTTCTTGATCTTTGATTTGAAATACAACATGCAATGATTTGGACAAGCATTTATCTTTTGATACCTCATACCTAGGGCGTTGACCATTACCTTCGCACAATAGAAATTTTGTGGAAATTTCTTATCTGTGAGCAACATACTCTTCACAATAGAGCACAAACGATCAAAACATGATTGACTTAAATTATACTTAGACTTCAAATTCAGTAGTTGAAGAACTGTACACAAGATAGTGTGACTCTCGCAACCATTCCAAAGTGGCTCATCAACATCTCTAAGTAAATCATAAAATCTACTAGCTGCATCGTTTGATGCTTCTTCCTCTACCCTAGTTGGTACATCACTAGGACCTATAGCAGAACCTAGTTTTCGTCCTGCGGCATCAAATATCAAATTCACATATGGATTATTGTTCACCACATCCACTCGTGCATCAAACTTGTTCTTAAATTCTTCACCATGAAACGTCTAATTCTGACAATCACTCACAAAACCCTTCCTGTATAGGTGATGTCTAACGCCATAAGGCTCTATAAATCGATTGTTCTTACACATCGTGCAGGGGCACCTAATCCGACCAGTGGGATCCACTATACTGACACTTGTCATTACAAATTCAATAAAGTTGTCAACATCATCCATATATTTAAGTGATACCTCATTGCCAACTATCCTACGGTACATTCATTCATAGTTTTCAATCATTTTATCGTATGATGTTACAGATATTATCCTAACTAGTCAAAAGAGAATCATCAGAATGCTATGATGAAGAAAATATCAAATTTATCATGCATTTGTGGTAGATGTAATGATTTGATATATATCACACACACACATACACACACACACACACACACACACACATATATATATATATATATATATATATATATATATATATATGATGTTATTCAATCACAAGAACAATGATGCATGCATTGATAACTTAATATTTTCATGTCCAAAACCATTCATTTGAAGCATGTTTGAAGCATTGATAACTTATCATTTATTTTCATGTGCAAAATCATTCATAACACGATATATTCATTTGAAGCATATTTTCATGACACGATTTCATATGGAAGTCATAATCAAATTGAAAGTAACTTTATGCAAGCATGGATACAATCATATCAAATTTTTTAATACATTTAAATCATTCATATCAAAACAATGTCAAACATTTACCTGCAGCAAACACACTCCAATATCTCGCTAACTAATACCACGACTAACATGTAATCCGATCTCCAAAAATAAGAACACTTCTATTTTCATACATTAAAATCATGCTTAGTATGATCTCTGAACTCTATCAAAGCAGTTCTAGATATCCACAACTAAGTGAGTGTGTGAACAAAAAAGTGTTGTATCCAAGAAATTAAATAACCTGTGATGCGCATGCATAACTTACTCACCATGGGTATTTACCCGATTGGCATTGCTTTTGTCACTTACTTACCACGAGTCGCGGAGCACAAGCAGGATCCATTGCAGAATCTGCAGGAGAGACTGTGTTAAAATGATTGTTATTTACCGGATGACAAGGAAGGTGACGCCCCCTATCGAAAATGAGGCCGGACAGGGAGACACAGCCCTCTGCTGAAAGCAAGACAGGCAGAGGCGTTGGCCCTCTGTCGAGGCAAAATTTTTTGGCAGGAGGATCTGCCCCTTGTCGGGAAAACAGACAAGGGGCTTTGGTGCTTCGCCCCCTGTCGAAATTATTGAGGATAGGGGGGCGAAGCCACCCCCTGCCAGGGAAAACAAAATGGCAGGGGGCTTCTCCCCCTACCAATCATTCTCCGGTAGTGGGGCGGAGCCCCGCTATAAGAGAAGTCAAGAGGACAAGGGCCCTCCTATCGACATTCAAAAGGACAAGGGCAAAGCCCCCTGTCCTGCTGAAGATCGGGGCAAGGGGAGGGCCTGGCAGAGGCGATCAGGACCTCTGTCAACCCCCGTCGACTATAGATGGGTAGGGAGGGCCCGACAGAGGTTGTCGGGCCTCTGCTAACCCTCCGGCAACCATAGGGGGAAGGGGGGGGGGGGGGCTCCAGCATAGGGGAAAGGAGGAGAGTTACCTATCGGCTGGTTGGGGTGGTCGGCCCTCGGGCAACAGGAAAGGGAACAGGAGAGGGAACGAGAGGTCGTCAATAGAGGAGGTCATCGACCGGCAGGCGGGCAATGGGAGGTCGACGGGAGGCAGGCGGGCGGGCGACGGGAGGTCGACAGGCAGCAGACGGGCGATGGGAGGTCGACGGGCGGCGGGCGACAGAAGGTCGACGGGCGGCGGGCGGGTGGGCGACAGAAGGTCGACGTGCGACAAATGAAACAAAAAGAGAAAAGGAGCTTGCATTAGGGATTTACGGAAAATTTAGCGATGGATTAGTGACGATAAAATTTTGTCGCGCATCCGTCACAAATTTGCGATGGAGTAGCGACAAAAAATTTATGATTATGATCCGTCGCGAAGTTGCGGTGAAGTTTGAGACAGAATGTTTTCGTCCCGAATCCGTCGCTTAGTCGTGACGGATGTGAGACAGAATTTAGTCTCTCGCTAATTCCACAAATAATTCAAATGTTAGCGACAAATAGTTTTCTCTAGCTAATCTATCACAAATTTTCGTCGCTAATTAGTGTTTTTCTTTTAGGTTTTCTACTTGAAAGTAGAAAAAGATTTTACTTGTTTTTCAACAGAGGGCCTATCATAATATGGTTGTTTTGATGCTTGGACAGAATCCAACCACTAGCAGGTCCAACTTGCACCAAGATCCCTTCTTAAAAGCTATGAAAATTTGATCTTAGGATCAAAAAATCTTCACACCCAGTTTATTATGATAAGTTTGTATAATTGAAATCTGATTTCATCACTGAGAGTTTTGCTTGACCATAGGCACAGGAAATGAGATATGCATAACTATAATGTCATTTCCTTGTTTTTCTTGAAATACGGATTTTTTATTAGATGCCGTGCAAGTTCAGCAAAAAAAAATCCAATTTCAATGATTTAGACATACTATTATATTTTGACTTTGAGGGCAGCCACTTCTTGCAAAAAAGCAAAAGGTTGAAACTTTGTCAGAATCAGTTTTTGAATCTAATTGATTTAAAAAAACAAACTCTAATAGGTTTATCAAAAAACACATTATAAAAATTTTAAAAAATAAATGTATAGGCGGATTCAGCTGAATCGAGCTTGTATAGACTGATTTTATGGAGGCTTTGATCTTGTATATAGACTCTTAATAGGAGACATCTATGATCTATGGGCCAATTTAATTGGATTTTAATGAAACTGGTTAGGACTGACCCCATTGTGTCGCTTCCCAATACTCTAGAAATATAGGACCCCACTTGGTGTGGCTGTTCTATACTGTCTTAGAGTAGGACAGCATGATCTAGCGGAACATCAAACAGGCTGTCAATGCTGTGTCTCCTTGTTCTCCTTTGCTCGTTTTTCAATCCCTTTCTTGTTTTTTTATGATAAGGAACCCTCGCATGGAAAACCCCGGGTGGTGGCGACTAGCTTGCCTTATGTGGCCACCTCTGAAAGCTACAGACACACCCGTACATCAGTGGGTTTTGAACAGGTGCCTTGATCTCGATGCCCTCACAACCACCCCCGTTGGCCATGTGGGCTACTCCTGGTGATTGTTGGATAGCCTTTTTTTTTACTGCCCTAGTCCTTGTCAACGTAGGGTTCTTGAGATATTTAATAAAAAGAAAAAAGCAAAAAAAAACAAATAAATATTTCCACAGAGAGAGATATGCTTGTGGTAAGTCCAAATTTTCAAATTACCACTGTAATTGGCTTAACAGAACCACAAAATTCAAGTTCATCAAACCAATTCTCTAGAACAAATAAAATCCCAGAAAGGGCAGACTCAGATTCACTTTCAGGTAAAGCGTCGAGCTGTACTGAGTCCACTCGATGAGTTAAACGGGTCAACCAACACTAATTAAAATTGTATCAAATAAATACACAAGAAACAACGAAAAAACTTTGTAACTGGAGTTACTGGACTGAAAGAGACAGGAAGATCAAGATCAATCGGCTATGGAGGGTCCAAGTTAGAGCAGGCACACCCTGTTCCAGAACCGATTCCAACCGACTGGGTTTTTGTTCAAAGATAGGGTGGAGGTTCAATGGGAAAGGCCGGTTGGACCTTTCAGTTGGGTTACATTGCCCCCCTTTGTACCAAACAAGAGAGAGAGGTCAGGGTCAGACGACTCAGAGCTACAACTCTGATCTCTCTTTTCTCTCTTGTCTCTATCCAAATGAAAAAAGCCTTCTTTTTCTCACAAATTGACATCTCTTCTCTCTTGCATAGAGGTGTTCATATATTAAAGGGGTAGGAGATTGATTCTCATGTCTCTCTCTGAGGTGATCAAGTATTAAAAGGGTACGGAGATCGATTCTCATCACTCTCTGAAAAAGACCCTCTTTTCTCTCACAAATTAAGGACCCTAACCCTCTCTCTCTCTCTCACAGAGGCGTCCCTTCATTCTCTCACTATAGAAAGGTAAGAAGATAACCCTTTCGATTCTTGACTTCCTACTCGTATTTTTTATTCTCTAATCTTGTTTTTTTTTTCGAATATTTCCATCTTGGATTTTTTTTCTTTTTCTTTATTTTTATGTGCCTATTTTCTTAAACCCATTTTCATTTTGCTGAACGTGAGGAAGTTGGTGGTTTTCCTTTCTTCTTCGCCTTCACTGTTTCGACTTTCTTTTGGGTGCTAGTTTGCGGAATCTGGGTTTTTTAGGATTTTGGGCGTTTCTTTTTCTTTTGTTTTTTGTTGTGGATGGGTTATTTTCTGTAGGGTGGTCTTGAAGCTCGAGAGAGAAGATGAGGTTCTTGTTGCAGAGTTAGAGGGGGAAGAAAACGACGGCTAAGAAATATATGTTGGAGGGGTCCTTGGCTTTGCTTATATGGAAGAGAATAGAGGGTTGGGCATCCGAAGTTGGTTTTTCCCCAACCAATCTTTGAAGGAGAACCGCGTGCTGCAGTTCATGTCTGCAGTAGAGCGGGAGAAGGGCCTCATGCCGCAGGAGCGCGAACCCGCGGCGTCTGCCGCCGCCCGTCACGGCAACGGGCGGTTCGTGGATCGGCAGAGCTCGGTCCCGGAATACACTGCCCCCATCGAGTTCTCGAGGGAGGCATGGCTGCGACAGAGCGACTTGCAGTGCCTGGCTGCTGCGAATCCCAAGCTTTTCCACCCGTTGTCTGCCAGCTCGATTTATGGTCGTAAGGATTTCCGGCCCTCTCTGCACGTGACTCCGGCGACCCAGGTGCTGCAGATTGGGCCCTCAGGCGCAGCCAAGCAGGAACCTGTGCAGGAGGAGGTGGCCGATGTTGGGGATGGTGTGGAGAAGAAGGAGAGCCCGCCCAAGAAGCGTCCCAAGGCTCCGAAGGTGAAGAAGGCAAGGACCAAGGTCGCGGTGGTGAAGGACGAGGGGTACGGGTCTGGCCCTGCTCAGAAGGCGGGGAAGAAGAATCCGGGGGTGGTCGTCAATGGGATTACCTTGGATCTCTCATGTATTCCGATACCTGTGTGTTCGTGTACTGGAGTTGATCATCGGTGTTACAAATGGGGTTCCGGCAGCTGGCAGTCGTCGTGCTGCACGACAAATATATCAATGTATCCATTGCCGATGAGCCCGAAGAGGCGTAGCGCTCGGATAGCTGGGAGGAAAATGAGCCATGGAGCTTTTAAGAAGGTCTTGGAGAAGCTTTTGTCGGAAGGGCATAGCCTGTCTAATCCGGTTGATCTAAGGACTTACTGGGCTAAACATGGTACTAACAAGTTTGTTACGATCAGGTAAAAATAGATGGTCAATGTGTGTATCTTCATTTGATATCTTGTAGGCCTTTAGAATGATCAATTGGTCGGTTAGGGTTGTACATAACTATTAGGCCTTTTTGTAGATGTGGCTTTTGAATTAGTTTGTAACCCCTAGAACTGATATCGGTGATGTTGTGCTATTCTGATGCTAAAACAATTTCTTCATGGTAGCATTTGGAGTTCTTGCATTGTTATGCAATTTAAAACATATATGTTTATGCAGCAGCTTATTATGAGCGGGGGTTGCTTTTTTTTTGTTTCTTCAGTATCTCTTATATTTGTGTCTGTTTTACAGCAATTAGGTCTACAATCCGTTCATCTGCTCTTTCTGAATTTGTTCAAATACACCTGGAGTTGGTAGATGCATTTTTTTTCTGATCTCTTTAGTTTGCTAATAGTGCTTCTAGATTCATATGTCTGCACTTATTTGAATGATCAACAAATGCTTGTCGCAATGCCTATTAAAAACTGGAGTTGTTCATCAGTAAACTGTGTATTGTCTGTGATCCCAATGATAATGTTACTGTTTTCCAGATCTTTACCTTATATACTTTGAACGTGCTGAATATCATTCTCTATTATTAGTTCTCATTTTGGTTGGATAAAAATGGCCAAGCTGCAACCTGCGAAAAATGTACGATGTAGAATAGTTTGAATTGCATTTTTTAACCTGATTAGCTGATGGGACTTGTTGCTGAAGTTCATAACAAGTGGCACACAGGATATTGTTTTAAGGCATATGTCATTATTTTTCCAATTATTTATGTCTTGGTGGCGTTAATGGCCATCATTCTATATATCTAGATGCCATTTTGAATCCTTTGCCTTAAAAGGATGAGTGTTCAGTTGCTGTTTTTTGCACATTTATCACTTTGGCACGGACCATGTTATTAAATTATCAGATTTTTGTCTTAAGGTAACTTCTTCAGCTTAATATGGACCTTTCAATACTTGTAATGCCTGAAAACTGCCATTTACACTATTTTGGTGGATTTGGCTACATGGTGTGATAGCATCATTCTTTGAGTTTCTAAAACAAAAGAAACAAGGTCCCATAGTGTCTCTATATGATTTTGCATGTTATCATTCTTGTCAACTCAACGATTCATGTTCAGATAGGGGTGGTTTAGTTATCTGCTTCTTGGTATTACTGGTGTACACATGGTCACCTTCTGTTTTACTTGGGTAAGTGAATTACTGTTACAGATTTTCTTAGATACATTGTAAATAGTGTGCTGATTTTTTTATTTTGGTGGTTTTCTGCTTCATTTTCGTGTCATCAGATCACAGGTTCTCATTTTGAGTCACTAAACTCAATAGTGGGTTTCTTTCATTTAGGGTGGCAATATTACTGAGGATTTTTTATTCCATCATCTTGAACTGGATTCTTGCATAAATCACATAGAAGAGTAGATGCATTGCTCATGTATTATAAATGTTTTTCCTTAATTTGCAACTTAAAGTCTTAAAGTGTTTTTAATTGTTTTTCATACTATTTTGCATGACTATTTGGTAATAAAACTAGGTGCAAAATGGGTAAGACATAATATCAGGCCTTCTTACTGTTCATGCATACAGGTTTGTGCACATTCTGTGCCTCACAACATTAGAGAGGAACGATCAAATGTGTCCTTTAATCACCATGATGAGGCTGGTACCTCTTTTTTCAGTCTTCGGTATTCATTAAAAATGGAATGCCAGGCGCTTTTGTTGTTAACCCCGTTTCGGAATGCTGATCACTTCTTTGATGGAATTCACTCGAAAACCAACACGTTTGATGTTATTTTTCGTACAATAATCACTATATGCCTATCATGAAACAGTATCTCCTGGGGTTTCTAAACATTTTGGATCGTATTAACCAAAGAAATATGATTTTGTGCTATGGTGAGTTCAACCCTAATCAGGAATTCCAAAAAGTCCTGTTATATGTTTGTTTCAACCTTCAACCCTTTTTTCTAGATTTGGTGCTTACATTTTTTCAGCTTATATCTTGAAAATTAGTTTGTTTAATGTTATTAGATAAAGAGAGAAAGTGGCTTGAATGGTTAGGTCTGATGGTTTTAAATTACCTTGACAAAACACTGCTTTAGTTTACCCGTTAAGATTGCATGCCTGATGATGAGGGTTTCCTATGTGACCAGACATGGATATGACACATATTTGTAAGATGAAGACAAGGCTATATGAAACAGTGATGTTTCTTAGTTCTAAAGTGGAGGACGCAAGGAATGTCGCTGCAACAGTGGTCTTTCCCATCAGTGGAATAGGGCAAGAGCTATGTCACATAGTTGTGGGTGCGGATACAGATGCAGATGCGGTGATGCGGCACTTTAAAAAAACTTGGGTGCAGGGTGCTGAGCGGGTATCACCCTTATTCTTATATAGAGGCACCAAAGTACTCTTCCTCCACTCATTAGGCATCTTATTTGTCCGCCAAATCTTGTTAAAAGGATTTGTCAACCATTCTAAACCTTTCTCACCCAAGCATTTTCAAGCCTCGATAGGTATACCATTTGGGCCAACTGCCCTTCTTGATTTCATTTTCTTCAAAGCCTCTGCAATTTCTTTCTTTTGAATCTTGCACATGAAGTCACGATTCATCTCATGAAAAGGAATGGAGAAGTCTCCAACATCCTGAGCATGACTTCTATTAAATAGCTTATCAAAATAATCTCTCCTTAATCTCCTCATCTTTGACTAAAACCCTTTGCGTTTCATCTTTGATACATCTAACCATACCCAAATCCTTCGATTTCCTATCTCTCATCTTTGCAAGCCTATAAATATCCTTCTCGCCTTCTTTGGTATCCAACTTGTCATAAACCTCCTTATATACCTTAGCCCTCGCGTTTCGAACAACTTTTTTAGCTTCCTTCTTTGCTATCATATACTTCTTCAAATTCTCATTATCACGACTCTTACTTAGATTTCTATAACACTCTCTTTTAACCTTAATAGCTAATTTGACATCCTCGTTCCACCATGATGTATCCTTACCTAGTGGTGCACCGCCTTTAGACTCACCCAATACCTCCTTAGCTACTTTTCTCATACCACCCGCTATCTTATTCCACATTGATTCTGAATCCTCCTCGAGACACCAATCAACTTCCTTAACTACCTGCTCTACAAACATTCCTTGTTTAGCTCCTTTCAGTGCCCACCACTTAATTCTAGGATCTATCCTATGTCTATCCCTTTTGCGGCATTGTCTAATTCTAAGATCTAAAATTAAGACTCTATGTTGTGTAGCTACACTTTCTCCTGGTATAACCTTACAATCGATGCAACAACCCCTATCTCTCTTTCTAAGTAGGAAAAAATCTATCTGACTCGTATTAACCCCACTTTTAAATGTTACTAGGTGAGACTCCCTCTTCCTAAACCAAGTGTTTGCTAAGATCATATCATAGGACAAACAAAAATCTAAAATCCTTTCTCCACTTTCATTTCTTTCTCCTATACCATAGCCTCCATGGATATTCTCAAATCCATCCCTACTAATGCCTACATGTCCATTAAGGTCACCGCCGATGAAAAGCTTTTCTCCATAAGATGTCTCTTGTACTACTCCATCTAAATCTTCCCAAAATTGATGCTTAATGGAATCATCTAAACCTACTTAGGGTGCATAAACACTAACAATATTAATAATTGAAAAGACGTCATTCACGACTGGGTCTGGATCTCAGACCCAATTCATCCTGTTTATTAACACATGCTCATTAATGGCATGTTGTAATATTTGTATAACATGTAATGGGTATTTTCGTACCCTAATCACTGTACAGAAGCCTACTTAATGAGAAGCAAAACACGCAGACTCTTAATTGGCTTTTCTCTGCAGCCCTCAGAGCCTCTCTCTCCTCGTTCGTTGCTTTCTTTCATGGTATCAGAGCCACAGGTTCCAGGTTCTCTCTTCAACGTCTTCCTCCAAGGTAATCCTTTCATTAACAGATCCAGGTTCTCTCCTCCCTCGTTGCTTTCCTACTCCTCTCATTCTGAAGAATATTTTTTTTAGTTAACGTATTCTGTTTTTCTGGGGGTTTTTTCCCCTATTTCTAAGGTCTGCATCTCGTCAATCCTTTTTCACTTTTAATCGTCACCCACCATTAATCGGCATCCTCTTTCCTTTAATCGTCATCAGAGTCTGCACCTTCTCTATTTTGCATTTACTTTTCCCCCTCACGCTGTTTGACGTGATTCCATGTGGTCACGCAAGAGCAGATTCTTGTGTGACTTCATAAATTGTTCCTCATATTCTTCAGAAAAGTAAGGACAGATTCTAATCTGAATAAAATATCAGATTTCTTTTCTTTACATTTTAGAATATCGTTTCATCCAAAAATCAGATTCAGCCCTTTGCATCTTTCAAAAGGAAAAACACGTTATATCCAAATAACGTGTTTCTATTTTGCTTCTCATTAACTAATCTTTATTCCGATCAGTTTACTGCATAACTTCGTTTTCTGCCTCGGGTCTGTTGTAAAAAAAAAAGCAGCCAAGTTCTGAGTTTTCTGAAATTACGTATTGGTTCTGACCAGAGTTACCAGTTGAGGAAGCGGGAGCAGGAAGCGATACGGGAAGCGGGAGCGGGAAGCGGGAAGCGAGGCACTTTCAAAAATTTAGGAAGCGGGGAAGCGTGGGACCACTTAGAAGAAAATTCTGAACCGTCTCGGAAGCGACCTAGGAAACGACCTAGGAAGCGAACCGGAAGCGAGGAGAAAGTGAAAAAAATGAAAAAAATGGGGAAGCGAGGGGAAAGCATGGGGAAGCGCTTCCCATAAAAGGGAAGCGCGCTTCCCAAAAAAGGGGGACGCTTCCCCTCAAGCTTCGAAAGCGCGACGTTTCGCGCTTCCCCTTTTGCCTAGGCGCTTCCGATAACTCTGGTTCTGACCTTTGTTTTTTACTATTTTTTGTTCTACTCCAATATTCTTTTCCTTCCACCTTCAATTACCTATGGATTCTTTTTCTTCTTCTCAATTTGTACTTTCTTCCAACTTTCTTAGCCAACTTGTGTCAGAAAAGACAAATCATCCCATTCATAAGAAGTCAGGATCTTTCTGGGCATCTAGATGGCTCTCTTTCTGTTCCTCCAGAGTTCATATCACAAGATGGCAAGACTGGGGAGTGTGACACTTCCATTACTTTTGTCAGAAATCCAGAATATATATCCTGGATGAAGCGAGATCAGGCTTTGGTTGCCTACATCACTTCCACCCTGCCACAGGAGGTGCTTGTGGCAATCCCCGATGACTGCACAACTATGCAGTTATGGCATCGTCTCGTTCAGACGTACTCTCAAGTTTCTCAGGCAAGAGTTTTATTTTTAAAGAAAGAATTTCAAATGCTGAGAAAGGACTCCATGATTGTCATGGAGTACTTAAACAAAATGAAAACCATCACAGATCAGTTGGCTATAGTGGGATGCGTGGTTAACGACAAAGATATGGTGCAACAAACCTTGAGCGGGTTGGGACCCGATTATCATATGATGGTTACTTCCTTGCTGTGTTTGCCAGACTTACCTACATTTGAAGATCTTCGTGCTAAGCTCTTACAGATGAGATGACTTTGAAAGGATTCTCTGAAGGTAATCACAACCTCGTTGGAGCCCACAACGTTCTTGTCACAGGAGTCGCCTATGGTCGAGGACGTGGCAGGTATGAATCTAGAGAAAGAGGAAGTCAAGAGAGGAATGGATAAGGAGCCCGTGGAATATTACCTACTCCCGGTATGCTTCCTAATCTGCAAAGGCAAAGGACAATACCTACCCCCTTTCTCTGCAACAAAAGAGGACACATAAAGGCAAATTGCTTGTTTAACCCGCAAAATAGAGGAAAGCAATTGAAGCCAAGAAAGGGAACTGATACATTGAAAAATAGTGGAGAAGTCAAAGAATTGTTATTGTCTGCTTCGGCTGAATTAAATATCAAACAGAATGATCAAGGCACTTGGTATGTTGATTCTGGTAGAGCCACTCATGTCACTGGTGATGCTGGTAAGCTCCTAAATCTTGTTCCTTATGTTGGTAGAAATAGTATAGTCACTGGAGATGGGTCTCACCACCATATTTCGCACATTGAAAATTTTGTAATTCCTATCTCCAACTCTTCACTTGCTCTTTCAAATGTCATTTATGCTCCTAATGTCAAGAAAAATATTGTTTATGTCTCTAAGCTTGTAGATGACATTAATGCTTCAGTCGAGTTTACTCCTTTCTCTGTTTGTGTTAAGGACCTTCACACGAGGGAAACTTTTTCCGAAGGAAAACGACAAAGGAATATGTATGTATTCCAAGAGAATCCTTCATCTGGTATTCAGTCTGTTGATTCCACCTTGAAGCTCACGCCATCATCCTCAGTTCCTCCTGACAGTGTTTTTAATCTTTATGAATGTATTGAGCCGAATCTTTGGCATGGTTGTTTGGGTCATTGTAGTAGTCATTTTATTGATAAGCTTGTTTCAAGTAGTCTTATTCTCAAGTTAAGTCTAAGTTTAAGTGTCGACAATAAAAAATGTTCTAGTTGTCTTCAGTGTAAGAGTCATGTTCTTCCTTTTCATTCCATTAATAAAAGAGCTTCAAGACCATTCGAGATTATATGTTCAGATGTTTGGGGCCCGACTCCAGTTTCTTCCATGTCTAGCACTAAATATTATCTCATCTTTGTTGATAGCTATTCTAGATACACATGGATTTTCTTTATGAAAAATAAATCTGAAACCTTTAAGTTATTTCAGAACTTTCATTCCTTTGTTCAGAATCAGTTCTCTGAGAATATCATTTGTTTCCAATGTGATGGAGGGGGTGAATTTTCTTCAAATGACTTTATTAGTTTCCTCAAGACAAATGGGATAAGTAGGCCGGTGTCTTGCCCTCATACACCTCAACAGAATAAGATTGCTGAATGAAAGCATCGCCATATTGTCGAGAGTGCAATAAGCATGATGCATGATAGTAATCTTTCAGTTACCTTCTGGACAGAAGCCTTTCATACAACAGTCTATGTCATAAATCGATTGCCCATGAACATCTTGGAAAACAAATCACCCTATTTATCTTTGCATGGTGTGCATTCAAATTATCATGATTTGCGTGTATTCGGGTGTGTATGTTATGTTCATGTTGACAGTTCAATGTGGCATGAGTTTCAAGATAAGGCCTTAAAGTGCAGATTCGTTGGGTACGTTGATGATTACAAAGGCTACAGATGTTATGATCCCGTAACCAAGCGCATCAAAATATCTAGAAATGTTGTGTTTGACGAATCAAATTTTGATCATAATGCTATCACTCCTGAAATTGAAGTTTATCATCCTTGGTTAAACTTAGATCTCTTTTCTAGTATTGATGATGTTTGTTCCTCTGAATGTCATCAAAGAGATGAGAAAAACGTATCTACTGCTGAGAAAAGACCTCAGGAAAGTGTGATTTCTGAGTCATTATCGGCTCCAGAAAGATATAAAGGCATTGTTTACTCTCGACGTGAGAAGGAGATACCCCTCAGCTCTAATCAGGAGCAGAATCCTCCTATTTTCATTCAATCACCTGTTCACAGAAGGTCTACTCGATCTCAACATCCTATTGATAGGTGGGTTAGTTATGAGAATTTTACAATGGATTTTCAACTCTTCTTAGCCTCTTTGGGTAAGAGGATCAACCCACAACATTTTATCAAGCAATAAATTCTAAGAGATGGATTGAAGCTATGAACAAAGAAATGGAGGCCCTTCATGAATGCGGTACTTGGGATATTGTTACCAGACCACACAATCGAAATGTGGTTGAATCAAAGTGGGTGTATAAGATAAAATATAAGTCAGATGGGACTATCGAACGATACAAGGATAGGCTGGTTGCTAAAGGCTTCACACAGGAGCAAGGACAAGATTATGATGAGACTTTCAGTCTGGTCATGAAAATGGGCACTATCCACATCATACTATCATTGGTTGTTAAACACCAATGGACTCTCAGTCAATTGGATGTGAAAAATGCGTTTCTACGTGGAACTCTAAAGGAGGAAGTATACATGGAGCAACCCACTGGGTATGCAGAAGGAAACTCTAAAGAATACATGTGCAAGTTAAAGAGAGCTATATATGGTCTGAAGCAAGCATCTCGATCTTGGTTTGATAGTTTTTCGCTTGAAGTAGAAAAATATGGCTTTATTCGGTCTCTTCTCGACCATTCTCTTTTCATATTCAAATGCAAAGATGTAGTTACCCTGTTATTGATATATGTTGATGACATTATCATTACAGGTAACTCTAATGAACATATTGAACATGTTAAAGAACTTCTGAATCATAGATTCAAGATGAAGGATCTTGGTAAATTGCAGTACTTTCTTGGAGTAGAACTTGACAGGACTGCTGAAGGCATGACACTCACTCAACATAAGTATATCGTTGATGTTCTTAGCAAGGCAGGTATGACTGATTGCAAGCCTCTAAGCACACCCAGTGTACTTCATCAGAAACTCAGTTTCCAAGATGAAGATCTGTATGAGGACCCTACAGGATATCGCAGGATAGTAGGAATGCTTCAGTATCTTACCTTCACTCGGCCTGACTATGTCTATTCTGTCAATCAGGTATCTCATTTCATGCATGAACCACACATTGGGCATATGAAAGTTGTTAAATGCATTCTTCGATATTTGAAGGAAACTATTGGAGATGGTTTTCAATACAGAAAGAGTATGCATGGCCATCACATGCATGAGCTTCTTACTTACACAGATGCAAATTGGGCAGGAGATCCAGATGAGCGTAGATCAGTTTCAGGATACTGTATTTTTATTGGCCTAAATCTTGTCTCCTGGAGCAGTAACAAGCAAAAAGTCATAGCGAGGTCGAGCACTGAAGCAGAATATAGATCAATGGCAACAACTACAGTTGAAGTAACATGAATCAGACATCTGTTGACAGAAGTAGGAGAACCGATTTTCAAAAGCGTTCTTTTGTGTGACAATCAAAGTGCTATCAATATGTCATTCAATCTCATCTACCACAGTCGTGCCAAACATATTGAAATTGATCAACATTTTGTAAGACAGAAAGTCGAAGAAAAGGAAATTGAACCAGAATACGTTCGGACTGCTGATCAAGTTGCTAACTTGTTTACAAAAGGACTTATCAAGGATAAATTTTGGATGTTAAAAGGCAAGTTGTTCATGGTTCAAAACCATGTACACCTTGAGGGAGGGTGAAAAGACGTCATTCACGACTGGGTCTGGATCTCAGACCCAATTCATCTTGTTTATTAACACATGCTCATTAATGGCATGTTGTAATATTTGTATAACATGTAATGGGTATTTTCGTACCCTAATCACTGTACAAAAGCCTACTTAATGAGAAGCAAAACACGCAGACCCTTAATTGGTTTTTCTCTGCAGCCCTCAGAGCCTCTCTCTCCTCGTTCGTTGCTTTCTTTCAATAATATTCGTACCTAATACTAATTTAATAAGTAAAATATTATCACCCTTCCTACTGACCTCAACTACATTATCTATAAACTTATGACTAATAACAATCCCTACTCCATTCCTATTCCTATTTATTCTTGTATACCAAATCTTATATCCCCAAGGTTCTATCACTATTGCTTTCTCACCTACCCATTTGGTCTCTTGTACACATAAAATATCCATCTTTCTCCTACACATAACATCTACTAACTCTACCAACTTATCAGTTAAAGACCCTATGTTCCAAGTGGCTAACCTAATTTTATAGTCTTGAACTATCTTCTTTACCCCCACTCGTCCAACAAAGTGAGGGAACCCTTGCCTATTTGACACCACACCTAGGCGCCGGTGTGACGCGTCGCTTCTGGGCGACGACCTAGCAATCCTTGCCCATTTATCACTGCCTCCGGGCCTATAGAGTACAACGCGTCTTTCAGTAGGGAACGCCCCAACGAAATTCTCATATTGGTTCATATTCATAGGGTGTGACTAAGTTTTTATGCTGGCTGCCACTGGCCTACCGCAACCCTCCTCCTTTATCCGGGCTTGGGACCAGCATTGTATAACTAAACAGTTATACACAGGCGGTGTTATATATATATAATTTTTAACAATTTTAAGTTAATACTACGTATATGTGTGTGTATTTATATATATAATATAAATAAAATTGGACTTGGTTAGGGTTAATTGAATCTACTTTTGGACAGAAATGGACCTCAGTGTGGTTGACTTCACCTGACATAAAGGAAGTCATGTCTAAGTGTATGGTGCCGTGTTAGAAGAGTTGTGTTACATAGGTTTTAAGTTAACACTACGTGTATGCGTTTGCATTTATGTATTTATATATATAATATAGATAAAACTGGACTTGGTTAGGGTTAACTGAATCTACTTTTGGATAGAAATGGACCTTAGTGTGGTTGACTTCACCTGATACAAAGGAATCCGTGTCCAAGTGTTGGACCCACATGGGTGCAGGTGCGACACGGGTGCGGTACCCAGTTAGAAGAGTCCGTGTTACGTAGGGCAAGAGCAGGTTTCCAAAAGTCAGCCAACTGCAGCATGAAATTTTTCTGCTTAAATAGAGAAATGTCTCTCTTTGGTGCCCACATGGAACAGATGGGATGAGATTGGTTGATATTCAGCAAACAGCTCAAAGAGCTGTGGGGAAATTTCCTGCAGTTGCAGCTATGAAGTAGCATTTTCCGTTAGAATAAACAGTGGTGTTGGGGTGGAGGGCAATATCTCAAAATTTAATGTGATCATCTAGATTATATGAGTATTGGTGTCAAGTGTCACTGTGTCACTTATATTGGCGATATTTTGAAAATATTGCTTTAATATCGGCTATTTCAAGGTAGTCGATATTAAAGGGAATATCTCACAATATTTTCACTGTGTAGTTATACACTGCCGGTCCCAAGCCCGGATAAAGGAGGAGGGTTGCGGTAGGTCTGTGACAGCCAGCATAAAAACTTTGTCATATCTTATGAAAATGAACCAATATGAGAATTTCGTTGGGGCGTTCCCTACTGAGCGACGCGCTGTACTCTCTAGGCCCGGAGGCAGTGATAAATGTGCAAGGGTTGCTAGGTCGTCGCCCAGAAGCGACGCGTCACACCGGCGCCCGGGTGTGGTGTCAAATAGGCAAGGGTTCCCTCACTTTGTTGGACGGGTGGGGGTAAAGAAGTTAGTCCAAGACCATAAAATTAGGTTAGCCACTTGGAACATAGGGTCTTTAACTGGTAAGTTGGTAGAGTTAGTAGATGTTATGTGTAGGAGAAAGATTGATATTTTATGTCTTCAAGAGACCAAATGGGTAGGTGAGAAAACTAAAGTGATAGAACCTTGGGGATATAAGATTTGGTATACAGGAATAAATAGGAATAGGAATGGAGTAGGGATTGTTATGAGTCGTCAGTTTATAGATAATGTAGTTGAGGTCCGTAGGAAGGGTGATAGAATTTTACTTATTAAATTAGTATTAGGTACGGATATTATTAATATTATTAGTGTTTATGCACCTCAAGTAGGTTTA
The DNA here is from genome assembly GCF_984573655.1 of Nuphar pumila. Taxonomy (NCBI): domain Eukaryota; kingdom Viridiplantae; phylum Streptophyta; class Magnoliopsida; order Nymphaeales; family Nymphaeaceae; genus Nuphar; species Nuphar pumila. The sequence continues at coordinate 8,153,211 of NC_143262.1, forward strand.
GATGATTCCATTAAGCATCAATTTTGGGAAGATTTAGATGGAGTAGTACAAGAGACATCTTATGGAGAAAAGCTTTTCATCGGCGGTGACCTTAATGGACATGTAGGCATTAGTAGGGATGGATTTGAGAATATCCATGGAGGCTATGGTATAGGAGAAAGAAATGAAAGTGGAGAAAGGATTTTAGATTTTTGTTTGTCCTATGATATGATCTTAGCAAACACTTGGTTTAGGAAGAGGGAGTCTCACCTAGTAACATTTAAAAGTGGGGTTAATACGAGTCAGATAGATTTTTTCCTACTTAGAAAGAGAGATAGGGGTTGTTGCATCGATTGTAAGGTTATACCAGGAGAAAGTGTAGCTACACAACATAGAGTCTTAATTTTAGATCTTAGAATTAGACAATGCCGCAAAAGGGATAGACATAGGATAGATCCTAGAATTAAGTGGTGGGCACTGAAAGGAGCTAAACAAGGAATGTTTGTAGAGCAGGTAGTTAAGGAAGTTGATTGGTGTCTCGAGGAGGATTCAGAATCAATGTGGAATAAGATAGCGGGTGGTATGAGAAAAGTAGCTAAGGAGGTATTGGGTGAGTCTAAAGGCGGTGCACCACTAGGTAAGGATACATCATGGTGGAACGAGGATGTCAAATTAGCTATTAAGGTTAAAAGAGAGTGTTATAGAAATCTAAGTAAGAGTCGTGATAATGAGAATTTGGAGAAGTATATTATAGCAAAGAAGGAAGCTAAAAAAGTTGTTCGAAACGCGAGGGCTAAGGTATATAAGGAGGTTTATGACAAGTTGGATACCAAAGAAGGCGAGAAGGATATTTATAGGCTTGCAAAGATGAGAGATAGGAAATCGAAGGATTTGGGTATGGTTAGATGTATCAAAGATGAAACGCAAAGGGTTTTAGTCAAAGATGAGGAGACTAAGGAGAGATGGAAAGATTATTTTGATAAGCTATTTAATGATAATCATGCTCAAGATCTTGGAGACTTCTCCATTCCTTTTCATGAGATAAATCGTGACTTCATGCGCAAGATTCAAAAGAAAGAAATTGCAGAGGCTTTGAAGAAAATGAAATCAAGAAGGGCAGTTGGCCCAGATGGTATACCTATCGAGGCTTGGAAATGCTTGGGAGAGAAAGGTTTAGAATGGTTGACAAATCTTTTTAACTTGATTTGGCGAACAAATAAGATGCCTAATGAGTGGAGGAAGAGTACTTTGGTGCCTTTATATAAGAATAAGGGTGATATACAAGATTGCACAAACTATCGTGGTCTAAAACTCATGAGTCATACTATGAAACTTTGGGAGAGGGTGATTGAGTCTAGGTTGAGGAAGGTTGTCATGATATCGGAGAATCAATTTGGTTTTATGCCTGGAAGATCAACTATGGAAGCTATACATCTTCTTAGACAACTTATTGAAAGATATAGAGAGAGGAACAAAGATTTGCATATGGTTTTTATTGATTTAGAGAAGGCATACGATAGAGTACCTAGGGACGTTCTCTGGTGGACAATGATGAAGAAAGGTGTTTCTCTCAAGTACATTAGTATAATTAAAGATATGTATGAAGGAGTAGTAACCAATGTCCGCACTTGTGGAGGGGTGACAACCAATTTTCCGATAACGGTTGGGTTACATCAAGGATCTGCTTTAAGCCCTTTCCTATTTGCGATAGTGATGGATGAGCTTACGAGATCAATTCAAGAAAATGTACCGTGGTGTATGTTGTTTGCTGATAATATTGTTTTGATTGATGAGTCTAGAGCTGGGGTTAATGCTAAGTTAGAATTATGGAGACAGACATTGGAAGCTAGAGGTTTTAAGTTGAGTAAGAGTAAGACTGAATATATGGAATGTCGGTTTAGTAAGCAACGAAGTAGTGATGGGAGTGTAGTGAAGCTTGGTGAGCAAGATATACCGGTGAATGATTATTTCAAATATTTGGGATCCATCATTCAAAAGTATGGAGAAATTGATGGAGATGTAAATCATAGGATAAAGGTTGGGTGGATGAAATGGAAAAGTGCTACTGGAGTGCTGTGCGATCGTAGAATGCCATTGCGGTTGAAGGGAAAGTTTTATAGGACGACTATTAGACCCGCTTTACTATATGGTACGGAATGTTGGGCTGCCAAGAGACATCATATTCAAAAAATGAGTGTAGCTGAGATGCGGATGCTTAGATGGATGTGTGGAAATACAATAAAAGATAAGATTCGGAACGAAGAGATACGTAAGAAGGTAGGTGTTGCACCCATTGAAAATAAGATGCGAGAGAATCGTTTACGGTGGTTTGGACATATTCGGCGAAGGCCTAATGATGCTCCAGTTAGAAGGTTGGAGAAATGGGAAAATATATTAGTTAAAAGAGGTCGGGGTAGGCCTAGGAAGACTTGGATGGAGATGATAGGAAAGGATATGAATGCTTTGAACCTCACCGAGGACATGGCGTTGGATAGAAATGATTGGAGGAAAAGGATTCATGTGGAAGACCCAAAATGAATTTCTTTTTTGGTTCATATCGCTGACCCCAATTGTTTTGGGATGAAGGCGTAGTTGTTGTTGTTGTTGTTGTTGTTGTTGTTGTTGTATCTCACAATATTTTCAAAATTTTGCCAGAAGTCAAAATATCGCAATAATATCATGATATTTTTGGGAAAAAACTTTTTTTTAATATTTTAAGTTTGCATTTCCTATTTTTCTGTTTCTTTTATATTTTTAAAACCTTTTAAACTTGTTTCTTTACAGTTTTGGAAGAAAAACACTGCAAAACTTGTTATTTTCTTATCATTTGGTTATTATTTGGATTTTTTTCATTTTTTAAACTCCTGAAAATTTCCCAAGAACTACAAACGTTTAAAAATCTCTCCGAGCAAAACCCTCGCGGAGAAATTACCTTGAAGGATATAGGCGACTATAGTCAACTATGTCTAATTTAAGCTTGATCACCTTCCTGAAGTATTTTCCTTTTTTTTTCAAGAATCTTTTCAGTTCTATTGATTGATCAGATTCATCTTTTGATAGCATCTCTCAGGGGCTTCTCATAACTGGCTTATCCGTATTTCCATCCCCTTGCTACTTCGATCAGTTATGTGTCATCAATTGTTTGTCCAGGTTCCACACTGACACATCCATCCGTTCCCTCTCAAAGTGTTACTCATGTTGAAAACTGCTTCATTCAAAACTGATCTCATCTCTTCAGTCCTTAGCCATCTCTAGGTTTTTTTGAGACTGGCTACCCATGTAATACGGACTCTTCTAACAGGGCACCGCACTGCTTCCTTTGTGTCAGGTGAAGTCAACCACACTGAGGTCCATTTCTGTTTAAAAGTAGATTCAGTTAACCCTAACCAAGTTCAGTTATATATATATATATATATATATATATATATATATATATATATATATATATATATATATATATATATATATATATACTCACCTCTGCACCAGTGTGGTGTTATTTTTATTGATGAGAAATGGCAATTGTAGATTGTTAATTTGATTTATCGCATGAATTTATAAATGATGAATTGATGATATGATAATTGTTTTTATTTCATTAGTGTTAACTCTAAACCGTTACAAATTATATATACCCTCCCTGCACCCAAGTTTTTTTAAAGTGCTGCACCAGCACCCGCACCTATGTGACATAGCTTGCTATAAAGGTGGTTTTCTAGGTCTGGTTCCTTGAGGTTGGATAGAGTAAGTGTGCATTTTGGCTGAAAAAAACACATGGGAAAAGGGCAAGTTTGATTGCAACTTCTACCACTATTTGATTATCCTTACTGACCTTTTTTAAGCCTTTAAGATTAAAAAAAGTTTTTTTTATTAACTTCTGCTTATTTTTTTGTGTTAATCATGATCATTAGGTATGAAATCCAGGTGCTGGGATTTTCTTTTCATACCGTGTTCTATATAGGAGTGCATAAATTTTTTAGATGCTAGTTTGAGAGAGGGGTGCTGTGAAGATGAGGAAGCTATTACAGCCAATCAACAGAGGAGTTTTTTCTTCAGATCCCCGCTTTAATAGACTGTATGTTTCAGCTTTCAAGTGGCATTATGGCACTCCTCTGTTGATTGCCAAACTATAAGCTAGTTGGTGGCTCTATCATGAATAGAGCAGTTTAGGACCTTCACTCAGAGTTTTGCGCCTGTTGCTGCTAGATCTTTTAGTTAACCTTCTCTCCTTGCACTCTTTTCTTCATGATAATGTTTTGATCAATATCCATTTATTTATGGTATTTTATTTTGATCCCATTTCTAGAAGAGTTCTTTTGTATCCAACTGCCAACGTTTCTTATTCTCCTTCAGTGATCTCTTCTACATTTCCTTGGGCCATCAATCACTAAGTGATGGAATGTAATAGGTTATCCAAGTTGCGAGAGATCCTGGTAATATCATTTTAGCTGTGTGCATGTGTTTGTGAATTTGCATGTCTTTACTAAGGAAGCAGCAATTTATTGAAAAGAAAAAAGAAAACAGGTGCATCTATCTGTATATTACTCATGGGCCATGGCTCAAATGTAATGTTGATTCAAGATTAGGTCATGATTACATAATATAAGCTACAAGTGTAACCATATGATGATGATTCTGGTGATGGGTTCTGCCAAGCTTGGTTAGTCAAGTTCTAGCTCTGTTTCTAATCATTTGCAAAATCCTGTTGGTCCTAGTACTTGCTCTTTCCTTATCCTATCTTTTGACTTGTTGCCAGGAAACCTCTTATATAGATGCCGTGGAACACCATAGGATCTACGGCAAGGATGGATTTTTGCTGGAACTCGGTTTGTTTCATTTTAGTCTTATGGTTTCCTCTTCTTGACTCAGAAAGGCATCCTTTTGGACATAATTGGATTTTTGCACTTGTTAAATGCCAACAATCTAGAGTTGGTGTTCGCACGACCCCACTTTCCCACGTTGGGGTGTGTACAGTGTAACAGATACACTGTAAGAGGAACAAATTTGACATGGAATTATTTCTTGTTTCCACTAATTTGGTTATTATTTTGTGTCTAAAAACTGTGTTTTTTTTCAATTAGTTCCCATCTTGTATGTTGAACTTATAATCCAATTTAGTCTCTCTAAGTTACTTCCTCTGTTTGAATGGGGCATACTCATCCTTTTGTTAAAAACTATTCAGTTAGCTGTGGTCAAAGATTAACCATGTTTGGTTAATCTGCAAAAATTGCTAAGATGCTTCTCTTCGGACACAATTCTTGCGAATTCCTTCACCTTGATAACCACTTGCTCTCCCACTTTTTCTCGTGTACCACTCTCTTTTACTCTGTCACAGCTCAGAGTCAGCAGATATACAAGTCCCCAGAAAAATATATTTATAAAGTACCGCCTATTTTGAAAATATTGTTGTTTTAAATTGGATATCAGATATTTTTGAAGTATTTCAAGGGTTGTAGACCAACTTTAATTCTGTGATAGAAGTCTATTATAAATCATTTAGCTTTGAGCTTCTTAATGCATATTAATGCATCATTTTGGTTGAATGAGAGGGTATGGACGGTACAACACCATAATTTCAAAATATGAGAGTACAAGGACGTCTGAATCATATGTAGATTCATATTAAAAAAAAAATAAAAAGGTAAAATATAATTTTTTAAAAAAAGAGGGAGAATAAAAAAATTATTATTAAAGAGGAAAGGGTATCTCGTAACCTCTCTTTATATACACTAAGGAGAAGGAGAAGACTAAGACCAAAGAGGTGCCCAAGTGAGGACCCGAGTCTCTCTCTCTCTCTCCACAAAGGAGAACGAGGAATACAAGATGAAGAATAAAGAGGACCCAGCTCCACTGCCTGTCTCTCTCTCTTTGTCAGATTTGAAAGGAAAAGAAGATTGAAGAGAAATAAGGGTCTTCACCATTCTCTCAAAAAAGAGGGGGAATGAAAAATTTATTATTAAAGGGAAAAGGGTATCCCGTAACCTTTCTTTATTCACACAAAGGAGAAGAGGAAGGCCCAGAAGGAGGGGCCAAGTGAGAACCTGAGTCTCTCTCCCTCCACCAAGGAGAACGAGGAAGACAATATGATGAATGAAGAGGAGGACCCAGCTCCACTGCCTCTTTCTTTGTTAGATGTGAAAAAGAAGATTGAAGAGAACGAACTTCTGTACTCTCTCTCTCTCTCCTCTTTTACTTTTTTTTCTTCCTCTTTAGTCTTCTTTTTTCTAAAGACAAGTTGGGTTAGGCAGACCCCTACCAGTTATACAACGATATCATTGGGATTTGAACTTGCAACGTCCGAACACAAGGTGACGTCCACTTGCAGGTCCTACCAGACAAGCCGATCCCCTAGTTGGTGTTCTCTTTCGTCTTCTTCCTTCTCTTTTTTTTTTCTTCATCCTCCCTGACTTTCACTGACATAAAAAAAAACGGTTTGGGTGAGAGTTCAACCTGACCCGATCTTAACCAACACGCTGCCCGTGTCTATGTCTATGTGACATAGGTTACAGTCATAGAACCATATCTAGAAAGTCGTATATCCTAACTGTTGCTCTTCCCTTTTTGTTGCTTTCATCATTTCTCTGTTTTCAATTACTCAATACCAAGTGCCAGTAGTGCCTTCTGGAAATGCAGATCGACAGATGTTTAAGAGGTTGGCCAGTCTGTGGCTGTGTACTGCTCAGCTTTTAGCCATTCCCCATCTTTGGTAATACAAATAGTGGCTCTGGCAAAATCCTTTAGGCCACTGATCTTGCTCTTGATTTCCCTATATTCATGCCATTTTCTCGGTATGTCCATGTAGAATTTTATTTATCTAATAGTGTTAGTTTTTGGCAATGTTCATGGAATATGGCTCGGTCTAATTCACTGATGACAGAAATATAAGTAGGATTATTTATTTATTTTAAATGATGATGAAGAACGTTTTTAGGGACATGAGTCACCTAAGGGGGGTGTTTGATTGTTCCGACAGCAGCGTCTGTGGGTCACTGATGTCTGCACTCAACGCACCCAACGCAAACATCAGATGCACAGGACGCCTTGCAGCTGTCTGGAATACCTGGAACAAACCAAAAAAATAAAAGAGCGGAATACCTGAGACAAAAACTTGACTTGTACAGGTTACTTTTGCGCCCGGCCAGCAGTATCCAAACAGGACAATTTCACTATATCAAACTAATGTACAATTTTGTTTTTATTACACTATATGAATATCAAGCATGGTTTCTATTAGCATCACACCATACAAACAACAATTTCATTCTATAAAGATGCTATTTTCATTTTTCATGAAGACTTTTAAATATTATGTTTTATAAAAGGTTTATTATGCAATAATGATTTATTACGGCGTAACAACAGAGCATTCAACGGAAAATAGGTTAATCTTGATCGCCTCCACTTGATCGTCTGCAGCAATATCTTGGTCTTCACAAAAGCTAAATGGCCGACTAATGCTCTCCAATGGGTTGCTAGTGGGTTAGGTATCTTACTCATGTGTTGATTCTAGTTGGTCCTAGTTGTATCTACTTTCTTTCACTTTGTTGGGTGATCTCTCGTCGTATTTCCTCTAAAAAACTATTTTAATTTGTATGTATCTTTATAAAAATAATTATTTTAGAAACTAGTGCAAATTCTTTTAATATCTAAAGAGTTGAAACAACATGCCTTTTAAATAAAGATGTACCTGCAAGGAGAAGTGGGTGCAGTGGAGGTGGAGGTCGGCACCCACCCGGCAACACCTTTGGGGCGTTGCCCTCTTGACTTGTGTGAAAAGTGTGGCAACCAAATTGAGAAATTTGATCATCAATTACAGAGTTTGGACTCGTTGAGATGAGTAAACTGCCCATGAAGACTCTTGGAAATGTGCCATGGTTCATTTTTTGTAAACATGATGACCTCCCAGTCGCCCCAAGGGGGGTTGGTGGAGATGGTTAATTTCTATTCCTGTGGGTGTCACCTCCCTCACTGCACAGTCCGAAGACCAGCGTAGGCCCTGCGGGCAAGGGTCCTAGGCTCCTAGCTATTAAGTTTTGGCCTGCTTGAGGGGCCGATCTATGATCTAACTGCTACCACGCTTTGCATTTCTTTGCATAACTAAATAACATAAAAAAATGAACTCCCAGTCACTGTGAAGGTTGCCATAAATCAATCACTAGAATTTGGTGGAAAGGAGGACAATTTTCCTTTCTGAAAAAATCTAGATAATAATGGCCTTATCCAGGGGTGTAATTAGCTTTTTATGAGTCAGATACATACCCGAATATTCTCAGTTCACGCTAGATCTTTTTGGGCAATTCGTATGGTTTGGTGGCGACACTTGGAACCTGAAATGGATTCAGACCCATTTTTATTGTCCTTGAAAATATAAAATATTTATTCTATAATATCTGGAGCAAACCCAAAGCAAGTCATATCCAACTAGCAGTACAAGAAAGTGTTGGACATTTGGGTTTGGGTCCAACCCATAGTGTGACTCAGTTTGACACTATAAGTGGGTTAATGGAGCTGTTAGTGGGCACTAAATGGGTGTTTAGTGGGGTGGAGGTTAAGTAAATGTAAAGAGCTCACTTATGTAACCACCCCGATCTTCCATTATAAATGGAGGGCTGGACTGTATGATGAGAATAGTCATAAATGATAGCCTCTAGCTTATTGCTCATAACTGTTATTGAGAGTTCAGGGTCTTGCTCATCATGGTAACTGTCATTCGTGAGCACAGTAAGTGTCCTGCTACTCCTTTGGTAAAGCTTTTCTAAAAACAGAGGGTGATCATGTCTTCCCCCTTCGCATAAACAGTTTCAGTCAAGAAGGAAGGGCGAGACGGTTGACGCATTCGTCGTCGACCTTCGCCAGTGGAAACGCTGCCGCCGGTGGTTGCATGGCATCAAGAGACTCTTTTCATTTTTTTTTTGGTCGATCCCTGTTGCCGGCAAGGTCTGCACCGGATCCCCGTCGTCAGCGACCTTGTCGGTTGGTCGTTGGTGGTGACAGTCAGCCCCGGCGGCAAGTGTTACCACCGGCAACATATCGATATATTAAAAAAAAAGGTCGAAAACTATTACCTACCGATGGATTTCGCCGGGGAGGTGAGAGAGCTAAAGATAGTAGGCAGCCTCGTTGGCTGCATTAAGCCCTTGTCAGATTTTCGTCGTCGCCAGACCGCCGTGCTAGCCAAGACTGTTGGATCATTTTCCAGATCACACAGTTTCACAATCGTCATCATGATATAAAACACAAAATAAATCAAGAAATACAACAGTGTAAATAACATGATTAACAGACGACCGAAACAATAACAGGGAGCAAGCATGGCATTTTCCGCATCAGACCAAAATCCAGACGACAGCATAAGATTAAACAGATGCATAGAACATAAAGAAAACAACAGGAACATGTTTAGTTTATGTAGTAGGCTAAGGCGTACGAAGGTACTCCCCTTAGAGAAGATTCGCCCCCACATACTGTGCAAATCAGGGCCCGGCCCGGCTCGGCACAGCACGACACGACACGGCGAGCGTGCGCGCGTGCGCGCGCGTGTGTGTGTGGTGGTCATCCCACTCCCTTGTTCTCAGGAACAAGTGTATGAGTTCACTAATTGCTTATAAAGCTCTCAGAAAACTCATGCAAAAGCAATATGGGACTATTCCACCTCATCAAGACCTCTATCTTTAAACACCCCATTCCTTCTTTGAATTTCTCTCCCTTCTTTCTTACACCTAACAAAAACCCCAAATCCCTTGTTGGATTGGTCTCTTTCAGAGGAGTTTCGGCCATGGGTCGTCATTGGGGAGCAGGCGATGTCTTATGTCGCCAGTTATCACTGTTTCACCGGCATCATCGTCGGTGATTTTTCCTACAACCGGGAGGCCGAAGGGGCATTTGCCCTCTTTGGTGACTATCGGATCAAGGTGGTTTCCGCCAGGGTTGTCGCTGGAGACTGTTGGGCATGGTGGTGGCCACCATCGCCGGCAGGCATTTCTGTCGGTCGTCGAGGAGCGACATGGGTTGTCGTTATGTTTTTTAGAGAACCTGACCGAAAGCCATGGGGTTTCTATTTTTATGCTGGGTACCAGGTCGGATCGGGTGTAACGACCTGGTGGCTGGCCCAATCTAGACATGTTTTGGGTGGATCGGTATGCCTCACCTTCTTGGACTGGGCTCGATCCTAATACCAGATTCGTGGTGTGAGTTTGGACCAGACTCAGACCCATTATGGTTTAGGGTCTGGGTCAGATATGACCCAGTTGGATCAGAACTGGACCCATTAATTTGAATTCTAGGTCTGGTTCAATCCGGAACCAACTAGACCGGGTATGGTTCGGGTATGATCTGATCCGCTTGGTTCGAGTCTCAATCTGACTTCAACCCGATCCTAGTAGGGACCAGATCTGTACTGATTCAGATAGATCGGATTTGTACTGATGTGGTTAGATCGGGTCAAGATCCATACCCAACTGGATCTGGTCATGGACTGGGTCTGGCTTCTAGACCCGACCCAATTCCTGTTTTGGACTGAATCTGGGTCTGGATAAGGTTTTGGATCATTAGATCCAATCCGGGACCCGATCATTATGGGTTCTAGATCTAGATTGGATCTAAACCAGGGGTATTTGGTTTAGGATCCATTTTAACTAGATCTGAATCCAGATTGGATCAGGTCAAATCCAAAACATGTATATATACTATTTACACCTCAACCAGATTTGTGATTGATACGGCTCTTTCTGGGACCAGTTCGAAGCCATTTTTGACTGATTCCTATAGGGTTTTCACCGATTCTGAGATATACAGACCATGTTTTCATGAATCCATGAAAGAGCAGGGATTTTTGCATTCGATTTTACGGTTTTATGACCTTTTGTTTCATATTTTGGATTGGTTCATTAAATCTAGAATCAGTTTAGACCCTTAGATGACCAATTTGAGGTCGTTTCAGACTGGTTCAGGGTATTTTTAGATCAGTTCCAACTTGAGGACCATGGGTTTTACCCATATGAGTATGCTTTTGTTATTTTTCATGCTCTATAAGTGTTTATTATTAAATAAGCATAATTTATGCATGTCTAATACATGTATTTTATATTATTTAAGTTTTGCATAAAGTTTTTAAGCATGATTATGACTAAATTCATGAAATTTTTAATGTGTTATTATCTAAAATTAGTTTATGCATATATGTTAAAGCATGAACTTTTACTTTAACGATATAATGTATATTTCATCATGAATGTACATGCATTAATATGTGTGCATGGGAATGCTTCATAATACAAATATAATTTCGTTTAAAGATCTTGATTGACTGACTAATACAATCACTAATGTGATTTGAGTTGCATTGATTGAGGATTCTTTGAACTGTATTAAGATTCAATATTATGATTATATGTGACTTTATGAAACAACAATTTTACCTAAAGGTAGGTCATTATGTTCTAAATTCATACTGGGTGTAAAAGTAGATGTGTATTCCAGCCCATGAAGCATGTTCGTACCCAAAGGTACATTGTTGAATTGTCTCTGGTTATATGATATGTTAGTTTCATCAATTGAAGTCAATTCCTTGTGAATTGAGGAGATTGAGCAACTATGAGTATTGTCGTTTCCACTAAAGTAGAACAATAATGGTTCAATTATTCTTGTATGAGAAAAGGTGAATAATAAAAGGTCACAGTTTTTACCTTTTCATCACGAGTCTTATCTGAGCAATAATAAAGTTTTCTCTTCCATTCTTTATTGTATCAGGTTCTTTTCTCATTGACATTTCTAGTAATATTCTCCTATTAGACGTATCTAATTTTTTGGATTAAAAAGAAATAGTATTGTTTACTCTCGATTACATTGACTTAGATCTGACCCTTAGGAGTGGCGAATCTCTTGCTCTTACATAGCAAAGTACAGTCGAATAGACGACTATATTTAAAAAGTGGGAGTGCTCGAATAGACTTAGCCTTTTGCTTTTGCAATCTCGAATGGCTAAGAACATTCGAAGAGCTATTCCTCACTACAGAATAGTGAAATAATTTCTAAAAGCCATTGAGGCTCAATTTGTCACTTCTGATAAGGCAAGGGCTAGTACACTAATGTTCAAACTAGTATCTATGAAATATACTGGTGATAGTCATATCCGACAACATATTTTAGAAATGAGGAACATTACATCTCAGTTGAATGACATAAAGTTCACCATTTCTGATTCTTTCTTGGTGCATTTTATTTTGACCTCATTACATACTGAATATGGACACTTCAAAATCTTCTACATTACACATAGCGATAAGTAGTCTTTTAATGACCTCTTGACCAAGTGTGTTGAAGAGGAAGAAATACTTAAGGGTGAGGGTGAAGTTTGGTTCTAGTTTTAAATTTGAAAACTCCAAGCTTGTTATTATCAAAAAATTTATTAATGTAGGTTATGCATATATGTGTCATGATTTGTATCGGTTAAAAATCGAATTTTAAATTCAGAAATCTCATTCTGTTGAGAATAAACGTGGTCTAAAAGAAGATCAATCATATTTGCTTTGGCATCGAAGGTTAGGACACATCTCGAAAGAGAGGGTCCAAAGACTTGTGAAAGAAAAAATCCTTTGATCCCTTGATTGCACGGATATAAAATGATGTGTTGACTACATAAAGTCTAAGCAGTCTAACACGTATAAGAAAGATATCAAACACATCAATGAAAAGTTGAAAATAGTGCATATGGATATTTGTGACCCTTTTTCACTGTGTCATACGAGTGAAAAGTATTTTGTTACCTTTATAAAATGATTATTCACGGCATATGTATCTTTACTTATTATTTGAAAAATCTAAATTCTTTAAGGTTTTTAAAAACTTCAAGAAAGTAATAGAGAAACAACCCGATGAAGTTATTAAGGTTGTCAAGTCTAATAGAGGTGGTGAATATTATGGTCGTTTCACTGAGATGAGACAAAATGAAGGGTCATTAGCACGGTTTCTAAAATATAAAGGCATTGTACCTTAGTATATCTTGTTTGTTAGTGCTTACTAGAATAGTGTAGCAGAAAGAAAAAAACCATACACTTAAAGAAATGGTTTGAGCGATGTTGAATCAATCAAACCTTCCCTTGACCTTGTAGGGTGAAGCTCTTAAGACAACACTGCATATTTTGAACAAGGTTCCTACGAAGGTTATTCAAAAGACTCCTTACGAGTTATGTAATGATAGAAAACCTTCTTTGTCATATATGCGCATAAGAGGATGTCCAGTAGAAGCTAAACTGTATGACCCGTATATAAAAGCCTTTGATCCTAGGACGACTAGTGGATTTTTCATTGGTTATCCAGAAATATCAAAGGGTTTAGGTTTTATTGTATATCTCATGCACCACAGATAGTGAAAACAGATAAAGCGAGATTTCTTAAAAACGGTTTTATTGGTACAGATGCATCTCAAATTCTTAAATATGAGAAAATGCATGATTCAGGTTTCATACATGCAAAGGACAAAGACCTAGTTTTTCTTGTCATTGTCTCTTTGGATAATGTCAAGGAAAGTCCGATCAATGAATATTAGTTCCAAATAGAGCAAGTTGTTGATGAGAATATACAACAACAATAGGATATATAAGTTCATTTTGAATCACCTATAGCACCTGTATAAAGGTCTACGAGGATAAAAAAATTGTTATCCGTCCAGACTATATGATGTATTTGCAAAAGTCTAATAATTTTATAGATATTGATGATAATCCTTTCACCTTTATAGAAGCCTTTAAAAGTGAAAGATCAACACATTGGATCAATGCTATAAAAGAAGAGTTTGACTCTATGGTAAAAAACCAAGTGTGGGATCTTGTACCTTAACCTGATAGAGTTAGACCCGTTGGTTATAAATGGGTCTTTAAAACCAAAATAGACTTTAAAGGTCAATTGGAGAGGTATAAGGCTAGGCTTGTTGTAAAGATTTCACACAAATAAAGGTCATTGATTATAATGAGACTTTTTCTCCTCTCTCAACTAAGGAATCATTGAGCATAATCATGGCCCTCGTAGCTTATTTTGATTTAGAGCTGCATCAAATAGATGTGAAAACTGCCTTCCAGAATGAGGATCTAGAATAGGAGGTATACATACAATAACCTCCTAGTTTCAGTGTAGATGACTCGAATCATTTAGTTTGAAAATTAAAGAAGTCAATTTATGGACGTAAACAAGCCTCCTGCCAATAGTATAAAAAGTTCAATCAGGTAATTATGAACTTTAGATTCACTGAAACTATTGTTGATCAGTGCATATATATTAAGACTAGTGAGAGTATGCTCATGTTTTTTTGTTTTATATGTTGATGACATTCTTCTCGCAACTAATGATTTGAGTCTACTATATGAGACAAAAGATTTTCTTTTCTCTTATTTCGATATGAAGGACATAGGTGAGGCCATATTTGTCCTTGGAATCAAGATTTGTCATGATAGAACTAAGGGTTTCCTTGAATATTCTAATATAGATTTAGGAGGATGTCTCGATAGTAGAAAATCTACTACTGGATACATTTTCCTACTATCAGGTATTATCATTTTATGGAGAAGTGGAAAGCAGTCTACAACTGATGCTCATACCATGAAGGCAGAATTATTGTTCTATACGAGACTTCGTCTCAGGCCATTTGGATAAGAAACTTCATTATGAGTTTTGGGATTATAGACTCTATTAAGAGACCACTAAAGATCTTTTGTGATAATAAAGCAGTTGTGTCCTTCTCAAATAACAAAAAGAGTTCAACCACATGTCGACATATGGAGTTAAAAAACTTTATTGTTAAAGAAATGACTGAGAATCATCTGGTACGTATTGATACAATTGATACGAAATAAATGACTGTAGATCCCCTTACTAAAGGGCTAGTACCAGGATTATAGTTTCAACATGTAAAGGGGATGGGTCTTTTTTATTCCTTCTAATGTATGACAATACATTATGTATTCATATTTGTAAAAATAAATTGATTCTCTATGATTTTGTGTATTGTTGATTTTGCATAAAGAATCTCTCATTTAGTTAGAGAGAATAGCAAAATAACAATATTAAAGGACCAATAGAATAGGTAAGAGACAAACTTATTCATAAAAGTAATCTTAACATTTTAAAGCACTGAAAATGAGTTGTATTGAAGTATATAAAAATATGACATTTCATAAAGAGATGATCATCTTCATGACTCATATGATTCATTCTTGTGATACAGGATAGCATGTGAATTCACATAAAGAATTAAGTCGAGATAATGGTATAAATCTCGATTTAGTACTCTTTTAGTGTTAATGGATCAAGTGAGAGAATGTTGGACATTTGTATTTGGGTCCAACCCATTGTGTGACCCGGTTTGACACTGAGTGAGTTAGTGGGGCTGTTAGTGGGAACTAAATGGGTGTTTAGTGGGGTGGAGGTTACGTGAATGTGAAGATCTCACATTCTGTAACCACCCCCTATCTTCGATTATAAATGGAGGGCTAGACTGTATGATGAGAACATTCATAAACGATAGCCTCTAGCCTTTTGCCCATAATTGTCATTGGGTTCAGGGTCCTATTCACCATCGACTTCAAGGCTTGGGCTCATCGTGGGCATCAATAGGCTGAGGAAAACACCAAGCACCTGCATGTCGCATCGACTATGGCATCTACCGGTATGTGCTTATTTTGTATTTCGGTTTTAATTTATGCTAATACGCCAATAGAAAGAACTTTTTTACTAAGGCATCCCTCTGCCACACCGGTAAAAGAGCATTTCACTAACGTTATTTTGCTTAGCACCAGTGAAAATGTGTCTTCTACTAGCAAATTATGCATTGTGTCGGTAAAATTTTCTTTTTCACTCTTCTTTAATTATGACAAATTGACTCAAATTTCTCCATTTTTGCCATGTTTATTTTTCTGATCTCATAAAAACCTTGACATGATCTATTTGTGTTTGTTTTGCTATCGTAAGGTTTTAATAAAAACCTCTGCTTTATTGTTATGTAGAAACTAGGGAAACATGTTTGATGAATTCAACCGTCAGTTATAGACTTCTTAGATTCAACTTCTATTTTCATGAAACTTTGATGCTTATGTATCTGTGAAAAGGTTGTTCTTTACCTTCCAACTACCCAAAGAATCTCAGAATCTGTGAAAATGATTAATAGCACCTGTTCATGTCATCCAGATGGTTCACATTTGAGATAATTTATGTTAATGTCACTTATTTAAGGAAATGACCCTTGTTTATGGATGTCCAATATTTTTGTTTTACATATAATTATATTTTTTTCTGCAGTAAGAAAAACAAACCAAAAATCTTTCAGAGCTGAAATTCTGAAGTAAACTTTAGTTGCTGTGGAGATAATAGTATGTGCAGTTGAATATTTTCTGGCATTTGCTTCAGTAGTATAATTCCTTCATGGGCAATTGACCTTGTAATTTAGGCTCCTTGCTTTGCATTGAACTTTTTGTCATGGTTGTGCTGGAAAAACCTCACATGTTCAAATTTGAGAACTCTTAGCACACTATTTTTGTTGTTACTGAGCCATACGTGTAGGCCAAGGCAGCTAATGGGCCTCTCCGAAAAATACCACAAAAGCATAATAAAAGGAGGCTAGGGGGATTTCAGTATTTACTGCAATTGCTACCACTGAAGGAATAAAATGGTATGTTGCTTATTCATGATAGGCAGTTATTTTTCACATTCTAGCATATGGCGTCATTACTGGCGCTATTATTTTTCAAGTATATTACTGTATTACAGTATTTTTTTTATTAGTCACTTTTACTAGCGCATGTTTTTAGTGCACCAGTAAAAACTATTTTTTACTGGCATAAATGCATAGTGCCAAAAAAAAGCTTATTCTGACACTAAATTAGCACCAATAAATGTATTGCCGACATAACTTTTACCGGCAAAACTACTGGCATTAATTTAGCACCAATAAAGGTCTGATTTCTTGTATTGTAGTTCAAAAACCGTCTCACTCACAGAGTTTATTGGCGTAAAACCCTAGGTCCTTGTTAGGGCTGGTGAACAAGACAAAGGAATCGAACAAAGGGTGTTCAAGCTTGGCTTGTTTTTTGTGTGAAGTGAGCTTGAGCTCATTGAGTTAAACGAGCCAAGCTTGAGCAAGCTCATTTACAAAAAAATACACTTTTTAAAGTTGAAAACAATAGAATTTGGATCCTAAACTACTAAGCCAAGCTCGAACTAGTTCATTTACAAAATAAATAATTGTTTTGAACTCCTAAGCAATAGGATTTGAGCTCTAAACTTATTGTTTGCATGCCAAACACTTCAACCATCTTCATTCTATAATATAAAATATATAAAAATTAATTTATTATTAATAAACAAGCCTATACAAGCTGAGTTGACATGAACATTGGTTGTTCATGCTCGAGCTTGTCGAGCCTATTCACGAGTCTGAACAATCTCTTTATGAGCCAAACATGAGCGGCTCATCTCGTTTTCCAGCCCTACTTGCCCACTAGCTAGGGAGTACACCCAGCTTCAGCCTCGCTTCAAGGGATCCGCGCCCCTGTGTTCCAAACTGGTGATGTCCCATCCCATCAACTGGGTGATGTGGGGGCACCTTAAGGCGATCCAAAATAACCAATCTCGAAAACTCGAACTTAGGCCCAGTTTTGAATCTGGACTAATCTCACTAACAAGCTAACCAAATCCTAAATGCAATTGTCATCAGAGAAATTGGATTTAATTCTCTTTTAGTACCCACAGGGTACTTCTTTTTTCTTGAACGGCAAAGCTGGGGTTAGGCAGACCCATACCAGATATCTCTTAAGCCCCATGTGGCAGAGGGATTCGAACCTGGGCCTCCACCTTGGAACAGGACCCGCTTACCACATGGGATACCACCTCGGTGGTCTACATGGTAGTGTCATCTTATGCAAACATTCGATACACATGGGTACACCTGTATGTGCAAATTCATTCTCTCTTAATACTGAGAGGGTGTTGCGTGTGCACCCCCGGAACATGCACTGTAGCTACAGTGTGTGTTCGGGGTGTAGGGTAGCCATACACCGCCGTACATCAGCCTCCAGGATGTACGGCGGTGTACGGCTCCCCCTACACCCCACTGAGTGCCATGCAGTACTCAGTGGGGACCCAGGAACATGCACTGTAGCTACAGTGCGTGTTCCTGGGGGGAACATATAACCTGGCTGCCTTAATACTGGAAGAGACCATAAGCGATGGATATCTCTCAACCATATATAATCACAAAGCCATTGAGCTATTGGATACCAAACTGTATTTTTTTTTTGTATTTATAATCCGAAGAAACCGTAACCGGCAGCAAGACGTGGTCACGCTGGCTCAGCCTGTCATAACAAAGGTCGTCATGCCAGCAGCATGAAACTCTGAGACTAGGACCCCTGCCCCCGGAGCATATGCTAGGTGTTGGCTTGCGTAGAGGGGCGACACCCATGAGAATCAAACCTTGACTGTCCGCCAAGGCCCCACCCCACTAGGCCAACCCCCCATGGGGCGGATATGAGACTGTATTTTAAAGGAGTTTTGGACAGTGGAATTATTGGATATGAAAATGTATTGTAGAGGAATTTTGGACATGATAATTATGTTAGTTTCTAGCATAAAAATATGAATAATTAGTTGGTTCTAGTGGGTCTTTGCTTGAAATTAAGTTAAAGCTCACACCACATAGAACGTCACATGCATTATCATGTTTCCGTTTGTTTTGGAAACTTTTAGAATATCTTGGATTTAAAGGCATTGCTTTCTTGGAACCTTTGCAAAGAAAGGTTTTCTAAAAATTATTGATTATTCTCCAGGGATTGTGGTGTCGTCTTGTACTCTGGTTGGGGTCTGCCTAACTCCAGCTTGCCAATGAAAAAAGAAAAGAACACAATATAATATTTTCCAAAGGTGCTTTCTCAAACTGAGACAAATGCATTAAGAAAATATTTTCCAAAGGTTCTTTCCCAAATTGAGACAAATTAATGCATTAAGAAAATATTTTCCCAAGGTGCTTTCCCAAATTGAAACATGCATTAAGAAATTATCTTAACAGCAAAAATATGTTCTTGTTGATTTACAGAGTCGATTAACGATCAGTGAAAAGATTGCTATCGCATAATTCAAAACTTGTTTTTCACTAAAAAATAATGATTGTAAATCATATCTACAGGGTCTGATAAACGAAAAAAGCTCAAAAATTTTGAGAATTTGAAGCGCCTATTAGAAGAGAGTAGGTGCTCCTAGAGCACCCTATAATTACTTATATATATGAGAGAGAGATGCGCATAGTTTAAGGGCTAACTTACAAGAACAACCCCAGCAGTGCATTCTATAAGGACTACATATAGGAGAAGACAAGCAATTGACAGTCAGAAGGTACATGGCGTCTAAAGCAAGGTGAAGCCTTCATCAGTCCCGGATTTAGCTCAAATTTCTCTACCAACTACTGTACCACAGACATTGTGTTTAACTAAGATGACAACCAAATGTTGATTTCAAAATAACTTGGGCGTACATGACAAAATGAAGAACACAATTTACACAAGAAAAGACGAGGCTTATCAGTAAATATTTCCAATGCAAACTTACCAATATAATTAACACAACCGAGTAGGGTCACAAGTTGGTTACCAAAATCATCTTTTTAAGCATCTCAAACAAGCCTTTTAATGGGTCCTACTCGACAAGAGTAAGAACTCGAGCAATGATGCCTAAAGATTTAGGATATGTTTGGGTGCATCTCATGTGATTTGGAAAGTGAATCTTATTTGAACATAACCTCAAAAAAACTAAACATAAAACTTTTGTGGCATAGAACCCCAAAAGCCAAGCTTCATGATAAGTGAGTTGGCATAAACCCTAAAAGTGAGATTTAAAAAGTGAATTTCATTTATGTGAGCTTCACTTTCTCGTAAGGTCTCCTGAGATTTGAAATCTGAAGAGATTTTGAATCTCTTTTGAACAGTATTTTCACTTTTCAAAAACACAACCAAACATACCTTAAAGTATGTTTGGTTTCTCCTTTAAAGAATGATTCAAAATCGCATGGGATTTTGAATCGAAAGTGACTATCATTTCTAAAGGCAAATGAAATTGATCAGTTTCTCACAAGTTATATTTTATGTTTGGTTGAGACCCCATATGATTCTCATTTTTAAAGAAGCAACCAAATGTGACTTTAGTGTCAAAGTATGCATAGCCACTCAATTATAGAGAGCAATATGCAAAAGATGAAGCAATTGCCCAACATATTGGCTGCTTCATCATCGTGCTAGACAAAAAAAGTGCCACAGGACGTTCATCATGAAAATGAACGGCACTCAGAACCTACCAAATGAATGTTGGTTGGACGATTATCATCCGTTCATTTCCATGATAAACGTCATCTGAGAATATTTGGACAGTTTTTCCTCTATGGTTCTTGGACTTAGGCTTGATCCTCTCTCCTTGGGTAATGGTCTTTGGTCAGATGCCACCTTCCCATCTATTGGGGAAGCCTTCGATGACTATGTTTAGATCCAGGGGCGGCTCAAAAGAAGTTGAGGTCCTAGGCGAAGCCTCCAGATGAGGCTGTAATTTTTTTTTCCATTGTATATAAAAATTATATTATTTATTAAAAGGGTTGCACCCTTTTTTTTCTTAAATTCTTAATATCTTCTTGAATATGTTTATCAATTATCTTTTTTTCTAATAATCTTTTATCTAACTCAACCCGATTAATGTTATTAATGTATTCACTTGATGTTTCATGACTTTTTAATATTCTACTAAGGTTCTTCCAAACTTTGCTTATTTCATTAACTAATTAAATTTTATCAAATTTCAATGTGAATAACTTACAACAAAACAAAACACTTTATCAACATCTTCTGAATAAATTAACCATTTTCTATCATGTTTTTCTTCATTTGGTAATTCTCGATAATAATGAAATATAGAAAAATGTCTAGAGTCTTTATCAAGAGATAATTTTCTTTTATTTTCTTTAATTGAGCCTCTTTTAACTAATAAATCTCATAATTTTATATCTATTGTTGGCAAATGTTTTGGTTCATAAATATTGATAGAATCACTAGCTATTATTTGTGGTTACCCTTCTAAATGTTCTTGAAGTTTCTCATTTACTTTTCCATTTTTTTATATATTTTCATGAATTTCTTTAGGTATTATTTTTTGTTCTTCTAAATTATTGATAATTTTCTCACTTTCTTTCATTTCAACATTTTCTAAATTTTCCTTATTATGGGTAATAGTATCATTATTCAAGTGATTTATATTTTGATATTATTAACAATTTTTTATGTCCAGATTCAAATTTCCTAGACTGCTAATAATTTTAACAAGATAGAAAATACAAATGTAAATAAAAAAACAATAAAACCTGATAGATCTAATAATTTCCTGAGAATGAATCCAACAGTTGTTAGGCACACCACACGCGTGAGAGACCTAGTAAACCAGAACATAGAGAACATAAAATTAAAAAAATTTATTTTTAACATAAGCATCAAATTTTAAAAAAGATACCTTATGGTCCGTATACATAAACTGATAAATATATTAAAATTTAAAATATGTAAAAAAACACATACTAATTAGTAATTATTATGATATAATAATATCAATGAACATAAAATAGAAAAATAAAAAAAAACTTACCTGCAATATTCAAGTTGGAGACGTTGATCTTTGAGAAAGAGATGCTTGAATCATATTTTGGATAATTATTTGGGGATATTGATTGTTTATAGAGAGAAAGATGGATGCTTTAATTTAGGTCATTTAGGTTATCGATTTTAGTTAGGTTAGAATATTTAACGAGTTTAATTAATTATAAAAATTTGATGAATTAGGTAAAAAATTTACTATTACTTCAACGGTTTGAAATTTTAAGAATTGAGAAAAAATATTATTAGGTTTAGATAATTAACTTATTAAAATTGCCTAAATTACAGTTTTTGGATAATTAATAAATTATAGTTTAATAATTATCTAAATAACCCTATTAACCCTATTTGAACTCTAAATTTTGGAGGCCCTCATCATGTGCCATGTGTCCATTTAATGTGGACTCTAAAATTTTGAAGCAACTTAATAATAGAAAGCCCTAGGCGGTGGCTTCAAATCTAGAAGAGGCCAGCCGACCCTGTTTAGATCACTATATGTACTAAAAGGATAACTGAATTATCAAGCAAGACAAGAGGAGAGTGGTAGACTATAGGCATAGGCAAACTTCCTAGTTAACATATATATATATATATATATATATATATATATATATATATATATATATATATATATATATATATATATATATATATATATATATATATATATATATATATATATATATATATATATATATATATATTCAGTTTGACTACATTGATAAGTTTAACCAGTCTTGTTTTCTAAAGGTTGGAGCTTGAATTTTTTTCAATGTAAAAATATGATTTCACGGTCATACAAATTTTGTATATTGCAGGCCTTTGATTTTTAAAGCTTTTGAAAAAACCTACTTACATGTCACAATCACTTGATTCAAAACCTCTTATACAACCGCTCTTATATATATATATATATATTCAGTTTGACTACATTGATAAGTTTAGCCAGTCTTGTTTTCTAAAGGTTGGAGCTTGAATTTTTTTCAATGTAAAAATATGATTTCACGGTCATACAAATTTTGTATAATGCAGGCCTTTGATTTTTAAAGCTTTTGAAAAAACCTACTTACATGTCACAATCACTTGATTCAAAACCTCTTATACAACCGCTCTTATATATATATATATATATATATATATATATATATATATATATATATATATATATATATATATATATATATATATATATATATATATATATATATATATATATATAAGGTGACCATCCAACCAAAGGAAGGTTCAAAATTCATAAACAATGACGATGGAACGGCTCCCCTTCTCTGATGCTTGAGCATCACATCGATCAAGCCTCATATATTTGTTTTTTATAATTTATTTAGTAAGAAATATGCTTTACATTAAGTCATGTTTTTCAAAAACATGAAAAATCCAACTGCTTGCAATGCATTTAAAACTTTACAATACAAAGTATTGTGGGCCGTTGATTTTTAATATTTTAAAAAATGCATCTAATCATAAATTCATAATCCAAAACATGTTGCACACTAAATGAATGATAAAAATCTAATATGTAAAGTTTGATCAATAAAAAAACTTGATCATTACAGAAGGAACATTGTTGATCATCAGTTGTGGCCTTTCAAAAAAAGATTATCATCAGATGTAGATTTTGGACCTTCCTTTGGTTGGACGATCTTCTTTCCCTGAATATGTTTTTTTTAGAATGTATAGTTACTAGAATATGTGAACCGCTATTTTCATGATTTTTTTTTTCTCTTCAATCTAACCATATAGTCACTAGAATATGTGAACTACTATGTGAAGTCAACCCTTTTTTTTTGTAAATCAAACCATGTAGATTTGTTTAGCATGGTGAATTTTCTAGGAATCAATTGTTGAATTGTTTATTTTTGATGAAAAAATCTAGTTTTTGGATGCTTGAATATTTATGAAGATTATGAGCTATTGATTATAAAGCCTTAAAAGATCTTGTTTATGCATCATAATCAGATTATTCAAGAGTTGGTAAAGCCATAAAAAATCATGTATGTAGATCACATTTGTATAGTTAGATTTAAGAAAAATAACAAAAAATTCATGAAAATCAAAGTTCACTTTAGTTTTTGTATATATAGCTGAGCAATCCATAGGTGCACAATTAAAAACAGAATTTTACTGAGCGTCCATCATGTGAGTGATGGACGCTCAGTGTTTTTCTTGCACAAAAACACAAATGGCAGAAGAAAAGGTATTTAGTGTCGCTTCAAAAGCGCCGCTAAAGACCTTTTAGTTAATATCGGGCACATCCTTTAAGGTATTTAGTGGCGCTTTTGAAGTGCCGCTAGAGGTCGCAGTTCTGCTGGGACCTTTATCGGTGTTTAAAAGTGCCGTTAATTCTTTTTTTAGTGAAAAAAATACATTTTTTTGCGTTTTTCCATGCTGGCTATCACGGGCACCCGACGGATGGTCAGTGTGATTCCACTGTAGCTGCACACCCAAGGATTGTGCAACTATATATATATATATATATATATATATATATATATATATATATATATATAGAGAGAGAGAGAGAGAGAGAGAGAGAGAGAGTTGTACATCGGCTCTACCATAATATTAGAAATTGTGGAGCCACTATAACAAAAGTAAGAGATAACTCAGGTTATAATCTATAATATTCCGAATGGTGAAATGGGCAATATAATGGCAAGATTAGTCCCAAACCTTGAGATGGTGGATAAATAGATACTCACCACCTTTGCGTGGTGAGGGCCGTCCATCATTGAGATGGACGACTGCCAAGTGCCTGTCGTTCACATTGTGTAGTATGTTCTGGTCTTGGACATCACAGCAAGTCACATATGAGGGAAGGGAAGCGTGAATTATGAACGTTAGATAATAACTTTGTTGCATCAGACATGTTGGGACATGATAGAGGAGACAAAAAGGTGCGCGAAATTAACGAAAATGCCACTTGAGAACGTATGCTCTCTGAAGCCGTGTCTTTATCGAAGACGACGGTACGTCATCCTTTTTTTCGGACAAAAGCTGCTACCTCACATGGTGTCCTTTGAGCAATGGTTACCAACCATAATTGCTCTCTCTCTCTCTCTCTCTCTCTCTCTCTAACAGTAAGACACCGTTAAACTTAAAATACAGCCATTGTGGTCTTCCCTCTAACAGTAACGAAGGGGTTAAATTAAACATCTCTCTCTCTCCCTAACAGTAAGTGCTCTTCTCTCACAGTAAACAAAGGGGTTAAATTAAAGACAACCATTGCTCTCTCTCTGTCTCTATCAACAGTGAACCATGGTTAAAAGAATTCACAGTGCTTGTCAGTCATGGCGACGACGATTAACAGGGCCCACAAATCAGAGAGCTGCGACAAGGTTGCAGATGAAGGCCAGAACGGGTCAAACACTAATCAATGCTGGAACTCACGCCAAACTGCAACTAAACAACCAGACTTGATCAACTGATTTACCATCGTTTGATGAAGAGGCATAGCAGGCCTAAGTGGACTACGGCATCTTACAACCGAAAGGTAGCTCCGAGTTCACACCTCAGTATGACCTGGTCCGGGTCTCTGATCTACTGATGAGGGACCAACTTGTTTGGTAAGGAAAACCACTAAACCAGACCAGCTGCCAAGTCTGCTGAGCTCGCGGCTCCATCGTTGTCCAAAGATTTCCCAAGCTCTATTTTGCAACACTAAATGGTCTCATGCCTCGGCATCACATCGTGTCAGTTACAAAATGTTGTAAAGAAATACTTGAGAGATGAACTAGACCAGAGACAAACTCTGCTTTCCACTGGCTTCTAGATGTATAACCCCATCAGTAATTTTAAATAAATCATTAACTAAACCAAAATCCACTAGATGGTTCTATTCCTAATAAGCGGTTAATCCCAACCTATGATTTCTACTTTTCTTCAATAACAGCAACACTGATTCTCTTCCATGCGCACACCGAACAGATACAACCATAGCAACTTTCACACTCGGAAGAAGAATAAATAAAATACGGCATTTGGTTCAAAGAATAAGCAAGAACAATTAATCTTCAAAAACACCATCATCTTACTAATGCTTAGCAACTAATCAAATGCCCACTTGTGTGAACAAAACCAAATTCATCATCATCAAAAGAGAGAAAAAAAAAACGTCATGAAGAATCCAATTAAGACGATATATCATGTAATCCTCTCATTGTTCCTCATTCTCTACATGTTCTCCTACTTGTATGAGCAAAGAAAAAAACCAAATTCATCATCACCAAAAGTAGAGAAAACCAATCATGGAGAATCCTATTAGGACATTAATATGCATGTAACTATTCTCTACAACATGTAAAACATGTATCAACATTTGTTTACAAGAATCCATAAGTCAAGACCCAAAATTTTAGATTAGTTCTCAATAACAGGAATCAAAAAAACAAGTGAAGGAAAAAAAGAAGAAGAAATAGAACAGTTGAAAATATATCATGGAGAGAGAGAGAGAGAGAGATGGATATCGATCGAACGGCTAGGATTTTTCCTACTGAGTGAGAGAGGAGGCGTTGGCGGAGGAGGCCTTGTGGTTGTGCATCCACACCTTGAAGACCCTCCTATCGATGCCGGTCTCTCTGCAGAAGGCCTGGATGGAGGCCTCCTCGGCCTTCTGCATGCGCCACCCGATCTTCTCGGCAAACTCCGTCATCCTCTCCTTCTGCTCCGCCGAGAACTTGGTCCGGAACCGCTTCCGGCTGGCTTCCGGCGTCTCCGAGAGCGAGCAGCGGCGCCGGAAGTCCAGGTCGTCGTCGCGGCTCGCGGCCACCACCTTCCGATGGAAATTCCGGTGGCAACCGCAGGCGGCGCACCGGAGGCTGCGGGGGTCGGGCGAGTCCGCCGGGGCCTCCATGAACTCGCCGCACCCGTCGGTGGCGTAGCTGCCGAGGCTGGCTGCGTGGTTCTTCAGGCACTCCCTGTACACCGTCCCCGTCTCGCCACCCTGGCTCGATCTCGCCTCCCCCATCTCTACCTCCATGCAACAAAACAACCACCACCAAGGAAGAGAAAAGCAACAAGAAGAAGAAAATAAACTAGAATTGTAGTTTTGTATGCTACACAAATGTCAAATTTACCAAGCTCTGTCAACAAACTCTCTCTCTCTCTCTCTCTCTCTCTCTCTCTCTCTCTCTCTCTCTCTCTCTCTCTCTCTCTCTCTCTTTCTCTCTCTCTCTCTCTTATGTTTCAAATATACCAAGATCTCTCAAACAAACACTATGGTTCTCTCTTATGTTTCAAATATACCAAGATCTCTCAAACAAACACTAAGGTTCTCCCTCTCTCCCTGTAAGCTTCAAATATACCAAGCTCTCTCAACAAACACTATGGTGCTCTCTCTCTCTCTCTCTCGTGTGCTTTTTTTTAAGACGAGAAACCCTCGCCGAAGCGAGGAAAACCCCCGCCAAACTCTCTCAAAAATCACCAATGGTGCTCTCTCTCGCTAGAGACTGTAGATAGAGAAAGAGGAAGGGGTAGTATTCATTATTTTGTGAGGCTTTTTGGATGGGAAATGGAAAGAAGAAGAGAGAAAAGATATAAACATTCTTGGGTAATCATGTGAGTTGCAGCCTCATAATAGTGGTGGTGAATATGAGTGGGGGGAGAAAAGGTGAGTTGTATGGGTTTTCTCAATTATTTTTACTTTGGAAAACGAGGACAACTTCACCCCATGCTCGGCTTGTCCTTTGTCAAATGACTAATGTTGTCAGTATCGGTTCGGTGAGTATCGGCCCGTATCGCCCGATACCGATGCTGACAACATTGCAAATGACACTGTGCCACCTCTCTCTATCTCTCTCTCCCTCTCTGACATGAGTTTTCATGGCCAAGAAGATTCAAATGGAGCATGTTTCAACCATCATTTCAGCCATATATGCTATGTTATAATGGGCATATCCCCACAAAGAAGCACCTAGTTGTCTTGTTTCCTTGTGTGGTTATTCTTGAGATTGGGTAAATCTATGAATCTAAACATGAGCATAAACAACATTGCTTTTTCGACAGAACATTACTTGCGTTTAACTAGTGGGGGCCTTTCTCAATTATTCGGTGCAATGGTTCTTGCTTAATTATCGGTTTAATTGACATATTTGAGCTGTTTATTAATACAGGAATATACTAAGTTTACATGATAACCTCATATTGAGCTCGCTTAATTAGATTACGTGATAACCCCTTCGGTTCTTTTAAATGGCATTGTCTTATCAGTTGGCTATCATCTAATTGTTAATTGTTCTGCCTAATTATATTACATAGAAAACCAGTTTTGTTTAGTTATTGTTCTTATAGAAGCAAATTTGGAGTCATTGACTGTCTAAATCTGTCTTCAAGATTCTATTATGGAATGCCTAATCAACATTAGATGGCTAAAAAAATATACTATTATCGAAAGCCTAATCTCCATTAAAATGTAAGCTAATGCTAATGATGGTTATCCAAAATAGATAATCTGATAGAAAATGTGCATTCAATGAATGAGGGTATTATAGATAAATGCTTGGAGACAATCCAATAGATAATTAGCAAAGAAATACTTTAAGTTCGTTGGTGTCTCTAGTGTCGTTATAATGCACAATATATAAATGTTAACATTGAATTTCTTTTTCTTCAACCCATTTAATAATTTAAAATGAGAAAGAGATTTCATAATATAGTCTACTTAGTCAACCAAGCATCAATCAATAAAACCACCATCCCCCATACAAATTCTACTTGGCCAAGCCAACAGTGTTGGAGTGTGGTTTTCATTGATGGATAGAAATCAACATCAACCTCACACCAATTGACATGTGGCTGTCCAAGTTATTATCGCCAAACCATGTAAGGACATGGTAACTGAAATATGTTTACCATGTATGAACCAAGATTTTGAGAGTTTTTTTACTCTTTTTGAAAATTTCACGGTACCATGATCCAGACGCTTGGGTTTATAGAAATAGACTCTTGGATCATCCAATTTCGATGTATAATAAGGATCTTTTAAGGGTTGAAAATCAATGACTTAGAATTTTTAAAAATATTCAAGCATAAAAAATTATATTTCTCCATCTGATTATGATGATCCAATAGCCTATTCCTAGCAAAAAAAAATCCTATGAAAATCTCAATTCATACCAGAAACGTATTTGGTTGGTAAACGTATTTCAATTTTCCCATGGTTCTTACCCTTGAGGGCAGCCTAATCAAGGATTTAGGACATACTCTGGGACTCGACGTTCTAGTGGCCCCTGAGATCCCACAGGCAAACTGCATGCAATAGATCCAGGATTTCAAATTCTCAGCTCTAAGATCATAAAAATGCCTCAAAATCATTGATTTCTGATATATGAGATTAGTATTTTCAGTTCCAAAATTCAATGAGATTCAAATGCACCAAAGAAGACCACATATTATTTTGGTCATAATGGAAAAATAGTGCTGGTAAAGGAGCCCAAATAGCCGAGCTTGAGGTGCTGAGCTCATCCTTGTGGTGAGCCTAACCATGCTGAGCTCGAGCTCACAACCAGATCGAACTAAAGAAGATGAGCACAAGTTGGCTTGCCTTTAAAAAAAAAGGAATTACATTGTTTCAAAGCTGCAAATAATAGAATTTGAACAATAGACTTTTTTTTATTTTAAGCTGCTTTATTTAAAAAAATACATTGTCTTAAAGCTTGAATCAATAATTTTGTTCTCAATGAAATTTTATTATTTTTAGTATAAAGCTAAAAGCATTGGAACCTCAACTCTAAACCCATTACTGGCAAACTAAACGCCAACCTTGTGATATAAAATATATTTAAAATACATTGATTAGTTCTTATTTAGCTAATTCAAGTAGAACACCTACTATTAATATCTGTCTTTTGGAGCTTATTTTACGAGTTTGAACGAGCTCTTTAAGAACCGAGCACGAGTCGAACCTAGCCCCAAAGTGGCAACCAACTCACAAAGCATGGTTAGACTTAGAGCCAATATGATAAAAGAGAACCAGGCAATACCAAGGGCAGCCGGCCGGAGCTATAAGCCAATGGCCCTAGGAACCGTACTCCTTTCCGCTTGTGGAATTGAGGCGGTGGAACGTGGGGACAAGTCACTTTGGTGACATTTTGTGGTGGAGGAAATTTTGCTATACTTAGAAAGATTCTGGGACCCTTTCTATTCCCAACCGTACACCTTGCTATACGGGTCAACCTAGAGCCTACCCCCATGGGTCATGCCAAACGACCCCTACCATGTGGCCCTAGTTGTCTTTAATTAATGGTGGTGTTTTGGTGGGGGTGGGGGTGGGGTTGGGGGGCGCGGGTTTGACTCGGACCCGATCCTGACCTGTACCTATAAGTTAGGGTTTGGTGATAAGTAAGAAGGTTTGAATAAAATCCAGGTCGGAGGGTTCGATTAATTTAAGGATCCGGGTATAGTTTGTGAGATTTCATGCCAGACCTAGGCCTGACCTGAGTTCCGACTAAGATCTGTAATTTTTCAATGTAAAAATAGTTAAAAAATATTATTTTTACCAGGTATGGGTTCTGGTCTGATGCATGTAATCTTTATAGGATCCGGGTATGGTTTCTCTTATGGTGAGCCTGGTTGGACCCGAGTAATCAAGTTTGGGTTTGGTACCACCTGGGTCTGAACCAAACCCGTTCCGTTCCATTGACACACTTAATTT
Source organism: Nuphar pumila (assembly GCF_984573655.1). NCBI lineage: Eukaryota > Viridiplantae > Streptophyta > Magnoliopsida > Nymphaeales > Nymphaeaceae > Nuphar > Nuphar pumila. The sequence goes on from NC_143262.1 coordinate 8,183,523, forward strand.
GTGAGGTAGACAGGGTGATTAATAACTTAATCATGGTGTTAATCCCCTCGTGTCTCCACCAATTAATAATTTAATCATAGAGTTAATCCCCTCGCATCTCTACCATATAAACAATGTTTTTTTTTCTTCTACTTGTCAATGCCTCGACGTCTGACTTTCTATATTGATCACAAATCTCCAAAGTCATAAGCATAAACAGACTGACGAGCCGTTCAAAGAAAGTGGATGAAAATATGATTAATTACTTGCTATCAATCAAGAAGATGATTAAAATAATTGATTGATGCCCATAAGTGGGTGCAGTGATGCACTTATTGCACGTGCATGCATGTGTCTTTTTCAATTGTGTTATTATTCACATAAAAATGCAGTGGCGCTGCATCATGCATTGCCCATACAGACACCCATTAAAATGCAGTGGCGTTGCTTCATGCATTTCCCACACAGCCACCCATCTTGGCATTTCTCTAGATGGGCATGGTCTGCATCTCGAGAAATGTTGAGATAGGTGGTTGTCAGCACTTTGCTGCATAACAAATGTCCTTTTTCAATAAAATTTCAAAAGATATAGATGAGACTTTTTTAAAACATCAACAAAGGAACTCTTTTTCTTTATGAAATAGTTAAGAATTTTTTTCTTTTCAAGCTTGGGGATTAAGGCTTCCCCTCCTTTCCAGTAGACAAGCCCTACTTGTGGCTATACAACCATGCAGTTATTCAATCACCCATACCAGTGGGGTTCGAACTTGCAACATCCCATCATATGCTGACTTGCACAAACTGTTTGTACCAAACAGAGGAGTCCTGTTGGTACAGTTTAAAACATGAATTTAATTTTTGAAAAGAAAAATTTTGTTGAAAACTCTAATATAGATCAAATTTTATCAGATCTTAGGTTTAGATTAAACGAAAGCCAGCACACACAAAATACACAAAGTTCAACGAAGTTTGATGAAGTCGTCACTTATGTGCATGGGCCAATAACTCCACTCAATAGGAACGTTAGATGTAGCCTTCCACTATAAATAGCCAAATATAATAGGTTAGGAGTTTTACATCAATATGGTTTCTAACTCCTAACCATAAGTTCAGATACATTGAACATTAGGATTGGATGAAACCCATTGGGTCTTCAAGATTGGCATCACCCCATCTTTCTTTCTTATTTGATTTCTTCTTTAATATGGACTCTTGTGAAACTCCCTTCAACCATGTGGTTATTCTCAAATATAGGATTTCTCTTAAATATGAAACTCCCTCTCTTGAGTGTGAGACTCCATCTTGATCTTGATCTAGAACTCTTCGGATGTTCTCTTGATCTGGTTCCTTGGAGTGGATCAGGATCATATTAATTGCCTTATTATCATCAGGCCCCTCAAACTATGCGCGGGAGAAACTGAGACCCAGTTTGATCTTGAGATTCAAAAAACTGAACACAAGACAGAGCTTTGGTGAAAATGTCAGCAAGTTGCTAGGAGGATGTCATAAACTTCATGATGAGAGTACCCAATGCCATTTTTTCTCGAATAAAGTGGCAATCTATCTCAATATGCTTCATACGAGAGTAAAAAATTGATTTAGTGGTGGTGTGTAATGCAAACATATTATCACAAAACAATATAGGAGGATGACGAAGGTAGACTCCCAGGTCACGTAGAATAAATGTCAACCAGACTATCTCAACAGTTGTCGAGGCCATGGATCAATACTCAGCTTTAGAGCTAGACCTAGCTACAATAGATTTTTTCTTAGCACTCCACGAAACATAGTTGGTGCCCAAGAATGTACATAAGACAGAGGTAGAATGCCTGGTATGTAGACAACCAACCCAATCAACATCAGAGAACCCATAGAGATCAAGGAACAACCTGGACAATAGACGAATCCCATAACCTATGGTATTATGAACATAGCAAAGAATCCATTTGACCATCTAAAAATGAGAATTGATAGGACTCTACATAAATTGGCTCACATGATTAACACTCTAAGAAATATCTGGTGCAAAGTGATATAAGCCTCCCACAAGGCTTCAGTAAAAAGTAGCATCAGAATACGATAAATCTCCTTTGGGAAGTTTGCACAGATAAGGCCATCAAAGTGGCGACAGGTTTAACGCCAAGCAGTTGAGCTCGATCAAGCAGTTCATAAGCATATCACCTTTGAATAAAAAAGAGACTTTCAGGAAATCATTAAACCTCAGTTCCAAGAAAAAATAAAGAAATCAAAGATCTTTCATGGTAAAATTCTGAGTGACTTGGTTAATGAACTGAGTTAGGAACTTAGGATCACTTTCAGTGAGAAAAATGTTATCAACATACAGAAGTAATACAATCGTCTTCTGACTATCACAGCAAACGAATAGTGATAGATCAGCAACACTGGAGAAAAATCCAAGAGACAAGAGAAACGTACCAAAACGGTCATAACAAGCACGGGGTGCCTGAGGGCCCTTTTTAACTTACATACGAAACCCGATTTTTGGGAATCTTGAAATCCAAGAGGTTGCATAAGGAAGATTGTCTCATTTAGGAACCCATGTAGAAAGGCATTCTTAAGATCTAACTGATGAATATCTCGGTGATAGACAAGAGCAAGAGTAAGAATAATTTGAATAGTGGCTGGTTTAATGACGGGAGAAAATGTCTCCATAACGTCAATACCCAAAATTTACTCAAAGCCTTTTACCACAGGCCTAGCTTTTAATATTTTCGGAGTTTCGTCACTCTTTAACTTAGTCTTTTACACCCATTGACAACAAGTAGCATGCATGTCGAAAGTCTGGGGAGCAAGTTCCCAAGTGTCATTAATCTATAAAGTTTTCATCTCCTCTCTCATAGCCCTAAGCCAACCTCTATGAGCTAAGACAGTTTTTAAGGTCCTTGATTCTAGAGGAATAGTGAGAGCTATAAAATACTTGTGATTGGGTTTCACAATCCTGACTTTCTTGCGGGTCATCATAGAATAAGAACTGATAGAACCATTAGGTGCAAAAGAAATTTCTTTATATTGGATGGTAAGCATAATAGAGCCACCATCTTGGTCGACCAGGTCATATGAGTCACCATTGTCCAACCCTTCATTATGAATGATTCCACTAACAGAACTAGAACAAGGTTCAACATCATTAAACATACAAGTGTGCTCATGTTCAAATCCTTCAGAGTTCTCACATAACTCACATAAACCCTGAACAACCCATTCTTGAAAACTAACCAATTCTTTTGATTGCTCACTTGAAGAAAAAAGTGTACCCGCTTTGGAATACAAGAAGACACTTTCATCAAACACCACATGTCTAGAAGTATACACATGCCCAGTGAGGGGAAATATGCATCTGTAGCCCTTGTGTTGATTACTATATCATAGAAAAACACATTGTAGGGTTTTGGGATCAAATTTTTTGTTGCTATAATCCCTGAGATGTGGAAAATACCTACATCCAAACACTCTTAAGGAAAAAACTTCTTGTTTTTTACTAAACAGAATTTTAAAAGGTGTTTTCATCGATAAATTAGGTGTAGGCAACTTGTTTATGAGCTATGTGGTAGTTAAAAGAGCTTTGACCCAGAAGCGAACAGGAATTTAAGCATGAAACATAATAGTAAGCCCTAATTCAGTGATCGACCGGTATTGCCATTCAGTCATGCTATTTTGCTCAGGCGTCTTGGGGCAGCTTTTATAACAAAGAATACCATTATTACTTAGATATTCAGGCAACTGATTACTATAAAACTCTCCTCCTTCATCAGTTTGAAATTTTTTTATCTCCTTTCTAAATTAGGTTCAAACCAATTTATATAATTCAACACATTTAGAAAACAAATCAGACTTATGCCTAAGTGGAAAAACTCAAGTATATCAAGAGCATTCATCAACAAATACAACATAAAATCTAAATTTTTGGTAAGACATGACAAGTGCAGAACCCCATACATCATAATGAACTTTTCTAAAAGTTTCATTCCAATGTTCATCCACAGGTAAAAAAGGAAGACAATAGATTTTTCCCATTTGGCAACTAGTGCAAACAATATTTTTAACCGGCTTCGATTTTTATTGAAATAAAATTATTTGAAGCAAACTACTCGTGAGTGAAGATAACCAAGACGTTGGTGTCATACATCCCAGTTGGTATGTCTAAATCTCGTAGAGAAGAACGCCTCATCGACACACACACTCCTTTATTCAACAATTGATATAAGCCATAGAGATTGCCTACTCTACTCCCGGTTGCTACCACTTTCTGTGTTTTCTTGTCCTTAATCACAAAATCGTTAGATGAAAACTCGAAAATACAGGTCATATCAAAAGTTAACTTACTCAACGAGACAAGATTCTTCTTAATCTTGGGAACCACCAAAAGGTTATTGAGTTTTAGTGGTTGGGTTCTATCTCCAACTTTAGCAGAACCAACATGAGTGATATTGAGTTTAGTGCCATTACATACCATGATTTTTTCTGAACCACAATATTTTAAACAAGATTCAAGATTACCTGTAATGTAAGATGTAGCTCTTGTATTTGGAAACCAGGTTTGATCTTGGCTATCTGCAAGCTTCATAGCAACCAAAAATTATGGGATGTCCTCTCCTTGATATGCATTATTAAACATGTGCCAAGAGTTAAGAGCATTGTGGTTGAGCTTGTTGCAAATCTGGCACGTAGCACTTTTTTTCTTTTTTTTGAACTATGTTTTTTCCTGTCTGATTAGAACCTTGATTTTTGGATTTTGATCCATCTTTATTGGATTGACTCCCTACTTGACTGGCCTGAGTAAAGCCACATCCTTTGGAATTAAAATGTTGCCTCTTGAAATGTAGATTGTTTATTTTCTAACCAATGAAGGCTATGTTGTGATTGGTGTCATCCTCAGAATTAATGAACCGCATCATTTCACATCCTTGCGGAAGCCCAACCACGTCACTTTATGAGGGAACGGGTGGTTTCAACAGAGTGGTGACAAAGGCATCATGATCATGGCCTAAGCCATTAAGCAACTAGAATATCATAATCTCGTCCTCAACAAGTTTACCTATGGCAGCGAGTTCATCACATATTTTCTTGAAACCATGAATATATTCTGTCACGGATTGATTGTGATTCTGATATGACTGAAGTTTTTGAGTGAGAGGAAATTCAGGTGTTGTAGATGCGTCAGCAAGGGCTTTTACCAACGTGTCCCAAACCTCCAAGGATGTTTGAAGGCCCACGAAAAAACCCGACACCTCCTCAAATAAGGTGTCGGTGATCCACCCTTGTAGTCGCCGATCAAACATGAGTCATGCTACAAACTCAGAGTTTGGTTGCGTACCATCAATAGTGGATGAAGGAGCAAGGGTTTCGCCATTAATGAGACCACTCATGTCTTGACTTTCTACCCGGCCAAGAAAATGAGTCCTCCATAGGAGAAAATTGGAGTAATTAAGCTTAATCATAATAAAGTTTGCTACATTAAGATTGTAAGGATAAAAAAAATTAGTATACTCTCAACAAAAGAAAGTCATGGAGGACAATGAATCACTCTCACCTAGGACAACTTGCTCTAATAGCATAAATGAAAGCTAGCACACACAAAATACACAAGGTTTAACGTGGTTCGGTGAAGCCGTCACCTATGTTCATGGGGCAAAGCTTACTCCACTTAATTGAGATGTTGGATGGAGCCTTCCACTATAAATAGCCAAATATAATAGGTTAGGAGTTTTACATCAACATGGTTTCTAACTCCTAACCACAAGTTCAGATGTGTTGAACATTATAATTGGATGAGACCCATTGGGTCTCCAAGATTGGCATCACGTCATCTTTCTCTCTCATTTGATTTCTTCTTTAGTATGGACCCTTGTGAAACTCTCTTCAACATTGTGGTTCTTCTCAAATGTAGGATTCTTCTTAAATATGGGACTCTTTCTCGCTCTTCAGTGAATTCATCTTAAATGTGGGACTCCATCTTGAACTTGATATGGAACTCTATCTTGATCTGGAACTCTACGGAGGTACTCTTGATCTGGTTCCTTAGAGTGGATCGGATCATTGCCTGATTATCATCATAGATCATGTTGAATCTTGGATCCAAACTCATAATTTTTTTTTAAGGCAAGTTAGGGTTAGGCAGACCCCTATCGGATTCATTCAATATGGTATGAAATCATTACAAAATTATATATCTTTCCTCTTAGAAGACTAATCTAGGGGTTGATCTTTCCAAGATTTTTTAGTCTTCTGCTTAGCTATCATAGCTAGGTGTTTTGGTATGGAATTAGAATTACACTGTAGTTTTTGAACATTGACTCTCTCTCTCTCTCTCTCTCTTCATCCCTCTGTGGGAGCCTACGAGGCTCCACCCTTGACGATGGTCCTCTCTCTCTCTCTCTCTCTCTCTCTCTCTCTCTCTCTCTCTCTCTCTCTCTCTCTCTCTCTCTCTCTCACACACACACACACACACATATGCACGCACACCCTCCCTACAACCCCACTGCACAGCTGCACCGGCCCTAGACCTCTACCCTCCCAGCGACCCCACAACACAGGTTGCACAAGCCCACAGGGGGCCCTCCCTTTCCCTTCGGCCCTCTCCGTGATGGTAAGACCTCACACCGCATCAGCGCATGCCCACAGCACTGGATGAGGTCCTCTCTCTCTCGTTCCTGGACACTTTAATTAATATTTTTAATTAGTATTTTTATTATGTTTATTATATTAGAATATGAAGTTCTGATTGTCGTTTGTTAGGATTAGAATTTAGGTTTTTTATTTACTTTTTCTTAAATAGTTGCATTTCAATAATTTAGGGTTTTTGTTTTTTTTTCAATTAGCTTATGTATGAAAACTATGAATGATATTTGCTAGGATTGAGGTTTTTTCATTTAGTTTTTTTTTAATAGCATGAATATTTAACTAAGAGTTTTTTATGTTTTTTCCAAATATTATTTAGATTTTTGTTTTGTTTTTTAATAAGATGAATATTTAATTTAGGTATTTTTGTATTTCTAATTAACATTATACATGATCCACATGCTTGATTTTAGTTAGAAATTTGAAGATTCTGTTTTATTTTTATTTAGCTTATGTATAAAAACTATGAATGTTGCTTGCTAGGATTGAGGTTTTCATTTAGTTTTTTAAATAACATAATTATTTAATTAAGTTTTAGACTTTTTATATTTTTTTGAATAGCATTTAGATTTTATTTTATTTTTAAATAAGATAAATATTTAATTTAAGTATTTTTGTATTTTTTAATTAAATTAAGCATGATTCTGCTTGCTTGATTAGCATAAATGCATAACTAGAATTAGGGTTTTGATTTTGTATTTGTTTAAATGACATAAATTTTAGATTATGCTTTTAGGGTGTTATGTATTTTTATTTTTAATTAGTATTAATTATGAATAATAAATACTTGACTTTGGTTAAAACTTTGAATTTTAAAAGTTTTTTTAATTAACATAGTTGAGAATTTTAGTGATTTCCTATTAGTTTTATTATTTTTAACATTTATTAACCTTATGATAAAAATAAATTTGTGAGAAAAACATAAAGTTTATTAAATATGTTTGATGTTTCTCTTTATTTTGAGTGAGTTGTACTTTTTTATTATTTATAAAATATTTATGATGTCCTTATAGATTTTTTGAAAGATTAACTAATTGATTGATTGTTTATTTGTAGGGTGTTTGTGTTTCTTTATCATGTCTTACTGAATGCACTTCAAGATAGAAACTTGAGCTGAGTTAAATTGCATTATTCACCAAAGATACTTTATTTGGTCTTTTTATGAAACAAAGCTAAATTTTGCAGTCTCTGCAGATCTTAAATAATCTTATTTATTACTGAAAACATGTTGTTTAGTTTCAACTAAGTTTCCTAATTATGAATATGACTCTAGTTTCTCAAATTTTTTTCACTTGTTAGTACAGTTTATTATCATCCAAATTATTTTTTCTTTTTACTATGAATTTGTGCCCACCCTAGCTTAAATTCATGGCTCCACCACTAGTCATAAAAATAAAAAACAAGGAGTGATTTGTAAAAAATATGTAAAAAGACAGTTTTGCCCTTCTTGAGGACTATTTTGCAAAAAAAACTATAAGGTAAGGACTGATTTGAAAAAAGTGAGTAAAAACGAAAGTGATACTATCATGTGATGATTTGGGACTTCTAAGTTCTAAGGTTTGGTGGTCATGCCAAATGTATGGATGCTACACTGCAGAAAGAGACCCTAAATAGTAGTGCTAACTCGATAAAACTAACCCACCAAGTGCTAAAGATGGTTATTATTTTTAAACAATTTTGTATCATTCTGGACTTGATCGAATCAATTCAGACTCGACCGAAACGAGTTGTACCAAATATCTCTTAATCCTCATGTGGCAGAGGGATTCGAACCTGAGCCTTTATCTTGGCACACGATCGACCCCGCTTACCACATGGGATACCACCTCAGTTGAAATTGTATGTATTTGCCAATACTTATTTGTTGCCTTTCATAACTGATTTGGACGATTAGGACATTTTTGGTGAATAAACAGGTTAGAAACTCTCCCCCTCTGTTTCATTTTTTATCTTTTTGAAACAATAGGCATCTCAACTTGGTTAACCATGGTCAGGGGGAGAGAGCCATGGTGGAAAGATGGAGAGATGAGGGGCCTACCCAGTGAATAGTTAACCATGGTCAGGGTTTGAACATGGTTAGCCTAACAGAAGTTATAGGAAGGACTGTTTTGCAATAACGGCAATGAAGGCGATGACCAATTTGCAAAACTTGATAAGACGATGACTGATTTGCAAATGGCTGATAAGGAGAGGACCAATGTGCAAAAAAAACACAAGTTTGGTTGATGTGATCTTGGTCTAGTTACTCATTTTTCATAACATCATACCGATTGGCCTGACTACGCCAGTTACCAACATGGTCGATTCAGCCATCATTTTCTTCTTCTTTTCCTGTTTTTCACAGGTTTTTATTCAAATAAAAAAAAGATGGATCGGATCAGGTTATTTTGGATTCGATTAGTCAAATTCATTGAATATCGGTTTGGACAACAGATCAATTTTCACAATATTGGTACTGGTTTACCAAGACTAAAATTCCCAACCACCCCCTACCAACAATAGGAACGCAAGTAAAATATGCTTCCTAAAGGCCAATGTTATATGCATGCCATCAATATGGATACCCCGCATATGGGGGCATGGAATGTGTGTGGGGATGTAAATGATTCATATTTGGATAGGATGTGGCCAATATCATATTCGACTAATCAGATGTTGGCTAAACGGATTCAGATGATGAAAATCTCATACCAGATTCTCTTTTTTACTTGTAAACAGATTTGGATATTCGTCAAATTTAGATATTTGTCAGATTCGGTAGCAAAAAATCAAAACCATATCAGCATCCAATTAAAATTGGATATGATTTTGGCTTACCATAGGAACTTATAGCATATTGTGCTTATGTTTAGACCTTCATAAGAACCAATTAAAAGTCATCAACCAGAAAAGCAGTCGCCCATTGGCATGCCTTTTAGTTTATTACATAGACAAACCCCCCCAACACCACCAAAGTGGCTTAGCTTGTGTGGCAGGAGCAGTTAGTGCACATCACCTTGTGTTAGGATGTTGCAAGTTGGAATCCCTACGGTATAGTTATATAACTGGCAGGGGTCTGCCTAACCCCAGCTTTCTCTGTCAAATAAAAAAGAAACCGTACCCAAGATAGACCGAAGACCTAGCTGCATTGATCTTAGCCTATCATACCTACGGTCGCCATCCTAACACCGCAAAACTTTGTGATGCCCTCTCATTGGCATATTTGCACAAGTTTCCATGACCAAGGATGCTCAGTGCTAAAGTGCAAATGAATAAAGGAATGCTACAGTGACCACTTTGTTTGTCTAAGTCTAGATAAGGCATCACCACTATCACGGGCCTATTTCTTCAACAGGCCAGTGTGGCGCGATAGTCCTTCCTTACTGCCGCAAGCCTATTTGGTTGCTCGCTTGCCGTTGTAGAAGCATTAAATATAGAGAGTGCAAGAGAGCGAAAGAGAAGAGAGAGAGAGAGAAATTGCAATCACTTGAACGTAATCACAACGAGGGTGAACAAAGAAAGCTCAATGCATTTGCATTCATTTACTTTTTTTTTTTGCCCGAATGCTCATTACAGTTCAGATCTACGGGCTAAACCTTCAAGGTATTGATCAACTTAAACCAAAGTGAAAGGGTGGCCCAGAAAAAGTTATAAGTGACTCAACACTTACATCATGACTCAACCAAAACAAAACAGACTCTAGACACAACTGTACAAAGTAGATCACAAGGGAACATGCCCCCCCCCTCCCTTCAAATCATGTGCCGCCCTCAGCGCCATCTATTTCATGGTAAGCTCTGACTTCATCTGGATAGCGGATCTTCATCTGTAATGTTGGCTCCCATATTGGTTCTGTTGTCTCCTCCCACTGCACAAAATACTTCTTTACTTCGCCCAAGTAGTTGACCTTATGACGAAGGATCTTGCTAAGACACTTCTCGGTCCGTTGTGTTGTTGAGGCCCTCTAAAGGATAGGAGCGTATTGTGGCACGCTACATTCTGAATCTCCCTCATCCGCATAGAACGGTTTTAGGTTGCACACATGAAATACTAGATGCACCTTGAAGTCCGGGGGCAGGTCCAGCTTGTACGCTAGCTTGCCTACTCTCTTGGTGATGGTGAATGGTCCCTCATAGTTACTGATCAGTCTGCAGTGTCATCCACGAAAGATGATTGTGCGATCAGGATAAAGTTTCAGCAACACTTGGTCCTCAACACAGAACTCAGCAGGTTGATGATGCTTGTTCGCCCACTTTTTCATCCCCTTAGCTGTCTTGTGCAAAAATATCTTCGCCAGCTCGGTCTGCTTGTGTCAGTCTCGAACAAACTGATAGGCAAAGGATGACCTTTCTTTCTTCGGTATGACTAGAGTATGCAGAGTCAGCGGTTGCTACCCCGTGGCTATCTCGAACGGGTTGTACCCTGAAGACTAACTCTTTTGAATAATGTAACAGAATCGGGCCACGTTCAGAAGCTTCGCCCAGTCTTTTTGATTGACACTAACAAAGTGTTTGAGATACTGCTCTAACAGTCCATTGATGTGCTTTGTCTGACTATCCATTTATGGGTGAAAACTTGTTGAAAATAGCATTTCAAAGTCGAGTAGCTAAAACACTTCACGCCAGAATTTGCCTGTAAAGCGAGTATCATGAACTATCTCAATGCTTCTTGGTACACTCCAGTGCTTCACAACATGCTTGACGAACAGCTCTGCAGGGCACTCCTTGGAAGTTGGGATAAAGGTGGCATATTTAGATAAATGATCAACCACCACCAGGATGGAACTGAAGCCATCTACCTTCGGCAGACTAACAATGAAGTCCATGAAAATGCTCTCTCAAGGACTTTCTGGAATAGGTAGAGGCTCAAGGAGGCCAACAGTCTTTTAGTTGGTCCCCTTGTCTTGCTGGCAGATGAGGCAGGTTCGCACATACCCCTCCACATCGTCTCTCATATGTGGCCAATAATATCTGCGCTCAAGAAGTTCTAAGGTTCACTTCTGTCCTAGATGACCGACCCATAGTGTATCATGGCACTCCTTAAGTAGTTTACAGTGAAGACTTTTCCACTGCAACACAAAGATGCGTCCCCCTTTTGTCACGAGGAGGTCATCACGTAGCCAAAATCATCGAGTCTTTCTCGCTTGCATCAGAGAGACAATATGTTGTGTCATCTGGTTTTGTTGCATTTCTTCGTGGATGCGGTCCAATAATGCACCCTCTAAGTAAACTTTGAAAGGCTCTGCCTGCACAGCTGCCAGTTCTGCCTTGCGACTTAGTGCATCAACAATAACATTGGTCTCCCCCACCTTATACTTCAACGCAAAATCAAACTCAGCCAAAAACATTTGCCATTGAGATTTCTTGGGCATCAGTTTCTTCTGCATCTGAAAATAGCTTGTGGCGACATTGTTTATCTTGACGATGAACTGGGCACCCAGAAGGTAGTGTCACCATGTCCTAAGGCAGTGCATGATGGTCATCATCTCACATTTGTGAATAATATAGCGCATCTCTGCATCCTTCAGTTTTTTACTCTCGTAAGCAATCGGATGTTCCTTTTGCATGATAACTCCACCGATGGCGAAGTCTGAGACATTTGTGTGGACTTCAAAGCGTCTTGTGTGGTTTGACAAGCACAACACAAGTTCTCTCACTAAGGCTTTTTTCTAGCCATCAAATATATCTTGGCAGGCTCATGTCAAGAGTCATACCCTATTCTTTTTCAGCAAATCTATAAGGAGCGCAACAATAAGAGAGTAGCCTTTGATAAACCACCGATAATAGTTCGCCAAGCCAAGGGATGATTGTAACTCTGCCACTTTGCTTGGCGAACTCCATTTCTAAATATCTCTTATCTTCTACCCGTCCATGCACAATAAACCACGCCACACAACGTGGCTAAGAAAGTTGATCTTCTCATGTCTTCTCTTACTTGATACAGAGGTCATTCTTCTTCAGCACCTGAAACACTATTTGTAAGTGCCCAACATGTTCCTTCATGTTGCTGTTGTAGATCACGATGTTATCAAGATAGACTATCGTGAACTTATTCAAGTAAGGGTAGAAAACATTATTCATCAATGTCATGAATGTGGTCAGAGCATTCGTCAACCCAAATGGCATCACTAGAAATTCATAAGCACCATAGCGAGTGACACAAGTTGTCTTTGACTCGTCAGCATCTGCAATCCTCACCTGCCAGTAACCCGATTGCAAATCTAGCTTTGAAAAGACTCAAGCACTGCCTAACTGATCAAAAAAGTCTGTTATCAGTGGCAATGGATACTTGTTCTTCATTGTGACTTTGTTTAACGCACAGTAATCCACACATAACTTTTTTAAACCATCATGTTTCACTTGAAAGAGCACAATGTGCCAAAGGGTGCTTTTGAAGGATGAATAATGTCTGCTTCTAACATCTCGTCCAGTTGCATACGTAGCTCTTTCAATTCAATTGATCCCATGCGATAAGGGACCATGACCGAGGGCTTTGCTTTCGGAGTCAACTCAATCATGTGGTCGACCTCGCATCTCGGTGGCAGACGCTTCAGCAGTTTTGGGGCCATCACTTCTTAAAACTCTGCCAACAGTGGGACAAGGGTCGACGGCATTGTTGCTTCAACCTTCCCTTCTTCAGTGCGCACATCAACTAAGAATGTCGACTCTCCCCACTTGACACCCTTTTTCAGTTGCATCGCATATAGCATTGAAGTCTTGCCTCCAAGAGTGAGGCACTGCATCGTATGCAAAGAGTCTGGTCCCTTGATTGTCAATGAATTCACCTTCGGCAACATCATTATATTCTCGCTGCGAAAAAACTCTATTCTCAAAATCATTCAAAAATCGTCTAGGGATATCACTGAGAAGTTGGCTTTGCCGACCCAACTTCTAATTTAGGTAGCCGCATCCCTTGCTTCACCAAGGATGGGATTGGCCTCAGAGTTTACCGTTTTGATGGTCCTCTGCTTTGGTCTGGGCTTCAAGACCAACCGCTCTTCCTCTTCCCGCGAGACAAAGTTATGTGTGGCCTCAGAGTCTATCATTGTCATAGTAGACTTTCCCTTCCCAATGACTTTTAAGTACATGAGTTCTTTGTTGACCGGTATGCGTTCTACTACATAGCTTTTGACCGTATTTATAGTCTACATGGCCCCCATCCTGGGCTACACGAACTCGGTATCACTACTCTCTACTTATACCACATTGGCTTTCCCATCCTTCACGAAGCGCTTTGAACATTGCCTTGTGATATGGCTATCACCACAGAACCAACAAGTTATAACCCCTCCCTTTGTTGTCATTGTTGTACTTCTTAAAATTTTGCTTCTTGTCGAAGTGGTGTTGGGTCGGTGCCTCACCCTTGTTGTCGCGATGATCTTTTTTCTTGCCTCTGTGGTCTAAATTCTTCTCAGCCTTGGTCGATGGAGTGAAGATCTTGCACTGAGTATCCAGTAGGCACTCAGCTGTCACATATACATCTTTCAAAGTCTCAGAATTGCTTCTTTTCACTTCGGATTGTACCCACGGCTGTAGTCCCATAATAAACCAGTTGAGTCTGTCTTCATCTGGCATATTGAGTACGTCCAATATGAGCTTCTGGAATGTCCTAATGTAATCTATCAATGCTCCAGTGTGCTTTAATTCTGACACCATCTGATATGCTTGTCATTGTACATTCTACAGCATAAAGTAATTTTATAGCTCACTTTTGAAGGACTTAAAAATATCAATGACGCAATGCCCTCTTTCCATGTCGTTATGTTTCCTTCTCTACTATGCTATAGCATCTCCATCGAGCAGAGCTAGTGAAGCCTTCACCCTAAGGTCCTCGGCGAGTACATTCTGAATATCCAGATAGTCTTCCATCTGGAATAGGAAATTCTTAATGACCTTGTTGTCTATAGAACCATTGAACTTTGTTGGCCATGGCACATCTGTCTTCAATGGCCTATCACCATTTTTATCATTTTCAACTGAAGCTCCCCTACTTTAGTCTGCAGGGCGATTATTGTTGTAGTCAGCGATGTAACCTGCCCCATCAGCAAGTTCACCTGCTTTCGCAGGCTTGTTACCTCATCATCCAGTCCTCCGAACGACTCCAATGTGCATGAAATCGCTTCATCATGTGAAGTCACATCAGTCTATTGACAGTCTCGGTCATTTGCTCTTGGCTCCGAGGTGAACCCATCGCCTCGATCTCGGCAATTGCCTTACCTTTGGTGCTATACGAGTTGTATTGGGGTGTCACGATGTCTTGCTCACAAATCGTAGCTTGTAAGCGCGTCTCTTGACACTGACTCTGGAGTCCCTTCCCCAGCTCGAGAATGGACTCTGGTACCACTTATCATGGGCATATTTCTTCAATAAGTCAGTGCGGCACGACGGTCTTTCCTTACTGTCGTAAGCCTATCTAGTCGCTCGCTTGCTACTGCGGAAGTTTTGAGTATAGAGAGTGCAATAGAGCGAAAGAGAAGATAGGGATAGAAATTGCAATTACTAAGGTAATCACAACGAGGGTGAACAAAGAAAGCTCAATGCATTTGCATTCATTCACTAATTTTTTGCCTGAAGGCAGGGCTCGTTTTTGTTTATTGAGGAAGGCTTGTTAATTCTTTAATAATGTAGGTGGCAATCTATTGGCCGAAAAAGTTCTCAACTATTATCTCTTGTTTGTGAGGGAACCAGAACACGAGAAATGAACTGGTGGAGGTTAGGAATGTAGTCGATACCATATTCGACTAATTGGATGTTAGCTAAATGGATCTGAATTCTGATTCGAGTTTGGATGGTGAAAAGATCGTATTAGATTTTCTTTTTTACATGTAAACTAATTCGGATATTCATCAAATTCAGGCATTTGTCGGATTAAGTAACAAAAAATCAAAAGCATATCCGCATCCGATTCTAATCGAACATGGTTTTGGCTTTCCAAATACAACTAAATGAAATCAGATTCGGAATGATATCGGATAAAATCTCATTCGTTGACATCCCTAGTGGAGGCGGATGCCACACTTATTTTTTTTATTCCTTCAATTTCCTCATGCCAAACAATAAAATTGATTTCAAGGTATTTGTGATTCCTAAGAAAAATCTTTCTACCTCCCTCCATTTCCTTCTGATATCAACTTCGCGAGCAGGCCCTTAGCATTTGTTACAGCCTCACTTAAGGGAAGCATCTTTCCTTTGGGAAAGTGCTTCCCTAAGGGGGTTGGTATGAACCCATTTCTACAGGAAATGTGCATGTTTGCATTCATTGTGTGAGCCCCAACATATATTTTTCATAGACATGATTGTTTCACCCTTTGTAGGAAAGATACCTATTTCCTATGAAAGAGAGCCTTTTTCATAGGAAAGGGCATGAAACAAACACCCCCTTAAAGAATTTGATAGGAATTGGGATGTGGCCTGTTCCTGCAGCCTATAGCTTTCCTGGTTTACATATTCCTTCATGGAATGTGCTGCAGACTTTCTATTGGAAATTGTCATTCTTACTGATGGCTTTCTGTTGAAATCCTAGTCTTGAATTGTACTTAGGGATGCAAACGGATTGAATATGGTCGGATATCTGATCCAAGTCTGGCGTGCTATTTTTGGATATGGATAATTTAAATAAAATCCAAATGTGCATTCAGATCAGATTTGGATTTGTTTGATCCGATTACTTTAGGATTCTGGTAGGTTTTGGGTTAAACATTTTAAGTGGATCTGGAGTTGATCTGAATCAAAATCCTACCCGGTTACATTTTTTACATGTAAATAGCTTGTTTTTGTTCTATTCTTTCTGGATCTAATATTACCACATGCATTTTGGTTTCAGATTTCTTCTTAGCTCTTTGGATCTTACTCAGATCCGAATCCAGCTTTGAATCTACTGTTCACATTTCAGATCCAGATTCAGATCTGGCAAGATCCAGCCTGAATCCTACCTGTTGTCCCTGCTGTTTCTGATAGGTGATGTTCTAGAACGGGTCTGAAATTCCATGGAAGTTGCTGGCTACACAAGCTCAGAATACTAGGGTTATATGGACTGATTGGAAGCTATGTAGATTCTTGTTTCTTCTATTCATGCTTCACAAAGTTGCCGGGTTAAACCGTGACTCAGTTGAGTTGTCCCGTATCGAGCACCTAGCAAGTGCTGGCTAAGCCTGAAGATCACTGTCACGACAGTGTAAACCCATGGCGCGCTCCTTATCAAAGAGAATGGTCAAGCTTCGACTAAGCAAGATCTTATCCCTTGACCTCATTAATGTAAGGGACTGGCGCTCATGGAATGGAACCCTGACCACCCGTCTAGTGGCCACAGGCCCTTTCATAACACCAAAACCCTTGGGGCAGCATTAGGTTTAATTTAATAATACTGGATGGTGCTCAACATGGGTATGGTACATCATATTAGGAAGCACAAATACATTTCACCCATGTCAGCATACCTTCCAACTAGGTCTGGTAAACAAACCAAATGAACCAAACAGAGGGTGTTGAAGCTCCTCCAACAAGCCAAGTTCGAACTGGCTCCTTTGCACATAAAACACCTTTTTCAAAGATAAAATTAATAAAATTTGGACTCTAAACCTACTAAGCCATACTCAAACTTGCCCATTACAAAATAAATACATTGTCTCAAAAAGTTGTGGGCAATAAGATTTGAACTTCCAATTTATTGCTTGCAAGCCACTACACTGAATGATATAAAATATATTTATTACTAGTTAACAAGCCTATATGAGCCTAGCCAAGCCACACACCTGCTGTTCATGTTTGGCTTGCCGAGCCTATTTCACCAGTTCAAACAAACTCTTTATGAGCCGAACACAAGCCGAATCATGAGCAGCTCATCTCGTTTCCCAGCCATACTTCCGCCTCTAAAACATACCACACTCAAACCATACTTATATGACATCTTAACATATAAAAAGAAGCATCAAAACAGATCTAGAAAAGGGACAAGTTTTCCTTTGCAAAAATTATTTTGATTCTAAAAATTACTTCCGTTTAACTGCACGTAACATTGAAAGGAAAGCCAATAAAAGGCTAACAGCGTCATTAGTCACTGACTTTAAAGAAAGTGTATGACAGTATCAAATTGTTGATGCCATCCATTTTAGGATCTGTTTCGAATTCAGGATCAATATAGAAAAACACCTGCAGAGACCATCCGCCATCATCAGGCCGTGACTCAATACTGATCATGTCAAAAAGTAAAATAAACAGCTGAATACTTACGGGCATGTCAATCTGCTCCCCTGGAAGAAGACGTTGTTCCTCAAAGCAGAAGCATTGGATCTTATTGAAGTAAACTGCAGCCTGAAAGGAAGAGGTCAACCTAGTAAGAAACCAATTTTTTCTCCTTTTCTTTAGGAAGTGAAGTAAAATTTTATTTAAATAAAGGAAGAAAAGACAACAAAAGAAGAATCAAATTAGAAACTAATCTTTTCTCTTTTCTTTAGGAGATGAAATAAATTTATTTAAACAAAGGAAGCATAGAATAACAAAAGAAAGAACTAAAGGTGACAAAGAGTCACCAAATTAACACATGAACCTGTAATACAAAGGTTATTCCCTGAGAAATCCAAATCTATCCAACTCAGATCAGAACCACCACCTTATCCCTTGTTCACACGATCTGATAACCAACTGAATACAATGGTGCAGCCAAAAGGTTTGGTGGCTATATTCTCAAATATACCTTTGTATTTTGTCCCTCTCAAGCCAAGTATACCACCAAAATTTCCAAATGGTCAACCACCTCCCACTCTCGATTTTAGCCCTTCAGCCAAAAAGATTATACAATTGACAATCTTCCGATGACACTCCAGCCAACAAAACAGCCTTTTAAAATATGGGTAGAACCGGAACAAGTGCAGGCATGTTTCTTCTTCTCTCTTACATGGGAAGTAAATACCAGATAAGAACCCCTAGTTTCAGCTTTTCTCGAATCAAGACCCCTCCAAACAGAAATCAACCAAGTAAAAACCAAAGCTGCAGGTTTCGGGTCATACCCCAAATAGATACCTTAGGAAATGGAGATGGTACATGCACACATATCAAAGGGCCACAATCCTTGATGGAAGATCTGCCAGACTGGGAATAATTCCAAAAGAATCACATCCTCACAGTCCGCCAGCCTCTCCATAGGTTCTAACCATTATCCATACTGTCTTTCTGTCAAATTTCACCTGAAAAACAAATTCTGTAAGCCACTCAGACCAGCTCTCCACTCCTGAACCATTCTTATGCCTGGTCAAGTCACAGAGCTCAGATAGTCTTTTGACAAAGGACAATGACTGACCACACATCAGACCAGAACTTAATGTTAATTTCATTGCCAAGAGTGATCATAATTCTCTATTTATGCAGGTTCAGAACCCTTATCCACCCTTTGCAAATAAACCACCCAGCTTTTCATGTATGGTCGGGGTTCAGTTAGTTGGCATACCTACAACACATACATCTTCTTAAGCAGTAAAGCCCCCACTTGTCTTCCATTTCTTCAAACACCACCGTTTTCTAAGGAACGCCTCATTCATAAGCCTCATCTTCTGAATTTAAAGCCTCCCCTATCAATGGATAAGGAAACCTGGTGATGAGGTAGGAAAAGAGCCCCTCCCCACCCCTCTGCTCTTGCCAAAGGATGGTCACAGAAATCCTATTGTTCTTTGCTCAAGTTTTTTAGAATGCCATAAAGGAAAAGAAGGCAGGAGTTATACCACTTCACACATTCTTGATAAGAGTTATCCTTCCAACTAGAAAAAAACTAGCCGTTATCATAAATCAGGCCTTAAGGCCCTTAACCCAACAAAACAGGGTCAGCTCTAGAGAGAACTAGCCACACTGTTGTAATTCAAGGTATCAACTGTGTTAATGTAACTTGTGCGACAATGCAGCCATTAGTAAATATAAAACCCACATAGATCCATAACCCATTTTCCTATATAATGTGGTGAAAAAAAAGGAAACATCTCCGGTCAAATTATGATCTAGAATCACCAATCTAGAAGCTAGATTATATACCCTTGCCTAAATGTCCATCATGAAGCAAATGATGCGGACCAAGTCCCGGGTGAGCTCAATCAAACTCCAAAGGTCCAACTTATGCAAATGGGTCCAAGGCAAGCCGATCCAGATCTGTCACCCATACTCCAAATGATGCCCGCCACCTCAGCTACATGGGAAATCAGTCATGCCGCCACATCCACCGAGTGGGACCCCCTTGGGCGCCCCCTTCATCAATGCCAAGTGGGACCTACATGGGGCGTCCCCACTAGAAGCCTCTCATGCCAAAGTGGGCCCCACTTTGTTGGCACCTCCTAAGAGGCCTTCAAGGCCTGCAAAAACGTGTGACCCTTTGGTTTCTTTTCTTTATTGTCTTAGAGCCCAAGGGTCTCGTGAGTTAGAGGGTCTCATTAGTGTTTTAGGTAGTTCTTATCTTAGTGGGTTGTTTGCTTTTATTTTTGTAATTAAGTGAGAATTCCCTTGGCCTATAAAAGGACTAAATTTGTGAAAGATGGGACAATAGAACCTCTCTCTCTCTACCCCAGTGAATCTCTACCTCCTTGACTCGTTCAACTTTTCTATAAGGGCTCTTCTCTTGGTTATGTAAGTGGTATCACCCCTTTCTAGGTCTGAAATTGCCTAAGAGCTAAGTAGAATCAATTTTACTTAGTGTTTGTTGATTGCAGCAATATAGCGAAGGACTCAACCAGATCCAACCGTGTTCGTGGAACCAGAACCACCTCCGGATGGACCAAACCCTCTCTCAACCTTGGGATATCTTTCCTAAATCGTGTAAGTCCTTAGAACCAACTTCCTAAGCCTCTTTTATGCCTAAACTCCAACCTAAAAACAGCATTTTATTGCTAACATTTCTGGAATTTTGCCCAATTTTAACCCAACATTTCTCCCAAATCGTACACAATCCAAGCCTGCAAATTTAACCCTAGTTTAATCCATCTACCCTTAACATATCAACAAAAAATCGGACCCAAACTCATTCTCAATGAAGATAAATAAGTCTGACACTAAAACCTATTTTTACCAAATCTCAATCCATACCAGGGTTACCGAAAGCGCCATAGGGCCTGGGGAAGCGCACTTTCCCGAAGCATGTTTCGAAAGTGTGAAACATGGTGCTTCCGAAATGTGATGGAAAGAGCCAAAATTTTAGGGAAAGCATGCTTCCCATTTAGGGGAAGTGTGTTTTCCCCTTAATGGGGAAGCTCGCTTTCCTTTTTTTCGTTCGTGTTTTTCCTTTTTTTTCATTTTTTCGCTTCCCCCTTGCTTTCACCTCGCTTCCTAAGTTGCTTTTGGTTCGCTTCTCTTCTCGCTTACGAGACGATTCCTAGTTCGTTTATAAGTCGTCTCACGCTTCCTGCTTCTTAAAATTTTAAAAGTGCCTCGCTTCCCGCTTTTGCTTTTGCTTCTGCTTTCTGAATCTCTTCCCACTCCCGCTTCCCCAACTGGCAAGTCTGGTCCAAACCCAAACCCGTTTTCTATGTTCCCCTATTTTTACCTCCTTGTCCTTGAAGTCCATGAACCCCAAATTCTAACCCAACCTTCCCTAGCCGTCCCAAGCCTTCCCCTAATTTTTCATATTTTTTTGATCAGTACTAAACCCTGTCAAAACTCAAACTGAACTTGTTAGCCCTGTCTCCAAACTAACCTAACCCAGAGCTTGAACCCAGACCTACCTGTGGGCCCAAGAACATAACAGCAAGTTACTGGTGCCAAAACACCAACATCTGTTAAAAGTGAATCACAATAACACATGAAATCTAGCAAATTTCAATTCAAATTGACACCGGGATCCATCAAGACATGTTCTGACTCAAACAAATTTGTAAATGACACATTTGTCCTTCACTTTTATGCATTGGAGATGAACCCACATTTTGATAGGCTTCCAATACAGATTGAGCCAAAAATTGATACATGAGGCATATGGAATGCTGCCTGCTCAATATCGATCTGTTTGGTACTTAAAACCTTAATCACAAATCTTTTAAAAATATCTCAGCATATTTATATAATTTTTAATAAAAGTTTACAACAATTAAAATTTCAAAAATTAAAAAAAGTTATATTGAGATCATGATAAAATCCTGATATACTAGAAATACCCAAGATCTTGTATTTCTCATGATAACTTTCATGGCCTGTGAAGTTCTCACAATAAAATCACAAAATTTTCAAAATATCAGTGACATTTGAACTATGCTTAAAACAACTGAAAGCTATATTTTTTACAGGTTTTTTTTTCTCTGTGTGTGTGTGTGACTTTACTAATCAACAAACTTAAATGAAGGTACCTTCATGGGTGTAACATTATATGTAGATACACCAGTTATAGGTGCTGAACTTAGATTTTCAGCAGTATAGAAAGAAAGGGCACTTTCTCCTGGTTTGACCCTTACCTGCAAAACAATAGAAACCCGACTTAGTGTTAAAAAGAATGAAATTGCCGAAAGGAATGGAACAAGGAGAAGGGTGTCCTGCCCTTATACACCTCATTATAATGGAATTGCCAAAAGGAAGCATCGCCATATTGTTGAGAGTGCAATGAGTACGATACATGATAGTAATCTTCCAATTACTCTATGGACAGAAGCCTTTCATTCAGCAGTCCATGTGATAAATCGATTGCCCATGGATATTTTGAAGAACAAGTCTTCTTACTTTTCCCTATTTGAAGTTCATCCCAACTATCATGATTTGCGCGTGTTTGGTTGTATATGTTATGTTCATATTAACAGCTCAATGAGGCATAAGTTTCAGGACAAGGCTTTGAAGTGCAGGTTTATGGGTTAAGTAGATAATTATAAAGGATACAGGTGTTATGATCCCATGAGCAAGTGCATCAAAATATCAAGAAATGTTGTCTTTGACGAATTGAATTTTGATCATCATCGCATCAATTCTTCTGAATCAAATTCCAAAGTTGAGGTCTATTATTCCTGGTTGAATTCTGAACTTTTCTCCAGTACTAACGATATTTGTTCTTCAGATTGTGATCAAAAGGATAAAGAAACTATGCCTGCTGATAGGTTGATTGCATAGGAGAGCACAGAGCCATCTTTGGATCCAGAAAGGTATAAAGGTTTTGTTTATACCCGATGAGGAAGAGAGGCGCCCACCATTTTTAATCAGAAAATGGATACATCCTCTACATCCACTTCTACTTTAGGTGTTAGAAAATCCACCCGCTCTCATCACTCGATCGAAAGATGGGTCAGCTATGAGAAATTTTCACTAGACTTTCAACTTTTTCTAACTGCTTTGGGCAAGGAAGATGAACCCACAACATTTTCTCAAGCAGCAAATTCTAAAAGATGGATTGAAGCAATGAATAAAGAAATAGAGGCTCTACATGAGTGTGGTACCTGGGATGTTGTTCCCAGACCACCTGACAGAAATGTAGTTGGGTCAAAATGGGTGTACAAAATAAAGTACAAATCGGATGGCACCATAGAACGGTACAAGGCGAGACTTGTCGCCAAAGGATTTACACAGGAGCAAAGACAAGATTATGATGAGACCTTTAGTCCAGTTGTGAAAATGAAAACAATAAGAATCATACTATCTTTAGCTATTGAACATCAGTGGACAATCAGTCAACTTGATGTCAAAAATGCTTTTCTACATGGAAATTTGAAATATGAAGTATACATGGAACAACCCAATGGATATGCCGAAGGCAAACCTACAAAATACGTTTGCAAATTAAAAAGGGCAATATATGGGTTGAAGCAGGCATCCCATTCTTGGTTTGATAGTTTCTCTCTCGAAATACAAAAATATGGTTTTAGGCGATCTCTCCTTGATCATTCATTGTTTATATTCAAGAACCAAGATGTGATTACTCTGTTGTTAATATATGTGGATGATATTATCATCACAGGTAATTCCAAAGTTCATATTGAGAAGGTCAAACATCTCTTGAATCAGAGATTTAAAATGCTTATCTTGGTACACTGCGATATTTCCTTGGAGTTAAAGTTGATAATACTTCTGAAGGAATGACGCTCACCCAACATAAGTACACTATTGATGTTCTCAACAAGGCAGGTACGAAGGATTGCAAACCTTTGGGAACCCCTAGTGTACTTCATCAGAAACTCAATTCTCAAGATGGAGATTTGTATGAAGATCCTGCAAAATATCGTAGTATAATCGACATGTTGCAATATCTCACTTTCACTCGACCTGATATCGTTTACTCAGTAAATCAAGTGTCTCAGTTTATGCATGAGCCGCATGAAGGGCATATGGAAGCGATTACGCGGATACTTCAATATTTGAAAGGAACTGTTGGGGATGGTCTTTTGTACAGAAAAAGGACAAATGGGCAAAATGCACATGAAATTATTGTCTATACTGATGCAGACTGGGCGGGAGATCCAGACAAACGCAGATCCGTATCAGGCCATTGTGTGTTTGTTGGGATGAATTTGGTATCTTGGAGCAGTAAGAAACAAAAGGTTGTTGCTAGATCAAGTACAGAAGTCGAATATAGGTCAATGGCAGCTGCTACTGCTGAAGCTACATGGATTAGGCACTTACTGACAGAAGTGGGAAAATCAATCTCTCAATCACTTCTTTTATATGATAATCAAAGTGTCATAAATATGTCCTTCAATCCCATTTATCACAGTCGTGCCAAACACATAGAAATAGATCAACATTTTGTGAGAAAAAAGGTAGAAGAGAAGGAGATTGAGCCTGAATTTGTACGAACCACCGATCAAGTGGCTGATATATTCACAAAAGGCTTGACTAAAGACAGGTTTTGGATGTTAAAAGGCAAGTTGTTCATGGTTCAAAACCATGCACAACTTGAGGGAGGGTGAAAAGACGTGTTTGGATCACGGGTCAAGGTCCAGACCCGTGATCATGGCATTAGTTCATTAATGGCACATATGTAGTTTTTCCTTATTGTAAAAGGGTATTTTAGTACCCTAAATTGTATTAGTAATAGCATATAATGACAGGATTAGTAGCAGTCGATTCCTGTATTGGGAATCAGGGTTTTCTCTGCAGCTCCTCTCTCCCTCTATTCCTCATCTTCACGCATGATAGAGCTCTGGATTTATAAAATCTAACAAGTGTATAATGGTTTCTAAAAGTGTTAACATAATGTGAGTATTCATTTAATTAGAATACCTCTCTCTGTGTTGGGACAAACTTCCATGGCATGCCATCAGCAACATCTGCATTGAACTGAACAATGAGTTCCCTGAAAGCAAAAAACCTTATCAGATTAACAGCGAAAGAAGGAAAGGGATGTGCATTCAGGTCTATCTCTATAGCATAATCTGGTCACTACCACAAGACACTAGTGGCCCATCTGTACTTCTTGCCATGCACACCTAGTTAAGTCACCAACTTTTGAGTTTCCCGTGATAATCCCAGAAAAAGAACTTAAGGCATCTGTCAGCAGGTGCACATGTTCCATGTTTTTGTACGTGCCATCTTCCTTACACGGGACAGGTATATTTCTAGAACCCCACAATGCTGAACCATGAATATATATTACCTTTTTTTTTGTAAAAAGAGTTCTCTATTCAGTGTTTCATGTGTATAAAACAAAGTGTTGCATGAACTGCTGGCAAAAGCACTGACTATAGGATGGGAAAAAAAATGTAACAAAACCCTTGATCATAACTGACATAGATTTAGTTGATCCAAAGTGGGTGACATAATAACAGTAGAATAGCCTTGGAGTGCTAAACCACACATATTCAGCCAATTTGTGAATTCACCTCAGTAACTCGCTCGAGCCCTGGCACATGCACAGGAGACCCAGTGCAACTAATTAGGTAAATAATAATAGTTACCAAGTTACTATGCAATTAAGTAATTTTTTATTTTTTATATTATTACAAATTAATATATAGCTCATGCCCGTCGGGCCAGCCCAGTAACCCGTGGGCCGGCTTAGTAACCCACGGGCCGACTCGAATGCGGCCAACTATATAACGGGCTGGGTTTTGGCCCGATAGCTAACAGGCCCAGGCCTAAAACTTTGACTCGAACCTATATATATATATATATATATATATAGGAAAAGTGGTACCTGTCCACCATTTTTCTAGCCTACCACCAGCAAGGGCATGTTTTTAGGTTGATTTTTATAAATCTGACCCTACAGAGGTGTTCGGCATGGTCGATTTGAGGAAACGATACTTGGATCATGTTTTTTTGATAAAAAATAAGACTTTTTAAGCCATGGATGTTTCGATAAATCTTAAACCGATGATTTTAAACCTTATAAAAACCTATATGTGTGTCAAAATCAGATGATCCAAGAGTTGATTAACATAAATTCAAGCATGTAGAACACATCTATATAGCCATATTTAAGAAAAATGTGAAAAAAAAACTTTTAGAAAATAACCATACTACCACTGAGAATAGTGTTATTTCATAGAATAGCCTCAAGATATTGCAATATTCCTCGAATACCACCAGCTTGATTTTCGCTGAAGTTGGGGGTATTTCTAACGATTTTACCCTTCCACCCTTAAACTTTTCTTATGAAACTCCTTTCTAGAGCAAACAAACTTTAGCTGAACACAGATTACCAAATTCATTCATGAGCCCAGATTGTCAATGTTCTGAGTAAGCAAGATTTGGGCTTCAATCACGGTACAAACAACAGATGGAAGCCAGCCAAACATGGATATTATGCCGCTCAGTGTTTGTTTTCTATACCTTATCCAGATAAGTTATGATTGTTAAAGAAGATCTACCATTGAAACTAAAAAATAAGAACTAATGTATATCCTTTTGTGTTTCAACATTATTGTCTCAGGTGGTTGAGCTTCCAATAGTGAAAATTGATACTCAGGTTTCGACGAGAAGTTTGGACTTTCAACAGTTCAATTTCTAGTACATGCATGTGTTCTGTCAGAGAGTAAGTTTTCTGATGGTTCAACTATTGGCTTTCTAGATACTGTCATTTGTTTTTACATTGTGGGAACTATTCTTTGCCATAATTGTTTCTTCGTTTATTTCCTTCCTTCCCTGACCTGAACCAGAAAGTTGAAGTTCAGTTAAACAGGAGACAGTTCAACTCTTCCAGTTGCAACAGGTTGTGGCCACATCTATTAATGACATCAGAATTTGCGATGCAGCAGAATATATTTTTTCACAGGGGTTCTCCATACCAAATGTTCTGTTGTGATAGCCACAAGTATTAATCAGAGCCTTTTTTATCAATAAGCCTTGGTGTGACCGAGACCACATTGATTTGTTTAATAAACACAATGTATTTCACATTTGAAGTGTTTCATGATCTGAAGTTTTGATCCCTTATAATCGGACCCTAGAGATGTGTTTATCATGGTTTTTGTTTTCTTACCAGAAAGCATATTTTGGATCCAGTTTTTTTGACATAAAAATGCGACTTTTTGTATTGCGAAATTTCAGTGCACCATGGGCTATTGATTTTTAAATGTTACCAAAAAGATGCCTAAATATCAAAATGTCATAATCTAAAACATTTTTTCACTATTTAAACTACATAGATCACATGCATAGGGTCGGTATCCACAACACACTCAATATACTGTTGGAAAATCCATAGGTTTGACCATGTAGTTCTCTGTATGCGCCAGCTAACAAGGAAAGGTATCACAAGGTACATAAATAGATAAATATTCCATGTGAAGTCATACAGTTCTGGTAAAAAGGGTATCATGGCAGCAGGGACAAGTGTCGGTAATGCTCCCATTTTCACACTTGAACACAGAACAATGAGAACTTGTTGACCAACAGCAAAAGCAAGCTAGTTATGTCTAAAAGGAAATAGATAAATATGTGAAGATCAGTGATTTGAACAAATTCCAACACTCAGATTGTATATAATCAGAAAATTTAGTATACTGCTACTGCTACAGTCCGTCTTGGTGGTCAAAGGTATAGGATTCAGCAACACAAATAACAGAAATAACATCATGCTATCGCCTTAGGTTGACAGTCTCTTATTTGTGTATATGACAGCCATCTCTGACATGATTTTCGGTTTTCAACTGCAGTGTGTGTGTTCCATCCCTTGCCCATTCCACTTTGCTTGTTAGGCCTTGATAACATTCACTATCGGTTGTAAGACTTGTGAGCCTATAAGCAAACTAACAACAGTGATCCTCTCACACAGACAATTTGATATTGAAGGCTTTTGTCTTACATATAACAATGAATTATTCTAGTGGCTTACTAAGAGTGAATAGTTCATTTTTACAAGTTCCAGAAATATGAAACCCGGTTATACAACCATACCATTTGGGGTTCGAACTTGCAACGCCCCAACACAAGGTGACGTGCGCTAAGTGCTCCAGACAGACAAGCGGAAACCCCATTGATAACAGAAACAATCCTCAATCTATAGACTAACAACCAGTCAAATGCTTGAAACAACGCGAAGGAAACATGTCTCCATATATCCCAATGTACCTTGAAGGGGCAGTTCCCTCTTGTGCATGCCGTGCGATTTTCTCCTCAACAGTCTGCAGAGACTTAGACCTTGTCACAATGCATGAGCAACACTCAGAAATATATAATGACCAATCACCATTCTTTACATCAAACACTTAACCTACATACATTCTGTTCCAGAGAATTCAAACTATGCAAAGAAGTTTCATCGGTAACCAATGATATAAAAGATGCCCACTTGGTCAATTTCATTCTAGATGATAGTTTATACCACAAATTTTTACTATGGTATTCACATTTTCAATGTTTAGCAGTA
Organism: Nuphar pumila; assembly: GCF_984573655.1. Taxonomy (NCBI): domain Eukaryota; kingdom Viridiplantae; phylum Streptophyta; class Magnoliopsida; order Nymphaeales; family Nymphaeaceae; genus Nuphar; species Nuphar pumila. The sequence continues at coordinate 8,211,870 of NC_143262.1, forward strand.
GACTATCAATACCAACATCCTGATCTCTTCAAAATCAATAACACAAAGATACCACTTGTTCAAATCACGCATCTAGAAAGCAAATTTTCCCACTTCTTCACCCAAAATCCAATCTTACCTCGCGTCTCTGAACCGTTCCACCATACCCAGTGGCCTGACAGAACTTCCGGTACAACGGAACCGCCGCATACGTCGAGCCCACCATGGCAACAACCAGCGCAAACAGATACAGAAGCGTCGCTTGAAGATTTCCCTCCCGAGCCGCTTGAAACCGAGACACCCCGTCAGAACGAGTCGAGTACCATATTCGATCTCCTCCCGGACTCAATGCCTTCCCCCACATGACGTCTGTGCGCCAAAATCCCGATCCAAGTATCGATCGAGTCGGAAGTCCTCTGCCCGCGCAACCGACCGATTCCCCAGCACCACGCACCGATCGAAATGGATCCAAAACTCGCCCATTTCTCGAACTCGTCATCTCTCTAATCACCCAAAATTTCAAAATAATTAAGAACATAGAGAGATAGACCAGACAATATCAAGAACAATAACGAAGAATCAGATCGAGAATTTTAGGTAAAAGACAGAAAATTCAGATTTTGAGAGCTACATGAATAAAATTAGGTTTTCAACTCAGATTTTTAGGGAAAAGAGGTTCGCGGCTTACCTCGCTCCCAGGGAAGAGATGGAGCGTAGTCGACTGAGACGATCGATCCTCGAGGACGAGAGAACGATCCTTCTGTGAAAGATCGACCACGACATCTTCAGACAGAGCTAAAACCCTTGAGAAACCCTCGGAGAGAGAGAGAGAGCAACCTCGGTGCGACCCGGAAAAAGTCTTACCAGGCCCGCACGACCACGGCTTGCACACTCTGCACTCACGCAGACCAAGCTGAGCCCCCCAAGCTTGAGCTCGATAAAGTACAGGTTGGCTGGGTCCGAATGGCTCATGGTCTCCATAGCACGCTTCTTGTGTGGATTAGTGGGGTCGACATAGGGCCAGGCCGGGTTAAGGCCCGACTTAGCCGGCCCGGTTCTTGTCAGGTTCAAAGCCATTGTCTTTTTGTCGGACCAAGCCCGAGTCAAACTCAATTATATAGTCGGGCTGGGTCGGGCTCAACTTTAATTGAGTTTGTCAGGCACCCAACCTAATCTCTCCCCCCCCCCCCCCCCCCGGGCCCCGTCGATCAATGTGTCTTTGGTGCAATGTCTCGGATCATGTTATGGTACAGCTGATCTGAGTTTGCTTTTCTTTTTCTTTTCTTGATGATGGACAAGTTTGAGGGTTGTCTCATTAAGTAAAAAACAAAAAACAAACCAAAACAGGTTGAGGGATGCCCACATGGACAACTTGTCAATGAAGGGCAGATCAGGTGATTTAACAAAAACAACTTTTTTTTTTAAATCATCACTTCGATCTCCACAATCCATTTCAATCACCACCACTCGCTACGAAAGCAATGGAGCCCACCAAAAGTGCTGATGTCATCATTTCACAATAGATCGTGATGATTGAAGTGATCACCTGATCTGTCCTTGTAAATGTGGCCAAATTGACAAGACATTTTGAGTTTGAAACCCATGGGTCCATATTTCTCAGTGTGAGGATGAAGCTAGGAGTATTCTCTGTCGGTCCAAGAGGATTGTGCTTTTACACCAATGAAGTCGATGAGCAAGGCAATTTTTTGCCAAAATTTTCAAAAAGTTAAAACCCTAAAGGTAAAGGTAGGCCTAGGGTCAAATGGTGCAAAATTTAGATTACAATTGTGAGAATTATCTAAAAACCTTGATGCTCACTCATTTGGAAGCTTGCTTCTTAAGCGTGAAACCATGAAATTCTTTTTAAGACTTTATAGCTTGTTTTCAAAGATGAAATAAGTTGTTTTTCTATATAAAATCAAAATAATATATATATATATATTAAAAATATAGCTTTTTGCAGCTTTCTTGGTTAAGGGCAACCGTGGTTTGTCATGAGACATGGGACATTATAGTTTGAGATTCTATCTTGCCACAAGGTCAAAGTTAAATGTACTCCCCCAATAGGCAAATGATATCTTTTTTTACGATGAAAGAAACCCCCGGTGTGACCCACAACCACCCTGTCTTATGTGGCCTACCTCTGAAAGCATGCGCCAGTGAGGTTTGATCAGAGGAGTTCATCTCAGCACCTTAACAACCACCCCACTGGCCACCGGGGCGACCCCACGGTGGTCAATAGGCAAAGGATATGAAAAGTTCTACCAATTAAAGGCTTTCTAAGGTGTGTGCTAGGTAAAAAAATGCGTAGATTTTATGGACTTTTTTTTATGTTGCTTATTACTTGCTTTCTTTTTCGTTGAGGCTCTGTTTAGGAGCTCGAGGTGAGAGGAGAGAGGGGGGAGTTGATCAATGCTATCTACCCTATTTACATGTTTGTAAGCCAAGTTTTGGAAGATGCAAAGGGTGATGACAGTGGAGAAACTGTCACAAAGACGCGCAGATGGGAGGACGCCCGACACGGTTTTGACTCTTTAAGTTTGATTTTTTTTTTTTTTGAAAAAATAGAACACGAAGACATGATATTTTTTAAGTTGTAAATAGATAAAAACCAATTCTGGGGTATTTTAATGTTAAAAAATGTTTGTTTTATCAAAATATAACTTTAAAGTATTAAAACATGTATTAATGTTTGTGTCCATGTGTCCAAGCATGTTCACTCGTGTTACCACTATGACATAGTGGAGAAGAGAGTGCAGACGGACCTTTTTTTAACTACATCCTTGTTGATAATTCCATCGGCATCACTCGTTTTCTTTTGTACTTTGGTCACTCCTCTCCTTTTCCTCTCCAAGTAGGGATGGCAGTGGACCAGGGGCGAGGCAGGCAACAAGGTCTCCACCCCTGCCCCGTCTCAAAAATCATGTCATCTAGGCACGGGTTTTGATTTTAACCTTCATCCCCCTTTCATGTCTTTCATCCCCTGTTCGTATGGGGCGAGGTGGGGCGGGGCTCTGTTTTTCCCCGATCCACTGCCATCCCTAAAGGCATTTTAGTTATTTTACTAATGAAGATCAAAGGCGGGGTGGGGCGGAGAAAGCGTAAGTCCATCCCTGCCTCAATCCCCACAAGGGTTTTGATTTTAACCTTCATCCCTGCCTCCATCCTTGTTTCATGTCCTCCATCCTTGATCCAAACTGGGTGATGTGAGGTGGGGTGGGGGCCCGTTTTCCCCCGGTCCACTGCCATCCCTATCTTCAAGACGAACCGGCTCTCAAACAGTGCCTAAGGCAAGATCATTTTTCTGTTTATGCTTAGCACATATCCTCGTGAGCCCACTTTCTGCTTCCGTGAGTTAGCAATACAATCTAACATGAACATATGTTTCAAATTGGAAGCCGGGGTGAGGCCTTGGCTGCTAGATGGGCAGTCAAGGTTTGATTTTCATGGATGTCAACCCTCTACTGCAGCCAATGCATGGCATAGTCCCCGGGGGAGGGTCCCTAGCCTCAAAGATTTATGTTGTCAGCACGATGACCATAGGTATAGCAGGCTAAGCCAGCACGATCACGTCTTCCTGCCGAGTGCAGTTTCCTCCGGTTATAAATCCAAAAAAAAAAAAGATGGGACCAGAGTCTATGAAAATTAGCAAGTCCATAAAAAAACTAAACCTCAGTTTTTAATTTTCCCATGTCATTCTGTTGTTCATCATCCGGCTGTTGATAATTGATACATGCATGGAATCTTCTCGAACTGATCTACAATTTTTTAATCTTTCCACCCTTACGATCTTATCCCCACCACATCAGCCAACTTTTGATAAAAGGCTAACTTGTCTCAGGATCTAATAAGAAAAGGTCTTGTCAATTTAACAAGTCAAATTGCATTGTTCTTGATTTCAGTAGTCATTGATGACATTTATATTATAGATTGATTTTCCGGCTACTCTTTGTCCTTTCATCAACGCAAATGTGACATTCGTTTCTCCTCTTCATGATGCTTGCATTAGATTGGATATGGAATAAATGAAAATAAATTATTGAATAAGAATTTTTATCTCAATATATGTTATTAAATAATAATTAATATACTAGATATTAAAATTTTATTAACATTTAATAACATATTGTGCATTGTGACACCCTGCTCGGGTCGCCCGAGTGGCAGCGGGCCTAGGGATAAGTTGCTAACCCTCCTTGGACTAATTCAATGCTATTGGTCAAAACCCGGTCCGAGCTTATGCTTATGTGGGGATTTTATATGTAAGTTAGATCTGGACAAGTGTAAGAATTAAATTTACTTGTAATGAACATACTCCATTGCAAAACCAAGACTTATGTAGGAGTTGTATTTAAAAATATTTGTTGAAGACATAGCTTACAAGCAACAAAAGATCCCCATTAATGCCATCCTTAATGTAGAATGTGAATGAATATTTTGTATCACTTTCTTCCAGAATCTATGCTGAAGAAGATGCTTGTAAAAGAAGCAAGGAAAAATTTGGGTCTCACACATGATCACCTGCTATTTTAAATGTTGCAACATTAATTATTTAAAATTAAGTATGGATCATGATGCAGAAATCTTTTGCCTGCCAAAGTTCACCCCATATTTTTTTTTACTATGAGGAACCCTCGCCTAAGCAAGAACCCCCCCCCCCGGTGGAGGGTCTGACTAACCCCAGCTCGCCTAAAAAAAACTCCTAAAATCTATACCATTTTCAAAAAAATGGGTTTAGCATCATTTACTCAATAAATTATTAAAATAGAGATTAAAATACAAAACTCCTAAAATCTAGTGCATATCCAAAAAATTGGATTTAGCATCATTTACTCAATAAATTACAAAAATAAAGATTAAAATATAAAACATATCCAAAAAGATGAATTTAGCATCATTCACTCGATAAATTACAAAAATAATAGTTAAAATACCAAATTCCTAAAATCTAAAGCATATAAAAAATTGGATTTAGCAAACTCTAACCCTAAAATCAAGTTAGGGTTCTTTCACTCAATAGCACACACACAAAGCACCTTCAGTGAGAACATTGTGCCGGAGAGAAGGACGCTAGAGAGGATGTTGTCGGAGAGGAAAGCACAGTTGGGGAGAGGAGTGTAGTCGGTCGGGTTTGTGGTGGTGGTGGTTGGCGGTATCAGGTTAGGCCTCTATCACCAACCACCTATTGGCCTATGATAGGTACCCTTGCCCACTGGAAGCTACGCCCAACTTCAACTTTGCAGTAAAGGATGCTTGCCATGGTTGGGTTTCGAACCATGGTCCGCCCGTGTCAAGTGTCAAACTAAGGTTTCCCCCTAGCTATAAAGGGGAACCCCTTGTGGGTATTAAGCCTCCAACTTTATCAAGTGCACATAATAGCAAGTTTAGGCGTGAATATTAACTCCTTGATAATAATTTACTTGTAGACAATGGTGGATCCACGTTATGGATAGAGTGGGCACGTACCCACCCTGGCCCAAAAAAAAACCAAGGTGTAATAGGTCAGGGCACCCCGACCTGAAGTTTCCTTAGATTTTGGTTAGATAAACAAGTTTTTTTAAGTTAGCATAAATTTGTGATTTTTTTAGAAATTAAGGTATTGATTTGGACTTTTCCAAATGACATAAATGTTTAATTAAGTGTTTAGGTTTTTTTTGTGTTCTTTTTCTTAAGATTTATCTCATAATAGCATGAATGTTTTGATTTTAGGAGTTTTATTTGCCTTTATTAACATAAAGTATGACAGGGTTTTTATTTTTTTGTTCAATGAACATAATTCATGATTTTTTAAAGATTATGGTATTGATTTGCATTTTTTCAAATGATGCAAATGTTTAATTATAATTCTTGGATTTTTTTTTGTGTTATTCTTTTATATATCATTAAGCAAGATTTCATTAATGAATGCTTGATTTTGATTATTACTTTTCAACCCCTGAATCTTTGATTTTTATTAGATTTTAAGTTGTTTATTTGGATTCGTAAATGTCATGCATATTTAATTAGGCATTTTCATTTTTTTTCAATCAACATTAAATACGATTCCATAAATACATGTTTGATTTTGATTAGAACGGGCAGTTTAGGTTCAAATCTCATGGGCGTCATCCCCCTACGTAAGTTGAAGCTTCATGATTCCCTGAGGTCAAGGGGTAAGCCCTCAAAGTTTTGTGCCAACATGGATAAAGATTGTAGTATAGCAGGCTTTGCCAACACTGCTAGGTCTCTGTGCCCGGGCATTTTCTTCTAGTGAAAACTAAAAAATAAAGAAAATAAATTCAGAGGTTATATATATTTTTTTTCAATTAACATATCTATGAATCATGTTGTAAGATTAGATTTCTGACTCCCCCTCTCTGTTTGAAGATAAATTAAGCAATTATTATGGATGCCCCTTTGCATAACATACCTCGCTATTGAAAATGCTTATTTGGATGCAGTTTTAGAAAAGACAAAAGGCTTTTCTGTTTCTTTTTGTGAAGTATAAAAGAAAAGGGTTGTTCACGTATAAAGTGTTCAGTTCAGATACATGAGAGAGAGTTGCAGTACAAGTATCTGCAAAAAGGAATAAAAGCAGCTTTTTGACATTAAAGAGCAAAAGTTCTACACATGAAAATGACAAGAGAAGTGGATGGAAATCTAAAAAGAATTTTGGATCACCAAGGACGTGAACAAGTTCATGATACTGGACCTCTTCGTGACATTTTGCCAAACGTACCCTTGACCAAGAAGTGTTGGCTCCATTCCAATGCTGTCCAATGTTTGATTGTTTTTTTTTAATGAATTCCAATGTTTGACAAATGGAAGTAACAATCCTGACATGTGTAAGCTGAAGGCCCAAGATCAAATCCCACTGGCGCATGGTGTTCTACTGCTTTATCATAGTTGGACCGCATAAGGCTGAATGGTCGTGTCGTCAACCCAAAGTTTTTCCTTGCAGGGAGGTGAGCCCATTGAGTGACCCTGTTCTTGACAAGGGTTTTTCGTCATAAAAAAAATCCTCACATATAGGCTTTTAATCAACCAAAAAATTGATTTTGACTACCATATTTTATAAAAATTGCATATCATGCTAACATGGCTATGTTAAAAACTTAAAATGTAATTATTCACCACAAAGGCTCCACACACCTAGCTAAGTGGGTCAGTTTAAGGTGTTTGAAGTTGGGGACATCAATAGTTGGATACTTTTGGGTGTGAGCTCCTTGTTGCAAGGCCGAACCTAGCAGAAAACTATTAATGATAGGCTGCGACAATACTCATGGAATTATATCTACACATAATAAAGGTACCATTTTCAATCATGCTTTCAAATATTATGAAGTTAACAAGCATAATAATGGATTAAATATGAATGTTAATTATTTTAATTCTTAAGCATCGTTATATATATATATATATATATATATATATATATATATATATATATATATATATATATATATATATATATATATATATATATATATATATATATATATATATATATATATATATATATATATATAAAAGGAGGAACCCTATCCGAAAAGAGAGAAAACCCCAGGTGGGGCCCATGACCACACTGCCTTACGTGGCCCACCTTGTATATTGAAAATTTGCAACGTATTTTTATAACATCATATATCAAGTTTTTTAGAAACACATGCCAAGTTTTTAGAAAACCATATATCAAGTTTATTAGAAACTCATACCTACTTTTTGAAAACTGTATTGTTATGCATTTTAAGTAAAAATGCACCTAAACTTTTTAAGCCTGTATGTACCAGTACCAAAGACTCATACTTACATACACGTGTTCAATTAATACATGTTAAAATAAAGGTGTGGATTAGGTCAGGGTCCCTTCATACATGTGATGAACGACATCCCACATTGCCCACATTGTTTACAACTGTTCAATTTTTATGCTATAGATCTCCTTTTTTTTGGATTTATAACTTGAAGAAACCTCACTCAGCACGAAGATCTGGTCGCTTTGACTCAGCCAGACATACCTACTGTCATCGTGCCGGCAGCGTAAAACTTTGAGGCTAGGACTCCTGCCCCCCCCCCGCCCTCGGAGATTATGCTACGCGTTGGCTTGTGCAGATGAGCAACACCCATGAGAATCGAACCTTTAATGCCTGTCTAGCAGCTAAGGCCCACACCACTACGCGAACCCACCTTGGGGCATGCCCTAGATCCCCTTAATCTAGAGTATCATTGGCTTTCAAGATGAAAAACAAAATTATTTGTCCGACCCATCTAGGAAGTAAGCAATTCAACTATAGTGTTTGGGATGCTGTTCATCCCACGGATGAACAGCATTAAATGAACCCCTGACTGACTACCACGAGGGATACCCCTGACCTGATCCACACTCTGTTTTTTTATGACGAAGTAAACCCTCACCAATAACCGGGTAACTTAATAGGCCGGCCTCCCTAAGAGCCCATGACATGATCTACACTCTTTTAGATGGAACTTGATATTGATATCCATGACCTGACCCGCGTTCGTTTAAATGGGCCATGGTCTCTTAAATCACTGAACATGGGTAGAGCGCGTAGGGTTCAATGAAGGTAGTACTCATGAATAGGGGTGTCGACGGGCCTGATTTACCCAGACCCGACGACCTGAACCAAACCTTATAGGGTCTGAGTATGGTGATAAATAAGAAGATCCGAGTTTGGACTCAAATGTCTGATTAATACATAGACTCGGTTTTAGTTTGTAAAATTTTATACCAGACCCGAGTTCTGATTAAGACCCACATTTTTTCATTCTAAAAATAATAAAAAATCTGCTTTTACCGGGTATGGTTCATGTAGTTTTTATCAGGTTTGGGTATGATTTTTCTTATAATTGTCCCAATCATACCAGTGTCCGAACCTGATACCATACCAAAAATCTGATTCAAGTCTGGTTTCACCTGGGTCCTAACCTAATCCGACCGGTTGACACCCCTACTCATGAAATCAGAAAGCAAAAGAAAAGCTGCAAACCGTGCACATGCATTTGAATGTATGCATGGGGTGGGACCCAATAGCATTGGGCCCACCCAGTGGAGCCCACATGAGATGATAACGAGTTGCTTGGCTCTATCCTCTATTTTCTTGCCCGGGAATGGTGCCAAGAAATGCGTCACTAGGATTTTGAAAATTAAGACGCGTAGGCAGTGGGAGGTTGCTTCAAGGCATGTAAATTGAGGAGGTGGTCCACTTCCTCTTTTCAAACGGTTGGACGTTTCCATCATGCCCCCACACCCAATTATTCAACAACGAAGCCCAAACAAAAACGATGCAAGAAAAAAAAAACGCCTGCACAAACCACCAAACCACAAGTTAAACCCCATCATAATAAATTGATAACCAAGCATTTCCCACTGCTATCCACATTCATTTTGTCAAATCACATTCAGACCCCTTTTTCTTTCTCACTTTCTTTAATTATATATATATATATATATATATATATATATATATATATATATATATATATATATATATATATATATATATATAATAGGTGGTAGCTCGTTTCTGGTTTACCGCCAGCCTATCAGCTTTTGAAAGTTTTTTTTTATTGTTTTCTTAAATCTAATTACAGAGATATGTTCTACGTGTTTGACTTTGATAGGAATTGGCACTTAGATCATCCAGTAAGTTTTTATAAGGTTTAAAAACCGATTATCTCAGGTTTTTATAAATATTTAAGGCCTAAAAAACTATATAGTTTAATAAAAAATATTATCTAAGTATGATTTTCTAGCAAATAACACATTTGCCTAGTTAGATTTGTGAAACACAACCTGAAAACACATGTTCCTAAGCGGTAGGATAAAAAAGTGACAGGCAACTATCACATTTTTATTATATATATATATGTGTGTGTATGCGCTTTGTGTTACAGTCTAGAATATTACAATAGATCCATATTCAATATCCAGAATTCAGAGGTAACATTGCTAATGGATAACAAGTCAAAGATTTAGAGTCTCAGTCCAGAGAACAAAAACAACTAGACATATGTCAAGCCTAAAGCCTAAGCCAATTAAGAATTGAGGTTCACTTAAGGGATGTGTCATGCTAGATAGTCCTAGAGAACATATCTTACTTTTAAAAGATAATTAAAGTTAATTAATTATGAATAAGTCTTTTAGTTGGTTTGTTTTTTTGAAGAGACATTGACTACGGAGCCCTAATCTAGTTGGTTTCTTTATACAAGTAGAACTCAATCCAAGATTCATGTATATAAAAATATCTTGATGAGCCATATTACTTATTGATTAATGAATTAAGTTTTTCCAAAAGCTTAGTCATCCTTCACTCTTTTTTTATCTTCTTTACTTCTTTCTCTCTAACGGTACGGTGTGGTGGTGGACCATCTTGAACAAAGTGCTCAAGCCCTTCACGTATTTTCTTTCGGATAACAAAAAAAAAAACTATACTACCCAGAGAAGCTATTGAGAAGCCTATGTAGTCATGGTTTTGCTCTACTGCCCTCTTTAAGACCTAACTTAGGTATTCAGTCTTTTAAACATTTAATATTAGTTTTCTAAATCTGTAATCAAACCCTAGGTTGCATTATCTTGCTTTCTACAGCCTTAAGACCAAAACCACATCTATTGGATTAACTCAAAAGGTCTTATTTTCATTATTTAACATTTTAAGCTTTTTAGTAACCTATTTTATTGTTATCTGACCTATAACAATCTATTATAACCCTGACACATATCCCTATGTGACCAGCAAGCTCTTGCTTAAATCCATATCAAATTTGAACTAAAACACTTTCCTGATTGACCTTTGAAGTCATTTTTAGCCTACTCAATTTCTTAATTTTTTTAGGTTTTTTTCTAAAACCACCCAAAACCTTCACCACAACTACCCTTAGACCACTACCCCATCATGTCCAATGGGGGTTTGCACTCCAAACACGTCCAGTCCAACTTCAAAGAGCCAAAAACCTCAAGTTTAATCATCCCACTTCTGTCATGCTCAGACTAAAGTACTTTGTCTCTTGATAACTAGAAGCTAACTTCTGATCCAGTACCCATCCAATTAGACCTTGAGCGAGAGAGTAATGCATCTAACGCCCATTAGACATGTGGTCGTGCACTGCGTATCCACTTTTGAGACATTTAGTGGTACACATGATAGCTGCTAAAGGCTTTGTTTCCCCCCTGTTTAGCATGTGTCATTGATTGAGCATGCATGTCCAATATAAGGCCTGACATTTCAGTGTTCGACCTTGCGTGCCACTAGAATATGAGAAGTCACTACCACATGAACTACATTTTTGACATTTTTTTTTTACAAATTTGATCATGCAGATGTGTTCAACATTGTAAATTTGCTAGGAATCAATTGTTGAATTATGTATTTTTTATGAATAAATTTGATTTTTAAAAGCTTAAATATTTATAAAAAAATTCGAGTTGTTGATTTTCAAGTCTTAAAAGACCATGCTTATGTATTGTAATCGGATGATTCAACAACCTGTTCTTAATAAACCAAACATGTAGATTACATTTGTACTATTGTATTTAAGTGAAAAGAATAAAAAAAACATGAAAATCTCAGTTAACTTGTATTTTCATATTGTAATATATATATATATATATATATATATATATATATATATGAGTAATGGGTCCGTGCTAAGTGAAATCTCAGCTAAATTAACTTAATGTTGTACGGCGTTGGATCTTGTTTAGATCCAATGGCGTGAATAACATGTATTTAAATCTCATATTGCTCACTCTTCCACTCCTCTCTCTCTCTCTCTATTCTCTCCTCTCTCACTCCTCCGCTCGAGAAATCCCTCTCTTCACTCTTGCTTTCGCTCGAGAAATCCCTCTCCTCTCTCACTCTCCTCGGTCACCACTGTCGTTGTGTCCTCACCCAAAACCATCGCCTCCTCAGCACCGTCTGCCACCAGAGGTTCTGCTGCCATCGTTGCCTCCTCAACACCGTCTGCCCCAATCGTGACCTCTGCCCTTTCATGAGTATCTTTTTCTTCTTCTTCTTCTTCTTCTTCTTCTCTGTTTATTTTTTTCGGGATTCATGTGAGAATACATTGAAAATGTTAGCATTTCTCAAACCCTAACCTAAGCCCCTCTTCCAAATCTTTGGTTTTAATAATTGTATGACCCTTTGGATTGGTATTTTTGAAAACCCTAACCTTCTCTGTTTGTTTTTTTATCAGATTCATGTGATAAGGAGCTTATTCAGTTCAAGATTCACATTCGTACAAAAAGAAGGACCCAATGCAGTGGAGGGAGGTCGGCTGCGATGATCCGGTTTGCTGAAATGGTTGGCACTATCCTCCCGACTGTGCAACGTGCAATAACAAGTGGAAAGACAACCACCCAAAACGTGGTGCTGTTTGATTTTCTTTATTTCAATGGAGCCTCAATTAAACAGTCAATGAAAACAATTGGAAAGAAGAACTAACAAGGCGTACAAAAATAAACAACGTAAGCCAATGGAATAAATGAATGTCAAAAGAAAAGAAATTGCCGAAAGAAAAAAAAAACTATTGTTGCGATTTCAATGTTCTCTCTCCTTCACGAAACCCTAGGCAGAGTATTAATAATGCCTGGCTGGATCTGGGTCTCGGGTCTAGTCCTTGGACCTCAGACAACTCGTTGCTGCTATACCTGTTGTTGTTGGTAGACCAAGGCGTTGGCACTGTGCAATGTTGCTTCCAGTCTGAGCTTTCCTTCAATAGGTACGCAGAGCACCACGTCATTGCACTGGGGCACCAGACTCGCGATCGGATCCATTGTTTGGGTTCGATCGTTCGTCCCATGGGAGTCCAGACCCATGGACCTGCTCGGGTCACTCTGTGTAAATTGGGCCCGGTCCTGCTCTGCATCACAATTGGTGAAGGATACGTAGGCAAAACTCAAGGCATTGACAGACGACGATCACCGCGCGGATGCTAGTGTGAGTTTTCTTCTTGTATTTGAGATGGATCGTCTTGTTTGAGTTACCGATTCAGTCTCCTGCTTTTTTCTTTTCCTTCTTGTTCTTAGTTTTGTGTTGCGATTTATGTGGATGGTCGCTTCTTTCTTGTGTAGGCACAATCAATGGCATTCTTTTTCCTTTTTTTTTCCCTTTCTTTGGTTCTTTTTCATTTTATTTTTTGCTTGTGTTTTTATAAGTAAACGCTAATTTGGCATCGAAAGATTATGCATAACAGATGCTGGAAGGATGTTATGTTTCTTCTTTAATTTCAGACAATGCCTTTAGACTTTTGAAAAGTGTGAAATCACCATTGGTGAATTGATCAACCTTAGTTCGAGATTGGTATTTTTGCTTATTGTACTTGGTCTTGGTGCGCTTGATTCCTTCGATCAACTTAGTGTTTTTAAAAGCATGTTCGTGGTTTCCAAATGGGACCACTGGGAAAGGTGTTCATCAAATTACAGGGTGTTGCTGATGTGCCCAATTAAGTTGGGATAAAAGCAATTTCTAACATGTCCCTGTTTTCCGGATAGGTGAGTGCATACAAAATTAGTAGCAATTGTGATTTCTGGAAGATTTTGTAAATTGCAAACATTATCACTAAGCAAGCTTAGCACCAAGTCTAAGGAAAATTGAGAGAATGGTGTTGCCTCTGTGTCTTCTCAGAAAACATATCATTTTCTTTGTCTTATCTTCAAGGAGCATTGTGCATCCAAACACCCACTTAAGGTCAGAGATGCAGTCATGTCTCTCGTGCTTGCTGAGCACATAGCTTTCTCTATCTTGAGCAGCATATTGTTCTTCGTTACTTTGTGGCACTTTTCTGACTTGCTGGTCGTCATTGTCTGACTTCAATGCTAAGAAATTACATGTGCCTTTGGTTTCTAGGTTTTGCATTTTTTTTCTCATCTAGATGAAGCATCACATTTGTTATTTTCACTTTGAAGCTCTTGTTACTAGATTATGGACGACTGTGGTTTATGCATGTATAGCCAATGTGATCTATCGTTAGAGATAGTGTTTATTGTTTGTTGTTTGCATAATATTTTTATAAGGTCCACGATATTTTTTGAAATAAAATATGTATTGATGTGCTTCAGTGATGGAAATTTCTTGTGTGATTGCAAGAATTTCTCGTAAGTTATGTGTACTGAGACCTTAAATCACGTAAGTGTAATGTTTGAGATAAAAGAGCATAATTTTGGATGAGTTAAATCCTAAAAATTTCAAGGTAAGTTTATAATATATATATTTAGTTTATCCCCAAATTTGAGACCCAAACACGAAAAAACCCTTGTTATTTCATGTGAATTACTGGAGATCGCGTAACGATAGAACGAGAGCAATTTCTGTAAGAGATGAAATTTTTTCTTGAGATGAGCTTTAAAAAGGTAATTGTAATTGAGAATTTAAAATAAAAATATATGTCATGATATATTTTGATCTTAATTAACAAATTAAATAATTTTTTATAAAATCATTTTTGAGATTGTTAGGCAAGGGGTCGACCAAGCCCTTGGTCGATCACTTTTTGTCTTTATGGGATGTTGGAGACCACAAAGACCAACTCGTCAAGTTGACCAGCTGGAGCTATGGCGTTTTCGTAAGAGGATGGGGCGAGTTCCAAAGGGAGGGCCACGATTGGCCCTACTCATTCGCATGCCCCCGTGATGATGCACAAGACATCATTAAGAGGGTGGGGCACCCCTCCAAGCATTAGCATGGGACTGCGCCCCATGAGACTTTCAAAATTTCTCTCTTGGCTCTTTCCAAGAGAGAGTAATGATGAGATTTTTTGGGTGCATGGGGCGGCAGCCCCATGGCACCCTTGTAATGTTTTTGGGGCTTTTTGAATTCTAAGGGGACGAGTGGGGAAATTGGGGGGGGGGGGTGTTTGACCTCAACCATTGGATCTCTCAAGGAGATCATGGCCCTTCATTCCTCATGCAAGGCATATTTAGCCTTTTGAGAAAGAAGAGGGAGCCAAAAGTGGCGACTTTTGGGCTCTCCTCTCTTTCTCTCCTCTCTCTCATTCTCTCTTCCTCATTCTCATCTCTCTCTCCCTCTCTAGCCGTGGGGTGTGGCTTAGCCACCTCTTACATGGAGCCCTTGCAATCGAGCCTCACCTTCAATAGAAGCAAGGTGAAACTTCAACTCATGTTTCTCTTGGAAAAAAATGTATGTAGTATGAACGGGAAGCCATGGGGTCGATGCATCTATGGATGTGTGACTTATGGCGAATTAGCTACCATAGTTGGTGTTATGGTGGTCGAGATCCCTCCTTTTCGTTCATGGAGCAAGAGGGGCTCAAAACTACCAACTTTAAGGCTTTGTTACATTTCATTTTCGTTCTAAGAAAAAAATTTGTATACAATGTGTAGCTCGCCTTGTGCTTTCTAGTTCGTAGTTATTTTTTGTTGGGAAGCATCTTGGGCTGGTTTTCGGTTGTTTCTATTTCATAAAAAAAAAATTGCTGTCATGTTTTCTTTTATTACATGCATGAAAATGCATCTTCTTTTGCCACTCTTGTGACTTCAAAAATTTGTTCGAGCCTTCAAGCCTTTCCCTCCTTGTTCTTTTAATCAAACCGGATTTCTCGGTATTGTTGGGTGTCCCTAGCCTCTCTCACCGTCATAGAGACGGTTGGGCACCCTATGAAGGTTAAGGTGCTGGACTGGGCTCGGTTGCAGCCCACTCCAACCGAGGTAGCCTCATGGCCGCCGGTCTCCCATGCAAGTCGTAGGGCCTCTTGGCTCTTCTTTTTCTTTCTTTTCTATTTTTTTTTGTACGACTTGGTTTTGTGCAGAGATGGGTGGTCTGGTTCCTGTTGGAAAAAAATCCAACCAGGTGCACCCTGGACTGAGCCGGGTTCGGTCAAGTGCACCCAATTCTTTGGAGCTCCATGTGACGCGCGACAAGCTGCCGGGTGCTAGCAGCACCCGGGTAGTCTTGCTGGCCCTGGTCTGCAGACCCTCTCCAATCTGACAAAACCTGGTCTGAGTAGGCTCAGACCAGAGGGTCTATCAGACAGTAGGACCGATCCAAAGGACCAGACCAGCGTTTTAGCCCCTTAATCGTGGCATTTCGGTGGGCGTCAGGTGCCAACCGCACCCGGGTAGCCCCATTTTTGGGCCTTTGCCCTATGCCAGCCCACCCGGTTTGAACCAAGGGTTCAAACCGGTGTTCGTCAGGCCTGCATGGTCTGGTCTAGAGGACCAGGCCCATGCATTTTCCCCTGGTCATTGGCTCTGGAGCAACAGGGCGTTACCGGGTGTTAGCCACACCCGAGCACCCTATCGTTCGGGTGCCATTTCGTTGGCTGCCACCCATGTCAGCCCTCTGGTCTGACCATGAGGCTCAAACCAGGGTCTTGAATCAATTTGGGGGTCTGGTCCAAAGGACCAAACCGTAACCCATTGAGTTGCTTTGGTCGATTTGAGGAATCGGGTGATGGCGCACCCCAGGCGGCCTCATTGAGCATTCAAGTGTTCTCCCTGAACCGTGTGGCACACTAGGCTGAAATCAGTGGTCTAGTGCAGCCACCACGACAACGCGTTAAGTGTTTTAAGAAAAAAAGAAGAGATCCACACATATATACATAGTAAAGCAAAAAGAGTCTGCGATTAAGCATTGCATCGAGCCTAGAGCTGGCTATTTTGGTGGTTTCGGGTTCGCTGTCCGAAAACCCTATTTAGTCATATGGCAGTATAGTTGGTGTATGTCCAGAGTGACCCTCGGGACCACATTTGGTGTTTCAAGCATTTTGGCACCTCGTGCCTTGATTTTGGCGCATTCGGGTGAGCAAATGAGGGGTGAACCCATACGGATTTTTGTGGGCTCTTTGTTGTCCTATTTTAGATGGACTCGAGGTGCGACTTTAGCAAGCGGTACAATGCCACCAATGTGTAAAATTTTCCCACCAATTCAGGTTTTGGTCATTTTATCAAAAATCACCATTGGCGCCGGTTGTCTCTGCGTAGTACGACAACCATACCGGGGTAGTGCTAATGTGATTCCCATACGTTCCCATACGTATGGGAATGTTCAAAATTCATCCAACACTGTTGGAGATGTGATAACGTAGATCCCTACTGCGAATCGTCATATTTCGTAACTTGTGGATAGGATGCTTGTATCGGCTCGTACATTGGGAAAATTCGATAATTGTTAACTGTCGTTGTGTTCAAAGTCAATAGACGAACTTTGAGTTACACACCTCCTAAAAATATGGAATGACACACATAGGTTAAGTGTTTTATTTTTCCTTGATAGAAATGCGATATGAGTGAGTTTGGCACAATTTACGTGGAAATGCTAATTTTATTCCCATACGTGCAACAAATCTCGCACTTGTACATCATATCATCTGTGTACGTCAGTATGAGAATGATTTTTTTTTCTTGATTTAGTACACTTATGCTTTCAGTATATGCTTGCCACTTGTCACTCACATATTGTCACTCGTTGAGTTGTGCTCTCATGGAATTTTTTATGAAACTAGGCCTCTGCTGTGTTACTAGTGCAATAAACTTGAGTTTTGTGATGTTGGCTTCACTCATGCATGTAGCACGACTTGACACTTGTACCATTAGGTACGTACCTCGAGAGGTACGCCTTGTTCTATACTTGAGGCATAGATGAGTGCACAAAGTGCACATTATACATGAAATGTAAAGAATAGCAAAAATTGAACACCTTAGGGTATAGTAGTACATTTTTGTGGCTCAACTGGAGTCCTTGGGAGGTAGCCCATATTGTGAGTGAGCTCACTATGACTATACCTTAGAATGAAAAGAAAGTAATAATATGGTGTTATATCGTCTTTATCGACGATGTGCTTTTCTATAGCCGTGTGAGGCTGAGCACATGAATGGGCAGGCTAAGTCCTCGTTTGCGTACCCTACGAGGACCACGAGGCATAAATACTTCGAGATGAGGTATGACTTGATAAATGAGCCTAAGAAAGATAAACCCACCGTACCACATTCACAAAACGATTCACTTTAGAGAGGGTGAATGGTACAACCTTAAGTGACAGGTCATTACTACGACATGCGTTTAGGAGTTGAGGCATCCTTTGACCTCCAGTCACTCAGACTTAGGGAGGTCAAGGTGATCTCTTACAATACCTCACTACTGCAGTAGTATGGATTGCAATCCTTAACCTATATGTGATTTTCTCTTCGATGTGGCTGCCCGCATAAGGTTTACTCGGTCTGTAGCATCCTCGGTTACAGTGGCGAAGCCATGGGTGGGCGGTCGCCCACCCCAGAATTAGAAACTGAGTCGAAATATGATATGACTCGGGTCTTCTTCTTCATTCCCCACGATTTGGAGGTTGCATTCTTTCCTTGCGAATGCTTGTCGAAGAAGATCAGAGCACAGGGTCGTGCAGGAGTGGAGATCACGCCTCCCTGCGATATAGAGTACCCTATGGCACCCAGACGCAGGAGATGGTGGACATGAGATGGAGCCAGCCGAGGGAGTTGCTCTGCCTCGATGCTGTGGCGAGGACCGTCCCCTCCGAGAGAGAGCTGATGAGGCACCTCAGTTGGAAGACCGGCTCAACTACCAAAACAGGCTTTCAATCTTGATGTATGATCTTCACCACCATGGAAGCTTTGTGCCACCAGCATAGGTCGATGATCACCACCCAAAGTCTGCCCACCCAACAAAAAACTCTTGGCTCCGCCACTGCTCGGTTACCACATTTGAACTTGAATAACAGATGCCGGGTGCATGTCTCACAGAATGTGAGGTTCCTTCGCGTACCCGAAGGAGTAATAAGAAGAACATAAATACTAACCAAACACAACTGACTTACTTACTTAGCTCTTTACTTGTTTGGTTCCTTACTTGCTCAGTTCTTTACTTGTTGTTCTCGTCCCTTTGTTGTTTCTAGATACTCATATATAATTGCTAGCGTAGTTTTTGCTTTACTGTTACGACTTGTTGCACTTATGATTAATGTTGTTATCTAGTTTTATATCACATGTATTTCCCCGACACATGCACATATTACTGTTGTTACATGTTTCATGTTACGTGCTTTTTCCTTTAAGATAATGAATAAATAATGTTGTTGATCTTTCACCGTATCGCAAGAGTTCTGACCTTGTTTTATGGAGATGCAGACGATGAGTAGATACAGTTGCGTTGCGATGGAGCACGACTCGAAGGCTTGGAGACCCACACTTAGCTGCAGATTTTGGTCCCCTTTTTGGGTTTTGGGGTGTTGAGGGGATTTTTCCCTTATTTTGAGAGACAGCTAGAAATTGTTGTTAATTGTCTTATTTTGTGATTGAACACTTTGGGTTATACATTTTGGACTTAATCATGTATGCTTTCACTTACTGTGGCCCGCTCAGACTTGCAGCATTTTCCTTCTGTTACCCTCATTCTCTTTGATTTTCGTTGTTGTCATAAAATTTATTTAAAAAAAAAATTCCTCAAAAATCAAAGGGTTTTTCCAAGGTCGGGGTTTGGGGCGTAGGACTTGAAATGAGAACAAACAATGAAGTATTCAAGGTTAGTAGCTAATCAAACAAGTAGTTATTATTGTTACCTTTGTTGCTACAACTGGTACTAGGACTGATATGGTAATCTAGATCCAAGTAGCACTCATAAATTATGAAACACATAAATGCTTCATGTTAGCAAGCATGATTACTAACCAGTGAGGTAAACCCACATAAACAGGTTCATGTTAGCATGTATCACTGCTAAGTTTCCATGTTGTATTGCTTCCAATGTCGAAAGAATTTTTTTTCTGTTTGGATATGGTAATCTAAATCCAAGAAGCACTCATAAATTGTGATATATGACGTACAAGTTTGTTTTCATTTTCCTGTACAATGTCATTTGCTTTTTTAAGCTCCTAATTATCATTTGCTAATAATGGAATTATGGCAGAAATATGGCCTCGTCATTGCTTGACTTTCTGTCATTATGTTTGTAAATTGTGATTCTTCTCAGGCTTAGCTTCCTTAGGTCGTTAAAGGGATAAAAGGATTGTGAACATCATTGACGTACACCATTTTGCATGAAAGAGGGTGGTGGCCTAATTGTATCATGCTTTGTTTGTATATGGGAGGCAATGATTCTTTTCTTGTTCTTTCTCTTCTCATCACAAGAAAATATCATTTTTATCATTGGTTAGATTTGTTGGATATTGTTGGGCTTAAATTGGGATTGGGTTCTTTAGATCATTGGCATTCCAATTAAGAATGGCTGCAAGAGGTAGTTTTGATCGGACCACAACTCAGTTCCTATTTCTCCTTATCACTCTGCTCGTTTTGTTCTAATTCTATGTTTTTTATTAGTGGTGTATTTTTTTTCTTAATTCTAGGATTTTGTTCTAATTTTGATTTAGCAATGATGATTCAACATGATTATGCTAGCAAATATTTCTACAATATTGATTTAATATCTTAGATTATTTGTGCAGCATTTATGAAAAGCACCGAAATTCGACGAGGTCCTTATTGTCATTGTGGAATTTTGGCACCTATGTGTGTATCAAAAAGCAAGGCTAACCCAGAAAATTTATTTTATGGATGTGAATATTATGTATGTTTTTATTATAAAAAAATTTGTTTTAAACATTTAAATAAGAGTATGATTTTAACTTTATTTTTTGTAAATGTTTCAGGAAACTGCTAACTTTCGTGGTTTTCTTTCAATGGTTTCAAACAATAGGCACGTAAAGTTTGAGGAGAGGGTGGAATTTTTGGCGGTCAAATTGGAAGAGGCACGTAAAGAATTAGTGCATGCAAATGAAGAACTTCGACAACTGCTTGAAGTAAAGGAGCATTATGGGGCTAATCGTGCATTCACATCTCATGAATGCAGTAGTTGTTGGGTTACAAAATTTGAGCATAAACAATTATGTAAACTTTTATTACAATAATGAGTGATCATAAAGTTATGTAATTAAGATATTTGAGCATAAACAGCTTTCTCTCTCTGTTTTTGTGTGTCTGGTTAAACTGCTAGGCATAGAAAAAGAAATTTTTTCAGTTTGCTCTGCATTCTGTTGTCTGACAAACTTTGCAGCCTTATCATTGTCTTAGCATAAGATGATAGATTTTGCATGAGACAGGTACATGCATCATTTAGACCACCACAGTTGACAACCCACAATAGATTTTATGTAGAAGCATTTCTTTGGTGTGGCCATGTTCAAGATTGAGGATACATTGAAGGATTTTGCTGACGAGGGAGCTCCATATACCGGGGCACCCTGTTATGGGAATTTAGTTTTTCTGTTTAGCCCACTCTGTTGCAACTTAAAATTCAATCAAAATGACTTGTAACTAATAAGAGCTACAATTTTCCTTTTCCAATTGTGTTTCTCTAAACTGTAATAGAGGATTGTTGCCTCTGAAAAATGTTGCGGCCAAGCTTTTGAAAGAGTAATATTTTGTAACTGCAGAATAAAAATGTAATAACATTGTTAAACTTATCAATTTGATGGGGGCAGATGGTGTTGAGGAGGCAACGGTGGCAGCAGGACCTCTGGTGGCAGACGGTGCTGAGGAGGCGATGGTTGCGGGCGAGGGACCAATGACAGTGGCGACTGAGGAGAGTTAGAGAGGAGAGAAGAGGAGAGGGGAGGGATTTCTCGAGAGAAGAGTGAGAGAGGAGCGAAAGAACGAGAATAGTGAGCTATGTGAGATTTAAATACGTGTTATTTACGCCGTTGGATCTAAACAATATCCAACGGCATACAACATTAAGTTAATTTAGCTGAGATTTCACTTAGCACGGACCCATTACTCTCTCTCTCTCTCTCTCTCTCTCTCTCTCTCTCTACGAGAAAGAGAAATATGTTAACCGGAGTATAAATTAGGCATTTTGAACGGTCTTTTTTTTTTCAACCCTGCAAATGTGTTTGGCATCAGACGGTTGGTAAAGGTTCAAATCATGTTGGTGTCAGCTCCTTGCATAAGCCGACACCTAGCATAGGCTTTGGGGGCGAGGGTCCAAGCCACTTAGCTTTTCCCTCCTGGGGGTCGATTTGTGATCTACCTGTTACCAAGCTGTGGGTTTCTCCATGTAACTAAACCAATGAAAAAAAGTGTTTAGCATGATCAATTTTCTAGGATTGATTACTTGATCATGTTTAAAAAAAAAATGATTTTTGAATACTTAAATATTTACAAAAATCCTAAGGTGTTGATTGTCAAGCCTTACAAGATCCTGCTTATGCATGGTAATAGGATGATCCAAGAGCCGATCCTATAAAACTAAGAAAGAAGATCACACATGTTTAGTTAAATTTAAGAAAAAAACAAAAAAAAAACATGAAAAAATCTTGTTTTACACCCTAGTTCATATATTTTCAGTTGACATAATCTAGTGGCTATATATATACATGTGTGTGGTCGGTTTTAATAACCTTTTATGGATAGAATGGTAAAGGGTCCTTCATTACCAGTATTTCTTATTGTTTATTGGCAAATTTCTTTTCTTTTGACACTGTTGAGTGCCTTTAGAGTTTAGTGTGCAAAAATGAACTCATGAATTGACATCTATACATTGGACGGAAGATTAGAATAAAGTAGTTCTACATTTTCTTTTTTATTTCTTGTTTTAATGGAGGGCATGCTTCGTACTCTTTATTTTCTTTTACATTTTTAGGGAATCCTTTTATATTCTTTTATGATGTTTAAAATTCTCCAATTTCCTCATGATGTTGAAATGATAATCAAGTAGCTAGTTATCTTCATCTATACGAAGAATAAAGTCACATCTGAGCCGGACATTCCACCTAATTTTTAAATATTTAGATTAGCTGCTGCAAGCTTTCTACCACTGGAGTTCCCATGTGGATTGAATGTGTCATTGTCAAATGATAAAAAATTAAAACCAAGAGATTTATTTCGCTTGTGCCATTATCCTTGCTGATAAATGAGTGGTTTTCTGAAAGTTGACATAGTACCACAATAGCTGTTATGCTCAATGTTGCCAGTATAGGAATGGGACCTGTATCGTTTGGCCAACTATTCAGGTGAATCATCTTATACAGATTCTTAAGTGAATCATTCTAAATCTGCCAAAAATAATTAAAAAATATTACGTGTCAATTAAAAAATATTAAGTGTCAATCAAAACGTGACACGTGTTGAAGTCATTAGAATAATATTAAAAATTTAATTTAAGCTATTTTTTACATTTATGAAAAAATAGCCGATTCAGGTCAGTATCGTATCGATCTTCTGGTGATAAGATACGTATCCGCCGATTCAGGCCAATCGCACCGATACTGACAACAGTGGTTATGCTTTCTTTTTGCTGTGTGAACCCAATGACTAACAAGAGATCAGTGTCCCTTTCTGCAACTTCAAAAAGAGGTCTTGTATTGAAAAATAACAATTTAGCTTTACCAGCCAGCATAATTCTACTTGGGGCCTGTTTGAAATCTCGGCGCTGGGATGAGTGTTTATGCATTGCAGCATTTGGTGTCCGAGGCAAAATCTTGGTCCCATTTGGAATCTCTGTGCTAGGATAGGCGTTTATGAAATTGAGATGGGAAGTGAGGCTCATTCTCCTTTGAATTTGCACTAAACAATGGATTTGACAGCTACCACCTCTAGTTACCTCCTCCTAGATGTGGTAGCTGGTCAAATGCATAAATTTCATAAACGCCCATCCCAGCTACCGATCCCGAACAGGCCCTTGTTGGACTTTTTTTATCGTTCTTAGAAGGTTAGCTAGCACACAGCATATTTCTGCACCATATATATAATTGATTGCTAGGAATGAATGTTCATGAGATTGATGAATTTCTACTTTCATATTGGATAAAAAAGTCCCTCATTCCATTCTTATCATGCCAGAAAAAGGCACTGAAATATTTGTGAAATATAAAGTGGTTCTCACATTTGCTTTCTTGTCTTTCTCATCTTGGATGCATCTCTAAAGACATTAATTTTTGTCAGCAAAAAATAAATTTTACAATCATACTTGGGAAGACTTATCTTTGATGTTTATGTTTTCGAGACTGCAAAAAAAAGTCCCACATAGAGCTCTCCCCAAGTTGGCTAAAAAAATACAGAAAAATCAAGGTGGACCTCTACAATCTCTCTCTCTCTTAGTCTCTTAGTGTAACACATATATATATAGGGTATCATCAGATATGCACCTGGAAGGTCCCTACTTTTTTTAGTGTTTTGGACCTTTAATCGCAGTTACTACCGCTGCTAAAGGTCTGGACTGAAAAACCGCCATTAGGGGTGTCAGTGGACCGGGGCGGGGGACAAGGTCTCCACCCCTGCTCCATCTCAAAATTCTGCCCTCCATCCCTGCACGAGTTTTGATTTTAACCTTCATCCTCGCCTCTGTCCTTGTTTTATATCCTCAATCTCCGGTCCAAGCAGGGCAGCACGGGGCTTTGTTTCCCTTTAGTCCAGTACCATTCCTAAAGGAGAAGAAGGTTTACTAACAGAGATAGGGGATGAGGCGGGGCGGTGCAAGGAAAAGCGTAATTTCATCCCCACCTTCATTCCCGCAAGGGTTTTTATTTTAACCTCCATCCTCGCCTTCATCCTGGTTTCATGTCCTCCATTCCTGGTTCGAACAGGGCAAGGTGGGGCGAGGTCCGTTTTCCCCGGGTCCACTGCAATCCCTAAGTGGCGATCCAAAAATGCAGCTAAATGGTCCTTTTTAATTATAATGATGTTTTCCATCTCTGATCTTGCACAATCAACGACAGAAAAGCGTTTGAGTATCATCAAACACTAACAAAAAATGGTCATGATACACTCCTCATCTACCTGCATCGATGATACCCTCTACTCTCTCTCTCTCTCTCTCACTCTCTCGGTGTAATTAGTAAGTTTTCTTGTCATTGGACTAAATGGAGGAATCAGATTCCCCATGAGATACAACAATTTACACGATCGGTAAAGAGCCAAAGTGACTAAGGCTTTGTTTGGAAACTAGTAGTTAGGGAGTTTATGCATTTGAAAAAGATAGCTACCACCTCTAGGGAGTAGGGATTCACACGAGTCAGGTTCGAGCCTAGCTTGGGCTGGCTCAGCTTGGATCGAGAAGAAAAAGTGTCTGTTCAAGCTTGGCTCGAGCTCATGCCGAGTTTGAACAACCTATGTCCAAGCTCGGCTCGAGCTGAACACATTTATAAAAAAAATTTAAAGTTTATGTCAAAAGTTCTTTATAAAAACCATACCTGGTAAGATTTGAACCCAGGTCACTTTCCAACATGTTAACAACTTTTTTTGTGTTTAAGTATATAAAAATAATATACATATATAAATTCTATTTTTTTATATAACTATGTGAACCGAGCCTAATCAGGTTTATCCAGCCTAACCGAGTTTGACTACATGTTCAAGCTTGGCTTGTTAACATGTACCGAGCCTATACTTTTGTTCAAGCTCGGCTTGTTAACATGTACCAAGCCTATACTTTTGTTCAAGCTCGACTTATTTATTTTTTGAACGAGCTTGAGCTAACCTTAAACGGGTCAAGCCTATGCCGAGTCCGAGCTAGCTCGGTTGGTTATCCAATCCACTCTTTAGTGCAAATGTAAAAGGTATATAGCCTCACTTCCTCTCCCAAATGCATAACCCTTTATCCCAACTACCTGTTTCAAAACACCCACCACCAACAAGGTAGCTTAGCATGTATCTACCAAATGCCTAAAATTTTCATCCAGCTGGCGGTTTCCAAACAGGGCCTAAAGGTTACAATTTGAACTTTCATGATCTTCAGCGTTATTTTCTTTTTCCTTTACACCTTTTACTTTTTTGACTTTCTATGCTTCAAGGTGCCTACAAATCCCTACTGATCAAATTCGTTTAGGATATGCTTGCCATCACATGAAGCATGGCCAATTCTTTAGATGAAATGCCATAAACTTGTGAACTGACATATTACATTTAAAAATAAAGTTGATAAACTTATGGAGAATTCCCTTATCTGGAAGTAGCAATTAGCACACGTCATCATGTAATGGGACGTTGCAAGTCCGAAACCGACTGGTAATCTAGGTACTTGCAAGTCTTGCATAAATAAAGATCAAGTTCCTTTTGTTTTTGTGAATTAAGGCCGAGTTCTTTACTTTGGGCAGTGGCACGGGATGTAGCTACAAAGAAGCCAATGTCACCTTAACTGACCAGGCATAAGCAACTTGAGGCCCATTGCCCACAACCCTAGTGAGAGCCTCGATTTTCAAATATGAGGGATTTGATTTTAGATCCTTGGAGGATCTTTGGCCCAAAACCAATGTTGTCGGTGCTTATAGGCCGATACATATCATATCTCTAGAAAATTGATATGATACTGACTTGAATAGGCTATGTTTTAATAAATATGAAAAATATATTAAAATTAATTTTTGATAATATTTTAATAATAATTTAATGGTTTCAACACGTGTCACATTCTGATTGATACATAATATTTTTTTAATTGTTTTTGGCTGATTCAGACCGATAAACTTGAGTATGGGCCCATACACCACCTGAATTGTTAGCCAAACTATTGAGGTCCGATTCTGATACTGACAACACTGCCCAAGACACCAACTCAGGTTAAAAAAAAAAGAAAAGAAAAACTAGGATTTTTTTATCCATTGTTTGTTTGGATAGCTTTATAAATAGCTCCAGGCCATTTATGCTTATTTTAAATAGCTAGTACCGTAGGTTTTCATACTACATTGAAGGATCAGGTGCAATGTGAACCTGATCGCTCTCCATTGTTGGGATACAGCCTGTCATCTGAGGGGCCCAACATCAGATCGGGGTCATCAGTTAAAAATGTACCATCACATTGCACCCTGATCTTCACTCGTCTTGGATGTGGGTGTGGGGCTGCATCACATCAGCGCCACATCAGATCCGAGACTTTCAAACACGTCTAATGTACAACAGGGGCATGATCCGTTCATTGGTCTGGCCTGAAGCCAATTATAAGGGGCTGGGCTTTTGTGGGCCTGTGTTCAGTTCGGACCTGTCAAGCTTGTAATTGGGCTTGGCCCTACCCATATTGTTTCACCCTAAGCCTGCAGTGGGCCACTGACCCGCTACAAAACCAACCCACAAGAGCTCCGCTCATCTGGTAGGGGTAACTTGTGAATGTCACAAACTTAATGGAACGTCACAAGTTTGAAACCCACGGGTGACATCCCTTGCCGCAAGGTCAAAGCTGGGTGTACTTTCTGGTCACCCGGGGAGACCTTAAGGGTTTTACCAACTGGAGGCCAGCCAAGGTATCGTCAGTGATGAGGGGTTTTAACCTTGGTTTATCCCAAAGCAACATACTGACTGGACCAACAGGCGCCCGGTGAACGAAGTCAACTGCCGAGTGTAACCGAGCCTAGTAACGCTAGACAGGAGCCCTCGAACCCAGTGGCAGTTTCGTCATTATCCAGAAAGAAAAGAATAAGAGAAGGAACCAGAAAAAAATCAGACGCTGTTCTTCACGCGCTGAACGGAACTGTAATGGTTGAAGAATCGCTGGAGGGACACATCAGTTATTTCTAGAAAAGATAAGGGCAGGGGAAATGATCTCCCTCGTTGTTCCGCTCAGGCAGAGCAGAGGGTCTCGGGGGTTGGAGGACGGAGGCTATAAATAGTCATCCACCCCCGCAAAGTCTCTAACCCGCCGTGATCGGGCCGAGACGGCAGCGCCAGAGTCTCCGCTCCTTTCCCTTTTCCCTTCTCTTGTTATCTTCTCTCTCCTCCCTCCGTCGTCTCTTCTCCTCCTCCCTCTCTGCCGCTACCGAAAATCTAGGGTTTCCTAACTTCCCTTCTCTCTCTCTCTCTCGCTCTCTGTGTGCGTCTGCGCGATCGTGGATGCTTCACGGGGGAAGAATCGGGGTCTCCGGCATGTCGTTCCAAGGGAAGAAGCTCATAAACGACCCTAACGGTCTGCATTTTTTTTTCTCAATTTCGCTTTCTTTCTTTTTTGTTCTTTCTCTTTTGATATATTGGCGGTCTCTGAATTCTTTGTAGTGATAGTTTTCTTGATGTCTAGGATTTTTTTCGTTTGTAGTGAGAGTTTTCTTGATGTCTAGAAAATTTTCGTTATTTATCTTCTTTGTTGTTTTATGAATCGTCTCGGCCTCGTTTTCTTTAACTTGTTTGAAAATCTTTGTTGTCTTTATTCTGTTAAAAATTAAGTTACTGAGATATTTGATGGAGATTTCTTTTCTTTTATTTCTTTATTTCTTTTGGTTTGTTGTTTAGGAAAGATATGATTTGATGTGTGGATTATCGTGTTTTTTTATGGAGTGGTGTTGATGCATGGCAGCGCTGTTGCACGGAGACCGAATTTATGGATGATAAGTTAGTTTCGTTCGTTAATTTGTTTGTTTAACCCTGGAGAATGATCTTTGTCGGAGTTTTATGTGATCGAAAATTCAGAGAATCTGTTTGTTTTCTTTGTAAATTGGTGGAGCTATATGGCTTCCTTTTTTTGAAGATTAGTGCCAAGAAAATTCCCTTGCTAAAACCTTCGGGACTGCGTGGTGTGTAATTGTAATGCTTGTCCCGATGTAATGTGGTTGGCTGATATTCTATTTCTACGATATTTTGATGTCACTCAGAACATTAAGTGTTCTTGTTTCAGATTTGTGTAATTTAGGAAACCCGGGTATATATATAATTAATTGATTTACTTATCGTTTCTCTTGCAGATGTTGCGATGGAGTTCATTGAGGGTTTGGTTGAAACTTATCCTGGATTGCAGTACTTGGATGGCTTCCCTGAGGTAATGACTGAATTCTGATGTAGGAATGTGGTTTAGGACTCTTTTGTGCTCACGATTCTGTCATTCGAGTTGTCTGTTGTTGAATTATTAACTTGTGATACTTTCCAGATCAAGGTTGTCTTGCGTGCTGACATATCAGGACCAACTTATGACAAGGTTGCTGTCATCTCAGGTGCTAAATCCTATGCTTTCTCTCTGGGATGTTTTTTCTGTAATAGTCTTATAGCTATGTCACACGGACTCTTCAAAAGGGTCGAAGCACCCGTGCATGGTGCCACACAGGTGTGGGTGCGGCACCAGACACAGCTGAGTGTGGATCAACATGTGTCCGGTGCGTGATCAACTCACACCCCACCTTTTTTGTTCTAATTTGGACTTGGTCAACTCTGATCATGTACAATTGTCCAAGTTAAAAAGAAAGCCTTAAAAACTTTGAAAAGCTTATAACATATAGTTATATATTACTAACTAAAAAACATTAAAATTATTTATAGATTTTTTGTATGATTGTAATGCATATATATATCACATTCACATCTATGTTTTTTCGAATTGCTGTGTTATACCGGCTACACCGGTACCCGCACTTGCACCCATGTGACATAATCGTATAGCAACTGTAGAATTTGGAGTAGGGTCCTCAATACTTTTGTTATGCTTGTGTTATGTAATTAATAGTGCATGATAGCTATAGCTTTGCTAATTTTCTCCGGGTACTGTACCCGTGATAGATAATTATCAACATCTATATCACATGGATACTGATGAAGGAATGAAACATTGGTGTGACATGATAGTTCTCACTCGAATACGGCCATCTGTATTTATATTTTTCTTAACATAAAGCAATAAAACATGAATATTATCTCAAGTGCAAACTCTTGAATGACAATTCTAGATCACTATAGTTGAAAGCATCAAACAATAAAACTAAGTTGAAATTAAAATGTCATGTAGTTGATAACAAATTTTAAGAGAAAAAAACACAAGTGAATATAAAATAAATAATCAAGATTCAAGACTATAAAAGGAAATAGACAAGGTTAACGATACAATGTTGACTGCGTCTAGCATTGTTTTGATTATATACATGAATGTCTTGGTGAGTCTGAGTTTTGTGTCATTTGCAAATACATGCCAAGTGAAGTTTCCATAGGTTGTCACCTACGATGGTATTGAGCAATTCCTGGAATCTTCTACTTTTAAGTTTATTAAAGCGTCTAATTTCACTTTTCCACAACATACTCACTCCTCTATATATTGTTTGAGGGCATTTATTTTGCATCGGCACTGCTGCCACTGACAGCCACCCATCTCTACATTTCTCGAGATGGAGACCATGCCCATCTCGAAAAATGCCAAGATGGGTGGCTGTCAACGGCGCTGCATCATGCAGCTTGGGTCTGCTAGTCGTTCACTAGAGCAATAAATTAACTATGATGGGCATATTAAAAAGCTAAAAGTAGAAGAATTTAAATCTTAATGAGAGTGTAAGTTTGGAAAAGAGAAATCAATCGTGGCTTGTATGCTTATGCGCAAGTATGCACGTGGCTTCTATAGTGTCATTACTTATTCTGCCATCCAATCCCATACTTTCTTATTGTTCCAACCAAGGTTGTAAGTATCGTATCGTTACCCGTATTGGTTGGGTTTAAAATAAGATGCGTATTGTATTGTAAAAAATCATAAATTTTAAATAAAAAATTTTCAAAAATTCCAAAAAATCATGAACAATTAGCAAAAATTCTAAAAAAATATAACACATGAAACAATGATGAATTACACAAAATACAACCATAAAATCACATATGAAGCATTTACATCTCTATGAGCTGCATAATACATCATAATCAAGTTTTTTAAAGATAATACATGAAACAATAACCAAGTTTTTTAAAAACATACCATCAATCATCATCATCATTATCTTCTTATTCTTCTCCTCCTTCGACATTCACATCGTCTCCAATATGCTTGGGCTCTTTATTATCTATTTCTTGTGGTCCTACGTTGATCCACTAAATGTCATTTTCATTCAAAATGCCCGCTTCTTCAACCCATGCATCAAATACATCAAAATTTTCCAAATTGCTATTATCAAATTTCTCTTTGTAACTTTTCTATTTGCCTAAAAATATGACATGAAAAAATTAAAAGTAGTTAATTTTGTATAATGTAATTTTTTAAATAAACACATTAAAATGACATGAAATTTATAATTTTATATACCTCTACCTCAACCGTAAGTTGTAGCGAACGTAGACGAGGTCATTGAGTATTTTGTGTTTTAATCTATTTCTTCTTTTTTCATGGATTTGCTCAAAGATGCTTTAATTTTTCTCGCATCCACTTGCACTATACGTTTGGCTAAGATTGCGAATAACAAAAACTCTCAAATTTGGAACATTACTTCCAAACCTTATCCATCACGTGTCCGAAAAAAATAAAAAAATGTGAAATCAACAAGATAATAACATATATAATCATACAAAACATCATAACAAAATAATAATATGAAATTAAAATTGAAATAGACAGAATAAATTACCTAAACGCGTTGTATCACGGTTTTGCAGTGCTACAAATTTTTCCATATCATAGAATGCATTATCATAAATTTTCATTTCTTTATGAATATGATCTTGAACGCCATAATTATGGTTCAACCTTTCAATACAATTCAAGAGTCCCTTGTTGACTTTCATGTCTATTTTAAATATTGGAGAGTATCTAAATGCAAGATTTAAATAATATATTGCAACATGAAGAGGTTGATGAAGTTGCTGAGTCCACCTATGATCAATGATGTTTCATATATGGATGCATAATTTTTCTTTCAATTTAAATTATCTCTAATGACCTCTTTTGCCTTATCCATGTCCACATAGAGATAACCTATAACTGGTTTGTCTTCACTGTTAATCAATCGAAGCACCTTTACCAAAGATATAGTGATTCTCAACAACTTCACACATTAATCCTGAAATTCACTTATGAATACAATATCTACGATTTCTCTTGACTTTCTTTTTGTGCATTGAGATATTCTTTTCACTCATCTGATGAAAACTTTTTTTAGTACAATTCTATTATTTACTAGACTTTGTATTGTCAAAAACTTCGTAGCAAATCTAGTAATTTCACTACGAATCAACTAAGTACCACTAATGTACTTTCTCATTAGACTCAAAATCCATGCATGATTGTAGACAAATTTATTAACTTTTTGGCATCATTCAACTGTGCACTTTATCTCATTTATATTGTTGATATTCTCAAGCATGAGGTCTATGTAACGTGCAACACACGGGGTCCAAAAAAATGACCCATAATTTTCTACCAATTCTTTACCTGCTGACTTATAACAATATTTTGAGGTTGAAACTCTTCTACAACCTGACCAATTCTTTACATTTTTTGTCTTGGGCATATTAGATAGATTAATTGACTTCAAAAACATAGTTCCTTTGGGGCAATAGACAAGAAAACTTATCAAGGTCATTGACTTTTTGTCTGTTCACTCATCTGCTATGATGCTACACCCAATTTCTCTTCATGATTGTCTAATTACAATATGCCTTCACTTCATTCGTATTAGTATCTAAATTCTTTCTTCTCAAAGCATGATTTGAAGGTATTTTATATTCAGACCCGATATTGGTTATGACATCTGTCTTGGCCTGAAAATGAAAGAAATTTTCCTCATTGAAAGGAATGCAAACATCATAGAACCATCTCCCAACCACGACATTTGTGTCTTGACTAAATGTTGAGGAGTAATAGCAGTATGAATGTCGGGTTGCGCTCTAGGGGTAGTCCTAAGAGAAAAAAAACTATTAATATAACCTTCAGCTCTACCTCCTTTCGAAGAACTCCCTCATACTCGTCTTTCTCCTCATCTTTTTTTTATGCCTATGACACTACTTCTGGCATCAACTACACATTTTTTCTTCGCTGCAGAATTTCATATTTCTAATGCTATGCTAGGGGTTGTAGGATCAGAATTAGGGAACTCATCTTCGTCTTGCTAGGGCTGCCCATATCTCATTTTTGCCTCATTCATTTTTTCTCTCGGACTAATGAGTAATTGTTGATATTTTTATTTCACGACATTCAACAATTTTTTTGACATGCAGGACGTAACATTGAAATGTGTTCCGGCTAAATGATGCTTCAACTAAGCGATACCACCTGAAAAAACAATATGGCAATAGTTGCACTCGATTTTCAAATTGTTTTCACTCATTAGTTTAGTGTCCCATTGCCATGCAGGATCAATTGATGGCGTCTTCCTAAAAAAAGCTCAATAAGAAGCTAAAAATATGTTTTTTTTTACCTTAACCCATTTCTTAGAGTGAACAAATGGTGAAAATGCACTCTTATAAACTGCAAATGTCTTCTCCCTTGCACACGAATCGACCCCCAAATCGCTATCACGAGTCCTAGGGTGCATTGATACCTCTCTAATGGCTTCTACATAAATGAGGGAGTAGGCCCTCAAGAAGTATTTAAAATCCAAAACTGAAAAATTATGATTCAACCCCTTTTTTAAGTGCGTCGACGGTGTATCGTACAGTACACCCTGTATCGTACGGTACACCCTGTATCGTAGGATACACCCTGTATCGTACGATACATATGATATACACTCGTATCGCGATACGAGTGTATATCATATCAATATTTCTCATAGTAACAATACGTATGGTATGATACTTGCAACATTGGTTCTAGCTATTATGGTGTATAAGTTTTTTATAAATTGGTAACTCTGGAGCAGATGCCACCAATTTTTTGAAACATCATGATATTTTTTGCTCTAAAAGTGTAGCATCATGAGAACACCTCAATATTTCCAAATGTCTCTGGAATCGTCGTCGGTCCGTATTGGTTAAGCTAAATTGTCCCAACATTGTTCTAAATGTTTTGGAAAAAGTCAGA
The DNA here is from genome assembly GCF_984573655.1 of Nuphar pumila. Lineage (NCBI taxonomy): Eukaryota > Viridiplantae > Streptophyta > Magnoliopsida > Nymphaeales > Nymphaeaceae > Nuphar > Nuphar pumila. Next base: position 8,245,481 of record NC_143262.1, read on the forward strand.
TTCTTTTGTTCCCTTATGTGTCTCTTTTCAACCTTTTCATTGTTTCTAAACTGATATCCTTGAAAAACATTCTTCCTAAGAGAGACTCTTGATGTATTCTCTTATGGGATATTTTTGGCTTGGCCGCTTTGAAGATGCATATTTTTTCCTCTCAATTGCTCTGTTTTCTTTGGTGTATAGGGACATGTTTGATGCTGTGGTCCTTATTAGCTTGGTACAACATGAACTCTTTATGTACAAGCAAAATTCCATTATCTTATTTCAAAAGAATATGCAAAGTATATCAGACTGGGTTAGCTTTATAGAATAATTTCAAAAGGAGGCGGCACTCTCAATTTTCATCAAGTAAATTATTGTTTTCTTCAACTGATCATCAACAGACATAAGAAAAAGTTTGCAATTATATTGTTTACACTTAGAATCTTGTAGGTTCATAGCATTTTAAGTCAAGTTCTAAATCTTTTTAATAGTACAATTTGCTGCCTTCATCAGCAAAATTTCCATATTGATAGCTAAAATTCTGTTACTATTCCTTCTGTGCAGGGGGTGGAAGTGGCCATGAGCCTGCTCATGCTGGATTCGTGGGGCCTGGGATGCTAACAGCTGCTATATGTGGAGATATTTTCACCTCTCCTCCTGTTGATTCTATCTTAGCTGTAGGACTTCTGATGCATAGTGGTGCATAGTTTTTCTTTTTTTTATTGCTCTCAGGTGTCAACCTCATAATGTTATACATTTCAGGGAATTAGAGCTGTGACTGGTCCCAAGGGATGTCTCCTGATAGTTAAGGTAAAACAATATCCAGCTGTATGGATAGTTGGATTTAAACTTAATTGTTGGAGAATTTGTCTTTAAATTTTTAGTGAAGGTGGATAAACGAGAACCATGTTGATGTGTTGGAACTTTGGCCCCAGGCCACTTCTATCTGAGACCATCCTTGTTTTCATATTCTTGTTATATATGCTGTAAACCTTGCATCATATAGCTACATTCTGCAGCTTGGTTCATATTGTTATATATGCTGTATACCTTGCATCATATAGCTACTTTCTGCAGCTTGATTCTCATGACACCTTTTAGCCTGCTGATAATTTGAAAACCAAATGCTGCATTCTGTCTACATTTTTAAAGATTGGACGTTGCTGATAATTAATAATTGGATTTAACAGAATTATACAGGTGATCGCTTAAATTTTGGTTTGGCAGCAGAGCAAGCAAAGTCTGAAGGATATAAGATTGAGGTATATGTTACCTCCTACCTATTTCTCTTGGTTCTTCTCATAGTTTCTGAACTTCTGTTAATTTTGATGCTCTCAGACTGTAATTGTTGGAGATGATTGTGCTCTCCCACCACCACGAGGTATAGCTGGGCGTAGAGGCTTGGCGGGGACTATCCTTGTTCATAAGGTGTGTGTCATGTATTCTGGTGTCTTTGCTTTGTTACTTGGTTAACAATGACCTGCCATTTTTTTCTTTTTTAGATTTCACTATGAGTTTGTTAATGCTACTTCATCTAAACATTGTTTGTGCTTTTCTTTATTAATGCTATTTTATCTAAACATTGCTTCTGGTTTCTCTATAATTTGTTTCCCTTCTAAACATTTGGGACTTGAACCATATTCATGTTGTGCATCTGGTGGTGGTGGAAACAACGGGTTCACCCTTTATGTCTGTAATTGACCACTGTTAAGTTATTCCGCTTGTGGAAAGATATGTGAATGATTATTAACTGATGGGCACTTTTGGAATCCATTGTGTTCATTGATTGGTGTGGATGTTAAATTATATACCATGTCAATGTACATATATATTCTTAATTTCTGTTCTATGTATAGGTGTCAGCCTATTAGAGGCTTGACTTTTTTATTTTTATTTTCTTTTCTTTTTTTGTTTCCTTTTGTTTTTGTACAACATGGCTGTTGGGGCAGCCCAAATAGACTTTGGGCTGCTTGTTAAAATATGTTGTACTTATATATATATATATATATATATATAGATTACGACACATACACATATATATGATATATATATGTCTATGTGTCTATCTATATATATATATATTTATATTGTAAAACCCGATAAGGGTATTTCCGTCATTTCACCTGTACACGCATATCTTTGATATGCTTTTTCTTTCTTTCTTTTTCTTTATTCTTTTTCTTTTTTGTCTTTTTTGTTTTTTGTTTTTATTCAATTGAGAGGGGTCCACATAGAGTCGTTGGACCCCTCCAACGGTCATAAATATGGCCGTTGGAGGGGCTCCAACGACTCTATGGGAGCCCCTCCCTGGGTCCCTTGCTGTGTATAAATAAGGGGCACAACCTCATGTATTCCCTAAGCTTCTCTTGAAGCATTCTATGAAGTGAGATATATTTTTATCTTCTTTTTGTGCTTGACCACTTTTGTGGTTTATTTTGCCCTTTAGTGGCATCTTGTGTATGTGCGTGCTTCCGTGCTTTCGCTTGGAGACGTTGCTCTTTTCATTTGGCACTTCATTACATGGTATCAAAGCCTTGGCTAAGAAGACTTCATTGGATCCTCCATTGACAAGTAATACCTCTCCACTCTCTTGTCTTATAAATTTTTCTTCTTATGGCCAACAAAGATGCAAAAATCGATCTCTCATTCAAATTGGATGGGACCAATTATCGCATGTGGGCGGCCGCTATGGAGAATAATCTCAAATGTAAAAGGCTTTGGGGTTATGTATGTGGAACCATTCCAGAACCACAACTAAAGTTAACTAAAGTTGAAGGAGGTGAAGAAAAAGCCTTGAATGAAGAAGAAAAAGAAAAGGCTATTCTTGATTACTCTTCTAAAATGGAAGATTGGGAAAGTGAACATGCTAAAATCTTGGCATGGTTCATGAATAACGTCGAATTGAAGATTTGTGCAAATCTTGCAAAATTCAAGAAGGCCAATGAAGCATGGTTTTTCATGAAAGGTATGTACACTCAAAGAGACCTTGCTAGGCACTTTTTTCTTCAAGAAAAGGTAAGAGCTACCAAGCAAGGTGATATGAGCATTAGGGACTATTATAATGCCCTATCCTCTTTATGGGATGAACTTGTCCTTCTCGAACCGCAATGGGAAGGAAGTGCTATTGATATGAGACAAGAGCAAATGGAAAAAGAGAGGTTCTTTCAATTTATTCATGGGCTTCGTCCCGAATTTGAACAACTTAGAGGATCTCTACTTCATAGAGCCTCTACTCCTCTAAGCGATATTTTGGCCGATTTATGTCAAGAAGAAACCCGTTTGGCCTTAAAAAGGGATGTTGATGAAGTTCATGCCGTGTCTAGACCCGGCAACAATGTAAGATCATATAAACCACCACATTTTTGGAAGAATAATGGTGGAGGAAGGAAAATCATTTGTCATAATTGTAATGAACTGGGCCATATTCGTACCGATTGCCCTAAATTCAAGAAGAAGGTAGCTTCCGTGGGAGAAACTCCTCCAATCATCAATGAAGATTCAAAGAAGGATGGTGACATAAAGGATTCCATCGCTCCTCTAACCGAAACTCTTCAACAATTTATGAAGATGAACGCCTCTACATCATCATCCTCACCTTCCACTTCCGGTGCCGCCATTTCTTCATTCCCAGGTATGTCTTCTTGGATTCTTGATTCGGGTGCCTCTTTCCATATGACTCCAAATGCATCACTTTTGTCAAAACCAAGTCTCAATAAATTTAAATCATATGTATCCACCACCGATGGAACTTCTTTAATTGTTGAGGGTATTGGAAACCTTGAGAAAATTTATGACCAAAACAAAGAATTTTTTGTTCCCAAAATCCGAATCATCCCAAAACTTAATCTAAATCTTTTCTCCGTCTCTCAAATTACCGATTTTGAATGTAATGTCTCTTTTTCACCAACCCATTGCTATGTGCAGGATCTCTGGTCCGGGAAGCGGATTGGGCAAGGCCATAGAAGAGGGGACCTTTACTATATGGATTTTTTGTCTTTGCCATCCAAATCATTTTGTAATCATGTTCAATCCAAAGATATTGAGACTTGGCATAGGAGACTTGGGCACCCTAGTATTTCTAAATTGTATCTTTTTCCATTTTTGGAAAAATTTTGTAATACAAATACTTTTACATGCAATGATTGTATTCTTGGGAAAATTCACTCTCTTCCATATTCTCATAGCAATTTTGTGTCAAAAAGGCCTTTTGAACTTGTGCATTCCGATGTATGGGGACCGGCACCCGTTATGTCCAAAGGAGGCTTCTCTTACTATGTTTCTTTTATTGATGATTTTACTAGATACACATGGGTTTATATTATCAAGAATAAATCCGATGTCTTCACCAATTTTAAAGAGTTTCACGCTCTTGTTCAAAACCAATTCCAACACAATATAGCCATTTTTAGATCCGACTCAGGAGGAGAATACATGTCTAAAGACTTCCAAAATTATTTTAAAACAAATGGAATTTTGCACCAACGATCTTGTCCTAAAACTCCGCAACAAAATGGTCTTGCGGAAAGGAGGCATTTAATTGAAACCACAAGAACTCTTCTTGTGTCTAAATGTGTTCCTAAAAACTTTTGGGCCGAAGCTCTTCTTACGGCAACATATCTTGTGAATCGTATGCCCTCTTCCTCTTTGCAAAATGTTTCGCCCTTTGAAAAATTATTTAAAATTACTCCCGATTTTAATAGACTAAGAATCTTTGGATGCAAATGTTTTGTACTTAGTCTAGGACAAGATAAGTTGTCACCTAAAGCTATTGAATGTGTGTTCATTGGCTATGGTGAGAATAAAAAAGGCTATAGATGTTATGATATTCGAAACAATAAATTATATGTGTCGAGAAATGTAAACTTTATTGAAGAACAAAATGGTTTCGATATCCACACATCTAAGGAAGACATCGATTATTCTTTTCTATTTGACTTAGCTCCAAGAATTGAGTCTCCTGAGGCTATTTCTTGTGATACTAGTTGTGATGGGATTTCACATTATAATGATATACAACAACATGATAATACCTCCCAAAATGAAAACCTTAATGATATAAATGTCTATACCCGGCGGATAGGAAATGAACATCAACCTGCTATTGACAGATACTCTCAAGACTTTTCTTTAGAAGAATCTACTGACAACCATCTACCTAGGAGATCTTCTCGTACCAGTAGGCCACCACAAAAGTTTGTGTCCTATGAATCTTTTTCTCCGAATTATAGGACTTGTCTTATGTTAATACATTCGTATCACGAACCTTCCTCTTTTAAGGAAGCTAAAGATCACCCACATTGGATTGAAGCCATGAAAATCGAATTAGAGGCTCTTAACAAGGCCCAAACCTGGAGCATTATTCCTCAACCTTTAGGAAAGAAGGCAATTGGGTGTAGATGGGTATATAAAGTCAAAACTAAATGTGATGGGTCTCTTGAAAGATACAAAGCTCGTTTGGTAGCAAAAGGCTATGCCCAAGAATATGGGATTGATTATGAAGAAACCTTTGCCCCCGTGGCCAGAATGACTAGTGTACGAACCTTAATTGCCTTAGCATCCATCAAACAATGGCCTATATACCAACTTGATGTTAAAAATGCTTTCTTAAATGAAACTTTATGTGAAGAAGTTCTTATGGATCCTCCGCCGGGTCTTGAAATTGGGAAATGCAATATTCTAAAATTAAACAAAGCTCTTTATGGGTTAAAACAAGCGCCAAAAGCTTGGTATGATCTTTTTAGCAAAGTAGTTCTTGATAATGGTTTCTCTTCATGTTACACTGATACTGCTTTGTTTGTTAAATCCTCTAATGAATACATAACCATTTTGTTATTATATGTTGATGATATAATTATCACAGGTAATGATAAGAAATGTATTGATCTTATTAAAAATATTCTTAAGAAAAATTTTGATATGTCTGATCTGGGTTTTTTGAGGTATTTCTTAGGAATTGAAGTTGCATACTCCCCCAAGGGGTATGTCCTATCTCAGATGAAGCTTGCCTCTGATATTATTGCTAGGTCTGGGCTAACAGTTGACAAAAGGGTGGAGACTCCAGAAGTGATCAATGCCAAGATGAGAGCCAATGATGGCACTCCTTTAGCAGATCCCACGCCTTATCGTCAATTGATTGGATCCTTAACATATTTATCTATCACCAGGCCTGACATTTCTCATGCAGTTCATAGTGCAAGCCAATTTCAGACTGCTCCTACCACCACTCACATGGCAGCAGTAATGAGGATTATCAGATACTTAAAAGATTCCATCACTAAGGGAGTATTCTTATCCTCTTCTTCACCTCTTACTTTACTTGCGTATACTGACTCTGATTGGGGGGGTAACCCCGATGATCGTATTTCTACCACAGGTTATTGTGTGTTTCTTGGGGAGTCGCTTATCTCCTGGAGGTGTAAGAAGCAGCGTAAAGTTTCTCTCTCATCTACTGAAGCAGAATATCGTGCGATGGCCACTACCACAACTGAGATTATATGGTTAGAAGCTTACTTAAAGATATGGGTGTCTCATTCTCAACTCCCTCAAAGCTGTGTTGTGACAACAAGAGCGCCATTTATATTGTTAGCAATCACACTTTTCATGAACGAATGAAGCATATTGAGATAGACTGTCATTATGTTCGAGATGAGTTTTTACGAGGCACCATTCAACTTCCATATGTTCCTACCGAATATCAGTTGGCGGACTTCTTCACCAAAGCTTTGCCTTCGCCTCGCTTCTTCTTCCTCCTTAGCAAACTCTCGGTGATTTCACCATGCGTTTGAGGGGGGGTGTTAAAATATGTTGTACTTATATATATATATATATATATATATATATATATAGATTACGACACATACACATATATATGATATATATATGTCTATGTGTCTATCTATATATATAAATATATATATATTTATATTGTAAAACCCGATAAGGGTATTTCCGTCATTTCACCTGTACACGCATATCTTTGATATGCTTTTTCTTTCTTTCTTTTTCTTTATTCTTTTTCTTTTTTGTCTTTTTTGTTTTTTGTTTTTATTCAATTGAGAGGGGTCCACATAGAGTCATTGGACCCCTCCAACGGTCATAAATATGACCGTTGGAGGGGCTCCAACGACTCTATGGGAGCCCCTCCTTGGGTCCCTTGCTGTGTATAAATAAGGGGCACAGCCCCATGTATTCCCTAAGCTTCTCTTGAAGCATTCTATGAAGTGAGATATATTTTTATCTTCTTTTTGTGCTTGACCACTTTTGTGGTTTATTTTGCCCTTTAGTGGCATCTTGTGTATGTGCGTGCTTCCGTGCTTTCGCTTGGAGACGTTGCTCTTTTCATTTGGCACTTCATTACACTGCTCCCAACGGTCATAAATATGACCGTTGGGGGCTAGGTTAATGTCTAGTTGGGTTGCCCTTCCCTCTTTGTGTCATAAATAGGGGTTGGAACCCCTTGTATCTTCAATGCTTTTCTAAGCATTTTATTATTGAAATTGCATATTTTTTATGTGTTGTGTTGTGTGTGCCCATAGTAGCTATTGTGTATGCCCATAGTGGCTATTGTGTGCATTTGTTATGCTCTTGAGATTGTTCTCACTTTGTATTATCTTTTGGTGAATTAGTGCTTGTGTACACCATTGGGGCTAGCCCAACTAGCTGTTGGGCTAGTCCAACGGCTCGCTCAACTAGCTGTTGGACTCTCTCTCTCCCCATCCCATTGTATATATGTGGGGTTTACCACATTTGAATATGATTTTCTTAAGCATTTTTTGTGTTACTCAAATTATATTTTTTATATTGTGTTCAGCCTATTAGTGGCTTGTGCTTGTGAACTCTAGTGAGCTTTTGCGTTTGCCCATAGTGGCTCATGTGCTCAGCCAATTAGTGACCTTGTGATTGTGCTCTTTTTTTTTTTTTTCATTACATTCTGTCTAAATTGTAGCTCTAGGAAGATCTAGGTTGTATTGACTACATGGGTTGCATGCTTTTATTTTTTATTTTTTTGACTCTTTGTTAGTATCAACTGATGTCATCAACTACTTGAATATCTGAAAAGTCATAAAAAAATCTTAAGAACTTTCCAGTTGATGTCTTTTTTTTTTGGTTTTATTTGTTTTCCTCTTTGAAATTAATAAAAATGCATCATGTTTGTTTTTTATTGGGAAAGTTTGTTCTTTCATCTTTTTCCTATTTTTCCTAGCCATTTTTGAAGTTGTAGGAGAATCTATCTTGTGCAAATGAGATTTTTTTTGCATTTTTTGTTTTTTGGTTTAAGAAGGCTTCCACCTAGTTGTGTATAGGAAGATTTGCATAAGACATCATCAAATATAAACTATCTCACAAGAACAATGCAAAATATTAAATATCTTGCAATTAAGAACATGCCTCAAGACTCATACTTTCATATTACAAAAACAAAAACAAAAACAAAATAACCAAGTTTATAAACACTTAAGTGTTAAATAATCAAATTTTTTAAAAATATAATCTCAATCATCATCATCATTATCTTTTGTCCTCCTCCTTCGACATTCACATCGTCTCTAATATGTGTGGGCTCTTTGTCATCTACTTCTTGTTTTCCTTCTACGTTGATCCACTAAATGTCCTTTTCATTCAAAATGCTTGTTTTTTTAACCCATTCATCCAATACATAAATTTTTTTTCCAAATTGATGAAATCAAATTGCTCTTTGTTCCTCTTTGATGATAACTTTTTTATTTGCCTAAAAAGATGACATGAAAAAATTATATAATTTTTTAAAAATAAACACATGAAAATGACAAATAAATTTTGTAATTATACCTCTACCTCAGCCGTAAGTTGTAGCAAACGTAGACAAGGTCATTGAGCATTTTGTGTTCCAATCTATTTCTTCTTTTTGTATGGATTTGCTCAAAGAGACTTTAATTTTTCTCTCATCCACTTGCGCTACACATTTGGCTAATAATGCGAATGACAAAAACTCTAAAATTTGAAACATCACTTCAAAACCTGATCCATGCGTCTGAAAAAAAACAAGAAAATGTGAAGTCAACAAGATAATAACATATACAATCGTACAAAACATCATAACTAAATAACAATATGAAATTAAAGTTGAAATAGACAAAATAAAGTGCGTTGAAGGTGTATCATACGATATGGTATGATACTCATTTTTTCCATAATAATGATGTGTATCGTACGATACGGTACAATACTTGCAACATTGGGAACAATCATATGGCCATTTTTGTGAAGTTCAATTGTTGGCAGTATATAAGGGGATAAGGAACGACAAAAGAAATGGAGAAACCATGTGAGATAACTTTTAGCAATCTAGTCAAGTTACTAAGGTTAAAGAGGCTCAAGATTTTGTCTGTATGTTTGTTCAGCCTGCTCTATCTCTGAAGGTGCTTGATACCATGAGCAAGCATGTAGGAAAGCACTAGTGTATCGTTACACATCTACTGTGTGGGTGGATCATCTTTTCTTGAGCTAGTTGGTCTAGAAGTATTTGCGAGGTGTAAGCAACAGTTGGGACAAAAATAGTTTTTTTTTTATTAATATCCTGTTGCTGCTCAGTTTGTTAGATTGAGCATATTTGGATAGCCATTCTAAATCTTTGCATTGTCAATCACTTCATAGGTTTTGTTGAGCTTTGTCTTGAGCGTACCTATCTGAAGGTATGTGAGAGGGTCATGCAGCCTCTGGACCTTTAATTCATGGCACTCTATTTGTTCATAACTTGCTGCTATAGCTCCTCCAGCCTTTCGTTTTAATATTTGTATCTGGATATGGCCGAGCCAATGATAAGTAGAACAACATATTATTGTTGTAAATCGGCTCAAAGTGTTGTGAAATTGCTATTTTCTTCTAAAGATCCAGGTACACTTGGTTCATCCTATTGCTAAACCTCCTCCCTTAAGCGTGGTTTTACTTTTGTTTCTTGTTCTGCCTCTTGTAAACGGCCAAGTCATATGACGTTCAACTGCTAGTGGAAGTGCTGTTTTGCAGTTGGTACTTCCCCTCCTACGGCCTCACCTATAGTAGTTCTGTGATCGTTGAACATGATCTATACCAAATTACTGAATTCCTTCATCAGTTCCATTAACTTGCCTCTTGTTTCTTTGAAGCACTCCATCTTTGCAGTGCTCATCATATTTAATAATATGTACTTAGATATAAGTGTTCTATGATAAGAGATATAGCTGATATATGGCAACAGTTTCAGCTTTCTTGCCCTTCCTTTTTTTCTTTGTTTGTCTTTGGTATAGATATGTTTTATTTTTATGATAGGTTGCTGGGGCAGCTGCTGCTGCTGGTCTTTGTCTTGCTGATGTTGCTGCAGAGGCAAAACATGCTTCTGAACTGGTGGGCACGATGGGAGTTGCTCTGTCTGTTTGCACCCTGCCAGGTCAGCTCACATCTGATCGTCTGGGTCCTGGAAAGATGGAGCTTGGTCTTGGGATTGTAAGTTATATAATTTTTCATGTCTTATTCCTTTGTGGTTTCATTCTTGTTTTCCATTTTGCATTGGTTGTGCAGTTGTTTTGTTACAAATTTGTTTATATGAGTCGAGATTCATCAATTTGCATTTAGAGCTGGTAATAAACTAAGCTGCTTGTAACTCAGCTTGAGAAGGAGCTCATTCTGTCTTGTGAAATAGGCTCATTTAAGCTTGATATGAGCTCATCATGTTTAATGAGTCAAGCTCGAATAAGGGATGTTGACATCAAGTTGTACATCCAGAATAGACCTAGGAAGGCATGATCTCAGGTGGATGCTTGGCATGTTCCCCTTCTTTGGGTCTGTCATAAGGGAAACGGAAACCTGATTAGCAAACTCTGGCCCGTGCTCGAGCTTAAAGGAGAAAAGCCAAGTTTGAACAAGACAAGCTCTGCACATCCAACTTGTTTACTACACTTATTGGATTGATACCATCAGTGAACTGGGTCATGATTCCTTTATGTTATGCTTAATTGGATAGATAGCAGAAAGGCTTTAGCTTCCTCATAAATGAATTCTTGCTTGCTTATTTTTATTTCCTGACTTTTCTAGCATGGAGAGCCTGGAGCTGCTGTGACTGACATTCAGCCAGTGGATGTGGTGGTATCTCATGTTCTAAATCAAATTCTGTCAACGGTTTGTTCCATTGCTTGCTTTCTGTTTTCTTTTTTTCCCATTCTTTCATTTTCTGTTCTTCAGGATGGAAGCCCAATTTTTTCATACCATACTAACAGGATGTGGATCTAGCCATCTGTTATGGGATGATTTCAACCCATTTTTATCCTTCTGAATGCTATTGTGCTCTCTCTGATATTGCTGCTATATTTTCTCTTGGTTGGTGATATTAAAAAATTTCTTGTTGCCTGCACCATCACAGGAAATACATTATGTGCCAATCACACGAGGGAGCAGAGTTGTTCTTATGATTAATGGGTGAGCCCATATGTTTGGCTATTGTTTTTTTTTTCATGCTTTTGTTTTGTTTTGGTTTACTATTTTAGGGTTCAGTAGAGTTTGGTACACTTTCATAGAACATGTACAATAGTCAGGCTGATTTTGTGCCGTCTCGATTATAATTTAATGAACAGTGGATAATTAATCTATTTTCATTCAGTTAATAGAAAGTTTGGGCTTTTGCTTCTTATTTGATCTAGAAAAGGTTTGAGGTTCCATTATGGAAAATAAGAAATTCTTCTGAACATTTTGCTTTTGTAAAGATATTGGTATAGGAATGCTTTTATCTCTTCTAATTTATCAACATAATTGATCAAATGTTGTATGAAGGAATGCACAGAACCTTGTTAACAAATTGAAAGATGCCATGGTGTCATCCTTGAGTGCAAGCAGTACTAGTGTTGAAATACAGTTTTGAGATGGGTAATGAATAGATCACCCAGCTTCGGATCCATAAAAGTTCATAGTGCAAGGTTGAAAATGTCCTCGTTGTACAAAAGTAACAAAACCTGCACACTGGCCATATTCATGGAAACAATTTTATGTACATGCTTTTATGCCTTCCAAATTGGGGATCTTTCAAGCAATCATCATGAATTTGATTGAGAGTCCCTGAAACCCTGTGACTCACCTGACCTGGATCAGCAGAAAACCTGTTTAACTCAGTAAGATAAACAAGTTTTTGCCAAAGTTTGTCCAAGTTTTGACTCAACTCAGCCGAGTCATAGGGACTTATGTATGTCCGTGCACACATAACATAAATATATGCACATCATGCATATATATATATATATGTGTGTGTGTGTGTCCCTGAAACCCTGTGACTCACCTGACCTGGATCAGCAGAAAACCTGCTTAACTCAGTAAGATAAACAAGTTTTTGCCAAAATTTGTCCAAGTTTTGACTCAACTCAGCGAGTCATAAGGACATATGTATGTACGCACACACATAACATAAATATATGCACATCATGCATACATGTATTTATACATACATATATCTATATATATACATACATATATATATACATACATATATCTATATATATATATACATACATATATCTATATATATATATACATATATATATCTATATATGTGTGTGTGTGTGTGTGTGTGTGTAGTATGCATTGCTAAGTGTTGTTCCAAAATTTATGTTTTAAGGATTCTGTGAGCTTTTTTAAACTCTCTCAATTCCCAGTTTGCTAAATACGATGTTGACAATGTTTGTCTTCTTTTCCTTTTAGTTATATAATGTCATTGCTACATGCTCTAATGGCCTTGAATCTTGATTTGGTTTTTTATGTCTGTGCTGTTTGTAGTAGTACAATGTCATATTTTGATATACTAATGTTGTCATATTTGACAATTTAAATTATATATGGTGAATAACTTCATGAACTTGTTCATCTTTTTTCATGGTAGTGTTGATTTTGTTTACTAACAGAAATAATATTGGATGTTGATGTGATTGTCATGTTTGTATCTGGTCTCCCTGTCCTGTGTCTATTTCAAGTGACATGGATGCCAATATTTGTGTATGTTTTGCATTCATACTCAATTAGCATCTTACATTTTTGTGGATTTTGTTCTTTATGCGTTCTTTTGACATTTTTTTTCCTTTTCCCACCCTTTTTATTACTTTTGAAGATTAGGTTCCACACCAGTGATGGAGCTCATGATTGTGGCAAGAAAGGCTGTTCCTCAGTTGCAGTTAGAACATGGACTTGCTGTTGATAGAGTTTATACAGGATCTTTTATGACCTCTCTTGATATGGCAGGTTTGTTTGTCTAATGAAGAGTTTTTTTTTTTATAGAAATGGGCCAGAGTTCATTATTTGAAGTATCTTTTGCAGGGTTCTCCATTTCAGTTATGATGGCAGACCAAGCCATTTTGGAACGTCTGGATGCACCAACCAAAGCTCCATATTGGCCTGTTGGTGTTGATGGTAGGCATGTAAATCTTGTATTCTCATCTATGTCACACGGACTCGGCTCCAAGGTCGCCGCACCCGCGTCGACACGCACCGACACGGGTGCGGACACGGGTGCGGCTCGGACTCGGTCAACCCGACCCTGGGTGTGGTCAACGCACCCAGGGTCATTTTGGTCCATTTTTTGGAATTTTTTTTTTGGAATTTTTTTTTTGAAATTTTCTGGGCTACAGCTGTAAGGAAAAAAACCCATCACAACTAAAAAACCTGTACACTTTCAAGTTTTAAGTACAGAATGGGCACAACTCAAGTTTTTGTGGTTTTTTCCTGTATGAAGAAAGTGAATTATTACAGTGTATGAAGAAAGTGCCCAAAAGTGAATTATTCCTGTATGAAGAAAGTGTACAGAATGCCTTCACAACTCATCACCTGTCCCCTAATGGGCACAACTTTGACCGAGTCTTATATATATATATATATATATATATATATATATATATATATATATAGCCGAGTCCCCGTGTCCAAAATTTTTGAAATTGCGCCGCACCCGTGTCGCACCCGCACCCGCACCCGCACCCGCACCCGCACCCATGTGACATAGATTCTCATTTGTAAAGTGATTTTGGACTAAAAAAGTGAATTCTTATCTTAGATGCTTAAAATGCAGCCTGAATTTTGGTTGTGGTAGATATAAAGTTTCATTTTAAAGCTCATTGTTGAATACCTAAACCTGCAGGAAATCACCCGTCTACTAAGATTCCTGTTCCTGTTCCCCAATCTCATGCAAGAATAGACGAGGTGATTGTTTATCTTTGTGACAAACAGATCAAATCTTGTTTTCTATCTCATTCTGTGTTATAAAAGAAAAGTTTATCCTTTTGTTCCTGGAAAGTTTTCTGCTGCCTTTCGGATCTGTCTTTGCTTTTCTGCATTGTGAAAGAGATGCTTACAGGCTATTTGTGTTTGTTTGGCATATTGATATTGATATTCATAACTGTCCATTAAGTTGATGATCTGGTTGATTAAGCTATACAGCCACCAAAATATGTCATATTTTTTCATATGAATATCTATGTTTGAGCCTCAGGAAAATCTTTTCTATTGTTGGCTCTTTTTGTGAGAAATATCAACTTGCAAGAGATAAAAGTGAGGTAAAGAGAGAAGAGAGGAGTCAGCGGCAATCGGGTTTTTCCTTTTTACTTATTATTTATAAGTGTTGTACGGGGTATAACATTACACAAGTAATAAAAATAAATTACAAACATGCCACCGCCCACGCATCCCAAGATGGATCCTTGGAATGTGGTGCGGGTCGGATCCATGATCCAAAACTAACAGCCTCCCTCAAGTTGAGTATGGTCTTTGATCATTCTCAACTTGTCTTTGAGTGCCCAAAACTGATGAGTGGATAATCCCTTGGTAAAGATGTCAACAACTTGCATATCTGACCGAACATATGCAGGTTCAATTTCTTTTTCTTCCACCTTTTGTCTAACAAAGTGTTGATCGATCTCGATATGCTTCGTGCGACAATGAAGGATGGGATTGAAGGCAATATTAATAGCACTCTGATTATCGCAAAGAAGCATAGAGGACGAGATCAGTTCTTATAATTTTTGCAGTAGATGTCTCACCCATGTAACATCGGCTGTTCCTGCTGCCATTGCACGATACTCTGCTTCAGTACTAGATCGCGCCACTGCCTTTTGCTTCTTGCTACTCCATGTTACAATATTATTGCCGATAAGAATGCAATACCCCGAAACTAATCTGCGCTCGTCAGGATCACCAGCCCAGTCCGCGTCTGTGTAGGTGAATAATCGATGCCCTGACGTATAAGCTGTGTCCTTGGTATACATCAAGCCATCTCCAATCATACCCTTTAAATACCGAAGGGTCCTTTTTACACCTTCCATATGTACATCTGTAGGAGCATGCATAAACTGTGAAGCCTGATTGACAGAGTATGCTATGTCAGGCCTAGTGAATGTTAAATATTATAACATCCCTACGACTCGACGATACAAAGTAGGATCATGATAAGTAGTGCCTTCTTTAGCACTTAGCTTATGATTTAGAAGACAAGGTGTGCTAATAGGTTTATAATTCTCCATCCCTGTAGCAAGTAAAATATCAATAGTGTACTTATGTTGGCTCAATGTAATAGTCTCATGTCTACTATCAACTTCCACACCCAAAAAATATCATAAGGGACCCAAGTCTTTCATCTTGGATTTAGCCATAAGCATAGACTTAACCCAAGATATGTGAACCTCATCACTCCCGGTAATAATGATGTCATCAACATATATAAGCACCCAAACAATAGCTGAATCACTTTTGAATATGAACAATGAATGATCGAGAACACTTTTAGTGAACCCATGATGCTGGATCTTCGTGGAAAAACTTTCAAACCAAGATCGAGAAGCTTGTTTCAAGCCATAAAGAGAGCGTCGAAGTTTACATACCCAATTGGATGAATCATGCATGCTATAACCAGGTGGCTGCTCCATGTAAACTTCTTCCTTTAGTTCACCATGCAGAAAGGCATTTTTAACATCAAGTTGACTGAGTGACCATCCATGTTGTAACGCCAATGCAATGATAATCCTGACGGTGCCCAATTTTACTACTGGGCTGAACGTTTCATCGTAGTCCTGCCCATACTGCTGTGTAAAGCCTCGTGCAACCAGACGAGCCTTATAGCGCTCAACACTGCCATCCGGTTTGTGCTTGATCTTGTACACCCATTTGGATCCTACAACATTCTTGTTATCTGGCCTTGGTACAATTTCCCATGTATTGCATTCATGCAATGCTTCCATTTCCTCATTCATCGCCTCTACCCAGGCACGAGAATGTACAACCTCATGAAAAGAGGAAGGTTCTGTTTCTTTGGACACTCTAGTTAGAAATGTTTGAAAATCCAACCCAACGATCTATAGGATGTCTAATCCGAGTGGAACGTCGTAGAGGAGTCTCATTATTGACTGGATGAGCTCTACGAGAATAAACAAGACCAGAAAAACGTGAGGATGTTGTTGTAGGAGGAATGTCTTCCATATGCGGTTCCACATCGAAAGTATAAGGTTCATTGTCTGCCAATAAAGATGAATCCTCATAAGGCAACAAGTCATATAAAAGTGAGTCACTGAGCCAAGGATCATAACTGTCCTGTGTATCTGTGGAAGATGAACCCAGAGTGTCAAAATTTTCATCATAAAAAACAACATTTCTAGATACCCGAATTTTGCCTGTATGAGGATCATAACACCTGTATCCCTTATAGTCATCTGCATACCCAAGAAATTTGCATTGTACAGCTCTGTCTTGAAACTTATTTCTCAATGAATGATCAATATGAACATAACATACACAACCAAAATGATGTAGTTCTTCATATGATGGATGACAATTATAAATAACAAAATACAGAGAATTATCTTCAAGGATGGTCATGGGCAACCTGTTGATAACGTAAACAGCTGTATGGAAAGCCTCTGTCCAAAGAGAGAAAGAAATACCCACAGTATGCATCATGCTCAAGGTTGTCTCAACAATATGCCTGTGTTTTCTATCAGCTATTCCATTTTGTTGAGGGGTATGAGGGCAAGAAATGTTACGTGTAATGCCATGCTCCTTCAAATATTCACTAAAATCATGAGATATGTATTCTCCCCCCATCACACTGGAAATATACAACATTGGTATTGAATTGGTTTTGAACTAGTGCATGAAACTGTTTGAACAACTTGAAAACTTCATGTTTGTTTTTCATGAAGTAAATCCAACTAAAACGAGTGTAAGAGTCAAGAAAGAGTACATAGTATCACGATTCAGAAAGAGAGGCAGTGGGCGCAGGACCCCAAACATCTGAGCATATAATCTCAAAAGGCTTTGTTGCTCTTTTATTGATACTATGAAAAGGAAGTACATGACTTTTGCATAAATGACAACTTAGACATTTTGACTCTAAACTGACTCCGGGTATCAAACCTTTAGCAGACAACTTGTTAAGAAAAACTTGACTACAATGACCCAAACGAAGATGCCATAAGTCTGGCTTATTAAGATTCAAGACTCTAGATGAAGAACTATGATCTGTAGATCGACTCAAAAATGTTGGAAAGGAAGAAGCTAAGGAAGCCACGGCTACGGAAGACGACGTCTTCAAAGGCACATGAGATTCTTCAAAGACGTACATGTTCCCGTGTCGTTCACCTTTATTGAGCATCTTCTTGGTGTGAAGATCCTTAAGATAAACAGGAGTAAATTCAACGGAAGAATTTGTTTCATCAACTAATTTTGACACATGTAGAATATTCTTTTGAATAGCAGGTATGAGTAAGACATTTGACAAGGGTAATTGAGATTCAGGCAGAGAAAGGGAGACATTTCCAGTGTGACAGATGGGGTGGTGAGATCCATCTCCTATGACTATAGTGCCATTTCCAGTGTAAGGAGTTAAGTGAGAAAATTTACCTGCATCAGAAGTAACATGTGCTGCTGCCCCTGAATCAATATACCATATACCTTCATCATTTTGGCGCAAGTTCATCTGATTGAAAGTAGTCATAAGGATATTTTGTACGTCCTGTGGAAGAACCTGTCCCTGAGGAGTGCGTGCAAACGTCTGAGTTGCCTTCTGCCCTGACCTACTATCTGGCCTCCCTGTTTTGTTCCGGTTCTGAGGATTGTACCAGCAATTTGCTTTAACATGTCCCCACTTATTGCATAGAAAACAAGTAGGAACACATCCCCCTCGTGGTACACTGTCTGAGCCAATGCCCCCTCCACCTAGTGTAGGTAGTAATCCTCCTTTGTTCATAGGTGTTCCATTGGGATGAGGACTAAATAAGACTCCTGTTTGAATAGGCGTATGTGCCATCATCACAGGATGAGCATCATCTGACGCGTGTTTCTGATTTAAGCTGACCTCATATTGCAAAAGCTTAGATTGAAGATCATCAAAACATGGAAGAACTGAGACAACCTGGAGTGTCGTGCAAAACATGCGATATTCAGGTCCAAGGCTACCTAATACTTGTTGTACCATATCCTTATCTGATACAGGGCTTCCAATGGCAGCTAACTGATCTGTAATCACCCTGACATCCCCCATGAACTCTGTAATAGATTTGTTTCCGTTTCGCATGGATTGGAATTGCCACTTGAGTTGCAAAGCCCGAGATTCAGAAACCTGAGAAAAGGAATGAGCTAGTCCATTCCACAAATCGGCAGCAGATTGATCATCAGAAATAGTTTGTAAAACACGATCAGAAAGTGTGGAAGTTATGTAAGCAACTAATGTCTGATCCCGTTGTACCTATATGTCATAAGCAGGATTGGTGGTTCGAAGTTGACTCACCGTCCCATCTTCACCTATTATTTCTTGCATGATATGTGTAGGTGGGGCGAGTGATCGCCCATCTAGATGCCCATAAAGACCATGACTGCGAATAAAGGGCACAATCTGACGCTTCCAAAGTAAGTAGTTATCATGCTATGTCATACGGACTCGACTAGGGAGGTGCCGCACCCGAGTCGACACGCCCCGACACGGGTGCGGCCTCGGACACGGTCTGGACTCGGTCAACGCCGAGTCGGACTCGGTCAACGAGTCCAGGCCGAGTCCGTCTTAATTTTGGACTCGGTCAATGTTGACCGAGTCCAAAAATGTCCATTTTTAGTACAAAAAACAAAAAAAAAAGAACTTTTTATATATATTTTAAAAATATATATATAGCATGAGTCTTAAACATTAGGCCTAGAAAAAAAAAATTATTCTTAAATATTATCATTTAATTCTCTCTCTCAATCTTAAAAGCTAATAAATTCTCATCCACGAGTACCAACACTTTTCATCCACCAAGTTCTCTCTCTTATAAAAGCTAATAAATTCTCATCCACGAATAGCAACACTTTCTCATCCACCGAGATCTCTCTCTCTCTCTCTCTTTCAAATCTAGCTTTGAAAAATTAAAAGCTTTTAATGCTTTTAATTAATGTTATGAATTTTAGCAAAAGATATTTAATGATTTACCAGAACATGCTTTTAGTTAATGCTTTTAATTAATACCTTGATGATGTTTTATTCCCATGGTAGCTAAGACTCGGCTGAGTCAATGATAAACTCAGCCTAGTTTGGTTCTAACCCAGTTATACTACTATTTTAACTCAGTTAGTTCAGGATCTGAGACAACTTGGAAGAGTCATGAGCCGAGTCCAAAATTTATATAGACATATGCATACACTGGATATATATATATATATAATTTTTTTAAATATATATATATATAGCCGAGTCCCCGTGTCCAAAATTTTTAAAATTGCGCCGCACCCGTGTCGCACCCGCACCCGCACCCATGTGACATAGTTATCATGGGATAACTTGTGGGTCATGAGGTGAGTAAGAAAACTAGGGTTCAACTTGGAGTCCATGGATTATATGAAGAATGAGATGCAATAACAGATTGGAAATAGGAATGGGATGATATCAAAATAGAATGCTGACTGTTCTGACAGTGTATTGAAGGAAAAACAACAATGCTGTGTGCTGAAAATAATCTCAGTACCTTCGTCACACAGGGAAGTAGTGACATGTGAACCAGAAGAATATTGAACAGAAAATATATTGAAAGAAAAAAACAGCAATGCTGAAAAAGAAACAACAATGCTGTCTGCTGAAAATGATATCAATGCCTTCGTCACACAGAAGAATAGTGACGTGCGAACCAGAAAAAATATTTGACAGAAATATTTTTGGGAAGAAAAACAAAGATTCGGCTGACTGGAATGTAATATTAGAACGTGTGTACCAGAAAAAAAATGTTGAAGATGAAAAGAACCAAAAGAGAAAGTAGAATGACGTGAAGGAGGATTAAGAAAAAGAGAAAGAAATAAATCTGATTAAGGAAAAGAGACACAAAATAAAACCTACGTCCTTTAGAAGCACGTGCTGGTCCTTATAGGTCTTCTAGATGATTGATTTCCGCGCCTGTGCTCTGATACCATGTCAGAAATATCAACCTGCAAGAGATAAAAGTGAGGTAAAGAGAGAAGAGAGAGAAGAAAGGAGTCGGCGGCAATCGGGTTTCCCTTTTTACTTATTATTTATAAGTGTTGTACAGGGTATAACATTACACAAGTAATAAAAATAAATTACAAACATGCCACCGCCCACGCATCCCAAGATGGATCCTTGGAATGTGGTGCGGGTCGGATCCATGATCCAAGACTGACACCTTTTGCCTGCTGCTTGCTCATTCAGAAATATAAGTAATGCACCTTTTCTCCTTTTAGAGGGAAAATGCCAGAAATAATGTCCTTATTTGCTTCAAGGCCAAATTTATGTTGGGTTTCTATGTCACATGGGTGCGGGAGCGGGTGCAGGGATTCGACACTTCCAAAAAACCCGGGTGCGGGGGTGCGACAGGGGCAAAAATGTAAAAAAAAAATTATATATATATATATATATAATTTTGAAGTTTTAACAGTTTAACATTTAACAGTAAACATTGTCATAAACTCATAATATGATTCATCATGCATGCAGTATATCAACCTAAATATCAAATTATCAATCAAATAAGTAAAGCAATTACATAAATCGACCTAAATATCAATCAAATAAGTATTGCATAAAAGAACTAAATTACATACCAAAGTATATCCTGATGAAGTAATGGATGCTAATAATTTTCTTCTTCATCATCAAATGCATCATTAGAAGGAATACTGGGCTCAGCTAAATCCATGTTTGTTACGTTGAATTCATGTTCTCCCTCGAAGTCATACTGTTCTGGGTTTACATCCCAAAATTTGGATGTTCCTTGTCTGCATTATAAACCCAATTTGAAAATGATAAATACAATACAAGTATATTTAAATGAAAACTAAGAAATAATCAAATAACTAAGAGAGCAAATTAGTACCTGTATTCATCATTGCTTCGCGAAAGTAATCGAAGATTTGAATGAACATATACTAAATCCTCTGCACGCTTGCTGGTGAGTTTATTTCTCTTCATGTTGTGGATTTGAGAATATGTGCTCCAATTTCTTTCACAACAAGATGAACTAGCAGGCTGCAATAGCAATCTTAATGCAAGACGTTGCAGAAGAGGTGTTTCTGATCCAAATGTTGACCACCATGTGATAGGATCTATATTATCTTCTTCTCTCGCGAATAATGCTGGTGCATATAATCTCGAAGATGAAAATTTTCCAAACTCTTGTGTGACTTGATGTAGAAGATATGCTTATGGAAAAAGTCTTGTCATACACATATTTCTATGTCTTGATAGCTCTGGGTCTAAATTTGGAGGGACACGACCAATACCACCAGCCCGCCACTTATTTGCATAATATTTTGGATTAAGAGAATGTGCCATGCAATGCAAAGGAGTGTTGTTCCTATCCCATCTTCTGACTAAAATTGAATGAATATGATTAAAAAAATCTGAATCATCCAATGCAAGATTTTTTTCTTCATGCATGAAAACTATAGCTTGTATTTTTTCAATTATATTATCCCACATTTCATAAACTCTGTGAAGCATGGGCTCATCCTTATCAACTTCTCTTAACATTTCCCAAATATGTTGCGTAAATTGAAGGAAGTATACCACTCTGTCCCAAAACTCATCATCAAGAATGAATTTCTTAATTTCTTGAGCCTTCATATCATCATCAACACGATAGAATGTC
Source organism: Nuphar pumila (assembly GCF_984573655.1). Lineage (NCBI taxonomy): Eukaryota > Viridiplantae > Streptophyta > Magnoliopsida > Nymphaeales > Nymphaeaceae > Nuphar > Nuphar pumila. The sequence continues at coordinate 8,267,557 of NC_143262.1, forward strand.
CAATTTTCATCAGTCACGATGTTAATCAAAGCATTCTTCACTCTTTTAATCTTCTTCATCATCACAATGATGGACGCAAAACGTGTTTCAGCGACCTTCAACAATTTCAAATCAGAATGCCTATTAAATATAACATTAGCACGATGGTGGTTAACAACAAAATTCCTAATGCTTTTAACATTTCTTTCTAAATCTTCAATACATGAACATAAAGCAATTGCTTGTGAATTTTCTTCTTCTTTGGGGTTGCATATGCTCTTTAGGGCTAGATTTAAGCTGTGTGCTACACAGGGAGTCCAAAAAATATGAGGGTACTCACTCTTCAAACTCAACGCTGCACTTTTAGAAACCGGAGCGTTGTCTGTAATGATTTGTACCACTTTCTGATCACCCACTTCTTTTATCACTTCTATAAACAATCCCTTCAAATACTCTGCATTTTTATATTCCCCAGATGCATCAACTGCTTTCAAGAATATTGGGCCACTAAGCGAACAAGCAATGAAATTGATTAATGGACGCCTTTGAATATCTGTCCATCCATCAGACACAATGGAAACTCCATTTTGCTCCCATGAATATTTTTTAATTTCTAGCAACCTCTCCACGTTTGCCCTCTCTTCTGCAAGAAGTGTGGTTCGTATTTTTTCTGAACTTGGAGGCACATAACCACTCAAATTACAATTTGCCAAGGATGTTACTAAATCCTTCCAATAAGGATTTCTAGCCGCATTAAATGGAAGTGAACCAGAATAAAAATACCTCACAACTTTTCTATCCAATTCTTCTCTTCCATATGTATTGAATGCTGCTTGTATCGTTTCTCTACCTCCTAGATTGACTTTTTTTTTTTTCAGCATCTTCTTGGTGGCTTGCAAATGGCACACTGAATGCAGAAGAATCGACCATTGCCTTTCTCTTCTCATATTTTTCTTGTATTTTCTTGTATTGCCTTCGCATTGCCTCATCAACTTTTCTGCAAGCTGAAATGCCATGTCCTGGTATCTTCAACAAATGACCCTTCACTCTTGTGTAAGACCCAACAAAATCTCTTTCGCAGAGCTTGCATCGAAATCTTTTGTTTCCACCACCTCTTTCTCCAGTTTTTGCAAGTTTATCTACATGTATCCATAGTGGCCCCACATCATCAATCCCACTGCAACTATCAGCAAAACTAACAGCAGAACTCACATGTTGGGATGAGGATGACGCAAGTCCTTTCCCTTTATCCGTCATTTTATCCTGAAAACACAAAAAAAAATACATTACAATTTTCAAATCAATTCGAAAACACAGAGAGAAGTGGGGGCTCAGCCCCTCCCCTGCCAACCCAACAAGAGAGCGAAGAGCGAGGGGGGCTCGGCCCCTCCCCTGTCGACCCAAAAAAAAAAAAACAGATGGGGAGGGGCCCCCTGTCGACCCAAAGAAAAAAAAAACAGATGGGGCTCGGCCCCTCCCTTGTCGACCCCCCCCCCAAAAAAACAGATGGGGGAGGGGCTCAGCCCCTCCCCTGTCGACCCAAAGAAAAAAAAAATAAATGGGGGAGGGGCTCAGCCCCTCCCCTGCCGACCCAAAGAAAAAAAAAAAAACAGATGGGGGAGGGGCTCGGCTCCTCCCCTGTCGACCCAAAAACGAAAAACATAAAGGGGAGGGGCTCGACCCTCCCCTGTCGACCCAAAAAAAGAGCTAGATGGGGGAGGGGATCGGCCCCTCCTGTGCCGAAAAACGAGGGAGTAGGGGTGGCTCAACCCCTCCCCTGCCGACCCAACAAGAGACCGAGTGAGGGGGGGGGTGCTCGGCCTCTTCCCAGGCGACCCAAGAAGAGAGTGAGAGACATACCTGCGAAAGGCGAGGAGGTGCAGGGGTGGCTCGGCCCCTCTCCTGTCAACCCAAAAACGAAAAAACATAAAGGGGAGGGCCTCGGCCCCTCCCCTGTCGACCCAAAAAAGAAAAACATAAAGGGGAGGGGCTCGGCCCCTCCCCTGTCGACCCAAAAAAAGAGCTAGATGGGGGAGGGGCTCGGCCCCTCCTGTGCCGAAAAACGAGGGAGCAGGGGTGGCTCAACCCCTCCCCTGCCGACCCAACAAGAGACCGAGTGAGGGGGGGGGGGTGCTCGGTCTCTCCCCAGCCGACCCAAGAAGAGAGTGAGAGACATACCTGCGAAAGGAGAGGAGGAGCCGAGAGGATGAGCCTGGGAGGCGGAGCTGGGGGCGGCGGCGCTGGGGTGGCGATGGGAGAGCTCGAGCTCAGGGGGAGAGAGAGGAGAGATTAGGGCAAAAAATTTTTTTTGCCCTAATCCTCCTCCTTTTCATCAGGAGGGGGAATTTTTTTTTCGCCCAAAATTGTGGAAAAAAATGACCGTGGGTGCGTTGACCGCACCCAGGGTCGTGTTGACCGCACCCGGTGCCGCACCCGCACACGATCCCGCATCGCGTCGCGTCGACGCTGGTGCGACATTTGTTTTGCCGAGTCCCTGTGACATAGTTGGGTTTGCTAAGATATAGAAGGGTTATAAGCTATGCAGCTTAATGTCAGCCTCATAGAATGGATAACAACTGCTTTATTGTACTTTTGTGATTCATAATGGGATACAACAGATTTTTTCTTCACTCCGTTTAGTCTATTGGTGAAAAAGACTGCTTTTAAGCCTCAGGGAACAATGTCATATAAAAATAAGTTTCACTAAATTTCCAGCTTGTGCCATTTCAATTAGAACTCAAGATAAATTTATTATTAAAGAAATAATATTTACAGGTACAGGATTATCTTTTGTGTAAGCTAATCCGTAGATTAGTGTTACCGAATGTTTTTGTTATACAATTGACCAAGGTTGTAAGTAGCGTATCGTTACCCGTATTGGTCGGGCCAATAGTAACACCGTATTGTAAAATTTTAATAGAAATAAAATAAAAATCCCAAAAAATAAAAAAAATCAGGAAAAATTAGTAAAAATTCTACAAAAATCACATCACATGAAATAATGATGAATTGCACAAAATACAGCCATAAAGTCACAAATGAATCATTTATGTCTCTATGAGCTGCATAAGACATCATCAAACATCAACTATCTCACAAGGACAATGCAAAATATTAAATATCCTGCAATTAAGAACATGTTACAAGACTCATACTTTCATACTACATAAACAAAAATATTATGGCAATAGTTGGACTCGATTTTCAATCGTTTTTCACTCATTACTTGAGTACCCCATGCCATGCTGTATCCTTTGATGGACTCTAGACAAATGGAGAAGTTGGCCTTCAAAAACCCAAAATAAAAAAATAATTTTCAGCCTTTTTAAAGTGCATCGAAACTTTATCGTACAATACACTCTGTATCGTATGATACGGCACAATACAGGGGTGTATCGTATGGTACTCCTAATATGGGTATGATATGACGTAAACTTCAAAATTAACGATACATACGATACGGCATGATTGAGACAACCTTGCAATTGACATAACAAGTCATTATTTTAGATAAAGAAAGCTCAAACAGAAACGTAAAAGAACCATTAGGCATGAAGAAGCATTGAAGGCTTGTACAAGTCTAAGAATGACTTGATACTGCATGACAAAAACGTTCTCGTTAAGTAGCTTACAAGCTTGTGTATGCATAAGGTGCTGGCAGGACCGAGGGCCTAATTGATACCTTTGTGTATGTCATCACTAGTTCAATTAAAGTAGGTTTCGCCTTAAGGATACTATGTTGCAACAAACAATATGGACAGTACTGCAGGTGCAGTTCCTTACTGATTTGTAGTCAATGTTATGAATTTAACACAATGCAAAGCAGGTAGGGAGACTAATGACACTGATGTATATGTCAGAGTTGATACCATGCTCATTTCGCTTCCATGAAATCTTAATCTTGTGCAAATATCTTCTAAAAGCAATGAATCAAGGAACTATACAGATATCTTTCTCTAAGTATTTCCGTCATGCAACAGGCACTAAGTCGGCCTCAAGAACTAAGCAAGCAAGGTTTTCTTCTTGAAGCTACTATTGAAGCAGCTGCGAATGAAATAATCAATCTCAGGGACAATCTGAATGATTGGGATAGCAAAGTTGGAGATGGAGACTGTGGAACAACAGTGAGTTCTGTGAGCTTGGATTTCCTTTTGCATGCGCTATTTGGGTAACTTTGTATGTTTCCTTTCCGTAGATGTACAGAGGTGCAGCGGCTATTCTTGAGGACATGAGAAAGCAGTAAGTTCTGTTCTAGTGCTTCCATCTCTTTATGATGGATGTCTATGTCCATACTGGTGTCTGCTGATGGCAAAATTTGATTCTGTGGTGTTGTTAAGATAAATGTAGCATTTTCATATGTAATTGTGTTTGTCTTGTATATTTCAAAGTACACCTGAGTGTACTTTAGGTATTTCCTTCCTTTTTGTGTATTCTTATATATTTCATTTGAGTTGTTTTCAAGGTATATTTTAGGTATACTTTTTATGTATTTTAGGAAAGCTATACTCTAGGTATGCCTATTAGATTAGGTATAGGCTAGATTAGGACTATTTTTGGTCTTGTATTTTTTTGCATTTATTATTATTAATTTTCTTGTAACTAGTCCAACTAGTCATTGGACTAGTATTGGGCTTTAACTAGCTGTTAGACCTTCCTAATGGCTAATATATTTGGGGCTTATATATATAGGCATATCCCTTATTTAGAGATTGAGAGAGGATGGATGTAAACTGTGTGTTGTAGTGAGGTTGCCTTGTAAATTTTGTGAAGATTTTTCATTAATAAAAGATATTTTTAATTTCTTGTTCTTATTCATGGCTATGCATGGTTTATTGTATTTAGCCAAATGCATTATGATAATACATTTGGATGAAATTATTAATTTTCTTTATTTTATTTTGTGTCTCGCACAAAGTTACCGGAAGCTTCTTAGATAGGTGGGAAGCTCGCTTCCCGGAAACTCGCTTCGGAAGCGCGATACTCCTCGCTTCCAAAACTTGATGAGAACCTCGATTCCCCCACGCTTCTCCTATGCTTTCCACGTGCTTCATTTATTCTTATATGTTCTCTTACTCAACTTTTCATGCTTTTTATGTGTTTTCTCTTACTCTTCTCACTCACTTCCATGTGATTTTGCTAAATTGGTAGCTATGTCACAGGGATTCGGCTAGCAGGGTGCCGCACCCGCGTCGACGCGACTCGACGCGGGTGCGGTCAACCCGATCCTGGGTGCGTTGATCGTGCCCAGGATCATTTAGGTCCATTTTTTTTTTTGGATTTTTTTTTTTAAAAATTGCCCTATGAAATGGGCTGCGGAATTTAAAAAAAAAAAATCTGCTGACAGCTGCTTGCTTGCTGCTGCTACTCTTGTTTTATAAAGGGGCACTTTTAAAACCATCTAAAATTGAAGAGCCTTTTCAATCCAGATCCTTGTTTTATAAAGGGGCACTTTTAAAACCATCTAAAATTGAAGAGCCTTTTCAATCCAGATCCTTCTTTTTCGTAAAGGATTTTCTCTCTCCATAATAAATGATAATGATGGTGGTAGCCTTGCTGATCCTTCTTTTTCATAAAGGATTTTCTCTCTCCATAATAAATGATAATGATGGTGGTAGCCTTGCTGATCCTTCTTTTTCATAAAGGATTTTCTCTCTCCATAATAAATGATAATGATGGTAGTAGCCTTGCTGGCTATTAGTATTCACTGTTCTCCTGACGAGATGGGTCTTCTAGCTGTAGCCTTGTGTAGACCTCTCTTTTCCACATGTCCAATCCAATAAATTTCTTTTAGCTGTCGTGCAGCTGTATATGAAATGAAATTTGAAGAATCCTATGGACCAGCAAAAAAAATTGGACCCCCAACCCGCGTCGGGGGAACCCCCGGACCCCCTTATATATTTTACATTTTTGCCCTTGCCGCACCCCCGCACCCGGGTTTTTTGGAAGTGCCGAATCCCCGCGCCCGCACCCGCACCCGCACCCATGTGACATAGATTGGTAGTCATCATTTTTAGATTTTGTTAAAAATTTAATTCTTACACTAAAAAATCATGAAATTTAATGTTAGTCACTTTTATTTTAGTTTTTATTTGTGTTTTATTTTGATTCTCATTCAATTCTTATATTTCTTTTTTTTTTATTCCTCGCTTCCCGCTTCCTATATATTTTAAAATGTATCGCTTCTTGCTTCCGCTTCCTGTATCGTTTCCCGCTTCCGCTTCCTAGTCTAGCAACCTTGGTCTCTCGCATTCCATGCTGCACTATATAACACATAGTTATTCTAAATTTGTTTAGATAGAGTATTTATCAACTGTTCTCTTGTACTTTGATTCTCAACCATTTTTTCTCTGTTTCCATATATACTACTATCTTGTAAATCTTTAGGTTCTGATCTTTTTTTTATGCAATCAAATTTTTACACATTAGCATGATCAATTGGCTGAGGCCCTGAGGGTGATTGAGGCTTCAGTCTCGAGCTACACTTGCTGTGGAATGACAATATATAAATGTATGTGTTATCAAGTATTTTATTTTGTGCATAGTTAAAGATATTTTACTTTGAAGAGTTCCTGTTCTTCTAAAGGACAACAAATTAAAAACTGAGAATCTGTCACAATATGATTTTTTCTAGTCCAAGATTAACTTATTTATGCTGCGCTGTACTATGTGATCTAAGACGCCATCATGATACCCTACTAGTATGAAGTTTGATACACAACTGAAATTCTTGTCCTGTTTTCATCTTTCCAGCGTACATAAAACTAAATCTAGCATTTGGGCCAATTTTATATGATATCTAATGGATGCATAAGAAAACATGGTAAAGCTTTACCATTTGAACTTTATGAACGTTTTCTGCCATCTTAAATGATATAAAGCCAATAAAACAGCAATATTTGAATGAATACTGCTGATTGTTCTAGGTAGTAATCAATGTTATGATAAGGCATTCAAGACAAAATATGATCCACAAACCTGGAGCAATATGGATTAGTAAATTATCTTGCAGATCAGAAGCAAGCTTTTGACATTGATGAATGGAGCAGAAATTGATCTTTTCTTGAAGCTCAGTGAGTACAAAAGTGCGTGAAAGCAATTAGTTTTCTATTAGTATGTACTATTCCTTGTGTCTTTTGGGCTTAGTTTCTGAAAGAATACATAACTGCTTGGAAAGGGTTCTTGCCTTTTGACCATCACATCCAAGAACACGATCCTTGTGAGGAACATTGTTCTAATTTTTCAGTTTCTTATGTGCCTTCATTCAGCATTTTAGCACATTTGGGCTGCCATGCTCAAGTAGGCCTAGCTTCTTAATTTGCCTGATATTTTATCCTAGATGATGTTTGATCACATACACCATTGTTCACTCCACTCCTGTTTATTCTATATAACTACAACTTGAGACCATCTTTCAGTGCATTCGGATTAGGGGTGAGCAATGGGCCAGTCTGGTCCATTCAAAAACCTTCAGCCAATGGCTCACCCCTGGTCAGGCCGTGCTGGGCTGTATATATATTCAGGTCGGGCCGTGCTGGGCTGTATATATATTCAGGTCGGGCCAAGCCTAAGGCCCGGTTCGAGATGAGCCTTGGCTGAATTTAAATGCCTGGGCCCAGCCCATGGTGGGCTATGTGGCCCATTGCTCACCTCTAATTCTGATCATATACTCTTGTTACTAGTGTTAAAATGTTAGAACTGCTTAAGGAGCTGTGTATGTAAAATCCAATGTTGTTAAAAGCGCACACCTCATAGGCTATGAGGCACATACCTCATGGTGAGACATACCTCATCCTGAGGCATGCACTTTATTGGATTCGGGTCAAATGGGAGGTGAAAGCTGTCACAAAATGGTGTGGAACCCAAGACATTCCAAATCGTAATCCAAATGCCAAATAAAAATGCATTTGAATACTAACAAGATACAAACTAATAAGTTTTGTGAATAAATGATTTCTTTTGTAATGAACAATAAAATACATAAAAACCTCGCTACAAAATGCACTCAAGAACACTAAAAAATATCTAGAACTACCCATCACTCTCTCACCTTATAAAGCAGCACCCCCCACCCCCCCTCATATTTATAGAGAAAAGTAGATGAGAGAAGAAATGAAATAGAGAGGGGAAGGCCTCTCTCATTAAAGAATGAGAGAGAGAGCTCCCAACGGCTAGAATTCTAGCCGTTGGGAGCAAGTCAAACTATCTTTGACTTGACTCCCATATATATTATACATATTTTCAATATATTTAATATACATTATTCCAATATATACATTATATATATACAATTATATTACATTAATCTTAACACCTTCAAACTTACAATGTAAGTTTGAAATTACAAAAGAAGAAACTCATTACACAAAATGTCTTCATAAACTTCATCAAGTTTTTCCATTTGGTATTTCTTCAAGGGGTGCTCAATCATATGCTCCGTTACATAAATGATATAATCAATTCTTGATATTCTCGAAATGTTTTTAGAATCATCCATACCTCCAATATTTGAATAACATGTAAAGAGAGCAAAACAAGATCAATCTAACAAGAAATAACTATACTTATATATATATATATATATATATATTATTGGGAGAGGATGACCAAGCACACAAACATAAGATAAATATAATTTAACATTTTTCAAATTCATTTAAAGTAAGAATTGATTTTGAACAATCATTAACTATAAAACATGATAGTCATTGACAAACTCAATCATAATAGAATAATATTAAGAGTAATGCAAACAATGATAAAGTTATTTTATGAAAATCATGCACATATATATCTATTGCAAAAGATATATTAATGTATAACAATCATAAATTTTTTCATTATTAATACTATGAAGAAATAACATAATAACAAGTCATCTTTACACAACTGAAGATATAAATAAGCATGGATCAATTAGAAGCAATATTTAAACCAACAACTAATGTATATATGAATGAACCATGCAATAATTTAGAACCAACGAAGAAGTCACAGATGAACCAATAACAATAAAATTCTTTTAAGAACACATGCTTGGAAATAAGCGAAAAAAGGGATACCAATGAGGATCCACACAAATACAATAAGAGTGCCTAAGTAACAATTTTACCAAATAGTAATACAAAGTGAGATCAATAGCAAGAGTAGTCAAATGCACAAAATAACCACTATGGGCATACATTAGAGATTTTGCTAATGAAATGCTTACAAAACACAAAGTGCATAAGTACAAGTCTACTATGGGACAATACGGTGAGCCAACGAAGGGCAACACAAGTAAAAAAATATTTGTTTATTGAATATATGCTTGGAAAAACATAACCTTATGCAAATTATGCAAAACAATTAATTATGAAATAATTCATACAATGCAAAATGCATGAAAATATTTCAACAACCATTTCTCATAAAAGAATAAATGAGTTTATAAACATTACGAAGAGAATTTTTAAAATCTCATACATCATAATGAATGAATTTTGCAAATTAAAACACTAGTTTGACCACCACAAGCAAATCACCTCATTAGACCTCCAAACCTCAAAATTTAAGTATATATATGCTACTCAGTGTTATTAAAAATGTATCTCAAGGTGCAAAAAGCGCGCCTCGCCTCAAGGCGAGGGGCTTTATGCCTTGAGGCGCATGTATAAAGCGCAAAAGCCCCGAGGCGTGTGCCTCATACGCCTTGAGGCATACGCCTCGAGGCGAGGCGCGCCTCAAGATGAGGCGCATATGCCTCGTTCTTTTGGTCAAATGAGGGTCAAAATCCTCATTTGACCAAAATTTAGTGCTTAAACAGAGAGAGATCGGGGCCCTTTTATTTTTTTGATAGCTCTCACGCCTCTCTAGTTTTCTCTCACGCAACCTCTCTGTCTCTCTCGTCTCTCACGCAGCCACACTCTCTCTCTCTCGTCTCTCACGCAGCCACACACACATTCTCTCTCTCTCTCTCTCTCGTCTCTCACAACAGTCTCTCTCTCGTGTGGGAGCCCGAAAACATGTACGGTCTTTCTCTCATCTCTCATTTTTTTCTAACAGGCAGCCTGCAAAAAAGAGTTCTTCCTTGCCTAGACATTGCAGTTTGCATTTCTCATAGACAAAATAAGGAAAATGAAAATGGTGTACATGCATCTTTTCTTGAGAAAAAAGTGGTATACCTGCATATAGCCTAAAGTTAGTTTTTCTGCACCTGATTTCCAAAACCAATAAAATATCCTGAGTCCATAATAAGGAAAAACTATTGCCAACCTGTTCAAATGAATTTGTGACATCATATTCTTGATGCAATTTTTTTGAATTTGTGACAATAAAGTACTGAAGGGGTGATTTTAACAACTTAATGTAAATTTTTTGAATTTTCTTAGAAGCCATCATATTCGGGCCGGTTAAAGGAATTCTTAGCTTAGTATATTGATCTCTCTAGGGATGTTCTATATCTATGGTGATGATGGATATATCAGGTTTATCAACATGAACACATGTGAAACAACTGTCTTTGCGTGCTCACAGATCAGTTTGATCTTCTGGATGTTTTATCGGCAACCTGTGATGGAATGCTGGTCCCTTCTTTTACACGTAAGATCGATGACTAAATAGATGATCTAAACTACCTTTACAACTGGTAAATATTTGTAAAATTAAAAAAAAAAGTGTTTCCAGTACTTAATGTTTTCTGATAAAACACACATACAGTCTCTCTCTCTCTCATGCTTGTATTTATTTGAGATTTTTTATTTCTTTCCAATGTTAATTTTTAGTATTTGCTTGAGATTTTTTATTTCTTTCCCATGTTAATTTTTAGTATTTGCTTCATCAATAAGGCATTTTTTATTTATTTGTAATTTTAGATATTTTTTATAGTTTTTTTAAGTTAATATTTTTTTGAGGCTTACGCTTCGCCTCAGATTTTGGTGGAGCTCCTCGCTACGCCTCAATGCTTTTCACAACACTGATGCTACTAGAACAAGAGCACAATTATAAATGTCAACAACAATTATCGCTGTGACCATGCACAAGCAATACAAGGCTCCCTGACAATACAAATTAAAAAATCTATCATAAATGTCAACAATAATAATCTTTGTGATCATGCACATGCAATATAGGGCTCCTTGACAATACAAACCAGTTACAATCCACAAGAGGTGCACATAACTCACCTTACAAATGATTGTAAAATTGTAAACAACATTAGTTTCAACGGATGGACATAACTCACTGCACTAATAATCCAAAATCTCTTATAAACAACATCAATTTCAACAGGTGCACATACCTCACTACACTGAGAAACAACATCTCTTGTCTACATAAAACGACATTTAAATAAAAGGCACAATAGGAGGAAATACAAAAGGTAAGAAAGCCTGTAATAAAACATACTAATGTTATCAATAAAATTATCAATTTTAACCATCTTTCGAAATATCATGGTTTCAAAAATAGATAGACATAAGAGATACACAATGTTACAATCATCCATAATAACAATGACCATACAACAAATGAGTGATACAACTCACTCAGATCCTGAGATCAAACAATTGTCAGTTAGAGCCAAACTATAAGTTGACAATCTAAACTGACATAAAACTAGGTGCACACAACTCACCCCGACATCTCTGAATAAAAAATAATAAGGCCAAGAGAAATGATGCATCATATAAAATCCTGTGATGGACACAACAAATGCCATAAGAAGGAAATAAATACTCACGAAAATCATTTTTCAAATAGGTGAGTTCATAAAAGGAACCGATTTGAAAAGATGAAGTTTCAAATAAAAAATCCAATAAAGAAGATGAAATCTTAGAATGAATGTAGTGCAATCATATGCCCAACAATATGTCCCATGACAATTTTTACAATCTTTAATAAGCAAACAAGAATCATGCTTAATATAAGCAATTCTTCAAAAATGAATTCATAAATCCACCAATCATGGAATAAGTGCACTAAGGCACATCACATACAAAGGATACAATAACTCTCAAAGAACAATTTTTATGGTCTAAAATGAAGCCTTTTAGATTTAAATCATAAGTCTACTATAAGACAATAATAGAGATTTTCGAGGAACTATTTATAAACCCAAAAGCATGCATAATTATCTCTAATCATGAATACTCAAATCAATATGATAATCTAATAACTTATAGCCACATAGGCTATACAAAAGCTATGAATTTTAATACTACATACTAAATATCACTTACAATGCATCAAAATATAAACCTTCTAAGCGACAAAATGCAATCCATAAGAAGAAAAACAAGTTAATATTATGACATACAAAATTCCTTAAGTATATGTGAACAAAGCATCCAATGCAAGATTCATTTGTAATACGAATGACAAAGAGAAATTATTACAAGTTATGTAAAAATACCCAAGATCATTCTCAAGCATAATCAATCGAGGATGGTTTTCAAATAATTAATTTAGCACAATGAGAGCAATATCTTAAAGCCAATCATTGAAGCCACATAAAAATATGGGACATGAGCATACAAGATATTCATGGTATTACCAAAGAATTAAAATTATGATGACTCAAGATATACATTATACAAGAATCTAAATTTCTCAAGGAACACATTTTTAACATAAAATTCACATAATATACCTAATAATCATGCTTTGACACATGCTTAAGGGCACTAATGATCATTACAATAAAACAAAATACATACAACAAAAAATTAGTATTTTGCAAACAACATGAAAAACATATAATTATAGTATTTAAGATTTTAAAGAAAACCACATACTCTTGTAAAATATAATTTTCATGATGACATTTTTCAAAACATATACATATTCATAATCAAAACATATATTTCATGTAAACATGCTTACACAAAAACATATATCAAAAGACAAACAAGATACCTTTCATTCGAATTTTTATTTCGAAGCACAAACATGACTCTGATACCGTGTCATGAAATGATGCGGAACCCAAGACATTCCAAATTGTAATCCAAATGCCAAATCAAAATACATTTGAATACTAACAAGATACAAACTAATACAAGTTTTCAGAATAAATGATTTCATTCATAATGAGCAATAAAAATCTTACTACAAAATGCACTCAAGAATACTCAAACATATCTATAACTACCCATCACTCTTTCACCTTACAAATGCACAATACGTATATATGTACTTATATTACATTAATCTTAACATAGGGGAGGCCCGATTCATTAGGGCACTCCCCCCTCTCGACTCTCTCTCTCATCTCTTGCCCTCTCTCTCTCTCTGTCGAAAGGAGGAAGAAGAAGGTATGTTTGTCTCCCTATCTCTCTGTCTCTCCCTCTCATTGTTTCCCTCTGTCTCCCTCTCGCTGTCTCCCTCTCTTTGTCTCGTCTCTCCCTCTCCCTCTCCCTCTCTCATTGTCTCTTTCTTTCTGTCTCGTCTCTCACTCTGTCTTCTCTCTCTCTCTCTCTCTCCCTCTAACGTTGAATTCTTTTTTGTGTCAGTTTATTTTTTTGTAGTTTTACTTTGAACATTGACCTCTTTTTGTTTTCAAGTTCTTATTAGATAAAATTGCATCAGTTTTTTTTTTTTTGCATTTGTATTTTGTCTATTCCTATTCACATTACTTGTCTTGTTGTGAGACCAGAGTTACCGGAAGCGCCTAGGGTAATGGGGAAGCACGCTTCCCCGATACGCGCTTCAGAAGAGCGAAACGTCGCGCTTCCGAAATGCGTGGGGGAAGCGTTCCCCTTTTATGCACACTTCCCTTTTATGGGAAGCACACTTTCCCTTTTATAGGAAACACACTTCCCATTTATGGGAAGCGCGCTTCCCCCACGCTTCCCCATTTTTTCCATTTTTTCGCTTCCCCCTCGCTTCCGATTCGCTTCCTAGGTCGCTTCCGAGACGGTTCGTAATTTTCTTCTAAATGGTCCCACGCTTCCCCGCTTCCTACATTTTTGAAAGTGCCTCGCTTCCCGCTCCCGCTTCCTCAACTGACAACTCTCTGTGAGACTATGTTGTGAAACTTGTATGCATGTAAACAATGAGTGCAGTTTTACTTGCAATGTTGAATTCTTTTTGTTTTCAAGTTCTTATTAGATGAATTTGAGTATCATTTTTTAAGTTCTTATTAGATGAAATTGCATATTAGTTTTTAAGTTCTTATTTTTCGGTATTTATGTGAGATTTTCTATTTTTTATTAGTTGTTCATCAATAATTTTTTTTTTAATTATTTATATTTTTAGATATTTTTTAAGTTAAAAAAATTTGAGGCTTACACTTTACGCCTCGAGTCCTACGCCTCACTTTAGTTTTTGGTGGAGCACTTCACTACGCCTCAAACACTTTTCACAATAAAATCTAATTTGCAAAGGACTATGGTGTATTTTCTCCTAGGGATGCACAACGAGCCGAGCTAGCTCGGGCTCGACCTATTTAAGCTTGATTCAAACTTGTTCGAAAAAATAAATGTGCCAAGCTTAAACAAGGGTTCAAGCTCGGTACACACAGAGCCTGAAGAGGCAGTCCAGCTCAAATAAGCTCGGTAAGCCTGATTAAGCTATGTTCACATAGTTATATAAAAAATAGATTTTATATATGTATATATTTTGTTCATAGTATTGTCACATAAAGATGTCTTACCTTAACGGGAAAGTCCTTGTTCATCTTTGGAAGTGACATGGGTTCAAATCCCACTATTTTCCTCTCTTTCAAAAAAGCATTGTACACAAATTTCAAAAACATTTTTAAAATAAAGGTTTTCAGCTTGAGCCAATCCCCAGGCATGGTTGTTCAAGCTCAGCTCAAGCTCTAGCCGAGCTTGAACAACCAAAATGTCTTCACTAGCTGAGCTGAGTCAGGCCAAGCTCAGCTCGTGTGCATCCCTATTTGCTTCCTTAATGTTTTCTTCTTCCACTTGAATGTGTGATTTGCACAACTTCAAGCCGTCAAGTTGTCTTATGTTCCTTCATTTTCGAGGTACGTTGGCCATTGAGCTTAGTCAATTGTACAACTTTCCAGCCTCACAAGAGCTCTTATGTGGTGCATTTAGGTTTGTGTATCTCTGGTACATTGCCTTGGCCGCATCTTGTGTTTTAGTTTGGAACTCAACCACTCATGGCTCCTTCCACATTTCTCGGCATTATAAGTGAACTTAGCTTTTAGTGTCGTGTAAAAACTGAAGGGATATTTAGCGAGTTTGGGACACTACTTGGAAACGATTCCAAACTGACCCCCTGGCAAGAGTGTTTAAGTAGTTCTGTCCCGTTTAATTTGAGCAAGGTGAGTTCATTACAACTAATAAGGAGCAATAGAGTTTACATAACTTGTGGGTATTGTCGGTTTTGTGATGCTTCTAATGGATCAATGGCGTCTTTCTTCTAATTTGTATCTTTCTTGCTGATTTTCGTATATACAGTTGGCGACTTCTCATATTATTGGAGTTTTATAATCTGTTCTCGTTGTCTAACTTTTTCAGGCAGCAAATCATGCTTTAATATAAGACTATTTTTTTTTCATTTTCAAGTTGGATATGTCGCAGTTTTTCTGTGTGTTTCTGCACTTGCATGTGTCTATATTTAATCCTTTTTTGTTTTTTTTAGGCCGATGTGTTATTATTAGTCATTTCCTGGAGTCATGTGTGTGTACATGTGCACACATGAGTGTGCGTTTTGGGGTTGATTATTGTGGCCGACCACATTATCTTACAGTGTAGCTTGAGTTGTACTTTGTCCTGTTAGCACACATGCATCTGTTTGCATGGTAAGGTTGTCTATTTGTGTCATGTAAGATGTTAAATGTGACTTCATTTATGGATGGTTGATTTTGTGTTCTTCACAATTGTTTTAGCATAACACACTATTTAATGATATACCTGCACGCTAGCTATATGAGCTTTTAAACCATTTCCTTTTTGGAAATGGGCTTTACAGGTTAGGAACTCCAATTTGAAATAATCAGTTGGCAGATGCATATAGATTCTATCCTTAATTTTTTTAACGTGAGAGTAACATGTACTGTTTGAGTTCTCTTATGGCTGTTGTAATGATTGGATTGATTTTGTATTGCAGCTATCCATTGAATGATGCAGCTGAAACAGTCAATGAAATTGGAGCTTCTATCAGAAGGGTCATGGGAGGAACCAGTGGGATTATGTATGCCATTTGAGCTTATTTCATGCATATGCTCTTAGCTGCTTAGTCTTTTGACGAATTTCATGAAGATCCTGTGTTTGGTGAACAAGTATGCGCTGTAATATTTTCAATTCATGTGATGTGAGATGAAGTTTCAGCTTTCTAGATATAGAGATTGAAAGCTCGTTCCTGTAAACCAAATTTCTTTGGCTATCCTTTACTCTTGGAGACCATGCCATTTCTTGCTGCTACTATTAGCATATTGCTATGATATATTCATTATTTTTAATATGTTTTTATATCCAGCTATGAAATATTCTGCAAGGCAGCATATGCAAAGTTGAAAGAAAGCTCACTTGTGTCCACCTCCACCATGTCTAAGCAATGTAAGATGCTCATCCGAATGCTAATTGCAGGTTTTTTTCCTTACCTTGCATTAAACAATAGATTTCTTAATGCAGGGGCCGATGCTCTTGAAGCAGCCATTGCTGCAGTTAGCAAGTATGGAGGTGCTAAAGCAGGCTACCGGACATTATTGGATGCTCTTATTCCAGCATCTGCTGTTTTACAAGAGGTAACTGATACATTTAGTCCAACCCTTCTTGCATGTTTATGAAAACTGATATTTTCCTTCATTTATCAGAGGCTAAGTGCAGGAGATGAGCCTTTAACAGCATTTTTTCTTTCGTCTGAAGCAGCGGTGGTTGGTGCTGAGTCTACCAAAAATATGCAAGCACGGGTACTTTTGGTTCTCTCTCTTTTTGGAGATCTCTAGCAAGATATTTAATTGATTCAAAACTGCAGTTAGTGACGTCACTGTTTTTCATTTCACCAACTGGAGTAAATTTTCTTAAATACATTCACAAGAACTGTAACATATATTACTGGATTTTTTTGGCTGGAGATCTGCTTGAGTGGGTTCAGATTACGGATGTTTAATCTGTTCTTTTATTTCTGCGGGATTTTTGCTAGTCTATATTAAGATTTTTTTCAGCTTCGTGAATACAATGCAATTCTGTTGTGATTAATGAATGTTTCAATAACCTGTAGGCTGGGCGCTCAACATATGTTTCTGGGGAGATCCTTTCAACTGTTCCAGACCCAGGTGCCATGGCAGCCGCTGCATGGTACAAAGCTGCAGTTCTTTCTGTCAAAAGCCACCTGAGCACGTGACAAGACCTCCGAGCGTGTCGATTTTGATGGTGGAAGGGGAGCTCTGGTATGGGGCTCAACAATTTTCAGTTGAGTTGTACGTTTATCAGAAGACCTGCTTCGACTGTCCCAAAAAATTTTACTCCAAAGTTTTGATCAATGCTGACACACTCATTGGTTTTCCGCTTTTGCTTTGCATTAGCTGAGAAAGCGAGAGTTTTGATTGAGTTCATTCATTTCTGTATGTAGCCATGAAATATAATCATAGACAGCGTCAAAAGACAACTCTTGTGAAATAAAGCTTCATAAATTGGCCAGAACATGAAGGTCATGCGCCAATTTTAAGTTTTTGCTCGTGTGGCTGATCACAGCCTACTGAAATCAACACATCCTTTCGTGGGTGGTTGACAATTTATTTGATATGCGCTCTTGCTCATCGCTTTGTAGACTTCTCTACGAACTTAAACAGTTCCTTGAATTGTACGTTTTAAGAAAAATGCAGAAAGAGAGAGATCCTAATCTTGTTGGGAAGGGTTCGTTTTTTAATTTTGTTTATTTCTCTTTGAAATTTTTATCCTATCTGGTCAGCGGATCTCACATGTGAGTGTGTCCGTGCCTGCGTGCGAGGGATCTGATTTGAAAACCAATGATTAAAGATCCATGGACCTCCGAATTGGAAAAATGTCCGATCAGGTAAAACTGAATCTGATCTAGGTTACACACTTGGGTTCTGTTTTGAGACCCATATCTAGGGGTGGCAATCGTGTCGGGTTGGTGGGTCAGCATACCTCAACCCGAACCCGACCTGTTTATTAAACGGGCCGGCTGTGGCAAACACGAACCCGACCCATTTAATAAACGGGTAACCCGACATGACCCGCCAACCCATTTAATAAATGGGTTGGGTTGGGTAAACTGGTTCTCAGGTTCGTGGGTCAGGTTGACGGGTCGGGTTGATGGTTTGACGGGTCGGGTTGGCGGGTTGACCCACCCGCCTAACCCGTTTATTAAACGGGTCAGCCGGGTTGGCGGGTTGGCATACCCCCAACCCGAACCCGACCTGTTTAATAAACGGGTTACGCGGGTCGACCCGTTTATTAAACGGGTTGGCTTAAGCCCAACCTGAACCCGCCTAAGAGGCGGGTTGGCGGGTCGTGTCAGAAATTGCCACCCCTACCCATATCAAACACTAATTTGTTGGATTTGGAATGAAGGTCCAACCTTATCGGCCTAGCTCTAATTGGGCCAATTTGTTAGTCATTTGGTTGGATGTTAAAAGTGATAAGCATGAGTATCTGATCTAGGTTACACACTGGGGTTCTGTTTTTAGACCCATATCAAATACAAATTTGTGGGATTTGGAATGAAGGTCCAACCTTATCGGCCTAGCCCTAATTGGGCCAATTTGTTAGTCATTTGGCTGGATCTTATTAGAAGTGATAAGCACAAGAATTTCAGTGTCACAGGCCAATTTCCTTCAATGGGCCAGCGCGGCGCGACGGTCCCTCGTCACCGCCGCAAGCCTACTTGTCAGCTTGTTTGCCGATCGCGAAAGCTTGTAATCAGAGAGCAAGAGAGAATTGAGAGAGAGAAATTGCAATCACAACGAAGGTGAACAAAAGAAAGCTCAACACATTTACTTCATTCACAATTTCGCCCGCAGGCTATTACAGTTCAAGTATACGGGCTGCCCCTTCGTGGTATTGATTCACCTGAACCGGGCAGCTTACATCAGACTCAACAAAAGCAAAACAGACTCTAAGCACCACTGTATAATGTAAGTCGCAAGGGAACATGCTCCCCCCTTCAAATCATGCATCGTCCTCGGCGCCATTTGTTTCATGGTAAGCTTTGACTTCAGCCGGGTAGTGGCTGTTCATTTGGAATGCAGGCTCCCACGTTGGTTCCGTTGTTTCCTCTCACTGCACCAAGTATTTCTTTGCCTCTCTCAAGTAGTTGACTTTGTGGCGAAGGATCTAACTGATGTGCTTTTTGGCCCGTTGTGCTGCCGGGACCCTCTGCATAATGGGAGCACGCTGTAGCACACTGCGTTCCGGGTCTTTATCATCCAGATGGAATTGCTTGAGGTTGCACACGTGAAACACCAGGTGCACCTTGAAGTCTGGGGGCAACTCCAGCTTGTATGCCAGCTTGTCCACCTTCTTTGTGATAGTGAATGATCCTTCATACTTTCTGAGCAGTCCGCGATGTCGCCCGCGAAAGATGCCTGTATGACCAGGATATAGCTTCACCAACACTTGGTCCCCAACTTGGAACCCCGTGGGCCGACGATGCTTGTCCGCCCACTTCTTCATTCTCTTTGCCTCCTTGTGTAAGAATGCCTTAGCCAACTCATTCTGCTCGTGCTAGTCACGAACAAACTGATAGGTGAAGGATGACCTTCCATTTTCTTGTGCGGCAAGAGTGTGCGGGGTCAGTGGCTGCTGCCCCGTGACTATCTCAAACGGGTTGTGACCTGAAAACTCGCTCTTCTGCAGATTGTAACAAAACTGTGTCACATCAAGGAGCTTCACCCAATTTTTTTGATTGGCACTAACAAAATGCCTAAGGTACTGCTCAAGTATCCCGTTGATGCGCTCTGTCTGTGGATGAAAGCTTGTTGAAAATAGCAAATCAGAGCCGAGTAGCCAAAAGACTTCACGCCAGAACTTGCCCGTGAAGCGAGCATCGCGATCACTCACAATGCTCTTTGGTATGCCTCAGTGCTTCACCACATGCTTTACGAACAACTCAGCAGGGTACTCCTTAGAAGCTGAGATGAAAGTGACATACTTTGAGAAATGATCCACCACAACCAAAATAGAACTGAGACCCTCTACCTTCGACAGACTAACAATAAAGTCCATGGAGATGCTATCCCAAGGACGTTCTGGAATTGATAGAGGCTCAAGGAGACCGACAACCTTCTGGTTTGTCCCCTTATGTTGCTGGCAGATGAGGCATGTCTGCACATATCCATCAACATCGTCTCTCATCTGCGGCCAATAGTAGCCACACTCAAGGAGTGCTAAGGTCCGCTCCTAACCAGGATGGCCGACCTATAGTGTATCATGACACTCCTTAAGTAGTTCTCGGCGAAGGCTTCTCCACTGCGGCACGAAGATGCATCCCCCTTTTGTTACGAGGAGGCCATCCTGTAGCCAAAATCGCTGAGTCTTCCCTACCCGCGTCAGAGAAACAAGGTGTTGTGCAGTCGGATCCTGCTACGTACCTTCGCAGATGCGGCTCAACAATGCGCCCTCCAAGTGCACTTCAGAAGGCTCCGCACGCACAACTGCCAGTTCAGCCCTACGGCTCAGAGCATCCACCACAACATTGGTCTTTCCAACCTTGTACTCTAAGGCAAAGTCGAACTCAGCCAAAAACATCTGCCATCGAGCTTATTTAGGCGTTAACTTTTTCTGCGTCTGAAAATAGCTCGTGGCTACATTATCCGTCTTGACGACAAACTCAGCACCCAAGAGGTAGTTCCACCAGGTCCTGAGGCAATAAGCAATGGCTGTCATCTCACGTTCATGCACTGTGTAACGCCTTTTTGCATTTTTCAACTTGCGACTCTCATATGCGATCGAATGACCATCTTGCATAATAACTCCGCCAATGGCAAAGTCTGAGGCATCCGTGTGGACTTCAAAGAGTTTCGAATGATCAGGCAGTCACAACACTAACTCTCTCACTAAGGCTTTCTTCAAGCCATCGAAGGCATCTTGGCATGCTCCTGTCCAAAGCCATACCCGATTCTTCTTTAACAAATCTGTGAGGAGCACAATAATGATGAAATAGCCTTCGATAAAACGCTGATAATAGTTTGTCAAACCGAGGAATGACCACAATTCTGGCACTTTGCTTGGCGGAACCCATTTCTGAATGACCTTTATCTTTTGGCCATCCATACGCAGCAGACCACGCCCCACAATGTGGCCAAGGAAGCTGATCTCCTCCTGTCCGAAGAGACACTTCTCTCGTTTGACACAGAGGTCATTCTCCTTCAACACCTGAAACACTGTTCGCATGTGTTCAACATGTTCCTCCATGTTGCTGCTGTAAATCACGATGTCATCCAGGTAGACTACCACAAATTTGTCTAAGGGTAGAAGATCTGGTTCATTAAAGTCGTGAACGTAGCTGGAGCATTTGTCAGCCCGAATGACATTACTAAGAATTCGTAAGCACCATAGCGGGTGACGCAAGTTGTCTTCGACTCATCACCTTCAACAATCCTCACCTGCTAGTAATCACAGATATAGCTTGAAAAAGATACGGGCACTGCCTAGCTGATCGAACAAGTCCGCTATCAGTGGCAATGTGTACTTGTTCTTCACTGTGACCTTGTTCAAAGCACGGTAATCCACACATAACCGTTTGGAGCCATCATGTTTTTTTTTGAAAAGGACTCGGGCACCAAATGGGGCTTTTGATAGACGAACAATGTCTGCGTCCAACATCTCGTCTAGCTACCTGTGCAACTTCTTCAGTTCAGTTGGCCCCATACGGTATGGAACCATTGCGGGAGGCTTCACTCCTGAGGTCAACTCAATCTTGTGGTCATCCTCACGTCTTGGTGAAAGACGCTTTGGCAATTCCGGAGGTATCACCCCCCGAAACTCCTCCAATAGTGGGGCTAGGGTCGGTGGCACTGCTGCTTCTACCTTCCTTTCTTCTGCACGCACTGCCACTAGGAATGTTTGCTTCCCATGCTTGACACCCTTCTTCAGCTGCATTGCCGATAACACCGAAGACTTGCCTTTCTACGTAAGGACACTGCAATGTGTGGGACAGGTCTGACCCCATGATCATCAACGTGTTAAATTTTGGCAGCATCATAACATTCTGGCTTCGCAAAAACTCCATACCCAAAATCATCTTGAAATCGTCCAGGGGCACCACAGAGAAGTTGGCTTTCACTACAACAGAGCAGTAGATTAGCGACGACCACCTTCCGTCGCTAATCCGTCGCTAACCATGTTAGCGATGGATTAGCGACAACGCGGCGACAGTATGCTTACGTCGCGAATATTTCGACGCTAACTGGCGACGGAATAATTCCGTCGCCAAGTCCGTCGCTAATTGCGACGGAATAACGAGCGCTATATTCCGTCGCCAATCCGCCGGTACTAAACGGCGACCACGGCGTGGCGACAGATTTAATTCCGTCGCTAAGCCGTCGCTAGATTAATATGAATAGCGACGGAATCATCCGTCGCTAATCCGTCGCAAAAACGAAAAAAAATCAAAAAAAATTTATTTAAAAATTAATTACGGAGAACTGTACAATTTATATTTCCTGTACAATTTATATTTCCTGTAAATAAAAAACAAACCACACAAAAAAATTCATATAACAAGTATCTATAATAATTAATCGTTCCACCTTAAAACTAAGAAGTTTAATTATTTACAATTCAACAATTACAATTAGGAAAAATAAAAAAAATAGAACTTCTTCAACACAGTCCTCTAATCATCGCCAAGATTTTGTGCGTCTTCTTGTTCATTGTCTTTATCTGTCCCTTCAGCTCCACTACCCTGATTATCGCTAGCAGCCTACACAAGAAAAGAACAGTCAGTATTGATAAACAAAATATAATAAAATAAATTACACACTATATGTGATTCTATCATGTGCTCATGTGTGATCTAAGGCAATAAAAAAACTCTATATGTGATTCTATCATGCTCATATGTGTGCTAAAGCAGTCAAAAAATTGAATATGTGATTATAGCATGTTCATATGTGTTCTAAGGCATATAAAAAAACTCTATATGTGATTCTACCATGCTCAGATGTGCTTTAAGGCAGGCAAAAAACTATATATGTGATTCGATCATGCTCGTATGTGTGCTAAGGCAGTAAAAAAATTGAATATGTGAATATAGCATGCTCATATGTGCTCTAAGGCAGGCAAAGCCAAAAATTTTATATGTGATTCTATCATAAATGATATATAACATGTTCATATGTGTTCTAAGGCAGTTAAAAAACTCTATATGTTATTATAGCATGTTCATATGTGTGCTAAGGCAGTCAAAAACCAGAATATGTGATTATAATATGCTCATATGTGTTCTTAGGCAGTAAAAAAACTGAATATGTGATTATAGCATGCTTATGTGTTCTAATGCAATCAAAAAAACTTTATATGTGATTCTATCATGCTCATATGTGCTCTAAGACAGACAAAAAGTTAAATATATATATATGTGATTCTATCATGCTCATATGTGTGCTAAGGCAGTAAAAAAATTGAATATGTGATTATAGCATGTTCATATGTGTTCTAAGGCATCTAGAAAAACTCTATATGTGATTCTACCATGCTCAGATGTGCTTTAAGATAGTCAAAAAAACTATATATGTGATTATACCTGAGAGGGACCTGGAATCGAAGATCCCCTATCCTGAACAGCGGCCTTGATCTCATTTCGGAGAAAGGGGGCGACGGTGTATTGGAAGTAGTTATTCAGTGATTCATTAATGATCTCGCGTACATCATCACCGGAAAGAATAGTCGGCTGCTTGGAGCTTATGTCGGCGCAAGAAGTTGGTGAGCCGTAACTGGAAGAACCAATAACTGGTGAAGTGTTCATATTACTCCCAAACCCGAACACGCGACCTTTTTTGGGTTCACCTGCTGCAGTCACCCATGCTGTAGGATCAAATGATGGATGCTGAGTAGCGTCTTCACCATATCGCTCTACCATTTGTTGCTCATATGCCTCCTACAAAATAATGTTTAAAGTATTCATTAATAATTAATGATAACATTATGATGACTTGCATATATATTGCAATGATTATTAATAGAATTAATACATACCGTTGTCGTTCTCGCCTTCTCTGATACGAAGACTCCCGTGGTCTTCCGTTTATGTGTTTCTACAAACACATCCTTATATGGTACACTGCCTCCTTTTTCTGCTTCCTGCGAAGTTAAATGACAAAAGATTTAGTACACAAATTTGCAACTATACTTATAAAATTAATATTATATATTGATGAGTTACCATTTTCTTTAGGTGGCTCCCAAATGTCTTAGATCCACCTGTGTGTAGATGGGCTTCGGGCATCTTCGATCGATTTTGTGAAGCCTTCGCAGAGCGATTTTTAAATGCATCTCCCGCCCACATATCGCACATTTCATCCCAGTAATCTCTCCTGATAGTAATAGGACCATGGCCCTTCCACAGTAATGGATCATCTACTACGCCAGATGCTTTTTTTGCTGCAGTCTTCATAGTGTGCAGCATGTCTGCAAATCGATTGGCAGCCACCTTCTGCCACACCTTCCTTGCATCATTTTCTTCCACCGTAGTTGCAAAGCGATTCGAAGCCTACAAATATTTTCAGAAAGTTAGTAGACATTGCTTAAATAAATTAAATATGAAACACATTAACTATGAGGAACAACTGTATACCATGAATGAGGACCACAATCTGTCTAATACCTCCTTTGGGTACTCTTTCCATTGAGCAACTGGTCCTGGTAGATGTTGAAGAAGTGAATTCCTAATCTCCCGTACTACTTCTTGTGGCTCAAACCTCGTGCTGCACATGAATTGTTACACAGTAAATATCAATATAAAATATTTAAAAGATATGCAATAATTGAAAACAAAATACTTACGGTCGATTATCGATATACACTATTCGAATGAGTCTTCTTGTGCCAGCCTGTGAAGACCCTGTTTCCTGTGTTGGCTGTTGACTTGTGCGATCAACTGGTGTAGGTGGGTCGTGTACAGGCGCAACATCATCTGTAAAAAAATACACACCAAGTTCTCAGAATGTGCATTTGAACTAATCAAGCATCTAATTAGTTATATGATATACCTATCACAGGAGCCCGTGAAGATGAAGGTTGAGCCTGGCTACAACTGGATGAGCGACCACTATAACCTCCACGAACCATATTCTAACAAATAACATATGTCATACAATACATTCAAATAATTCACATCAAGTATTACAATGCATTCAAGTCATTCACATCAAGCATTGCAATGCATTCAAATAATTCAAATCATTGACATCAAGTATTGCACTAATTCAAATCATTCGTTAATTGCATAAATTATAATACATTCAGATAAATTACAATGCATTCAAATCATTCGTATCAAGTATTACAATACATTGAAATAAAATTTTTAATCATTCATACCAAGTATTGCAATACAACTCACATCAAGTATTACAATGCTTGGTGGAAGGTTGTATGGAGTTACAAATACTGGCCAGCATGAGTATGGAGTTGATCTACCCCCAAATGGATTAAATCCATCTGTACATAGACCGAGTCTAACATTTCGCACTTCCATTGCGAAGTTCTGATGAGTACGATCAAAGTGCTTCCAAGCTTCAGCGTCAACAGGATGCGTGATCTTGTTTTCATCGTGTCGAACTTTATTTGCATGCCATCTCATGTGTTTAGCTGTCTTTGAAGACATATACAATCGCTGCAATCTAGGAGTGATAGGAAAGTAGCGGAGCGACTTGTATGAAACTTCCTTTGATCTCGTGCTACCATTGCCTCTTGTCTTTGGCTTGAACCGAGGATGCCCACATGACGGGCATGATATGTCGTTTTCCTGCTCCTTGAAATACAACATGCAGTGATTTGGACAAGCATCAATCTTTTTGTAACCCATACCTAGAGCGTTGACCATAACTTTCGCACGATAGAAATTTTGTGGCAATTTCTCATCTTTAGGCAACATACTCTTCACAATCATGCACAAACGGTCAAAACATGATTGACTCAAATTATACTCGGACTTCAAATTCATTAGTTGAAGAACTGCAGACAAGATAGTGTGACTCTCACAACCGTTCCAAAGTGGCTCATCAGCATCTTTAAGTAAATCATAAAATCTACTAGCTGCATCGTTTGGTGATTCTTCATCTACGACAGTTCTTACATCACTAGAACTCATAGCAGAACCCAGTTCTGTTCCTGCAGCATCAAATATCAAATTCGTATATGGATTATCGTGCACCACATTCACCCGTGCATCAAAATCGTTTCTAAATTCTTCTCCATGAAACGCCCAGTTCTGATAATCACTCACAAAACCCTTCCTGTATAGGTGATGTCTAACGCCATGAGGTTCTACAAATCGATTATTCTTACAAATCTTGCAGGGACACCTAATCCGACCTGTGGGATCTACCGTACTGACACTCGCCGTTGCAAATTCAATAAAACTATCGACACCATCCATATATTCATGCGATAACTCATTGTCCACTATCCTACGGTACATCCATTCACGGTTTGCAGTCATTCTGTCGTATGATGTTACGAATAGTATCCTAACGAATTAAGAAAAAAACAATCAGAATGCGACGATGAAGAAAATATCAAATTTATCATGCAATATACTATGTCAAACAATAACAAGAATTTTGATGCATGCATTGATAACTTAATATTTTCATGTGCAAACTATTAATGACATGATACAATCATTTGAAGCATGCTTTTATTATAAATTTTCACATGGAAGTCAAAATCAAATTGAAAGTAACTACATGCAAGCATGGATACAATTACATCAAACATTGCAATACATCATAATCATTCATATCAAATAAATGGCAAACATGTACCTGCAGCAAACACACTTCAATATCTCACTAACTACTACCATGCTTAGCATGGACTCCGTACTCCAAAAATAAGAACACTTCCATATTTCTACATTAAAATCATGCTCAGCATGATCTCCGAACTCCAACAAAGCAGTCCTAGATATCAACAACTAAGTGAGTGTGTGAACAATAAAGTGCTGCATTCAATAAATTAAATAACATGTGATACGTTTGCATCACTTACTCACCACGGGTATTTACCCGATTTGCATTGTTTTTGTCATTTACTTACCACAGGTGGCCGAGCACGAGTTGGTTCCGTTGAAAAATCTGCACAAAAACAAAACAAATTAAGTAACAAACTAACTAATCATGAAACAAGATGAAACACTAACTAAAAAAATTAAAACAAATTAAAACAACTCTAACTAATTGAAAGAAGAGAAAAGAAAAATAGTATATATGTTAAGCCAAATCTAACTAGAAGATGCTAATTTAACAAACCAGCTATAACATGTTGAACCAGTCGACTAACATAAAGTCATAGACAATTTCTAATCTGAACTACTTAGCAAAGGAATAGTAAATCAATCAATTAGTTTACTAGAAAAGATGTGAACTCCGTTTAACCACCACTATCATAAAGAATTCAAATAGCCCTAATCTAACTAACTGATTGTGAGAACATTAAATACCAATCTATCTAAGAAAAATATAATTATAAAAGACCAATAGATTGAAATACTCTAACTAACCAGATTTCAAGAAAACAAATTGAAGTAAAACTAACTACCAGTAGACATTAATAAACTAACAAATTGAACAACATGGACAACTTGTATATATACATTACAAAAAAAATTTCAACTTAAAATCCATATGGACAACATATATGCAAACTACACTTAAAACCATATGGACATCTTATATACACATATTACAATTTTTTTTTCAAGCTAATCACATGGACAACATAGGGATCACATAATAACTTTTTTTTTTTTTAAAAAGAGATCACATGGGCAGCATAGGTATCCATAACAAAAATTCTTTTCAAAACAGATCACATAGGCAACGTAGGTATCTCATAACAAATTTTTTTTCTAAAAACAAACACATAGGCAACATAGTATTCCTACTAAAGATTTTTTTTCAAACTGATTTACATAGGCAGCATATGCATTAAAAAACAGATTTTTTTGAAACCAATTCACATAGACAGCATAATATATCTCATAACAGATTGTTTTTTTCAAAAGCAATACACATCGGCAGCATGTTATTCCTACTACAGATTTTATTTTTCAAACGATTCATATAGGCAGCATAGGCATTCAAAAACAGAATTTTTTTTTTGACAAGTCACTTAGGCAGCATAACGCAGGGGGTCGACCCCCTCTGCCGGAAAGCACGGCAGGGGGTTAAACCCCCTGCCTTTCCGGCAGGGAAGGGGGTTAAACCCACTGCCGGAAAGGCAGTTCCGGCATGGGGGGTTGACACCCTGCCGTGCCTTTACGGCAGGGGGGTCGACCCCCCATGCGTTTCCGGCAGGGGGTCGACCCCCCATGCGTTTCCGGCAGGGGGTCGACCCCCCTTGCCGGAAACGCAGGGGGTCGACCCCCCCTGCCGGAAAGCACGGCAGGGGGTTAAACCCCCTCCGTTTCCGGCAGGGAAGGGGCGTACCCCCTGCGTTTAGAAGAAGAAGAAGAAGAAGAAGAAGAAGAAGAAGAAGAAGAAGAAGAAGAAGAAGAAGAAGAAGAAGAAGAAGAAGAAGAAGAAGAAGAAGAAGAAGAAGAATATTACCTGCGCTTCGCCGGACGGTGGCGGAAGGTTGACGGGGAGCGGCAGCTGGCGAGCGCCGACTGGCGAGCGGTGGACGGGGAGCGGCGGCTGGCGAGCGGCGGTGGCCGGACGGTGGCGAGAGCCGACGGGCGGCGGGAGGGAGCAATACAGCGAAACAGGGAAAAGAGAAAGAGGGATGGGATTAGGGATTTACGCGACATTTAGCGACGGCTTAGCGACGGAAAAATTCCATCGCGAAGCCGTCGCGAAACCCAAATACCAAAAAAGCGACGGAATATATTCTGTCGCTACTCCGTCGCTAATTAGCGACGGATTAGCGACGACAGAGTTCCCTCTCTAAATCCGTCGCTAAAATGGTGTTCTTGTAATCAAAAGTAGCGACAAAAACATGCAGTCGCTAATCCGTCGCTAAGTAGCGACAGATTAGCGATAAAAGTCGTTTCCTCGCTAATCCGTCGCAAATTAGCGACAGATTCTATCTCTAGCTAATCTGTCGCTAAGTAGCGACGGGAAAAATCCGTCGCTAATTTCCATCGCTAATTAACAATTTTCTTGTAGTGTTTGCTGACCCAACTCCCCACTTGAATAGTCACGTCTCTTGCTTCACCAAGGATGAGCTTGGCCTCAGAGTTTACTGTCTTGATGGTCTTCTACTTTAGCCCAGGCTTCAACCCCAACCGTTCTGCCTCTTCCCGTGAGACAAAGTTGTGTGTGGCTCCGGAGTCTATCATTGCTGAAGTAGACTTTTCATTCATAATGACTTCCAAGTACATAAGTTCCTTACTGACCTGCATGTTCTTAGCCGCGCAACTTCTAGCCGTGTTAATCGATCGCATGGTCCCCATCCTTGGTTGCATTGCTTCAGTGTCACTGCATTCAGTATCGCTGCATTCTTCCTGTGCAACATTGGCTTGCCCGTCGTCCTTTACGAGGTACTTTGAGCACTGCCTGGTGATATGCCTATCGCCGCAGAACCAACATGACACAACCGCGCCCTTGTTGCTGTTGTTATGCTTTGTGAAGTTCTGTTTCTTTTCGGATTGATGGCGTGTCAACGCTTCACCTTTATCATTGCACTGCTCATCCTTCTTGCCTCCGTGGTTAGGCTTTTTCTCGACTTTGGTTGATGGGGTGAAAGGCTTACGCTGAGTGTCAACTAATCGCTCGGTCGCCACATATGCATCCTCCAAAATACGAGGGTTGCTCATTTTCACTTCAAGTTGTGCTCATGGCTGAAGTTCCACAATGAACCAGTTGAGCATGTCGTCTTCTAGCATGTTAGGTATCTCCAGCATAAGCTTTTGGAACGTTTTGACATAGTCTTGCAACGAACCAGAGTGTTTGAGCTCCTGAACCATCCGATATGTCTGTCTCTGCGCATTTCTTGGCATGAAGTAGTTGCGCAACTCTATTTTGAAGTCATCAAAGGTGTCTATCACACATTGACCCTTCTCCATGTCATTGCGCTTTCGCCTCCACCAAGCGATAGCATCATTATCAAGTAAGGCCGCTGCAGCCGTAATCCTCAGATCTTCAAGTGTTACATTCTGGATATCCAAGTAGTCTTCTACTTGGAACAAGAAGTTCTTAATGGCCTTGCTGTCACGAGAACCATTGAATTTTGCGGGTCTTGACACATCAATCTTTGATGGCCTCTCACAATTTTCACCATTTAGGGTCACCGTCCGCTGCAACGTACGGTTTTTCAACTGAAGCTCCCCTACTTCACTCTGCAAGTCTGTCACTATAGTCATCAACGAAGTGACCTGCCCCATTAATAAGATTACCTGCTCTTGCAGGCTCGCCACCACATCATTCAGTCCATTGAATGATTTACATGCGCGTGAAATCGCTTCCTCATGCGAAGTCACCTCTTCCACCAGCTTGTTAACAGTTGCAGCCAACTCTTCTTGACCCCGAGGTGAGCCCATCTCCTCAGCTTCGGCAACTGCCTTGCCTTTGGTGTTACATAAGTTTTGATAAAATGCCACGATGTCTTGCTCACAAATCGCAGCCCGTCGACGTGTCTGTCGACACCGACTCCAGAATCCCTTCCTCAGCACGAGAACAGGCTCTGGTATCACTTGTCATGTGCCTATTTCCTTCAATGGGCTAGCGCGGCGCGGCGGTCCCTCCTCACCGCCGCAAGCCTACTTGTCAGGTCGCTTGCCGATCGCGAAAGCTTGTAATCAGAGTGCAAGAGAGCAAGAGAGAATTCATGGAGAGAAATTACAATCACAAGAAGCAATCACAACGAGGGTGAACAAAAGAAAGCTCAATGCATTTACTTCATTCACAATTTTGCCCGCAGGCTATTACAGTTCAAGTATATGGGCTGCCCCTTCGGGGTATTGATTTACCTGAACCGTGCAACTTACATCAGACTCAACAAAATCAAAACAGACTCTAAGCGCAACTGTACAATATAAGTCGCAAGGGAACATTCAGATTTCAACAGATAAATGAATCACTTCAAGGGCGGTTGGTGTAGTGGGGTGGGGCCTTGGCTGTTAGACTGTCCGTAAGGTTCGATTCCCATGGGCTATGTCCCTATGCACAAGTCAAAGCGTATCATAGGCCCCAGGGTATGCTTCTAACACGATGACCATAGGTATGTCTGGTTGAGCCAGCATGACCAGGTCTTTGTGCTCGGTGCGGTTTGTTTGGGTTATAATAAAAAAAAAGAACAGTTAAATGAATAAGAAAATACCTAATTCCTTGACAGACTCGTCTATCTCAATCTTATTATATTTTATTTAACATGTATCATACAATTTAGGGGTGTCAATAAATTGAATTTTATCCAATACCCCGACCTAATTGGATTCAGTTTAGTTTCAATTGGTAAGCCAAAACAGTATACCGTTATAGTCGGATGCTAATATGGTTGTGACTTTTTGTTACCTAATCCGAGAAATATCCAAATTTGATGGATATCCCAATCCATTTTACATCTCAAAAAGTGGATCCAGTATGAGCTGTCACCATCTGAATCTGTTTAGGCAACATCTGATCAATCAAATATGGTATTGGAGACATCAGATCCAAATCTGAACCATTTATCCAACATATATCATGGTAATCTATAATGCATATTATGCCAATTTTGGATACGTTCTTTTTTCTCTTTTTTTGAACGGTACTATCAAAAATTAAATTTTTTCCCATTGTTGCATTGGTATTTATACCTTGGCCTCATTTGTTTCACGCAACCTACATAGGAAAGTGCTGACTGTCAACCCTGATATAATCCTTTCCCATCACGAATGAAACGAATATTAAATCATCATGATAGAAAGTGTCATGTTGGCATAAGTGGGCTTCAGTTTTTCTCACCAAGCATGTTTGAAAACAAGAAAAAATCTCATAGAAAAAGACAAATTTCTATGAAAAGTTTTGATATTTTTCAAAAGAAAAATTTTCTGCTTTTTGTGTAGCATGAGAAAATGGGTTGCAAAAGTATGAGAAAAGTTTTTTCTTGTTTGTGTAATAAGAAACATAAGGTTGAAAACTCTTTAGAGCAAAATCATTAATACCAATCAGATCATAAAACCACATGAAGGATCTCCTAAGATTGAAAATTTGACAACCTATTATCATCCAACCTAGCATATCAGATTATGGGATACAAACATAGACCCTATCCATTATCAACAACCAGGAAGAAAAACCTCCCAAGCTCAAACCTTTATGAGCAATACAACATATAATGGTGAACAGCAAAAAAAGAAAGAAAGAAGGAAAAAACCAATCAAACAAATGATACATTCACATGCCTGTACATTATCAACAATCATAAAGTTTAGACCTTTCAAGGCCAAACCATCAGC
The DNA here is from genome assembly GCF_984573655.1 of Nuphar pumila. Classification (NCBI taxonomy): domain Eukaryota; kingdom Viridiplantae; phylum Streptophyta; class Magnoliopsida; order Nymphaeales; family Nymphaeaceae; genus Nuphar; species Nuphar pumila. Next base: position 8,300,056 of record NC_143262.1, read on the forward strand.
GTGAACAACAAAGAAAGAAAATACCAATAAAACATTGGATAGATCAAACATAAAATGATTGTAATGTCCTAGTAAAATGATGTGTTCTTCGAAATGCCTTGCAATTTGCAAAATCCTTTTAATATCCAAAATGCCAAATTATTAACTTTTTAGGACACTTTTACCCTTTTGCAAGTATGACACGGTCCGCAAATATAATATTGCCTTCTCAAATCTTTTTTTGCGAATGTCTCCAAAATGTGCAAACCTTTAACTAAATACTCCTTACATAAGTCCGCAAATATAGTACTACCTTCACGAATATTTTTTGTAAATGTCTACAAAATGTGTGAACCTACTTTAACTAAATACTACCGACGTAAGTCCACAAATATAGTACGAACTTCATAAATATTTTTTGTGAATGTCTCTAAAATGTGTGAACATCTTTTAACTAAATACTCCCGACGTACATCCCCAAATTTGTTCTGAAATTTACAAATATGTGTTGCACATGTTCTTACCTTTGCATGCTTGCTTATTCATATATAAAGTTATTATGATTTTATTTTTATTTTTTTGTTTGTTTCTCAATTAGAGCTCTAACCTTTTTTTCTCTCCCTTTTGCGGCGATTCCTATGGAATTGATCTTGCACCATTCTGACATCTTTTTGGTCAACTTCCTTATCTTCTGGTCAAGTATAGCAACTTAGGTCGAAAGGTGAGTTTCATATATTTGTATTGTTTTCATGCATTCTAAAGTTTTTTTTTGTAGATATATATTTAATAGTCTTGTAGTATTTGTCTTTTATTGTTGCCATGTATGATTTAAGTAAGTTTCCTTGTATTTTATTTAATATTTAACATTAGTTGAATATTTAAGGTTTTTTTTCATATATATGGTTGTTGAATGTTTATGTTTATTTATTTGTCTTTTATTTAATACCTAATGGTTTTGTTTTGAGTTAATGAGGTTATAGTTGACTGTGCAGAAGCATATGAGTTTAGGATTGACTGTGTGCAATCATTCAATTAGTGTAATGAGGTTGGGGTTGATTGTGCACAAGGATTCAATAAGGGTAATTGTGTTATGGTTGAAGTGACTATTTTTTTAGAGTGGTTGCTATAGGTAGTTGTGTTAATTAGATTTATGAATGTTATATGAATGGTTTTTTCTTTCATGCTATTTTTATTTGATGAATGATATCTTGTGTGAGTGGTGTAAGCAGTTAATGATGACCTCAGAAAGGGTTAAGGTACATCACTGTTTTATTGATTTTCTTTATTAGAGATCTATAATGGTGTCTAAAAATAGTAGCTTTAAGAAATTTATTGTTTTGATGTTTCGTAATATCAGATATGCGAAAGAGTTATTGAACCTCTGGTATAATTATTTTTTAAACATAGAAAGCCAACAAATATAGATAGAAGTTTTGGATAATGATATAGATTCAATGTTAAGTAATAGTGATGCTTAATTGTTATCAAAGTTACTCAAGAAGCAATTGAAAGTGATGTACAAGAAGTAGTTAATGAATGAAATATCCACCTAAGAAGCGATGATGTGAATGATAAGAATTCCGTGGAGAATGTGTATCTATCTCATGCACTATCTATTGAGCTTATTTATGAGGTGAACATCCAACTGTCTCAAACAATTGACAATATTGATATTCTTAAAATGAACATGGAAGACATGCATTTTCCTTAACCAATTAGAGATATAGATATCATATGTGCATGCAATAAACAAGTACACCAACAATTAATGTTGTAGAGGATATGAAACTATGTCAATAAACTGACGCTATTGATGTTTACGGATAACATCCAGCCCTCAAAGCGGATGACATAACTAGGTATGAATTTATTGACTTTGGAATATATGCATAATATGTTAGTGTGATGATGAATGCATTATTTTTATTATTAAACATAAAATTTCCAAATGCAGGAATGATGCATACATTAAAGCAAATAAAGAGATAAACGTGATGACTTTTGATTTAGTTTGTGCATTCGAACAACCAATTAATGGTAATAGCAATCATGTAGACAATTAAAAATCATATGATGATTATGACTATACCATGTCAGATGAGCATGACTTTGAAATGATAGGAGATAACCAAAACACTTATAACATGAAACAATTAATGGCGGATGAAAATAATGCACAAATGATAATTGAAAAGTCAAACTATTGATATATTATATAAGTTGTATGAGCATTTATTGGGCAATGAAATTGTTTTTTGTTTTTATACTAATAAAACATGGTTAATGTGTTCTTGTTTAATGAATTACTATACAATGAAGAGCAATTAAAAATTATTAAAGCAAACATCTAAAATGGTTAACTAGTTGCGTAACAAAAAACTTAATGATCGAGGAACTTTTCAGTGGCTAACAACATACTCAAATGATGAAGACATTGTTGTAGGCCAAATGTTTAATAATCTAAAACATTGTCGTCAGTTTTTTAAAGATCATGTGGTCAAAAATATTTACAAAACAATTTTTTTGAGGAGCTACATTAATAAAGTGACTATCATATGAACAAGAAAGAATCAACAAACTATAGTTAGTTGATTGCCCTTGGAAGATCCATTGCATAGAGGTATGCAAAACAACATTCTTTTAAGTAAAGAAGTATGAAATAGAGCATATATGTGCTGATTTATTGGGCAACCTTCAAGTGAAAAAAATGACTTTAACGTGAATTGCATGTGTCATACTTTCATGCATGATAACTCGAAGATGACTCTAAGAGAAATCATCAATGACATTAGTCGTGATGAAGGTGTGGAGATTAGTTGTAAACAAACATGACATGGCCAATAACATATGAAGGAAGAGCTATATGATACATTTAGAGGGTCCTTAAAGATGCTTCTTGCCAATTTGGATAATTTGATGATGACAAACCATAAAACACTAGGCGTCATTGAGACTGATGGGAGACATTGATTTAAGTACTTGTTCTCATTTTGTTCATGTATAGATGAATTTTTAAAAAGGTGCCCTTCAGTTCTTATGGTAGATGATACATTCTTAAAAAAATACATGAGTATATATGAACACATTTTTTGCAATGTTTGAAGCAAGAACTCATGCATTTCGATGAGTTTAGAGTGATAAGATAATTGATAGTTATCTCATATAGGCACCTAGAGCTCTTATATGTTGTTCCCCACACATAGCCCATATGTCATGTTGGATATTGCATGAAACACTTGACATAAAACTTTGCTAAAAAATTTGGTTTACCACTTAGGACATTTTAGTGGAGTGTAACTCGAGCTATCACGAAATCACAATGCAACTATTTTCTTGAAAAAATCTGGGAGCAAGATCAAGCCACATATGATTATATTATGACATATGTGAAACACAATTTTTTGTTGCAACTCACTTTCTTGGAAAAAGATGTGTGTTTAACATCTAATATAACACAAAACTTCAATTTGTGGATTCTTCTTATACGTGACAAGCCCTTAGTACCTCTTCTTGAGTGTTGATGACACTGTTTAAGAAAAAAAAATATCAGGCAAAAAATGACAGTCGTTGTTGTGCCAGAGGTAAAAGAAAATGCAAAGACATTAGAGAAAAATACATAACAACTACATGTGGTTGTCGTACATTTTTATTGATGTCTTTACAAGGCTCATAATCGATCTCACAGTTATAATGTTGATTTTGAGAAGAAGAGATGATTTTGTAATGAGTGAGATTCCATGTGAACATGTGATTGCATGTATTTTGTATGATGGCAAGCTACTAGAAGATTACTGCAACAAATATTTCAAAGTTGATTCACATATATTGCATATAGTGCATTTTCATTCTTTTCGATGACGGATAATGTCCTACACAATACTCTATTAACTCTTATTTCAATATATCCATAAAAGGTGATATGTAAACTATGACAACCTAAGGTGAATAGATGAAAAACAATAACAAAAGATATGGTACCATACAAGTGCAGTATATATAGTGACATTGGCTATAACAAGCGAAAACACATATAACAATATGTTTGAGTACCTTTTGTTATTAAATGTATGTGTTTATGTGTGCTTTTCTGTATGTGTATATTTGTTAAGAATTGTTGAATAAATTGATTCTATGTATTTATCGAGAGTTTTTTAGTGAACTGCTCCATTGTTGATATCTTTTATGTATATCTTAGGTCATTCACGATATGGGTAAACCAGCTAAATAAAAATGTAAACAAAAAGCAACAATCCAAAGTCTTATCCATAAGCATGAATCCAATTGCAATAAGATATATAATGAAACAATATATGTGTGTGTACAATTAGTGGTAGTACATGTACACATTTATATTGAATTGCAATTGACCATGAAACATGTGAACCGTCACATTCAATGCACACACAGAGAGACGTTTGCAAATGTGTGAGGACATTTACATCTTTGTTAAATACTCTCGTCGTAGATTTACAAAATAGTACAAAGTTTGCAAATAATTTTTTGTGAATGCTTTCAAAATGTGCGAACCTCCTTTAACTACTCTTGACATACATCCATAAATATAATACAACGTTCACAAATAATTTTTGCGAATGTCCCTAAAATGTGCGAACCTCTTTTAACTAAATACTCACAATATACGTTCACAAATATAGTACGATATTAACAAATCATTTTTGTGAATGTCCCTAAAATGTGTGAATCTCTTTTAACTAAATACTCCCGATGTGCGCAAATATTTTTTATGAATGCCCCAAAAATGTGTGAATCTCCTTTAACTAAATACTCCCGATGTACGCTTGCAAATATAGTATGATATTCGTAAAAATGTTTTGCGAACATCATGCTATACTTGCAGAATGGTAAAAATGTCTTAAAAAAGTTGAAAATCAAATATTTTGGATATGGGAAGTATTTCAATAAATTGTGAGGCATTTTGAAAAACATACCATTTTACGAGCACAATACGACCAATTTTCATAGATCAAGTCCCGAATAGGGGTGGCAAAACTTGACACGACCCGCCAACCCGCCTCTTAGGCGGGTTCGGGTTTGGAAAAAATGAACCCGTTTAATAAATGGGTCGACCCGCCTAACCCGTTTATTAAACGGGTCAGGTTCGTGTTAGGGGTATGCCAACCCGCCTGACCCGTTTAATAAATGGGTTAGGTGGGTGGGTCAACCCACCAACCCGACAGCCCGACCTGCCAACCTGACCCGCGAACCCGTTTACCCGACCCAACCCATTTATTAAATGGGTTGGCGGGTCGTGTCGGGTTACCCGTTTATTAAACGGGTCGGGTTCGTGTTTGCCACAGCCGACCCGTTTAATAAACAAGTCGGGTTCGGGTTGAGGTATGCTGACACGCCAACCCGACCCGATTGCCACCCCTAGTCCCAAATAACACAACAAAATTCTCTCTATGAGAAAACACACCACCCAAACAAAGAGATATACATAATGTTTCATTACACAAATTGAAACTCACACAAGAAAACCACGTAAGAAGGACCAAAAGGTAATACATTATCAACCATAAATAATCCCATGAAAAACACGAAGAAAAAACAAGCACGAACATCTACAATCTTCGCAAAAAGACTCACAAACAACTCCATCACCCATAAGTCAAAAACTCACCCCACAAACCAAGTGAAAGAAAATGCATTCCATCACCCATCAGCCAAAAATGCACCTATCCACACATAGGTTAAGTTATTCTTGAGGTGAATCGATCTGACGAGAGAGAGAGAGAGAGAGAGAGAGAGAGAGAGAGAGAGAGAGAGAGAGAGAGAGAGAGAGAGAGAGAGAGGATGGCTGCAGTGTAAGAGGGCTTTTCTCTAACCTATAAAGATTTTGATATGAAAAACTCATCTACCCCTTTAGGTAGAAAACTTTTTCTTATCAAAAAATCAGTTTCTTTGAAAAAAATTATCCTTTCAAAATCTTTTGCTTGTTTGTGATGGACGAAAAAATTATAATTTTTTCTTTCCTGCCTCCACTTTTCCTATTACTTTCTCACTTCCAAACATTCCCTAAAGGTTTTCACATGAGAAGGCTGAGCTGGGAGAATTTTTAGAAATCCTTGCCCATTCCCAAGTATAGTGTTTCCTTTACATGAGGATGAAACAAACGAGGCCTTAATGTATCACAGGTCGTATGCATGCCAAAAACAAGTATTACGACAAAATTCATCTAAGAACTTGCTTGTAAGAGTAACAAATAATGTTTCAAAGGGTTTTGTGTGTGTGCCGGTTCCTTGGAGCAATCTGGTATGGCCTTCTAACGTACTTCCCCGAGCTAAGCGGACTGCTAGGTAGACTACCTACACAGGATAGACTGTCAACATGTGTAAGTGTTTTTGGTAATGTAGGGGACCCACCTAGGGATGGCAGTGGACCGGGGGAAAGCGGGGCCCCGCCTCGCCCTGTTTGGACCGGGGATGAAGGGTATGAAACAGGGATGGAGGCGGGGACGAAGGTTAAAATCCATCCCCGTCCGGGGGTGGAGGCGGGGATGGACGTGCACTTTTCCCTGCCCCATCCCCGCCTCATCCCCACCCCGACCACTTTTCCCCGCCCTGCCCCGCCTCATCCCCGTTTGAACCGGGGATGGAGGACATGAAACGGGGATGAAGGCGGGGATGGAGGATAAAATCCATTCCCTGCCAGGGATGGAGGCAGGGGTGGAGGATAAAATCTTGAGGCGGGGCGGGGGTGGAGACCTTGTCCCCCGCCCCGCCCACCCCACCCCACCCCACTGCCATCCCTAAACCCACCTCCTTCAGCGTATACTTTTTTCTGTTGTATTTTTTCATGTTATTATTTTTTTAAGCTTTTCTCTTGCTTCCTACTCGTTTTATTTCTGGCTTCTCATACATATGCTTCCTCAATGGCTTTTAGGGATGACAGTGGACCGGGGGAAAACGGGCCCGTTTGGACCGGGGATGAAGAGTATGAAACGGGGATGGAGGCGGCGATGAAGGTTAAAATCCATCCCCGCCCCGCCCCATCCCCGCCACGATCCCTGCCTAGCCCCGCCCCGCCCCATCCCTAGTCCTTCTAAAGGATGGCAATAGACTATGGGGAAATGGGCACTCGCCCCGCCTCATCCCCAATGGCCATCCCCAATGGCCGACATGAAATGGGGATGAAGGCGGGGATGGAGGTTCTAATCTTGAGACTGGGCAGGGGTGGAGACCCTGTCCCCCGGCCCGGTCCATTGCCATCCCTAATAGCTTTCAAAACGAATCCAGCTTCACGCTTCATATTACTTTTTAACATTCATCAATGACTTTCAAAACGAATCCTGCTTCACGCTTCATATTAACTTGAGCTTTAAACATAGCTTCCCATATCCATTTAGCTTCTTTTGGTAACTATGGTTTAAACTGTTGTCACTATGCGTACCATTGGATTTCAAGCTTGCAATCCCATCACATGGTCAGGTGAACTGCACGTAGGATCGAGGGGAGCGTCCGTTGGTGAAATCAAGAAGTTAAGAGGAAAAAAAAAAAGAAGGCAGAAGATGAGGGCGTTTAAGAAATTATTTGCTTACCAATTTCCAAAAGCGAATATAAAAACCTTCAACGGCCGTCTTTCCCTCCATTTCCGCGAGCACCGTCATGGCGTTCCCGCCACACGTGCGACGTCTCACTGTGGAGTTCCTCCTCCTCTCGTCCACGGTAATCGTCAACGCGAAACCCTAGCTCTCTCTCTCTCTCTCAACTACTTTCTGATACGATCTCGTCTGCGGGATTCCTCTCTCCACGGGCGAAGCAACTCCGCCTCTCTCCGATAGTGAAGTACACCGCCCTGTCGTTGTTCTCCGATCATCCCAGAGGCAAGCGCGAACTACGATTACCGCAACTCCTTTCGGTTTTCTTTCGATTTTGAAATGTTTCCCCGCTTTTTCCCCATGGAGTTGCAAAAGAATCGGTGGATCTGAGGGTTTTCCGGGAAAACCCCCGATTTCACCATCTTAGAGAACCAAGTAAGGAATTGTCCGGTATCTGACGATTCATATGATGCATTTTTTCTTTTTCGGTTTTCTACTTTGTTTAATTGCAAAAATTTCTGGTGAGATGAGCATTAGATTTCAAATAGCCTTGATTTCTTTTGATTCTGGTTCTTTTTTTCTACTTTTTACGCATAACCTGGAAAAGGAATACCCTGAAAGTCTGAGTTCTGCTGAAGATATCTATAAAATTACTCTCTTAAAACCCTAAAATCTTGTATGTGAGGTGTATTCCATTGGCGACTTAGATTTTAATTTGTTTTGTTGTCTGTTGATTTGATTTTTCTTAACTGCATTTTTTTTTCCTTTGAGGAAGTGAGTAGTGGGATTTCAATTGCTGAGAAGACTCAAAAAAGAAATATAAATGAAATTCTTTTGTATTGCATAGAGATTGTTTAAATAGGTATACTGCATATGGGTAGAATAAAAAGAAAGCATACTGAAATAATCTTGCAGATGATATTAAAAAAAGAGTGTCTTCTTGCTAGATAGCTCCATGTTTGGAATAAGATCAGATTTAGGCATTCATATAGATGAGATGCATGGATTTCACCAACAGTGTCATTGATAGTAATATGCATATGCACCGATTGAACTTAGCTCTGTAATTTAAGAAAATTCATTAAATCTGGATATTAATGTTACAATCATGCTTGCTTCATACATTAGCTGATGTAATCACTGATGTAATGAGCAGTCGCTAAATGGTCTTGAAGAGACTTTTTGCACTCAGCTCGCATATGATTTGATTTGTTAAGCACCTTGCAAAGAACAAAATTATCTCGAATAAGAAGTGTGATAATATTTGAATCATACTGTGGTAGTTTTGTGGGAGAAAGTAATATAGGTTGACAACTCTGCCTAGCAATGCTTTCTTTTCAAGACCTTAAGACTTTAAACAGGAGACATGATGAATTGATTGAAGAATATTCTTTTGATATTTCATCAAAAAAATCTTTTGATTTGTAGTGATTCTCCATCTTTCAGGCTTCTCAAAGAACCAGCTAACTACCTGTCTATAGAATGTTCTCACAAACTCAGACTATTACCCTTGATTATGAAAGGTTGAGAAAGAGGATGAGTAAGGATGCAAAGGCATTGGATTTGGTTTGGATGTAGGCGTTATAGAAGACCTAAGAGGGTGTTTGCTAATCAGTGAAGTTGGATGGTGAAATGTTCCAACTAGCTAATTGGATACATTTTATATGTATTCAGGTTTGGATTCAGATTTATCACTGCATACTGATTCAGAAGCCAATTGTTAAATGAATGTGATGTGCTCTACTGACTCCGACTAAAAGGCTTGGTTTCAGTTGGATATTTGACTCAAATCCAATCCATTTATGTCCCTAGGTATGGAAAGCATTTTTAATCATGAGGTGCTACTTGTTTTTAACAATAAAAAATAAAGATTATTTCTAGAAAATAAAAGATTATATGCCTTTTTCTTTTTTGGCTTTGGATGATTTCTTAAGTTTACTACCTAGTTTTGTTCTTGTAGAGAGTGAAAGAAAATTACAAATTGTACTTTTTCCCTTATGCTTACTTTATCCTGCAATCTCACCATTGGCGATAAATGAATCTGATCTGTAGTATTATTGTATTATTGTGTTGTCACTTAGAAATGTTGTTGGGTATAGGTCATGGTTTGCTTAGCATGATGTTGTATGAATTGAGTGATGGATCCACCACGGAAAGTGGGGAGGCCTTATAAATTTTAGCAAATCCCTCTTTACAGTTTAAAGGCAAAGCTGTGGCTTCCAAAATAATGCCTGTACAAATTTTACTTTCTGGAATGACAAAGTTGTCTGTCCCTATGCCTTGGGTTATCCGAATGGTAGAAGTATCAAATACTGAAAGAAGGATTTTGTCATGTTTTCTGTTCAACTGTTCGTAGGAAGGCCTTAACAACTTCTAAGTTACATTCAAGAGTCCTCTTGAAAATCAAATATAAAGTGGTGCCTTTTTAAGGAATGCTTTTTCTTTTTTGCCTTTATGGAATGACAGAATTACTTCTTAGTATATCTTTGGCTAAAAAATGCTGCAGAAACCTTTTATCTTTGGCATTTTCAATATTTTTGTGAAACTCCATGGCAAATATATGTTTGTTAAAAAGTTATGACTTTAGCAGAAAAAGGTATTCCTGTGACAATGTGGTTCTTGGATCACTCAATAAGTTTGCAGAAATTGTTTACTTGTATTATAATCCCATAGATTATCACTGTTTTTTAAAAGAAGTTGCCAAAGTCAATTTGTATCAATCAAGCACTTTGGAGTCTTTGAGTTTTGGCTTGTCACTCTTTTGAGCTGTGTCATCTCTTGTTCTTGTAAGGGAGATAGCAAAGGTTGGGGAATCTTTGAAACTCTCTTTTTGCATGGACATAATGGATCTTCTTTATGAACGAGAAGAGACTTCAGTACTCTATCATTCTCTTCGCTCTCCGGCTGCATCTGTTCTGGTATGTTTTCTTTCTTTTTTTTTAATGATACACCATCATCTTCATTAATTGGTTTCTGCCTTTGGGTTGTATTTGATACTGTTGAAGTATGTTAAATGCTTGAAAGGTATCAGCATATGTCTTGACAGTCCCAAAACAGCCATAGGAGTTTCCTGTACTCCCCTGAGGTAAGAAAATTTCATGTCTACTTTTCTTCCTATTCTAATATTGGTTCTGTATTCTTTTTTTGGTGTCTTTTTTCATTGATTTTTGTTTAAGTTTTTCTGGGTATTGTTTCAACTGATTGTTCCATTAATTTTGCTGCAAACTATGGGTTAAACTTAATCATGTGATTCAATGAAAGTTTTGAGAAGTTGAATTCAAGGCATTACAGAAAGCAAGTAAACTTTTAAAATGCACAAAACTTATTGTGTAAAATGTACGACGTGACGGAAATAGCTGTGTTATGTTGGAGTTAGAATCCTTTTGGATATATCTTGATTATCAAAATATTCCTTGTCTGTATATAACTACCAGCACATGCTGAACCAAGGTTGCCCGACTAGGAAGTGGAAGCGAAAACGATGAATTTTAAAATGTATAGGAAGCAGGAAGCGAGGAATAAAAAAAGCAATATAAGAATTGAATGGGAATCAAAATGGAACACGAATAAAAACTAAAATGAAAGTGACTATTCTTAAATTTTATGATTTTTTAGTGTAAGAATTAAATTTTTAACAAAATTTAACAATGATGATTGCTAATTTAGAGAAAGTGCATGGAAGCGAGTGAGAAGCGTGAGAGGAAACACAAAAAAAATGAAAAGTAGTGTGAGAAAACATATAAGAAAAATAGATGAAGAGTGTGGAAAGTATAAGAGAAGCGTGGGAGAATAGAGATTCCTATCAAGTTTCAGAAGCGAGGAGTATCACACTTCCAAAGCGAGTTTCCGGGAAGCGGGCTTCCCACCTATCTAAGAAGCTTCCGGTAACTCTCTGCTGAACAGTTTTTTAAATTAGAAATATATTTTTATGGCCTCAGAATCTCAGATGTTTTTTTGGGTGTTCTATGATGATGTCTTAGGTAGCTAATACTTTTGAGTCAATGTTGATCTCGGCCACAGTAGGTTACCATTCGTGCACTCATTGGCAGTGTAGATTGACAACCTGATATCCATTGGCGGTTGGAAATAGAAGTCAACATTGATTTGGATTTTCAGAGTAAATATCATTCATGCATGCATTAGCTGATCTAGAATGGTAACCTGATATCTGTTGGCATTTGGAAATAGCATGTTCCATCTCTGAACTCGTGGCTTACTACTGTCACATCGTATTTCATTTGTTGCAACATTCATCAGGTCCTGTGATAACAGAATGAAGCAACCAATTATGCTATTTGAAGAGTTGACCTTTGTCAATCAAATGTCAGTTTCTTTGACTTTAAGAAAAAGGGTATAGACTTTAATTTTTATATTTAATCAGGGGTTAAGATGTCTAAACTGAAAAGGATTGCTTGGGAGAACACCAAGCAAACTTAGGCATACCTAACACCTATATTATTGCTTTAAAAATCTGGGGTTAGTTTCACCAGCTCTCAGAGACAATTTTGGAAGTCTTGAAGCTTAGGCAAATTGCAATGCATTTTATATACACATTCCCACATGTGCATGCATGTTTATATATATATATATATATATATATATATATATATATACATATGTATTGTATGTATCTATGTATATATGAAATCAACATTTTCATAGAGTTAAAGGCCTGTGTATCCTAGTGTACAAAAGCTTCAGTTAGAGAGCCTATTTAAACTCAACTTGGAAAATAAGCTGGGGTATTTACATTAAGTTGATCCGAAGTCAACATATGCACCACTTGCAAGCAGATCTACTCAAGGCAGATGAGTCTGTAGGTGGATCTATGGTGAAGCTTGTAGGAAAAATCTATACTTGTATCCTTTTGAGACAGTTGCTCCTATTGCCAAAAGGGCGAGATAAGGCAAGTTTTTTCAGTTGTTGCATCCAGACGGTGGCTACTGTTTCATGATGCGTACAAGGTATTTTTACTATGGAGACTTGTATCAAACCTATATGGACTTTGCCTAGTGCCACTGGAATTAGGATTGTTAACACTAAGAAAAGAGGACTATTGTAAAGGCTATTTGTGTATTGAAGCCCCAAGAGCATGGTTTGGAAGATTTATGAAGAAAATGTTAAGGATATGGCTTTAACTAGCTAGTTGCATTACTAATATATTTTTGTTCAGAATGACATGTTGAAATTGTTCTGTATCCTGGCAAAGTAATTACAAGAGATGACAGGGAAATGAGAAATTTTTTAGTCACAAAGGCATTTTCACACTAAGGATATGCTGTTGATGACAATTTCATTGGAGTATGTGTGTGTGCGTTCATGCATGTGTTTCTGTGTGCAACGATCATTTGCAGAATATAGCTGTGTCTGATGCTGCTTGTTGACTATACTATAATAGTGTTAGGAAAGTTTTAAATTATTAATGGTTACTACCAAAAGTGTTTTGAAAAAGTTTAGTCCCATATTTAAGAGAGAAAAGTTTTTCAAGAGGTTTAAATAGAGAGTTTGTAATCTATTCTTTACTTTGGTAAGCCTTGAGTATTTAGGTGGATTGCGGACGTTGCTGCGCATCATGCAGCAACGGATGCGCCGTTTGCGCACACGCGCGCGCGCATGCGTGCGCAAGGGCGCTTGAGGCGCAATGTGGCGTTTTGATGGCGCACTTTGCACGCTCGCAGCGGTGCGAGGTGCATATGAGGCGCAAATATCCATTTTGATTTTTCGGTTTTGAGACATCTGACCGTTTGAAAGGTTTTAATAGCATTTATATTGAGTTTAAGGCGCTTTGTGACTGTTGGACGGTTTTGGAGGCCTTTGATTGACAGTCAAAGGTGGGTGACCGTTCAGGTACCTTTCATCCTATTTTCAAACTGTCAGATTTATGGCCTTTAATCTCATTTATCGCAAAACGTTTTGGCCTCTCTAAAAGGTTATAAATATCTTCTATTTTCGTCTTTTGGATATCAGAATTTCTGACTCTCCAGTTTTCTCCTTTCTTTCTTCTCGGTTTGGCTTGCAGAGTTCATGTGTGGGAGAGGTCATCTGTTCTTACGAAGCAGTGACTCTCTTGAGGTTCAAGCCTAGTTGTATCTTGGGAACTCAGTCGTAACAAAACCCTTTTTTGCATCTTCGGAATTTCCGGAGTGGGGCGATTGAAGTTCTAAAGATAGCGATCTTAAGAACGTGCCTCTAGGCTTGAATTCTCTTTTCTGAAATCCTGTTTTCATTAGGTTGGTATAACAATTTTAGAACTTCAATTATGGCCTCTGGTTCGACATCCAACTCCATCAATCTGCTTAGCCGTGACCTTGAAAAACTCGATCGATTTGATGGGTCAAACTTCAAGCAGTGGCAATCAAAGGTATCTTTCTTGCTGTCCGAACTGCATATCGACTATGTCCTCAAAAAGTCTTGTCCCACTGTCGTTGCTGGAGAAGTTGAGACAAAAGAACAGAAGAAAGAGCGAGAGAAGTGGCATACTGATAACTACAGATGCAAAGGGCATATCCTGAACACTTTAGCCGATTCACTCTTTGACCTGTATTCACCATTGGAGTCGGCTGGAGAGTTGTGGAATGCTCTCGAGATCAAGTACAATGCAGAAGATGCTGGTAACAAAAGGTTTATAGTAGATCAGTATGTTAATTTTTCTATTGTTGATGATAAGCCTATACTTGCTCAAATTCATGAGATGCAAATACTGGCCTATAATATCAAAGGAGAAGGTATGTATCTTGATGATGACTTCCAAGTTGCTGTCATCATTGGGAAGCTGCCGGATTTCTGGAAAGAATATAGGAATCACCTAAAACATAAAAATGAGAAAATCACTTTAGATGGCCTTCTTAAGGACATCCGAATTGAGGAAGAGACTCGTCTTCGTGACAAAAAGAATTCGAGTCCTAAAGAAGGTTATCCTAAAGTGAATTTTGTTAGTAACAAGGGTGGCAAAATCATGAAAACCTAGAAAATCAAAAAGAATTTTGTGAAAGGAAAAAAGCCAACTGATAAAAAGAAAATTAGTTGCTATGTTTGTGGCAAGTTTGGCCATTTTGCTAGAGAATGCAGAGAACGGAAGAGGACTGGTCCTAAGCCAAATGAGTCAGAGGAGAGGCTTGTTGCTGTAATCTTTGAAACCTTTATGGTGGCTGCAAATAAGGACTGGTACCTGGATACTGGAAGCACTGTTCATGTGGCAAACGACAAGAACTTGTTCAAGTCGTATGAAGTAGTGGGGGAGGGATGCAATCTCTTTATGGGAAACTCTTCCTCAACTAAAGTGCTGGGAAAAGGGAGTGTGGAAATTAAGTTCACCTCCGGAAAAGTCCTAACACTTGAGAATGTCCACTATGCTCCAGAAGTTCGAAAAAATTTAATCTCTGCAGATCTCCTGTCACGAAATGGTTTTAAGATTGTTATTGAGTCTGGGATTGTAACTGTGACCAAAGGGAAAATCTTTGTAGGAAAAGGGTTTGCCACTGGTGGTATGTTCAAGATGAGCATAAATGAAGCTACTACTTCTGTTTATATGGTTGACTCTTATTTTCTTTGGCAATCAAGATTAGGACATATAAATTCTCGTTGCATTCATAATATGAATAACTTTGGTCTTCTTCCGTGTCATGTGAAAATAGAACATAAACATAAGTGTGAGACATGCATTCAAACTAAGCTAACTAGACTCCCGTTTCCTAGTGTAGAAAAAAATTATAAATTGCTTGAATTAGTGCATTCTGATGTGTGTACGATGGATAATGTTTTGAGTCGTGGTGACAATAGGTACTTTATTACCTTTATAGATGATTACTCAAAATTTTGTTATGTTTATTTATTGAAACATAAATCTGAAGCATTTTCCAAATTTCTTCTTTATCTAGCTGAAGTACAAAATAGGTTTAAAACAAAGATTATACATTTAAGAACAGATAGAGGAGGTGAATACTTAGGTGGAGAATTTGATAAATTCTGTGAAGTTAATGGTATTATCCATCAAACGTCAGCTCCTAGAACTCCTGAACAGAATAGAGTAGCAGAAAGGAAAAACAGAACACTTGTAGAAATGATGAACGCTATGTTTCTTAATATGGGTTTGCATTCCAACTTATGGGGAGAAGCTATACTTTCTGCTTGTTATATTTTTAATCGAGTTCCTTATTCCAAATCTGATAAATCACCTTATGAATTGTGTTTTGGTAAGAAACCTAATCTTAGTTATTTTCGTGTTTGGGGTTGTTTAGCATATGTTAAAATTCCAGAAAATAAAAGGAAGAAGGTTGGACCTAAAGCATTTAAATGTGCATTTGTTGGGTATGCTGAACATAGTAAAGCATATAGATTTTTGGACATTGTTAATGATGTTATTGTAGAATCTAGAGATGCATCTTTCATAGAACATAAAAATGCATTTGATTCTCTTCTTGATGGCAGCCGGATTATAGTAGATGAACTTCCTGTAAATGACATGATTGAATATTCTAATGAATGTGTTGATGAACCAGAAACTGAAGTTAGACTCAGTAAACGCATTAGAAAACCAACTAATTTTGGTTCTGACTTTTATACATTTCTAATTAAGAATGATCCTGTGTCTTTTCAAGAGGCTATGTCTTCTCAAGATGCTGCCTTTTGGAGAGAAGCTATTAATGATGAAATAGAATCAATTATGTCTAATAATGTTTGGAAATTAGTGGATTTACCTGTTGGTTGCAAAACTATTGGCTGCAAATGGATTTTCAAAAAGAAATTAAAAGCTGATGGTACAATCGATAAATTTAAAGCACGTTTGGTTGCAAAAGGCTTTAAACAAAAAGAAGGTATTGATTATTTTGATACTTTTGCTCCTGTAACCAGAATATCTATTATTAGAATTCTGATTGCCATGGCTGCCTGTGATCATCGCAAAATTTTTTCTCTCATAATATTTTCTCTCTTCCTTCTCTTTTCCTTTCCAACCCCTTATCTTCCTCCCTTTTGAAGGAAGAAAGATAAAAGACGGAAAGAAAGAGAGAAGAGAAAAGAAGAGAAGAGAAGAGAAGAGAAGAGAAGAGAAGAGGATTTCTTTTGCGGGTCTCACTTGACCTTAATTTTGAAAATATTTAAAATAACTCACCCCCGTTTTTGAAATATTTGCGGGAAAACTGGGAGACGGGATCCGCTCGTTGGTACGAGGTTCGACCGTTCCTGGTGCCTTTACCAGGGGTAATCGAACCGAGGGTCGAATTTATGCCTTTTGCTTTGCAAAGAATTTATCTAAGAATTTATCCTAAGTCTAAATGCACAAAGAATCATGCTTGTGCAAATGCAAAAATGTATGCTCTTTTTGAAAATATTTTGAAGAATTCCCAAGTGTTTATGAGATTTATCTGATAAAGTGAAGAGATGATTTTTAACTTAGAACTTAAGATTAAAGTTCTTAAGTTTTTTAGAATAATCAAGAGCATGGGAAAATAAATCGGGATTTTGGAAAATGATTTTGAAGTCTTTGAGATAAAAAAAGAAGAAGAAAGGAATGAACTTTGAGTCAGAATAGAAATGAAAATGGAATTGAATCAGAAGGAAAGATAGAATTGGGAAATCTGAATAGAGTTGAGAAATGGAATTGATTTAAAAGTTAGAATTTCAAGATGAAATCTGAATCCAAGATCTGGATTCTGAATAGGGTTTTTAGTGGATTTTTGGATTTAGGATCCGAAATAGGAACTTGATTTGAAATCTGGAATGAAGAGGAATTGGTTTTAAGGATTGAAATTACAGTGAATTTGGATCTAGAATTTTGAATGGAATTGGATTCAAGATTTGGAATCGAAGATGGTATTTGGATCTGAAATCTGAGATCCGAGATAGGGTTGGATTCTGGATCCTAAGATGGAATTGGATCTAAAGTCTGAGATCCAAAGTAGAATTGGATTCTGGACCCTAAAGAAATGGATTTTGGATCTGAAGTCTGAGATCCAAAGTAGGGTTGGATTCTAGATCCTAAGAATTGGATTTTGGGTCTGAATCTGAGACCCAAAATAGGGTTGGATTCTGGATCCTAAGAGTTGGATTTTGGATCTGAATTTGAGATCCAAATGTAGAATTGGGTTCTAGATCCTAAGTATTGGATTTTGGATCTGAATCTGAGATCCAATGGTAGAGTGAGGATCTGGATCCTAAAATGAAATCTGGATCTGTGATGGGAGATCCAGAGTAGAATAAGGATTTGAATCCTAAATGGAGTTTGGATTCGTGATTGGAGATCCAAAGTGGAATGGAGTCCTACACTTGGAAATCTGGGTCCAAGTTTGAGACTAGGATTTGGGTTTTTTGAAAAGTCCAAATGGGACTTTTAAAGATGGATCTGGGTTTTGAAAACCCAGATTTAAACTTGAGATTCAAATCTAAACCTTGATTGAAGATAAGGGGATGAACTTGATTTTGAAAAGATAACTTCAAAGTTAAATTTGAACTTCGAATTTGGATTTGAGTTTGGAAATCTAAAGTTTGAATATAAAATGATTTTGGAATTTCAAAGTCAAATTGGATTTTGAAATTGAATTTTGAATCTTTGAAATAAGATAGAATTGGATTTGGATAAGATTTAAGAAGAAGAATCACTTGGAATTTTGAAAAGGAAGTTTTGAAAATATGATGCAATTCTATCCTATATGATGAATGAATTTAAGTTTTGAAATTAGATTTTGAAAATTGTATTTCATTCTTTACATGAATTGAAATAAGATTGAAGATATAATACATCCTTGACTATGGTCATTGAATGTATTATATAATAATCTATATTTAAACTCAGGTGAAGAATGAAACATATTTTGTGCTTTTATAGAGTTTAAAATGGAATTAACTCTCAATATACCCTGACTATGGCCATTGGTATATATATTGAATTAATTCCAAGTTTAAACTCTGATAAAAGGTGAAATATTTGAAGAATATGATGATTTTTGAAAAAGGATCCAGTGTGGATCCAGTGTTATTTCATAAAAGATAAGAATACTAAGTTTTGTTTACACCCCGACTATGGCCGTTGGTGTAAATCATCAACTTAGAATTAACTTACCTTTTATGAAATGGTGCACGTGCCATTCGTGTTTCACCATTGTGAGAATTTGAAAAATAAAGGAAAAAATGCATGAACAACAAGTAATTCAATGATATTTACAATGCTCATACTTTCTATCTAAACAGGAAACGTAGAGTTTTCCATTAAGGTCTATCTTATCACATCATTAATTGGAAATTGAAATCTCATTTCAAGAAGAAAGATAGCCTTTTTCATATATTTCCTGCAAAACGTAAGTTAATACAAGGCAATAGGAAAGAAATATCATATTGAAAACTAATCATACATATGTGTATTTCTAAGAGCTAAAAGGAAAATATATGCATCTCAGAATGTATCGATAGCATTCTAAGTTGATGGCAAATTAAATGAGATAAGGCACATATAGCATGTCACACTAATGGAAAAACATTCATTGTAATTGGGAGTGAATGCATGCTAAACTCGTGGAAGCCCTACCTGCAGAAAAACATATATTAGTATGTATCAAATATTAAGCCCAAATACATGCAGTTCTAAAAATATATATATATATATATATATATATATATCAGATACATCAAGCATCTACATGTTCGCTGATGGATCAGAGTTTTACAATAAACTCTGTTTAATATCATAGCAGGATGCTATATGTAGGTGTTGTGAAAAAGATGACATGCTATGTGCAAGATAAAAGTGCAGAAATACATATATGGCAGGGTACAGGCATGGTGAAACAATGCAGGAGAACATGGGAAACAGAGACACTTATACACAGAAAATTATGTCATGCAATAGGTATATTTCATGCAGGACATGCATGTATCGGATGGCAGATAGCAGTATATAATGCATTGTAAACTCCATTTAGACATATGCCATGCAACAGATGTAGATGGGGTGCTTCATATTTTGTGAGTGAGATGTACCTATGACCATAGGTTTTTACAGGGAATGACTTTATAAAATACAGGAGAATGATGCTCCATAATGTAAAGGAAGAGGTAAAAACGATGCATATTACAGTGCATGTGGATTACTAAGTTTACTAAACACAGTTGAAAGAACACAGATTTACTTACCCTTGTGTCATGCCCTGTCACCTGCTAATAAAAACCAAATTGTATAGACAGAATAGCAAATGAGAATGGCATTTCCTATAGCAAATGTTATGATCAAGGCCATGAACAATGTACTTCCTGAAATATCAAAGTTAGCCTTTACTGGGAAACTGGAGTTGGATTGTAACAACGGTGAAATATAAATGCAATGGTGTTGTACTTAAAATGGCAGCAGGAAGATGACTGCTAACAAAGTATGCCTTAAAGATTGCATTTTCAACATAAAGCTTTGACAACTAATTAACAAAATACATTTAGCAGAAAAACTTACCTCGGGTGCTCTGCTGTAACAGTGATGATTATGAGATGCAGAGGTGATTAGTAAGATAGTCTGCTGAGGAAGATACTGGGATGCTGTATGGGCTTCACCTTTTGCCTTTACAGTCCCACAATATTCACTAAGGACAACAGTCGTATGAAGCTTTCCTGATTCTGAGGTGAACTCTCCATCCATTGACTTACCATTCATCATGTAACTCCATAGAATTTCAACTGCCGGACCAACCAGAGCATCTTCTGAAATCAATGACACTACTGAAGTGACAGCTTTTGCAGGTATAATATCCTGAAGCAGGGTTGTAGATGAAAAAGTTGCCAATCTCCGTTGACTAGGGCCTCCAAGCTTCCCCATTACATAACCATGGCAAGGGCCCACCTTATTGCATATGTAGAACCATAATATGATAGATTCTGATTTTGCTAAAGAAACAAATTCCTCCGATTCATGAAGGAATGCTTCAGAGGATTTTCAAAACAATAACAAATTGAATGAAAATCCACTCCCATAGTTGCATAGTTATTGCATGTTTTTTTTTTGCCTTCATTTTTGCACTGTTATAGGCCATCTTCCTTTGATAGGTTTGGCATTCTTGGATCAAGGTGATGACAAGAAGAAGAAACTTGCTACAGTTCCATTGCATACGTTGGTTCTGTTGGAATGTTGTATGACAGGCAATCATGTTGCAGGAACTAAACCAGACATTCCAGAATTATGACAAAGATTGCAAGTCTACTTTGTTCCTCCATTTTTTTTTTGCTGCGACCATTGATACACATACCCATAACCGAAGAAACATATCCTCCAGAGATGTGATGATGTTGGATGTGCTGCAATAAGATGTAAATGGCAACAGGCCTAATCCTACCGTAATGGATCACAAGGAATAGCAACATACATCGTGAGGGGAATCCCACCAGGTTCAGCAAGATTATCTGTCTAAGGGGGGAATCAGAAGATAATCCAAGAAGCAAGAACTAATGTTTTGCATATCCAATTTGAGAGAAACATTATTCATACCTTATTTCTTTTGTTTTCCAGCACTATCTAATGCACACATGCAGTTTGATCATTTTCCATATGCAGGATACACAGATAATGAACAACGTATGTTATGATTGGAGCTTAAAAGTAAAGATAAAAGGGAAATAATATAAGAAAAAGAGGAGAGATAGAACCGAAACAAAAAAAAAAAAGATGAATATGGATTATTCGTGGCTGAGCAGAAAATCAAAACTATTGCAACTATCAGGATTAAACAAAAATTTCAAAGATCGATAGATAAACAGAGAATCGACCCTCGGTACCTAAACTGATTGCTAAAAGATAATTGAGAATTAAATACGGAAGGAAAAAAAAACGTGAATCAAGAGACCACAGAAAAAAAATGTTTGGAACATAACCGTTCCATTTCGATTTTGCTTATCTGTAACTCGATTAACTATATGTAAATCGCGTCTACAGATGATGCGTTTATGGAATCAACATAAGGAAAATCACGAGAGAATTGAAAGAACAGGAGGAAGAGGAGTGTTTACCGTGTTCTAAAGGAGATCTTGAAGAAGGGGGAGGAACCTTCCCTCTGTTCGACGATGGGGATTCACACCACTTATCTTGCAAAAATTCAAAATGCTGCAAGGACTCTGAATGAGGGAATTGAGCTCTTCTCCCCTAGCGGGGGGATCTCTTGCTACGTCGTTTTGTAGAAACCCGTGGTTCTACAGATGCTTCAGAATGACCGACTTTCGTGCATTGAAGACTGGATCGATCTTCCTAAAGAGGAGGGGGTGAAGAAGTGATAAAGGGGGAAGAAATCTGAGAAAAGGGGCGATGGAATGAAATGGATGATTCCTGAAGAAGAGAGAAGAAGGAAAAGAGGTGTCGGGGTGAGAACGGATGCAAGAGAGAGAAGGCTGTGGAGGGGTGAAGGCGATGATTTTAGGGTTCTCCTATGCGATTCCTTTATAGGGGAAGAAGAGGAGGTCCGAGAAGAAGGTTGTTAGAGATCGACGGGAGGAAAGGGTGTGATGGGCGATTGGCAATGGAGGAGAGAGAAAGAGAGAGAGGGGAATGGAGGGGCGGTTAGGGTTTCTGAGGGAAAACCCTGAGAGAAAAATCGGGCGAGAGGAAAAAGAGAGGTTTTAGGAGGGTTATTTGTAAAAAAATTTGGTTTTTCCAAAAAGAGGCTCCCTTAGCAAAAATTTTCATAAACATGGTTTAAAAAAAATGATTTTTTTAGCAAAATCGATTTTAAAAAGTTTAAACTCATTCATTTTTCTCGAAATTTTCCATTTTTTTGGTTTTTTGTTTTATTTTTCAATTTTTTGTATTTTTAGAATAAAATCCTAAAGTTTGTGAGAAAACAGAGGTTAAAATTAAATTTTTTTTTTGTGTTTTTGCAAAAATATTTACAAGAAGGAAATTTTCTAAAAATTTAAAAACTATTTTGAGAAAATTTCTTCAGAAATGGGTTTTGATCCGGATTTTGAGAAAACATGGATTTAAAGTGCTGGATTCGGATCCGGAGTTGATTTTGAATATATCAATATGGATTTTAATTCAGAGAATCTGAAGAAATGACTTGATTTTCTCAGAAAATGGGGTTAGGGGCAAAAATGGTCATTTTTACAAGACTTTTAAAAATTTGGGGTGTTCACAGATGCCCCTCTTTGCTACTAAGCCGGTTGAGGGCCGAGCTTAGTGGCAAAGACAACACTCCAAATTTTGAAAATGCCCCAGTCAGCAGGTCTGAGCTGGGTGTGGAAGAATTATTTTGGAAATATGGCTCTTCAGGCTTAGAACCTTATCCTGAATGGTTTTGGGGAGGCGAAATCCTCGAAGATGATATGATTGGGTAGAAAATGAGGAAATCGTGCTGGGACTTTGGGTGGAAATTCTGAAATGGTGGGAAATGAAAATTTTGATCAGGTCTCATGGGTGAGACCAGATACTATTATCGGAATGATTCAGGTTTAGCCCTTAACCTGGATGGGACGAAAATATATCAAGATGAATTTGAAATGAGGAAAGGAATACACAGGGACCTTGATGGGACATTTTGGAAAACGCCTTGTGAAATGAAGCCTGAGTATGATCCTTTCTTTGGATGAATGTATGAAGTATGGGTCCCTTGATGGGAAGAATTATGGTGGGATTGGAAGAAATCATCTCGTCAAAAACGAGGAATCTCATTGGAATGTGACTCAGGTTTAACCCAAACCTGCAAGGAAGATACCTCGCGAAGCGAGGTTCCGGGTTAACTCTTGATCTGGATAGAAAATCTACCATATGGGTTTCTCAGAAATGGAGAAAGCACGATGAGATCTTCGGAATTTGGATGAACAAATCCGAGAGGGGTTTTTGCGAAAGGAGGAAATATAGAGTCCCTAAAGCTTTGAAAAGGGGAAGAAATTGGGCGTCTCATTGTTGAGACTGAAATAGCTTTTGAAATCAAAGAATCTTTCGCAAATGGTTCAGGTTTAACCCTTATCTTGAGTGGGGGAAATCTACCATACAGGTTTCTCAAAAAAAATGGAGAAAACCATAATGGGACCTTCGGAGTTTGGACGAACAAATCCGAGAGGGGTTTTTGCGAAAGGAGGAAATATAGAGTCCCTAAAGCTTTGAAAAGGGGAAGAAATTGGGCGACTCATTGCTGAGACTGACATAACTTTTGAAATCAAAGAATCTTTCGCAAAATGGTTCAGGTTTAACCCTTATCCTGAGTGGGGGAAATCTACCATACAGGTTTCTCAAAAATGGAGAAAACCATAATGGGACCTTCGGAATTTGGACGAACAAATCCGAGAGGGGTTTTTGCGAATGGAGGAAATATAGAGTCCCTAAAGCTTTGAAAAGGGGAAGAAATTGGGCGTCTCATTGCTGAGACTGAAATAGCTTTTGAAATCAAAGAATCTTTCGCAAATGGTTCAGGTTTGACCCTTATCCTGAGTGGGGGAAATCTACCATACAAGTTTCTCAAAAATAAAGAAAACCATAATGGGACCTTCGGAATTTGGACGAACAAATCCGAGAGGGGTTTTTGCGAAAGAAAGAAATATAGAGTCCCTAAAGCTTTGAAAAGGGGAAGAAATTGGGCGTCTCATTGCTGAGACTGAAATAGCTTTTGAAATTAAATGTTCTTTCGCAAATGGTTCAGGTTTGACCCTTATCCTGAGTGGGGGAAATCTACCATACCGGTTTCAAAAATGGAGAAAACCATAATGGGACCTTCGGAATTTGGACGAACAAATCCGAGAGGGGTTTTTGCGAAAGGAGGAAATATAGAGTCCCTAAAGCTTTGAAAAGGGGAAGAAATTGGGCGTCTCATTGCTGAGACTGAAATAGCTTTTGAAATTAAATGATCTTTCGCAAATGATTCAGGTTTGACCCTTATCCTGAGTGGGGGAAATCTACCATACATGTTTCTCAAAAATTGAGAAAACAATAATGGGACCTTCGGAATTTGGACGAACAAATCCGAGAGGGGTTTTTGCGAAAGGAGGAAATATAGAGTCCCTAAAGCTTTGAAAAGGGGAAGAAATTGGGCGTCTCATTGCTGAGACTGAAATAGCTTTTGAAATTAAATGATCTTTCGCAAATGGTTCAGGTTTGACCCTTATCCTGAGTGGAGGAAATCTACCATACAGGTTTCTCAAAAATGGAGAAAACCATAATGGGACCTTCGGAATTTGGACGAACAAATCCGAGAGGAGTTTTTGCGAAAGGAGAAAATATAGAGTCCCTAAAGCTTTGAAAAGGGGAAGAAATTGGGCGTCTCATTGCTGAGACTGAAATAGCTTTTGAAATCAAAGAATCTTTTGCAAAATGGTTCAGGTTTGACCCTTATCCTGAGTGGAGGAAATCTACCATACAGGTTTCTCAAAAATGGAGAAAACCATAATGGGACCTTCGGAATTTGGATGAACAAATCCGAGAGGAGTTTTTGCGAAAGGAGGAAATATAGAGTCCCTAAAGCTTTGAAAAGGGGAAGAAATTGGGCGTCTCATTGCTGAGACTGAAATAGCTTTTGAAATCAAAGAATCTTTCGCAAATGGTTCAGGTTTGACCCTTATCCTGAGTGGGGGAAATCTACCATACAGGTTTCTCAAAAATAGAGAAAACCATAATGGGACCTTCGGAATTTGGATGAACAAATCCGAGAGGGGTATTTTGCGAAAGAAAGAAATATAGAGTCCCTAAAGCTTTGAAAAGGGGAAGAAATTGGGCGTCTCATTGCTGAGACTGAAATAGCTTTTGAAATTAAATGATCTTTCGCAAATGGTTCAGGTTTGACCCTTATCCTGAGTGGGGGAAATCTACCATACAGGTTTCTCAAAAATGGAGAAAACCATAATGGGACCTTCGGAATTTGGACGAACAAATTCGAGAGGGGTTTTTGCGAAAGGAGGAAATATAGAGTCCCTAAAGCTTTGAAAAGGGGAAGAAATTGGGCGTCTCATTGCTGAGACTGAAATAGCTTTTGAAATTAAATGATCTTTCGCAAGAAATTTCAGGTTTTGACCCTTATCCTGAGTGGGTCGTCCATACGGGATTCGTTAATGAGAAAACCGTGATGGGACAGGAAGAGATACTTCCTTCAGAGGCAACTCTTTTTGGGAAATACAAACAACGCTAGGTTGCATCAAAGTGAATATTGAATGTTTATTTAATTCTTGGAATAGATAGAAAGTTTTGCCAATAAGATAAAATCATAGTAGATTCAGATGCTTCTAAATGTGCATGTATGTGCAAAGACATTCCCTCTTTTACCTAGAGTATTTCCTCTAATGAGGTTAACTCCTCGGTTTTAAGAGTCAAATTCAAAAATTTAGCACTGATGATTTTCTTCAAGGAAGCTATCCATTTCCCTGATATGAGAATAAAAGAAATATTCTTAATTTCTTAAAAGCAAGTAATGAAAAGATATTGATAAAAAAATTTTGCATGAGAAAAGATGACTTTTGGCAACTTTGGCAGTTTGATATCTGGGTGTCCTCCCATGATGATCTTTTGCACTCTTTTTGAGTCATTGGGCTTTCTCGGTTTCTCACATCATCCTTCATTTGGATGTCCTGACTTTTTTCTCTCTTTTTTTCAGGGAAGGGTACGTCACAAACTCCTTCATCTTGGAGATGTTCCGATCCTTCTTTTATCTCAGGGATTCTACTGATGACATTGGCTCAAAAAGGTCTTTAGCAGAAATCAAATATCTTTTAGGGTTTGTCGGTAGGCCCATCACATCCGCCTTCATCTTGACGGTGATCTGAACTTTCCCTGGAAGGATCCGTCACAAACTCCGTCATCTTGGAGATGTTTCAAATCTTCTTTGGCCCCGGGGATCCACTCGCTTAATTCGCCTTCATCTTGACGACAAACGAGAGTTCTCTTTTGCGGATATTTGACTGAAGCTTTAAACGAATAAATGAGGAGATATGGATGGGATGTATTCTTTTTATGGCTTCAGATATTTCTACTGCCTGATTGCTAGAAAGTCATTTTAAAACACGCGTTATAGCCAAGATCAATATTAATTCGCTTCTGGCTTTTCAACATCATTGAAGATTTCTTTTATTGAACATATCGAGGATATTTCTTACATCCTTTTGGTTGATCAACAGGAAAAGATTTGAATTTTTACCTCTTTTCGCAAAAAGTTTCACCTTTTTGGAAGGAAATACTGGAGGTAATCTGAGGAAATTCTCTTTGTGCAGTAAGAATATTTAGAATCAACAAATGTTTTAGCAAATTGGCAAAGTTTTCACGAATTCTTTGTAAAATAATCACTCAATATAGATTTTGATGAAACCTTGAGTCGCAATCTCTTGATTTTGGAAATACATGACCAGCAAAAGCTGGAACCTTTGAAATACATGACCAGCAGAAGCTGGAACATTTGAAATACATGACCAGCAAAATCTGGATCTTTTGGAAATACATGACCAACGAAAGTTGGATCTTTTTGGAAATACATGACCAGCGAGATGCTGGATCTTTTGGAAATACATCAGATTTAAGTCAGAACTTGAATTTTGTAAGAAGGAAAGAATTTGATCAGAACACTGAATTTAGAAGGTTACCGATGCAAGGACCGAATTTTCTAAATAAGCTCAGTAAGATGAGCTAAGAAAGTAAAATTTGATGAGAGATTTTGAATTCACTGGAACGTCACATCCTAACTGCGTGGTGGTCTGTTTTCAGGATTTATCTCCTTATCCTGAACTGGGAAGGAAGAAAAGAAATACCTCGTTAGCAGGAGGCATCAGGTTTATCTCTTAACCTGAAGGGGTAGAAGAAATGATGAATTTTCAATGCGAGGATTGGATTCAAAAGGAAGTCCTGGTCGGAACTCAGGACTCCGAATGAAAATAATAGAAGAAAAACCCGAGCTGGAACTCGGATTTTCAAAGGAATGAAGGATTTCCAATGCGAGGATTGGATTCAGAAGGAAGTCCTGGTCGGAACTCAGGACTCCGAATGAAAATAATAGAAGAAAAACCTGAGCTGGAACTCGGATTTTCAAAGGAATGAAGGATTTCCAATGCAAGGATTGGATTCAGAAGGAAGTCCTGGTCGGAACTCAGGACTCCGAAATGAAAATAATAGAAGAAAAAGCCGAGCTGGAACTCGGATTTCCAAAGGAATGAAGGATTTCCAATGCGAGGATTGGATTCAGAAGGAAGTCCTGGTCGGAACTCAGGACTCCGAATGAAAATAATAGAAGAAAAACCCGAGCTGGAACTCAGATTTCCAATGCGAGGATTGGATTCAGAAGGAAGTCCTGGTCGGAACTCAGAACTTTGACTAAAAATAATAGAAGAAAAACCCGAGCTGGAACTCGGATTTCCAAAGGAATGAAGGATTTTCAATGCGAGGATTGGATTCAGAAGGAAGTCATGGTCGGAACTCAGGACTCCGAATGAAAATAATAGAAGAAAAACCCGAGCTGGAACTCGGATTTCCAAAGGAATGAAGGATTTCCAATGCGAGGATTGGATTCAGAAGGAAGCCCTGGTCGGAACTCAGGACTCCGAATGAAAGAATAAAGGAAGAAGCCCGAGTGAAAACTCGGGTTTTTGACAAGAGATTGAGTTTTTAGAATTTTGCCAGTGCGAGGACCGGACCTGGGATTGAGAATGACCATTTAGGGGACTGAATGATCTGATTGCCCCCTTATCTTGATTGGAGAGGAAATAAAATTTAAAAGAACAAATGAGAAGAGATAGAAATTGATGGGAGATTTGACGAAAGAGAAGAATCAAGGAGATTTTATGGGAATCATCTTTGTAGAAGAATTCTCACGGGTAGCATTGTCGCTCCTATGAGGGGTTTCAGGATTATCCCTTATCCTGAATGGGAAGGAATAAAATTGGGGCAAAAAAGTTTGTGAAAAGCTTCAATAAAGAATTGGAAGAAAAACTTAATTAAGAAATATAACTGATAAAATTGAATGAAGAAAAAGATTTAGCAGAGATTAATGAAGCTTTAAAAGAAAAAGACATTCAGGACTATCTCTTATCCTGAAGAAAGAAGGACCTCGTAGGATGAGGTTTCAGGTTTATCCCTTAACCTGAAGGGGGAATAAAGAAAGAAGAAAGAAGAAAAAAGAAATACCTCATGGGAAAAGATGCATCAGGTTTATCCCTTAACCTGAAAGGGTAATAATTTTTTTAAAAACAAGAATCAAGGAGAATTAATAAAATGGATAAAAAAATGAAATAAAAATTGATAAAACTGATAAAAATGGATAAACAAAAGGTTGATAGAAGTTGAGAAAAGAATTTGATGCTGCCTGCATGTGGGATCTTTAAAATGAGAGAAGAAGATGAGAAAATCATTTTTTTTGGAAAGAAGGATTAACCACGAGAGCTAATCTTTGAAAAGGGATCATTCATGAGAGATCATCATGAGGGTTAATTTTTTTGAAGCAATGATTTGTAAATCAATTTGTAGAAAAATATGATCAACCCGAGGGTTGATTTTTGGAATGCAATGATTCAAAATCAATTTTTTAGAAAATATTATCAACACGGGGGGTTGATCTTTGAATGTAATGATTTGAAATCAATTTTTTAGAAAATATGATCAACTCCAGGATTGATCTTTTGAATGCAATAAAATCAAATTTTTGGAAAATGAGATCAGCACAAGGGATTGATCCTTAAATGAAATGAAATCAAATTTTGGAAAATGAGATCAACACAAGGGATTGATCTTTGAATGAAATGAAATCAGGTTTTTAGAAAATGAGATCAACACAAGGGATTGATCCTTAAATGAAATCAAATCAAATTTTTGGAAAATGAGATCAACACAAGGGATCGATCTTTGAATGAAATGAAATCAGATTTTTAGAAAATGAGATCAACACAAGGGATTGATCTTTTGGAAATGTAATGTTTTAAAAACCAAATTTTTAGAAAATATGATCAACACAAAGGTCGATCTTTGAAATGCAATAATTCGAAATCAATTTTCAGAAAACATGATCAACACAAGGGTTGATCTTTGAAATGCAATGATTTGAAATCAATTTGTTTTAGAAAGATATGATCAACACAAGGGTTGATGTTTGAAATGCAATAATCAATATGATCAACTCAGGGGGTTGATCTTTGAAATGCAATGATTTAAAATCAATTTGTAGAAAAATATGATCAACACAAGGGTTGACCTTTGAAAAAGGTTGTAATAGAAGATTTGAACTAAAATTTTCATGATTTTTGAAAGACCCTCATAGGTAATATCATTTCTCTCATGAATGATGTCAGGATTGTCCCGAATTTTTGAAAAAGAAATTTTAATGCCCCAATATAGCAAAAGGAATAAAGTATTGAATATCAAAGATATAAAGGAAATCGACATTTCATTGATAAGCAAAAGTTGATGACGGAACTAAATATTTACAAGTATTTTAACTAGAAAGAAATCACAAAGACTGGGCTGACTTGCCCCTACAAAGCGACTGACAGAAAGGGATGAAAGCGAAAAACTCTTGGCATTCTCAATTCTCTGAGTAATATGGAAATGGTTCGGGCGGAACTGCAGTCTGCTCTTCTCCTTCCTCTGGTACCAGAAGCTCTTTATCAATGTAGTCCTGCACAATGTTTTTGAGGACGAAGCAGCGCTCCGTGTCATGCCCCCTTGCTCGATGAAACTTGCAGAAGCGATCTTTCCATTTCCCCTTGGCGACAGAGGGATCATCCTGCTTTGGGAGCTTGATCATTTCTTTCTCAAGCAGATATTGGAGAACTTCTTCAATCGGCTGACCTAGAGGGGTAAACTGACGATCATAACCCCAGCCTTCATGCTTTGCTTTCTTCGGCTTGTTTGGCTTCTGCTGAACACTGACCCTTGCCTGGTAGCTGGACTGAGCTTGCATGTTCAGGAGATCTGGATGCTTTTCTCCTTCGTTTTTGACAAAGAGATTCTTATCGAGGCAATCCTGAACGATATTCTTGAAGATGAAGCAATGCTCAGTGTCATGCCCTGTTACTTGATGGTATCTGCAGAACTGGTCTATATATTTTCCCATGACTGTGGAAGGGTTGGCGGCTTTTGGGAGCCTGAGTAATCCGTTGGCCATCATATATTCGAGGATTGTGTCGAGCGGTTGATCTAAAGGGGTGAAATCTCGATCCTTGCTCCAATCTTTACGCTTCGGTTCTTCCTGCTTCTTGCCTTTCTGCTGAGGACTGTATTGAAGAGGTCTATCATGGTTTTCACAATATTTCCCAATCTGGCTTTTATGTTCTCCCAAGTAGCTGCCCTGGTTGCCTTGATGGCTGCCCCTATTGGCTTTGGAATTTCCTACACTGATATTGATGTGCTTATTCATGGGGAAAGTGACAGGTGCCTTTCCTTCTGTGGGAGCTTTTCCGCAATTGGCTTCAGCTTGTTCAGTCAAGATCTCAACCATCATCTTTTTGAATAATTGATATATCGCGGGATCGATCTCACTTTTGCTGTCCTGAGCCCCTCTTTTGACAAACTTTTGAGAATTCATTCTTTACTCTTTCCGCTTATAACTGGGATGTTAGAGCAGTGTAATCTCCTGAGCTTTGCCTGTCTCAACTGATGACGCTGATACTCTCTGTAGAGCGTAAATGGGTCTTTTTAGAGAAGATCCAGGAAGAAATTTTAATAAAGGAGGAAATCATAAAATGAAAACATCCCATTACGAGGGACTGGGTTGTCACCAAAATTTGCGACAACCACATTTGTTTTTTCTGGAAAAGGATAGACAAGTAAAATGTGAATAAAGATAAATTTTGAAAAGGACATATCCTGACAAAAAGATGTTTTATTATAAATGAAGGTAGGAAATGGAATATAGAAAAGAAAAATTTTGAAGAATTGCAGGCAGGATCAAAAAAAGATTTAGAAGAGATTAAGAGAAGAAAAAGGAAAATATACCTGGGTTTTAAAACAAAGAGGAAATTTTGAATAATAATATACCCAGGGTTTTGGAAAATATAGGGAATATAAAATATCATACAATCATAGATATACAAACAAGGATGCACAAACAGCACTCCCTAAAGGCTGACTCTAAATGCAATATTTTAAAATGGCTTGTAGGACCTTAATCCTAACTCTAAGGTTCAAATCATCTGATTCCAATCAAGATACGCCGATATACTCAAGCCGAAGCTCGAAGTACGTGGCATAGAAATATTTCTCCGGTTCTAAGGTAATGGCTTCCCAACATCCTTGAGCACCTACCGATATACCTCGGACTATGGCCCTTAGGTACGTGGTAGGGGGGCGCGAACCCAAATAAGTGGCCCAGTTGTGAGGCTCTCTCCCGAACTATGGTTCAGTGAGACAACCCAACAACGTGAAGACCGGGACAATGTAGGTAAGGAGGTTTTTTAAAATATGCTCAACATGCAAGAAATCAGATGGCTCTAATGCGAGTCCTAAAGAGATAGATTAAAAATGAAGAGAAGCATACACTTGCATACATTGTTTGCATTCAATCCCTAAAATTGAGGAGAGTTGTATTTCAGACCTAAGTCTAATGTGAGCATGGAATAATCTCCTCAATATGGTCCTACCAAACCATACTTAAATCCTATATGCAATGATGTCAGCTTTAGGACAGAATCTAGGCTTCCTAGGGTTTGCATGGAAATGAAGCTGACATATGAAGAATAAAGACTTAGATAATATCGAAGCAAAAGAAAAGGCATAGATTCAACCGGACGAAGATGAGTCCCATCACGGTCGCCAAACCTGTGATCATCGGAAAATTTTTTCTCTCATAATATTCTCTCTCTTCCTTCTCTTTTCCTTTCCAACCCCTTATCTTCCTCCCTTTTGAAGGAAGAAAGATAAAAGACAGAAAGAAAGAGAGAAGAGAAAAGAAGAGAAGAGAAGAGAAGAGGATTTCTTTTGCGGGTCTCACTTGACCTTAATTTTGAAAATATTTAAAATAACTCACCTCCGTTTTTGAAATATTTGCGGGAAAACTAGGAGACGGGATCCGCTCGTCGGTACGAGGTTCGACCGTTCCTGGTGCCTTTACCAGGGGTAATCGAACCGAGGGTCGAATTTATGCCTTTTGCTTTGCAAAGAATTTATCTAAGAATTTATCCTAAGTCTAAATGCACAAAGAATCATGCTTGTGCAAATGCAAAAATGTATGCTCTTTTTGAAAATATTTTGAAGAATTCCCAAGTGTTTATGAGATGAATCTGATAAAGTGAAGAGATGATTTTTAACTTAGAACTTAAGATTAAAGTTCTTAAGTTTTTTAGAATAATCAAGAGCATGGGAAAATAAATCGGGATTTTGGAAAATGATTTTGAAGTCTTTGAGATAAAAAGAAGAAGAAGAAAGGAATGAACTTTGAGTCAGAATAGAAATGAAAATGGAATTGAATCAGAAGGAAAGATAGAATTGGGAAATCTGAATAGAGTTGAGAAATGGAATTGATTTAAAAGTTGGAATTTCAAGATGAAATCTGAATCCAAGATCTGGATTCTGAATAGGGTTTTTAGTGGATTTTTGGATTTAGGATCCGAAATAGGAACTTGATTTGAAATCTGGAATGAAGAGGAATTGGTTTTAAGGATTGGAATTACAGTGAATTTGGATCTGGAATTTTGAATGGAATTGGATTCAAGATTTGGAATCCAAGATGGTATTTGGATCTGAAATCTGAGATCCGAGATAGGGTTGGATTCTGGATCCTAAGATGGAATTGGATCTAAAGTCTGAGATCCAAAGTAGAATTGGATTCTGGACCCTAAAGAAATGGATTTTGGATCTGAAGTCTGAGATCCAAAGTAGGGTTGGATTCTAGATCCTAAGAATTGGATTTTGGGTCTGAATCTGAGACCCAAAATAGGGTTGGATTCTGGATCCTAAGAGTTGG
Source organism: Nuphar pumila (assembly GCF_984573655.1). Lineage (NCBI taxonomy): Eukaryota > Viridiplantae > Streptophyta > Magnoliopsida > Nymphaeales > Nymphaeaceae > Nuphar > Nuphar pumila. The sequence goes on from NC_143262.1 coordinate 8,333,413, forward strand.
ATTTTGGATCTGAATTTGAGATCCAAATGTAGAATTGGGTTCTAGATCCTAAGTATTGGATTTTGGATCTGAATCTGAGATCCAATGGTAGAGTGAGGATCTGGATCCTAAAATGAAATCTGGATCTGTGATGGGAGATCCAGAGTAGAATAAGGATTTGAATCCTAAATGGAGTTTGGATTCGTGATTGGAGATCCAAAGTGGAATGGAGTCCTACACTTGGAAATCTGGGTCCAAGTTTGAGACTAGGATTTGGGTTTTTTGAAAAGTCCAAATGGGACTTTTAAAGATGGATCTGGGTTTTGAAAACCCAGATTTAAACTTGAGATTCAAATCTAAACCTTGATTGAAGATAAGGGGATGAACTTGATTTTGAAAAGATAACTTCAAAGTTAAATTTGAACTTCGAATTTGGATTTGAGTTTGGAAATCTAAAGTTTGAATATAAAATGATTTTGGAATTTCAAAGTCAAATTGGATTTTGAAATTGAATTTTGAATCTTTGAAATGAGATAGAATTGGATTTGGATAAGATTTAAGAAGAAGAATCACTTGGAATTTTGAAAAGGAAGTTTTGAAAATATGATGCAATTCTATCCTATATGATGAATGAATTTAAGTTTTGAAATTAAATTTTGAAAATTGTATTTCATTCTTTACATGAATTGAAATAAGATTGAAGATATAATACATCCTTGACTATGGTCATTGAATGTATTATATAATAATCTATATTTAAACTCAGGTGAAGAATGAAACATATTTTGTGCTTTTATAGAGTTTAAAATGGAATTAACTCTCAATATACCCTGACTATGGCCATTGGTATATATATTGAATTAATTCTAAGTTTAAACTCTGATAAAAGGTGAAATATTTGAAGAATTTGATGATTTTTGAAAAAGGATCCAGTGTGGATCCAGTGTTATTTCATAAAAGATAAGAATATTAAGTCTTGTTTACACCCCGACTATGGCCGTTGGTGTAAATCATCAACTTAGAATTAACTTACCTTTTATGAAATGGTGCACGTGCCATTCGTGTTTCACCATTGTGAGAATTTGAGAAATAAAGGAAAAAATGCATGAACAACAAGTAATTCAATGATATTTACAATGCTCATACTTTCTATCTAAACAGGAAACGTAGAGTTTTCCATTAAGGTCTATCTTATCACATCATTAATTGGAAATTGAAATCTCATTTCAAGAAGAAAGATAGCCTTTTTCATATATTTCCTGCAAAACATAAGTTAATACAAGGCAATAGGAAAGAAATATCATATTGAAAACTAATCATACATATGTGTATTTCTAAGAGCTAAAAGGAAAATATATGCATCTCAGAATGTATCGATAGCATTCTAAGTTGATGGCAAATTAAATGTGATAAGGCACATATAGCATGTCACACTAATGGAAAAACATTCATTGTAATTGGGAGTGAATGCATGCTAAACTCGTGGAAGCCCTACCTGCAGAAAAACATATATTAGTATGTATCAAATATTAAGCCCAAATACATGCAGTTCTAAAAAAAAAAAAAAAAAGATGAATATGGATTATTCGTGGCTGAGCAGAAAATCAAAACTATTGCAACTATCAGGATTAAACAAAAATTTCAAAGATCGATAGATAAACAGAGAATCGACCCTCGGTACCTAAACTGATTGCTAAAAGATAATTGAGAATTAAATACGGAAGAAGAAAAAAACGTGAATCAAGAGACCACAGAAGAAAAATGCTTGGAACATAACCGTTCCATTTCGATTTTGCTTATCTGTAACTCGATTAACTATATGTAAATCGCGTCTACAAATGATGCGTTTATGGAATCAACATAAGGAAAATCACGAGAGAATTGAAAGAACAGGAGGAAGAGGAGTGTTTACCGTGTTCTAAAGGAGATCTTGAAGAAGGGGGTGGAACCTTCCCTCTGTTCGACGATGGGGATTCACACCACTTATCTTGCAAAAATTCAAAATGCTGCAAGGACTCTGAATGAGGAAATTGAGCTCTTCTCCCCTAGCGGGGGGATCTCTTGCTACGTCGTTTCGTAGAAACCCGTGGTTCTACAGATGCTTCAGAATGACCGACTTTCGTGCGTTGAAGACTGGATCGATCTTCCTAAAGAGGAGGGGGTGAAGAAGTGATAAAGGGGGAAGAAATCTGAGAAAAGGGGCGATGGAATGAAATGGATGATTCCTGAAGAAGAGAGAAGAAGGAAGAGAGGTGTCGGGGTGAGAACGGATGCAAGAGAGAGAAGGCTGTGGTGGGGTGAAGGCGATGATTTTAGGGTTCTCCTATGCGATTCCTTTATAGGGGAAGAAGAGGAGGTCCGAGAAGAAGGTTGTTAGAGATCGACGGGAGGAAAGGGTGTGATGGGCGATTGGCAATGGAGGAGAGAGAAAGAGAGAGAGGGGAATGGAGGGGGCGGTTAGGGTTTCTGAGGGAAAACCCTGAGAGAAAAATCGGGCGAGAGGAAAAAGAGAGGTTTTAGGAGGGTTATTTGTAAAAAAAATTGGTTTTTCCAAAAAGAGGCTCCCTTAGCAAAAATTTTCATAAACATGGTTTAAAAAAATGATTTTTTTAGCAAAATCGATTTTAAAAAGTTTAAACTCATTCATTTTTCTCGAAATTTTCCATTTTTTTGGTTTTTTGTTTTATTTTTCAATTTTTTGTATTTTTAGAATAAAATCCTAAAGTTTGTGAGAAAACAGAGGTTAAAACTAATTTTTTTTTTGTGTTTTTGCAAAAATATTTACAAGAAGAAAATTTTCTAAAAATTTAAAAACTATTTTGAGAAAATTTCTTCAGAAATGGGTTTTGATCTGGATTTTGAGAAAATATGGATTTAAAGTGCTGGATTCGGATCCGGAGTTGATTTTGAATATATCAATATGGATTTTAATTCAGAGAATCTGAAGAAATGACTTAATTTTCTCAGAAAATGGGGTTAGGGGCAAAAATGGTCATTTTTACAAGACTTTGAAAAATTTGGGGTGTTCACACTATCATATATAAGCTTCAAATCCATCAAATGGACGTGAAAACGGCCTTTTTGAATGGAGAATTAGATGAAAAGATATATATGGAGCAACCTGAAGGTTTTGTAGTGCTAGGGCAAAAGCGCAAAGTTTGCAAACTTGAGAAATCCTTATATGGATTAAAGCAAGCCCCTAAGCAATGGCATGAAAAATTTGATAGTTCTCTGGTGCATAATGGTTTTAAAATTCATGATGCGGACAAATGTGTCTACAGTAAAGTAGATAGTGGCTCAATTATTATTATTTGTTTATATGTTGATGATATGCTTATTTTGGGTAACAATAGTGAATGCATAAATCAAACAAAAAGATTTTTATCTTCCTTGTTTTGTATGAAAGACTTGGGTGTTGCAGATGTTATTTTAGGAATCAAAATAATAAGAAATAAAAATGGCATTATATTATGTCAATCACACTATATTGAGAAGATTCTTACAAAGTATGGATATCTTAATAGTTCACCAGCATGCACCCCATATGATCCAAATATGAAATTGACTCCTAATGATGGTGCTAGTGTTCAACAATTAAAATATGCCAGTGTTGTAGGTAGCCTTATGTATGCAATGAACTGCACAAGGCCTGACATTGCCTATGCAATGAGTAAAGTGTGTAGATACACTAATAATCCTGGTCATCAACACTGGAATGCAGTGAACAGGATTCTTAGATATCTAAAGCATACTTTAGACTATGGAATTCACTATACCGAGTTTCCTGCTGTTATTGAAGGGTATAGTGATGCAAGTTGGAATACTGACTTTGAAGATTTCAAGTCTACGAGTGGTTGGGTTTTTATCCTTGGAGGAGGAGCAGTTGCATGGGGGTCTAAGAAACAGACCTGTATAACTCATTCTACAATAGAATCTGAGTTTATTGCTTTGGCATCTGCTTGTAGAGAAGCTGAATGGCTTAAGAATATACTAGTGGATATTCCACTAGGTGAGAAGCCTATACCTGCTATTTCAATGTTTTGTGATAGCCAATCAGCTATATGTAAAGCAGGTAATATGAAATACAATGGGAAGTCTAGACATATTAGTCTAAGACACAGTTTTATAAGACAAATGATTGATGACAATATTATTTCATTGAAATATGTGAAGTCATGTCAAAATTTGGCAGACCCATTTACGAAAGGCCTTTCGAGAGATGTCATCAATAAAACATCGAGGGGAATGGGAATTAAGCCAATTAAGTCATCACCTAAGGATACCCAACCTAGAGCGTTGGAGATCCCACATGCATAGGTTCAATGGGAAACGAATTGGTGAATGACAGATATTGAGCATATTTATGTAAGCCCATTACTGATGTGTGCTCATGAGCTGTAACTAATATGAGGGTTGAGCTAATAGCTCTTAATGAGTTTGTAGTCCTTAAGGCTAAGGTGTGTGTTACAGTACACCTAGACAAACTCACCTATATGAGTGTAGAAATGTGAGCCGTTTCTTATGAGAATTGGCAATTCTCTAGAGCACTCATGAATCCAGGAAAGCACAAGGCTCTAAATGTGCCAACATGAAATCCACACAATCGAACTTTTGGAAACCGATGTATGATTGAAAACTCTGTTAACAATATAAGGAGCTAAGTTCAAGGTAAGTCCACTTAGCACCTTGGTTAATTTAGGTTTTCTTTCAAATAGTGGGGGTTCAAGTCATGCAGACACTCTCACTAATGCATAAGTTTCTATGCAAGCCAAATATATTTTAAAACTAGTGGGGGATTGTTAGGAAAGTTTTAAATTATTAATGGTTACTACCAAAAGTGTTTTGAAAAAGTTTAGTCCCATATCTAAGAGAGAAAAGTTTTTCAAGATGTTTAAATAGAGAGTTTGTAATCTATTCTTTACTTTGGTAAGCCTTGAGTATTTAGGTGGATTGCGGACGTTGCTGCACATCGTGCAGCAACGGACGCACCGTTCGCGCACACGCGCGCGCGCGTGCGTGCGCAAGGGCGCTTGAGGCGCAATGTGGCGTTTTGATGGCACACTTTGCACGCTCGCAGCGGTGCGAGGTGCATATGAGGCGCAAATATCCATTTTGATTTTTCGGTTTTGAGACATCTGGCCGTTTGAAAGGTTTTAATAGCATTTATATTGAGTTTAAGGCGCTTTGTGACTGTTGGACGGTTTTGGAGGCCTTTGATTGACAGTCAAAGGTGGGTGACCGTTCAGGTACCTTTCATCCTATTTTCAAACTGTCAGATTTATGGCCTTTAATCTCATTTATCGCAAAAAGTTTTGGCCTCTCTAAAAGGTTATAAATATCTTCTATTTTCGTCTTTTGGATATCAGAATTTCTGACTCTCCAGTTTTCTCCTTTATTTCTTCTCGGTTTGGCTTGCAGAGTTCATGTGTGGGAGAGGTCATCTGTTCTTGCGAAGCAGTGACTCTCTTGAGGTTCAAGCCTAGTTGTATCCTGGGAACTCAGTCGTAACAAAACCCTTTTTCGCATCTTCGGAATTTCCGGAGTGGGGCGATTGAAGTTCTAAAAATAGCGATCTTAAGAACGTGCCTCTAGGCTTGAATTCTCTTTTCTGAAATCCTGTTTTTACTAGGTTGGTATAACAAATAGTATGTAAGCACTCTCTCTCTCAAAAAAAAAAAGTAATCAGAGTGGAGAAGCTGAAGGATAGCAGGCGAGGAAGGTAGGACTTAAAACCTGCGTGAGCCATGGGTTCATTAATGAAGAAAATTATCTGATCATTTGTTGGTTTGACAAACATTTTCATCACAAGTATTTGCATGAATTTTTACAATTTAGTTGTACGATAGTATCTGAGGATCTGTCTCCGAGTTTATAACTCTGTTCACTTTAGAGGGTTTGACTAGAGGACCATGGATGTACTTCAGGAGGATTTATTTGGAAGTTGTAAATTTTCTTCTACACCTGTGTCTAGACCATTGATTTTTGGAAACGATATGCCATCAACAGAACAGCTGACATTGCATGAATCATGACTTTGAGACTTACAATCTAACGTGAAATAGGATCACAAGTGCAACCAAGTTCATAATATCACTTGGTATCTTGCAATCTCAGGTAGTTAAGGCTTGCAAATAAGTTGATAATATCACTTCGCTATCTGCATGCTCAAATGTGCAACCTGACTTAGCCGAAGTTTAACGAAGCATAGAAATAAGAAAGATTTTTGGACAGTACAAAGGAGTAGAAATCGAAAGGCATGCATGCCGTTCAGCGTGGTATTGAATTACTCTTGAGTCATTCTTATTTGTAGCATATTTGATAAATATACAGCTGAAGGTAACAATATCAGATATCAATTAAGCTAAGTCAATGATATTATTCTGGAAGTCAATATGGAATATCTGCAAGAAAATGCAGTTATTGGCCCACCAACCCATCTTTGGCTGCTCCCTCTGTCATCGTGGCGACATGCTTGTTTAAACCGGGCCCATTACTTTTGGCCCCTCAAATGAGTTAGGTCGCATAGGATTCTTTCAATTCTTGGCCTAGGGCAGGAAAGCAGATGTGTTGCTACCGGGCCAGTATAATTGGCCCTGGCTCAGCCCGAACCGAAGTGGGCTGGCCTGGCCCGGTCGAGCCCGTTATTATATATATTAATATATTATATATTATATATTATATATAACATACATTATATATAATATAATATATATTATATAATAGGCCCGGCCTGGCCCGATTAGGCCCATGGGATTACGAGCGGGCCATGGGCCAGGGTTTTCCCAATGGGTCGGGCATGAACCGAGCCTTTGGTCCGGTCCATTAGCAGGCTGGTTCGGGCCGGCCCGATGCCCACCCCTACCTGTAGCTGACCAAAAACGCATTTAATGCTGCAAGTTCTTGGTGGTTCAAAAGAGCTAGCGAGGCACACTTTAGAACCTCCTAGATCAAGACTTTAACAGTCCTTGTCTTCTGCCAAGAATAAAATTGATTGTGAAATTCTGTTTCTTACTGGGGGAGAGATCATCTAGGCTCTATGTTTTTACTGAGAGAAATGGTACAAGGAAAAGCTTCCCAATAATGTAGTGTCGACAAACACTTGTGGCCAACGATCTGGGGAGTTGACAACCCGACATATCGTTGAGGCCAATGCACCCTTGTGACATGACAATGGTGGCCCTGAGATGCTATCTTTCCAACTCAGACCTGATGTGCAAACTTCGCATCAAAGTTGCTGCTTGCTACATCACTTTTCTTACAACAAACTAATTTTCTTCCTTAGGGATGAGAAATGAGACGATCTGCTCGAATTCGAGAAATAGGCTCGGCCAGCCGAACACAAACAACTAGTGTTTCACTCAGCTAATCTTGTATGGACTAATAAATATATTTTAGATATATATTGTATCATAAAGAGTAGATGGTTGAAGTGTTTTGCTTGCAAGCAAATAAGTTTAGAGTTCAATTCCTGTTGGTTACATCTTTGAAACAACGAAATCATTTTGTAAATGAGCCAGTTTGAGCTTGGACGAGCCAACTCGAACTCAACTCATTGGCCCAGGTAGCCAACTGCAATTTAGAATGGCACACGTGCGACTGAGCAGGAACTTGGGTTGGCAAGTTGTTTGTGTAATTACAACCTACCTTGCTACTCGTCCTTATCCGGTTATATGGGTGACGTCCCATTTCTCTTGTCCAGACAATTATTCTTGCCACCAACTCTAGATTCCAAACCACGGTCCACCTCTTTTCTTGGATTGGGAGGGCCCATCCACTTTACTAATGGGAAAGATTAACATCTCTATAGCCATTTGCATATGCTGTACACACTAAGGGCTTGACTTGAGCTGCATTGGGCTGTCTTATCATGTATATAAGCCAAATTTTGTGGAGTCCATCTTTTCTAGGCCGCATAGGGCTTGCAAAGTGTCCTATAGCCAGGGCTTCGTGTAACTCTTTTCTCTCGTTTCACGGCGAAGCCAGAAATCCAAATTAGGGTGGACACGTGTGACTGTGTGTGTCCGGCAATGGATCGGCTGACAGAGAGAGAGAGAGGGTTTAGGTGGGGGCACAGCATTTGGATGCCCACCCTGACCAAACCCCCTTATTGGGGATTTTCAGGTTAGGATGGGCACTTAACCACCCTGGCCCACATGTAGCTCTGCCCTGTTCATACTCAGTGGAGATGCCAGAAATCCAAATTAGTGTGGGCACACGTGTTCGGACTCTACTGAGCACGGACCTATACTTGAGAGGCATACGGGTACCGCACTGCATTGAGACCTTGGACAGGCCAGTCGGTTGAGCAGCATGGGTCAGTACAGCATAGATCACGGCTACCAAGTGGACAGTCGGTACAAGCCAGGTCTGGGGCAGTAGGGTATTCAGCCGAAGTAGCTCAGCCAGGTACCGAGTGGACAGCATTACAGTTTGACAGACCGGTTTCAGCATAGACTTTAGGGGTGTCAACAGCGGGTCTTGATGTGTGGGCCGCCCATGGTTTGGCGCCAAATGGAAAGTCAACACTATAAATAAGTGTTGCTTTGTATTGAGATCATTATGTAAACTTTATTTCATCTTCTTTTAGCTCCTAATTGGAGATTGGCCTCTTTAGAGGATTAAGCTAGTTAGGCTAATTCGCTTAGCTTAATTAGATCACTCTTCTTCCTTCCACTTCACTCTATATCTTACTTTCGCCTAGATTCAGCTCATATGAATCAAGATGACTCTCACGAAGATCATCTCATATCGCATATCACGATCACACTAGGCTGATGATCCGGTTTGCCTGTGGCAGTCTACCGCGGTGCTGCATCATTTGATCCTCGAGCTTTTATGCAGAGAGAGCTCACTGCTCTTGCGCATCCGTGTGATCCACAACTGAGTGCATTACTACACTCTAGCTTTTCCTTTACTGCTTCGTGCGATGATTTTGCAGTGAACCGATTGCAGGACCTTCTGGAGGCTTGAGTTGATTCATCTAAGGCCGCACCTCAACACACGGACTGCAAGCAGCATAGCGTTGTCTGAGTTCTATTCGGTGCGCACCTGTATGTGCCACATATCCTGTGCCTACGTGCATCGTATCAACTGCGCCTGTGCACGTCGCTTAACTTGCGCATGTGTGCATCGTCTCTACTGCACTTGTGTGCGCTAGCCGTTTGGCGCCTATGCGTGCTACACACACAATGCCTGCGTGTGTTGATCTCATTGTGCAGTGGTGCGCTGAGTGTAACACACACCTGTGAGTGATTTAAGAGTTGTGTGCGAGTGTGCACTGGTTAAAGTCAATCTGGCAGTGAAACAATCCTAGCTGCTTCGCAACAAGTGGTATCAAAGCATGCCACCAAAGGTGACACCTTTAAAGGAGATTGTGCTCGATCAATAGCAGAAATTCGAAAATCGCCTGGACAAAAGATCCTCTTGTATGGCCGCAATGGAAGAGAAGCTGGAGAAATCTGGCAACAGGTTATGCGGATTAGAGACAACTCGTCTCCCTACATCAGAACATACAGGAGATGTTCGGCGATCTGAAAAGTCAGATGAAGGCAAATGGGAAAAAATAGAAGTGATCGGTGACTCGGCGAACAGACGTGCACCGGACGCACATGAGTCTGATGGTAGGCAAACCATTATCGGTCCTTTTGCAGGTTGTTTGAGTGGTGTGCAACATGCACAACACAATGCGCATGATGCGCAAGCTTACAGTGCAAATGCCATGATGAATGATGCACTTAAGCGTGGTGCGTTGTTTTGCGAAGCACGATGCACCACCGTCTGTGCGTGTTTTGCATCGCCGCACGATGCCCGTGTATACTCAGGCACAGATGTGTCGCAGTGCATGGTGCACAATGCACTGCTGTGCAATGCTCGCGTTGACTTCTGCATGGGTGAACATGCACACAACGCGCATGACGGCCTCCACGTGGGTGGATAGCTGTGGTATGCCTATGATGAGCAAGGCGTGAGTGAGCGGCCGCGTACACCGTGTGCTACTGCCTCACCTGCGTTGTGCAGTATGGACTATAAGAGCATCCATGTGCGCCACATGGTTGACTAGGCACAACCTGTGCACCTTGCGGGCGACAAACTCGGGTATGCTTCTAAAGACCCAAATGACAATTCTTTCCCTTGGCAAAATGAAGATAATGAAAACCTTTACTTTTCGGATGAAGAGGCTCATAGAAGCAAATTGCTTCATGAGCATGGGTTTAGTACACATGCCTATGATCGACAAGAAAATGCCTATGAGACGAATTGGCCTAGAACGGTTAAAATCCCATTTCCAACCTTCACGGGCAAAAATCCGATGGAATGGCTCTATATGTCGCCCCAATTTTTCATAAGTCACAATGTTAGGGTTGAGCATATGGTACGTTGTGCCGTGATGAGCTTTGAGAGTGAGGCTCTAAGATGATTTAGATGGTTCGACCAAAGACATGGGTATCCTTCTTGGGAAAGACTTGAACATGAAATTCTCAAAAGGTTTGGACCAACTCCCTACACTAACCATGGAGTGGAAATGAAACAACTCCGCCAAATGGGAACTATGCAAGAGTACCAAGCCCACTTTGATGACTTGTGCTCTCTTTGTGGTGAATGGAACGAGGGTGCATTCTTAAGCTCTTTCATTAGAAGGCTAAGAGATGACATTCGACATGAGCTATTGGCTCAAAATCCCCACTTACTTGAAGATTGATATCTTCAAGCTTGCATAATAGAAGAGAAATATAAAAGAATGCATGGGTTTGGCAAGAGTTCAATGACTATCAATCCTAATTCAAAGTTCATACCAAAGCCTAGGCCAAATAAGGGAGTGAAATTTTGAGATTCCAATAATCCTAAGGTGGAGCGCATCTTTAGGGAAGAGATGAAAAATCTAAGAAAGAAAGGCTTGTGCTTCAATTGCAAAAGCAAATGGATGCCTGGTCACAAATGCAATTCTCTCAAATGCTTGTTAGTGACCAACCATGAAAGAATTGGACCAAGAGGAAATTGAAGATATTCAAGAACCAATTGACCAATACTATGCTTTGGGAAGCAAATCAGCCCCAAATTTTATGAGTCTCTGGCACCTTATCCGGAAAAAAAGTTGAAGTTCTTATAGACACGGGGTCTACACACAACTTTGTGAGAGAGGACTTAGTGTCTAAATTCAAGTTTCGGCCACATGATCACCCTAAATTTGATGTTATGGTTGGAGATGGAAGTCATCTCAAATGTAGCCAACTTTGCACATAGAGATTAACTTCCAAGGCCCCCATTTCAAACTCGATTTGTTTGTTTTGCCTATGCATTGAGCGGATGTTGTTTTAGGTATGTGTTGGCTTCGCTCTCTAGGGAGTGTCACATGAGACTTCACCAACATGGAGATGGCATTCGCTAAAGCGGGTCAACCTATGAGTTTGAAAGCTAATCCCAAACATGATAGTGAAGTAGTAGATGGCTAAGAGACAATTAAGATCTTATGGGCTACTTACATGACTTTCATATGTTTGGCCCAAACATTTTCACTAAAAGAGGAGTCCAAATTGAAAGATTCCATCGGATATAAGTGATTTGCTTGAGTCATTTCAAGATGTGTTTGGTGAACCTAATGGTTTGCCTCCTTCATGCACTAAAGATCATCACATTCTTCTCTTGAAAGGACAAGGGTCGATTAGTGTAAGACCATACCGGTATGCTTTTGCACAAAAAGGTGAAATTGAAAAATTAGTGCAAGAGATGCTTGAGAGTGGCATCATTCACCCAAGTTTAAATGCTTATTCTTCACTGGTTCTTCTTGTGTGCAAGAAGGACAATACATGATGGTTTTGTATTGACTATAGAACACTTAATGAGGTGACTTATAATGACAAACATCTAATTCCGGTCATTGATGAATTGTTTGGTGCCAAATATTTTTCTAAGCTTGACTTAAGAGCCGACTATCATTAAATTATAATCGCTAATGAAGACATAGAGGAGGCTGCTTTTCACACACATGATAGTCACTATAAATTCTTGGTTATGCCATTCGGGTTGACAAATGTGACAACCACCTTTCAAAGAACTATGAATTATATATTTAAACCAATGTTGAGGAAGTTCGTATTAGTCTTCTTTGATGACATCGTGGTCTATAGTTCGAATTGAGAAGATCATCTCAAGCATGTCAAGGTGGTGTTGAATGTTTTAAAAGAACACTCTCTCTTTGCCAAGCAAAGTAAATGTAGCGTTGGATAAGAAAGTGTATCATACCTTGGACATATAGTTGAAAGCAAAGGGCTTAGTGCCGATCCGGACAAGATTGAAACTATGGCTAGTTGGCCAACTTCACGCACCATTAAGGCATTAAGGGGTTTCTTGGGTCTCACCGGGTATTATCACCGGTTTATTAAGCACTATGGCATAATTGTCCAACCTCTCACAACTTTTTTGAAAAAGAACTCTTAGAGATGAAATGGTGAAGCCGAGCAAGCCTTCCAAAGACTTAAACAAGCTATGGTAGAGACATCAGTCCTTGCCTTGCCTGATTTTGACAAAACTTTTGTTTTGAAAACCGATGCTTGTGACATTGGCATTGGGGCCGTGTTGATGCAAGAGAGACATCCCTTGGCTTATCTAAGCAAAGCTCTTCCGGGTAAGAGTAAAAGTTTTTTCACGTATGAGAAGGAACTACTTGCCATTGTATTGGCTTTAGAAAAGTGGAGGCCTTATCTACTTGGAAGACATTTCTTAATCCAAACAGATCACCAAAGTCTTAAGTACATTTTGCAACAAAGAGTCTCTACTCCTCTCCAACAAAAGTGGTTTGCTAAGCTTATGGGCTATGATTTTGAAATCAAATACAAAAAGGAGTTGAGAATGTTGTTGCCAATGCATTATCTAGAAAATTGGAAAATGACTCTCTCTTAGTCATTTTCAAAGTTACTTGCTCTTTTGCAGAAAGAATGAGCCAAGCTCAAGTTGAGAATGAAGAAATTCAAAAAATTATCCAAGAATTGAAAGAGGACTCTACAAGTCATCCCTCTTACATGGTGAAGGGAGACAAATTATACTTTGACAACAAGTTTGTCTTACTTAATGATTCTTCACTTATTAATGAAGTTTTGGAACACTTCAATAACTCAAGAGAGGGAGGACATGAAGGTATGTATAAGACTTTGCAAAGAATCAAGTCCGAATTGTATTGGTCCAATATGAAGAGAAATATCAAAAAATGTGTGAGGAAATGTCAAATTTGTCAAGCCAACAAGTATGAGGGAATTAGACCTCACAATTTTCTCTAACCTCTTTCCATTCCTACACAAGCATGGACCGATATAAGCATGGATTTTATTGAGAAGCTTCCTCCTTCTCTAAAAAAAGAAGTTATCTTTGTAGTGGTTGATAGATTTACAAAACTTGCTTATTTCATAGCTCTACATAGTACATATTCAGTACAAATGGTGGCTAAGTCCTTCTTGCAACATGTGGTCAAGCTATATGGTATGCTTAAGACCATAATTTGTGATAGAGATCCAAATTTCCTTAGTGAATTTTGGAAAGAGTACTTCGCTTTGATGGGCACAAAGATGTGTTATAGCACAACTAGTCATCCACAAACTGATGGGCAAACAAAAGTGGTAAATAGAGCTCTTGAGACCTACTTGAGATGATTCATTAGTGAGAAACAAAATGAGTGGGTTGAGTTTTTGCCTTGGGCCGAGTAGTGTTATAATTCTTCGTTTCACTCTTCTACGAGCATGACACCTTATGAGGCTTTATATGGTCAACTTCCCCACAACCTCTTTTCTATGAAGAAGGAACGACTCAAATTTTCATAATTGAAAGGCAATTAAGAGCTAAAGATGATATCATGAGAATTTTGAAGAAGAATCTTGAGCGAGTCCAAAACCGAATGAGACAAATCTATAATAAGCAAAGGAAAGATAGAGAATTTCAAGTGGGCGATTGGGTATGGCTCAAGTGCATCACCTATGAGCAATTTTTCCTAAGTAAAACTCCCATAATGAAGCTTACTCCTAGATATTTTGGGCCTTATCAAATATTGGCTCGTAATGGGGAGGTAGCTTACAAATTGAAGTTGCCACAAGGAGTTCTTATTCATCCAATCTTTCATGTATCCCACCTTAAAGCTTACCATGGACCAATACCAGTGGAAGAAATACAAGATACAGTTGCAAGGCAACCAACTAAAATCTATAAATCTAAGATGGTGTGAAGAGGTGTTCGAAATGTTATGAAATATTTTGTTGAATGAGACCACGAAGGAGAAGCCACTGCAACATGGGAATGTGACTACAACTTGAGATACAAATATCTTGGATTTTCTCCTAAAGGATTAAGAGCAGTTCAAGAGGGAGGGATTGTTGCAGACCCTACGAAGCACGAACCTATACTTGAGAGGCATACAGGTGTTACATCGCATAGAGACCTTGGACAGACCAGTCGATTGAGCAGCATGGGTCAGTACAACATAGGTCACGGCTACCAAGTGGATAGTCAGTACAAGACAGGTCTGGGGCAGTAGGGTATTCAACCGAAGTAGCTCAGCCAGGTACCGAGTGGAAACCATTACAGTTTGATAGACCGGTCTCAGCATAGACTTTAGGGGTGTCAACATCGGGTCTTGATGTGTCGCCCATGGTTTGGTGCCAAATGGAAAGTCAACACTATAAATAAGTGTTGCTTTGCATTGAGATCATTATGTAAACTTTCAGAATTTGTGAAATGAAATCTTTCTTTTGGCTCTTAATTGGAGATTGGCCTCTTTAGAGGATTAGGCTAGTTAGGCTAATTCACTTAGCTTAATTAGATCACTCTTCTTCCTTCCACTTCACTCTCTATCTTACTTTCACCTAGATTCAGCGCATATGAATCAAGATGACTCTCACGAAGATCATCTCATATCGCACATCACGATCGCATGAGGCTGATGATCTGGCTTGCCTGTAGCAGTCTATTGTGGCGCTGCATCATCAATTTCTTGAGCTTTGACGCAGAGAGAGCTCACTGCTCTTGCGCATCCGTGTGATCCTGTAAAACCCCCTCCGGCAAAGTCGCCGGAGGGGATAAGCTTAAAAAAAAAATAAAAGAAACGGTTTCCTCAAAGGGGAAACCGCGTAACGGGAAGGGGGTGAGGATAAACCTCACCCCCCAAAATCCGCGGGAGGGGGGGCGAGGTTATCCTCACTTCCTCACCCTGCGTGAGGGTTATAAAAACCCCCACGCAGAGTCTCCTTCCGCACCCCACACAGAGAGAAAGAGAGAGAGAGGTGTTTACCGGCGATGGCGACGACGACGGCAGCGACGGCGGCGAGGTGAGTCTTCGCCTTCCTCCCCATCTCCTTCTTCGTTTTTCTTTTCGGTTGGAAGCACAGAGGGCCGGCAGCCATGGCTGCCGGCGAGTTTCAGAAAAAAAAAAAAAACAGAAACAGAGTGGGTGGGAGAGAGAGAGAGAGAGAGGGGATCGGCCAGCCGGCCGACGCCGGTGACCGATCTCCCTGCGTTGGGGCCGGCCGGCACCGGCCGCCGACCGATGCCCCTAGATATTCAGGGGGAGGGTCGGCCGGTGGCCGCCCCTCCCTGTTACCGAAAAGGGGGCTCTGCCCTTTCGTTTTTTTAAGGGGGAGGACCGGTTCGGTCAGGGCATCCAGACCGAACCGGGTCGGTCTGGGGGGCGACCCAGACCGAGCCCATCGGTCTGGGTCGCGCCCAGACCAAGCCCTTCTTTTAAAAAAAAATGTGTTTGGGGTGAACCGGTTCAGACCCAAACCGGTTTGATGGACCGGTTCGGGTCGAACCGGTTCAGACCCGAACCAGTGGGGTGAACCGATTCGGGTCGAACCGGTTCAGACCCAAACCGGTTTGAGGGACCGGTTCGGGTCGAACCGGTTCAGACCCAAACCGGTTTGAGGGGCCGGTTCGGGTCGAACCGGTTCAGACCCAATCCAGTTGGGTGACCCGGTTCATACCCAAATTTGTTGGGTGAACCGGTTCGGGTCAAACCGGTTCAGACCCAATCAGACTTTCTGGATCTAGTCAACAATTTTGGATCCAGTTATGAGAAGGATCTGAATCCAAACAGACAGAGTTTGGATCCAGATCAGGATTGGATCAGAAAATAGTTTCGAAGTGGCCCGAAATCCGAAATGTACTAAGGGATCCATTTGGATCTGTGAGATCCATTTCAGTAAAATGTACATATCTTCGCACTCCAAACTCGGAATCGAGTGAGGTTTGGTGCGTTGGATTCGTAATGAAGAGGGGAATCCAATAGTCTATGAAATTCAGTCAAACCAGAAATGTAGAAACTGTGGTTTCTTTAATAAGATTCGGGAAGGGTATTTTGGTAATTTTAGTAAGAAGTTTGTGAACTGATTAAAGTATATTACCTTAATGACCAGATCCTAGTGTTAGAGCTTCGTGAGGCTCGATTTCGGAGAGAGCACAGAGTCAGCACTTGAGGTAAGGGATGTTATAAGTAATCTTAGATGTAAATAAACACTGTTACGTTGTTTGTTATTTGTTTTTATTTAAGCATGATAGTTTTGAGAGACCATGACATGCATAAATTCCATGCTTGACAGTATGAGTTAAAATTTTATACATATGTGCTATGCAAGTTAGTTTGGTAAGTCATGCATGATGAAAAGAAATTTTATTGTGATTGCATGTCTAGATCATTGATTTATATCATGCATTGTGATGAGATATATTTGGATTAGAGTCTCGTTTAGTCTATTCATGTTGTATGAATGGACATTGTTGAGATCAGCATGCATGACCCCTTAAATCCCGGAAGTGGCGACCTGTGGCAAGGGCTACCTGGTTCACGACCAGAGTGCAACCACCATGGAGAGTGGGCCGCCGGTGATTTAATGATGTAGAGACACTACATCATTGCATGCTAAGTGAGAGTGGTGTGAGTCCTAACGTCATCATGAGATTAAGAATGAGATTGTTGTGATTATCCATGACACCACTCGTGAGAGAACGAGTGAACTGATAATTGAGAGTTTTTTCAATATGTGAACTTAATTATGACTTAGGATTTCACTCACATTGGTTTGAGACTCTAGAGGATCATGGATGGTTGATAAGCATCATGTTTAGGATGTAGCATGAACCATGCCGAGATTGAGAGCTTGACCTCTCGGCTAGCTACCGGTGGGGTCCCCGTGGTGGTTCACTGCAGTGCCTGGTGGTCTGGGGACCACTGGGAGTGTATGGTTCATAGTCTGGCCAACATGTAGAATTGGGGTGTTCTACGGGGTTGCTACGCCTATAGATGACTATTACCGGTATAGCCAGCCTAATGATAGTTGAGAAAGAGTGTTTTTTTGAGATGTTAATGGGGGTAATTAAAATATACAAACATGTGTGGTGTATCGAGAACTAAATTAAGACTAAGGGCTTAGAGCCCACTACAGTTGTAAATTGAGTGTTTATTTACTTATAATTATTTCTTACTGGGTTGTAGACTCACCCCCATTCTTGTTTAATTACAACTGTAGGTTCTAGGTATTAGAACAGTCAGCTTGTGAGCAACTTCTTCTTCTTCAGCAGAGCATTGGTATCTTTTACTTTACTTGTCATTGAGAATAAATTGTAACTGCTTTTATCCTGTTATGAATGATGAACAATTGTAAGGAACAATTTGATTATGGAAATAAAATAAAAAGTTTTTTTTTAGCCATGTTTTCACTGTGTAAGCTTTGCACTCTTCCCTCTGGGAAGTAATACCAACCGAACTCGGACTCTTGAGGTCCCAGATCGGGGTGTTACAGATCCACAGTCGAGTGCATTACTACACTCTAGCTTTTCCTTTACTGTTTCGTGCATTGATTTTGTAGTGAACCGATTGCAGGACCTTTTGGAGGCTTGAGTTGATTCATCTAAGGTCGCACCTCAACATACGGACTGCAAGCAACATAGTGTTGCCTGAGCGCTATTCGATGCGCACCTGTTTGTGCCACATATCCTGCGCCTGTGTGCGCCATCTCTACCGCACTTGCACGCGCAACACCTTCGTGCCTGTGTGTGCTAGCCGTTTGGGGCCTGTGTGTGCTACACGCACAACGTCTGCATGTGTTGATCTCATTGTGCAGTGGTGCGCTGAGTGTAACACGCACCTGCGAGTGCTTTAAGAGCTGTGTGCGAGTGTGCACTGGTTAAAGTCAATCTGGCGGTGAAACGATCCTAGCCGCTTCGCAACACACGTGTGTGACGGTGTCTAACAGTAGACTATCTGAGAGAGAGTGTGTGTGTGTGTGTGTGAGTGGGTTGGTTTAGGGGGCACAACATTTGGGTGCTGACCCCAACCAAACCCTCTTATTAGGGATTTCCTGGTCAGGGTGGGCACTTTCCCACTCCTACCTTGGCCCATATGTAGCTCTGCACGTCATACCTCACGACGACAATGCGTTGTTCTTCTAGAGTAGAGAGAAAGGTGCTTCCACAAAAGAAGTTGCTTTTGTAAGGTATTGTCAAGAGCAGATCATTCTGCAACTAGGACTATAGGTGGCTATGAACCACAATATTGTGCAAGGCCATGCTCAGTGTGGTCTGAGGTGCTGGAAACAACCCAAATTGTGCTTTTTGGATCAAATCGCCACTCTCAGGGCTTGAACCCACCCTTTTTTTTTTGGATAAGCAGATTGAGCCCACTTTTCCACACAGACTGATCACTCTTGCCATTCCACCAAGCAACGACCACCAGGCATGAATCATCATGTTAGTGAAAATATTTTAAGCAGGCATTAAAATATGGAAATTGTGGTACTTTCAAACATATCACTCATATTTAGAATATCACAATTTTATTGCTATATTAACATCTTATTAACAGTTTTTAAAAGTTTATATTATTTATTTTCTTGTATTTTTACAATATCATGTACTTCAAAAATTTTCTTGAGATTTTGCCAAGAAAAAAAAATCTAGCTTATGACTCGATCTCTCTTGCTGAGAAATTCTCGATAATGAGATTTATGACATTGGTTGAAATTCCTCCTCGCTCACTAGTGTGAAAGAGGAAAGCCCCCTCTAGGTGAGCTCTCTATTTATGTGCCTTTTCTTGGCCGACTTGGTGTGTGCACAGGTGTGGTGAAAATGTGATGTTTGAATAGGGATGGATAGGTTCCTATGATCTTTGAATGCATGCTCTTGCACTCGCACACGAGTGCAGACACTTGAGAAATGATGTGTATAAAGGTTGAGCTTGGCTTTTACAGTTAGGTCTGGGCAGTGGCGGAGCCAGGGGTGGACAGTCACCCACCCCAGAATTAGAAACCGAGTTGACTCAGGACTCGGCTGAGCCAACTCGACTCGGTGCCCAACTGTAATAAACGTGAGAAAAAAATTCTTATCGGACCCGGGTCGGGTCTGGACCTGACCAGGATCCAAAAACCCAATAGGGTTAAGTGAGTAGGGTCGTGGGGAAGGACTCGCAACGCCTTTACCAGTGCCATCCTCCCCCTTCCTCCTCACCTCCCGTAATGGCCATCGTCGATCGTTGCGTTACTCCGTGAAAGGAAACCCTTCGGGGTTTCCTTATTCAGACCCCCGAGGGGTTCTTTATCATCAGAGGGAAGGGGCAGAGCTTTGCGCCTGCTCCCTCTTGCCTCCCCTCTCGTTCCCTCTCCTCGCAACTCTCATCTTTCATTGTCTCGTTACGGCTTTCGACAGCCCCAGCGCCATCGGCTCTCTCTCTTCCTCTCTGTTTCCCCCTCTACGATTTTCGGTGAGTCGATCCCCCGCGCCAACCCTGCCGCGACAAGCACCGGTGCCTCTAGCAGGTAAACCTCGACTTCTGTTTTTCTTTTCTCGTTCGATCGGGATCGTTGGAGGACTGACAGAGGGTCAGTGTCCTCTACCGGAGCCTTCCCCTTTTCCCTCGTGACTGTTGGAGGTCCGATGGCCTCTGCCAGAGCCTCCCCCTTCCCCTGGGGCCGTCAGAGGTTCGACAAAGGATCGGGTGACCTCTGCCTCCCCCTTTTCCTTCGGTGGTTGTCGGAGGGCCGACAAGGCCCGACTGCCTCTGTCGGGCCCTCCCCACCCATCTGAGGTTGGTGGGTGGGGGGGCTCTGCCCCTGTCCTCATGCCTGCCAGCAGGGGGCTTTGCCCCCTACCCCTTTTATATTTTCGGCAGGACAGGGGGCCTCGCCCCTGTCCTCGAGCCTACTGGCAGGGAGCTTTGCCCCCTACCCCTTTGATCTTTTTAGTAGGACAGGGGGCTCCACCCTCTGTCATTTTGATCATCAGCAGGGGCAAAGCCTCTGTAGTCACGGGCTGAATGCTTCTCTTATGTGATTTTCTTGAAATGTGTAGAACTTGGATAATTTTTTTATCTTTTTAATGATTTGGCATTACTTGCTAGAACTTGCGAATTGAAAATCAGGTTTGGACTTACTTGGCATTACTTCAGATGAGATAAACTAATTATTTCATGTAAGAGGAAGATCTGGAGATCACATCGGGTTTGAACTTTGGAGAATTTTACGGTACTTGCTGCCACCTTCTCTAGAATTTTACTTTCATGTGATGATTGAGAACTTTAGATTCAGTTCATATCATGCTATTGATACTCATTGCTTAGTTACAAAATATAGTTTGATACCTAGCCTCATAGAAGATTGTCATTTTCATTTTGCTCAATTTTTTTTTGCAATGAGATTTGACTCATAGAACATTGTCTTATTTTTTTCGTTGCATTGGAATGAATAAGTTTATAATGAAAAGGCCAATCTTTGATAAATCTTCTGTAACTCGAGAAGGAGAACCAAGTCAGAAAATAAGCAAAACAGAAATTGATGAATCAGAGTTGCCTGCAGACCTTGCACTTCATCCTTCTATTTCTAGTTATCATCCTAATATCTAAGATAATGTTCGTAGAGCATATATGATCTGAGGTCCTTATCAACCTCGAGATTGTACGTTTCAACTAAACCACCAAAAACGAAGGTTCATTCTAGCTTGGTATGATGAGTATAAGGATTGGTTGGAGTATAGTACAAGTAATCATAAAGCATATTGTTTACAATGTTATCTTTTCAGGCTAAAAAGCACAGAGAAGATTAGTGCAGAGGCATTCATATTTGAAGGATTTGATAACTGGAAAGACAAGAAGAGGTTTGATAAACATGTTGGAAGCTTTAGCAATTTTCACAATTTAGCACAAATGAAGTGTCAAAATTTGATGCAACAAAAACAACATATTGATGCTATACTTTATAAACAAAGTGTTCGACAGAAAGATGAATATAGACTTCGCCTTTGGGCAACTGTTAATGCAATCAGATACTTGTTAAGCCAAGGATTGGCATTTCGAGGGCATGATGAAGTTGCAAAATCTCTTAATAGAGAAAATTTTATTGAGTTGTTGAAGATATTTGCAAAGATCAATGATGACATAAATAAAGTTGTATTGAAAAGTGCTCCAAAAAATAACAAATTGATATCTTCTGATATGCAAAAGGATATTGTCAAGGCTGCTTCTATACAAACCATAAATGCTATTATCATAGAACTTGGAGATACTTTTTTTTTATTTTACTTGATGATTCTCGTGATGTATCAACTAAAGAACACATGTCTATTGTTTTACAGTTTGTTAATGAAAAAGGTCAAGTGGTTGAGCGATTTCTTACTCTTGTGCATGTTCTTGAAATAAGTTCTATGTCACTCAAACAAGCAGTTTCAGAAGCATTTTGTAAGAATAAATTAAGCATATCAAGTTTGCGTGGACAGGGTTATAATGGAGCAAGTAATATGAGAGGGGAGTTTAATGGATTGAAAAGTCTTATATTACATGAAAATGCATTTGTATATTATATTCATTGTTTTCCACATCAACTTCAATTGACATTAGTTGGTGTTGCTAAAAAAAATCATTGCTTGATGTGTTTTTCAACATATTAGGCAGGTTATCAACTTTTTTTCCACTTCATGCAAGAGATCTGAGCTTAATCAAGAAGCAGAATTTATGCAAATTGCTGAAACACTTGCATTTGGTGAACTTGAAACAGGATGAGGATTAAATCAAAAAATAAGTTTCAAATGACCTGGTGATACTCGGTGGGGTTCTCATTACAATGCTTTGATTAATTTACTCAGTATGTATTCTTCTGTTATTCAAGTGTTAGATTTCATTGCAGAAGATAGATATTCAGGAAAAAGTTCAGATGCAATTATTTTATATCATTAGTTGCAAGATTTTGAATTTATTTTTTACTTACATTTGATGTGTAAAGTTTTGGGAATAACTGATGACATTTCACAAGCACTTCAGCAAAAAGATCAAGACATTGTGAATGTTATGAGTTTAGTCACTACATCAAAATAATGCCTTCATGGTCTGAGAGACAATGGATGAGACTCTCTTATAAACAAAGTGTCCATATTTTGTAAGAGATTTGATATTTTGATTCCTGATGTAGGGGACTCATATACACTTCAAGGATGACCAAGACGTAAGGTTGAAAAGATCACCACATTGCATCATTATCGTATTGATGTGTTTTATGTTATTATTGATTTGCAACTTCAAGAGTTGAATGATCGTTTCACTGAAGCAAATACAGAGTTCCTCCTTTCAATGGCATGCTTGAGTTCAAAGAATTCTTTTTCTGCCTTTGATAAAGATAAGTTGATTCATTTTGTTGAGTTTTACCCTATGAACTTTTCTAGAGTAAACATAATTAGACTTGAAAATCAATTGGATATATATATATATATATATATATATATATATATATATATATATATATATATATATATATTACAGAAATGCGAAACAGTGATCAATTTTCAAGTTTAAAATCTTTAGCAGAGCTAGCAGAGATGATGATAGCAACTCAAAAGCACATTGTATTTTCTCATGTGTATCTATTGATTAAGTTGGCATTAACTTTGCTAGTTGCAACAACAAATGTTGAAAGAGCATTTTCAGTTATGAACAATATCAAAAGTCGTCTACGTAATAGAATGGAAGATGAATGGATCAATGATGCTTTGGTTACTTACATAGAGAAGGAGACATTTGATACCATCAGTGATGATGCAATTATGAATTGTTTTCAAAATATGAAAAATAGAAGATGCCCGTTGTAAAATTTTCATGAATTTTATTGTTTGTATTTCTTAAGTGAACAATCTTTATTTTAGTTTAAAAGTACAATTTAAGGTCTTACCTTATTATGTTTATAAATTTAGTTCTTTGTGTTTGTAACAATTGTTATTTTAATTCAAAGGCTTATTTAAGTTTTATCTCTCCATGAACGACTGTTCCTCCAGCAAAAAAGTTATGGCTCCGTCATTGGTCAGAATAAATAGATCGTTCTTTAAGACCATAGCATTGTCCTCGAGACCCGAAGTCTGCCCAACCAACGAAAAACTTCTGGCTCCGCCACTGGGTCTGGGGCTTCTTATTAAGAGGGCATTGGGAAGCTTGTGAGGTTTATCCTCCACCATACATTGAAACCATGTAAGGAATCATGATATTCATATGTCTCACACACGACCATGAGGTAAATGATTATGATTGGTTAGAACCACGTGTGGACTAATGAACGTTACAAATAACCCTTCAAAGCTTTTATCTTTTATCTTTTTTCTTTTTCCTCATGTCTTAGGGGCAGATTTGGTCGTATGGAAGCCTTCGAGCTAGCGGTCTCTACAATTTTCTCAATATTGTAGGTTTGCTTAGAATATCTTTGTGATTGATGATGGATTGATTAGCTTTGTATCATTTTGATCCCATCATTGCTTTTTTCCTGTATACATTCTTGACTTCTTTCCTACCTTGGTTTATCTATATACATGATACTTTATTATATATTTTACATGGTGCTGGGTAAAGAAAAACACGCACAAGAATAGAAGACTACGATATTAACGTGGTTCGGAGAACTAATCACCTACGTCCATGATACTCCACTCGTCACTACTAAGTGTGGAGTTTTCCACTATTAGAAATAGTTACCGAGTTGGTTACATAATCTATTGACTTTTCTTGTTTGTCAATTATCATTATCCATTGGGTTACACCTTTTTAACATGATAAGTGTATTATTAGATTCTTGAGCTGAGCTGTTATTATCTTTAGTAACTTCTTGAGATGGATTGTTATTATCCTCAGTAATTTTAACCTCTTGAGCTTCATTATTATTCTTAGTAACTTTAACCTCTTGAGCTAGAACAATAAATTCAAGTTTATCATTATTATCTTTAGTAACTTCTTGAACTAAGTTGATAAACTCGAGTTTATCATTTGGAGTAGGATTATCGTGACCTGTGGCATCTTCTTTGCTAACAGTCTCCCTCAAACTGGTCGCGGGTGGAGCAGAGAGACCCAATTTGACTTGTAAATCAAGAAAGTGAGTGCACAGAAGAGGCTTGGTAAAGATGTCAACAATATGTTTGGAGGAGGTCACATAATGAGTAATTAGAGTGCCCAACACAACTTTTCACAGACATAGTGATAATCGATTTCAACATGCTTTATGCGAGAATGAAGAGCTGAAATATTATTACAAAAAAAAATAGGTGGTTGATGAAGAAACAATCCCAAATCACGCAAAAGAAATGTGAGCCACATAAGTTCAGCAGTGATTGACGCCATGGATCTGTATTTCGCTTCAGAGCTGGACCTAGAAACAATAGGTTGCTTTTTGGTGCTCTAAGAAATGCAATTGTTACCAAAAAACGTGCAAAATTTAGAGGTAAAGCCCCTTGGAATAGGGCAACTTGCCCAACCAGCATTAGAAAATGCATATAATGACAAAGAGGTTTGAGAGAGTAGCTGGATGTCATGGTCAATAGTGCTATGAACATAATGAAAAATTCGTTTGACCATATGAAAATGAGCATTGGTCGGGTTCTGCATAAATTGACTGACAAAATTAACAATAAATGATAAATCTGGATGAGTCATGAGATATTGTAGGCCTCCAACAAAACTTCAATAAAATGTAGAGTCATGGAATGACAAATCACCATCTTTTAAGCTTGTGGCATGAGTTACCATGGGCGTAGATACAGGCTTGACACCAACTATCTGGGCTTTATCAAGTAGCTCGTAGGCATACTGTTTCTGATTCAAGAATAGATGCCCTAAGAACTGTTGGACTTCAATTCTCAGAAAATAATACAAGAACCCCAGATCTTTCATTGCAACTCTTGACTTATAGTTTTGATAAAATGACTGAAAAATTGAGTATCATTGCCAGTAAGAATAATATCATCGGCATATAGTAAGAGAATGACTATCATTGATCCACTTCTGCAGATAAAGAATGAGAGATCAACAATGCTTGAGAAAAATTCAAGAGATAGGAGGAAAGTGCCAAACAAATCATACTAGGCTCGATGAATCTGCTTTAGTCCATATAAGGCTTTCTTCAATTTACAAACAAAATCTGAACGTTTAGGATCTTGAAATTCTGGGGACTGTTCAAAAAATACAGTTTCATTCAAATGATCATGTAAAAAGGCATTTTTAACATCTAACTGTCGAATATCCCAATTATGGGCCAAAGCAATAGTGAGGACAATATGTATAGTGGTTGGCTTTATAACTGGCGAAAAGTTTCCATGAAGTCAACACCTGGGATTTGATCAAATCCCTTAGCAACAAGACAAGTTTTTAACTATTCTATTGAGCCATAAATTTTTAATTTGGTTTTGTAAACCCATTTACTTCAGATTATATGCATTCCATGCTCTTTAAGCCCAAGATTTCATGTATCATTGACATCAAGAGCATGCATTTCCTCATGCATCACATCACACCACCCTTCACACCACCCTTTATGCACAAGAGCAGCCTTAAGACTCTTAGGTTCTATAGGAATGAATAGAGCAACAAAATATTTAGGATTTAACTTTACTGTGCCATCCCTCATACGAGTGACCATATGATGAACTCGAGAACCATGAATATTGGAGGTGTTTTTTTCATTTCTTTTATTAGCAACTGACTGCCTACTGTGACTGTCATCAAGAATTGAGTCTCTAGCCTGAGTACCCTGAGTTGGAACACTAGGCGGGTCATTTTGGACAATATCTCTTGGTATAACCGATTGTTCAATACACCCAAACTCACCATGTTGTTGCTCATAAGTTAGGTTCCTTAGATCTTGTTGGTTATTAGACTTGATTGAAACATGATGATGATGATTTTAGTCTTTTTTAACCGACTTATCTGACCATTCTTCCAAACTTATTAACTCACTCACTTGTTGGTTTTCTGAGAATAGTAATGATAAGGAAAGACACATTCATTAAACATGATATGTCTTGATGTATAAACTCAGGCAGTAGGGAGAAATAGACAATGATAGCCCTTGTGATGATCACTATAACTCAGGAATACACATGGTAATGTCTTCAGGTTAAATTTGTTTGTGATATAGTCACAAATGTAGGAAAAACATTGACATCTAAAAACTCTCAAACTTGTATAGTCCGATCTCTTCTTAAACACCTTTTCATATGGGGTTTTCATAGATAAATTTGGTATCGTCGGACAATTGATTATTTAGACTGCAATTAAGAAGATTTCAATCCAAAACTGAACTGGAATTTGAGCATGAAAAAGTATAGTCAACTCTAGTTCGGTGCTAGACCTATGCTTTTGTTTAGCCATTCCATTATGTTCTGGGGTTTTTGGACAACTTTTATAGTGAAAATTCTCATTCATCTTTAAATATGTCCTGAGTTCAACACTTCCAAACTCACCCTCTTCATCTGTTTGAAATATTTTTATTTACTTTTCAAACTGAGTTTGGACATGTTTGTGAAATTCAATAAATTTTGTACATAATTCAGATTTATGCCTAAGAGGAAATATCCATGAAAAACGAGAATATCCATCAATAAGACTGCACAAAATCTGAATTTTTGATGAGAATTAACAAGAGCAGGACCCCATAAGTCACAATGAACTTTTTCAAACAACTTCGTGCAATGATCATCAACAAAGAGAAAAGGAAGCCGACTTATTTTACCCATTTCGCAGCTTGCACATATTGCACTTTTAATGGACTTCGACTTTATTGAAATAAACTTATTCTTTTCAAGAATGTCAACAACTTAAGCATGCAGATGCCCAAGTCGTTTATGTCATACTTCCCAACTAGAGTTTTTAAACCTTGAAGAAAAGAAAGCTTGTTGCTCATGACCAATCTTATTTTTTGAGTTGTCGAATCCATACAGATCTCCTACTCTACTTCCTGTCGTCACTTGCATGTCCGTCCTCTTATCCTTAATCACAAAGCCATCAGATGAAAACTCAAATAAATAAGGCATATCAGAGGTTAATTGACTTATGAACACCAAGTTCTTTTTAATTTCGAGAACAACCAAAACATTATTTAGTTGAAGAGAGTGATCACAATTTTCAATCTTTGTAGACCCTACATGAGTAACATTTAATCTAGCACCATTTCCAACCATAATTTTTTCTGAACCACAACACTTTAAGCAAGTTTCGAGATTACTTGACTTGACAGTAATGTGAGAGGTAGCTCCTGTGTCAGGGAACCAATCTTGATCTTCACTATATGCAAGTTTCATGGCAGCAAGAGCCCGTGGAACATCTTCAGCTTGATAGGCATGATTAAAATGATGCTAACAATTGATGGCATTGTGATTCATCTTGCCACATATTTGACACAAGACCTCCTTTTTCTTTCTTTGGTTGGTTTTGGCGTTCGGTTGATTTAAACTAGGTTTACCTTTGGTTTGATTGAATCGACTACCACCTTTGCCGGCTTGGATAAAGCCACGACCCTTCGAGTTGAATTGTTGCTTTGAATTGAATCAATTTTTCTGATTGTTAATGTTTTGCCCAATAAAGCCAAAATTCTCATTCACACCTTCTTCATGCACAATGTGCATAGTTTCACGCCCTTGAAGCAAGCCAACCACATCATCATATGACAGAATGAGCGACTTTAGCATCGTTGTTATAAAAGCGTCATGCTCATGGCCAAGCCCATTCAAGAGCTAGAACACCATGGTTTCATCTTTCATGGGCTTGCCAATAGCTACAAGTTCATAACAAATTTTTTTAATCCATTGACATATTCATTTATCGAAAGATTTTTTTTTCGATAGGATTGCAACTTTTGTGTCAATAAAAATTCATGTTTCTTGAAAACGTGAGCAAATGCCTTGATGAGAGTATTGCATACCTCACTGGATGTTTGATAGCCAATGATGAGACCTATCACTTCTTCTGATAGAGTGCCTCTGATTCATCCGTGCAACAACCGATCAGATTTTTTTAGGAAATAAAATCCAGATTTTAGACATCATTGATGGTTTGAAATGGGATTGAAGTTTCACCATTTACAAAGCCAATCATGTCTTGGCTTTTGATGAGGCCAAGTAGCTGTGTTTTTCACAACAGAAAATTTGAGTGATCAAGCTTGATTGTAACAAAGTTCATCCTTGAAGGAGTACAAAAACTTAATAGAGTTGTCGATGGATGCTGAAGCCATTGAAGATGATGATCACAATCACCTAGGACACTATCGCTTTGATACCATAAAGAAAAACACACACAACAATAGACGACCACAATATATACTCCACTCGTCACTACTATGTATGGAGTTTTTCACTATTAAAAATAGTTACCGAGTTGGTTACATAGTCTATCGACTTTTTTCGTTTTAGTCGAATATCATTATCCATTCGGTTACACCTTTTTTAGCATGATAAGAGTATTATCGGATTCTTGAGCTGAGCTGTTATTATCTTGAGTAACTTTAACCTTTTGAGCTGGAACGATAAAACTCAAGTTTATCGTTATTATCTCTAGTAACTTCTTGAGCTAAGTTGATAAACTCGAGTTTATCATTTGGAGCAGGATTATCGTGACCATGACCTGGGTCTAACATGCCGACGGTGCCGTTGGTCACTTGTGGGACTCCTGATTTGTGTAGGCTGTTCTTATCAGTCTATCACTCACAAGATGGATCCAGCACTGGTCGTCCTTGTACCCCTCTGCTGGACGGCGACGACCATGTTCTGCTTAAACCAGTGTACAGTGCTTTGTGTCACATCAAAGATGACCATATGTACCGAAGAAGGATGGATCCAGATCCTGGTAAGGGATGTGGTCACATACAATATCACCTAAATTCGGTAATATTGAAAATTTGGTAATGTTAGATATGGACTATACACACGTTCGCTTTTTATGGTCCCCCTTGAAAGGGAAAAAAAGGCTGATTTATTAAAGGTTATATGCATATAAAGTGGGGACCACAAGTAGACGTGGATATGGTCCACGGTCAATATCACCAAAAATTGGTAAATGAGCTGAATAAGCCGAGTCTGCCTCTGTTTCACTTTGGCTCCTTTTTGCTCAATACAAGCTCAAGCTCGAGCCAAATTCACGTCATCAGGAGCCCAAGCTGAGTTAGAGCTGACTCATTATGAGAATGAGCCAATCACGTGGTAACTCGTTTGAGATTTTTAAGGGCAAGCAGGAACATTGAATTCTAGGGCTCGTTTACGTAATGTTTGGGCCAAAGAATGATAAAGCGACGAAATGAGCAAGCAGGAAAATGTACTTTAGATCAGGTGGTTTTTTACATGAAAATATGACTTTCTGAATAGTGAAAATTTAACGCCCTTTAGACCATTGGATTTTGTAGCCCTTAAAAATTCATTTTATACAACATGACCGGGTGATCTAAAGTATGTTTTTGACTAAGCGAACCACATAGATCATATGGTTGATCTACAAGAAAATGTGAAAAGAATGGGCGGTTTCTACCAGAAAATATGATAAACTTGAGGGTAGCCAATATTTTCCTTTATATAAGTTTACTTGAACTTACAAAAACCAAGCTGAATCTAGCCGTGAGGGGTTTGGTGTAGTGGAGGGGGGCTTGGCCACTAGGCGGGGTGGTCGGGGTTCCATTCTCATGAGTGTCAGTCTCTTGCATTTATGGATAAACCTTGCTCAGCCGAAACTGGGTGACTTCCTGAGGGCAAGGGGTGTGCAACGGGTTTACACCATCAGGATAGCGACTGTAATTAAGTACAGCAGGCTTAGCCAATGTGATTAAGTCTTTGATACTTAAAGTGGTTTCCTCTTCCTTCATCGAAAAAAACCAAGTTGAGTCTAACCGCCCTTATTCAAGCTTTGCTCATTTAAGAAGTGGCTTAGTCCGTTTATCTGCCCTCTAAGAAGACTATTGTGGATAACAGTGTCAAAAATACATTTTCAGGATTTTCGAGGGAAGAAAAATTTGTAATATTTTAGCATCACCTATTTGGAGAATATATTAAGAAATTTTTGATGAATTTAGATGCAATTATATATATATATATATATATATATATATATATATATATATATATATATATATATATATATATATATATATATATATATTAAAAAGGTGTTGAATTCACAATTCTTGAGATGGTAACGAAAAATTAAATCTGTTGTGGCTTATCGTGGTTTTCACATTTTTTTGAGCAACTTATTTTGCCAAATTTAGGAAATTGTTGTGACATAGGTTCCTAAAAGGTGCTGAATGTATCCGGATCATGATGGATCTGGCAATGGATGACTTTATATAATTCGATATATTCTTGAGGACAACAATGCTTGCCAAATGCAACTAAACAGAATCAAATTTGGTCAGATCATATCGGATAAAATCTGATTCATTGACATCCCCAATTGGATGGACTAGACTTGGATCCGACCCACCAGTGCTCAGACAATGAGTAGGATGTAGTCGCATGTATAATCAGGTCATACCCTATTGAAAGATTTACAACCACACCCAAACACAGACTGAGACTCCAAGGCCTGTCTTGATTGGGCTCAATCTCAAAATCTGTGTCTCTGAGCTCAGACTGGCCTGAGCTCTACACGGGAAGCCCATCTGATGCCAGTCTGCAGGTCCAACGCTCCAGCCTGATCCGATCTTCATTTGATAAAGGCCATTCTTTGATTGTGTTTGGACTCATGGAAATGGGAGGAACTGGAGTCCAATTGCATCGAGCTTCTTCCTTTTCAAAAAAAGGGAAAAAGAGAAATTTGCCATAACTAGAATCCTATTCTACCCAATTGCGTGAATCCAAACACGCCTCAAGGTAAAACCTGGAGTGGATGCAATTGGATCCAGACTGAGACCTCCCCATTTACTGATTTCATGTTATTAACATGATCTGGGTTTGAATTTTATGTTGGACTAGTAAACAACAGAACGAAGCCTGGACCTCCATATACCATACTAGACAAAAAGAAAATAAAAAAGATACCGTTTGTCTCAAATTCTCCATCTATGAATAGAAAGAGAATTAATACACTCAGGGCTAACTGATAAAATGCACATTTGTCAACAGTGCTTCCAGTAGATAACAAGGTGAAGAAAGTTCTACTCAACTTTTGGGTTTGATCAATCATTGGGAGCGTGGGGAATGTTTAGAGTGAAGAGGGGTAAGAAACATTAGATCTTAGGTAGCAGGACGCGGCGTTGTCATGCATGATCTGCCCATTATTGTTGTTTTTGGACGTGATTCCATCTTGGGGTTAGAAAGCATGGTCAAATTGCTAGGAAACAACACTTGAATCGTGGTTTTGATTAAAAAAATGATTTTTCAAGTCTTGAATATTTATAATATTTATAAAAAATTTACACCATCGATTTTCAAACATTATAAAAACCTACCTGTGCGTCCTAATTTCATTCCTATAAAATCAAACCCGAGGAACACAACTGTACGGTTAGAATCGAGAAAAACATGAAAAAGAACTATATATATATATATATATATATTTATATAATGCTCCGGTAATCCGGGAGCACCTACTCCCACCTATTAGAAATCACAGTTGTAGTTTGCATCTTCTCAATTAGAACTTATAGATGTAATTAAATTAGCTTATTTGATAGGAATCATGTTTTAGACTATGTTTTTGAGACATAAAATAAGATTTTTTAATTGATAAAAATTTGGTACATTGTGAGCCGTTGATTTTTGAAGATCTTAAAAAACCTACATGTATGTCATAATCACATGATTCAAAATTTGTTTTCGACTAAATAATGATTATAAATCATATTGGTTGTGTGTCGGTTAAAAAAATGTTCAATTTTTTTGAAATTTTGAAGCTTATATTAGGTGGGGAGTAGATGCTTTGGGAGGACCTTATATATATATATATATATATATATATATATATATAGAGAGAGAGAGAGAGAGAGAGAGACCGTCCACCCAAAAGAAGGTTTAAAATCTACAATCATCAATGATGATTGAACCTTACACGGAGACTTTACCAAACACGTTTTTCAAAATGTAAAAAAATTGATGGCTCGCAATGCATTTAAAACTTTACACCGTTGATTTACAGTGCTTTAAAAAACACTTCTAAATATCAAAAAATTCATAATCTAAGATATGTTACTTTTTAAATAAATGATAAAAATCCAATATGTAAAGTCCAGTGGATGAAAAACTAGATCTTTAGATAAGGAACATGGGTTATCAAACCTTTTTTTTTTGTCCAAATGACCCCAAGAATGTGGTGTACATTCTCATTGTGTTAGTGAAGTGGCTTTCGAATAGCTTGAACCCATCTTATATACAGGGTTTTCTGGCAATGCAAAAAACAGACTTTTGTAAAATGGACTGATTTTTTTTAATTCAAAACAACATATTCTTTCATACAAAAAAATATGATCCAAAGATATTTCCCCTCTAAATACAGCATGCTGAACTAAACACATCTATCATAGGATGCCAACTAGATTGTACCTATAATATGCTTGGCGTCTTTAGTATCAACACCTAAAAGCAAGAAAAGATGGATGTTGTCCATGAATTGATCATCCACCTGATGCCATGCCAGCTATATCTTTTTTGTCTTGGCACACAATCCTCTCTCTCTTCATCACTATCACCTTAGCCTATTACGCAAAATAACAACTAGTTTTATATTAGCCATAGCATATTTTGTTTCTTCAGTTGGTGGTCTTTTAATTGTTTAAGTCATCTCTATACTTTTTTAGCTGTTTAATTATATTTTTCTACATTTTATTATACAATGCCAGAATCTGCTCAAAAATATGTTCCTCTTTACTGTATAGGGATGATAATGAAGAAATTAAAGGGAAGGTAAACCGTTACGTACCCATAAGGGACATGATACCTACTACAATATGAGTTGGATAAGATAATTGTGGCTGTTGATGAGCTTCATTATGCCCTATATATCAATAATTCATAAATATGTGGATTGTTGGTAAACCCCAACAAATACCATATTTTTTTTTTATCGGTAAACATACATTATGTCTAGTTAATGTTGTATCCCTTATGATCTTTTTAGTGCCTGCATTAGATGGAGTACCCATATGGGAAGAGTGTAGCTGAGATGCGTATGTTGAGATGGATGTGTGGAAATACAATAAAAGATAAGATTCAGAACGAGAAGATACGTAAGAAGGTAGGTGTTGCACCCATTGAAAATAAGATGAGAGAGAATCGTTTACGGTGGTTTGGACATATTCGACGAAGGCCTAATGATACTCCAGTTAGAAGGATGGAGAAATGGGAAAATATATTAGTTAAAAGAGGTCGGGGTAGGCTTAGGAAGACTTGGATGGAGGTGATAGGAAAGGATATGAATGCTTTGAACCTCACCGAGGACATGGC
Source organism: Nuphar pumila (assembly GCF_984573655.1). Lineage (NCBI taxonomy): Eukaryota > Viridiplantae > Streptophyta > Magnoliopsida > Nymphaeales > Nymphaeaceae > Nuphar > Nuphar pumila. The sequence goes on from NC_143262.1 coordinate 8,367,073, forward strand.
ATTGGATAGAAATGAATGGAGGAGAAGGATTCATGTGGAAGACCCAGAATGATTTTCTTTGTTGGTTCATATCGCCGACCCCAATTGTTTTGGGATGAAGGCGTAGTTGTTGTTGTTGTATTAGATGGAGTACCCATATGAGAAGATGAGAGGGAGAAAAGACGTTCCCTTTAGAACTAAGGTTTCATGAACATGATCTGGTAATTAAAACGGAAGCCACATTCTTTATAGAATCCGATTAGCTTTGGATTTGGGTCAATATCCAAACCTTCATATCCCTAGATTTCTTTTTCCCCTGTCAAGTTGCAAATTCGCTGACAACAATTGGCTGGAGTGGGTAAGAAGAACAGTACGGGACGAAAATGACCCTGGATCATAAATAACCAAATTACCCCTCGTGCGGTAAAAAGAGTCGTTTTCTGAAAGACAGATGGTTATGAGATTTGTATTGGCCTACGCTGCATGGTTTTGCAGATCGCCGATATTAGTGGGAGGCCAATATCTGGTAGCCACGTGGAGCTCAAGTAGGTCCCACCTTTTGATGATGGTATCCATGTAGATGCACAGGCTTGCAGCCATCCATACTTCTGTTACCACTTACCATCTCTAAAATTCTTCATGTCTAAACTCTACTACTTTCATGCATGGCATGAAGTGTTTGGCTTTCCTAGTGAAGTTATTCACATGCTTTGCTAAAAGCAAACACTAGAAAACAATCTTTTCCCTGGATTCCAGATGATACTAGGGAGTAATGCTGAAAAGATTTGCTGGACATCCAAATTCCAAACCCTAATCCCCAAATGCTTAGGATGTAAAGTTTTTCAATGCCCAAGAATTGTTTTTTTTTTTTGTGTGTGTGTGTGATGGTTCAGAAGTTGCAGATTGTGCCTTTTGGTGTGGATGGTCATGTACTCCAATTGAAAATGACATTGGTCTCAAAGCTGACACAATTTTTGTATTCTTTTTATCCCTAGGAAAGAATCAAGGAAAATGAGCCAGCTCCATCTTAATATTTAACAATTTCCCCCTTAATGTGCCTTCTCAATCTTTTTAGTATTTGCTGAATACAATCGTGTGCCTTACATAATTTGTAAACATCACTGTTTGGTGTTTTTTTATTTAATGGAAAATTGGTTTGGTGACCTCTTATACTTGGAATAGAAGCCCCTATATTTGCTTTTATTGGTAGGTAAACTCTCAATTTTCTCCAATGTGCCTTTATACTTTCTAGATTGATATGGTCCAACCTCAGTCCTTTGTAGTTTCCTCAAATCTTGTCCTTTTAGGCATCAATATCTAAATTTGCCTCACTTCACTTGTTGGTGAGGATGAGCATGGAGCCGGCCCGATCCGAGGCCCATTAGGAGCCGATAGGCCTCACCTAGACCCAGGCCTACCAAAGCTTGACCAACTCCTTTCAGGTTTGGGCTGGATCTGATTCTTATGGAGCTGAAGCTTAGGCGGGTCTCCCTTTAGGGTTGACTTTGGACCATGCTATGTTGAAATTTTATTTTGGCCCTACCCGCACTGGGCCGGTGTACCACTTGGCCCTGATTCTTATTGGGCTCAAGCTGCACAAGCCAGCTTGAAACCAGCCCAACTCGGATCAGGGTACCTGACTAGCCATTGGCTACCCGACCATATGCCCATCTTTGTTAGTAGGGGTGTCAACTGGTCGGGTTTGACCCGGACCCGACCCATAGCAAACTCTATAGGGTCAAGGTTTGGTGATTAAAAAAAGGTCCAATTAGAAACCAGATCAGATCCAAAGAGTCCAATTAGTATATGAAGCCGGGTATGGTTTGTGAAATTTCATACCAGACCCAGGTCTGACCCGAGTTCCTATTAAGACCCATGAATTTTCAATATAAAAAAGGATAAAAACTTATTATTTTACCACGTATGAACTGGGTTAGGTTCATATAATCCTTATAAAACCTGGGTATGGTTATTCTTATAATGAACCCGATAGGACTCGGTCCAAACCAGTACCGGTACCTTAAAGACAAATCCGGGTTTGGTATCTCCTAGATCTGAACCAGATCCAATCCATTGACACCCCTAAGTGCCTTCTTGGCAGAACCGGGATAGCTTTGTGCACCCCGCATTCAAGAATATCTTGAGGTGATTCTCTTTTGTTTTAAGTGAATAAAAAAGAAAAAAAGGACCTATTTGATTCATTTCTTAAGAAGTATGCGATGATTGAAGGTAGTTTAAAATAAGAAAAAAAAAAAAGAAATACGGCAGCGTATGATAATGCAAAACTTTCTGTAAGTTATTTCCCTATACAGTGGCGTTGGTGAAGAGCATTCGTCCAGTCCAATTAATTAAAAAATATTACATGTCAATCAGAACGTGACACATGTTAAAGCTATTAAAATAATATTTAAAAATATCAAAAATTAATTTTAAGTTTTTTTTTTTTACATTTATTAAAAAATAGTATCAGTATCATATTGATTTTTGGTGATACGATAAGTAGTGGCCGATTCAGGCCGATACACACCGATACTGACAACACCAATTGAGTCATGTGTGCCTAGAATTTGGTAGCTTGGGATAACGCATGCCAGAATTCGACCGGCGCCATGTCATTCTTTTCCTTGGAGAAGGAAAAGAAAGATCAATTTATTGATGCACTGCTTACAAAATTAAATAAAAAAATGAGAAACAAATGTTATCTTTGTATTGCTTCCTTCATTATTACTATATTTGTTTGAAAAAAAATGTAGCTCTTTTGGTCACATAAATTTGTGATGAACATGATCAGCATCGTGTCTTTAATTTTATCAATTCCGTTTTATAAGGTTTGATTGTTTATTTTGTGTGTGGTGATTTTAAAAAACAAAATCATTAATTACATTACATTCTAAATTTTAAATTAAATTTATTAATGCTATTAATCATAATGATAATATGATATAGAGTTACTGTTCAAAGATTTGCACTTAGAAGGTATTTATGTTTCACTGCTTTAAATTAAAAATTTTGAATGTATATACTCACACATTACATATATTGGTATGGAGGAATGAAAACCTGCACACTAAAAAATACTCCAAACCCAATGAAAAAGTTTTGGTGTTTTTTTCAAAATTCTGACTGTACACATGTGTTCAGGATTGATTTACTAGAAATCGACACTTGGATTATGAATTTTGAATAGGAAAATGGTACTTAGAGTCTAAAAAATTTATGAAAATTGTAGGCTTTTGATTTTTGAAACTTATAAAAACCTATCCATGCATGTGAATCAAACGCTTTAAGAACTGATTTCTATAAAAACAAACATATAGATAACATATTTACAGTTAAAATTTTGAGAAAAATATCAAAAATCTAATAAAACATATGGCGGGTAGGTTCGGCATGTTTTTAGTGGGTAGGTTAATGTCTAAGAATCCTAGTTGTACATAACTTTTGTGCCTTATCAAACGTGTCCGTGTCGCGTCTCATGCTTGTATCCATGTTTGTATAACCTAAGTTAGAGGTAACCAAAAAAGAACTGAAGGGCCTTGAAATTAGTATAGGGGTAATAGCATGGCGAACTGAATATTAACAATTATAGGGGCTTGTTGAAATACAAGGTGCTAGGTCTATGATCCTGGGTGCGGTTTATCCGTGTAAATAAATAAATAAATAAATAAATTGGCAAAAACTGCCATTATTAACGTCCCAATCAATGCCATCTGTAATTAAGGACGCCTGACTGCATTTATAAGAAAATCCAACATTTTCAAAATAGGTTGTACGTTAACAGTGAAAAATCACACAGTAAAATACACGACCCCCAATCCAACCTGTTAATTCGTTAAAATTTTATAAAATAATAAATACTTTGGTTGTCTGGTGAATTTGTACTTCACCCTTCTTTGTTGTGTTCCTCTCAATGCCTCTGGCGTGCTCAAGAAAGAACGGAGACTCTCTCTCTCTCTACAGCAGAAGCTTTTCCCTTCTTCAAAACAAAAGATAAGCCCATCACCCTAAGCCTGAAACTGTACAGCTTGACCCTGAGAAGATCACTTCTAAAATGTGAGTGTTTCCTCCATCTTTGTTTCTCAATTTTTTGTTTTCTTCTCCAATGGATTCTTTGTTTCTTTCTTACCCCTTTTTTTGGAGGTGGGAGAAAGGAGTTGTGGGGAGATTCAAAGCTACATTTTTTGACTTTCCAGTCCCTTCTGCTACTTTTAAGAAAAAATGGGTTTTGTGTAGATCCTTGAGATCTCCCAAAAGAATAATTTATTCCACATTTTTTTGTTTTTTCAGTTTATTTTTCTCTCTCTTTCTTGTGCTTGCTTTGATTAGTGGTGAGTCCCACTATGTGGGTTTTTTTCTCCTTTCTTTGATCTAGAATTCTGATTCTTCTTTACACTGTTCTCCCCTGTTTCTGCTTTTTGGTTGCTTGAACTGTGGGTTTTGAAAGGTTTCTTGTTTCTTGTTTTCTAGGGTTTCGTTTTGCAGGAAGTTGCACGAGGTGTAAGATTCTGTAAAGGGGAGAAGGGGAGTGGGTTGACCTAGAAATGATGAGCGTTCGAATGGATGCTAGTTGCGGGGTTTTGTTGAGAGAACTTCAGGTTTGCTGTTTACTTTTTTATTTTCCTCTTTTTGTGTATGCTGTTTCGGTGTATGTTAGATTAGGATGATAGAAGAATGTGGTGTAACAAAGAGTGGGAACGAGATACCCATTTTCTTTTGTTTTAGCTTTGAGTTTACGTGTGCTAAAACTACCAATGGTTACTTCTTTCTTCTCTTTTCTTGGCAAGAAGAAATGGGTATGGACTATGGGTGTCCTGTGGATAAAAGTCTTGGGTGTCTTTTTCATGCATGGGAATTCGTTGTTAAACGAAACATATTAATTTCCTTTAAGAATTTGATTTGTGAATGTCATGCAAAGAAAAAGAATGTAGATTTTGCGTTAATGGCTATCTGGATTTTTTTTCTTTTTTATGTTATCTCGATATTTGGAGAGAAATGCAAATGAAATCGTCTTACTAGGGAATTAGTTTGATTTGGTGAAATGGGCGGAATCCACTCTCTAAGTTTCTTTTTTAAGTTGAAGTAGATTTTTGTATTGGTTTTGGAGGAATCAGAATCTTTTTTATTTCTCTTCCCCACTCAGATAATAATTTGTATTTCTCTTCGAATTTTGTTTTCTGCTAGTTCCAAGTGGCTTTCTGTTTTGGGTTATGGAAGAATCGGACATGCTTCTTATGAATATCGTCAAGTAAATTGTTTTCTGTGATTGAGTTAAATTGTGTTGCAAGAGGAAACCGTCTTCACGCATTTGAATTTATTGGTGTTGTAATAAGCAGCATATATGGGATGAAATTGGCGAAAGCGAAGCAGAGAAGGACCGTATGCTGTTGGAAATTGAGAGAGAGTGTGTGGAAGTGTATCGAAGGAAGGTTGCTGAGGCAAGCCATGCTAAGGCACGACTACACCAGTCCCTTGCAGCCAACGAGGCAGAGCTTGCAGCTCTTGTCTCAGCAATTGGGGATCTCAACCTTCATTCCCTGGTGAGTTCAATTGCCCTTCTTTTTACTTGATTCAGGTTTTGCATTGTTTATGTTCGTATGTAGTACGGTTTCAATTGTTAAGATAGGATTTCTGTTAGGGTATTATGCTGATGACATCACTGACTTGACAGTATCACTGTTGTTGATACCAGCCCAGCCCCTTAGGTAGGAAAATTAGGAAGCAAAGGTGGGAAAGTGGAGGCTTAAGTGGTAAAATGGTTGAGGTAGGTGATCGACTAGTATGAAAAGGTGGAGAAATGAGAGGGAAAAGAGTGGGAATGGTTAATAAAGGTTTGGGAAAGGGTGAAGAAGTGTAGGAAAATCCCAAACACTGAAAGAATTTAGTGTGTGAGCCTATCTCTAGCTAGAGAGACCCTAACTAGAGCCAATCCACTCTAGCAAGCTAAAGAGGCCTCAATTCTATTAGTGGTTAAGGATTCATACCGGTTTCACCAATATCGTTGATATTTTGAAAACATTGCAATATTATTGGAAAATCCAGGTCAGCTGATAATATCGGCAAAATATCCCAATACTTTCAAAATATCACCAGGAACAAAAATAGCATGATATATTATAACGATATTTTTGATAAAAAAATCTTATTTTATATATTTTAAGCTCAATTTTTTGGTTTCTTTTTGTATTTTAAAAGCTTTTCAAAGTTATTTCCTTATATTTGTCCAAGAATACCAATTATTTTCTTATATTTCTTATTATTTTTCATATTTTTTGTATTCTTAAAACTCCCAACTCGCAAGATTTTCCAACTTTTGAAAATCTCTCCGAGAAATACCCTTGCTGAGAAAATATCTTGACCGATATAGGTGACTATGATTCATATAAATGAGAGGCATGGGCCCTATTTATAGGCTCTATGACCTACATGAAGTGACCATTATACCCCTCCTCTCATGGCCTTATTACCCACTCAAGTGCATTTGACCCAATCCCTTACATCTTAGTTGACCTAAACCCAATTACAAAGCATTACTAACCCCTTTGAGCCTAGGGGAGCCTAGCTAGCCAAGTGGGCTGCTGAACTCATGAACCTTGTGGTTGATATCAGTTGTCCAATGTGGTCAACTTTATTCATTAGTGATAGCTAAATTCCTTAATTTTTCTTCTAATCTAGAAAGCTGACCCAGCCGCATAATTGGATATAGAATCAATAAGAATGTTTCGTAACAGATTCCATGTGAATTTCTGCATCTCTGAAAGATACTTTTATCTTCCTTTCAATTTTTTATAAAATAATTTCCAAAATATGGCAAGTTGATTCTTTTTTCTGGGCAATCCTCGTCATATAGATATCCAAGAATTGAATTTCTATACCAACAGTATTATATTTTAGGTTTTGATAACATGAGATGGTTGTAACATCATTTATAAGATGGCAATACACTAGGTAGACTATAATATGGTAATTCAGGTTGCCTTGGTCAAATGGTATGTTAACTTTATTTATACATTCAGGCTCTATGCCAGTTCCACTTGCTGTGTGGCCTATGTTCCTTGGTTAGCTACACCTATTGTCATGCTGCAGAATGGTTGTAGGATACAATCATATGCACTAGGGTATACCCCTTGTTCCTCATGGAACTTGTTTAAATTTAAACTAGTGTACCAAACTTTGTTTCTTATATTGGTCGACCCCACAATTTAAAGATTAGAGTTTAAATGCAAAAGGATGACAGGAAGATTTGACTGGTGCTATGAGGTATAACCAACCAAAAAATCAAACAAATTATTGGAAATGAATCCTTTTTTCTTTTTGAAACTTGGGCAGCACTTCTCAGTCATACCCTATCCGGGTGGGTAGTTTGAGAGGGGAATATGTATTAACTAACCATAGTATGATACTATAGTCAAGACTGACTTGGTGAATTGGTCAGTTAGCTCTGGCATAAGATAGTTCCTTTGCAAGGTTAATTCTCATGTGCCTGACCTGCCTTGACTAGGCCTTTTCATGTTTATTCTGGAAAAAGGTTGTAGGATGTAGTGTGCTAGTTATATGCATATCCTTTTTTTTAGTTAAGGCTGCAGGACTGAAATCTGATACAGAGCTTTGATGTTTGACATGGACTTCCCAATTTAGTGCTCACCATCACTGTTTGTAGGGGTTGAGGCCCAACGAAGATCTCTATAGGCTGGCATACTTGATAGACATTGTCAGTTAGTGCACAGAAAAATTCAGTCCATTGGTGGATGCGTCAGAACTGCAAATTTGCATGAATTATTCAGTAGTAGTTTCAAATATAAGTTGACATCAAAGGCATTTTCCAATTTTGAAAATAAGTTATCAATCATTTTTCATTTGTGGTATATATTTCCTCAGTTAGTGAGCATGCCGTTATGGATCATGAGCCATCAAGCACTAAGAAATATGCTGGGCTATGTCACACGGGTACTCCATTTTTACTCCATTCTGTATCCCCTTATTTACAAGTTATATTGGAAAGTACATAAAAATGACTGTGCCCACATATCTTCAGCCGTATCCATGTGACATAGATTCTGGGTTAGGCTATTCAATATCATGTTGATATATGTCAGCAGTATCTTGTGTGTGATTCAACCGGTCTGTGCACAATGCCCTTAATCTATTGATCTTTTGGAGTGAAACAATGAGACTATATTAGTTCCTGGTTGATGGTGCTTTGAATCACTTTTATAGTTTGCTGTCTTATTCTGCAGAGTGCCGGTGCACGATAGCATAAATCATGCATGTTTTCTCATCTGTTTTAGTTTGTTTAGTGTAATCTACATGATATCTGATGTTTTAATGTTCTATTTCAAATTGACAAAGGTGCATTGTGTCAGTGAAGTGATGTTGATTGGCTCCACTGAGATTGATTCATATTTATATATTTAATGTTTAATAGTGAATAGTTCTTGCAAATAAAAGAGTTAATAGCTATTCTTTGGACTTCCAGATTATGAGCTTGGGCATTGTCTAATATGCACAGGAAATTCAAAACTTATGGCACTTTATGTACAAGTGCCAGCCTCTCACAATGCCAATCCCCGTGGCTGTGCAAAGTAGATTAAATCCATAATAGTTTGTCTGTTTTTTTTGTGTGTGCGAAATATACTAATTGGTTGTTTTAACTTATTTCCTAGGACAAAGCTGCATATTGAACCCAGTTCTTGTTCTTTTTTATCATCAAAGAGAGCAGAGTTTATCACTTTATCTTCATTATCTTTGCAAGACACAACATCAACAAAATAATATGGAAAATAATTATTTTCCTTTCCTTTGTATATTCAGCCAGAGAGAAGGCCATCCACATTGAAGGAGCAACTTGCATTGGTCACACCATTACTAGAAGAGTTGCAGGTAAAAAAAGAAGAGCGTGTCAGGCAATTTGCAGATATAAAAGCACAGATTGAAAAGATTAGTGGAGAGATATCTGGTTATCTGGAGCCAAATGACAGTATAACCAGTCCAGTTATTGTGGAAGAACATAATTTATCACTAAGGAAACTGAATGAATACCAAACACATCTTCGATCTTTGCAAAAGGAGAAGGTGACAATTTCTTCAAGCTCAATGTTTTTCATTTTTTCATCTGTGTATTTTGTTCTTTAGCCATAAAATTTCCATGTAACAGAATTTCTACAAGCTGAATGTTTTCTCTCTCATCTGTGTATTCTGTTCTTTAGCCACTAAATCTGTATTTCAGTGTCACAGGACATTTTTGAATAAAAAATACTTGAAAATATTTTTTGTTTTTGGGTCTCAACATTGCCGCTTATCAACCTTGAAACCATTTATCTTTAATTATTCAAAACCAAAAACATTCCTTCTCTAAAAGATGATACTGTATGAGTTACATAAAGAAATTGTTAAAAGTTACATGTAGATTATCTACTCAGTAAAGTCTTAGGCTAATTAATTCTGGTACACATCTGACATTACTTTCCTGTGCTTTATACCCTTCTCAGTCAGATCGTCTTCATAAAGTTCTTGAATACGTGAATGAGGTACATGGCCTCTGCACCTCTCTTGGTTTGGACTTTGGAAAGACTGTCAGTCAAGTGCACCCAAGCCTTCATGAGGCAGGTAATGCACAGTGCAAGAACATCAGCAATGACACATTGGTGGGTCTTTCTCAATCTTTTGAGAAGCTGAAAATGGAAAAGAAAGCACGGATTCAGAAGGTAGCTGCAATTTGTTAGACTTCTGTGTTTTTTTATAAGCAAAAGTAGTGATTATGGATTTGGACCATGTAGTTGAAAGACATTGTGTCATCTCTATTTGAACTATGGAGCTTGATGGACACACCTAATGAGGAAAGGAAGGTCTTTGACAGGATTACTTCCATCGTTGGAACCCCAGAAAGTGATGTCAAAGATCCCAGTATTCTTTCACTTGAGATTATTCAGCAGGTCTGTTATAGCTCCTACTTTTCACATCTCTGGGTTTTTATCAGATGCCCCACTCTCTATTGCATTAATTCATATCCTTTCAAATAGGCAACAGAGGAAGTTGAAAGACTAAGTAAACTGAAAGCAGGTAAAATGAAAGAATTGGTCCTCAAGAGAAGATCAGAACTGGAGGTGATATGCAGAAAGGCGCATCTTGATCCAGACATGAGCACAACTCCAGAGAAATCCATTGCCTTGATAGATTCTGGTCTTATACTATCTCCATCTTCTTGTAACAGTGATCAATTAGGACATTATAACACAAGATAACTGTCTTGGTATCTCTTTCAGGCATTGTGGACCCTTCAGAACTGCTTTCAAATATTGAAGCTCAAATTGTAAAAGCAAAAGAAAATGCTTTAAGCAGGAAGGAAATAATGGACAGGGTAGACAAATGGCGTGCTGCGTGTGAAGAAGAAAAATGGCTCGAAGACTATAATCAAGTGAGTCAAGATTATCTTGATCATATATTGAATGCTAAATTAAGTGCAGTGCTTTTCTCATTTAGTAGCCGTTAGCTGTTGCAATTTACATGTCCTTGATTTGTGGGGGCATCCTTTTATATGGATGAATTGTTATTTCAGGATGAGAATAGGTACAGTGCAGGAAGAGCTGCCCACTTAAATCTTAAACGTGCTGAAAAAGCTAGAATAGCTGTAACCAAGATTCCTGGTATATCTCTTTTCCAATTTTTTGCATATTTCTTATGTTGGGCAATGGTGAACACCCTTTTGGTATTTTTAGATTTTCTTACAGCGATACCCTTTGTGTTTTTTTTACAGGTATGGTGGATAATCTGATGAGTCGAATTTTTGCATGGGAAGAAGAAAGAAATACACATTTTCTTTATGATGGGGTGAGTTATTACAGGAATATCTCGATATTGAAGGTTTCTAATTTAATTCTAACACCTTTACTCACTCGTTTCTTTTTATTGTACAGGTCCGTTTGGCATCTACCTTGGAGGATTATATTTTCACCAGGCAACAGAAAGAGGAGGAAAGAAAACGATACCGGGTTTGTTTGTGCTCAAGACAACATTGATTTGGCCTATGTTATGCATACTAATTTCTGTTAACTTCTCTATTTCTGTTGCTGGCAGGATCAGAAGAAACTGCAAGACCTTCTTCTTACAGAAAAGGAAGCCATCTATGGGTCCAAGCCAAGCCCAAAAAGACCTAACAGCTTCAAAAAGCCAAATGGCATCCGTCCAAATGGATCTGCAATCCCTACCCTTCGCCGCCTCTCCATGGGCAGTGCCACCCCAGAGCTCCTGACTCCACGATCACACTCTGGACGCCAGAATGGGTTCTTCAGAGAATCACACAGAATGTCAGCCACACAATTGAAATTTGTATCACTAATGAAGGAAGATACATTGTCGGTGGCAGCAATGTGTCCATCTGAAACAGTATCACCTCCTTCCACTTGTAGATGAGCCTTTTTCTAGATCAGGTACACCTCTACATTTTCATTTTGTTGGTTTCTGTGTGTCAACTTGGTCAGTAATTCATAATCTCAGAGTCTGTTAATGAAATTCATAACTTGGATATATTCTTGGTTCGCGACAACTTCCTGCCTTAGATACATTTTGGTTAAAAGATATACTTGCCTTTCAATTTCTCCAGGAGGCGAGGTATTCTGCTGCAGACAATTTGGCTTTAAACTGGGTTGACAGAACAAGTTTGTGCTGTGGAGTGTAAACTAGATTCAAAGGCAAGCGTGTATTCTAGAAGACTGGTAATTAACATGTTCTGAAGTGATGTACTTTACCAATATGACAAGCGATGGAGAGTCGGCAATGTGCTGTCTTGTGCCAGACACTAACGTTTAGGACCATTATGTAGAATATCTAGGTGCTACCATGGAGGACCATCTGCCAAGCCCTTCACCCTGACTTGGTTTAATGATATGATTTGGTGTGGCCTTCTTAAGTCATAAGGAAGTGTATCTTATTGTTTCCTTCTGTGTCAGATGTGTACATATCCTTCGAACTGAAGTATGTTAGTGGATGTAGGCATTGGTTATTGTTGTGGTGTGTAAACCTCCTTGTATGATTGAAGTTTTACTTAGTATTGCTCCATATTGGCTCCTTATTACCTTTTGTTGGGCTGCTTCAGCAAAATGTTGTAGAATTTTGGGCTTCTTATCATTATATTGTTCTATATGTTCTTTCTTGCTGCTGCTGTTGTCTATGCAGGTTCTCTTCCTGATAACGTTTTGTTGCACCTGCTTGTGCCTGCACACATACACACAAATGTGCACACACGAACACATGCTCGCGCATGCACGAGCACCTGCACAAGCATGTAAAAGGGATTGCAACTGCATATTCACTCTTCCGTGCTCTCCTAGTCTCCAAAATGATGTAACATGTGAAGTATATTTGGAGTCAGTGAGCTCTCTGTTGCTTGTGTGAAGGTGCTCTGTAACTGCAAATTTTTAAACTTACTCCACATTACTGGCAACTTCTTTCATTTTTTGTTTGTATTTTAACATCTGAGGCAGCTGAAACTGTACCCCTTTGTCATTTCCCACTGCCACTGATTCATATAGTCTGCATGTGAACTGTGTGCTGCACATAATAATGAGTTATCACCAGGCAAGACTTGTGTTTTTCCTGCCAATCAGTATAAAAGTACATTTGAATGCCACGGATCTCAGATATGGTGTGGGTCCATGCCAAGATTCACGTCTCTGGCTCAATGTTGGGCCAGAGACACGTATGTGTCTGGTACTCTGATCTCAAATCTGAGTTTGAGATCCAATCATTCAAATGCTCCCTAACTCTCTAAATAGGCTGATACCATTCTGATTCTAGCCAAGGCTTATCTTATTTAGTCCTTGAAACTTGATCTATATAAAAGACGTTTCATGTAAGCTGCTAACAGTAAACTAACTTACAACGGATTAACTTGCCTGACACCAAGTAGGAAACTGGTTCATTTTTCAAAGTTAAAAATTTTAATGGACAAATCGGCCAAAAAGTTCCCCTGTTTCCTGCCTCTTTCTTTCTCTTATCACCAGCTACCTGAGATTTATTCAGAGATCATTAGTCCCTGTGTCGTTTTAGGCCGTGTATCAATGGCTCTACCCCACTTTAACCTCCAAACTTTCCAAACAGTTCATAATGATTCATGTGCTAAGGTGATTTTTGATGAGAACCATCAAGGGTTGACCAAACCCATGCTATAATGTCCAGAAGCTGCTTATGATGACTTAACTCGGAAATTAATTACACACTTCTCAAAGATTATGCTAAAGGTCTCCAAGATTTCATGATTTGCTGCTGCACGCCGGACCTATTCCAACAGCTTCGACTCGGATCCGTGGGGATCACCGGATATAAGAAACATACAAGTCCTTTTATCCGAACAAGTCTGGTTCTAAACATGCCATAACAAATTAACAAATCACTTATCACTGATGGCTTCTGCTGTATGTATTCTTCACCTGCATAATCCACAAATTATACTTGTTCTCCCGGTTGTGTGCAGTTATGAATTAAGACTAGCTTAGTTAGGGACGCTCCTAAAACTACAATACCGATTTATATCCTACCAACATAGGGCATTAGGATAGAGTAGGATGGAGGCAGACACCTCTAGGGAACGGGTTCAGGTGAAACACTATGGGCATGACTTAAAGACCAAATGAAAATTCAACAAACGCTCCAGTAACTTGTACTGAACGAAGGCGCTGAGGTTTAGTCATTTCAGATTCCTTCATCCTAACCAAGTGGAATTTCGAGTTCTTTTGTTGGTCAAAATAGAGGATGCCTTTTTGCGTATTAGGGGTGTGGCATTCACTCTTCCCCCCACTCCTACTGAAACTACAATATGGATTTGTACCCTACCAACATAGGGAATTAGGATAGAGTCGAGGTGGCCATCTCTAGGGAACGGGTTCAGGTGGAGCATTATGGACATGACTTGAAGACTAAATGAAAATCCAACCAATACTCCACTAAAAAGTATTGAATGAAGGTGCAGGGTTTTAGCCCTTTCGGACTCCTTCATCCTAATCAAGTGGAGTTTTTGAGTTCTGAAAGCAAAACATGAAATGTATTATTTTAGATATATCTCGGTTCCAAGTTTAGCAATTACTATCATTTGTATTTGTATGACCTGGGAGTGAATATGAAACCCTTATGCGCTGTTTGGAACTGATTTATAAAGTATTTGGATGACCAAAAACCAAGTTTTAGGTCTCAAAAATAAAAATTTAAAAAGAAAAAGAGGTCCCCATAAGTCGATGTGAAAATGAGAAAATTCCATCAAGAAGATGTAGTTTCTCCCATTGGTACATGCAACATTAGGTTCAAGAAGCCACATAAGAAAAGGACAACCTTGCTTAACAAAACCATGCCTTCATAATCTTACTAGGCTACTCATGGTTGGCATTACTGGATTTCGTGGGATCAGGTGATGTTGAAAATGGTGATTTTCAACATCCACCACACAAGGCATGTCCGTAGCACAAAAAAGCCCTACGAAACTGCCCTTGAGTAAAAAGCCCTGGTGGTATAAAAATGCCCTTGAGATGAGCCTAAAAGAGTCCACATGTGGTGCTCCTTACCACCATAATGAGGGTGGATATTGAAAAAATCACCATTGGTTGTGAGTGTTTTTCAATATCAGCTGATCCCAACCCCTTTGCATCCCTCATTTGCAAGACTTCTCAAGTGCATGCAAATCTCCTGAAAGACAACAGGGTTTTAGCAATAACAATGACAAGGTATATATAGGGGTGTCAACAGCTAGGGTTTGGTTCAGACCTAGGTGGAACCAAACTCATACCTGATTTGAGATGATGGTATCAGGCCTGGATCCAAGTTCAATCGGACCCACCATAAGAAAAACCATACCCAGATCCTATAAAGATTACATGAACCAGAGCCAGATCATACACGGTAAAATAATATTTTTTTATCATTTTTACATTAAAATTTTATGGATCTTAGTCAGAACTCGGGTCAGGCCCGGGTCTGGTATGAAGTTTCACAAACCATACTCGCTCTATATATTAATCAGACCCTTCTGGTTCAACTTGGATTCTAATCAAAGCTTCCTATTTATCACCAGACACTGACCCTATAGGGTTTGGTACAGATCAGGTCTGGGTCAATCCCGACCCATTGACACCCATAGATATATGCTAATACAGGAAGGCCACCCACACGTGAGCTTCTTGTTCCATTTTTATGATTTAGTTTATTTGAGAAGAACTATTTCATACAAATCAGGAAGAGGAAGAAAAAGTGAAAGAAAAAACTTTTTCCTTTTTTTATGGGCAATCTGAAGGATAACCCCTGTGGCTTGTGGGAAGACCCCTCAGTCATGATAGTACAACCTCACCATCCAGCTATCTCATCAACAAAATTAGACAACTATCAAGTATCAACACCAAGGAAACAACATAAACAATCATCAGAAGCTCAAAGATACATCATCAGTGACCATCTGTAATCGACCAGGAGATTTTTCTGTAGAAATATCTAAAAACCACACAATGTTTAACAGAAACCTACAGTCCATTGCCTGGGGTTCAATCTATTTCTGGCCAGGTGATTTTCTGTAGAAATATGTTAAAACCACATAATATTTAACAGAAACCTACAGTCTATTGTCTACAATAGAACTGCCGTGAAGGGGACAACGTAGTATAGTCGTCCGGCATTCTGTGCAGCTTGGAACCCTGCAACCTACCACAGAGCCACCCAGCATTCCTGAAGAGAGTTAAAGAGTACAGTTATCTACCACATATCAACCAAGTGTATATTAAGAGATTGATTTTTTCTTCCTAATTTAATGGTTTCAATTAGTACAAGTGAAATGCAATTATTTTCTACAAGGACAGAGAATTAGTGCAATTTAATTCATAAATTGACAAGAGTCGTGCTGCACTATGAACAAGTAAAATGGGCTTTTCAGTGTTCCCAAAGTGCATTATGGTCCACAAGTTGAACTGTTGAACAATACGGCCGAGAAGATTATAAATTTGTCCCCTTCAGCACACTTATATTTTGTGCACTTACCACAATTCTTCATTGATCCATAATCAAGAATTTGAAATTTTCAACCTGGGTCAAATCACTGGTTATCCTCCTAAGAACCATGATTCCAGCATCATCTATTAAAATTGACAATGGGGTTTCACTATTCCTGACTGTCTTATTGGCCATTGATAATCTATTTTCTGTCAGGACAAAACTCAATAACAACAACAGCAATGATGATCATGATAAATACATGAGAAATACCCAGCACAATATGATTGAATCCAAGAAAATCAAAATTAGATATAGGCCGGTCATATGACAGGCAGTCAGGCCACCATAAAATCATATTGACTGAAGCATCCACCACCCACATCCCAAACATGAAAAATTTAGAAAGCATTATCCAAGATAAAAAAAAATCTTTCTGATCCAAGCGTACCGTGATTTTCCCTCAGTCCACAATAATCACTAAGCATACATCGATAGCTTTTTACAGCTAATTTTGGTGAAGGGCAACGCTTAGGGACATGGTGCAAATATTGAGTTACATCAAGAAGATGATATGAGGAATAGGATGGAGTGCAATTAGTATCTTAACTAGATTGACAAAAACTCCTCCAAGGAGGATGATAGGTGGTGCCAACGTTTATCAAGCACGAGAAATAAGCTGCAACTAATTGTATATTAAAATATCAATTCAGCTTTGCAACAATCTAGTTCCTATGCACATAACCTACAGCATGTGCTTTAGGACTCTTAGGTGTCTAGCTACCGTTTTCAGATCAACAATTATGTCGTAAGCACTGGGAAAAAGAATGCATCCGGAAATTATAGTGTTTCAGTGTCACCGCCGTCAACTTGGTGCAGAAATGACCAGTAGGAAAGTAAGTCCTTGAGTCAAGCATTTCAATTGGTTAATTAGTGGATTATGCCTGAGCAATAAATGCATTAGCTTCTTGCATATAGAAGGATTACCCATTATGATTTCTTGACCAAAATAGCCTAAATGTGCCATAAAAAGAGATGCCAGTTAAATCTTAAACAAATCAATAAAAAGATGTACCTACCAAGCAACACGTAGCTTCAAATCCATCACAAATGTAACAAACAAAATGCCATAAATTTTAGAATTCTTAAAGTCATAATTTTTCTATATCCTCAAAAGAAATGCCAAATTCACATGAACAAAGACAGAAACAACATGCTGTGATTTTCTCAAAATTCATTCATCAAAGTAAATCACACAGAAGCAGAGCTCGTACCTACAATCCATCCTTGGGTGCTCCCGCCACTTTTATTCTCCTACAAATCAAACAAACCAAAACAAAAAGGATCACAAAGCAAAACTCTTCAGATACTCAGGATCCCGCTTCGCCCGTTCCTGAAACTTCTTAAACCACCGATTCAATATGTCCATCGGCACAACGAGGCGATCGCCTTCGGAAGAGCAAAATGACTGCATGAAATTAAAGAGGTTTTCCCCAACTTTCATGGCCAGCTGCTCAATCCGCTTCTGCTGGCCGGCATTGAGTGCTGGCAGCGTCGCCAATTCCATCACGGAGACGCCAATCTTGGCCGTCAATGGCGTGGCATCAGAGGTAAGCTGCATCTGCCCGCCGGGTTCCGGCCACGAGAGGAGGAGGACTGTGGAAGGGCAGCCGGCGTGTACGGCACCACAGTACTGGAAGTCCGAACCAGGGGATTGGATATAGACGGAGAGGGCCTTATCGGGTGGAAGAGAGGAGCCATTGAGGAGGAATATGCACATCTCCTTCACTTGCTCGTACGCTTCCCCTGGACACCCAATTCATAAAATCGCCAAAATAATCGATTTGATTAAAAATCCAGAAGGTGGGAGCGATCAATCAAGAAGAAATCTCGAGAGAGAGAGAGAGATTACCCACGAAGGCGTTCATGTCCAGGACCCAATGGAATGTGTTGATTTGGGAGAAACTCGACATGTCGAGAGGGAAACTGCGGTTGGGGAATAGAACACCGAACATCTCTCGTTTTCCTGCTGTCTTTCCTTCCTCGTCTCGAGTGTTTGTTTTTGGGTTCTCTCTCTCTCTCCGACTGAAATCGTTTAGGCTCGAATAGAATCTCTCTCTCTCTCTGGTTTTTGAGGTCATTAAGGATACGTCGGGTTAGTAAGCGCCCCCACATTCATGGGTTTCATGTCGACTTTTTGAGCATATTTGATGAGTTTCATCGTAACTCCAAACTGCCTTATCATTTTTATGTTGCTATTATTTTGCTCAGTCCGAAAGATGATGAGGTTACCAATATTTCACGATTCCGCCCAATCTCAGTTATGGCAAATAGGCTGAAATCAGTGGCTAACCAGATTTTTTCAGACTTTTAGTTCGCCTTTATCCGTAATAAGAGGGTTCAACACTCGTTCATCATGGCGTCCGAGGTTGTTCATTCCTTGCAGCATAGCGGTCAACCTTACTTTGTCCTTAAATTAGACTTTCATAAAGCTTTTGACTCTGTTCATTGGTCATTTTTATTTCAAATGCTAGCAAATTTTGGTATTGGTCGTCGTTTTTCTAGTTAGGTGAGGGAGCTGGTCTTAAATGCCCAAGCCATGTTAAATATCAATGGTGTTAGAGGAGACCGGTTCAAGCTGGGGCAGGGTTTGCGGCAAGGGTGCCCCTTATCACCTTTGTTGTTCAATGCAGTTGTTGAGGGTCTTGTGGTCTTACTTAAGCGGGTTGCTGTATCAGGTTTCATTGATCCTTTGCAGGTTTTCGTTCTTACTTATGCTGATGATATGATCATTTTTTGTCATGCAAATGTTCAACAGATGCTTAGGTTCAAGCTTATCATTCAGTTATTTCTCTTCCTATCCGTACTTTATCTAAATGAGACCAAATGCTCTATTACCATGTTCAATGTTAATGCCAATATGCTTGCAACTGGAAAGAGAATTTTTAATTGCACTATTTCTGTCACAGGCTAATTTTCGCTCAATAAGCCCATGCGGCGCAACGGTCCTCCTTGTCGTCACACGCCTTCTAATTGCTATCTCATAGCCACTTTTGCCACGGACATGGAATAGCTCGCAACCTGTAGCACGCAAGACTAGCCAATATGGCCAGACTAACGGCCACAAGCCACCCACCAACACTTTCAATGTACTGAATCAGAATATTGGCCCTGTGCGCTACCCCGCGCACAGCTGCCTAGCGGAAGCTCTACAAGCGCATCTTCAAATGCGTTCCATGTTATCAATGCCACTTTGTGCATAGTCGTCCCATACCAACTAAGCACTTCCGAGAAGGGCACCAACCTGCCTTAGCTTGGAATGCCATGGTGCACATCGCAGCTCCATGCGCAAGCCAGTTGAAACCTCGCCACTGAAGGATCCAAGTCTTTCGACCCCCAGTCCGAAGACCAGTTGATGATTTCATGCCATAGCGAAGAGCACCACCCAAACTCATTCGCTGGCGCATAGGCTCTCTCTTGCCTAGCCCTGAGTATCTTTACTCGGTTGGAATCACCTAATGTGACTCCTGGGAGAATTACTCCTAACCCACACGCACCCCCGTGCGTCCAATCGCCTCGCGTGGAACCTTCCGCAAGTTGAGAGGTTCTTTAGCACTCTCCAAAGGCAACACCCTCTGGTCCGCTGGCACTGCTTAGCCAAACAACGCTCCACATCTGTGCCGCCATACAGCGATGCACTAACGACGATATTGTTGCCTATCGCATGCCATGCTACCACCGCACGTCACCGATCAAGCTGACGCATACCGCGCGTTCTTACGCTCGATGCATTTTCCACTCAGTAGAGCTCCGCACTGCTCATGCCCCATTCCAAACTCGGCCCGGGACATGCTCCCCCACCCAAGCCATTATACGTCCTCGATAATGTTGGTGTAGGTAAGAACACAGTTAGCTTGATCTGCCAGTTCTCTTTTGTGTTAACTTTTGGCTAACTTCTTTTTCTTCCAGCTCAACTTGTTCTGGTGTCCATCCACCATCTCCACAATCTTCAATATGCCAAGTCGCATACCTTAGCACATCTCTGATCGCTTAGACAACAGTCTTCCGCTTTCTCGCAACGAGCATTCCATGCTCGTGGAACCCCAGTGTAGTTCCAACTCAAGCATGGCATTTTTGCCTGCACGACAAGCTTGTCGTCATGAAGCTCATGGCTGGGTTGCCTTCCAACCTCAGCAAGGGCACTTTGAGCCCTTTGTGATCCTCTCAGAGAAAGATGACCACCAATGTTTCCCGCAGAGATCTCTATCCCTTTAGGACAACATTTACGGTTTTTCAATGATCCATTTAAGTCCTCAAGTGGGAAATGCTTTGTTGGAGCATTAACCCAATGTGATCCTTCAGAGTGTCTTCGTGGCACTCGTCCTCCTCATATAGGCATCTTCGGCCCAATGTTGTTGCGTCCTCCTCACATAGGCACCTTCGGCCCAATGCTGCTGCTCCCCTCCCGAAGCTCGCATGCTGCAACTCTCTTCTAGAGTCAGCACAGAATTTCCGCAGGGATCAACGATCCAAGAACAACAACTCTTTCCGCACACACACTTCTCAGAGAACTTTCAATTTAAGGGATCAAACCGACGAGCATCTTTGCTCAACGTGGGCACTCCGCTAACCCACAAACTTGGGAGAGAGCACAAGTTTTATCAAGTCTCCCCGACCCAAAGGTGCAAATCCTTCCAGCCGAATCCAACGTGCATTCTCCACATGCACAAAGCAAACGCTACGCTCCACCTGTGAGCCTAACGCACAACTGGTGAGAATCTTTTTGATTTATTTGCGTTCCCTTAGCCAGCAACTGAACAGCAACCTTACGCTTCAGAATATCGTGGTAAAGATGTCCCATACCATCCAACCACTACTTTGCTTCAACGATTCGATTCACCAATCTTCAGTTACGCAATTTTGCATCGCAAGAATAAACCATCTTTGTTCCTTTCAGTGTCGCACATGAATAACAAGGCCTCCGTGAACCTTTTCTTTTTTAGTGTATCTTGCTCAAGATATTGATCTGCTCTGATGTCAATTGTCACGGGCTAATTTTCGCTCAATAAGCCCATGCGGCGCAACGGTCCTCCTTGCCGTCACACGCCTTTTAATTGCTATCTCATAGCCACTTTTGCCACGGACATGGAATAGCTCGCAACCTGTAGCACGCAAGACTAGCCAATATGGCCAGACTAACGGCCACAAGCCACCCACCAACACTTTCAATGTACTGAATCAGAATATTGGCCCTGTGCACTACCCCGCGCACAGCTGCCTAGTGGAAGCTCTACAAGCGCATCTTCAAATGCGTTCCATGTTATCAATGCCACTTTGTGCATAGTCGTCCCATACCAACTAAGCACTTCCGAGAAGGGCACCAACCTGCCTTAGCTTGGAATTCCATGGTGCACATCGCAGCTCCATGCGCAAGCCAGTTGAAACCTCGCCACTGAAGGATCCAAGTCTTTCGACCCCCAGTTCGAAGACCAGTTGATTATTTCATGCCATAGCGAAGAGCACCACCCAAACTCATTCGCTGGCGCATAGGCTCTCTCTTGCCTAGCCTCGAGTATCTTTACTCGGTTGGAATCACCTAGTGTGACTTCTGGGGGAATTACTCCTAACCCACACGCACCCCCGTGCGTTCAATCGCCTCGCGTGGGACCTTCCACAAGTTGAGAGGTTCTTTAGCACTCTCCAAACGCAACACCCTCTGGTCCGCTGGCACTGCTTAGCCAAACAATGCTCCACATCTGTGCCGCCATACAGCGATGCGCTAACGACAATATCGTTGCCTATCGCATGCCATGCTACCACCGCACGTCATTGATCAAGCTGACGCATACCACGCGTTCTTACGCTCGATGCATTTTCCACTCAGTAGAGCTCCGCACTGCTCATGCCCCATTCCAAACTCGGCCCGGGATAATTTCTGACTTGCCTATTATGTACCTGAGCTTGTCGTTACAAGTGAAACACCTCTCTTCTGCTGCTTGGGCTCCGACGCTTCAAAAAGTGAAGCGCAAATTACTTTCGTGGCAGTCGTCTTATCTCTCCATCGCTGGTCGTCTAACCTTAGTCAGACATGTTCTTTCAACTATTTCAGAAATTTTCATGTCTATGTTTGTGATGCATGTGGGAGTAAAGAAGCAGCTGACACGCTTGCTGGCAGGTTTTCTATGGTCTGGGTTTCAACTCAAGGGTAAGCGTCACTTGATTGGTTGGCGTTCGGTGGTCTTACCTCGACGTATGACTAGTTTAGGCATTCCTGCTCCCAGACTGCGAAGCATTGTTCTTGTCGCCTTGGTTGGCCCACCAACCGGATAACCCTTGTGCTAGTTTACTTCTTGCTAAATATGGGGCTCCAGCTCTTATCCCGATTCGTCTGGGAACCCAGGGTTTGGCGCTCTCGCACTTGCATAAATTGTGGTTGAGGTCTTTAGCCTGCTTTAGACACCAATTTGAGGACTCCAAAAATTTTGGTCAGTGGTTGCAGTGGGCGTTGGCGCCAAGCGGAGAGTTTCTCACAAAAAAAGTCTATAGATCATTGCTCCCGCCGGGGGCTGATTGGTTGCCCAAGGATGTGATTTGGGCGAAGGATCCTTCTCCCCGTTCTCGAGTCCTGACTTGGTTAATTTGGCACGATAGGATCCAGACCCACAGTAATTTAAAGAAATGGGGCATTCAGCTCCCGAGTTGGTACGTGCTTTGTCAAGCTGCAGAAGAATCTACGTTTCACTTATTCTGGTCTTGCCCAATATTTGTGGAACTCTTTAGCAGGACCTGGAGGCATCCAGAAGTGTTTGTTAAGGAGGAGTCCTTTGCGCTAGATTTGATCTTGGGGCCGGTTTGTATTAGGCGCAGCAAGAGGTGGAGGTTCATCTCGCGGACGTGGTTGCTTACTTTTTGGTGGTTTGTTTGGATGACACGAAACGATGCTCATTTTCGTCAAATTCCAGTTAACATTCAAAACCTGGTGCATAAAATCTTGGTAGATGTTTATGCGATCTTGCGTATGCATCTTAGTGATCTTTCGCTCCCTCCTGCTGACGTTACCTCTCCTTTGTCGCAATCTGGGCAAGTGGCTCCGGTGTGAGCCCATTTTATCTGTCTGATGTTCTTTTTTCTTGTGCTTTTTTTTTTGTTTTGGCTTTTGCTCTTGTTCAGTTCATGGGTTCAATATTTTGTCGATCTTCATGAGTGGTAATGTTGAATTACTTTCGTCTCTCTCTCAGGGACCAAGGAAAGTAGGCGTTTCAGGGGTTGTGTTCACTAGAACAAGCTCCATTTAAGTCAGCTAAAGAAAAAATGATGGCGATGGAAGTGGAACAAGGTGGTGCAAAAAAGAATGGAAGAATAGACATGGACTCGGGAGGATGGCTGGTGGGGTTAAAGTTGTCTTATCAAACCCTCATATCCCTTCAATTAATGCATGCAACAATGATTCTCAGCCGCAATCTTCACACGCTAAGGTGGTTGTAGGCAAATGGGTCTGATGATAGTCTCCAACGTAGATTATAACAATGCAACACCTAAAATAAGATCTCAGAAGATTCGATATGCTAAACTATTGGAACAACTCAAGTGAACAATGACAGCTGAATTTTCTAGACAAAATAACACTAATAAAAATGATCAGGCACATGAAAGGCAAAGGAGAGGACCATGGTTATGAATCGCTGAAAGCCAGGGTCCCCTGTCAAGCTCGAAGTGCATACTTCTATTCTCATTTGGTTTCAACTTTCAGATTTGTTATTAGAGCTATAGTATAAAGACATTTTCATCGGGATATCTTCAGCCCGGGGAGGAGAATTAGTTGAAACTGATGTGTATACGAAGACCAAAGAAAAGAGGCATTTCACTCAGGTTAAGTTGGAGGTGCCCCTAGGTATGCTCCCCCAATTTTCAGTGATGATAGAGGTGATGTCGTGTATGCGAATTTCATCTGATTTTACACAAAATACAGTTCAATCTCTCACTCAGCAGCTGTCTGTAGCAATCAATTGACCCCAGTTTAAGTGGAGGAGGAGCGACAACAGAAGTGGATAGTTAAAATCTCTCACCGAGCGCATCACGGATCCAACCCAAGAGAAATCAAAGTCCCACAATCGAATGCAAACCAAAGAACAAAAAGACCATCTGCGGCCCACCCCCAAGAAAGAGAGGACATGATATTGTAGCTAGTCATCGGCTCAAAGCCTGACAATCGCCCAAGATCGGTTGGTGAGAGAACGTCTCACGAGAGTCACTCCCAACAATCGCTAGCTCTTAGAGAAGGTCCGCATAGGCCGGCGGTGGGCTCGGTACTTATTCTAATCAGTCCACATAAGAAAGAAGATTGTAAGCGTATATATAATGGTCAATACTTGTGTACTGGGAGGTAGACATGGTAACAAGAATTCTCGTAAGCATATTGCCCGAATTTTGTATAGTTTTGTCAATTTTGATGTTCAAAAGTCCAAGTATAACTCCAATTTTATTAAGAGAAGTCTCGCTAAGTTAGCAAAGGAGGGGGTTCAAAAATCATGAAAGGATCACCTCATGGACTGGTCCCCTTTAAGGGTGAATTATAGCTTCACTGTATTTTTTCACATTCAGATTTTAATGATATCCGGTAAGGGTCTGCCTAACCCAACTTGCCTTTAAAAAAAAAAAAGCGCTACGTCTCAGACGGCCAAGCCTTATACATCTCTTTGAAAGCAACTAAGAGTTGTCTCATCCCCAACCTTCATTAATTTATGACTATCCTTATCCCATTGTCACTGACGTAAATTCATCTTCTACCAAACTACAATTATCTTTACTAATTATTTAAAAAAAAATTAAAAAAGCAAAAATAACTAGAAAATTAACTTAGATTCTCATCAATTATGCATTAACAATGAGATCTTTCCTTCATTTAAAAAAAATATTCCTAATTTAATTCAAAATAAACTTTTTATTAAGACAACCTTTTAAAAAGATAAGATCTATTCTAAAACTATGAATATGAGACAATAATAACAAAACAACAATCAAAATATCAATATAAAAATCCAAAATAATACAATGGAACCTTTTATGGACTTAAATTTTCTACTCCACTCTTGCATCATTCTCTCTGGTTGGAGAAGCCTTACACTCAAGTCCGCATCCCGCTTGTGCTTTTTTCAATTTTGTTTTACCTTTTGGGTTATGAACTCATAATATGAGACCAGATCTTAGTGTTATTCTATAAACTTAACAAACCAAACAGGATCTACCCTAACATGCATATTGAAACTAAAAACATTCTTTTTAAACAAACCAAAATCATGTGAGATGTCGCCAAAGTAAAATAGGTCAAACAGATCTGTAGCAGATGATGGCTGAGATAAAATTTGAATCCACTCTAAAGGAACTTCATCTATAGCTATTTTTGGACAGTTTGGATCCTAACTAAGTTTTGGGTTTTTGATGGTTTTTAATATGTTCAATTTAGATGGGTTCAATTGGGTTTGGATTGAAGTCTAAATTTGGTCTATTTTGGTGTGAGTCTTTGGGGTTTAAGTTGGGCTTAGGTAGATCCAATAAAATAAGTTTGGGTACACTAAGTGGTTTTGAATTCAAATCTTTTTTAATTGAATATGAGGTTGGTTCTGAAAGTGATTCTAATGTAGGCTTTTAAATAAGTATTAATGGAGGTTCACTTGGAATTGGTTATAATGGGGTCTTATCTAATTGGATTTTGGTGTTTTATGGGTTAAATGCATAAATTGTACCTTCTACAAACATTTAAATGCATAAATTGGATCTTCTACAAACATGGCAAGCGCCAACTACTTTAATTAGATCTAGGTTAGCATTCCTTCTAGTTCTTTGCATTTACAACTGAATTTCACGCCCATCCACCGTAACATAGCTGCATCCCGAAATGCCATAGTTGCTAATAAGATTTTTTGGTATTTTTGGATCTGGTGATGTTCAAAGGTACATTATATTGCATAAATCTAATTCAAGAATGCACTTGGACCGTCTTGGCATGTGAACTTAAGAGCATCCAACTCATCATCATACTCAACGTAAAACCAATATTCCACCCATTGCTCTACAATTCTTGGTGGATGTTTGGATCCTGGGTCATGTACATGTTTTGGGTGGTTGAAAAGAGTTTGGGTTACATTCAGATCATAGGTGGAGTTGAAGCTTTAATGGGTAGATGGATGGGTATGATAAGGGTTTGGACTAAAATATTGGATTTGGGTATGACCAAAAAGATTTATGTGGGTTAATGGGTGAACTGGGTGGAGTCAGGCGAACTCACATGGGCAACAAGGCTTAATTGGGTCGATTCAAAACAGATTTGCGTCCAAACCAAGTCTAAATGGGTTTGAAAATAAAGAGAACCAGTTTTGAATTCCACAACCAGTTTTTAGTGGTGGTTCAAGCTGACAAGGGTGAGGAGGAAAAGGTGGGTTATTGGGAAGAACCGGTTTAGTTTCAAACCGGTTCATATTTCACGCTTCCACCCCGTGAAAAGGAGAGGAAAAGGAGGTGGTGGGATTAGGGTTTTCATACCCTCCCACTACCACTAACATTGGAGAGTGATAAAGGTGCTCATCGATCGGCAACCAAGGTTGTCGTTGATGGACGATGACCGACGACAACCAACCGGCAGGTTAGCCCCTCGTCGGAGGTGGTGAGGGTGTAGTAGAAGAAGGGACACAAAGAAAGACATCAGGAGGTGGGCTAGCATGCCAGTGAATGGGGTTTATGTCGGCTATCATTGGTCGGTGGCCAATCACCGGCCAGATCGATTGTAGTGTCCAACCTTGTCAGATTGGGAGAAGGGTAACTAGTGAGCGTTTGGGGTGCATTGGTGACCAAGGAAGTGGATACAATCAGTGGCTCGATGACAAGTGTATGTGAATGTGAATGCTGGAACAGAAAATGGGGTATTGGTGAAAAAACACGAAAGCAATGGTTGTTGCAATAGGCTGCATCATGGTAAGAAAGAAGGTGGTGGTGATACCTGCGTCACCATTGGTTGATGACTTACGAATTCGACAACCATATGGTATAGCTGATTGTGGTAGCCGCATCGAAATGGGTCATACAACCATGCCGCATTGCTTGTTGACATTCATGATTGCTGTTGATTCCGATAATCATAAGTCATGATCAATCGATGCTGCTCACTGAGTTAAATCTTTTGATCGAATGAATCAAGGTGAACAATCCTTTGCTCTTATAGGATTCTCTCGAGCTTCACTTTACGATTATGAACAAGATGAATCTAAGCTCTGATACCAAATGATAATCATAGGATTTAGAAAGAAAGCTACTAAACTATAATTATCTCTACCAATTGTATAAAAAAAAAACTAGAAAAAGTAAAACTCAAAATAATTAAAATTTTAAACAAAAAAATTAACTGTGATTCGTTTGTCAATTCTGCATTAACAATCAGGTATCTTCTCCAAGAAGAAGACTTCATAATTTAATTTAAAACAAACATTCTCCTAGGATAACCTTGTAAAAAGATAAGATCTATTTTAAAAATGTGAATCCCATAATGATCCACACACACGAACCAAAATATCAAGATACAAATCCAAAATGAAAATAAATCCAATTGAACCCTTTATAGACATGAGTCTTCAGTTCCGCTCCTGCGCATCAATTTCTTTGAAAGGGTCTCAGATGTAGGTTGTTGAGGTCAGTCTACATCTACATCTATATAAGCCGGCCCTTCTGCGGACTATGAACAAGGGCCTTTCACCTTTTTGCAAGGGTCGATTCCCTTCATTTGGGCCCTGTAGCTTCTCTTAACACGACTCTGCATCAAAGCCTCACTACTTGATTACAGCATATTTGAAGATGTGAGATGTTTTTGGATAATCCCATCTAGCTAATTGAGTTCATTGGCATAAAACCCAGGTCTCCTTTGCTTATATGGGTTTCGAGTTCATGACATCATGTCAACTTGGTACTTAGATGAGTGGAGTCCTTGTGAGCGTTTGAAGATAGGAACTTTTGTGTTTGTAAGAACCATGATTTTGGCATGCCAAATCCGATCAGTGGATAGATCTGAAGTAATCAAATGCACCCAACATGGTATTAGAGGATTCACCTCCTTAAAAATGAGCATGTCCATCCTTCTTGTTTTTGTCATCATAAAGCCTTTGCTCGTCTTAAGGCAATCTGATTCCTTGATCCCAAAATGGGCTTGTGTTCTCTACAGCACACTGTTCCCACTCTAAAGTTGGTGGCCGTCTCACCATCCTGCGGTAATTCTCCGTTATCCATCTTCTGGCATATTCAATCTGCTCACCATTTTCTCATCATTTCCTTGTTGAAAACATGTTTATCTGATTGAATTTTAGGCCTCATTCATCTCAGACAAAGGCGTTCTGTTGGCATTCTAAGTGATACCGCTTCGGAGACCAAGTTCTTCGATAAATACCGTCTTTCCTTTGGTTGTAACCTCAATTTTGCTCTTCAATTCGATCCGATGATGTGAGTAGGTTCTTATAAGAGAAATAAACAATGGATAAATGAAGTGGGTCGTCTTATTTTATGTTCCTTTGTTGTGAATGCAGAGAATCGACTAGTAATAAGCTTAAATTTGCTCTTTAATTTAACGCAAGGATGGGAATGATGAAGTTGGTCGTCTTATTTTATGTTCCTTCTTTGTTGGTTACGCAGAAGTGGACCGGCAAATATGAATCCTTTTACCCTCGACAACTAAAACGAGCAGCATCCGTGAGAAATCATCTGACCCATTATTCATTTGAAGATGATGACTCTGATTCCAAGCCATTTTGGTCGATTGTTATCAAGGAAATATATGGGTACGGCTTCGTTGGCCCTCTTTTTCTTGTTATATTGGTTCTCATGAGTCTTTCAGTTTTTTACCTCACAAATGCTTCTTACCCAAAAATTACAAAGAGCAGGTGTTCTTGGTCATATGAGGTGGATGTTTTGTTTTTTCATATTCATCTCTTTGGCGCTTGCATTTAAAATTTGTTATCAGGATTCAGGAAGATAGAAATAAAATTGTGCTTGACCCTTTAAGATCTTTCTATTTTTCAGGTATTTGAAGTCCTTGGTTATATTCCTGGTAGAGCAGCCTGGTGAATTAAGATACATCGAGTGGCCTTCGTTTAAAAGCACGGTTTGTAATTTTATACTCCCATTATCTTTTGAATTCTCTTAAATGTGTAGTGCTTCAATTATCGTCTTAGAGTGATGTTTTGGATTCAACCACTTATCCAAAGATATTGTTGCATTGTGGAGCACAAAATGAAATATCCCAGCTTATGCCGATTCTCTGGATTAGTGGTACTTGGTACATCCAAAAGCCACATAAAATATAACAATTATGTTTCCCATTTTCTAAATAAGAAGCTAAACTGTTATCTCGTTGTTTGTAATCTTAAAATGAATATGTTTTAACGAAAGTTTGAAGTATTTGATGAAAGCTTTGTAGCACGACTCTGCCATTCCTGTCATCATGCTTCCCCTCCTATCGGCATTTTCTAACCACCCTCAATGTAAATTTGACAACCACAATGCTAATTATACAACTTGTTGGCAACTAGAATGAGGAGAGTGCTCATATAGAATCTAGAATTATACACTAGTGACAGCCTGACTACAGTTATAATGCAAAGAGTACTTTCCTATGGTTCAAAACTGATGCATCAAGATCCAGAACAGTCAATGAATTTTCCAAGCATTTGATGGCAGTGGATCCTTATATGGATGGTGAAGAAAGGAATCATGTCATTGTTGAATGCTTTTGCATGTATTGCTGCCATAAGCACCATCAAACTGTGGTTCAAGATGCTAGCCAGAATATCCAAACTGTTGTATGTGAACATCATTAGGCTTATCCCTAGCTTGTATTTCTGAAAAAGAAACATCATCAAACTTCAATGGGGTCTGCTCTTTGTGGTCCAACTTCTTCTACAATTTCCTCTTAGTTGTCGTGCTAGAAAAAACATTTAAAGCCCTGAAAAAATTTGGTGTTGTATCTCATGAATAGCATTATGCGGTGCAGTATACAACTTCATGGAGTTGTAAGTCAAGAATAGTATGTTTGGAGACAGCCTAGAATTAAAGCCAGAGTATCCTTGTCTAGAACATGTTTTTTGTCTTTTTGCCTGCTTACTGTCTTGCTTGAAGACTGTAGTGTCCTGGTTGTTTCCCAGTGCAACCATCCAGTTCCCAAGTCAAGGATTACCATCCAAAAATTGATGTTTTAGGAGAGAATTACACATGTAAAAATGTGGAATGGAAGGTTTCACTGTAAAGAACACCTGAAGAATTGGTTTCCATAAACTTGACTCTGTTCTAGACTTGTTCTCCAGTCTGAACTGAGCTGTATTAGGTTCAGCATTCTGAAAGCCCATATGAAGTCTTTTTTTGAGGTAATTAATCATGAGTTATTCTTTGATGAACATATTAATTTATCCCGGCTAATTGCATTAAGTCTTCAGGAGTTTTTATGGAAGATCTTCTGGAATGCCAGGTCCCCAAAGTGGATTTTCTCTGCCTCTGACTTGAGTTCTGATATTTTCTGAGAGCTGATCCACCCTTTCCAAATATGCTGCCTATTTTTTCAGCTTTGTGTCATCTATTTACAAGGATTTGAAGAATCATATTCTGCATATAAGGCATGGATCCAGCAGCTGTTCACATTTTTTCTATGATCTCCCACTGCCATTTTATAGGGATTGTTGTGCTTATGGGGCTGTCCTTCCCCTCCTTTTCTGTTTGGAACCATGACCACTTTCCAGTTTACAGTTTGCTTATTTCTGGATTTCCTTGATCCTTGCATCAAAAGGATTCATGTCTTCTTAGTGATTTCACACTTTCTTGGGGATGTGGAAAGGGATGATCGCAATGCAAGATATAATCCAGCTTGGTTATTTGGGGGTGAGTTCTAGCTGTGCAGGATTTTTATTTTATTATTCCTTGTGTAGCTTGAACTCTTTTGTATTCATTGTCTCATATGAAAGACTTTTACCTAATTATCTAACCCACTTGAGGTTATGGTATTTTCAATTGCACAATTCCATGTAGAGAAGGGACAATTGGTGAATCTCCGCATAAAACGTTTATGACCCTAACACTTGCACATACCGGTTTGTTCCCATTGCTACTGCATGGTTCTGTTGACACTGTTCCAACTTCCAACATGTTTGGTGGTAGTAGGGATGATAAATTAACTGAGCTGCTCTTAACTCACCATGGTCAGCTTGGAAATAAGCTCTTTAAGGTTCATGAGATAGGCTTATATTCAGCTCCATGAGCCTATTTTATGAGTTTGTCTTGTTTAACAAGACAAGTCCAAACAAGGAATGCTCAGCCAGTTTGGCTTGGGATGGATATATATATATATATATATATATATATATATATATATATATATATATATATATATATATATATATATATATATATATATATATATATATATATATATATATATAGAGAGAGAGAGAGAGAGAGAGAGAGAGAGAGTTTCTAATTGTTTCGACCTTTTATTTAAAATGAGCTGGCTTGGGCCCAGCTCATGCTCATTACAAGCTTGTGTCACAGTTAGCTCGGTCTCATAAACTGAGTTTTGATCATGAGCTTGTAATGAGCCAAAAGGAACCCAGGTTGAATAAGTTAAGATTCAGTATTTTTATAAATAGGAACAATAAAGGTTATACAAAAGAAAAAAAAGATCACCATATTAAAAATTAAAATGCGCTTTAGTTCACCCTCATCATATTTGTGATGCCAATTGGTACAAACTTCCATCTTCGACAGATGGCTTTATATTACAATTTTATGGTCTTCACTTAATTTTTAATCCTGCATTGAAAGTTCTCCTAGAGAGTTATTTGAGCATCGACATTTATGATATGTGATTATACACGGTGTTTTCTTATCTACTTTGTAAATTATTAAACAATTCTATGTGAAGGAAGAATGATACATCGTCATGCTTATTTGTTTCATAGAAGGGATAGAAGTGAAATTAGAAGGAGAAATTACTGGCGAAACAAATGCTCCTTGGTTTAAGGAAGTAAAAAAATCATAAAATGGAAATCTATACTTGATTCTTCATCTTTGAAAATGTGAAATCTGTGGGAACCTCTGCTTAATCAGATTCTGTGATATTGTTGTTGTTGTTGTTGCACAGAGTTTTTTTTATGAAATTCCTTTCAGTTAGAAATATGTACTGGATATTGTACCATCCTTTCTCTTATCAGCTAGCTGGCAAAGCTGAATTTGTCTTAAAATCTTCTGATGTGTTGCCGTATACTGCCATGCTAATTGCTGTGCCTCTGTGATTGCAGCTGAAGACTGCAACCCTGACTCTTGTGCTTGTAGCGTTGCTCATTGTAGCACTGTCCTCAATTGATGCTGCTCTGTGGTATTTTCTAGCATTGTTCCTTTGTAGAACTGCTTGATTTTCTAGTGACTTTGAGTCAGATTTTTACCCTGACATGCAACATAAAGGCTCAAGTAAGCATCTACAACAGGTTATGCGCCTAGGTTTGCTTAGGCTGTTATGTGTTATTCAATCATTTAAACTTTCCATCTCCAAATTTGGTAGGTCAGGCATCAATAAACCAAATTGGTTGGTGTGCCAGCTTACTCTGCGCTGTTGTGAATAGTAGTGATGTAGTTTTTGTACTCAGCAAGCCATGGTATCTAGTATCGGGACTGGTTACCTTCCCTCTGGGTTTGTTTTTTTTTTTTTATGGAAAAGGTTATCAGCTGGTGCTTCAGAACAAATGGATGAATAGTTACCTTGCTTTCTTTAACTGTTTGTGGCATATGGTTGTGGTGTTAGAATTGATTTGGTATCACCATCTTTGTCCACTGAAAGTGCATCACATGCTAGTGATATGCATGAGACTGTTCTGATCTTTGCTACAGGTGCAATGATTTGGTTTGATTTTGCCTTTTCTTGGATTGTCTCCACTTGGAACAAGCAAGTGCTATCCAAATGCCTCGTGTTGGATTGGCTCCTGCCTATACCTCAAAAGGGATTTTGATAGAAGTTCTCAACGTTCCTATCCATTTTCAAATGAGGTCAATTCTAACATTATATGCACTAAAGTGTAGATGGGTTAGCACTGGAAGTGGTAAGGGTGTAAAATACACCATTTATCTGCCTGCACTCGTAACACCTGAAAACATGCTAAAGATTTCTCATATGTAATAAGCCGAGCTTGGTTAAAGGGCTGCCTGGCTTGGTTTGGCTTAAGTAGGCTTAGGTAGGCTCTAACTTTTTTAGTAAGATACTTATCATATAACAATGCTTAAAGAAATTGTTGAACAAGCAATATCCTATATGTATGATATTGAGAGTTCGATTCTTCTCTTTGAAAAAGAAAATTTTAGGGTAATTTGCATATAGGCTCGTAACGTATGGTGAATTTATGTTTACATGCCTTAGTTCTCAAATTTTAAAGAAAATGCTTCGCATTTTCAGAAATGGCTTGTTACTTTAACCTTCTGAAATTATTTATTTGCCCTTCTGTAGCTACAAAAGTGACAACAAAAGGGATCCAATGAAAAGAGCTTCTTCTGGAAATTGAAAACCAAAAACAATAATTTTGTTGGTCATTGTTCATGAAGGAAATGTAATGGTTTTTCTTGTCAAGGCAAGCCTCTCTCTCTCTCTCTCTCTCTCTCTCTCTCTCTCTCTCTCTCTCTCAAGCTCTAGCTGCCTAGTTGGTCTCGTATCTGCATCCAGATATGATCTACGGTACGAATCCGTCCAGGTAAACAGGAACCAAATAAAGCAGGTACGGTTCTTGAGCACCCGGATCCAAATCCAACGAAAATTCCAATGCTCTTTTCTTTTTTGTTTAATCTTATATATTGGCTAACTAAGTTTAAGAGCACATAAGCATATTCCAAGTAGAGATTAGGTTCCTATAATCATATGTGATCACGTCTGTCCTGTTTGATAATTGGATCTGGGTCTGGATATATCGATCCATATACAGGCAAGCTGCTCGATGAATCACAGTATAACCCAGAAGCCGTTCTTATCTCCAGCCCATCATCAGCCCAGGTGTTCATTCTTATAGGATGTATGCTATATGAGATGATTTTCCAAGCTTGTCTTCAGTCAGACGAAGCATGTTGAACACTCATGATGGCCCTGAGTCTGGTCCTAAAGAACAGAACCAAAGGGTACTTGGATCTCAAACTGATTTAGTGATACCATGACCAACAAGAGGAATCCAAAGTTCAAGTTCCATCATGCCATGTTCTAGGATATACAAAATCGGGGTATGCTTGAATTTGAAGAAAAAAATTGCTGGATATATTGGAGAAAATTTTCATGACTTTACACACTTCATCAAAAGGCTATGGGCACATTGGGAAGTGAGAAAAATCTCATAGAAAAAGAAAATTTTACATATGAAAAGTTTTCATACGAGAACTCTGAATAAAAAATCTTCTCCTGTTTGTTTGACTTGAGAAAATCAGGTAGGAACTATAAGAAGGTGATGTCTTCGAGAGGAAGAGGGCAATGTTCACATGGAGGAAGGTCAACATTCATGAAGAGGAGTAGGTAAAAACCATGGAATGGGTGGGTGTTTTAATTAGGGTGATGGCGGCCCTAAAAAATTTTTGTCAACATTTTTCTCTTGTTTGGAATGGATAGGAAAGTTATTATTTCTTTCCGACTTACATTTTTTCTATCCTTTTTTCCTCTTTCAAATGTGCCCTATAGGACTTAATTTTTTCAAAAGAAAATCCAGGCCAGGAAACATTTTCTTTTTAGAGCTCCAATTTATTATTGAAGATCACAGTCACATACCCTACATTCTGCAATCCCTTCTCAAAATCATCAGCCAATCTCGCATTGGAGAATACCAAAAGGGGTAGAATTTGCTCATGGGCTTGCCCAATTTTTGTGAAAGAAAAAGTGGCCCCTTAATCAAAATATTTTCTATCTGCCCAAGAAAGGGATAAAAAGAGTCCAATGGTGTCACAGGGTGATGCACATACTGTAGCACAGTGACTATCAACTTTTAGGCTATTGCTTTTGTCCCTTAGAAGAAATTGCCACCACTTTTCCCTGGTAGGGTACAACCCCCCCCCCCCCCCCCCCCCCACCCACCCACCCATTCTTAGTATATCTCAATAGCTCAATTTGGCTCTACTCTTGACCATAGTTTAATAATTGGGAGCCTATCATGATAATATCCAAGAATCATTTCTATGTCCCTCAAAAAAGAGACATGGGACCATGACAAGATACAGCTAGTGTCCAAATTGGAAAAAGAGTTCATGACAAGCTGTTGAGCTTGAAAAGTAAGCCTTGATAGTTGTTTACTGCCTAAGTCTCAGTCTAGGCAAAATCTTTGTGAGGGAAAATCTCATATTCTTCGAAACATAGCCACAAATCTCGTTCTGGGGGTTTGGACAAAAGAAAAATAGGAGTCAAAATTGAAAAAAAATTGTTTTTCTCAAGAAAATCTTGAGAAAACATTGGTATATGTAAAATTGTAAAAATGCATAAGAAAACATAGAAAAATATAAGAAAACATTGAAAATATAAAAAATATACAATAACATGATAAAAATGCAATATTTCAAAGCAGGTGATATTTTGAAAATCTTGCAATAAAATGGGGTATTTTTCAAAAAATGGTCGATATTTGTGACTATGCTTTGAAAAATCTATTTTCTGGGGAGAGTATCATCACATGTATAATAAATAAATAAATATATATATATATACACGTATGTGTCCCTGACAAAAGATAATTTTATCACATTAATATCTCAATAAAAAGGTTTCATAATAAAACCTTATTCCAACTATATGAGGTTGGTTTATATGAGTCATGTTTTTCCATTCCTTTCAGTCTACAGCTATGACTTTAATTACCTTATAATCGTTCATATCACCTCTAATCGCTTCCTTTTTAAGTTTCCAATGATCTTTCTCTTTTCTTAATTTCCTCCACTCTGTATGACAATTCGTTCCAAAATCTCTTTCATGCTCCTGCCAGCTCTTGTAGCAACGACCCTGTGCAAATGGCAGCGGGATAATGCAGGCTTGCTCCTTATGCTCTATGCCGATGGATTGACGCTTTTGGGTGATCCCCAGTTAAAAGAAATCACTCCAACTGTTCAAAACAATGCCATGCAAGTGAGTAATTTCTACAGGTAGATATTCTAAATTGGATCTGAGATGAATCCATTACATAACAAAAATATCCAAATTTAAATAAAAACCCAAATAAAAAAAAACTAAACTAAATTGGATCCAAATGGATCCATATGAGCCTGGTTCTTCTAGAGAGAGAACAGATAGAAATAGAGAACTCAAAGGACTTATTTTACAGACTCAATTCTGTTTCGAGTTTCCATTTTACGAAAAAATTAAAAAAAAAAAACTTTGTTTGTACTTGGTAGTTAGGAGTACGTACGTTGTAGGCCTTCAATTCAAATTGCAGGAGGAACTTCTCCAATTAAAGGCTCTTTAAATTACAGACAAAGCGTCCACGATGGGGAAAAAATTATCCGTGGGGAAGGACCACCAACACTCTTGTGCTTTCTACTGTTTATAAAAATGAAGAAAAAAAGGAATGGCAATAAGAAAACTGGTTTTTGGTTTCTGTTGGTGTGTGTCGTAAGAGAGAGAGAGAGAGAGAGAGAGAGAGAGAGTATTGATGGGCATTTTCTCGAGGGTTTCAGGACACAGGACTAGTACGCAACAGCGAGCCCACTCACCTCTGGTACTTCTTTTTATGCCCAATTCCCCCACCTTTTCCCTCCTTTATTCCCTAGTGTTGCTTTATCCTTTCCTGTATTTCCGCTCTATTTGAGACTTAGAGGGCACAACCCATTATCTGTTTTTTACTTTCTTCAAACTTGGTCTGAGCTCTTTCTTGGTATGACGATTTCTGTGATGGGTTTTCAATTTGGGGATGGATTAGTAAGGTTTTCCTTTTCCTTTTGTTTTTCCTTCCTTCGTGCTTATGATGCATATGTGGGGAATTAAGTTTTCTCCTGTTTCTGTTTGGGTTTGGAAAATGTGGTTGTTAATTGGTGGTGTGTGGAGCTGTGTAGGATGAAAAGGAGGCTGCAGCTCCTGATGGAGAGATGGTGATTTTGGTGCCTTCTCTTAGTGGTGCCCATGGAATGCAATTGGCAGTCGAGTTCAAGCCGATAGAGCACCCAATCGAGCCCTATGACAACGACCAACCTGTAAAATGTCCCATGCCAGTGCATTCTATATTAAATGTGAGCAAAACATTTCTTTATATTGATCTGAATTTCTGATCTTTCCAATACCACTTTCTGTTCCTTCTTGGTACTCTGTGAATGCATTCCTTCTCTGTCTTCATGTTTTGTGCTTATGAGTTTGTGGTGGGGTGTCCTTCTCTTTAGCTCTTATAGTTTGGAATTTATATTTTGATTTAGCTGTTGGTGGAGGAAAAAAAATGAACAGACTGGGTTGAGAGTCTTGTGACTTTAGAAAGCTTGTTCTTTTTTTACTTAATTTCTTGATAGAAGTGATGAGAGCGTATAATGTCATTAATGGTGTTTCATAACTGCTTATTTTAGGTGTTCCATAACTGTTTATTTCAGATGGAACTCGTTTCATCTGCAAATCCATGTGGATGTGATCTATGGAGACATAGTTTAGATTAACTGAACTGAGGCTTTGGAAGCTTGACCTTGTTTCCTTGGTTCTTGAGAGAAGTGGTTGGTGCTTTTACACTTGACATAAGCTGGGCATTGAAGAATGCACATCTTCACATTCCATGCGGCTCATATTGTTACCATAGCTGGATTCCAACCAAGGGTTTTGGGTTCAACTCCCTATATTTATTCCATTATTGGGGTTCTCTTTAGTCTTGAAGCCTTGGCCTTGTGAAGGATTTTATATTGTTGGAAATAAAATTGTTATATTGGCATTATATAAGTATCAGTCATAGTTCAAGGACCTTCCTGCTACGCTCACATTTCATGGCTAAGTTCTGGTGTCTGGATGTTATTTGTCCATGAAAAGGATATGATTTCACTGTTATAGTGCGAAATTCAACTGAAAAAAGGAGCACACATATAAACACCCAGTGAGTCATATTCTCCTTCCCCTATAATGTGGTGCCCTGCTAGAGGAATAATTCCCTTTTCAGCTACAGCTTCATCCTTACGATAATACATGGAAAACATGTCATTCCACAGAAAGATGGTAAAACGATGTGCACAGTTAGCAATGTTAGTAATTGTTTGTGTTAAGCTTTTAACATGCATGGTACGAGCACTAAATTCTATTGGTGTCTTACATGTGTTGAAAGGCCTCATGATTCATGAAGGGTGTTTACTTAGGACTCAAGTGACTTTATTCCATTTCCCATAGGTTCATCTGAGTCTTATGAAATTGAGTGACAATCAAACAATTGATCAGAATTAGTCAAGATCGTGCATATATACACCTAGTCTATTACCCTCTGAACTTTGTCAAATCTAAGTGGCAGCTAGTCGTTTGGTGCTAGTCTTCGTATGATATTTGATTGTGTTTAGTGCAATACTAATTCAAGCTGGTTTAGCCTGCTTCAGTAGATGCAGCTATTAGTGGTCAAGTTTTTGTTGGATCAATGAAGCTATCTTCTGTATGAATTGGGGATGTGCTTAGCACAGTAGGCATTCCAAATGACCATTCAAGATCAGGTTTGATGAACTTGATTAGATCAACACCTAGATTATTGCAGTCTGGCATGCTTCATGCCAAGTCCTCCATCATTAGAGAAAAAAAAGAAACACATCAAAACAGATGGGAGCTGCACAACCAAAATATCTGGCTCTGCGACCGTGGCATTGTCTGATTTTAATAATTCCATTGAGAAAAAACATTTAGCCGCATTAGAAAATACAAATGTGTTTGTCATGATGGTTCCACCTCCACCATAGATTCAAGGTAAGCAGAATGAACAAGAACAACACTAGGATTTTGCTAGATCCAAGATAGAATCACTTGGCAGTTAAAGATCTCCTGGATTTTTTATGCAAGCAAACACTGTTTTCACAATCTTGCACTTATATCTATATGTGCTGCTCAGGCTCCGTACTCGAATGCTATCATATTAGTTTAGATGGCGGACAGCTCGTTTTGGTTACTTAAAGGAGGTCCTCAGAAATACAATATCACCATTTACAGCGATTTTCCGACTTCCAATTGGCCATTCTGCTTCCCTAGTTTGTCTTCGAAGGTAAACATCGTGACTACTGTTTCACACGGTTAAAAGAGTAGCACAATGAGCTGATAGGCAACTCTTTCTTGAGGAGGATTTCTCTGCACTGCCTGTCTTCATTATTTTCTTTCTTTTGGGAGGCCATTCGTCACTCCTCCACATGTTTGGTAAAAATGCTGCATATCTTCCAAGAGAGAAGATTCAGCACCCTCTCTGACCACTAGTGTTGAAACTCCTGTTGTACTTGATTGTGCTCGTTAGGCTAAATGATACTGGCATCAAGCTCATCATTCAGCTCGTTTCCTTTGTTATTTCTCTCTCATCTTTGCTCTTCTGCCCCCAGGGATGATCAGTTTATTATTACTACGTCATGGTGACTTCAGCCATACATTGATGGTTCAATTTTCTCTTTTACTTTTTATTTTGCTTTTTGACACTGCTTAGCATATGGCTTTGCTCTGGTCACGCCTGCCAAGGCTTGCAGGTTTAAGTTCTCTCTCTCTCTCTCTCTAACTTTCTTTCATGCATCTTGCATGTGAAAATTTTGAGGTTTAACTTGAGAACTTGCATCTGGGACAACAGCATTTCCCTTGCTCGTGGATGAAATAATATGCACGAATGAATGACAAAGTCTAAGGCTCTGTTTGGGAGAGGGTGTTGGGAGGGATATGAGCCGGGTGATGAAAAGGGTAATGGGTAGGGGAAAATGGGAATGGGTTTCACAACATCCTCGCAAGGATGCAGTTGAAATCCACAGACAAGCCAAATTCCCTCCAATCTCCCCTCCCATTCTAAATCCAAAACACCAAACAGGGGAGACTGGCGGGGATTCCGTGAAATCTTCATTTTCACTCCCGACACCAGCTCTCAAACAGAGCCTAATTGTTGCCACTGTTCCCAGAGTTTAAATATGATAGCCATGTATGTGTGTGCGTGCGCGCAGGAGAGAGAGAGAGAGAGAGCTTATTTTTAGATACTTATTTGTGTCTGTCTACAGGATGGAAGAATTTGGAAAGGGCGCTTTGCAGAAGGTATGCGCAGGAAGGCAGACATATCAGTGATGATGAAGGAAGACGTGACAACCGCACCGCCTCCTATGCAGCAGCAGGCAGTACGGAAGAGGCATCAGACCACGCCCCGTGATCATCATGTCATCCCCCCATCTTTCAGCGCCCCAGAGCACATCATCATCAAAATGCCCCATCAATGCAACGAGTTAGAGTCATGATGTCATCAGTCATCACCAATGTAGAATCATAACTTCATAAGAATATATCTCCACCAGCCTTATCACCCCCCAAAAAGACCCTAGTCTCTACCAACTTTTTCTTCTATTAGTTCCTTTTCCTGTTCACAGATCATGAGTCATGACTTCATGTGCCCAGCAGCACCGTCCTTTCCTCCTTTTTTGCTTTTCTTTGGTGTGAAAGAAATACAAGTATGGAAGGTGTTCTCTACATTTTCGTTCTAAGAAAATGTAAATCTCACATATATAACTCATGGTTTTTTAGTATTAGCAACATGATCAAAATGAATGCAACATGAATGTGTGTTTTTACTCAAACAGAGATATACAGAGGGCAACCAACATGCCCAAGATCAGGGAGATCATTTGGACTGCGGTGCTTCTAAAACTCGAATTTCCCATGTTCATTTCTGGGAGCACTCCAGCAACTGCAATATAGATGAACCTCCTGCTGTAAATCCCTGCACAAACTTTTGCCTATCAAAATATGCACTATCAAGCATTTTTCTTTTTTAAAGCGCAGAATGTACAGAGCCAAGCAATCATCCTGATCGATCCATCTAAATGCAGAGCACTTATGGATGAACCTATCAGTTAAGTAAATGTCACAAATATGGCTGATATTTTGAAAAAATGTCATTTT
Organism: Nuphar pumila; assembly: GCF_984573655.1. Taxonomy (NCBI): domain Eukaryota; kingdom Viridiplantae; phylum Streptophyta; class Magnoliopsida; order Nymphaeales; family Nymphaeaceae; genus Nuphar; species Nuphar pumila. Next base: position 8,408,099 of record NC_143262.1, read on the forward strand.
TTATGCAGCAGCATGCAGCACCGCTGCCGCTGACAACCACCCATCTCAACATTTCTCGAGATGGAGACCACACCCATCTTGAGAAATGCCAAGATGGGTGGCTGTCAGCACTGCCGCTGCATATAATGTGAACACTTTTAAAACTATTGCCAAAAGCCTAATATAAATTTGTTGATATTTTCAACCATTTTGAAAATATTGTATTTTTATCATAATATTACAATTTTGCAATGTGTGAGTGTGTATTCTATATGCCAATATTTTTTATAAATTTAGTGAGGAAAACCAGAATTTTCAAAATATCGTGAGATTTTCCCTCCCCAAAATTTTGTGCAAGAACCAAAATCCGAAAACATATTAACCACCGTGCATCTGAGATGGACAGGAAATGACGTGCTTGGTCAGCTGATATCATGGTTATGCAACACCCATGTCCAGAGGCGGAGCTGGGTGGGGGGGGGGGGGCGCAGGACTGGGCTGGACCCAGTCCTGCCTCCCGAAACATTTAAATTTTTTTTTTTTTAAAGTGCAGTCCTAGCCCAGCCCTGATTCCATATGAAATAGATTTTTATCCATTTTTTTAGACCAGTCCAGTCCTAGCCCAGCCCTGACTGCAGCAAATAGTTTGATTTGTCCATATGAAATAGATTTTTATTAATAATTGTAGCCATTTTTTATTTTATCTCAAAAAAAAAAATTCGGGGACGCTGCCCCCAAACCCCCGACTATCACACCATTTTTTTATTTTTTTTTGCTACACCCGTGTTTGCCCCCCCCCCCCCCCTCACATGAATCCTAGCTACGCCACTGCCCATGTCAGGCGATCAACCTTACCTCTATCAGAGAAGAGTGGCCGGGGTCTTGTCCTAATATCAGAGCCTGCGGGAAGCATTGCTACATGAGAAAATCTTGCCTTCTCTGGGATTTTTTAACACAATAGACATTGTTCCATATGCTCACCAGTGCAGTTCCTGCTAGTGCCACCAGTGCTGATAGAAATTTAAAAAAAAGAACTTCAAAGACACTAAAGCCTGATCCGACCAAGATTCCAAAATCGCCTACCTGCATAGGGAAAGGGGAAAGACAAATCTCCCAAGACTTAATAAGCATTACGCCCAACCACACACTCAAATTTAATCATTGTCTTGAAAGTATTTTTTTCGCTACATGCTCTATATCAGGATTGTAACAAAAAGAGCACATGCTATGAGAATTTATGTTTAAAGGGAACAGGTAAACCAAATGTGCCAAATTAAGATTACAGTTAATCTGTCTACAGAGTAGGAGGTATGAAGATGGAAGAGTCTTACAGGATGTATACAGATAGGAGGGTCCTGCACAGGATATATGAAGATTGGACACAAATGCACACATGCAGGCATGCACACATGTGTGGACAAGTGCGCACACACACAAGGTCACATGCAATATTTAAGTACACCTGTCTTGATACAAGTAGAACTTTTCAGCTAGCTCCTGACAAAATCGAAAAAGTAATAATGCAGGACAAGCCAAGAAAAGAACCTCTTGAGGTAGCTCATGTGCTAGCAGAAACAATGTTCTGGACCAGCCACCAACTGAACCATAAAAGTAAGAAAGCACTTCCTAAAGCCATCCCATTCGCAAAATTGTGCTGCAATATTCACAAATATTGTATCTGATTACATGAGTATGAATTCAATAACCTATTTGCAAAAGGAAATGAGAGATAAGATATGCGTTGATGAACAGAAACTTACTACACCATCAGAAAAAAGATTAAGATAACCAAATACTAAGTTTGAAGACTGTTTTGATGGGTCTTTATCAGCCACTGCAGTGATATTGTTTTTGGCAGAATCTGATGTTTCTTTCTTATGTTCATCACGTTCAATAGAGGCTTTCCTCTGCACAGAAGAATCTGCAACATTATTGTGGTTTAATGAACACTAAGCAAATGAAGTTTTATAGATAAAGTGTGAATTTCAAGAATCTTTCAGAACAAACTAGCAGCCCAAGTTAGCCTCCTACTCTTTATTGTGAGTACAAGTAAATGGCTCACAGGTAACTAAAATTCAAAATAGTTCCTACAAAAATAAATCCAAATCGAAGAGGGATGGTCCTACCCCTTTTTGTTGGGTCCCGTTAGGACCTTCTAAAAATCACACTTTCAAGTATTTTTTGCTTGATCTGAAGTTCTGAACTGTTGGATGTGTTTATCATTGCTTATTTACTAAGAAACAAGATTTCTTTCAAATTGATTTGATGTAAAAATGTAATATTTTATCATCAAATTTTAGTATAATATCAACCATTGATTTTTCACCTCTTTAAAATACACATCTGAGCATAAAAAATCTCAATCAAATACATGTTCTCTATTGAGTAAACAATGATAAACACATCTAACAGTACAAATAAAGCAAAAAATACTTGAAAGTACGATTTTGGAGGGTTCTAGCAGGACCTAACGAAAAAAGGAGTAGGACCACCCCCCTTTTCAAATCCAAATATATAAAAGGTTCTATCACATATGGAAGACCCCAGAAGTGGAGCAGAATCCACTAAATGAGCTGGTAATATTTTTATAGTGTTAGTATTACTAATCTCTGCCACGTACACATCATAAGACCGAGAGATACAATGCACAAGTATGCACATGGTAAATGTGCAAATGTTCTTTGAATACAAACAAAAGGAAAATTTATTGGAAAGAGCATAAAAATACAGGTACAAGGAGGACAGGAAGTAAGCAAGAGACAACAGGAAGCAGAATAACAAAATACTGGAAAAGGTTAAAATCAAAGTCACAGGAGCTAGTTGGAGGTCACAAGTTGCTCAGTGCCCAAAGACCTAGTACACTAGAGAGTGGATTTTGAACTAGGAATCATGGGTCGCAGGTAATCCACCAACTTTTGGTTACAGTAATGATGTCATTCAGAAAGATATTTCCTCACTAGAAACAAAACAATATATCATCTTCCATAATCACAATGCATGCAGGCAAACGACCTAAGCATTATTTAGAAAATATGAAGCATAGTTCTCATGAAAGAAACAAAAAATAAGCAATGTATCTGAAATTCTTTTGTGCATTACAAAAGTCACAATACCACCTCATAAAGGAACATAAAGTAATAACAGAAAAAGTTGACATGCAAATCATCAAGAATAGAGTGTCAGAAAATCTGTCTTGTTCAGAATTAAACAAACACATCTTACAACATATAAACATCATGTGCAACGAGAATAGACAGGATTACAGTCACGAGAAAATGGCCAACCTTATGAAGAGAGTCATGTTGACAATCTTTTGTACCCTCATTGGCTTCTCCATCCAATACTTCTGTATTGGATGCCATTTCTGATTTGTGTTTCCTTTTATCGACCACTGGATTCAGGTGATCACTGGTCTTCTCATGGTCCTTCAAATTTTTGCCTCTTGGTCGATTGTGATGAGTGTGACCAAAAGCATGTGGTTCTTTTCCTGCTTCAACATACCTTACAACCTTTTCAACATAAGAAAAGCACTATTCCTGCTGCATCCATGACAAAGGAGCAATGAGGACTTGCCTACTAAGTTCAAAAGAAAATGAAAAACATATTAATAGCATATAAAATGCACCCAAGACTACAAAATCCTAAAAAACAAAGTAATAAGGAAAACCTAAGCCTTCAAATATTGTTGGGTGTTAATTTTCCGGTTGATGTAAAGCAGGGGTTATTCTCCAGCTTTTTTTTAATTGAAAAAATAAAGAAAATTCCAACCTTCTGGCCCTAATTCCAAAAATGGCCCTCACGCTTCTGAAACTCCAGATACAGGCCACTGTTATCCTGGAAACTGCCAAACAAGAGCCTGCATTCATTATTGTCCCTTGACTTAGGTTAAATCATAAGTCAAATTACAATAATAGCCTTCATCAATCATCATTAAGAGTTCAAACTGTTCACCTTTTGCTTTTTATGAGGATGAATGAGCATTTTTAAATTTTCTAAGGACAATACAGGAAACCAAAAAGGAAACACATTTTTCAAGATGATAGATGCTAACCTGAGGTCCCTGTATGACTTTTCAGGAAAAGTATGGCCCATATTTGGAATTTCATAAAAGTGAAGCCCATTTTGGAATTAGGGCAAAACTTTGGCCCCTAAATGAAATTTTCCCAAAATAATATGATAAAATTGGAGCAAGTTTTGTTCATGATATAACTTTGTTCTATGTGAGATTTAAGTTGGGCTCCCTTTTACAAATGCAGATGTTTGGCTGTAGGAAGTAGGTGTGCGTTAGGAGCAAGATTTTCTCTTTTTCATATTTGGCACAATGCAATCTAAATCTATTTACAAAATGCAGAAAAGCAATGTTGGATCTAGAATTTAACTATAGTTGCCTGGGCCTCTAGAGAAAATAGGGCACAGATTGCTTAAGCTGCAATCTTTCTGGTCTGGATATTCGAAGTTTTGTGTGTGTGTGTCTGTGAGTACAATTTGCTCTTGTGCATGCATGTGTCCATGCTCATTTGCATGTGATGCATGTGTGTGGGTGGTGTGGTTTGTTATTTATGGCTATGTACACAATTGTTGAATTGGAAGTTATCAAGTTAACCAAATATCTTTTTGTTGCAATATTGCTCAGTATTATAATACTAAAGTTTGCCTGTATCTGAATAAGTAAATCACATGCAACCATATTGAGTTTCTGCACAGCTAAAACAGACCTGGTTCCACATGAAAAGAGAGTAAAAGAGGAAATATATTGCAAGAATTCTAAACATTTCAGAGAATCAGACAAGACTGACTCATCATGAACATGATTTCATATCTATGCAAACCCTTACACCAAACATGAATCCGAATGACATACACATATTAATAAGCCTAGAAGTAAATTATAATAACTGTGCAACATGAAAAAGCATGCAAGTAGCCATCTTCTTTTATGTAGCACAATTGTTCAGTCCTACATATGAGGACATCAGGTCCATCACAATGGATTAACATTTAAAAAAGGAAGCATAACTTGTCTTGTGCAAAGACTAAAGCGCCAACATTGAAAATAAACGGCAGAAGTTCCAGTCCAATATGTTCAGAGTGTTATCTGTACTCACATAGAACTGACAGTCCAACCGAAAGATCATTCAGAGAATGAGAATGTGATTCAGGATGTCCATGGTTGTGATGATGATTATGTCCATGGTCCAAAATTTGATTATGTGAGTGAGAATTATGACCACCACCTGGAAACTGTCACACTTCAGCACCAACTTCTTAATATAATAAAATGAAATGTCCCACATACACACAGGAAAATCAAATTTTTTTTAATCAAGTGGACAATCTTCAGAGGTAGAGATTCAAACAAGTACATCAATATACTTAAAGTGAAAAGGAAAAAAAGATTTGCCAGCAAGGGACCATTGCTCTCACAATATTCCAAATAAATTTTAACAACATAATTTTGCTATAGAACCCAAAACAGTGAGATGATCTTATTAAAAGGATGTCACTAATACAGCCAAAACAATTGCTAAATGAGGCATTTTTTGCCAGATACAAGAGTGAGATATTCTTGCCAATGAGTACAAAAGAGAGTGATAAAAGTGGCAAGATTTATATCTTGTTGAAGGGTGACTTTCAAATACTCGCCAAACTTATTCTCTGAATTAATCTATAAACCAAAGCATAGATGCTTTTCGAATAATCCTAAATAGTTTTCAAAGTTAAGAAAATACCCTGTACTCTATACCACCATTACCTTAACCACATGTTAAGTAGCAGTTTAAAATTACTTCCATCCTTGTAGAAATGTATAAACTCCTTTTCCCTCGTGCTCCTTTACCTATTTTATGCTTAAGGTGTAAATTCCTTCCTTTTCTCCCTCATCACTTCTTCAACAACCATTTATATCTTCTTCTACTCCTAATGACAAATGTCATCTTAGAACAACCTCTTGCATCCACTTGCAAGAGGTCAGTGTTTCCATTTAAACTTCTTATCAGAAAAGAAAGACCATTATTATGTACTTAAGCAAACATGACGAAATGGGCATTAGTTGTTTTTAAGTGCGCAAATTAGTTTTCTTGATAGACAGCTAACAGTATGTTTAGTATTAGATAGCTTGCTGGATATCTTTTAAATCCAAGCTAAATGTCATTTTAGTTGTGAAACTTCGATGTTTATATTAATAATATTAAAAGATTGGTGGATGTTTGAAGACATTTGGAGGCTACTCATTCAAATAATCAAAATGGATAAAAGATATCTTATTATTGATCTATGAGGTTTATATGCACTTAACTACATGAGAGAGAGAGAGAGAGACTTTTGAGTTTTAACCTCAGATATCTTCATTTTGGAAAGTGTTGCACGTGATATGGATGACATATATGACATGTTCACAAAATAAAAACAAAAAACTAGAAAGCTACTCAATAGGAGCCTTTTAGTCCAATGAAATTATCTGAATTGCTAGAGATGTAGTATAGAGTTGTAAAAAAGTTTTCTAGTGACAGACAGAAACTATAGCTAGCTGTTCAACAAGTTTCCATAGTAAACCTTCAAAACAATGGACTTTATAATTCGGAAATCTCCTAAAACAAAATAGACAATACAAAAGGCGGAGATTTGGTAAAAACCAGCTGAACTTGTGCTGAAATATTAAACACAACAATGAAAGGGACAATACATATATCAAAAAACATAGAAGATTTTATCATACCAAGAGCGTGTGGTAGCTGGTGAAGAAAAGCATCTCCTAGCATTGCTCCGGCCTGTCAATATAAGGTTCTTTTAATTTTCATATACTAATCCAAACATAATTTGTATAATTCAACTGCTGGAAATGGAAATGTCTACATGATGACAGATCATCATTCCAGAAGCCTAAAATTGAACAATATGACTCTCAAAGCTGAGAGAGAGAGAGAGAGAGCAGTGATAATCAGGCTGCGAGACATTTAGCATCCAAGTATTGTATTCAGTTCCTGTCTGAGAGCAGACCAAGTCATAATGCCCATAACCGATCATGCGTTATATTCAATCTCCACCGCATATCTCACTTGGGAACCGTGCATCTCACTTAGGAAGCGTGAGGTGGGAGCCATGCAATTGAGATCTGAGGTGGGGATTGAATACAACAACGGAATTGGTTACATACGATACGACCTAATCTGCTCTCCCCAGTCTAGATCAACACTGTGACTATCTCTTTTTCTAATGTTGATAGTCAGGTTGCAGAACATAAAACTGGGATTTGAACACGAGTAACACGGGGTAAGATGTCATAACTCCACCATCAACCAAACCACCTCTGATCTACACTATCACAGCTCTTTTTTCCTCTTACCAGGATGTAAGATTCTGCAATTTTTACTATCCAGCGAGCTTATTACAGCCAATCTACACTACAAGAATTAACATTCAAGGCATACTAAAAAATTGCACATGTAGTTATGGAGAAATTGCACATGGATACTTAAATAGCGACAATCAGAACGGTGTCAAGCAATAGGAACAACAAACTTGATACAATGAGCCAAACAGGTAGGAATTGAAAAACCTAACTCCAAATGCAGCCAACGAATCGACCACCATCTTGGATGGATTTCCTTACACTGCAACAACCCACAAAGCAAACTGAATCACACTTAATAATCGTATAAATACAGATCAAGAAACGCAAAGAACAAGAAATCAGAAACCAAAACACCCAATTCACCGAAGGAAACGCTGAAAAAAAGATCGGGAGAATGGCAGCACTCACAGAAGAACACCGGCAAAAGAATGAGGCAAACTAAAGACGCCATGCTCACCAGCATCGAGCAACCGATCGCGTGGATCCAAAGACCTTCAAAAGAACCCAATTCACCGAAAACCATCAAACAACCAATAAGCTAAACCATAATCCCCAACCGACCCCAATTTCCCGAACCCGAACACCATATCCAATTTCGAAAGACCGCCATTGCCGAAACCCAGACGATCGTTGCCGTCGCCGTCGTCGTGGCGCGAACCGAACCCGAACGATTTCAGATCCTCTTCTTCCGCGAGTTCCTCCGGGAGCTTAATTCTGGATACTCCCTCCTCCTTCTCCTCGTGATGATGATGGTCGTTGCAGAGATGATCATGATGATGATGCATGTGGTCATGATGGGCATGGAGATCGGAGCTCTCATGTCTACCGGAGCCGCAGGAGCCCTGTGGCTCTTGCGCCATGGTTGCCCCCAAGTACGAGATCGCGATCAGGTGCAGGATCAGGAGAGCTCGAGCAGCCATGGAAGCCATTTCTACGCCGGAATGGAGCTCTTGTGGGAAACCCTAACCCTACGTCATCCTTCTGCTTCCGCCTTCGACTGCTCATAGTCACTGGGCCATCTTATGGTCAGAAACGTGGAGACGCGCCCACCGTAGCAGTCCCGAACCCGAGGATACCGCATCCCGGGTCGTTCTTTTGTGTTTCTTTGACTTCTTTCCCTAATCGCTACTGGAAGAAGAAGACTTAAGCTGTCTTGTTTGTTCAGGATCACTCGTTCTGCCAACTGTGAGGGTATTTTGTTGTCGTCCATCTCAGAGATGGATGGTACTCAAGTCAAGTCAAGTGGACTGCACGTGCGCCACTGTCAACCGGGTTGGAGACCAATCGGATCTGCGAGAGTTAGACCTAGCAATTGCTGATGGGAACGGGTCGATCCAAGTATTATCGAATCTGGCCTTATCGGATATGGCCTAATTGTCAATTTGGAACCAGAGCTGAGTGGGAAAATGATAATACTAAATCCTATCCGGATTAGCTAATTGGACATTTCTTATTGGTAATTAGATCGGGTAATCTATTGAACATAGTTAGCAAAACTCCGTTTCAAACATGAAACTTTGATATTTTTCAAAAAAAAAAAACAGCAAAAAAAATGTGTTATTTTGAAAGTAACGTTTAGAACACGAAAAAATATGTTTAAATAAATACTTAAAAAAAAACTCAATCATGAATCTAATTGGATCAGACCATGGTTCGAATCACAATAATTCACGAATCTGAATATGATAGTGCTTATATGCTAATTTGATTTTCAAGTTAAAATCTCATATATATGCCTGTTTTTTTTTAATCTTATTTCATGAAATTAAATATGAATTTAACTCGTATGTATTGTTTGCAGATTTTCTGGTAACTCAGTTCTTTTTTCAACTGTCTTTTTTTAACGTGAAACATTTTAAATGATGTATTCTGTATTTAATGGTTTTATACCATTTCACTTATTGTTAACTAAGCTTGTTTGGTGAGAGCTGTTAATGAAGGTCACCTTGTGGTGGGACGTTGCAAGTTCAAAACCCAACTGTGCGATGTTATAACTGGTGGGGGTCCGCCTTACCCCAGCTTGCTTATAAAAATAAAAACTACGTTTGCGAACCTCATGAAAACATTGGCAAAATCCTCTAGGTCCTTTTTCTACCCCAAGAGGTAAACCCAGCTTCTTCTTCTTCTTTTGGATAATCCAAGAGAAAAAACTTCTTCTTTTTATGACAAGGAAGAGGTAAACCCAGCTTCAGCTTGCACGTGAGCACACACAGTTTGAACTCGGAATGCCGATTTAGCAATGCCTTTCAACCCACCCTGCTACCACATAAGCTCAGCAATATGGGATTGTAACCCTAGTGGGACGGACTCACATGTTAGTGAGGCTTGACATGAAGGGTCATTTTGGCGTACCTGATTAGCCCTACCTTTAGGGGGTGAAAACGGATCAGATTCGGGCCATATCTTGCCATATATGAATTTCAATCTGAAAATTGAACAGTAAATTCAAATTTGGATTCATATCTAAGGCCGTGTTTGCCTAAGCTGACCAGGATCCAATGGGTGTACATCCCAAATCACCACATCATTGACGTGAGAAAATTAGGGATGGCAGGGGACCAAGGTGGGGACGGGGGACAAGGTCTCCATCCCTGCCCCATCTAAAAATCCTGCCTTCCATGCTCACCTTCATCTTCGCACAGGTTTTGATTTTAATCTTCATCTTTGTCTTCAACCCCATTTCATGTCCTCCATCCCAGGTTCAAATGGGGTGAGGCGGGGCGGGACCCCATTTTCCCTAGGTCCATTGCCATTCCGAAAATGGGATTGGGGACGGGGCAAGGCGGGGATCAGGATGGGACGGGGCGAGAGAAAGCGTAAGTCCATCCCTGCCTCCTTTCCCGTTTCATGTCCTCCATCCCTGGTTCAAATGGGGCCGTTTACGTCATCCCCAGAGAAAATGGTATATGTGGGAATCATTCTCTCACAAACGGAGGGGCCAAAGTAAACGTGCCCTTAAGTCAAAATTGTTGGGAAGTTCAAAGAAAGCCTAATAAACCAAAGTTTTTATGTTGATAAAAATCAACAGAATTTAAAAGAGTTAAATACGAAAATAATCCATAAGGTTCTTTTATTTAATCGAGAGAGAACTGTGTGTGCTGTAATGATAATTGTCATTCTCCGCAACATATATGGTTTATTTGATCAACAACAACAACAACTACACCTTAATCCCAAAACAATTGGGGTGGGCGATATGAACCAACAAAGAAAATCATTCTGGGTCTTCCACATGAATCCTTCTCTTCCATTCATTTCTATCCAATGCCATGTCCTTATTTCATGATCAACTTTTATTACCTCATTTTTTCAATATTTTATCAATGAAAACATAAATATCATGATAAAATTCATAAAATGTTAAGCAATTCCATTGTAATATTTAAAAATAATATGATATGTTATACTTCTATACTTCTCATGTTTTTTTTCCTCTATTTCCAAATATTGCACCATTTGTTACTACCACATAGAAAATGTATTCTAAAGCACACATTGACTTGTATAAAGTTTTAAGAAATAGATAAAAACATAAAAAAATGGTATAATAGTGGATGAAATTGCCATATATAGGCACGAGGGATACTTTGGAAACGCCACATTAAAATCACGATATTTTCAAAATATCACAGATCTTAAAGTGAAAGGTCGCACACACTTTTTTTTGTTAGCTCGAGCTTCGAGGCACCAGCGGGAAGTCGTACGTGCACGAACACACGTGTGATACCAGCTGGCTGCAATGACCGCCGACGAGAGAAGCACTAACTCTCCAATCGCCTCACACCGTAAGATTCTCACAACGGGCACGGGAGATCTAGACACGTGCGTCGCAGTTTTCCAGTTTTTGGCGCCCAAGATAGCAGAGAAGAGTCAGAGATTGGTAAAAGGGGGAGCTCTGCAATTATTCTCTCGTGATCTGCTGCATCAAAGGGGAAGATGGCAGAGCAGCTAACGGAGGAGCAGATCGCCGAGTTCAAGGAGGCCTTCAGCCTCTTCGACAAAGACGGTGATGGTAAGGCCTCCGTGTTCCTCTTCCCTCTTGCCGTTTCTCGTCTTTCTGCTCATCGTTCCCGTCGGGATCTTGCGAAACGGAGCGATCTAGGGTTTTCTGTTCGCGTTCTCGTTATGTTTACCTTGTTCTGAGTGATTTGAAGCTAAATCTGGCTAATCGGGCCCTCATTGCGTCCATCCTCCTGACAATGTAGAGTTCCGGTGCGAAATAGAGAGCGTTTGTAGGCTATTTTCTTTTTCCGTTCTCGTTGTTTTTGGCTTGTTCCGAACAGTTCGAAGTTAAACCCAGACGGATCTTCCCCTCGCTAGAAATGTAGCAAAATCTTAGTTTAGGTGGGAAATAGTGGAATCTAGGTTTTCTGTTTCCGCTCTTGTTGTGTTTATCTCGTTCCGAGCGTTTTGAAGCTGAACCTTCGGGATTCGTGATCTCATAGCATTGATCCTCTTGAAAGTGTAAAGGTATTTTCAGTTAAGGATTGAACGAGGGGGGTTTAGGTTTTTTCCTTTCCCTTCTGGTTGTCTTTGTATTTTTTCCGAGATGTTTGACTTTAAATATGTTTGAATCTTTTCTTCGCTTGGAAAATGTAGCATAAGTTCAAGTTTAGGCGGGAAATAGAACGATCTAGGGTTTTCTTGTGTTTGTTTTGTTTCGCGCGTTTTAGACTTGAGTGTTGATGAATCCTTCGTCTCATTTCAACGATCATCAGGAAAATGTTGCCAAACATTAGCTCAGGCATGAAATGGAGGGTTGCGGTTCTTATTGTGTTTATTTCATTCCAATAATTTTGAATTTAAGTATGGACCTTTTCTTGTTGTGTCAATCCTTTGGAAAATGATGGGAAATTATATTTTAGGTGCGAGTTTTTTTCAAATATCTGCGATGCTATGGAACTGACTTAGGCTCTTACATAAATGTTTGCTTTGGCTTGTGTTTTAGTATGGATGTTTATGTTTTTTTTCCAGTACATCATAGTGAGCTAGTTCTTTGCTGATCTTACCAGGATTATCTAGAAATAGGTGATAGATTTTGCTTTGAACTCCACCTTCTTGCTCAAGAAATTGTTCCCTCTTGCACACTTTGAGCAAAAATGGAGAGGTGTAGGGTTCAGGCCTTGATTTTCTGCTTATTCATGTATTTTAAAGTTCATTTTGGATTGAGTATTTGCTCTCTTTTCTTGAACATACAGAAAATCTTGTTACATTTTGGTTTAGACACGCGTTACTGCTTTTCTTTTTTCTAAAGTATGTAGATAATTTTAGACCAAGTATTACTGTCATTTCTTGATCATCTAGATCTTGGTTTTGGCATGAGTTTCTGCATGCTTCTGGTATTATTTTCTAACATATTGTAAATATTTTCTACAGCAGGCAGTGGTTAAGTCTCTGCATTTTCCTGCGATATCACATTCTTCAAATTCATAAAGCTTAAAGGAAAATGGAGTAATCTAGTATATCCTTTTGTATTTCTAATTTTATTTGTTAATATGTAAGCATGTTCCTCTAGAAATCTAGCCAAATTCAATGCATATTAATAAGCTATTTATCAGCTAGTGGGAAGTCATTATCAACTCTCCAAAATTTTATTTTTCAAGGATTTTTCATTCTTTAAATTCAAGGTTTGTTTTGTATCATATAGTTCAAACAAAATCTTTAGATGAGTGCTTGTTAATCCTTTGGAAAAACTAGATGCATTTAACCATATATTTTGGGATGTTTCTCTCTCTCTCTCTCTCAATAGTATGCTGGTAACCTATGATTTTTTTGCCAAAGTGTTCTTTTCATATTCTTTAATTTCTATTTCAAATATGAACTTATAAAAATGGTTCAACCTCGGGATTTTTGTTCATCTTCCCATGTTTGTGTGTGTGTTTTATTTTTATGTATAATTTGCTGTTTTATCTGATGGTTCTGGACTAAGCATAATCTTTCCCCAACATTCTTGCAGAAGTAAAATATCGGCTATGAAAAATTTCGTTGGAACCATACATAACCTGTGATACATAAAAATATGCAGACACAAACTTGGATATCATATGGCACATCATTCTTATTTTTATTTGTTTTTCTCTTCTCATTTAGGGTGCATCACCACAAAAGAATTAGGAACCGTTATGAGATCTCTGGGACAAAATCCAACTGAAGCTGAGCTTGTGGACATGATCAATGAGGTTGATGCTGATCAAAATGGCACCATTGACTTTCCAGAGTTTCTTAATTTAATGGCACGAAAGATGAAAGTGAGTTCAGTTTTACAATATTCCTCAATGTGATGTTTGGAAGTTACACTTACATTTTTTATGCTTGTATTATTGTGTTTTGATCTTACTGTCGGGTTTTATCATTCTTCTTTCTTTTTGAGTGCACCTATAACCAAGAGATCTGTAAAAATCACTCTTATTTGAACCACCCATGCCTTTTTTTAAAAACATTAATTAATCAATATAACATACGACCATGTTAAAGTTACACTTCATGCTTGACCATCTCCCTGTTTAAGTGCCCCTTTTTCACAATTTATTCCTTGGTTATTTTGATTTGATGTTTCCAAAATTTGTAGAATTGATAGCTGCTGTTGTTTCAGGTCCTTTTGAACTTTTTGATAGAAAGATAATACAAACCGTTTCCCTATTTTTACAGGGGGAAAGCTGATTGAATATACCACAAATTCATAAAAGTTTGCCTATTTATTTTTTCCAACTTGGTACTGATGAACAGAATAAAATCTAACGTAAAATTTTGGTTTACTTGAATTATGCAGGACTTGGTGACTATTTTTTGGATTGATTGCTTTTGTACCTTGGGGTTTTTTTAATGCACACACACACACACACACACACACACATTGTACTGCCTAAACTTTAATTTATGAATTGAATAAACTCTCAATTGTGAACTAATGACATAACAAAGGCTATTCACTAAATCATCCATGTCCTGATTAAGCTAAGATTATTGTTAGAAGCACATAAATGTTGAAATAAGGACCTTTAGTGCATTGTTACTAATTAGATGCTACACAGATTCTGATTCACATTGGCTTGTTTGTTGGTTTCTTTGTTCTTTCAAGATGACAAGAATCTCTGTTTGAAGAGTGCTTAAAATTTCGTTTGTCTACATTCTTCATGACCGAGGGCTGAACAGGTCATGGTATTAGCTATCTCAACACAATTACAATGAACAGGAACAAAAAAAAATCAAAATTTAAAAGCTGTTAGAGAGATTCTTCAGATGAAAGGCAAAATTGAATACACCCAAATTTTATTTGGTTGGCTTTCATACATGATGTCCTTGATTCATGTCACTTTTGCTTGTTCTTATAATTGTGCTTTTCATAGTAGATCCTGATATATTTTCACATTTTTTGTGGCTTTTGTCTTTTTTCTTTTGCCTTTCACGTTTAAAGGATACTGACTCAGAAGAGGAGTTAAAGGAGGCTTTCAAGGTCTTTGATAAGGATCAAAATGGTTTCATTTCTGCAGCAGAGGTAAGTTGTGCCGAGTCCTTGAACATCTGTGTGTGTGTCTTCTGATCAACATTCATTTGATGCTCAAAAATGCGCAGCTGCGGCATGTGATGACTAATCTTGGGGAGAAGCTCACTGATGAAGAAGTTGATGAGATGATTCGTGAAGCAGATATTGATGGAGATGGCCAAGTCAACTATGAGGAGTTTGTGAGGATGATGCTGGCCAAGTGATGTTTCCAAGCGAGGAGATTCAAGCTGGAGGTCCAGTTGGTTTTCTCTTACTCTTTGATTGCCTTGGCAATTGGACCACCCATTCTTGTTTTTGCATCCTTTTAGGAGTTCTGCTTTCCGATTAGTGTGTGTGTACATGATACTATTATGATAGATCTTCCATGTATACTGGGATTTCGATCATTTTGAATGTGATATCCTGCTCGTCTGTTTTGTTTTTCAACATAACCTGAACAATGCTAAAATGTGTCTTTTTGTAGCTTCAGCGGGTGATCTAAGTTTTAAATTAGCGAAGGACATTTGGTTCTGGTCAACCTTTTAGCTTTCTGAAGCATATGCCTGATGCGATGCTGTCTTGGTAGTCGGTATATATATCTTTTTTTTCTTGAGGATATCTAGGAAAAATAATGGCATATCTATGATTTAAAATTTTAGATGTATGTAAAACATAAAAGATTGAAACTGTGATAATGCTGCAATAATAACATGATAAAGTTGTGATATTCTGGGAATATCACGATTTTATCATTTTCTGGAATATCACAATAAAATTGTGATATTTTCGAAACCTTACCAACAATATTTGAAATTATGATTAGAAATAGTGATTCCTTCAACAATGTGAAACAGCCTGCTCGAGACTTTTTCTATTTAATAAGGGTTTATATTTGGTACTACCCACGGTACCACACTATCCAATACTTCTATCGCTTTTCTAATTTTTGTGTTTTGGGGAATGACACTACAAATTTATATTTATTGTTGAGAATGGTGATCGTGCTGCCCGACCCTTTAAAATTTATACTTTTAGGTGTTTTATGCTAGATCTGAGCCATTAGATGTGTTTATCATTTCTAAGGAAATTTTTCAAATACCCTCAAGCTTTTGGGTCTAATTCATGGTCCCGCCAAAAGTTTGAGAGTTTTCAAATTCACACCAAAGTTTTTACTTCTGTTAATTCTCCCATCCCTGATTAATGTCGGGTTTAATTTGGGTTAACACTGACCTATATTTTAAATTTATCATTTTACCCTTATAACTTGTATGATGAATTACTAATTGACCTCCCCAATGTAAAACAAAACACTACCCACTACACCTAATGGGTAATTATTTACAACAATTTTTACAACAACTTTTATATAACCATGTTTAAATTCCAACAAGCCAATCTAGGGTCGTCAACAGTTTAGGATTCCATTTTTGTAACTCAACAGAACCTGAACCCAACAATTTATTATTTGGCCAGGTTTGGGTATACCTGACAATGCTAAAGCCAATCGACATAACAATGACCCATCACCCATCCCGCTGCTAGCTTAGCCAAGTCTGCGTTTGGAAACTTAAACTTCATGCATAGTAAACACTAACGGTCAGGTCATTATTGGATTGACTGGCTTGTTGGAATTTAAATATGATTATATAATTTTTATATTTTTTAGTAAATGCTTAATTTGTGTAGTAGTCATTGTTTTATTGTTTTATTTTATATTGGAGAGGTCAAAAGTTTGAGTATCATTGTAATCAATGCGCTTCTTTCATTAAATACATTCTGTTGATAGTTCTACGGTCAAACTTTGTTCAGACTTTTAAAATAGGTGCAAATTAGTCATTTATCTTGGACGTAAAATAGTAAATTTAAAACATAAGTTAGTGTTAACCCAATAACAACCCAACTGAGAGAATTTAATTAACCAAGTAGAAACTTTAATGTGAATTTGCAAACTCTCAAACTTTTGATGTGCACGTGAATTAGACCCAAAAGTTTGGGGGAGTATTTGATTTTTTTTTAACTTTGTTTCAAATTAATTTAATGTAAAAATGTGAATACTTTATCATCAAATTTTAGCACAATCTCAACCATTGATTTTTTTACCTCTTTAAAATACACATCTAAGCGTAAAGATGATTAATCAAAATTAAGTTTTCAGTTGTATAAACAATTATAAACACATACAGTTCAGATCTGACATAAAGCATAAAACACTATTTTTGGACGTCCCTACAACACATGCACAAGCATATGTTTGGACAGGTTTTCAAAAGAATTTTAAAATCACTGACACATTGCACATAATTGCACCGGTAAATGATTATCATATTTTATGTTTACTAAATGAGATTCAATCATGTTTTAATAAATAGACCATGCTAAGCATATACCTATAGCATTTGGCCAATAACTAATTTATACAACTTTCTACTAAATCGTAACCTCATTGGAGTTGAGTACTGTACCAAACATATAACAGCTTGTAGGCATGCACAACGAACATGCTTGGCTTGGGCTCGGCTAGAATAAGCCTGACCCTAAGCTCATCTGGTTCAATAAATGAGCCGGACACGAGTTCAGGCTCCGCTGGGTAAACGAGCCCGGGCTCAATTGGCCTAGTGAGCTCTGTAAGCTCGACTATATATATATATATATATATATATATATATATATATATATATATATATATATATATATATATATATATATATTTGAACGGGCTCTAGCTCTCCCCAACCCCTTTTCGTTGCTGCCAATTTGGGGCTCCTCCCCCTCACCTCCCCATGGTCATTGCTCCACCACTCTAGCTCTCCCTGCGGCAGTGACACCGGTGGCCCAATGCCTGTTCGTTGCTGCCAGTTTGGGGCTCCTCCTATAAACCTCATTGGCTTTACTTTGTACTGTTTAAGTGTGAGCTTTGGCATGGATGATTGCCCCATTTTTGTGAAACTCATCCCAAATGACACCTTTACAAAACATCGGATACAAACTTTGGTCTCGATGTGGAAGGAAAGGATGAAAGGAATCAATGTCTACTTCAGACTACTTTGTTCAAGTCATTTCTTTTCCCCATAATGAGCTAAAGCTCCTAAACTCATTATCTGGTTTGATAGGAACTAGTTTACTTAAGGAGACCAGGTTTGAACTTCTATTCTCTACCAATTCTTTCCTTCGGTTTCTCCACAATGCGGCAACAAGACTGCCACTGATAGCTCTTCTATCTCATTGATACGGAGTACTGCCATTGAAGGAGAATTGAGGCAGGAGCGGTCTGACCTCAGTAGATCCCACCATGCAAGAGACACTTTTCAGATATGAACATGAAACATGGCCAAGAGAAACTGAAAAAAAAAATGACAAAATTATAGTTTTGGGTTTAACTAAGAACACAAATAATCAGACCCACCTGCACAGCATATGTAGGAGGTTACCCACAATAGATAAGAAAGTCCACTCTTTAAATACATAGCATTTTTTTAAAATTTTTACTCAGAAACCACGCCAGGCGCAGAGACCTAGCTGTGCTGACTCAACTTGCCTTTCTATGGTCACTGTTCATGTGGGCATAAAACTCCGAAGGCTTACCCCTCGACCCCAAGGGAATCTTCAATCTACAGCTTATCTAGGAGGGTACGCTCATGGGGATTTGACCCTAAACTGCCCCTCAAACGGTCTAGGCCCCCATCCCATTACGCCAAAATCCTTGGGTCTTTGAATAAATAGCATTTGGTTAAGGCAAATATTAAACAACTAATACCTCCTCCATCCATGATTTATTCATAAATCTTATCAGCCATAGCGTGAAACCCATGAGCTGAAATAAATAATAACAGCAATGTGGGAAGGTTGATCTTTTAAATCAGGTAAACATCCAAATCACAAACATGGCAAGCTCTCACAAACATGTACATGAGCAGATATCATGTCAGTGGGTTAAGTTGCTATTCATAATCGTATCGAATATTCATTTCATGTGTGCAGGCTAATTCCTTCGGAAAAAACAAAATTTAGCCCAGATTGAAACTAATAATATACACATAGCAGTGGAAAATAATAAATACCATTAGTAAAAAAAAATCTTAGTATGATCTAACACCTAGGGCAAGTTTGGAAGCAAGAAAAACTCTTATATTTACACTTTTTGATAAGAAACATTCGTCCATGGAAGGTGAAGGAATGTTTTCTACCAAGAGAAAATTTATATTTACACTTTCACCCACCCATCTCACCAACACCACCACCACCACCCACCCATCTCACCAACACCACCACCACCACCCACCATCTTACCGTCACCACCACCATTCATCTCCTCTCTCTCATTTTTTTATATTTTCCCACTCTGTTTTTCTTATGTTATATAAACAAGCTAAAAGCTTTTTTTTTTGGAGTTCTCATATCAAAATCTCTCACAGACTTTCTTTTTCTATGAGAGTTTTTCTTTCTTCCAAACTTTCCCTAGTAGGCCAACCAGTGCACTTCAATTTATGATTAAGGCGGTAGTTTAGTAGGTTGGTGGCATTTAATAAGAGAAAAAAGTTTTTTATTTTTTATTTTCTTTGAGGAAATAATATGTGAAGAAAGACGATCAACTTGAGGGTAAAAATATTGGATAGCTAAGGTTAAAGTGCTGGTAGTTAGGCCAGTAGAGTCGTACTATATTTGACCTCGAAAGCAATTGGAGAGAGATTGGTCATGAAAAAGAGAAAGAGCTAGTGATAACAATGGTAACAGGTTACTGGGTTAGGTACCAACGGGGGCTCTGCTAGTCTGGTAGGAGCAGCTAGTGCACGTCACCTTGTGTTGGGACGTTGCAGGTTCAAAACTCAATGGTATAGCTGTATAACTGGTGGGGTCAAATCCTGCCGACGCCTATCTCTTGCAGTTTTGTTCCATCCAAATCTGTTGGATGAGCCCATTCTGTTTTCTTTCATTGTTTTCATTCAACATCTATAAGGTAGGCTAGGTGAGAAAGAAAAAGTGGAGGTCACTCGACTGGTTCTAGTCATTTGACTGCAGGGAACTTCTCATTATTAGTGAGCCTCCTGCTAACCATTCGAACTCCATTTTCTAAACAAGGTCCTGGAAACATGTTGAAGCGTGTTATATCGAATATTCTTTTGCATCAATTATTATTATTACTATGTACCGTGGTGTATGTTGTTTGCTGATGATATTGTTTTGATTGATGAGTCTAGAGTTGGGGTTAATGCTAAGTTAGAATTATGGAGACAGACATTGGAAGCAAGAGGTTTTAAGTTGAGTAAGACAGAATACATGAAATGTCGATTTAGTAAGCAACGAAATAGAGATGGGAGTGTAGTGAAGCTTGGTGAGCAAGAAATATTGGTGGATGATTCTTTCAAATATTTGGGATCTATCATTCAAAAGTATGGAGAAATTGATGGAGATGTAAATCATAGGATAAAGGTTGGGTGGATGAAATGGAAGAGTGCAACTGGAGTGTTGTGCGATCGTAGAATGCCATTGCGGTTGAAGGGAAAGTTTTATATGACGACTATTAGGCCCGCTTTACTATATGGTACGGAATGTTGGGCTGCCAAGAGACATCATATTCAAAAAATGAGTGTAGCTGAGATGCGTATGCTGAGATGGATGTGTGGAAATACAATAAAAGATAAGATTTGGAACGAGGAGATACATAAGAACGTAGGTGTTTCACCCATTGAAAATAAGATGAGAGGGAATCGTTTACGGTGGTTTGGACATATTCGACGAAGGCCTAATGATGCTCCAGTTAGAATGATGGAGAAATGGGAAAATATATTAGTTAAAAGAGGTCGGGGTAGGCCTAGGAAGACATTGATGGAGGTGATAGGAAAGGATATGAATGCTTTGAACCTCATCGAGGACATGGCATTGGATAGAAATGAATGGAGGAGAAGGATTCATGTGGAAGACCCAGAATGATTTTCTTTGTTGGTTCATATCGCCGACCCCAATTGTTTTGGGATGAAGGCGTAGTTGTTGTTGTTGTTACTAAAATTGTTCATGTACATTTTTTTTCAGGATACTGTTGATCATATTTGACTCTACTTGGAGTACAGCTAGGGCTGGTAAACGAGCCGAACGAACCGAACAGGGCATGTTCGGGCTCAACTTATTTACTAGTGGATTGAGCTCATGGATCGGCTCGTTTACTAGTGGATTGAACTCATGGCTCGGCTCGTGTTCATGTTTAGCCAAGTTGAGCTCGAGCTTGGCTTATCCCTGAATGAGACAAGCCGAACATGATAAAAACATTCTATGTTATTTATATATAGTATACATATATTTATATATTATACTTGAAAATATATATAACTTTTTATAAATTATACTTAATAGTTCATATTTTATGTATATTTTTCATTCATCCTTCTTATATATATATATATATATTATTTCTTTTATATATTACATAAAAAATATATATTATCCATAAATATATATATATATATTATCTATACGAGCACTCTCGAAACAAGATGAGTTGAACACCTTGTGTTCAGGCTCGACTTGTTTAAGCTAAATGAGCTGCTCGTGGCTCGGCATGCCAACTATACGAACCAATCACAAAAGAGTTTGTGATGAGCCAAACTGAGCCGAGTCATGAGCTGCTCGGTTCGTTTACCAGCCTTGAGTGCAGCAGCTGCTGGGTAGGGGTGTCAACGGGTCAGGTTTGGTTCGGACCCAGGTGGAACCAGACTTGGACCCAATTTTTTGTATGATATTAGTGAATCATCAGGTCTACTGTAAGAGAAACCGTACCTGGACCCGATAAGAACTACAAGAACCAGACCCAGTAAAATATAATTTTTTTGTCATTTTTACATTGAAAATTTGCGGGTCTTAATCGGAACTCGGGTTGGGCTCGAGTCTGGTATAAATTTTCACAAACTATACTCAGATCCATGTATTAATCGGACCTTCGGGTCTGAACCCATGTCTTAATCTAGTCTTCTTATTTATCACCATACCTAGACCCTATAGGGTTTGGTCTGGGTCAGGTCCTGAACCCATTGACACCCCTTGCTGTAGGCTCATAGCCCTTGGGTATACTGATCTGTTCACTCTGCACGTGCTGTTTGGTCGAGTGAGGATATTTATGATTGGGCCTTGTCTTTTGAGGCCTTCTGTTAATTTTGCAGCATACACTTAAATTCTTTGTTTTCAAGACGAATTCTCTTTGTCTTTGCTGATCTCTTATTAATATTTTTTTTCACATTTAAAAAAAAAAAAAAGAGACTATAACCCCAAGTCGCACGCTTCTTCTAGGACATGGAGTTGGTAAATTTGGTCACGACTTTTCATAGGATAACATTGTTTTCTCTCTCTCTAAAATTGGTCATGACTTTTCACCAGTCTTAAAAATAGAAACTTATGGTGTATTAAACATGATAAAATCTTTTAATATTCTAAATAAACCATGCTAAACATATATTTATGGAGATATTTACCATTTCTGTGGCTCGAACTATATAAACAAAAACAAGGGTGCACCACCGTATGGTACTATGGTACGTAACAACTCTGTATAGGTGACATCAGGTGCGATATGATTGCACAAATAAGCACCTGATCACCCTCCATCTTGGCTATAGGCATGTCACTTATGGGGCCCAAGGCCTGATGAAAGGCAATCAAGTGCTTAATGCACAAATATTGTGCAATCATATTGCACCCAATTCTAGGTGATAATACTTTTCTAGCCTACAGCTCTATCGGACTTTGAAAGGGTTTTTTTTATAAAATCTGACCATATAGATGTGAGCTACATGTTTTATTTTATAAAAATCGACTCTTAACTGGACCGTCTGATTCTAACACACAGGTAGGTTTTTATAAGATTTAAAATATCGATTGTCTATAATTTCTAAAAACATTCAATGCTTAAAAAATAATATCTTTTTATGAAAAAGCATGATCCAAATGTCATTTCTTAGCGAAATAACCATGTCAAACACATTTGCAGGATCAGATTTGCGAAAAACAACCCGAAAACACCTATTCACTGCTGGGTTGTAAGCTATATAAATGGTAGGCATATATATGGGCCAACGGACTAATCGTGCTGGGTTGGACCTATATATATATATATATATATATATATAGATGAGCTGAGCCAGCCCGGTTCAGGCTGAGTGGCCAGCAGGGTGCCCAGTCCGATGCCCACCCTTATATATAGGAAAAGTCATAGCTGCCTACTGAATTTTTAGCCTACCACCAGTAAATAAGAGTTTTCAAGTTGTTTTTTTTTCAAATCTGACCCTGTAGATGTGTTTGGCATGGTTGATTTGCTAAGAAATGATACTTGGAAAATAATTTTTTGATAAAAAACATAAATTTTTTAAGCATTGAATATTTTTGAGAATTATAGACCATCAATTTTTAAATCTTATAAAAATCTACCTCGAAATCGGGTTATCCAAGACTTTCCTATAAAATCATGCATCACATCTTTATGGTCAGATTTTAGAAAAAATAAAAAAAAACACTTCCAAAGCCATAGGCATGATAGGGTGCTTGGGGAGCACCTAGTCCCACCTAATAAAAGCTCAAATTTTCACAATTTGTGTTTTTTATTGATTAGACTATAGATATGATCTACAAACATTATTTAGTGGAAAACAAGTTTTGGATAATGTGATTATGGCATACATATAGATATTTTAAGATCATAAAAAAATCAATGGCTCACAATGTATCAAAATTTCATGACTTTAAAAAACTTATTTTGATGTAAAAAAAACATGATTCTTATCAAATAAATTGCTAGTAGGTGCTCCCGGGAGCACAGTAGTCTCTCTCTCTCTCTCTCTCTCTCTCTCTCTCTCTCTCTCTATATATATATATATATATATATATATATATATATATATATATATATATATATATATAGAGAGAGAGAGAGAGAGAGAGAGAGAGAGAGACTTAACTTTTCTGCATAATTTTAAAACCCAATAACTTGTCACTGGGCTCCTCCATGATTAACTCATGACTTGGCCTGGTCAACCAGGTGGCTTGGCCGGGTCATGTTAACTGTATATTTTATATAAAATATGTAATATATGCATATATTATGTATATTTTATAGTATATTATTAATATATTATATATAATATTCATTATAATTTATTTTTATAATATGTTTAATATATACTTCTATTAATATATGTATAACCATTTTTTTATGGATAATATAAATAATATTTATATTATAATTCATATAATATATGTAATTAAATACAATAGATTCGTGAGCGTGAACCAAGTCATGAGAAAACTCAACTGACTCAGCCGAGTTATGTTGATTTTCGAGTCATTCACTGGTTTGACCCAGTAAGTGACTGAGTCTACCGAGTCACTGCATTGACTCGACGAGATTTTAAACCTTGCCTTCTTGTGACGTTAATTTTGAAAGAACGAACTAAATCTTACACCACAACACTGTTAACGTTGAGACATACTGTCGCTAAGGACACTCCAACTTATACCCGTATCGTGTCCTCTTGTTTACTTATTATAAATTGTAAGATAGGGCCACAATTTTTATGCAATTTCTAATAAGAAAAGTAAACAAGAGGACACGACACTAGGTATACGACACAGGGGTAATTAAGTTGGAGGGCTCATAATATATATATATATATGACCCATTGATTTTTCAGTTCTACATGTCATAATCGGATAATTCAAAAGCTGATTTCTACTGAACAAACCATGTCAAAAAAACATGTAGTTAACATCTGTAAGATTAAATTCAAATAAAAATAAAAAATAAAAATTTGAGACCATCCACACCAATCACTATATATATAAAAGGTATTGAGAAGCTACCCCACTGCCAGATGGTACCCGATTGCTCGGGACCATCAATTTTTGATGTTTTTTTTTTTAAATTGATTTTACTATAAATTGACACTTGGATCATTTGATTACGATGCATGAAAAGTTTTTTATAAGGTTTAAAAATAAACGGTCTACAATTTTCATAAATTTTTGTAGCTTCAAATATCTTTTTTCATCCAAAATGCATGATCCAATTGTCAATTTCTAGTAAATCAATCATAGTGACTCGAAATTTCAAAAAAACAAAGAAAAGATTATTAGTGGGTAGGGTTGGTAAGCTTTCTATGCGGTAGGTTGCCATCTCTCTCTCTCTCTCTCTCTCTCTCTCTCTCTCTATATATATATATATATATATATATATATATATATATATATATATATATATATATATATGAGAAATGAAAACCAGCCAACCAAAAACCTTATCAAACCCACCCACTTATTGTGGACTGGCTGATAATTTTTTGATCGGATGGCCCACGTCTACCTTATAAGACATCCCCTAAACCTACCCTCATATCTCTCTCCTCTCACTCTCGCACCTCCCTCGAGCTCTCATCTCTCTCTCCTATCACTGTCGAGAACACCCCTCACAACACCTCCCTCGAGGTCTCATGTCTCTCTCCTCTCACTGTCGAGAACACTCCCTAAATGATAGCAAATGCTCTCTTACTATGTGCAATGTTCAGTCTCCTATGCTTGCAGTGGGTCAACAGATTTTTAATTGTGCAATCTCTGAGTTTCCGATGACGTATTTGGGTCTGCCGTTACAAGTGAAGCGCATCTCTTCCGATGCTTAGGCTCCAACTATTCAAAAAGTGAAAAGCAAGTTTTTTTCGTGACAGGCGTC
Organism: Nuphar pumila; assembly: GCF_984573655.1. Lineage (NCBI taxonomy): Eukaryota > Viridiplantae > Streptophyta > Magnoliopsida > Nymphaeales > Nymphaeaceae > Nuphar > Nuphar pumila. Next base: position 8,433,611 of record NC_143262.1, read on the forward strand.
TTATCTCTCTATTGTTGGCCGTCTGACTTTAATCAGACATGTTCTTTCTTCTATCCCTGAATTCTTCATGTCAATGTTCGTGATGCCTGTGGGCGTGGAGAAGCAAATTTGTTGTTTAATGACGGATTTTCTTTGGTTTGGGTGTCAACTTAAGAGTAAGTGTCATTTGGTTGGTTGGTGAACGGTGGTGTTACCTAGGCGTATGGCTGGCTTAGGTGTTTTTGCTCCAAGACAGAGGAGTATTGCTCTTGTGGCCAAACAATGTTGGATGGCCCATCAACCAGGCTCTCCATGTGCTCGCTTGCTTTATGCTAAATATGGTGCTCCTGATTTATCTTATTTTCGCCATGGAACCCGGGGGTTGGCGATCTCGCACTTGCGAAGCATGTGGCTGAGAGTCTTATTGTCCTTCAGAGATCAAACTGGGGATGCTGGAAATTATGATCAGTGGTTGCAATGGGCGATTGCACCAAATGGTGCGTTCCACACCCACAAACTGTATAGATCATTGCTCCCCCCAGGGGCAGATTGGTTTCCTAAGTGTGTGTTATGGGGTAAGGGCCCTTCTCCAAGATCTCGGGTCTTGGCTTGGTTAATTTTGCATGATAGGGTTCAGACTCACAGTTATTTAAAGAAGTTGGGCTTTCAGTTTCCAAGTTGGTATGTGTTGTGTCAAGCTGCTGAAGAAACTACTTTTCATTTATTTAGGTTCTGCACAATCTTTATGGCCCTATTTAATAGGACGTGGAGATCTCCGAACGTAATTGTCAAAGAGGAGTCTTTTGTGTTTGATCTGCTCCTAGGCCCTATTGATATTAGACGATGCAAGCGGTAGAGACTGATCTGGAAGACATGGTTGCTTACTACTTGGTGGTTTGTTTGGATGGCACGCAATGATGCTACTTTCCGTCAAATTTTGATCATCCTTAATCATCTTGTCCATAAAATCCTGGTTGACGTATATGCGATTTTACGTATGAATCTTAGAGACCTCTCCTTTCATCTGAACAAAGTTCACTCAACGGTGGTTTCTTCTAATCCAACGGATCCTGGTTGAGCTGGCTTTGTTGTTTGTTGCTAGCTGTCTGTAGTTTCTTTTTCTTTAGCTTTTGTTTTTTCTATATTTTAGTTTTGTTTTCTATTTTATTCGGTTCATGGGTTCAACATTTTGTTGATCTTCATGAGTATTAATGTTGATCTTCTTTTGGCTCACTGTCGAGAACACTCCTCACTGCACCTCCCACGAGGTCTCCTGTCTCTCTCCTCTCACGGTCGTGTCGCCCCTCAATGTGCCTCCCTCGAGCTCTCTCGTCTCCCTCCTCACTATCACTCTCTCCTCTCACTGGCAAGAACGACCCTCACCGCACCTTCCTGGCATCTCCCTCGGGCTCTCCCTTCCAGCGATTGAGGAACCTTCATAGGTATGGTTTTTTATTTCTTTGTTTTTCTAGTTTTTTTATTTCTTATTTCAGTCTCATTTTTTTTGCATTTCCCCCCTCTCTCTATTTGTTCATTTTGTTTGTTGCTCATTCTTTTGTTTTTTTTTTCTTAATTTTTTTTAACGCCCCAAATTTGTCCAATTTTTCAGGCCAATTTTTTTTATTTTAAACATACAATAATTCAAAGTGAAGTTAGAAAATCTTGAGAATTACAAATAAATTTGCATTTGACAAAAGCACTGATATAAATACTATTCAACTGAACTTTAAAGAGTTATTACATCCCACAAAATAAAACTAATTAAAAATGTTTGGAACAATCAAGACAAAATCACAGATCGGCAAGGAAAGATGTAATCTTCTCAACTCCAACCAAGCCTCCCGCAACATCTCATGTTGATCATTCATCATAATCTATAAGATTGTTAATATTGAGGGCCAGACTTCTCAAGTCTCATTAGAGAATCTCTTTTCAAGGTACGCAAGTAAAGTGTTAGGCATACTAGAGCATGTTGGAATTTAACATCTCATTCATTTAAGACAAGTACAATTAATCTCAGAACATGTCAAAAGTAACAGTAAAGCATGCATTTAAGCAATATCATAAAATTATTCAGTGAGTAGCCACCAATACTTGAAAGTTGAATACAGAACATGTCTCAAAGAATATTTGAACCAATAGTAGTGCTCCAACATAATTAAACAAATGCATAAACAACTAATTATAGAAATGTAAAGTTGTACAATTAAAATTTATGCATCACTTGATTAACCCCTACGAGTATGCACAATTTAAATACATCGAGAGAGATGAGACCATTCGGGGGTTTATTATACGTGGGTGTTTTAATACCTCGAATGACTATCTGAATCAGATTATTTAATAGAGCGATATAATGACCGAGATATAACCCTTAAAGGCCGAGATAAACAGGATGCATCTCATTTCTGCAGAAATTATAAGACCTACTCGTCTATGACAAATATTGAGTACTATGGGTCCCCTAACTCTATGGGCAGAGGGGCATCAAGTTATTACCACTCGTAACATAATAACAAATATTGTATGTTTTAAAAATAACAACCCAACAAAGTTTGTATCATCTACCCTCTCTAAGGTAGTCTAGCATTGGATGAGTATCAATTTCTTTTCTTTTTAATTTGATTCATTCAAATTTTTTGTACTTGCCTCTCTTGGGAAAACCACTATTTTGAGAAACCGAGTACCGCTTTAAGGTACATAGTCTTATCAACATGAAATAATAGAATGCATATTACACCAAAGGTATAATCAAGAATATTATATTTGTTTTTGGTACATTCGGATCACCCATCAAGTGATCTCCTGGTGTGTTTACCAGCGAGTGTCAGAAGAATGCCCTAGTACGTTTAAACTAGCTAGGCATTTACTTAGGTTTGTATGTATGTAGTTATTTAATTGGATATACGCTTCATACCCCGTTGGTCTTGTTCAACCATCTGCCCAACATTAAGCAACACACACACAAATTATCCTGAGTGCTCGTATGGCACCCAAAGGTTTTGCGGAGCCTTATGATCATCTTTTGAGCTTTCACATAATCATGGATCATTCACATTTCTATAACGATACAAATTATCAATACATACAGTTAACAATATGAAGTCCATATTTGGGTCCATGGTCATGACATTCATATGTGAAACATACTGCATTTTCATGCGAAATAATAAATACATTTAACATCCCATGTATTTTGCAAAGTTCAGTAAAAATACCTCAATCTTTTTATGCATAAACGATAAAATTTGCAACTTATGCAAAGAAATACTCATGTTGTAAAACCATCCCCTGACGAAATCGTTGGAGGGATAGAGTTCAAAAAAAAAAAAAGTTAAGGGTGACAGTTCCCCATTTGAGGGAACTACCTCCCCGGTAACCACCCGGGGGGGGGGGGGGGGGGTGAGGTTTATCCTCATCCCCCTCACCTTCCATGAGGGCTATAAAAGCCCTCATGCAGCCTCCTCCTTTACCCAGGAAGAGAGTGACAGAAGGAGAGGGGCGTGAAGAAAAAACAACTACAGAGGAGACGTACGAGAAATTCAACCGACGACGAGGTGAGATTCTTCTCTTTCTTGCTTTTTCTGATCAAAAAGAGGGCATGCAACCATTGTTGTCGACAAGTTGCAGAGAAACAAAAAAAAGGAGGGAACTGCGATGGAGAGAGAGAGAGAGAGAAGGTTGGTCGGCCGAGGCCGGTGGCCAGCCCCTCTGTGTTTGAGAAGAAGGGGAAAGGCGGAAGGGCCAATTTTTTCTTATAGTTTTTTATAAAAGAGGGACTAGACCGTGTCGGTCTGGGTCACGCTTAGACCGTGTCGGTCTGGGTCACGCCCAGACCGAACTAGGTGAATTAAAAAAAAAACTAGATCAAACTGTTTTAAACTGAATCGGCTCAAAATCATGCTGGTCTGGACCGAATCAGTTTAGAATTGAACCAGTTCAGATCGAATCGGTCTGAACTGAACCTATTCAGACCGACTTAGCCAGACTGAACCGATCTGGGTGTGAACTGGACCGAGTCGAGTTTGACTGGGTCTCGGTTCTCAGTACGGATCATGTCTGTTCTGAATCAAACTGATTATGGATTGTGAGTCTGGACCGATCCAAATGAAACTAAATCTAGAGATATCTGGGTCTGGGTCCTGTCTAACTATTCTAGATCCAGAACAGAACTGGATCTTATTCAGATTAGTATTGAATCTAGATCAGAACTGAATTTAGATCCAACTGAATGGATCAATTCTTAGCTTAAAACTAGGTCTAAATCTAATCAGACAGTTCTGGATCCAGATTAGAGTTAGATCCAAATCCTACTCATTGCCACATGGATCGATTATAGATCCAAATCAGAAATGGGTATAGATCCAATCAGGCAGTTTTGGATCCATATCAGAAATGGATCTTGATAAAGTTTGTGATTTGAGAATAATTATCAAAATGACCAAAATGCCCTTATGTATACCCAAGATATATTTTAATAAAATAGGCATAACTTTGCACTCTGAACTCAGAATTGAGTGAGGTTTGGTGCATTAGACTCATGTCGTAGAAGAGAATCTACTTGTTTTTTGATTTTTGTCAAAATATGGGTTCAAAAATCAATGTCTGATGAGTCAACTCGAGAGAGATATTTTGTGTATTTTGTTAAAAATATAAGAGGTTTTATGTATTAATACGAATATGCTTACGTAATGATCATATCCTATTGTTAGAGCATCTTGAGACTTGATTACAACTAGAACACAGTATTCGTATTCGAGGTAAGGGATATTATAAGTAATTTTAGTTGTGAATAAACCTTTTTGTATTGTATGTTATTGTAATATTGTGAGTTAGAATGATTAGAAAGATAGCTTTTGGAGTGTGAACATGATATGCATAAAATTATCATGCATAAAATTATGAGATGATTACTTATACATGTTAGTCGTGATATGCCATGCTTATTAGAAAAAGATTATTTTATGATAGCAAATCTGTGTGATAAATTATTGATAACATGCATTATGATGAGATTGTATTTAGATTTGAATCTCTTTATTCTATTCATGTTATGTCAATGAATATATTGAGATTAACATGCATAACCCCTTAAATCTTGAAAGCAGTGACCTGTGGTAAGGGCTACCTGGTTCGCGGCCAGAGTGCAACCACCATGAAAAGTGGGTCATTGGTGATTTAATGATCTAGAGACACTACATAATTGTGTGCTTAATATGAGATAAGTGTGAAGCCTAATGTCATCCTAAAATTAAAGAGTAAAATCCATTTTGATTATTTCACGATATTACTCGTGAGAGAATCAGTCAAATATGAGTTTGAGAATGTGGTTCAATGTGTTGGACCTAGTTTATGACTTCGGATTATACTCATAGTGTTTAAAACTCTAAGCGACCATAAATGATTTAGAACCATCATTGTTAGGATATAGCGTGAATTATATCGATATTGAGATTAAGTTTGACCTCCCAGCTAGCTACCAGTGAGTTTTCTTTTTATTTCACAGTAGTGCCTGGTGGTTTGGGGATCACTTAGAGCGTATGGTACATTGTTTGGCTAACATGCAGAATTTGAGTGTTTTACGCGAGTTGCTACGCCCATAGACAACTATGACGAGTATAGCCGACCTAGTCTTAGTTTAGTGTGACAGAGTGTTTGAGAGAGTTAAAGGAGGATAATTAAAACATATAAACTTGTGTGGTGTGTCAAAAACTAAACTCAGACTAGGGGCTTAAAGCTCACTACAATTGTAAGTTAAAGTTTTTAGTTGCTTATAATTATTCTTTACTAGGTTGTAGACTCGTTCCCTATATAATTACAACTATAGGTTGCAAGCATACTAACACAAACATGATGTGATCGGTTATTTCTAATTCAATAGACCACTTGATAGTTTTTAATTTTTTTGTCATTAAACATTTATGTACTTATTATTTCTTATGTTATAAATGATGAATATTGTGAAAGAAAATGAGTTATTAGAAAAATAATGAAAGTATGCTTTCTCTCTGAAAAGTAATTCCAACCAGACTCAAACTCTCGAGGTCCCAGATCGAGATGTTATACATGTACACATTTTTCCATAACATAATGGCCAGAAAGCATAAAATAACCAAAGTTACCATAAATTTTTTTACGAGTTTCAAACACAAACAACTTGAACATGAATACGATCAAATCTTGAAGATACAACATGAAATCCTCAGCTACATGAAATGAGCACAACCATGCACTAAATTCTTTTCAAGTTTTTATGAGTATCCACTCTAATATAATGTAAGCAACTAGACATGCATCAATATATGAGTCATAACAGGACTTGTAAGTATCATGGAGTAAGATAATTCTATAGCATGAGAATTTGATGACCACCTAAATAAAAGTGGGTGTGATGTTACCAAGTGGGTGCATGTGAGCATGGTGCCCAAGCATGCATGTCATTCGTGTGTACGAGGAGTGAAATAATGGTCATTATTCAGAAAATCAAGCATACAAAATATATATATATATATATATATATATATATATATATATATATATATATATATATATATATATATATATATATATATATATATATATATTGGATTCCAGCTAGGCTGTAACAAACCCTGTAGTAGGCTAGCAGCATGTTGCAGTCAACCTATGGTGCACCAGCAAGGTAGCGCACCTTGGTCACATTGGTTCATGGCAGACATATTGGGTCAGACTGCACCTATTAAGGTGTAGTAGATACTGCTCCCTGCTCAACGCAGCAGATTGAGCCTGCTCTATTCAACAATGTGCAACACCCTGTTATTACTCAACCAAAAAGCGGTCGTCGGCAGTTCCCAGCCGTTCTGCCGTTTTCTTCTTTTTTTCATTAGGCTTGATGGGTTCACTGTGAATCCACTAATACCATATAGCATATGCGTCAATAGACTGGACAACAAAGAGAAAAAACAAAACCGAGTTCATTCCCTTCAAGTATATCCATTCCAGCCTTTAAAGTTAAGCTAGAAACCAGTAAATGGTTTATTAAGAAGGGTCAATCTACTATGATATGAATAATAAGTTAGACAATGACACCTAAGTTCTTTCTTATATTTCTCAAGAACGAGCTCAAAATATATATATATATATATATATATATATATATATATATATATATATATATATAGTAATAGGTCCATGCTAAACCAATTTGGTGCTAAATTGCGTGCTAAATGGGTTTTTTGGGCTTTTTTCATTTTATTTTCAAATTCTGACCTTACAGATGTGATCTATGTACTTGATTTTATAGGGATCAGCGCTTGAAGAGTTTGATTCCAACATATTGGTGGGTTTTTATAAAGTTCAAAAAATCAACTGTCCAAAATCTTTATAAATTTTTAAGGGTCCAAATATCATTTTTTTTTCATCAAAAACACATGATCCAGGTGTGAATTCTTAGTAAATCGACCATGCCCAACACATTTATGCAGCCAAAACCGTATAAAAAGCACCAGAGATTCCCAAAAAACCCATTTAGCACGCGGTTTAGCATCAAATTGGTTTAGCACAAACCCATTTTTCTATATATATAGTATATTTAGCAAATCTTTGATCAAACCAAGCCTTTGTCAAACATAATAGAAATGACCTTGTGTCAACGATTACAACGTCATTTATGAAATAACTACGAAGTCTCAGCACCATCATCATATATCTATTTTATCAACATTAACAATACTACTGATTTTTCTTTTTTAATAAACACATCACACGATCTAAGGTAGCTCATGTGGGCAGAACAAGATAATCTATTTTAAATCATCAGATTTCACTCACTAATCTATACAAACATACACTTCATATATTTTAATTTTGTCCTACTAACTCTTATATGGTATAATTCTTTTTCTTTTATTCAATTCCAACCACACGCATAGTAGGGTGGTTCAGTCTCACTTAACATGTCATCGATCTCACCAATGAAGGTGGATCAATATGCATATCGAAGTGCGGTTCATCATGATCCTACATGTTGGCCCATCACTAACGCACATTGGTAAGAAATCCTACCTCTAGTGTTGATCGAACCAAAAAGAGATTGGACGCGAATGGTTGCGAACTACCCCCGAACTCCCAGCACTAGTTTTTCCTCAGCAGTACGGTATGAGAGGAGAGGTTTTGAGATAGAGAGATGTGAGAGGAGAGGGAGAGAAGTAAGAGAGATGAGAGGGATGAGAGAGGACTTCCCTATTTATCGGGTGTCCATTAAATGAGGTGGGAGGGGAAGAGCCCACCACACATGGTCTCTTCTCCTTCCAACTCACGTGTTAATTTTTTGAAACCCCCTCCATATTTATTAAAAACATTAAGTCGTGTTTAAATACTTTTATTTTATATGACATGGAGGGGTCGAGTCACCCTTTCCCCCTCCTCTCATTTATTGCTCCTCACTTATTATATTATTGACTCTTATTTAATATATATATATATATATATTTTATATATTATTTTTTTCTTATTTATTTTAACTCTTTTAGAGTGAGGGGGAGGTGGTTGATTCATCCATTCCCCTTTCTCTCATCAATGCTCCCACAAATCGTGCATGAACGCTAACTAAAGGTGGGGGGTGCTCTCGCTTTTCCCTTTTCTTTTTGTTTATTGTTTATATTACATATTTATTAAATAGTTTAGACTACTTTATAAAAAATCATTAAGTTATTAGTTGATCTTAAGTAAGGTATAAAGTAAATATACTATCTACTATTAATTATTTAATTAAAACCAAAATCTACATTTCCTATTGGATCCAATTTTATTTGGATCAAACATATACTTGATCCAAAATCCAAAGTGGATTTTGGATCCTCTTGAGATCCAAATATAAATACCCAAATCCAATCATTTTTCTAATAGATTTTAGATCTTTCTACGATCCAGATTCAGATAGTGGATCCGCTTAACTTAGATAATAGAGTTTGGATCTTTTTTGGATCCAAATCTAAAACTCCAAATCCAAATGGATTTCAAATTGCGAACTTAAATTTCAAGTTTTAAATTTCTTGAAAAATTTAATTTCTCTCGAATTGATATTTCAGATTCCTATTCGGTTATGAGTAGTTGATAATTCAGAAATTGCAGTAAAAACTTCTTGTGATTTGTTAGATAATTTATGAAAATTTCACAGGTTTTACATATGAGTCTCTATGAGAAATATCACAAGATTTATAAAAAAACTCGTCAATATATCGTGAAAAGTTGCCTGAAAGTTTAAAACGTTAATTTCTGTCAAAATTTTTAAACAGTGACAAATATCGTGATATTTATATTTTTAAAAGATTTTCTTTTTAAAACCCCCAAGATTTTTATTTTTAAATGTGTTTTATTTATATTTTCTTATAAAAAATATTTTTTTATATTTACTTATCGAGATTTTGCCTACCGAGATTTTGTCGTTTTTAACTTTTGTCACTATGCTCTGAGGATCTAGGGATAGACTTAGGATTTTGTTTCAGTTTGATCCTAAGTGCTTGTATAATTACAACTTTATCCTTTTTTATCCATCTTACTCATTTTGTGAATCACTACTTTTAGAAATATAAATTATTTTAGTTTTCATAAATGATTTGTGAATGGTTCTCTAATTTTATATTGTTGATTCATACCTATAACCCACTCCGGAACCTTTCAACCCCTGCATGAAAATATCATTTTTCGTTGTTTAAAATTTAAAAAAAAATCAAATTTTTACTAAAATCTAGATTAAGATTTTTGGGGATTATAGTATTTTATCAGAATTTAGGTCCAGAATTTCTGATTAAAGTCATGACCTACATCTGACATTGCACTGTGAGTATTTTTTCTTAAAATATTTATGTTTTTATGATAATATATGATGTTATGCTTTAAAATGCTAAAAAATATTTTTGAATAGATGTCATACAATGATATGGTCAAGGCACTGAATGCCCTGACTGAGGTCGTGGAATAGCTAGGAAAACCCTTCAAAACCTGAAATACCAGGTCTGACAATTGGTTCACAAAGATGCCAATTGTGAAGGGTTTTGTGACAGGTTGAAATGTCAAATATGCTATGAGATTCACCATGATCAAATGTGTCCATGGGAGCTAGAGGGATGTCTCTAGTGTGGAGAAACAGGTCATTCCACTTATGGCTGTCAGTTCAGGTAAGCCAATGACAAAAAGCAACTAGTAACTAGCAACATCAGATCTTGTTGTCGAGGCCTCATACAACGGTCTATACTCTGGCTTCGCCCCATCTACACTCCTGTCTCACCCATCTATACTTCAGATTCACCTGTCTATACCCCAGACTCACCCTTCTACATTTTGAATTCGCTCTTTTAAACCCTAACTTTTCTTCTATATTTTGCGCAGAGTGAGGCGTACGAGAAATAGGATAAACTATGATAAACAACTCTCTAACTACTCTTAGGAGAACTAGAGGACATACAAGGGTTTTTGTTTTGGAGTCAGATTATTGAGCTCCTAATAAATAGATCTCTTTTACATATGTTAACTAGAAGTGTTGGGTTTTTGGTAACATATTCGAATATATACTAAGTTCATTATGCTTAATCAATACTTTTCTTATGTTCTTGGCATTATAGGTCATAACGTGAGTTGATTATTTTTTATTTGCGAACTGTTGACCCAAAATCATTGATAATTTAAGATGACTCTTCGAACGAATGGTGATTCACCAAAAAAGTGGACAGATCAACGAGGGTTTGTTATGAAAACCTTAAATAGTTTGGTCGCAACCATGCAAAACCAAGTGTGAACCCAACGAGAACATGCTACACATGTGGGGATGAATCGCAACCACGGCGGGGTTATATACAAGAAGTTCCAAAAGTTAGATCCTCCTCTGTTCACAAGAAAAATGGATCTTGAAGCAACAAAGAATTGTGTATGGGAGATGGAAAAGATCTTCCAAGTTCTGGATGTCTCTGAGAATAGAAAGGTAAACTTCACTGTGTATCCTTTGAATGATAACATTGAACCTTGGTGGGCAACTACCTTATAGGTGAAGTTCTAGAATGAGCTGGTGACATGGGAATAGTTTGGGGTAGTTTTCTACACCACCTACTTTTCAAAGCACAAGAGGAGCCACAAGATGCATAAATTCCTCGACCTAAAACAGAGATGATTGAATCTGCCTAACTACATCACTAGGTGTTTACACAACCAAGGAAGAGTGAGCGGTGAAGTTCACTAGAGGCCTGAAGCCAGCGCTTTGGACCAAGGTCTACAATCATTTGCCAGAAACCCTCAACAAGGCTATTGTGGTTGCCAATTTACTTTAGGATGACTGGGTTGAGATACAAAAATCTTAGTTAGCCAAGCCCATGTTGCAATTTGGAAGCTAGAGGAGTTGGCCTAAGAAAAATTTTGAAAGAAAGAAGTTTGTTTCTCATGTCAAGGTGCATAAATCCCAAGGTGGAGCTCGACCACAACAACAGGCCACAACCAGGTCACCACAACAATAATCCACTCAAAAGTGTCCAAAATGCTATCGCTACCATGTGGGACAATCTTGCCCTTGAGAGACTGAAGGATGCTTGTACTATGGCAAAATGGGTCATTTTATCAATGAATGTCGCAAGAATGAAGTTGACAATAGGAGAAAAGATGTTGGAGGATCTCAACCCTCCCTACCGCCACCATAGCAACAACAACAAGATGCACATAAAAAGGTAGTAAAAGGTGTATATGTTACCTCCGTGGAGCAGCTCACCAAGGTCGACCTGGCGTAAGGTACTATGTTAATTATTGGACAAGCAGCTCTTGTTTTATTTGATTGCGATGCAACTCATTCCTTTATTTTTATAAACATTGTCAAGAACTTGAATGTATATACTGAGTCCCTTAAACACGGTCTAGATGTGTATAACCCATTGGAGGCCAGAGAAATAAGCGTAAATTATGTACTTAATATAGACATCATGTTTGACAAGCAGAACTTATATGCTGATATAATTATACTCGATATGGCTGAGTATGATGTCATACTAGGTATAGATTGGTCATGTAAATATCATGCTAAAGTACTATGTCGAGAAGGTAAGATACTATTGTCTCATCTTGGAGCTTCTAAGGCGAAGTTCAGGCTATCTCGATCCACGCTGAAAGACCGAGTAATATCATTGTTAAAGGTTCAAAAATATTTGAAAAGAGGATGCACTGCCTTCCTAGTTAGTCTCTCCTTGACAGAGTCGACAACCACACCATGGAAAATAGTCTGTGAATTTTCGGATGTGTTCTCTGAAGAGTTGACAGGGCTTCCCCTGCACCGAGATATAGAGTTCAAAATCAAACTCTTGCCTGGAATGACACTCATTTTCAAGGCACTATATCGAATGGCAACAACAGAGCTCGAGGAGCTAAAGAAGAAATTACATGATTTAATGGATCAAGAATTCATACGGCCCAGTGTTTTCCCTTGGGAAGCACTGGTATTGTTCATCAAAAAGAAGGATGAATCAATGAGGTTGTGCATTGACTAAAGGATGCTCAACCATGCCACGATCAAGAATAAGTATCCATTACCCCGTATAGAAGATCTATTCAATCAATTGCAAAAGGCCAAGGTCTTCTTGTAGATCAACCTAAGATTTGGGTATCATCAACTCAGAATTAAGGATGATGCCAATTCAAAGACAATATTTTGGATGAGGTATGAGCATTATGATTTCATGGTGATGTCATTAGGACTCACTAATGCACCAGCAGTGTTCATGGACTAGATGAACTGACTCTTTAGACCATACTTAGACCAGTTTGTGATCGTCTTTATCGTTGATATTTTGTTATACTCTGGAAGTTTGGAACAGACCCAAGAATATTTGAAGATCATATTAAGAATTCACACGGAACAATAATTGTTCACCAAATTCTCCAAGTGTAGATTTTGGCTTAATGAAGTCATATTCTTGGGTCATGTGATCTCGAAGGATGGGGTATCTATTAACTCTATAAAGTTGGAAGCTGTACTGAATTGGGAACAACCTAAAAGTGTTATCAAGATCAAAAGTTTTCTTGGTTTGGCAAGATATTACCAGAGGTTTATTCAAGACTTTTCTACCAATGATGAAACTCTTGAGGAAGGGAGTTAAGTTCGAATGAAACGAGAAGAGAGAAGATAGTTTTTAGATTATGAAGAAGAAACTTACTACAACCTCTGTGTTGACCTTACCTTTGGGTCAAGGTGGAATTGTGGTATACACTGATGTCTTAGGAACTGAACTAGGTTGCGTACTAATGCAAAATGAAAGAGTAATTGCCTACGCTTCACGATAACTAAAGATTCATGAAAGAACTACCTAACCCATAACTTGGAATTAACAACATTGGTGTTCGTCTTTAAGATTTGGTGTCACTACTTGTATAGAAAGCAGTCTAAAGTACTATCCAATCACAAGAGCTTCAAGTACCTATTTTTGTAGAATGGGCTAAATATAAAGCATCATCGATAGCTATAATTTATCAAAGACTACAAATTCACTCTCTCTTGTCACCCAAAAAAGGTAAATATTGTAGCGAATGCTTTCAGCTGTAAGACTCGAGGCACTTTGACTAGCCTCCTCTACAAAGGATAGAAGCTAGTCGAAGACTTTGTCGCCTGAAAATCCTTTGCAAACAAAAAAGGCACTATTGGATTATCCAATCTAATTGTATAACCTAAGATCCTTACGTGAATTGTCATTGAGTAGAATAAAGATCCTCGGTATGAAAAACTGAGAGACCTAGCAAGAAGATATTTTTCTTTGTCTCAAAGAAGATGGAAGCATCTTGATGAATAACAAAATTTGGGCACCAAGCGACCCTGAACTGAAAGAGAAATTTTTTAATTTAGCTCACAAAACTAATTACACCATCCAATTTGTCGTAAAAAAAAATTGGTGGAACGGTATGAAGAGAGAAGTAGCTCAATTAGTCTTGAAGTGCTTGACTTGTCAGCAAGTCAAGATTTTGCACTAAAGATCCGATGAAACAATGCAGCGGATGGATATTCTGTAGTGAAAATAGAAAGACATAAGCATGAACTTCATAGTGGGTTTACAAAAAACCTGAAAGCAACATGATGCAATTTTGGGTGATTGTCAATCGGCTCACTAAATCTGCACATTTTTTGCCAATACGCATCAATCAATCATTAGAGAGTCTGACAAACTTGTACATTAAAGAGATCATTTGATTGCACGAAGTACCATTCTTGATCATTTTATATCATGACTCGTGGTTTACTTCTCAATTTTTGGGGCAATTGCAATAAGCCTTGGACACCAAGTTGAAGTTCAATACATCATTATACCTTAAAACATATGGACAATCCGAACAAACTATACAGACTCTGGAGGACATGCTATGAGCCTGTATGTTGGATTGTAAAGGTGATTGCGTTATACACATGATTCTCGCCGAATTTGCCTACAATTATAGTTATCCTACAAATATTGGAATGGATCTATACGATACCTGATACAAGTGACTTTGTCGATCACTAGTTTACTAGGATGAAGTTGGTGAACAAACTATGGACTCACCAATAATACTATAGTACTATACATAACAAGTGTAGATAATTCGAGACACAATGCATATGGCTTAGAGTCAACACAAGAGCTATACAGATCAACGATGCGGAGAGCTTACCTTCATAGTTGAGGATATGATGTTCATCAAAGTATTTTCAACCAGGAGCATATTCTAATTTGGGAAGAAAGAAAAATTAAGTCCCTAATACGTAGGATAATTCAAGATACTGGAGCGGATTGGAGAAATAACCTATCGTGTAGCATTATCTTCACACTACGTGCAGATATATAATGTCTTTTATGTATCTATATTGAAGAAGTACGTCCATGACCCATCTCACGTCATTAAACATGAGGACGTAGACATTTGAGAGGACATGACCCTGGATGAAAGGCTAATAAAAATCATGGATCGAAGAGATTAAGTGTTAAGGATGAAAATCATTCCTCTTGTCAAAGTACGATGACAATATCATGGCAACAAAGAATGCACGTGAAAACCAGAATAAAGTATGAGAGAGAAATACCCTAAGTTATTCTAATAGTCCTTGAGAAAATTTTGAGGGCAAAATTCTTTTAAGAGGGGTAGGATATAATATCTGGAATTTTTTATGAATACTTTTAATATAATATTGAAAAATTTATAGTTCAAAAGTAGTGTACACTGGTGAATTAGCGATTTATTGTTTATTTAAACATTAAATTAGGAATTTATGAAGTTTTGAATAAATTATATGGATCTGGATCTCATGAAAGATCCAAATTGATCAATCCATATGATTAGGATTAAAACATGTTGATGGACCCAATCCGAGGTTGAACCATTGAGTTTGGACCAAGATTGGATTTTGCAAATGTTATTTTATGAAGAAGATTATAATTCACATATAATTGTATTACAATGTTAATGCCTACGATGAGATGCTTTAAGAAAAGACACGTAATGATATATGTATGCAGTGAATCGTTTAAACTCAAATAGTAGAGCTATGGATTACAAGAGCCTTGCTAGCTATACTCGCATGTTAAAATATTAAATAAATGTGATGCATGATATATGCATGGCTCCTAATGAAGCTCAGAATTCATGGAACCTGTCAGGACAAGTAAAAACTGATTTTATGTCTTTCTTTTTTACACTTGAAATGATGTATAATTTGCACATATGTTAGCCCATATTGGAGTCTGGGGTTCAAAGAACCTGTATAATATCATTGGGCATGTGGTGTGTAGGACATGTGATATAATATAGGCATGCATGTACTTATATTGGCTCATACACGAGTATGGGTTGATACGAACCCATGAGGAGCGAAAGGGGCAGGGTACCATGAGGGGTACATGAATACACACACTTACTTATAAAGTTATGTTTGCCTTCATAGGCGAAGTACTCGTATAAGCTAAAAGCTTTCGAGCAATATCTAAATGGGTTGGATACCTACGAATGAATCATAATTACCCTGAAAGGGTACTAGGGTTATTGAACCCTAAATTGCTTAATGATATGAGGCACATGTAATAATAAAATCACATAATAAAGAACCGTATAACTCATTTATATTTATGGTCTATATGGAGATGTAGGTGGTATAAGACTTGAGTGAAGATATTATATTTTATAGGAGCAAGGCATCCGGAGGTTAGGAGACCAAAACTATCAACATGTCCTAGGTGATAAATTTTCAACTACTGCAGTTAGTTCATAATGCATCTTATATCAAATGTACACATAACGGATTTTTCTCTTGATCACAAACTGCCTGCTTTGAATTCTGCCCAGTCTGGCACCTAGGTAATGTACAACTCATGAATAATATACCCCTGAAATGTCACGACTGTTTAAGGTGGCCATTCTCCTGTGTACCCGAGGTGACTGTAATCAAGATAAACAAAGATCTTCTTGTTCACATGGTTTTGAAATAAAAAATATGCCTTGATGATGCATGATTACATTTTGAATAAAGTTGCATGTTTTTTCATAGTTGTTAACCTTGAAACATGTTGTATTGTTTCCTGTTAAACTATTTCATACCTTGATAAATTATATTAAATTGTATCATGCATTAATGAATTGTGACATCTTATATGAAAATATATATTTTAATGTTATGTAATTACCTGAAATTTGTGTATACCTACCAGGCTTTCACGAGTTTGACCCTTTAAAGCGATTTTAGGTGATTGATATGTTGCATAGTGGATAGCGAAATACAGGGGCGGCATCGAGAATCAGGATCTCTGAGGATCCAAGGTTAGACTTAGACTTTTGTTTCATTTTGATCCTAAGTGATTGTGTAATTGCAACTCTATCCTTTCTATCCATCATACTGCATTTTGTGAATGACTATTTTTAGAAATATAAATCATTTTGGTTTTCATAAATGATTCATGAATGGTTGTCTAAAGTTACGTTGTTGATTCATACTAGTAACCTGCTCTAGAACCTTTCAACCTCGCGTGAAATCATCGCTTTCTGCTGTTTAAAGTTTAAAAAATATATATATTTTTGCTAAAATTTGGGTTAAGATTTTTTGGGCATTACAGGGTGAGGTTGTTGTCTGATATTAAAAAAAACAACAATAATAATTTCATATAACAAAGGGTTTGCCCGTGGAAGGATAAGTTAGCCCTATACTTATGAATAGTAAGGTAGCATCAACAACAACAAATGAGAAAAAACTGAGAAATCGAAAAAAAAAATCTAAAACTCCAAGAATGAACAACAATAAAAATGAGCAAAGAGAGAGGGGGGAGACAGAAAAAATAGGACTGAACAGAGAAATCAAAAACTTTACCTACTGAGGCTAGGTGCGGGTCGCAGGAGGGAGGTAGGTGAGGGGCACCAGCGAGAGATGAATTGGGAGCATCCACAATGTGTGAGGAGGGAGGCGTGGTGAGTGAGAGTGAGAGTGAGAGAGAGAGACGAGAGAGCTCGAGAAAGGTGCGATGAGGGACGTTCTCGACAATGAGAGAAGAGAATGACAGTGAGGGTAGAGAGACAATAAATCTCGAAGGAGGCACAAGAGTGAGAGAAGAGAAACGAGAAGTTAGGCTTAGAGATGCCTTATATGGTAGATGTAGACTCCATGAGAGGGTGTTGTTGTGTGTTCTCCCCGAAACATGCACTGTAGCTACAATGCGTGTTCTGAGGTCCCGACTGATCGCTGCGTGGTGCTCAGTTGAGTGTACGGGTGTGTTGTACACCATCCTACATTCTGCAGGTGAGGATGTATGGCGGTGTATGGTGCACCCGTACATCCGACTGAATGCCACACGATAATCGATCGGGACCTAACCTGCCCCCCGATGTAGACAGTCCACAATAAGTGGATAGGATTGTAGGGTTTTCATTATATATATATATATATATATAGAGAGAGAGAGAGATTCCCATATATACTTGTGGTTTACATCAGAAACCCTAGAATTTCCTAGGGTATAATTAATGAACGTTCAGCAGTTTACTTCCCAAGGTCTAACCACTAACCTTCCACAAGCTGAATGGATACCTTGCTGTTTCATGGTTGACTTATCGTAGAATGAGCCACTAACAACCTCTTTAAAAATACCACAAACCAAACTCAACCTTGCTTTGTTTATTGTTGGCAGAAGAGATTGATGTGATGGACAGGCTGTGGGGGCAAGTTTTTCCTTCTTTGACAGCCATTCAAAAGATATCTTCTAAATATAAAACTAAGAAAAATCTGTGGCCACAAACCAAGAGATTTCATGTAGATTTTTGTGAGCCTCACAGGCTCACAGCTACCACGTCAGCTTATATTATACTTTACTCTACCAGCTTTTCATAAGGGCTATGAACAAAGAAGTTCTTGTGGATCCCGTCTGTTTCACACATAACAGACACATATGCTGACACTGTTATCTGGAAGTTTCTATGAACCATGTGTGAGCCCCTCTGTCACCGCCATCTTGTATTTCTAGTAATTTGACTATAGGTGAATAAAGACAAAGATTTCATTAATATATTTCACAATTACTATTTTTTAAAAATTTACTTAAACTAGAGCTTCTTTCATGATTGAAAGCTGCTTCTCTTCCATCAAGGTCATTTCATCTCCAATATTTTAAAAATAATTTACATATGAAAAGCAATTTCGTAGCATTATCCTTCGAACTGTAGGCCGAGCTAGACCCTTCAAGAGCTACATCAGTTTGTTTAGGAATGGCAATCATGCTTCAGACAATTTGAAATGAGAATGCATTTATCCACATCACCGAACTTTGCAGTATAGCTAGATATTCTGTCATCAAAGATAAATATGATGGGTTAGGTGGGCCTCAGATTCAATAGATAAAACCCATATATCTCATATCAACAGCTGTTTCTACAATCATCCAGATAAGATGACATTAATATGTAAGGGCTTGATCCTTTGAGAAGATCTTTATTCTATTGATTTTTGTTTTAATTTGTGCCCTTTGGATGCCTCAGATGTGTGGTTAGCTCAATTAGGCCAATTAACCTTTTGCAATTATCTATAACATCAATGGAAACCAATGAACAAAAAAGGTTTACAAGGTATATATATATATATATATATATATATATATATATATATATATATATATATATATATATATAGAGAGAGAGAGAGAGAGAGAGAGAGAGAGATGTCTATTACTTTTCTAGCCTACTGCGAGCAAACGGGTGTTTTGGGGTTGTGTTTCGCAAATCTGACCCTGCAGATGTGTTCGGCATGGTTGATTGCTAGGAAACACCATTTGGATCATGAATTTGATACTTTATGGTAATGTTAGGTTTTTACACTATGAAAGCTGATTGTCTAATATAATGCATATGTTTTACAAACAAAGCACTGCATTTTCACCCCTTTGTTGACATAAATAAGAGGGAAGAACAACTTTAAAGTTAATTTCTAAATCTGCTATTTGAATCATCAAATCCATTATTTCCAGTACATTCAAGACAGCTCTCTATTATTTCATATCTTGCTGATGAGAAGAAGCCCTCCATGGTTTTAATGCTATTGATGATCTCCGCGCTTATGGTAAAAGTGGCACGAACTGGTCTATGATCTGAAAGTTTGCTCTCTCCTCTCTCATACTTGTTTTGCTTTATACCCTTCCCATACCACAGTATCCTATCACACCTACCAAAGGAAAAGGTTCAAGTCAATAATTTCTTATAAACAAAAGATAAAATTTCTTGGGGTTCTTAATAAAGAAGAAATTTATCTTAACATGAGGTTCGTCTTTTGACATGCATAGTGAAAACCTGTTTCCATGAGAAACGACGAAAGGAAAAAAAAGGAAGCCTATTGATGCATGCAATAATCACCCTATAAATGATTTTATTGGCACTAAGTGCTTAAATTGCGGCAAGGAAAGCCACTTCAGTTTCTTTTATCCTAACATATAAATCCTTTAAACAACTGGTGTTCAACATTGTTGCATTATAAGATCTAAGTGATGTAATAAAATTCATGAATAGATGGTAAGTAGTAGTCCATTTTCACTGATACCACAGTGAAAATTTCTTAGAATAAAATGGGAGAAAGCAAAAAAATTACCATGCAGGGGCACGCGTCTTTTCTCTGATTCCACTTTGTTGCCATCCGTAGTACTGGTCCGAATCAGGAGAATACTTATAAGTTGGAGCAAACTCAATGATTCCTTCATGCCAGCCTTGGAAAACTCCACCCTGAGAGAGCTCCACCTTGAGCTTCACATGTCAAATGGAAAATTTCAATAAGTTTTAGGGTAATATTGCCATTTAAGAGTGCCAAAACACTGTTGTCATCCTGTTCATAATCAATTTCTATTTTTGTCCATGAAAAAGTTAGGTAAGGCAATAATAATTTATAGTGAATAGTCTATATATGAAATTATATCCGCTCATTCGAGAGGATATAATTGTCGTTTTCCAAATTGCTTAAGGCTTTAAGCCTATGCGAATATATGATTTTGGTGTGTATAGAAGACATGTCAAACAACACAAAGATCATGAACTTGGTCGCATTGCAAATGAAACCTTAACTTAATAAGAAAAACATATAATTTTTCATAAGATTTTATCTAGAAGTATAGAGGGTCACTTTGCAAATGAACTCCTATGCTGGTCCATCGTTCGAGTTTATCAGAGTCAACAACTCGTGGTCCTTCCACCAAATTAGACTTGAGAGAGAGAGAGAGAGAGAGAGAGAGAGTACCTGGTCACTTTCATGCAAAGTCTCCCAATCATGCCTCTCTACAAGGGATCGGGTCTCGAACTCAGGCAAAGAGATCCGGTAATTCAAATCTCCCAACCAAATAATCCGACTACATTGGCAAAAGAAAGAAAAGCATGTCATTTACTTAATATTAGTGACTACCCAAACATGATCTAAGCAATTCAACCGAGCTTAAGGCCACCATTAACTCTTGGAATAGCTGAGTTCGCTCAGATATGAATCGGAACAAACGAACCCGACTCGGCCGGTTCGTGTCCGAGTAGCCTAACTCATCCAGTGATTGGTTCAATTATTCACTTACTTGTGGCTGCGAATGTTTGTAGGCAAATCCATAGAAGGACCAGCAGGAAATCTGGTTCTTGAGATGATCCGGGAGGCATCACAATTTCTGTGGCTCTCATCTCCTTCCTTCCCACCAGAAGCCAGATGACTACACACAAAGCAGAAGCTCGTACCATGTAGAAGGAACCGGACAGAAACTGATCCCTGCGTTTAATTATTAATAAAAGGATTAGCCAGTTGATTATTTAATTTAAAGGCTGTTAAATGATTATTTTCTGGCTCATTCTTGTACATTATGGCCTGCACAATTTTCCTAATCTCATGGGGTGTCATGAAATGTGGCCATGTTCATAAACTTAGAGTTTTATCATGAATTTAATCATGCTTTACATGACGCCAAAATGTGGCCCAGGCACATAAACCTTTCACTTTCACAAACCTTAGAAGTCCAGCATCTCAGACACACGTACGCGTGCATTTGTCAACCGCTTAAACTTAGGATTTACTCTTTATCCGAGTTTGGAACTTTCAAAATGGATGTTGAAATTCATAAGTTTGAAGAATTTTTTAGAAAAAACTTAGTAGTTGGGATTTATTTTTTTAATTTATAACCCGAAGAAATCTCACCTGGCACGAAGACCTGGTAGCATTGGCTCAGCCTGCCATACCTACTACGGTTGTTGTGCCGGCAGTGTAAAACTCGGAGGCTAAGACCCCTGCCCCCGGGCCTATGCTATGCATTGACTTGCGCAGAGGGGACACCCATGAGAATGGAACCTTGACTTCTCATCTAGCAGCCAAGGCCCCCACCCCACTACGCCAACCCCCCTTGGGGCTAGTTGGGAAATTTGAAATTGTATATTTGTTTTGATGGCACTCAACGTACTCTAAATGACAAATTATTATCTTTATCAGGGAAAGGGGGCCTTCTCCCATCTTGTAAATGTCAAAATGTAACCAGTGTGTTCAAACTATTGAAAATATGCCTCTCTCTCTCTCTCTCTCTCTTTCTCTCTTGTAAGAGTTGAAGAACAATTAAAGAATATCCTGTTATTCAAAATGACCACTATTATTATACAAAGTGGGTGTAGCAACTATGAATATTTCTGCTTTATGGATACCATAAGGTAACCAATGTAGCAAAAAATGCACTTGCAACTTTGGGTGCATGCCTAATGGTAAGGATAAGGGTAGTTTCCTATTTATCCAGATCAGTTGGTTACTTGAGGGTTGTCACACCTAGCACCCTAGTACTCATACCGTGGTCCATGGCCTACTCTAGGTTCTTGGCAAAAAGTAGAAAAGAAAAAAGCAGGCCCATAACAGAGATATCAGCGTTTGGGCATGTTACATCTGGATTGAAATGACATCCCACTTGATGGGCATAACTTGGATGGATTTTGGTGTTCAAAGCTGCTTCACCTACCTGTAAGAGATTTCTGATTGGTGGCGCTAAAGATGAGCCATATGGAGTTCGGTAGCATATGACTATTGCTCCAATATGACCTAACTATGGTAGTAATGAAGGCACAGAGCTATTGAGCTTTTTAAATCATAGGTGATATTTGTATTAAAACTCAATTGACAACACATGGGTTCAACATGATTTGCTAACGACAAAAGCAAAATTGTCGCAATGTTTCGGTACATTCGAGCCGTTGAATTTCTAATCCCTTCAAAAACCTGTTTAGATGTCATCATCACATTATTCAAACCCCATTTTCTAGAGGGCAGATCAGGTGCAATGTGATTGCACATTTTTGGTATGATGCTGCACATCACCACCCTCTCTGCTGATGCGCCCCACAGCTGACAGATTGTATCACAAAGATGGATGATGATCAGGTGCAACAGCATATTAAAAAGTGTTCCATCACATTACACCTGATCAGCTGACAGATTATATCGCAAAGAAAGATGGATGGTGATCAGGTGTAGTAGCACATTAAAAGTGTGCACTCACATTGCACTCGATCCCCCTCATTCTCTACTGAATTTACAAAAAAAAATATGAAAATTGATGATTTTTATTCAATAGTTTCATACTTTCATTAATGCCTAATATATATATATATATATATATATATATATATATATATATATATATATATATATATATAGAGAGAGAGAGAGAGAGAGAGAGAGAGAACCTTGTTGCCTAGGCAACCCATGAGCCCGCAACCAACGCAAGAGACGCTCGGATGGAGGACGAATTTCAGGAGGCTCTTTCTCACCCAAACGGAGACCATGATCCCTACCATTTGCTTGCTGACTATGCATTGAAACTCTCGGCTTCTCGTATCCCCTTCATTCAAAAGCTGCTCCTTCACAGGGTGTATCTTCTGATTCTTCTGTTCTTGGGACCCACCAATCGATGGCTTCTTATTGAGTGCTGATCTTACCAAGGCGTTCCATTTCATGCAAATGCTTGACTTCTCGACTCCCAGAATGTTCTCAGCATTGAGTGGCACTATTTCTTGAAAACTACAAGAAGCCAAAACTCATTCAGCAATTAGAAATCACTCAAAATGCTTATTTGATTTAGAATTTGATGGAAACGCAAGTTGCTGATTACCCAAGAACGTAAATATCGTATGAGCTGTTGCTTGTGTCGAGCCATTCTTCTAAATTCAAATCCTCTGGTGGAGGAATCCCCCCTACGTTCCATGTACTCACAAATACCCTTCAAGGAATTCAACAAAAAGATGCCGTTAGAACTTCAAAATAATCTCTCTCTCATTGCTAACTTAGTCTTCTTCTTTTTATTACATGGAGAAACCGCACACGGGATAAAAGATCTGCCCCCAATAGTCTTACCCTGCTCTACCAATGGTGGCCGTCCCAATAGCATAAAACTCTGAAGCCAGGATCAGGTGCCATCACATGGCACACTTTGAAGTGTGCCGCTGCACCTGATGCCCTCCATCTTTAGCTGACAGTCTGTTAGTTGTTGGGCCCAAAAGCAGATGGAGGGCAGCCAGGTGCAGAGGTACACTGATCGATGGCACCTGATCCTGGCTCATAAAACTCCATGGGTGCTCATCTCTACACCCAGTCTTTGGGATAGTCTGTCAGTTGTGCCGCCTAACAGCAGATGGTGGGTTATCAGGTGCAGCGGCACACCAAAAGTGTACAATCACATTGCACTTGGTCTGCGCTCCACCCCGGAGAGCGATCTGCTCGCCTTTCAGAGGGGTGTAGCCCAAGCACGAGACTGGGGGAGGCCTCCATATCCACGAGCCCCAGACAATGTGGGCAACCCCCTTATGGTCGTTAGCTTAGCTAGGTCATACGGAACATCAATAACCGGGCAAGAGGAGAATAATATCTTACTTGTATTCTTCTGTAAACAGGCGATCGATGCTAACAGTCTCAGACACAACAGGAAACAGCATTCTTCGAGAAACTTGTTGGGGAGCCTGCGATTCCATCGCATTATCTCCATCACTTTGATAGTCTGACACAAAACTTTCGCTTCCGAATCTACTTGGAAACAGCTTCTTAGCCACCAACTGAAGCCACATCTGATGAAACCCCTCAAGCTAGATCACTAGCAACCCTTCAAAATGGGCAAGCAAGCAATACATACTATAATGAGCAAGCAATCACATAACAACTCTAATAAAACCAGGCTACCTTTCTTTTCTCTGCATGGTGAACGTTTGTCATGTACCATCATAGGCTACCTACTAAATGACGAGAGAGAGAGAGAGAGAGAGAGAGAGAGAGTAAACTTTAGGGCTGCAAGTTGCAGGCCAAAGAGGGCCCTCAACCACTTGGGGGATGCACCAAAAGATGTGGTTTGGATAATTAGGGGGGAGTGACGTTGAGGATAATGAATTCAGTGCTATGGTGAAAATAATTTTAGGTGAGTATTGGAAAGGATGGACGACATGAAAGCACTGTTGAAGATAGGAGAGACAAAGAGAGTCTAGATTGTTCCTTTTATATATATATATATATATATATATATATATATATATATATATATATATATATATATATATATATATATATACTTTGTCTTCATTTTTTTATATTTGATGTTTTGGTTTTAATTGGGGGGAGGTTTGAATATGGTCATGAGCTGGTAGGCAGGTTGCCCTAACCAACTTGCAGTAGTCAAACTATGCATGTAGGGACGCCACATCTTTGCATACCTCATCCTTTTTTTTTGTCGTAAAATGACCATCCTACTTCGGCGAATAATGATATTTCATAAAATAGCCAGAAGATACCGCAATATTTCAAACATACTCAACCGCCCGATTTCAACTGAATTTGGGAGCATTTCTAACAATTTTACCCTTCAGCGAAACTCACAATATCAATAAAACTCGACTTTAAACTCACATTGAAACTGAGATTCGCCTATACATTGAAATAGCGAATCTCAGTTGTGAAAGTCGTTTTCACGTTTTAGCAGACAGGCAAAATTATTAGAAAACCCCTCAAATTCAGCAGAAATAGGGTGGGCAAATATGCGAAGAATATTGCAATATCTTCTGGTTAGTCTGTGAAATACCAATATTCTCAAAGGTATTACAGTCGTTTTTTATTTTTCTTTAAAAAATATATATGGTGAGGAGAAACCACCCTTGTGATTCATACGTACTCTCATTCCGGGCTAAGAGGTGTTACGTTGGTTGTGGCCTTATTTTGATATCTGTGATGTAAAACTCTACAAGTACTCTCCCTGCCCACAGATTAGACCTTACGACAAGGGACACGTGAAATTGAGATCATGTGCAATGTGATTGCACACTTTTTTTGTGCTGGTATACCCTGATCGCCCACCATCTGATGTTGGCTCCACAGCTTACCCGTTGTATCCCAATGATGGTGGGACATTAGGTGCAGTAGCACGCCTAAAGTGTGCAATCACATTGCATCTAATCCTTTCTTGACTCAAACCCATGTATCAACTGGTGATGTCCTTCAATTTGAATGCCTCAAGCTGACCCACCTGCCCAGGTCTGCCGAGCCTTAGAGGCTGCATACTTTTAACCTGTGTTAACTATCATTGGAATAAATTGCAGATAGATTTTTCTCGGAAGTACCTTGATTTTTTTTCTTTTTCTTTTTCAACATAGAAAGCTGGGATTAGACCGACTCCTACCGGTTATACAACCATACCATTGAGATTCGAACTTGCAACGTCCCACACAAGGTGACATGCACTAACTGCTCCTGCCAGACAAGCATAGCCCCGTTGGTATTTATTTCTTTTCTTTTTTTTTTGAAAGAAGGCCTGCACCTTGATATTATGGTTTTCCTAATCCAGGAAGGAGACATGACCATGTGCTATAATGCAAATTAACCAGATCATGGTCTTCTCCTGCCTATATATGATGCTAGACAATTGGATCTAAAGCAAATGCTTGGTCCAACCAAAAATTATTGTTGAAATGCATCATTGAATGCATGACATGAAAGTCATGGGCTTCCTTTTCAAGATAAATGGGGTAGACGTTATATGACTTTATGTACAGTAATTTCATTAATGTCCCTCAAAATGAAGCAGATGCTGGCCTTCTTAAGGGTGCATTTCGATGCCATCCAAATCATGCCACTTAAAAATTTTTCCCCAGTTTCCCATCTACTAGTTGGAATGCCGGAGACTGGATTTTTTTATGCTCCATGTGCAACCTCAATTCTGGGAATTTTCTTGGTTTTCAGATTTCTGATGCAAGCCGGCATTTTCTGAGGGTGAACGGTCTGCAGTTGACCAATGAAGGCCGGTAAATTTTAGTCTTTATCTCTAACAATTTACAAAATACATGGATTATCTATCTGTCTAAGTAGTTAATTTTTATACCAATTAAATATTATATTATATATATTAAAAAATTCTCAATTAAAAAACAAGTTCATGTATATATATATACAAAATTAATTAATACATTCAATTGTAGGTACAATCTTGCTAGAATCTCTTGGTGCAAGTTGTTTTGAGTCAATCTAACCTCATGGATGTATTCAACATAGTCGATGTACAGGGAATTGACCCTTAGCTCAAGTTTTCTCGATGAATGGAAAAACATGCTTTTTAAATCGAGAAAAAATGGTGCAGTTATGGACCACAGAAAAGCCCATGTGTTTGATTCCAATGATTCAAAAGCCAGTTCATATTAAAAACAGCATGTTGCATCCATGGGGTTATCAAACCAAAAAAAAAGGAGTTTGCTATGTCATTCATGCATAAAACAATTGTAGAAACCTTTAACCCATTATATATATATATATACAGAGAGAGAGAGAGAGTCACTAGAATATGATAGTTAGAAAGATGGGGATTTCCAACACTTTTTTTTGCAAAACCAACCATGTGGATGTGTTTGACATGGTGAATTTGGCTAGGAATCAACCATTGGATTGTGCATTTTCAATGAAAAATGTGACTTTTGAATGCTTGAATATTTATGAAGATTATGAGCCATTGATTTTAAAACATTAATAAAATCTCGTTTATACATCAAAACCAGATAATTCAAGAATGGGTTCTTATAAAACCAAGCATGTAGATCACATCCTCTGGGTTAGATTCAACTGAAAAGAATAAAAAATCATTGGATAAAATTGTGGTTCATACATTCATTAGTTCCCATGTTCTAGTTGTGACTTTCTTGTAAAGTTGTCCAGCACGGCAACTTGCCGGCTGGGTCTTAGAAGCCTTGCTAGTGCAGTGGGAGAAGTCCAGAGTGGACACTTGGCATCTTCACCTTTTTAACTTTAATATTTTTGCACAATGGACCCATCTACCATTTTTGTCTTCTTTTTTTGCAACAAATGCTCTAGTAGAATGACCAAGACGCTTCCATGACTCCCTTCTTTCCAGATGACAGTAAGGGTATGCCCGGCTGCATGATTCAGAATCACATAGGGTCTCATGTGATTCCGAATCTCAAGCAAATTAGAAAGTGACTCATATGCAAAGGCAAATGAGATTTACTTTCTCACGGCTGAACTTTTTGTGTTCGGCTGCTTATACAAATCCAATCGAACGTGCCCTACGTCTCATGATTCCTTGTAATAGTGTAGGGATGAATAGCTCGCCATCTTTTTCCACAGGTGATGATTTTTTGTTTAAAACATAGGTGCGAGAAAACGCCTGTTGATTCTCTGTCATAGGAAAAAAAAACTTACATTTTTAGTTTGAAATATATTACATAATGCATCTGTATGTGAATGGAATTTCTTATAAATTAAGATTATCTATAAGAGTTACTTTAAAAAAAATATATCTATAAGAGAGAGAGAGAGAGACTGTTCATGGTTCTTTGATGAAGATATATACCACCATATTATGGTGGTAGGGAACCATGGTATATTCCTCTCTCTCTCTCTCTCTCTCTCTCTCTCTCTCTCTCTCTATATATATATATATATATATATATATATATATATATATATATATATATATATATTGGCTATTAATGAAGGTACGGAACTAATGAATAAAATTCATTTTTTTCTTAAAAAAAATAATTTTTTGTAGATCAAATGTACGGATGTGATCTACATGGTTTGTTTAGTAGAAAAATTGTTTGGAATCATGTGATTACGATAAGTAATTAGGTTTTTAAAGGGGTCCAAAGATCAATGGCCCACAATGTGCCAAAAATTAATTAATAACTCAAAAGATCACATTTTTGCATCACAAAAGCACGGTCCAAGCCTTGATTCTTAACAAACAAACCATGTTGAACTCATCTATGTGGTTAGATTGAGTCAATACAACTTGCACCTAGTTTTGTACCTTCATTAGTAGCTAATATTTAACCTATATATATATAGATAGATAGATAGATAGATAGATAGGAAAATAGAAACCTACAAAATAATGGAGCTTGCTAATGCTAATAGCACAATTAAAGATAAAGTGGGAAGGATGCGAAGAACCCACCTGAAAGCAAACAAAATAAACGGTTATCTTGATTTTGTTTTAGAAGGATAAGAGATTATCTTGATGAATCTAATTAAAAAACAACTCAAATCATGAGTTGTTCTTATCAAGATGACAACAAAACAAGCAGCATTTTACCAGGGGTTTTATGCAACCCTATTATTATTATTATTATTATTATTTTAGAGGACTATTATTATTATTTAATTGCTTAAGAAGGAAAAGATTGAGTTGTTTATATAAGCTTATATTTCGTATTCTAGTTATTTTTGCCAACAAATCTCTTGAGCCCAATGGTAACGACTTCTTAACCTTCTATCTCGTGCCCTTGTGTGGCTTGTCCAAAAGTAGCCTGTGATTGTAAAGTCAAACCCGAACAATTTTAACACATGGACCCGGGTCTACTCATGTGGGTCTGGATCAGGCCTTGCGTATCCTAGCTGCTCTGATCCATCAGGCAAGAATTCGTCCAATCTTATGTTAAACCCCGAGTCATATGTGATTCCCAAAAAAACTGGTCTATCATAAATCAACAAAATTGTCCGGATGAATGATTAATTCTATCATCATAAATCAACAAAATTGTGTGGCAATTAATGACAATCACACCTAAGAGGATTCACTGATACGGGACGTGCGACTTGTTAATGCCAATAAGTCGATGGGATGTCACAAGTTCAAAGCCCCGTAGGTGCACACTATTTTATAAAGACACGAGTCTGAGATGCGATGCAGCTCCAACTTGCCTGTTCAAAGTTTTCTTAAAATTAGGATATAGGAGGACAATAAATTTTTTAATTTTAAACAAACTAGATTTTTTTTTGTATTTTAATATTTAAAAATATGATTTTAATAAATTAATATTAAACATATTAAAATAAAAATAATAATAATAGACGTAGGTGTTAGTGTCAACGTATATAGCAAGGACATGTGGCCAAAGTAGTGTGTCAGTGTGACACAGGGTGCACATCCTTTCTTTCAAGGTTAAAGATAGGTGTAATTAATCTCTAGTGGGCATAGGCCAGGCGGCCTGGTGGGCCAAGCTGATCCCGGCCTACCATGTGACGGGTTTGGATCAAGGTTTTAAGTTCTAAACATGTAAGTCACTGGGTCGAAACCCAACCCGTTATATACAATGTGAGCCAGGCCCTGGTGAGCTCACAAAATATGGCGCCGACTCGATGGGCTTGAGCTACCTAATTAATTTTTTAGTAGTCGGTTGCATAATAATTTGATAACTATTACTATTTATCTAATTAGTTGCATTGATTATTTGATAAATAAAAAGATAATTAGATTGGTGCATCAATCTTTCATTCAATTCATTGCTTTTGGTACTATATGAATTAATTTGTTAATTTCTTACAAAAATTAACCTACAAATGAGTTTGGGTTGGACTGACCGACCTGTTGAACATTGGCCCAGCTGCTCTTCAAACACGTCTCGTTAAGAACCAGCCCACACTTAAAACCTGATGGGCCGAGCTCTAAACCGGCCTGAGCCAAGCCGGCCTGTTTCCCACCTCAAAGTCTTGGAATTTTGCGCAAAAGAAGATGGTGAGCAAAGGGATTTTTTCACCATTATTAAAAAAATAATGATAAATATAGAACTTGAATTCAAATAAGAAAGCACCACCGCTCTCCCCCCTCCACCAGGTTTTGACGGCAAAGTAGTATCCCCGAGTTTGAAGAAAAGTTCCGAGTGTAAACAAATGCAATGTGCTGCTGTACTTGAGGGTCTTCAGGTGCAACAGCACATTGGGTTTGTGCAATGTGATTGCACCTGATCCCACAATTCTGCTGGACTCCATCCACCAAAATGTTTAATCTGAGAATGAAACATATCCTTGATGGGACCCAAGGGGTTTGGTGCAGGCATGGGGCCTTAGCCACTAGATGTTAGGGTTTCATTCCCATGAGCATCAGCCCCTTTTAATGAATGAGAGCAAGGGATAAGCCCTTGCTCATGGTGACTCTATGTGGGCGAGGGCCGTGTGCACCACTGGTTTACACAATAAGTACGACAGGCTTAAATGATTTTTTTTTCTATTTTTTACTCGAAGAAATCACATGCGCTACGAAGATACTTTTTCCGGCGCACCCCAGCGGTAGCACCAATGTAAAGTTGCATTTACTAGCGCAAAAATGGACTGCGCGGCCAAAAATATTTTCTTCGACGTAGAAATTACAAAGAAATTACAAGACATTTTTTTTCTGGCGTAATGTAACACTGCGCCAACAAAATTGGGTTCTCCCTTTTCGAGCTTTTTCGAGAAATATCAATAAGAAGATGGTCTCTCGGTGCCTCTCCCTCCTGAAGAAGAAGAAGATGGCATCTTGGCCTCCCCTCTCCTCCCGCTCCGATCTCATCTCACCCAACCTCTCTCTTTCTCTCTCACCCACAAAGTGTATAGATCGTTGCTTTCCTCGTGAGCTGATTGGTTACCTGAATGTGTGTTATGGACTAAGGGCTCTTCTCTAAGATCTTGAGTTTTGGCATGGTTAATTTTGCATGATAGGGTTTAAACTCACAGTTATTTAAATAAGTCGGGCTTTCAGTTACCTAATTGGTGTGTGCTTTGTCAAGTTGATGAAGAAACTACTTTTCATTTATTTTGGTCACGTCCAATCTTTGTGGCCGTGGCTCTATTTAATAAAACGTAGAGATCTTCGAACGTAATTATCAAAAAGAGGAGTCTTTTGATCTTGATATGTTCTTGGGTTTTATTGAAATTAGACGATGCAAGCGGTGGAGATTGATTTGGAAGACATGGTTGCTTATTACTTGTGTTTTGTTTGGATGGCATGCAATGATGCTATTTTTTGTCAATTTTCGATAGTGCTTAATAATCTTGTCAGGTTGGTTGATGTATATGCGATTCTAAGTATGCATGTTAGAGACCTCTCATTCTCTCTAAACAAGGTTCTTGATGGTTTCTTCTAATTCAGTGGATCCTGGTTGAGCTTGATTTTATTGTTCATATGTAATTTCTTTTTCTTTAGCTTTTTATTTCTTTATATTTTAGTTTTGTTTTTTATATTGTTCGGTTCATGGGTTCAACATTTTGTTGATCTTTGTGAGTAGGGAAGCAGGTCAGGTCATGCTGAAAATGAGCCTTTTTGCTCATGCGGACATCGTTGCCGTCTGTTTGCATTTTGGATGAATGTCACTTGGTTTTGTTGACTTTTGAGCTTTTTAAAATGCAAATCTAATGGATTATGGCCACATGTCAGCATGAGCAAAAACGCTAATTTTCAGCATGACCTGATCTGCTTCCTTTCTCCTTGGCACTCTCATCGTTGCTGCTTTTGTCGAAGCAACCTCCTTTTCCTTTACAGTCATAGCAGCCCCAAAACTCTTATCAACGTCGAGACTCAGCAGCTTTCCACACCATCATTGTCGGAGCGACCTTGGAGGTTTTGGTACGTTCTCCATGCTCTCTCTCTCTCTCTCTCTCTCTCTCTCGTTGTGGGTGGGAGGCGGAAGGGATTTGCTAAATCCTCCCTTCTCTCTCTCTCTCTCATTTTCGGTGGGGGGGTTGTTTCTCATTTCTTGTGATTTCAAGAACCTCTTTCTCATTTCTTGAGCAATAACTGATTGTTTTCAAATGGACCCATCTGCCTTGGTATGTTCAGTGATTGATTCATTAAAGATCAATTCAACAAATTCAGGAGAATGGTTTTCAGGTTTTGGGGATATTTTTCCATTCTAACATAACAAAGGCTATAATAGGGCATCTAGAATGAATTTGAAAGATGGCTGTCAAAAGAAATGGCACTAATAATTCTTAAAGGGAGGTATGAATCATGAATCATAAAAAAAAACTTGGGGTGTATGGGCCATCCATGAGGCTTGTAGCTATGTAGCAAATGCTAGCAACATGGTGAAAATATCATGATTTTTTCACAATATTTTCAGAAGCCCATACTGTTCAACAAAAAGAAAATTTCGACATTTTTAAAATATGATGATATTACTGCAATATTTACAATATGGAAAAGGCCTTAAAGAGCGTAGGG
Source organism: Nuphar pumila (assembly GCF_984573655.1). Classification (NCBI taxonomy): domain Eukaryota; kingdom Viridiplantae; phylum Streptophyta; class Magnoliopsida; order Nymphaeales; family Nymphaeaceae; genus Nuphar; species Nuphar pumila. Next base: position 8,466,547 of record NC_143262.1, read on the forward strand.
GTTTTCCAGCCCAAGTTTTCATATGCAATCAGTAGTTCTTCACACAAGACTAACACTGTGGCAGCATATCTTTTGTAAGGATTTTTTTTAAAACTTTTGTACTGGTTATTTTTTAATGGTAACAATGTGTAATAATTGTTCAGTAACCTGACATGGAGGAAACATTTAAACATTATCAGCACCGGACATTTTAGGCCTCATCAAATCGAGCAAATTCATAAAGCAAGGTTTCCTGAGTGGTTTGAAAATCATGTAAGATGATAATTTTCTATTTTTTTATAAATTTTATGATTTTCTAGTTCATATAGATTGGTAATTTTAATTAGATGTATATTTTTTTAATAGATTCGTCAGCTACATGAAGGCTTATATGGCGTTATCAATATCCTCACAAGAACTTTTATGATTAATGGGTTTCAGTTTCGTACAAAACAAAAAGAAGTGTTGCTGTTACTTAACAAACATCTAGTTATTCAAGTGCCCATGATAGAAGTTCTATAGTTGGTTGATGTTACTTACTATGGAACCATTTTAGACATCATCTAAATAGAATATCATGTAGACATAAAGTTTGTTTTATTCAAATATGAATGCCAAGGGCATCAAACAAGATGATTTTGGATTCACTTAAACGATGTGCATTAATCTGTATTAAAAAACTTGGGGTGCATGGGTCATCCATGAGGCTTGCAGCTATGTAGCAAATGCTAGCAACATGGTGAAAATATCATGATTTTTTCACAATATTCTCAGAAGCCCATACGGTTCAACAAAAATAAAATTGCTACATTTTTAAAATATGACAATATTACTGCAGTATTTACAATATGGAAAAGGCCTTCAAGAACGTAGGGGTTTTTCAGCCTAAGTTTTCATATGCAACCAACAGTTCTTCACACAAGACTAACACTGTGGCACCATATCTTCACTAAGGATTTTTTTTTTAAACTTTTATACTGGTTATTTTTTAATAGTAACAATATGTTTTTATTAATTGATCACTAACCTGGCGTGTAGGAAACACTTAGACATTAGGACATTTTAGGCCTCATCAAATCGAGCGAATTCATAAAGCAAGGTTCCTTGAGTTATTTAAAAATCATGTAAGATGATAATTTTGTATTTTTTTATAAATTTTATGATTTAATACACATCAAACAAGATGATTTTGGTTAATCCATTCCCTAACTACTCTATATGAACTATAAAATCATATGATTTGTATTAATGCATATTTGATAAACATATTCTTGCAGGTGGAAGGTTACTATGAAATAATTAAAGAGCAACTGGATTTTGGAACTGTGAAGGCAAAACTTCAGGAAGGAATGCATGCAACTATGGAACAATTTTGAGGTTCTCCTCTTTATTGGCTTACTCTGTGCACCAGTGTGTGTTATTTTGCATTTCACTGATCCAATCCATGCAAGCAATGTTAGTTCTATCAACTTGTGAATGGCTAAGGTGGTTTTAGAATTTAACGGATCTTCACTGTTTCTGTCAGAGAGGACATAGTTTGTATTTTAACAGGTCTTTACGAGAAATCATTGGGTATCATGCAGATATCCTCTGTCTTCAAGAGGTATTATTTTCCATGCAGTTCCTGAGTTCTTAAATTCACTGGTAAAATGTCACAAAATACGAAAAAGGATCGAAGTGTTAAAAAAGAAGGGGTCTTGGTCTGCAACCTAGGGCGCTGGTACTGGCCTAGCCTATTCAAGGCAGTATAAAGTCTTTGTTACAGTCTTATCCCAAGGGGTCTTGGTTAGTTATACCTTGATGGATCTCTGGAAAGTCTTATCCCAAGGGATGCATTGTTTAATATGGTCTTTTATGGATCACAAGTTTTCAATTCCAATGGACGTGCGATTGATGGTTGTGCAACTTTTTTTCACATGGATCAGTTTTCATTAGTCAAGAAATATGAGGCCTGTGTTTGGTCGATATGAAGTTTTCGGTCTGTCTGCACACTGCATTTTGCATTAACTTATAGTACTTGTGCAGGTTGAGTTCAATAAGGCAGAACAGTCTTTAACTGATGCCTTGGTTCCAATTGCTCAAAAGAAAACTGCTCTTAGTCGGTTGCTTAAGGTGCTTTGCTACTACATGGCATTTTTTTTAATATGTTCATATCTGGCATAAGATATCTTTCTGAAGATTTTGACTCTTGTGATGATTGTTTCTAGAATAATGTTGCTCTAATTGTAGTTTTAGAGGCAAAATTTAGTAGTCATGTAGTGGATACTCCTGGGAGACGACAGCTACTCTGTGTGGTAAGAGCTACACTGTGAGCCTTTAATGTCTCTTCTCTATCTCTTCTAGAAAATTGATGTCTGTATTGCATGTCGGCATGAATTCTCAATCTGATGATGCTTTTCATTTACAATGAAAGAAATATAGCTGCCATTTTTTTCATTCCACTTATGTATGTATCTTCTTTTTGTTGAGACTGTTGTTTATGATTTGCTGGGTTCTATTGGATTAGTGCATTGGCTTCTGTATTCAAGAATTTGTTGATAGTGCTCTCAGCCACATAACACATATGTCTAAAGTTCTTGGGGAGCAGATTGGTGGTGGCCAACCAGTTTGGCAGCAAAGACGAAGCTACTTATGCTTGGATTTCAAGATTCAATTTGATTTACAGTTCATTGCAATAAAATTCTTTGCAGAGTTTTACCTCTGTAATTTCTGTATGTTAAACTTGAATGCTCCATCTGTAGGTGCAATATTTCATTTCTTTACCTGTATCTTCCAGGGTGTCTTTATCAATCCGGCTTTCATTGAACCATTTGGTCTCACTCTGATAGAGGTAATTTGTGTCTGGTCATATGTTTATGCTATAAGCATCGTCCTGTTCGCAAATATATAAGGTATAATGTGCACTATATTCAAACCAGGCTTCAGCTCATGGGCTGCCAATTGTTGCTACAAAAAATGGACGTCCAGTTGATATACATTGGGTTTGTTAAAACTCAAAACAAATGATTCCTTCCCACCATCACCCTCTCTCTCAAATGGTTAGTTATTATATACCTTATTGGTTTAATGCCAATATTACGGTCATTACAGGTTTTAGACAATGGCCTACTTGTTGATCCTCATGATCAACAGGCTATTGCTGCAGCTCTACTGAAACTTGTTGCTGATAAACAGCTCTGGGCCAGATGTCAGCAAAATGGACTGAAGAATATTCACCTTTTCTCATGTACAGAGCATTGCAAAACTTATTTATCTCGTATTGCTAGTTGCAGACCAAGGCATCCTCAATGGCTATTGCAAGGGGATAACAGTGAAAATACAGAGACAGATTCAGCAGTTAAAAATTATGAAGTTGGAGAACAACAATGGTAGGCAATTACTTGGATCAAAAAAGCTTTCTGCAGCCTTTTATGGACTTATGCAAATACTTGAGCATTTCTTTTGGGGACTGTACCTCCTGTGTTATGGTGTAATTGACTGGTCTCATATATTGTTTTCAATATGTTGCTGAAAATTCTTTCATGTGCTTGTGGTATCTTCTAAGTCATGTTTCAAAGGGTTTGTGCTTGTTGCTGAAATTTTGTAGTTTTGTATCTACTATATATTGACAGGGAATATATAATAAAAAAACATTTTTACGGCCACAGTTTTAAGATGCGCCAGTTTTATACTTTTGCTGGCACAGAACTGTGCCAGTAAAATAATTTTTCAATATTGTGAGATCTTTACTGGTGCAGAACTGCGCTGGTTTTGCTGGTGCAGAAGTGCGGTAGTAAAAGATCTTTTCAATATTGTGAAAGATCTTTACTGGTGCAGAACTGTGCCAGTATTAAACTTTAGCTGGCACAGAAGTGCGCCAGTAAAAGATCTTTTCAATTTTGCAAAAGATCTTTACTGGTGCATATCTGCACCAGTAATAAGTTTTTCCTGACGCAAAATTGCTTCAGTGAAAACATAGTTTGCTGGCGGATGGTGACACCTTTCCTGGTGCTACTACTGGCGCATTCTTGCACCATCTAAGTTTTTCACTGGCGCAATTAGTGTGCCAGCAAAAGCTGTTTTTCTTACAGTGAGACCTGGTCCCGCTGGCTCAGTCTGCCATACCTATGGTCATCGACAGCATAGAACTCTGAGGCTAGGACCCCTGCCCCCGGGGCCTATGTTATGCATGGGCTTGCGTAGAGGGGCGATGATCATGAGAATTGAACCTTGACTTCCTGTCTAGCCGCCAAGGCCCCACCCCACTGCACCAACCCCCTTGAGGCTGACTAGATGTATGTGGATATGAAAATATGACCTTTTATACACTTATTTTTTTGACATACAACCTTTTATACACTTATGCTGAAATGGAATCCAGACATCCTCAACGTCATACCCACCCTGGGATCGCATTGTTGCATGCAGTTTTTGCTTAAATCTGATGCCGTTGATATGATTTACATGGTCAGTTTAGTGAAGATGGGCGTTTGAATCTCCAGAATTTGACTATGTATCGAATTTTCTGATGATTTGGAAATCAACGGCTGTAAAAACACCAAAATTTTGATGGGCTGATTCCCATCAAATCGACCATGTTAAATCTATCTAAAGGGTCAGAAATAAGCAAAATGACTAGCAGAAATGCGACCCCATGGTGAGATTAACAATAGCGTATGATGTTAGGGGTGAAAGATTTTGCTTAATGACCCAACTAAATAACAGATTTTGAATACAAAAAAGATATGAATTAAAAGTTTATATAATATAATGATTAACTTGGACGAAAAACATGTATTGTTATATCATCATGCCCTGCTTGCTAATGATAATAATACAAAAAGATCATTTTAGTGTGCACAAAACCTGAGAAGAGAAAATGAGATGAGATTTTGTCAATGTTGGAAAAAATGTCACCAATAAGTTTTAACCATAGGAATGATGATGACACCACTGCATTTTCTGCAGTTATGAGGCATTTGGATGCTCTGAAAAAAAAAGAAAAAGAAATGACTAGTTGACTACAACATTGTCTCTTTCGAAAATTCAGTGTTCTACTGTGGTCATTGCCAATGAAGTGTTTTGTGACCCAGGCAGCTCGACCCAACTTCACATGGGTCCGGTCTAAAAGTCAAGGGAAGCTTGCATGCCGAGCTGATCAGATTGGCCGATTTTCTGAATCGTATTGGAAAAAGATACGCTTTAGGGGTTGTTTGTTTCACGCTGCAGAAAGGAAGGAGAATCAGTGGAAACTGAAATCCTTTCAAAGCGCCCTCCTTGGGTGGAAAGTGCTTCCCCAGGGGGGAGGTGTGACATGGGTTTCCATCGAAACCTTTTATTTGGATGGAAAATGTGTGGGCCCCACTGTCTCTTTCTAACTTGGCATTTGTTTCAACATAGGCAGGAAAGAGAGCCACTTTCATGCCAAAGGCATGCCTTTGGCATGAAAGTGGAGGGTGAACCAAATGGCCCTTTAGAAACAGATTGTGACAACATGATCCAATGGTTTTTTTGATAGGGCAGTAGTTTATAAAGTACTTGGGTCACACAAAATACAGCAGTGCAGCGATTTTCTTAATTTTCTGGATCGGATCGGTTCTTGATCTGGTCACTTGCGGTATTTTTTATATTTACGCCAAAGAAACCAACCCCAGGAGCATAGACCTAGCCGCATTGGCTTTGCCTGCCATATTTACGATCACTGTCCTAGCAGCCTAAAACTCCATGGGCTTCCCCTTGCACCCAAGGGAGTCGATTACTTGCAGTATAATCTTATTTTGTATGCACCTCAATAAATTATATTGAAAATGATATTAAGGCAATCGAAGTTCATGAATAATCATACTAACAAAAAATGTTTGTTTGTCTATCGAATCGTTGTTTGAAGTATATGGAGAACAACCATTTGAGACACCAAAAACATCAATTCAACAATAATTCAAGTCTTTATTGCCCTTGATCAAGATAACACACAAAAAATTTAAACAAGTGTGATCCCACTTGTATTTTTAAATTATTTTTACTGCTTTCAAATGTTGAAATACTTGAAAAAAAAAACAATTATTTGAAAAGAAACCAATCATTATATATAAGTCGAGAATGTAAAGAAAGTTTGTTGTTTGGATGGATATTTTTTGCTATGAATTTATATAAGAAAAGCGGTGATCACATTCCATATTTGCTGGTTATCGTTAAGATGAGTACCGTACCTACCATTGCGCCCGTTTCGCAAATAGAAGAATCAAAGGGGCCGTTTGTTTCACCCTAAATGGGGAGAAATTAAGAGGCCCACTTTCAGGAAAGTGGGGCTCTTTCCTGCTTTGGGTGAAACGAACGCCACTGTAGGAAAGTGACATGGGTTCACCACTAAATGTCCAGCAAAATCAAGTCTCACCCAACATTAGGGATTGCAGTGGACCGGGGCGGGGGACAAGGTCTCCACCACCGCCTCTTCTCAAAATCCTGCCCTCTATCCCCGCTTTCATCCCGCACCCGTTTTTATTTTAACCTCCATGTCCAAACGGAGCGAGGTGGGACGGGGATCCGTTTTCCCTCGGTCCATTGTCATCCCTAAAGAAGGATTGTGGACGGGGAAAAGCGTAAGTCCATCTCCGCCTCCATCCCGCACTGGTTTTGATTTTAACCTCCATCCCCGGTCCAAACAGGGCGAGACACCGTTTGCCCCCAGTCTACTGCCATTCCTGCCCAACATAGATCCCATCATTTGACATAGGATGAGTTTCATCATATGTTGATCCTAGCCATCAAGCGTAAAAATGTGGACCTAAGATTGAATGTATGCATCCTATTTCAAATGATGAAAGTTATATATATATATATAAGCATTAATTTTTTTTTGTTTGGTTAAGAGTTTTAATCATCTATCCTCTTGTAGGGTTTACTAATAAACCCCAAAAGATATCAATGGTTTTAAATACTCAACGTTCTTTGTTGGGACAAAGTCGCAAAAACGATAAAATTTCGATAAAATCACAATTAATTCTTTCTATTTTTTTTCTTCAGCATATCACTATTTCATATTACCTGACTTTGACGGCAAGTTTGTTTAGCCCTCATGTAAATCATTTTCTTACACAAATGAGAGAACGAGTCTCATCTTGTTTCATTTTCACATGTCTAAGCAAACATGAGAAAATGCAACATTTCTCTTTCTTTTCTTTTTTTTATGACGAGGAACCTCACCGAAGTGAGAAAAACCCCGAAGGGGGCCCGACGACCACCCTGCCTTAAGTGGCCCACCTCTGAAAGCTACACACCCGTGCACCAATGGGGTTTGTCATGAATCGTCCTCTCATCTGCTCCCATGTGATTCTGATTCATATGATTCCATTTCTCACTGGACTCCAAGGCCGTGGGGCCAAGCAAACGGGCCCTAGCGTCCAACTTTTCATCTTCCCCGTTTGAAAAAGCCACTTTTAGTTTAACGCGAGATTTTTCCCTTAATCCAAAAAAATGTAATAAAAACGTAACAATTCCCTTAATTCTTTTGCCGCCACGTATGCAAATTATCGCTTAACTCCGAAAATACCCTTATTTTCTAAAACGGGATACAATGAATGACTGGGCTTGATTCTCAAATATTTTACGGTGTCTCATGATCCATACGATCTTGCCGCGTATTTCGAACGCAGAGGGGAGGGACCTTTTCAAATTTGGGGCTTTCAGGGAGAGACCTCTTTAGGGTTTCCCCGTTTCCCTCGGCTCGCTTCCCACTCCACAGGAATCGTCTAGGGTTCGCTTCTCGCCATTCTCCGACTCCATGGCCACTCTCACCCTCCCGCTCGTACCCGCTTCCCCTCAACAGGACGCTATCGCTCTCTACAGCGCCTTCAAAGGTACAAAAAAAGATTTGCCGCTTCTCCCGTTTCCCCTGCTTCCTCGATTCCCGCTTTTCTCTTCTCCTTCCGAACTTCTTCGTCTTTTCCAGGCGTTTGCGTTCTTGTAAGAGCTGAACGCTTCGAATCGGGCTCGATCTCGCGTTTTGGACGGTATCTTATGCGGCTTTCGCGGCTCAAATTGTCGATGGAAAGTGGTGTAGGTCTTTTGTGTGTAATTGACTAAGCGTTCTATATCATGTTTATGGGGACTGAATTTTAAGTAATTTCGGGTGTGTTTTTTTCAGTTAATTTGGCGATTTCTGACAGTTATGGTTGTGTGTGGATGAAAATTGGCGGGTTGATCCTTGTATGCGTTTGTTTTTTTATTTCTTTGATTGAGATTATTTTGCCGATTTGCCCGAATTGTTGTTGAGAATCTCTTTATGGGGGCGATTGTGTATGAGTGATATTGTGCCTTGTTTGTAGACGCATAGGGGTGCATGAAACTTGGATCGTTGGTCGATAGAGCGCGTTGGAAGGTTGCACCTGGATTCTGAGAGTGCTACATGAGAAAACCGGCTTTCGAAGTATCTGATGTTGGACTTTAGATCGGATCCAACTTGATGTGACCAGTATTGACACGGGCAGATCAAAGAGGTAAGGTTTTCAGTTTTGAAGGTTTGGTTACAGGACAGTTACGAGAATATGAACTGTCCATGCATGGAAACCTCTCACTACACAATCCTCCCACTATATAAATCACCACAAAAGTATGATGACTGCTAGGTGATATTGGTTTCTGTCAATCGGTAGGGTTCAAGGGTCCTGCTCACCTCTCGACTTGATGGTTGAAGGCGTTGATTGGCTGAGGAAAACACCGACTGTTAGAAAATCGTGTGGGCCTACATACGCTGAACTTGAACCAGACATCAAAGTTTGTCTTAGGTTCATGCTCGCTTCATGTGGTTTAAACCGAATGAGCCCTGTGGTATCTCAAATGGTATGGAACACTTGCTTTGTCTGCAACTCTATAATGGGTTGAATTGAGACAGACTCCTAAATGCATTAGGTTATGGTCTTCAAACCTTATATTAAGGCCCTCCCTTTTCATACTCCCCATTATCAAAAAAGATTCATCAGGTTCAGAGAAAGAAAAAGGGCCAAATAAACAGGTTCTGAAAGATCATACCGTCAACGATCAACCAGACTGCTATAGATTCAGGTATAACTTCCGCTTTTGGTTTTATTCTGTTTATGATTTCAACGGTTTAGCGAGAGCATGTTATCGATCATGTTTTAGTTTTCGATGAATTTATGTTCCTCCAATTGGTATCAGAGCACATGATTTTGTTGAATCGTTGAAAATATATGATTTCGTGTATTTTATATTATTTTACGATGATGATCCATTATGTTCATCGGATCACCGTCGGGCGACAAAGAGAGGTTACCCTCATTCAGCTTGCTGGACGAGAGGGCCGTCGTGCCCTTCCTTTACCTGCTAATCGGACGAAAGGGCTCGTTGGCTCTTTCCCAATTTTCTTTTTCGTCGGATCCATGGAGAGGGTGATCAACCGTTCGGTTCACAGAATGGTTGATACTTCCTCTCATCAGGGCCATTAGGGGAGGGCATCACCCAGTCCAGTCGTCGGACGGGCTCTTGCCTTCACATAGAACCTAGAAATTTTGAGAAAGCACGAAAATGTTTTGAATGAGTAGAAGTTATGGAAAATGAACTTGGTGCTCTAAGAAGAGCCAAGACTTGGGAATTTCAAGATCTTCCTAAGGATAAGAAAACAATAGGACATAGATGGGTATTTAAGGTAAAAACTAAAAGAGATAGATCTCTTGAAAGATATAAGGCGAGATTAGTTGCTAAGGGATATAGTCAAGAATATGAGATTAACTATGAAGAAACTTTTGCCCCTGTGGCCCGAATGGTCATTGTCCGATGTCTCATCACCATTGTCTCAATCAACAAATGAAACATCTATCAAATGGATATTAAAAACGTCTTCCTAAATGGTGATATGAATGAAGATGTATATATGGATGCTCCACCAGGAATGGAGACTCTCAAAGGGAAAGTGTTTAGCCTTCGCAAAACACTTTATGGTTTAAAACAAGCTCCCAAGGCTTGGTATGATAGGTTTAACTCCGTAATGTTAGAAAATGGTTTTTCATCCTGTTTCACTGACACTGCTTTATTTGTTAGAAAAACCAATGTAGGGATTGTCATTCATCTTTTATATGTGGATGATATTCTTATAATCGAAAGTGATTCTAAAGGGGTTAAAAGCATAAAATCAATTTTAAAGAATAGAATTGAAATGTCTGATTTGAGATTCCTAACTTATTTTTTGGGTATTGAAGTAGCATACTCTCATAGAGGGTATTTTTTATCTCAAACTAAGCTTGCCTTTGAGATTATTGATAGGTCAGGTATTACGGATGATAAGGTTTGTGAAACTCTTGCTATAGTGGGAGCCAAAATGAAGATTGATGATGGTATTTCTCTCTCTAATATCACCCCCTACTGACAGCTTGTGGGATTGTTGATGTATCTGAGTATTACTAGACCATATATTTCTCATGCAGTTCATACTGCAAGTCAGTTTCAACATGCAGCAACATCGGTTCACATGAGTGCAATTCTATGGGTCGTAAGATACATAAAGGGTACATTAAATAAGGGAGTATTCTTATCATCTTCTTCTGAATTAAAATTAATTGCTTATACTGACTCTGACTGGGGAGGTGACCCAAATAATCGTCACTCCACCACTGATTTTTGTGTGTTTTTAGGAGATTCGTTGATCTCATGGAGATGCAAGAAGAAGCAAAAAGTGTCTTTATCCTCAACTGAAGCTGAATATCGTGTCATGACAACTACTACCATGGAAATTGTATGAATTTATCAGTTATTAGAAGACATGGGGATCACAATAGAAGGACCCACCAAGCTATGCTGTGATAACAAGAGTGTAATAAACATTGCAAAAAATCATACTTTTCATGAACGAACTAAACACATTGAGATGGATTGTCACTACGTTCGGAAAGCGTATTTCAAAGGAGTTATAGATCTTTCATATGTAACTTCAGAATATCAATTGGTAGATTTCTTCACCAAAGCTTTGTGTGCTTCGCGGTTCAATTTCCTCATTGACAAACTTTTGGTCATCCTGCCCTAAGTTTGAGAGGGGGTATTAAATTATAAATCAAATCTTGTAATCAAATATATATTTTATATATATAAGGTAATACATATACATATATATAATATATGTATATGTATCTACCTATTATATATATAAAATATATATTTATTTCTTTTCAATCATAAGGGTATATTCATCATTTTACATATTTTTTTTTTAGAATATGTATGTAATTTTTCCTTTTTTGTTTTCTTTTTCTTTTCTTTACTTTTTTATTTTATTCTTTCATCTTTTAGCTTTTAGCACATAGAGGGGCCCACCCAACATGATCGTTGGAGGGGTCCCAACGATCATATTGAGAGCCCCTCCATGGCCTCTCATTGTGTATAATTAGGGGGTGTTCCCCCTTGAGTTTTGGCATGGCTTTAGGTCAAAGCCCAAGTATTCAATAAAGCTTATATTCATTTTTTTAGTGCATTTGTGAGATTGATTGATTTGTGCTTTTGTGCACAAGTGTTCTTAGTATTCTTATTGCGCATGTGTGCACTTGTCTTTCATCAAGAATATTGGGTCTTGATTATAGTATCTTGTTGAAGATACTTTTACAACCCACCATCACCAACCTCCCAAAAACACCGCGCCGGAGAAGCTCCACCACCACCCCTTTCTCCTCTATCGTTTTTTAAAGATTTTTCATTTCATTTTTCATGTGCTTGCATAGTAGCTTCACACTTCTTCCTGCTTCATACTACTTTTTAACACTCGCTTCTTCACTTCTGCTTCATGCATTGCTTCTCGTATCCATTTTGTCTCCTAGTAACTATGGTTTGGCGAAGGGATGGAGAGCTAGTGTTTTAGAAGTATTGAAGGAAGAGATGGTGTTATACATTCTTATGACAATAGTTTAATGCCATTGTGCTTTGTTGGTAGCATTGACATTATTTCAGAATAATTGCCTAATATCTAGCAAGAATTGCATTTAGGGATGTATTTGACCATCTGGAATAAGTCAGTAGCATGTTTTTTTATATTGTTTCTCAAGAATTTAGTCTGGGTTTGATAAATCCTTGGCTTGTACATATGTGAAATGGAGTTGTTATCACTGATTTAGATCTGATTAGGCTTTATTTAGTTTGTACTGTCCTTACACAAGTTTGAATCTGAGTTTGACCTGAATAAGGCCATGCTCATTCAGGTTGATTTGGCCATGCCTGGTTACATATCTATAACAATTTGCATTTGTATGTAGTAGATTTTATATCATGTGTTTTTGTGGTACACCCTGTAGGCAAGCATATCATTTAAGGTATATGCGTTCTCTTAGCGTGTGATTACTGGAGTTCAAGCATCGATTTGTTTTTGTTTTTCACTCTGTTTAATATAAGATATCTTGCTCACCAAGCTTCACTACACTCCCATCACTACTTCGTTGCTTACTAAATCGGTATTCCCTATATTTTGTCTTACTCTTACTCAACTTAAAATCTCTTGCTTCCAATGTCTGTCTCCATAATTCTAACTTAGCATTAACCTCAGCTCTAGACTCATCAATCAAAACAATATCATCAGCAAACAACGTACACCACGACACATTTTCTTGAATTGATCTCGTAAGCTCATCCATCACTATAGCAAATAGGAAAGGGCTTAATGCAGATCCTTGATGTAACCCAACCGTTATAGGAAAATTGGTTGTCACCCCTCCACAAGTGGGACATTGGTTACTACTCCTTCATACATATCTTTAATTATACTAATGTACTTGAGAGAAACACCTTTCTTCATCATTGTCCACCAGAGAACGTCCCTAGGTACTCTATCGTATGCCTTCTCTAAATCAATAAAAACCATATGCAAATCTTTGTTCTTCTCTCCATATCTCTCAATAAGTTGTCTAAGAAGATGTATAGCTTTCATAGTTGATCTTCCACGCATAAAACCAAATTGATTCTCTGATATCATGACAACCTTTCTCAACCTATACGCAATCACCCTCTCCCAAAGTTTCATAGTATGACTCATGAGTTTTATACCACGATAGTTTGTGCAATCTTGTATATCACCCTTATTCTTATATAGAGACACCAAAGTACTCTTCATCCACTCATTAGGCATCTTATTTGTCCGACAAATCTTGTTAAAAATATTTGTCAACCATTCTAAACCTTTCTCACTCAAGCATTTCCAAGCCTCGATAGGTATACCTGTTAAAATGTATCTCCAAAACCATTGTTGTAAGTATAAATATATATATACATATTTTATTTTTTTATACCCAAAAAAGGTATTCTTGTAATTTCACATCTTGTGCATATTCCACTTGGAATATGTTGTAATTTCTTTTTATTTTTTTGTATTTCCTTTTTTTATTTTTTATTTTTTCCCTTTTCATAAAGGTGCATTGGGGGTCCCCCCAATAGAGTCATTGGGGGCTCCCCCAACGACTCCTTTGGGAGCCCCCTTTGTACCCCTTTGCCTTTGTATAAATAGGGGTGTTCCCCCTTGCTATTTCTTAAGCTTGAGAGTCTCAAGCATTTGCTCTTTTCTATAAAATACATGCCTTAGTGCATGTTTACTACTTTTACGTTTTTGTGCGTATTTTGTTCAAGTGTTGTGTGAGTGCCTTCGTGCACATCTTTCATAAAGTATTTGTGCTTGTATGCATATTGTCTCTTCGTAAACAATTTTACAATACCATCTGGGTCAACTGCCCTTCTTGATTTCATTTTCTTTAAAGACTCTGCAATTTCTTTCTTTTGAATCTTACGCATGAAGTCATGATTCATCTCATGAAAAAGAATGGAGAAGTCTCCACGATTCTGAGCATGACTTTCATTAAATAGCTTATCAAAATAATGTTTTCATCTCTCCTTAATCTCCTCATCTTTGACTAAAACCTTTTGTGTTTCATCTTTGATACATCTAACCATACCCAGATCCCTCGATTTCCTATCTCTCATCTTTGCAAGCCTATAAATATCCTTCTCGTCCTCTTTGGTATCCAACTTGTCATAAACCTCCATATATACCTTATCCCTCGCATTTCGAACTACTTTTTTAGCTTCCTTCTTTGCTATCATATACTTCTCCAAATTCTCATTATCATGACTCTTACTTAGATTTCTATAACACTCTCTTTTAACCTTAATAGCTAATTTGTCATCCTCGTTCTACCATGATGTATCCTTACCTAGCAGTGCACCGCCTTTAGACTCACCCAATACCTCCTTAGACACATTTCTCATGTCACTCACTATCTTATTCCACATTGATTCTGAATCCTCCTCGAGACACCAATCAACTTCCTTAACTACCTGCTCTACAAACATTCCTTGTTTAGCTCTTTTAAGTGCCCACCACTTAATTCTAGGCTCTATCCTATGTCTATCTCTTTTGCGGCATTTTCTAATTCTAAGATCTAAAATTAAGACTCTATGTTGTGTAGCTACACTTTCTCCCGGTATAACCTTACAATCGATGCACCAACCCCTATCTCTTTTTCTAAGTAGGAAAAAATATATCTGACTCGTATTAACCCCGCTTTTAAATGTTACTAGGTGAGACTCCCTCTTCCTAAACCAAGTGTTTGCTAAGATCATATCATAGGACAAACAAAAATCTAAAATTCTTTCTCCACTTTCGTTTCTTTCTCCTATACCATAGCCTCCATGAATACTCTCAAATTCATCTCTACTAATGCCTACATGTCCATTAAGGTCACCGCCGATGAAAAGCTTTTCTCCATAAGATATCCCTTGTACTACTCCATCTAAATGTTCCCAAAGTTGACGCTTAATGGAATCATCTAAACCTACTTGAGGTGCATAAACACTAATAATATTAATAATATTTGTACCTAATACTAATTTAATAAGTAAAATCCTATCACCCTTCCTATGGACCTCAACTACATTATCTATAAACCCACGACTAATAACAATCCCTACTTCATTCATATTCCTATTTATTCATGTATACCAAATCTTATATCCCCATGATTTTATCACTTTTGCTTTCTCACCTACCCATTTGGTCTCTTGTAGACATAAAATATTCATCTTTCTCCTACACATAACATCTATTAACTCTACCAACTTACCAGATAAGGACCCTATGTTCCAAGTAGCTAACTTAATTTTATGGTCTTGAACTATCTTCTTTACCCCCACCCGTCCAACAAAGTGAGGGAACCCTTGCCTATTTGATACCACACCCGAGCGCCAGTGTGACGCGTCGCTTCTGGGCGACGACCTAGCAACCCTTGCCCATTTATCACTGCCTCCGGGCCTATAGAGTACAGCGCGTCGCTCAATAAGGAACACCCCAACGAAATTTTCATATTGGTTCATATTTATAGGGTGTGACTAAGTTTTTATGTTGTCTGTCACTGGCCTACCGCAACCCTCCTCCTTTATCCGAGCTTGGGTGTATAACTAAACAGTTATACATAGGCGGATTTCATCCATATCCAAGGTATTTTGTTAAATTTAAAAGTTCAAGAGAATCTACTGTCGTCAATTGGGGAGTTGATGTGGGTTCTTAGATGCTCATTGATCCATGAAATATAAAATAAATTTGGTTAATTAAGATTTATGATGGATGACTATGACATCATCCAAATAATAAATAGGTTAGATAAACCTATGATTGCATATCTTATACAGAGATGTTTGAGTTTTTCAAAACTCCATGGACATGCAGACACCACCGATTGGCGTGTCTGCACCAGAAATAGAATTCTATATTTCTTCTATAGAATCTCCTAGAATTGGTTGTTCCATCTATCTCATTCAAGTATAGTACAATGATTTATGATGCCATCCAAACAGCCCCTGTGGTTGTTTACAATTATTTATAACTTTTTGTTAATTGTTTAGTCTTGTGTTCTTTTAGAATTTAATTGTTGCTTTCAACCATTGGATGCTTGAGAGTAAATATGTTGGGTCTTCGCCCTTCGTAGATTCACTTTTTCTACCTTTTAGTATTTTTTCCCTTTTTTCAAAATTAGTTATTTGTTTGTGATTAGCTTTTCACTCTTCAATGTTTGGATTATACTCATTGGTTTCTTCCTTCTTTCTCTCATTCTTTGTCCAAACATATTAGTGTATTGTTGGTAGCTTGGATTCTTCCTTTTCTTTCATTTCTACAATGATAGAACTTATTTTGATATATGATTTTGAATATGTGTTTGCTTTATTTGTTGTTTGGAGGAAGATGGCAAGAGCAAGAAGAGTGAGAATGTTAGGCAATAAGGCAACCTTAATTCCTTTTTTTTGCCTCTTCATTCTTCAATTAGTTGTTACGAGGAATGGTGACTCATTACTTATGTCCTATGTCACATGGGTGCGGGTGCGGGTGCGACACGGGTGCGGCGCAATTTTAAAAATTTTGGACATGGGGACTCAGCTATATATATATATATATATCCAGTGTGTGCATATATCTATATAAATTTTGGACACGGGGACTCGGCTCGTGACTCTTCCGAGTTGTCTCAGATCCTGAACTAATCGAGTTAAAATAATAGTATAATTGGGTTAGAACCAAACTCGGTTGAGTTTATCATTGACTCGGCCGAGTCTTAGCTACCATGGAAATAAAGCATCATCAAGGTATTAATTAAAAGCATGAACTAAAAGCATGTTATGGTAAATGCATTAAACATCTTTTGCAGTTTTGCTAAAATTCATAACATTAATTAAAAGCATTAAAAGCTTTTAATTTTTCAAAGCTAGATTTGAAAGAGAGAGAGATCTCGGTGGATGAGAAAGTGTTGCTACTCGTGGATGAGAATTTATTAGCTTTTATAAGAGAGAGAACTCGGTGGATGAAAAGTGTTGGTACTTGTGGATGAGAATTTATTAGCTTTTAAGATTGAGAGAGAGAATTAAATGATAATATGTAAGAATAAATTTTTTCATGGGGCTTATGTTTGAGATTCATGCTATATATATATATATATATATATATATATATATATATATATATATATATATATATATATATATATATATATATATAATATAAAAAGATCTTTTTTTTTTGTTTTTTGCCCTAAAAATAGATATTTTTGGACTCAATCAACGTTGACCGAGTCCAAAACAAAGACAGACTCGGCTTTGACTCATTGACCGAGTCTGACTCGGCATTGACCGAGTCCGGGCCGTGTCCGAGGCCGTACCCGTGTCGGGGCATGCGACTCGGGTGCGGCGCCTCCCTAGCCGAGTCCGTGTGACATAGCTTATGTCATTTTGTGTAACGTCCCCCAAAAATCCAACTTTCTTAAAACTTTCCCAATTTCAAAATCTTAAGAAAAATTTGAAACTTTTTATTTATTATAAAAATTTGCATGATTCCCGAAAGTAATATGCCAACAAGTTCATCGATGGTCACATTCTAACCGTTCCAAATACTAGACGGCCCACCTAAGTGCAAGTGTGAGTGTATACTAGCTTCCTAGTATCAGATTCAGTACGGAATCATCCATAAACACAACTCGATTAGGGTTATTACTTTAAGGACTCGCGCACGTGAAAAAATGCGGAAGATGAAATTTATTTAAGGTTTAAGACAATTGAGGAGTTACGTAAAGAATTAAAATTTTCAAACCATAAGCAGAACTATTGCATAAGTGGAATGGATATAATTCAAAAATATTCTCATTCCAAAATATTATAATTCTTAAAACGTAAAGATCCAGACAAAAGAGTTAAATTGTTACAAGTTTATAATTATAAAAAATTGCCTTGGTCCTCCAGGGATCGTAATAGGTAAGAGTGAAGCCTTCAGCCGCGCAACAATCCGCACTTCGCTTGAGTCCTCCATGAGGTTATCTGTAATATTGTAGGGCATCAATCACTTGCCCGTATGAAACCCAAAACTAAACTTGAAGAATACAAATCAAGTTTGTAATGGTACAATCAAAGTATGATTCTCATCATTAAAAATGAGGGTCAAGAGAATCCACATCAAAATATGCACATAACATTTAACCACATTTATCATCATTCATTTCATGGCATTCATAATTGCGTAAGTTGTATCCATAAAACTTAAACTCACATTCATTTTCATTCATGACATTAAACATTACATTCATTCATATCCATAACAGGTGCTCGCATAAATGAATGAGAATTCACAATTCATAACATGCTTCGAATTAAATTAAAATATAGCAGTTCATGAAAATGTAAACTTTCATTTTCTTTATCTTTAAAGAGCATACTCATGTCTCACTCATAACTATGATATGCATTATCTAAATTATTAATTCCAATGTCCATTCTCAGAACATTTATGCACCTTTGCGTTCAGATATATATATGGAACATGCCTTGATTTGACCTTTCCTGTGTATCTCATATACACAAGCACCTCACATGCAACAATCAAACTCGTGACTTGTATCAGCAAGTCAATCACATAACCAATATAAACATGTCTTTTTCATTCACATGTAACAATTCATATGCAATAACCATGCAAAGTTGCAAACCCTAGTAGTCTCTATATGTTCACATTTATATTTTTATGCATATAACAACAATGATTCTAAAAAAATCTAATTCATTGTTTCTCTTGTTTATTCAGACTCATCTGGTATAAAAGAGGGCATAGACATTAAAAACAAACTATAGGAGTATTTATTATTCTATGTATTTTAATTGCCCTCTTTTGACTTAACTGGTTCTTTTTCGAGCGATTCAACCCTACAATGCAGTGGTTGTAAGAACGGACCCATAGTCTCAGGTCTTGGCCTACGCCAAACCAAAATCGCAGGTAAAAAATCGAGCATGCATTCCTAACTTTGCAGAGTTGTCGTACTACCACCTCGGACTCATTGGTGGACTTGTCCCTTAACCTCCGTGAGATGGTGACAAGAGATGCTTTAAGCCCTTGAAAACTCAATATATCCCATGAAGCCCTTTCCCTCTCCCGGAAGGACAAACGATCGGGCCGGACACAGTCATCTCAAAGAACCAGGCTTTACCGGTGCCTCAAATGGACCCATGGTCTAGGGTTATCTTTATTATTAAGTCATAGGTCACGGCCAAGTATCATTATCTCACAGAATAACCCTCTCGTGCCCTCATGCATGATATCAATAGTTCATGCCCTCTCGCATAACTAAAATAGTCTACGCTATATGCATGACTTAATCTTTCATGCCCTCATGCATGTACATGACATAATCATATTTACTTTCATGCATAATCCTGTCATGTCATGATTTATTCTACACATGCTCTCATGCATGATCCATTTTTAACATGCTTTTATGCATGATTCAATTACAACACACCTTATGCATGATTCTTCCACATGTGTTACTATGCATGAAACATGTCATAAATGATTCAATTTTTCATGCATAATACATGTCACATCATAATTAACATACAAACAGGATATGCACTAACATGTATTTGTGTTCACACGCATGATATATTCATTCTAAAACATGTACTTATGATACATGCTTCGAGTACATAACATGTTTTACTCAATTATTAATTCACACTAGCATTCAATGTGATCATATCAATCACACCAATTTATGCAACATACATTTCACACAATGCATGCTCAAATATGTATTTGCAGCAAACACACTCCATATTCCACTAACTAAAATCATGATGTGCATGATCTTTAAACTACAAAAATAAAATCGCTTCTATTCTTATACATTCAAATCATGCTCAGCATAATCTATGAACTGCAGTCACAACAGTCTTAGATATCCACAACTAAGTGAGTGTGTAAGAAGGAGAGTATTGCATACAATAAAATAATAAATTCATTGTGTGATGCATTTGCACCACATACGTACCATAAGTAAACACCCGATTTGTAATTTGCATTAATTTTAATGTGCATGGCTTTTCTAGCCGCAAGTGATATTTAGCATTCTATATCATTTATTTTCTCATTTTCGTACCTGCAAATCAATTGGTACAATGCAATATATAAATCTCTAAGATTTTTTTTTTTTACTATTACAACTAAAATGTTAATTTCATCTAAGTACATTCCATTTGCAAACATAAACCATGCACGTGCACATGCAATGACCACATTAGTGATGTGCGTGTTAACATGGTTAACGTGCATGTTTATGATGCAAACTATGAAGTTTGAAAGCTTATCTCTAACACGTATAAGACCTATTTTGAAACAAAGTTTCAAAGATGCATATCCAGCCTTTGAAAACCCTTTTTGAAACCTTGTTTGCAAACTACATTAAAAAACTGAGATTCGATCTCACATAGACATTTCACCGCACACTTAGCGCGCGGCAAAATTCTCAAGACATACTCAACTTTGGCATTTTGCAAGATGCTTAACAATGTTATTATACTACACTAATCATGCTAATGACAAAATAAACGAAATTGCTAATTTGATTCATGATTGGACCGTAGTGTAGAGCATCCCCACGGGTCTCCACATTGTCCAACACATCGCCCTAATGATGACACAAAAATCGAGGCACCAAATTTCAAAGGAAAAATAGTATTCCCTTGAAATCCAAACCAAAACAAGGAAAACACGAAAAATGCTCACTAAGCGAAAGATACCCTTGATGTCAACGGATGGCTATGCCAACGACCATAAGCCACTGCAATCGGATCCGTACTCCTTACCGAAGACGATCACAGCTTGTCGTAGCCAGCAAGCACACCAGCACCCAGGATGTTAGCATCAACACCCTGCAATACAACCCACTCACATCGATTTTGAAGCATCAGCAAGATGAGTCTTATCTCTGTCATTTGCATCCACCTGCTTCTTGATCATCTCTATCCGAAATGCCCTGTTCTCGCTCTATAATTTTTCTTGTACCCACGAACCTCTTCTTCAGCTACTCTAGTTTTCTCAAAGCACTCCAGCAATGACTTAGCTCGTTAAGCTTGAACCTCAATCATTAACTCTTCACCTAATCCTCTTATAGACAGCCCGATTAGAGCATCTGACGGCCATCCATGCACCATATTACAAATAGTTTCAAGTTCTTGTGACTCAATGACAGATCTGTTTTGTTTGATCTTAGATAATGAGATTAAAAATCAAGAAAGTAGATGGTCCAAACCTGCTAGTGAGGGTCTGAACGAATCTGCTCCAGCTTGGTATGTTGAATTTGAGCTTCGAATCATTTGAACCACCTGATCGCCACTCCATCCAGGTGAATCGAGGCAATCGCTACTATCTAGTGTTCTGTAGTCTGATAGCATCGAAAATATTGATCATCCTTAATTGTCCAACCAAGTGGATCATCTCCGAAAAAACGGGGAAATTCAATTTTAGCCCGATCATCCGAGAACCATCACCGGATGCAATGATGACGCCTCTCCTTGTTGATCTGTGCATGAGCGTTGCGGCAATGCTTAGATTAGAACAGACATGATCATCCAGCTGTTGCATGGTCCTTTGCATATGCTTCATAGCCTCTTTCTGAACATCTCGAAACTTCACTGATCCTTCTCCAATCAAGCTCTAATACGAATGATATCGGCCTTTCTCATTCTACCAATCATCGCTAACCAGATTTGAGTGGGCATTAGGGAAAAGTGATGGCATCAAAGATGAATTAGAATTCAGGATGGAGAAGGGAACGAGATTTGTGAAAAGAAAATGAAATTGGGGATTAGGCTTTATTCTTCTCCTCTTTGAGAGAGATGGGAGAGAGAGAGAGTAAAGGGGGTGTCGACGAACCAAGGGGGTTTTTCGGCTGGGGTTGCAAATGAAGAGGGAAAACAGAGAGGGGTGAGCATAATGGTGTTGTTGGGGTGTGAGGTTGCATGAAGACCCCAAACACAGGGTGGTCGTGAGGCTGGAACCGCAGAGGAAGAGGGGAAAGCCCAAGCAACACAATTGGTGGGAGGGGAAGAAGATGAAGAAGCCGAAAGAAAAAAAACATTCGGCTGGTAGGGAAAAAGCAGAAAATGTGAGGGGCGACTGAGGGGAAAGAGGAGGGAGGAGTCGAGTGCGTGAAATGCCTTAAGCGCAAAGATGCAAAGTTGCAAACTAATCCAAACCGGGTCCCGATTTGGGTCCGGTTTGGTCCGGTATTATCCCAATCTAAACATAAAAAAATAATAATCTAAGATGGACCTAAACCTAATTAACTAATACAATTTATTTTTAAACAATATTTGTAAAAAAAGAAAAACCAGAATTAGAATATCATGAAATATTCGTTTAATCGCTTAAAACCCATAAAACTGTATGTTTGGTTCGCTTTGATTGGATCCAACCCATTTAGAGTTTGAATCCATTCTAAATTGGCAAATTTTATTTCATTTCTTTCTCAAATAATTTTTTACATTTTATTTGCATCAATTACTCATCTAAATTTTAAATAGTTCAGCAATTTATTGATTAGAGTGTTTCTCGTAAATTATTTTATAACTAAAACACCCTTTTGATAGAATTTCTTCTGAATTTACCAAAATACATCCAATTAGGTTTGAAGCACTTTGATAACACCTTGATGAGTCATAATTCCCTAAAATAACTAGTTTAATTGATAAATTAAATATTTTAAATAGTACTTTTGATTACAATGATAAAAATACCCTTTATTCGGATTTGTTTCGAAAGCCACCAAACCGTGTCTAGTTAAATTCAAAAGACATTAAAAACACCTAGATGAGGTTGTGACTCTCTCTCAAACAATTTATTTTCCATGAACGTTTGAACATTTTAACAATATTTTATCTAAAGAAATTCTTGAAATGACCATTTTACCCTTATTGGTCAGAAAGATATAATTAAGCATATAAAATACCCAAAATTGACATTTAAAAGATAGAAGCACATTTTTTTTACTCAAAGGTAAAGCTAATTCTTTATTTATTTAATATCTCGAAAATTTACAGGTTTTACACTTTGTCAACCGGCAAGCTTGTTTTATCTTGTTGATAAATTATGAATTTATCACAAAGTCAGCTTTCAATTCTGAAATATATATGAAATGGAGTGCCCAGTTTAGTTGATTATGC
This sequence comes from Nuphar pumila, assembly GCF_984573655.1. NCBI lineage: Eukaryota > Viridiplantae > Streptophyta > Magnoliopsida > Nymphaeales > Nymphaeaceae > Nuphar > Nuphar pumila. Next base: position 8,489,512 of record NC_143262.1, read on the forward strand.
CACATACTTGGTTAGATATTCATGGTGTTTCTTATACAAGAATTGGCTTCTTAGCCATTGGCTGCATAGACAGCAATTTCAGTCATTAATTCATATCTTATTGGCTTAGAAGTTACTTGATTTCTTCATTACTGATTAGCTATAATGTGGTGCAGTTACATTGACTTCATACATCCCTTGATTCAACTAACTTGACAGTTGGCACACATCATCAACTCCCATTTTAACCTTTTGTTCTCTCTTTCTTTCTTTTGTACAATCATCAAATATCGTTCACTTTCATTTCTCTGTGGTTTTGTTAATCTTTGTTTTTTTTTTCGTTTTTCGTTAGCCTTGATTCGCAAGAAGGCAACATTTGACCACCTTTTACATTGGCTCATGTATTGAATATAAAGCAATCTGTGTTGATATGAAATGTGTTCTGCAGTTACTTCTTGCATATTTAGCAACAGCACGCTACGAAGGTCCTGAGGTTGATTTAGGGATGGCAGAGAAGGATGCCAAGGCTCTTTATAAGGCTGGGGAAAGGAAATTGGGAACTGATGAAGATACCTTCATTCAAATATTTAGTGGAAGAAGTAGAGCTCATTTGGCTGCTGTTGCTTCCTCTTATCATCACATGTACAAAAAGAAGCTGAAAAAGGTAGTTCCATCATATTGCTTCTCATACTATTGATTACTAGTCCTATGTTGATATTCATGATTTATCACTCTTACAATTTGATCTCTTTATTGCTACATTGCTATTCTTAAGCTTTGTAAATATCACATACAGGTGGTAAAGAGTGAAAACATCTGGAAAGTTCGAAGATGCACTTCTTACAATCTTACAGTGTGCTGAGAATCCTGGTAGATACTTTGCTAAGGTGTGTGCTGACGTGATTATACACAATCCTGTTGTTGTTACTCTCTTAGACTGTGTGTATTGCAACTTTTAATTTCATAAGCTGTATACTTGGGTAAGCTGCAAGTGCTATCCGCTCATAGAAGGGGTGAGATAATGAGAGCTGTGGTAGGAGAAAGGTCATTTGATTGCTTCCAAACACATAAGTGCAAATAGGCATAACACATATTGCCACCTCATTTGTGGAACTTGTAACATCTGTTAGAGAACTGGATTTTTGTTTTGGCGAGCATTTGACAGAGAAAAATATGGCTACAAGTAAAATTGAAATATTTCTATAAATTGGATAATGGCGCACTTAAGTTCTTAACTATAAAGTATTGTGGCAAAGTTAGTCACTTAATATGGCAATTCATCATTTGGAAATGATGGCTTTTGTCTGCCTGGTGGTTTACCTGGCTGGGGAGGAAGGGAAGAATTTTCAGTGACCAATCTTCCAAGGCATTGAGCCATTAAAAGAGTTATTTTAGTGTGCAAGGACAAAATGGTCTGACTATGATAACTCATGGATTGGGCCTTCCAGGGCTAGCTGTCTCCTTTAAAAAAAAGCATTCTCTGTATATTCTCGTGTATCTGGTTGTGGTTCCTCGTTACTTGTTTTGCCTGATCTTGATGACTATTGGTTCCTGTTGGCCTTGGTTCAATAACCTTTATGCATGAAAGGTACATGTGACCACAAGCAATCTCAATAAGTATAACGAAGGAGATGAAATTTTGGAGATGACACATAATCTCCTGGGATCATAAAGATGTGTGTTATTTTGTCGAAAACTTATATAAAAAAACCAAAAATTAAGTCCTAATTCATGAGATTCCAACTCCTTTGTTTATGACTTTGCATGCTCTGTATGTGCGTGTATATGATGTTGCTATCTAGCCATTTCAGGCAACCAAATCTGATTTTCTCAAATTTGGTGTTTGTTGTCTGTTGAATCCTTGGTTTTGGCTATGTTATAGGCCAACCTGCTGAATGTAATGAACTCAATTTTCTCAAATTCGGTGTATTTTTGGTAGATGGTCATCTGACCTGTGATTTTCTCCTTTTCCTTTTTTTCTTAGCTATATATTTTCTTCGATTGTGATGCTTATTTTTCAGGTTTTACATAAAGCTATGAAAGGTTTAGGAACCAATGATACAAAACTTGTTCGTATCATTGTCATAAGGACTGAAATTGATATGCAATATATCAAAGCTGAATATCAAAATAAATACAAGAAGCCACTGCCAAATGCAATATATTCGAAGACTTCTGTCCACTATCAGACGTTTCTTCTTGCTCTAGTTGAGGGAAACCACTAACCAGCTGGAGCCTTATTATTGTACTGGTGTACGTACAGACTGAAGTGCTTGTTTATGTTTACGTGTTATGACCCAGGCATGTTATTGTATTTCACTTGGCATTTCTCAAGTAGTATGTTTATGTGTTGAGTAATGCTATTTACTGTGAACACCACTGTTATTAATATGTATATTTCTGTTTAAAGATATTCTGGTTGAAATTAGTCCTAATTTCTGTCTTTCCTCTTGCTGTTGGAATGGAGACCACCAAAATGACAGTTGAAGCAAAAGGTGAGGTAGTGCACCTGATTTGGAAAGAACAAAAAGAAAATTTAGAACTAAATTCTGAAGGCTTTTCGGCCTGTCTATTTTAGCTGAAGCTTAACATGAAGCTTTGAGAATACTCAAAGGAACTTTGGTTTTTTCTTTTTTAAATTTTATTTCAACAGCTTGCTATGAATAAGTGAGTAATTTCAACTTATTTGTGAATATTGGTGTTGTAAATTCAGAATCAGGTTTCTATATGGTCTTACCAACATCCAAGCATATTACAGGCCTCCGCTATTATGCTAATGTTTGTGATTATTGAAGAACTCATCCTTATCTACTGAAGAGATTGTCATAGATCTCTATCTTTTTTATCCTTTTCAGAGTCCGGATAGTGCTTTCTTTGCTACTTTATCATGATGCATGTGTTTGAAGAAGTTATGTATTTTTATGTGCATGTGAAATGTTGAGCATTCTTTCCTGCTCATGAGGTATGGACTTTACAAAAGATATCATAATATGCTTTACCAGCGTTAGTGAAGGAAAATTTTACTACAGTCAAGCTTTTAACAAGAAAGATCAAGAAACCTAGAGCTTGATTTATAGCATCTCCTTGACTCTGCTGTTGGGCTTTGCAACGGCAAATGTTGGTGAAGCAGGGGTTGCCTGACAGTTCATGATCTTCTTAAGTATTTGAAGAATGGAGCCTGCAATGTGGATTGTAGGATCAATCTTGGCCATTTCCTTGAACCTTGCACAGAGAGAGATGTGCACTTTGAGTGCTGCTTCCACACCCACACCAAGCTTTGCCTGTTCTTCCTTGATGGCTTCTGCACACAGTCCACACACCCAAACCCCGCAGAACCGATCCTGCACCATGCAGACATAGCCCTTGGTGCACTCCTCACACATGCTGCAGCACACACACTTGGCCTTCACCAACTCGACCTCTCCATTGGAGCAACTTTTGTTGCTAACTAATGCTTGGCAGTTGGAAGCTCCAGTCATCTTCTACCCAACTACCTAATGTAGCCATGCCACCGTTGCCTTCTTGCATTATATCGTGTCTTCCTGTACGAGAACTAGACCTCTATGTCCTTTCCTTTGTGTAAAATGACAACGGGGGTTCAACAACAGTTTTGGGAATTATCAAAGTTGGGACTCCAGAAAAAATTCTGAACCGATCAAAAGCCCACATTGGATGTTCCAAACAGAGTTTTGTGAAATTTCTTGAGATTGTGCCTTCAATAAATGATATTATGAGGAATGATGAACCTGTAACTTGAAATATTCGCCAATCTGGTGGCCTTATTAATTGTGGTTTACTTATTTTCATGAAAAAATGGTTTATCATTGCTCATCATGATTGGGACACTTTGATTTTCAAGGCCCATGAAAGATTTGGGGTTGCTTTTTTGGGATTCATGGGGTGTTGAATGTACTCTTAGCCACTTTAGGGAACAGTATTTGGTGGGAAGGGGCTTATTTATTGGTGCCTAGGGTTGCTCACTGCATTTTTTCCGTGAGGCATAGCAGGAATCTGGTGACTCTGAATGTCCTTTTCTGGCTGTCAATTGTGTTGGGAGGTAAACCATGTGCTGGTGCTCCTTCAAGGACGCCTTCACATGCATTGGGTTCCCAGATGTTGCGGTTAATGCTTGGTGGACCTGTCTGTTATTTTGGGGCATGGCTCTGTGCTCTTTGTAACCATGTGAGCCGTTTTGTGGTGGATGAGTCCTTGCGTCTGTCCTATTACATGCAGTGGTTGACATGAATGCCAATTTCCCACAGGGGATGTCTTTCTTCTGAATGGACTTGTCCAAAGAGGTGGAACTTGGAACGGCCAAAGATGAGGCTGTTAATATAGTACTGTTGTTTGGGTTTGGGTAAGAAGTGCTCTCTCTCTCTCTCTCTCTCTCTCTCTCTTTTGTGTCCTTTAATATCTTGTTGAGAATTAGTGTATGAATAGTATATTTAGTACAAGGCTATTAAATTGCTTCTTACAGATCTTTTGCATCATTATCATAGCTGACTGCATCGTTTGTCTTGTTGCATAAGGGGATGTAAATCGAGTTTTTTTTTATTATTATTATCTGCAAACGTTACCCTAAGCCTGTGTGGGACCAACCTATATAATACTTTTAAGTACATTTTCAGATAAAATTTTCATATAAAGCTGTACTTATAAAACTTTTTCTGTTTACCTTAGTGTATAGTTTTTGTCAGGGTAATATCTGGTACTAATGAAGGTATGAAAATATTGAGTAGAAATCACAATTTTTTTTATTTCAGTTTTTAGTGGATCAGACGCTTTGTATTAGTAAGAAATGAGTTTGAATCACGTGATTGTAATGTCTAAGCAAGTTTCCAAAGGGATTAAAAAATCAACAGCTGACAATGTACGAAAACTTTATAACTGAAAAGATCATGTTTTTATGTCAGAAAAACAAGATTCAGGTCCGATTCTTAGCAAACAAATCATGTGAACACATCTACGTGGTGGTTAAATTGAATTGATACAACTTGGACCTATGATTTCTAGCTCAATAATTCTGTACCTACATTATTTCCAAATATTTCAGCTTTTTGTCAATTGGTGTGGTTTATCTGCTCAGAACTTTATCTTTGTTAAACAAAAAGTTTTAAGAAAACAACAATAAGCCCTTGAACTTTCATAGGAAGTAACAAGCCCAGATCTCAAAAGACCTAGACATTTATGATATTACGATTTTCAAATGATCAAGAATTCCCTCTGAATTCATCCTTTCTCGTGACATATCCTAGACTTAGGGATGAACAATGAGCCGAGCTAGCTCAAGCTCGTCCGTGAGCATAAATGAGCTGATCTTGAACATAAATCCAGGAGTGGTGTGCATAAACGAGCCGAGCTTGGTCAAGCTGCTGAATTCAATTAAGCATAAAAAGTTCGATTAGGCTTGCAATATATATATATATATATATATATATATATATATATATATATATATATATATATATATATATATATATATATATATTCAACTTAGAACCTAAGTTACTGATAGCTTACTGGGTAAGGGCATTAGCTCGAGTTCAGCTTCTCACATTTTTTTTGCTGGATGCTAATCTAGGGGCTTTAGTATTTGTATATTTTTCTGGGTCACGGTTAACAAAAAACATGGCCTGGTGCAGTGGTGGGCACGTTTGTGCAATGTTTGGGGAGGTCAGGGATTGAATCCCACCTTCTCAAATGCTCATTACTGTATATACCTTTTTAAAGTGTTGTTCAAGCTTGGCTTGGCTTGGCTCGAGCTCGAGCTCGGAACAGAGCTGAGTCTGAATAATGCTGTTGAAGCTCGGCTCTGAGCTCGAAAAGAGCTTGAACAGGGGCATTTTGATTTCGAACAGCCCAAGCTTGGCTTGTCTGCATCCCTACCTAGACCTTGTAGGAAGCGTTAGATTGGTAGTTTGTTGGACTTGTTATCAGGGTAAAATCTATGGCAGTTTTTCACTGTGATGTGTGTTTCACTAAAGGTAAGAGAGGCAGAACCGCAGAAGTAGACAAGGTGGTCTCTGGCATCACAGACCCTGAGAATAATGTGCAAGAACATAAATAATTTTTTTTTATAATCTTTTAATAAGAAAAAGTGAAAAGCACATTATCTTCTTTGGAAGGATAAAAAGTTGGAAATTATGTGAGTGGGGGTGGGAAGGATCACATGGGCTTTGATGATGCAGTTCACATGGACTTTAAGGATGCAGCAAAGCTTTCTACGATTTGGTTGTGACTTACTTTGGGGCCTCGAGACACCAATATTCTCACTTTCTCTCTCTACTAAGATTTATTCATGTGAAGAGCTACTCTCTCTCTCTCTCTCTCTAAGATTTATTCATGTGAAGAGCTACTCTCTCTCTCTCTCTCTAAGATTTATTCATGTGAAGAGCTACTCTCTCTCTCTCTCTCTCTCTCTCTCTCTCTCTCTCTCTCTCTCTCTCTCTCTCTACTAAGATTTATTCATGTGAAGAGCTAGCATGAACAATTAGTACCTTCTTGCTGGTGCAATACTGTTGAACTATGTCACAAAGTTACAGGTACGACCCCAGCACGCAACTGGAGTTCGACACACAAAGTTCATTTAAAAAAAAAATTAGGATATGAAAATAATGATTTCTTAATTTTTAATAAACAAGAAAACTATTTTTGATATTTTAATATACAAAAATATGTTTTGTTAAAATGTTAAGATATCCTTAAAAAAATATCAAATTAATGTTCATAAGTTCTAGAGTCGTGTCATAGCATCTCCAACTGGTATCACCCATGACCCGGTCATGTCACCCTAACATAGCTAGGCAGGCTCATCAAGTGACTCGGTTCTCGGTGAGGGTATTCCTTTGCCCCCAAAAAAAAAACAAAAAATATTACACACCAACGGGAGAAAAGATATAACTGCTCCTGAGATGGTGACTTCTGCATGCAATTTGCAGAGCAGAATGGAGGGGTTGTGGGGAAGGGAGGCAGACTATGTTTGTGATCACTGATCAGTTACTACCAAAAGCAGGGGCACACATCGCTAAAAGAGGTGGAACCCACCTAGAAGTAGGGGTAGGGCTGCACAACGAGTGGAGCTAGCTCGAGCTAGACTTGTTTAGACTCGATTTGGACTCGTTCGAGTAATTAAACTCGGCTAATAGAGATATATGGGGATTAGTTTTAGGATATGTATTATTTTTGTTGGCTAATAATCGTAAAGTGTGCTTTTGGCTTAGAGACTAACGTGATTGCCATGTACATGTGTGGTCATGAGTTCAAATCTCATCCTCTCTAGAGTTGAATTATTATTTTTTACATAAGTTAGTGTGGCTCGTGAACTCGAGCCGAGTTTGTACACATCCTTTCAAGCTCAGCTAGGTGCGAGCCGAGCTTTTTTAGCCTGAGCTCGGCTCAAGCCCGGCTTGTGTGCACCCCTAAGTAAGGATGTCAATGGGTCGGGTTTGGTTTGGACCCAAGTGGAACCAAACTTGGACCAGATTTTTGGGTATGGTATTGGGTCTAGACCCAAGTCTAATCGAGTCTACTATAAAATAAACCATACCTGGACCCGATTAAAATTCATGAACCAGATCTGGATCATACCCGATAAAATAATATTTTTTTATCACTTTTTACATTGAAAATTTGTGGGTCTTAATCAAAACTCAGGTCAAGCCCGGGTATGGTATAAAATTTCACAAACCATACCCGGGTCCATGTATTAATCAGACCTTTAAGTCCAAACCTGAGTCTTCTTATTTGTCACCATACCAAGATCCTATAGAGTTTGGTCTGAGTTGGGTCCAGGTAAACCCGACCCATTGACACCCCTACCTAGAAGACATGTGCAGCCTTTATGATGGAGAGCAGATCAGGTGACATCTTCACCATCCATTGCTTCATCCCACATGGTCCTTGTGTACATTTTTGGACGGTGAGGATGCCAAATCCCTTGATCTCCTCTCTTTAGGAAGTATTAGGGGGAAGACTAAGTAAGAAATAACCACAGAACCAACGGGGGGGGGGGGGGTCGCTTGTCTAGTAGGAGCAGCTAGTGCCCATCACCTTGTGTTGAGACGTTGCAGGTTCAAAACCCAATAGTATAGTTGTATAACTTGTAGGGGTCTGCCTAACCCCAGCTTGCCTTTAAAAAAAACAAGACTCTTGAAAAGTACGTTTTGCCCATGTTTTAAGAAGCGTTCTTCAGTGACTATCATTGCCACATTATTGTAAGAGGCAGTATCAGGTGCAATCACATTGCACAAATGCAATGTGCCCCTGCACTTACAGCCTGTCAAAGTGAGGCCCAACAGCAAATGGATGGTGATCAGATGCAGCATTGCACCTGATCCCATCAGGTAGTGTAAGATACAACGTTGTGAGCTTGTCACTGTGCAACAATATTACTACACTAGAATATGTTAACTAGAGTATGAACCGAGTTTTTCATGTTTTTTTTTTTTTTTGTTTTTTTGTTAAATCTCACCTTATTAAGGAAGTAATCTACATGCTTGGCTTTATAGAATCAGAAGGATCTTTTAAGGCTTGAAAATCAATGGCTCAAAATTTTAGTAAATATTTAAGCATATAAAAATAGAACATTTTCATCGAAAATACATGATCCAACAGTCTATTCCTAGCAAATGGACCATGCCCAATGCATCTACTCGGTTAGATTTAAAAAAAAAATGTCAAAAATGCCTAGTTCACAGTCTGGCTCACATATTTTCAGTTAATATATTCTTAGTGACCCCATAAAAGCGTTTTTCTATGTTGATTTAAAGGAAAAGAAAAGATTTCCTTGGGACGATTTAAAGCAAAAGCATGGCAACGTTAGCAATGTTTTTAAGGGAGTGGGTACTTCTGATAATTTTCCATGTGAATCAAAGGGTGCTTGACTTGAAAAAGATAAACCTACTTGTGCTTTCCTGTTAGGGCCCACATGCCATCTATGGTACTTTCGGTTGCTACTTTGAAAAAAACATGATTCAGAATCACTTTCCTAATTTGTTTGAGAATTAGAATCACATGTGATTTTGAATCTCAAGTAGTTTAGAAAGTGACTCGTTTGCAAAGGCAAATGAGATTCACTTTCTCACAGCTTAACTTGTTATGTTCGACTGCTTGTACAAATCAGATTGACTTTCTCATTCTAATGAGAAAGTAAATTTGCTGATAGGGTGTGACTTTTTTTTTTTGTTTGCTAAGCAAAGAGAAATCCTTCACCCAATAACCGATCATGCATTATTAGGGATGGCAGTGGACCGGGGGAAAGTGGGACCCCGCCCCGCTTGGACCGGGGATGAAGGGTATGAAACGGGGATGGAGGCAGGGACGAAGGTTAAAATCCATCCCCGTCCGGGGATGGACGTGCACTTTTCCCCGCCCTGCTTGGACCGGGGATGAAGGGTATGAAACGGGGATGGAGGCAGGGACCAAGGTTAAAATCCATCCCCGTCCGGGGATGGAGGCAGGGATGGACGTGCACTTTTCCCCGCCCCACCCCATCCCCACCACGATCCTTGCCTCTTCCCCGCCCCGACCACTTTTCCCCACAATATCCCTGCCCCGCCCTGCCTCATCCCCGTTTGAACCGGGGATGGAGGACATGAAACGGGGATGAAGGCGGGGGTGGAGGATAAAATCCATCCCGGCCGGGGATGGAGGAGGGGGTGGAGGATAAAATCTTGAGGCGGGGCCGGGGTGGAGACCTTGTCCCCCGCCCCGCTGCCATCCCTATGCATTATCCGACCTTTGGTTGGTAAAATGGTTATGCTTTAACTTGCGGCGACGAATGTCCTGTCTAGATTTCGAACAGATCGCGATATTTTATTTTAAAGTAGTTTGCAGAAAACCGTTTGATCCATCACTTATTTACAAAAAAGAACTGTTTTAACATTTTCATTATTATATTCAGTTACCTGCTGTATAGTTTATGTTTCAAATACATCTTAGTTTGATCATAAATTATTCGGTTGACCGTTGCATCGCCAAGATAAGTGCCCACAACGCCCTGGATTTTGTTTGTTTAATAACAGCATAAGACAACGGTTATATTACAAATACACGCGCGTTTGATTTTTTTATTTTTATTTTTTGAAAAAATAGGGCACGAGGACACAAATTTTTTTTATTTTTAATCAATAAAATTTTTTTTTGATATTTTAATGTAAAAATATATTTTATAGAAATAAAACCTTAAAATGATAAAAAATAATACAATATTATTCATATGTGTCAGTGTCCACGTTTCCAAGAGTGTTCACTCGTGTCATGGGAGACATGCCACAAAAATGGTGTGTCCCTGATGAGTTGTTTTATAGAAATAACAAAAATGTCATTGGGAGATCCAAAAAAAAAAGGGGGGGTTAATAGGTGTCTAACCTCTGTTGGAATAAAGGAACAATGCCTCTCCATCGTCCTCCTTTCCCCCCTCTATTGTTCTCCTCTCCATCTCTACCCAGATAAGTGATGGCCTTTTCGAGCTACTTACCATCCTCTTATTGTGTTTTTGGAGCTCGTGCCCAGGATCACATTAGGTCAAATATGCTATTGATGCGATTAAAGAATACATACAATTACAATAAACCTAATAAAGAAACAAATAACTACAAGACAAGAAAATTTACATAATTCAGCAAAATCGCCTACATTTATAAAGAGAGTACTCATAACCTTTATTAATATAATAAAGTCACAAGCATGAATCTATCATTCAACCCACCAAGAGTAGATGCGTGCAGCCAAAAACTACATCTCACTCATCAAAAAAAAGTTGTGATATTATCCCTCACACTCCTCTCAAAATCCAAGCGAAACCTAAAGTATTGGAGAACTGCCCATAAGAACAAAATTACTTTATTTCAATACAAAAAAAAGACACCTTTTATTTTTCTCTCTCTCTCTCTCTCTCTCGAGCCAAGAAGTATATCTTCATCTTTCCAAAAGAGAACACACTTATTTATAATTATCAAAGGTAGAGTTCTTATCTACGAACCTTATATAGTTTATATTTATCATCTCATATAGGTTTCTAAATAAGAGTCCAACATGGACTTCTTTACTTGGCAAGGTGAGTCCTAGTCAAACCATAATCGACATTCTCTACTTTAGCTTGAATGTTTTTCAACCAACTTTCTTTAACACCCTTTTCTTGAGACCCAAGCAATTTGGCTTATAACAAGGACCAATTTCAAGTCAATCCTAGACTCTACAATTTTCACTGTTTTATCCGTTTTACCTGTAGAAGCCATATTTTACATGCACAAACATGCATATTCAATTGAGAAAGTGTACACTATCATATCATCCCATGCACATTGCTCATGAGCTCAATAATCTTTTTATAAAATTGAATCACCTTCTGCAGTGAGCTATCCTGTAATTGAACCTGAAAAGATCTTGATGAATGATCATCAATCTTTTCATTCTTCTCAGCTTTCTACTTTACCTACAATAAAGTTTTATTTGTTTATCTTGTCTTGTAAACACTTTGTTGAGTTAATGGACTCTTAACTCTTATTTTTCTTAATGCTTTGTCATCAAATTTCTCCACTTCAAACTTAATATTCATTACCCTTGAGGTCATATCTAATATTTCCTACAATCAATAGATTTGACATCACTTCTTATGATTTTGGAGTTTATGTTCATGACCACACATGGTAAGTTCTGATATTAATGCAATTCGGAAACATTGGAAATCACAATAAAACAAACAAAGAAACAAATAACTACAAGGCAAGATGATTTATGTGGTTCAACAAAACCATCTACATCCATGATAAGAGTATTGAGGGTATTTATTAATATAATCAATCACCAATATAAGAAAAAACAAATAAAATAACAAACCAAAATAATTGAATATGTTGTTCGACCTACCAAGAGGATCGACGCATGCAACCTAAAATTTTATCTCACTCACAAAAAAAAAGCCATTACATTCTCTCACACTTTCTCTAAAAATCTAAAAGAAACCAATCATCCAAGAACTGCCTAAGAGAGCAAAACCATCATTTTTCTGCACCAAAAGAGATACCTTATCTTTTCTTTCTCTATCAAGCCAAAAAGTATCTTTTCATCTTTTCAAAAGAGAACGCACCCTCTTTTTATAATTCTCTAAGATAGAGTCTTTATCTATCAAAGAACCTCATAATTCATATTTTTGATCTCATATGATATTTTAAATAAGAGTCCAAAAAAAACTTCTTTATGTTACAAGGTAGCTCTTAATCCAATAAAAACTCATTTAAGCTATCATCAACACCTTTGCTCACCTACTTTTCTTCTTGGCAGACCTCTATTTTCAACATATCTTTAAGCATGCTGGAGCCCTCTGTCTCGACCACATTGGATGGATCCTAGAGTCAGGATCTCTTGTTTGGGCCATGTTTCCCCAACAACAAAACTAAATGAAACTTTATTTGGCACTATCGGATCATCACTGCATGGTGGTTCATTTGGAAGGAAACCCCCCCCCCCCCCCCCCCCCACCACCACCACCACCACACACACACACACAATGCAACCTTATCCTCGTGGATATCTTTCTAATGACAAGACAGAAATGGGGTTCACATTCTCTGCAATGGTTGCAAGTTTTATTTCAATGTAACATTTCAATGACAAATTCTTGTGTGTTTTTAATTATTTTAAGTGTTTTTAAGCTTAATAATATATAAATAATAAAAGTATAAAACACATATACTATCTATTATATATAATATATGTATAAAAAATATAATATATACAAGCCTATAAGAGCCTAGCCGAGCTTGCCATGTTCATGCTCTGCTGGTCAAACTCAATTTGGGAGCTGAACGCCTAGCTGCTAGTCTTGTTTGAGGCACAATGCAATACACCTATAAATTGAGGAAATCATTATAGATAACAAATTGAAAAGACAACAAAACTCATCTTTTTAGACTAACTATAAATTTTTTAAAAAGTATCATTAGACAAACCCATGTCCTGAGTCCAGCCCAAAAGATGCGCAAAGAACCGATACATCATACTAAGCACCAGATAATGAAAGATTATCATCATGGGACTCTTCAGGATGATCCACTATCCATTAGCAGGATGATAGAAGTACCAAAAAGAAGTTAGTCTAAATTGTTTTCAAATTCCTGTTCTGCTTGGCATGGTGAATTTGCTAGGAATCAATGGATCATGTATTTTGGATGAAAAAATACTTAAAGAATATGAGCCATTATTTTAAAACCTTAAATAAATCATGTTTATGCATCAAAATGAGATGATTCAAGAGCTGAAAAAAGGACAAAAAATTCATGATCCACATTTAGTTCTCATATTCTAGTGATTAATATATATATATATATATATATATATATATATATTTTTATTTATTTATTTATTTATTTATTTATTTATTGTGTTATACAAACTTGAAAATCTTTTCAAGTATCTCATATTTACCTATTGTTTTTTACATTTACACGAAAAAACTGCTGTCAAAATCATAGACCTAGCCGCGCTGGCTTTACTTGCCGTACTTACCAACGGTCGGTTGTTGTCTTGACAGCGTAAAATTCTGTACACTTGCCCCTAGAAAGTCATCACACTTCGATTTGCGAAAGGGTCGGGTTTATCCTTACCCTTATAGAGACTGGGTATGGTGACAAATAAGAAGGCCCAATTAAGACTCGAGTCCAGGCCCGAAGGTTCCATTAATACATGGACCCAGGTATAGTTTGTGAAATTTTATATCATACCCGCAATTGATTAAGACAAACATATTTTCAATGTAAAAATGATAAAAAATATTATTTTACACTATATGATATGTTCATGTAGTTTTTATTGGATCTGGGTATGGTTTCTTTTATAGTAAATCCGATTAGACTTGAGTATGAACCTGATACCATAGCAAAAAATCTGGTTCAAGTGTGGTTCCACCTGGGTTCGAACCAAACCCGACCTGTTGACGCCCGATGGTGGACTTTTCTAGTCCCCTTGACAGAGAAATTTTGTGTCCCGTCAAAGACGAAATTGGTCCCAGTTTCCACTCAGGCCCAAACTATATCCAAACATATTTTTGAATTTGGGTAGTAATTAGATCTCTGATACAGAGAATCCAGATCTAATTTGGATGTAAACGGTTTGGATTTTGGTTGAATGTAGCTAATACCAAATCCAACTCATCAAAAATTGGCTAAACCGATTCTGACGTGGATGGATGAAAAGCACTTATCAAATTAGCATCCATCAAATTCGGTAGCAAAAATCCGAAACCATGTCTGCATCCTATTATAATAGGACATGGTTTTGGCTAACCAAATCCGACTAAATAAAATGGGATTCTATTGGATACCGGATAAAATTCAATCCATTGACATCCTTAGAGAAACCATGGTTTTACGGATCTGGTGTTATGATGCGATAACGTCCCACCCATTTTCATAGTTTAGTGTTCACTCAGACAAGCCTTTTGATGTAGCGGTCAGATCTTTCCGGATCGGGTTAATATCCGAACCATTTTACTTTGAAACTCCCAAAGGCGGTTCTGGGACCCCTTTATATACCCGTCCTCTGTTTTCTTTCCATTCTCTGTGGGTGAGCCGTTTCTTCTCTCCATCTGTTTTTTGCTCTCTTTTTTTTAATCTTTTTTTTGTCACAAACAAGGTAACTCTTTTCCTTCTCTCTTTTTAAATTTTGTTTCTCAGTAAAAATGCTTTTTTGTGTAGTTTTTTTTTTCATTCTTTTTCCTGGTTTGAATTTCATTGTTTTGGGATGAAGGCGTAGTTGTTGTTGTTGTTGTTGTTGTTTCCTGGTTTGAATTTCGTTATTTTTTTTCAAAAAAAATAAAAAATTCATTTACTGAGGAAATTTCGGTGCCAGTTGGATGAAACTTTTCGCGATCGTTTGGGTTTTATTTCCGATCGCGCGATCGATTATGGTTTCTGGTGACCGAAATTATGAATGAAAAAGAGTAATTGAGTAGTTTTTTTCCTAGGCGATGCATCTTCGAGGTTAGGGTTAGGGTTAGGTTTTTTCGCATGCAAATTTGATTTTTGTGGGATTTTTGTTAGGGTTTTGATGTTTTTTCGCATGCAAATTTGATTTTTTGGGGGATTTTTGTTAGGGTTTTGATGTATTTTCGTCGGCTCTTGTGTGGATAGGTTGCTGTTGAGTGCCGTCGATCCGGTGGATGTAAATATGTGTAGATCGGTAGTTTTCTTTCGTTGATTTGTAAGGTTTTTTGTTTTTCTCCGGAGTTGGATCTCTTGTACAGTTTTGAGTATGGATAGGATGGTCGGAGAGGTCGATCGCGGCGGACAGAGGGTTGCGGATTTGAAGCGGAAACAGGCTTTGCGGTGCGCTGCGTATCTGGCGGGTGTGGGGCGGACGCGGAGCCATCGTGCTGGTTGGAGCAGGGAACGGCGGCAGCCGCCTCCGGCAGCGGCGATGATGGTGGAGGGTTTCCGGCGTGGGTGCGGGTGTTGTTCCGGGAAGTCCGTGATCAACAACTACTCGAATTTTCTCAAGAGCGGGTTTCCCAGGCGGATAATGTTCTTCTCCAAGGGGGAGTGGTGCGATTTCCCTGCGCATGTGATCGGTCCCCTTGCCGATGCGTTCGTCAGCAAGAGATCCGCTTTGGAGGTGGTGTTGGACGGGCGCCGCTGCCTCGTCGATTTTCTTCGCATGGTGCGGATCGATCTCAGAAGTGGGTTGCAGCGATCGATTGCGTGGATTGATGATTCGGAACGGTGTTTTTTCCCCAAGTTTTTCTTCGACGGTAGTGGTAACACTGGCGGGAGGAAATGCCGGCATCCGAAGCTTGCAGATTCGCGGGAGATTGAGGTGAAACTTGAAATTGGTATTAGTCGGGTAGATAGTTCGAAGACGGAGGATCCGAGCGATGTATCGGTTTCGCATGCGAAGATTGCAAAGGTTCCGCCGAGCGACGAGCATAGTGATTTAGATCAGGATTCTGGTGCTAGCCGAAACCAACCTGCAGAAATGAGAAAAGTAATAGGTGAAAATGGCGAACTGTTGCCTGAGGGTGGAGCTTTTGGGAGAGGGTCATACAGTATGAGCCAGGAGGTTCTAGAGGTTCTTGGTTCGGAGGCTCTGCGTGATAAGGTGGTCGCTTTGGACAGAGGTTCTAATGATTACATTGCTGTCCGCAATGTGTTTCTTATGGGAGTCCATACGCTTGTTACAGCTAGTCATATAGTTGGGATTTATCGTTACTCTCCCTCGTGTAGGTTTGCACATGGTCGGATGCAGTTGTTTGAAAACCAGGCACAGGTCATGAAGAGCTACCGCGGCGATGCAAATGTTCGGTATGCATGGCATGGTTCTTCAAGAGAAGGTATTGTTGAAATCATGCTTCATGGATTTGGAAGAATTCGAAAACCTATGAATAGAATCGCATATGGGAGTGGCATCTATCTTTCACCAAAAGAATGCTCCCGTATCAGGTGAATGTTTTTGCATTAGTATTTCTGTGTCTATAGCACATTATCTTCCTTTCCTGGTTGCTGCATTCTGTTTGATTCCTCTGTGAGGCAGTCATTGTATTTCAGTGTTTGGCTCGTACTTTGCATATTATCTGTGTGCTGAGAGATGCCTAATGCTAATTCGATTGTTTGTGTACAGCGCCAGTTATTCTGATATTGACGAAAAAGGCATGCAGCACATGGTATTATGTCGTGTGATAATGGGAAGTATGGAGCAAGTCCCTATTGGTTCTGAACAGTTCTATCCTAGCAGTGAAGTTTTTGACAGCGGTGTGGATGATCTTAGGAATCCTAAGCATTATGTCATATGGGGTACCCATATGAATACACACATACTTCCAGAGTATGTTGTTAGTTTTAAGGTTCCTCCTATTGTTCAAGGTAATTTATCTGCATCAACATGATTGGATGATTGGATGTTTATAATAGGCCTTCTAGCTTCATGCTCACTTGGATACTGTTGTTATTTTTCTGCATTATCTTTTGTTTTTGTAATTTTTTTAGAGTGCTTGGCTGAACTGAAAGGAAGACAGAGCATAGTTGGTTCGGTGGCAGACACAAATTCCCAATTGCCTGGTAGCAATATGAAGCGATTCTCCACAACTGCTGATTTGGTAAGAACATTCTAAATTTTGGTATATGGTGGCCATTACTTCTGGAATATCATGGTGTTAAAGTTTGTTCACTTAGTGTATGGAAGCTGGTAAGCTGTCCAATCAATGGAGCCCTCTGATGATCAGTTGGTACCTTACCAAGTATGGAAGTTCATGTGTTTCTAAAGCTGAACTTTGAGTCTTCCCAGACAGGGGTGTACAGGGCTGTGCCATTTGATAGTGTAACATGAAAATTTGTCTGGGTATCTTGTGTCTATTTTAAGTCAACAATTAACTGCCTTTGTCTATTTTAAGTCAATGGATGGGCACCACTTGTCCAACTTGTCTAAGAGTGGTCACCAAAATATGCAGGGAACTGCCCCAGAGCCAGTGAAGAAGCCAACTTCTAATTGGATGGCGTTTCCACTACTGTTTGCTGCAATTGAGAAGTATATGACCCTAGAAGATAAGAAGGACCTTGATCGCTATTATGCTGATTTCAAGGTGGGAAAACTTGGAAGTCTGATTGAGCTGTATGTTGTATTGTGAACTTGGTTCATCATGTGCTGTGTTTTCGTTCTGTGCCAGGCGAAAAGGTTGACTAGGGATGATCTTATTAAAAGGTTGAGATTGATTGTTGGAGACAAGCTGCTCATAACCACCCTGAAAAATTTGCAATGCGATGTGAGTTTGTACCTCAAAAGTTTCATGAATTTTGTTTTCTTAAATCCATGCTTCCTCCCTATTTCTCGTCTTGGCTAATGAAAGTGAAAATATTGGATCCTTGTCTATTTTATCTGGTACCACCGTTGGGTATGGTATGGCTGTTTATATGTTTATTTTTCTGTGGTATATACTAAACATTGTTACCGAAGTAAATTGGATGTCCTGGTGCATATAATGTTGTTAAATTGTATTTTGTTTTTCATTGTAGACTCATTAACAGTGAGTGCCTTTTTGTACTCCAAATAAGTAAATATGATGCCTCCTCCTTTCTCCGGTACTCTTTGAATGCCCCAGTTTCTTCAAAATGTCAATGTTTGAATGAAGACTTTCAGTGCAGTTGTGAGTGTCAAATGGCAGCAAAGTGGAGAAGCTTGATGGGTTGAGGCTTGCTGAAGTGCCTTTAGGTGAAAACTGAAAAGATGTCATGTATTGAGTCTTGTGGAATAGTGTTTTTTTGCCTGCTTGGAGCTATTTGGCCTTACAAGATTTTGTAGAAGAATGTTAACGGCTATTTTCTTTCAGATGCCTTCTTTTCCCTTGAAAATAGACATTAGCATTATATCAAGAAATGGGATGCAATGCTGTGCACCATATTTCTCAGACTATTCTGTCGTATGGGATAACTAAGATCCTGTGTGAAAGCAAAAAACAAACAGCCCTTAACTTGTAAGTTGTAGCAGTTTCCATTTTTCTCTTGCTATGGACTATGATCTGCTCCTCTTTCATTAAATTTTGGGCAATATTTGTTTGTTAATGTGTCAGTAATTGTTCATAAAGTAGATAATTGTGATTTTCTATCATGTTCCTTTTTTTAATGGAGAACGGGTTTTTGGAGCATGGCAAGGTTGTTTGGAAGTATTGGAGGAGTTTAAGGATACAAGATTTATCCTTCACATTCTGGTTGACTTGATTTCCCTTGCTATTGGTTTCAATCTTCATGAATGAAATCATCGGTATACAAGTAGATGGAATATAAACAAAGATGTCATGTGCTGCTTAACTTGATATGGTTGCGACGATGAACTACTAATCTGTGTTGCCTCTGAAAATGGTCTTGGGTTCATGTTGCTTGTTTTCTTTGGAAGTTGAAAATTTCTTTAAAACAAAATCCTTAAATATTAATTTGTAACATGAGTCCTGAATTAGCTTAATTTTTCTTTCTTATTTGTAACGTGATGTTTGCAGAGAAGTAGCATCTACCAACAATGTTCGGGAAGCTTTAGGAAGACAAAAGCAGGTATACTTTGTGGCATGAAGTATTGTTGATTATATTTGTAACCTGCTTCTCTGGTTGAACTTTTGTTGCTTTCATTTCCTCATGAAGTAGGTCATAAAGCAAATGTGGTCATCTTTTGTTAAAATTAGGGTGGACTGTCATTTAATGTGTTGTTATTAATCGTAATATCATATATGTCCTGTGAGCAACCCAATTTATCTAGAGATCTATAATTTTCAACCAATAAATTTTTTGTCTGGTATTAAGGACCTCCAGATATGGTGTGATTTGTGGATTGTATTTCATTTATGGGGAGGCTGGATGAGGCAGACAGAGGTACTGGATGTGCTGTGGTGGGAGGCTTCCCTTCCTTTTGGGTTTCATAATTTATTTATTTTGGGAAACCTTTCATTGAGCGGTTGGCGTGTACTAAGATTATTTTAGTAGATCTAATACCGTGCTGGATATTGTTAACAGCTTCCATACGGCTTTATCTCCTTGTTGCTTTGGGCTAATCATCTTCTTTTCTTTCTTTCCTTGATGTCTTTGGTTCCAAAAATTGGAAAAATGGCTGCAGCCCTCATCACATATATTTTTCATGTGGAGAATTATTGCATACTTTTCATCATCATTTCTTCTTTCACTGTTTAATTTTCATATCCAATCAACTTGTCTTCTCATAATCCATGTTTCACCATTTTCTTCATCTTCTTACTTTTCCCCTTTTTTCTGCATTTGTTCTTTGTTTTTGGTGCCAAAAGTAGTGTTTTCATTTAATCAAGCAAGAGTTTGCAGAAATCTATGATACACGTGATCTGAATCGTCCTGCTTTTAAAAGAACCATTAACTGACGATGCTCTTTGTTGGCCAAGGCATCTGGCTGTTTCCTTCACAAAAATAACTTTGATACACTACTGATTATGTATGCTCTATCTTGAGTTTTAAACAGTGCTTTATTGCTACAACATTCCCCTGAAGTTGTATAGAATTACTAATAGAGTAATATTCTGTTGTTGTGGTAGATTCTTTGCATATTCAAGGTTTGTGCTTGTGATCGTTGCTGGGAATATTTTCATTTTTTCACCAATCAATAGTTACAGATTTCCAGAATTTGCTTGTTAACCTTGTTTTATTGTGCCAGTGAATAATGTCACTGGAAATAGTTTATTTTCTTTGTCTTGTCATGTTTGAACTTTGAACTTGTCAAGAAATTCAAATCTAAAAACTTTGGGAAGCTTTCAATCATGATCTTGACATTCAAAATATTTTGATGAAATTCCACATGGAAAAATTTATTTTGATTTAGTTGGATGCAAATGCTAGGCTTCTATTTGTCTAAATCCAGTTAGTTGGCATGGAGACACAAACAAATGAACAATTGGTTTCTGAAAGAGTGCATATGTTTGTGCTTTGTCTTGCTGTTTTGGTATGTGGGCTTTCAGACACCAACATGAGTTCCATATGCGTTACTTGTTCTGCCTCTTTGTGAGATTCTGGTCTCGAGCCTTAAACAAGTTTGCTCTTACGCAGAACGAGTATGAAACTATGAAGGGTTGTTTCTCAATTTGGCAAAATTTACATTTTTTCTTTTATGCGGTCCCAGTTGCCTAGCGCAGAATCTAACATATGTTTTCTAAAATGCAGGGTAGAACTTTGCAGGGTTTCAGTTAATAATTTTCTACAAGATTTGAAGTTCAGGGTGTGGTTTCATCAGTTATAGGTAATTTCTGGTTTCAGCTTTCAGGAATGGGTATTGTGTTTCTGTATAGGGTTTGTTCCTTTGTAAGAGATGGAGCAGGTTGGGTATATCATCCAGCAGATCATGGTCGTCAACGCTGTAAAATTTGTCGACTAGAAACCATAAATAATGCTGTGGAATTTGTCGACTAGAAACATTTAATTGTTATTCAGTCTTCTAGTTGTTTTTTAGTTTGACATATATTCTTCTTGCACATCTTTGGACATTTTCCCTTCCCTTGTAAATGATTGGACCTATGTAGTAATCACATGTTACTATCCGGCCCAGAATGCAATGAGGTAAGACGTGAAAAAATGCATTGATCTTACCAGGTACACATTGAATGCAACTGCATCATGGAGTTGTTTCTTGCATGCTGGTGTGCTATACTTGCAGTAGGTTTGCTGCCTCTGATTATTTTTGTTAGTAGGATTTGGTTGCTTCGGATGTCCTTATGGAGCGCCATAAACATCTTTTGATTTTCAGAATGAGTTTTATAATTCTAGGCATTGGAGGTAATCAGTTATGCACTTGGATGATCTTTTGACTCTCTCTCATTGGTGATGGAGAAAGTTTTTTGTTTTATATTTACAAGGAGAAACCACCCCCAGGATCAGAGACCTAGCCGCCTTGGCTCTGCCTGCATACTTACGATCACTGTCCTGGCAGCGTAAAACTCTGTGGGCTTACCCCAAGAAAGCTTTTGTTTAATTTAGTCACCTTTGAACAAATGACATGGTATGCAAATCCCCTGTATGTAAAAGCAGAATCATAAGACGGATCACTGTTTCCCTTTGTTGTGTGGGCAATGCATGTCTGGAGCATATATATGTTTACTAATTTAGCTCCGTTTCTCAAGATCCACGACCCCTAGACCATTTTTTTTTTTATTTTAGCTTCAATTTTCTTAAGATGTTTCGGACCTTTTATCTGAAAGTGAAATGTTGTGCAAGTGTCAACTGGGATGGTGGCATGGACACAGCAACATTTTTAAAACATCACTTTTAATCACAAACAAAAAAGTGATGTTTCCTCGTTATTTTGAATGTAAATCTATCACTACATTTGAAAATGTCGCAAGCAGCCTGAGGTGTATTGCACAAATAAATGTGGCAGGTGTAGTGATAAAAAGTTTAAAACGGCAACATGGCGAATTGTCAATTTCTCTGTTCTCATGAGAAACTGAAATATTTTATTTTCTTGCATTTTGATTAGCAGAAAATAAATAAATACACCAACGGGGGTGCACGTCACCTTGCGTTGGGACGTTGCAGATTCAAAACACAATGGTATAGTTGTATAACTGGTAGAGGTCTGCCTAACCCCAGCCTTTTTAAAAAAAAAAAAAAATTTATATATATATATATATATATATATATATATATATATATATATATATATATATATATATATATATATATATATATATATATATATATTGAAGAATGTACTAAATATATAAATAACCTAAAATCTCTTGGATGAGTAATAGTATAAAGAATGGGTAATATTTTAAATGGTTTATTTACTAATTGATACCACAATATTTTTTTATATTTGTCAAATTAAACAAGTTCTTCGCTCATCTAGGGAATGAATACAAGTGATGGCGATAAAAGATTTAAATAATGAAAGATTGGAAGAATATATTTATGGCTATGTCAAAATGTGGTGTTAATAAGTGATATTGCGCTTGACAGCTCCAGTCTCGATGCAGTGTTTTTGGCAACACCATCGCTCCCAAACAACTGAGAGCACTGAGGGAAACTGCAACACACCAAACTTATCTGCAAACAACATGATATATTTTTGCTTTTATAGACAAATTTTCTACGGGATAAATTTAGTTTTGTTTTATTAATTTTTTGTGTTTTTTTTTTGAATTTATTTTTCTTTCTCAAACTTTATTTGTTTGGCCAATAAATTAATGTTTTACTCTTTTGTCAGTTATCACTGAGTGTATAGGTTCGCTACTTCTATGCCAACCCAAATGCTCCTCTATGTCCAAGAAATTCAATCCCGTCTAACCCACGTAAACTATGCATTATTTTTGGATTTAATCTTCAAACATAAATGTGTGCTATAAAACAATAAGATGGGTAGGAGATGGATGAATCCGAATCCAATTCATAATTCCACTATAAAAAATGGGCTTTATTTTCAATAATCATATCTAAATTTGGGTACTTCCAAGCACACACCCATAAGCTCTGTTTCTCAAGATCCACGACCCCTAGACCATTTTTTTTTTAAATTTATTTTTCTTTCTCAAACTTTATTTGTTTGGCCAATAAATTAATGTTTTACTCTTTTGTCAGTTATCACTGTGGGTATAGGTTCGCTACTTCTATGTCAACCCAAATGCTCCTCTATGTCCAAGAAATTCAATCCCGTCTAACCCACGTAAACTATGCATTATTTTTGGATTTAATCTTCAAACATAAATGTGTGCTATAAAACAATAAGATGGGTAGGAGATGGATGAATCCGAATCCAATTCATAATTCCACTATAAAAAAATGGGCTTTATTTTCAATAATCATATCTAAATTTGGGTACTTCCAAGCACACACCCATAAGCTATTCATTTTCCTAAATGTATATTAGCTGATGATTCATTATTCATAACATAGTTACGAGGAAACTAAAATGAGTACGAGAAGGAGAAGCGATGGGTGAAGTGAAAGCGGGAAAGTGAGTGTTAAAAAGTAGTATGAAGGGAAAAAATGAGATATGGTTGTGAAGTGATTATTTAAGTACATGAAAAATGAAAGAAAATACATATATAACAATATCAAGCATGAGTATAGGTGTAATATCCATAAAATTTTCAAAAATTTTAAATAAATAAAAAGATAATTTTTGGCAATTTTTTTGGCATTTACTATGATTTATAATAAATTATCATTTTTTGGTGAATTATATTGGCAATTATTTATATATTATATTTAATTATCAATTATTTATCGATGATATTTAATTGATATTAATTTAATTGTTAAATTTATTTAAGGATTTAAGAGAGGATAAATCTAAATTATTATCCAAGTATGAAATTTGAAAATTTGAAGTTTGAAAGTAGTATTTGGGTTTGAATATGAAAGAGGATCCAAGAACTTTAACCCAAGAGAATTTGAAATTGAAGCACATTGGGATTCATTGAATCTTAAAACTAATCAGGTTTGGATCTTGAAAAAAATCCAAGAGAGTCAACCATATGGTTTGGGACTAGATCTATTTAGGAGACCCAATTTAAATATAAAATAAACTAGCTTTGGATACAGTAGATCTTAAAGTTTTTTGGGTTTGGATCTTAGTGGGTCAACCCACACGGGATGGTTTTGGATCTAGTGTGAGTGAAACTACATTTTTTATCCTTTTTTGGATCTTTTAAGTGATGCGGGTAGTGGATTGGATTACCCAAAACATCAAATCCCTTGATTCTTTCACTAACCCACTTCATTTCTCTTATTTTACTCACCTACCACATCACCTTCTCTAAAATCCCTCACCAACCCCTCATCACCTCCCCTAAATCCCTCATCAACCCCTATTTCATGCACTAAAACTTATAAATATCCTTCACTCCCAACACTCTCACTCTCTCTCTCCCTCCACTAGTTTTGGAGAAGAAGATTTTTCTTTTTTCTCTCAAGTTTTCTCTCCTCTCTTTGGTGTCGATTTTCTTGGAGTAAAAGAGCACATCATTTTCACGATTTTTAGAGTGACCTTTATTTAGGGTCTCTCTAAATCCACAAAATTAGAGTAGCGCTCAAGTGTGATAGCTCACTATTAAATAAATTTGTCATTTTTGACGTTTTCATAATCTTCAAATAAGCTAAGAAAAATATGATAACTCGTATGGTTGTACGATTCTATTACAATAGGGATTTACCTATATGTTTTGAATATTGTACATGTATAAATGATGCATGTGTGTATATATACATATATTAATATTAATTATGCATGCTTCATGTCTTGAATATTTAATATAGATTATGTATATTGTAAGTTAAGAATTATGCATACAGAAAATTACATATTTTAAATGAGCATGCATGTTCTAATTATACATGCTTCGAGTTTTGAATTACACATGCATGAATTTAAATGTTTTTACGTATGCATGAATTTACATGTGTTATTTACGCAAACATGGACCTTAAATATGCATGCACTAAGGTTCAATTTACGAATGCAAGGATTTTAAACATGAAATGTTGATTACACATGTTTCAAGTAACGAATGATGTGACATTTCAAGTCTTTTGTAAATTGACTATCGATATGCATTCGAGAAACCTGAGTTGTCACGATTGGACCATGTTGAGATTCGGTTATTGTTATTTATGGATTTCTTGTATTGATTTCTCATTATGCCCACATTGATTTTTTTTTTAATGAATGCATGGATTCTTGTGAAAAATGACAATGCTTGTCTTGTATGAAGATCTACGAATTGTATTCATGTACGAGTTTGATAAGTGAATCGCATGCAAATACTTGGTAAGTGAATGCATGATACCCACTAGAAAATCCATTTCTAGTAAGTGGGTGTGCTACAATGAAGCACTATGCAATGACAATTTTGTGCTTTGGAATATGAATTATTATCATGTTGTGAATATTATATTTGTTATGTCACTCTATGCAAATATGTTCATATGAACCATGATCCTTATATGTTGTCACCGTGTTCATATAGAGCATGATATCGTACAGTGCTATCAGTTAGGCATCACATTCATGCATGTAAATGATTACTTGTAATAGAGCAGGTAATGTAATGGAACCAATATGGTGCCTTAATAAATAAATTACATGAGTGACATATGATTATTATGTTCGTATTGTAAGACATCAAGGCATGCATGTACACATATTAGCTCTATGATGAGTCTAGGTTTATGACCACTACCAAGGTGTATCAATGCACTCAGTTATGAAAAAACACATGCATACTTAATTCTAGGATAACCTTCATAGGCAAAATGCTTAATCACTTTAAAGAGACCTAAGCGCATATTGAATATATTATGTTAATACACAAACTATGAGAACCTACCTAAATGAGTTAGATGATGCCAACTGATATGAGGCATATGCAACATGGTAAATACGTTTAATAAAAAGAGAACCCATTAACCTATTCATATTTGATTCTTACTTATAGAGGTGGTAGGTGGTACAAGCCGTGATGAATATTGTTGTAACTACTATGCTCCTCAAGTGTCAATAACTCGACGTCCTCAATCATTGGAGTTAGGAGACATGACTACCAATATTTATCCTAGGTGATAGATTCCATAACTTTGGAAATAAATTTATGATGCATCATTAATTATCCTTACCTTTTTAGAATTCCTTTTAGAGAAGATTTAGTTAGTCATCCGGAGTATTAAAATACCTAGCATAATAAACCCCCCGAATGATTTCAGTCAGTCTCTACGTTCTTCCTGTGAGTAACCACATGTGGGTAATATCAAAATGAAGACTTTATGTTCAGAGAGTTATTTGAAATGAAAACATGCCTTGTTTATACAAGTTAGTAGATTGTACAATTGCATATTTTATGACAAACATTTATTACTGTCTTATTGATGTATACATGATTGAATATATGATTAAATCTTCATGTATGTTTTATTTCTCTACCACTATATGATGTTACTGTACTTATCATACTCGATATAATATGATCATTTATCAATTTAGGTGATCACTAGATTGTAGTTACATGCGATGATGAGATGGTATAAACCAGTCATAGGACCGCATCCTATCTATTTTTGTTTCCTAAATATGCTTGATGTTTAGAGATATTACTTATTATGTTAAACAATTTTCAATTCAGTTATGTTTTGAAATCTTGTTTGGAATGAATCGTTCTTGAAAATTTGCCTTCTCTATTTCAAAATATATGTGTATAGGATCATACTCAGATCCAATAAAACTAAGATCCATTCATTGTTGTCGTGTATTTCTCTGTAACCTGCCCAAGGTTGCTAACTTAGATTTTTCGAATGATTTTTTTTTTTGTAAAATTTTCTTAAAATTTTTAAGTTAAAAATGTTTGGAATGTTACAATAGGTACGTAATAAATGACAAAAACACATAAATATATGTAAAACACATGACAAGCTTGCTATAAAAAACATTATTTCTTAATATAAAAAACATTAAAAGTGAGTTAGAAGAGAGTAAAAAGTGACCAAAAGAGAGAAGAAAACATTAAAGAAGCAAAAAGAGAATTGATTTAGGAAGCGAGCTACCCCATGAAGCAAGAAGTATATTGCTGCATAGCCAAACAGGCTTCCCACTAAAGGGAATCAAGTTTTTCATATTGTGGGAGTGAGTTTTCCAAAACTTCTCTATTTGTTTTTTTTTTTTGAGAAAGGTAAGAGTTTTTCTTTTTTGAAGTGAGCTTCCACACAAAGCAAGAAGCTTCAGATAACTATGTTTCATACACTCAAAAATGGATACGGTTTTGATGGGTAGGGATGGCAGTGGACCAGGGCACGTGCGCGAGACAAAGTTTTCATCCCTGCCCTATCTTAAATTTAACGTCCCCACCTCCATCCCCACCCTCGTCCCGTACCCGTCTCTGTTTATTCTCATTTAGTAATAAGAATATATATAAGAGTTACATATAATTTTATTAAACAATTAAGAGTATTTTAATAATTTTACTATAATGGGGCAGGGTGGGAGAACACTTGAGTCCATTCCCTTACAGCTTTTTATTTTCACTTCCATCCCTGGTTCATTCTTTGTTTCGTGCCCTCCATCTCCGCCCCAAACAGAACGGGTTTGGACGGATCTCCGCTTTTCCCGGGTCCACTGCCATCCCTGGAGGGACTCTTCAACTTACCAGCTGTAGGATCACAGTTTCGGGTTTCAACCCGAGATCCGATACGAGTCTACCCGTTATAAAAGGGCGGGGAGGGGGGGGGGGGGGGGGGGGGGGGGGTCCTCTGGCTATAAAAAAAATGGCTGATCGCCTCGTTCTCCGCGACTTCGTCACTCCCGAGCTCTGTAAGGTGCGTTTCTTCTTCTCTGAAACCCTAGAAATTTCCTTCACTGATAGAAAACCGATTTAGTGTGCGATCAATCCTTGTTTCCTTCCCTTCATCGTTATTATCTTCTTGTTCTTCTCATTCGCAGGAACTTGAGTTCATACACAAGAGTTGCGGGACGATCGGTTACAGAGACAACGTGTTGTCTACGACTCTCACTCACCTGATCGCCACCGGCTGCGGCCATCTCATCGTGCCCTTCGTCGCTATCCGAGGCGCGATTTCTCGGTTCTTTGCGTTTTTTTTTTCTCTCGCTTTTCTTTTGTTCCGTTTTGTGCTGGAGAATCTCTTCGGTTTTGTATCCGCGTGATGAAATGAGGATTTGGATGGCAGAGAGGTTGAAGGAGAAGGTGGAGGAGGTATTCGGCTGCGAATACGAGCTCTTTGTTGAATTCACGGGTTTGATCAGGTGTGCTCTTTTTCTCTATTCGAGGATTGAGTTTTTTTTTTATTCTGGGGAATATATCTGTATACATATTTGATCGAGTGTGGTGCAAATTTTGGACGTCTTAATTGGTGGCGGAGATGGTTGATTCTAATTGTTAACTGTGTTTTTTTTTTGTCTGAAATAGTTGGACCACCGGTTCGAAGATTGGATGGCATAGCGATGACAACAGACCTTATCTCAAGCAGCGCCATTTCGCGGTGCGTATTGGAAATCGATAGGTTGGTCTTTACTTGTTTAACTTTTCCCCGCCTTGGATTGGTTTATGCATCTTGGACGATGGTTGGGTGGGTTTTGATGGGTTGAAAATCTTCGTGTGCTATGTTGGTCTTATATTGTGTCTCCATGGACTAAGGCACCTTCGTTGTGTTTTGGAACCTACTACCGAACAAGAAACCCGAGAATGGAGAGGTAGATTATTTAACTGTCCACAAGAGTAAGGCAAATCAGATTCTAAAGATGGTGATAGATTAATTGGCCTAAACTTGCTACCCACGGCAACGCTGTCAATTTTCCAAAAATGATCAAATTATTAAATTATTTATGAGGAAATAAATGATGGTGATGTTCCGGATGCATTGGAACACTCCTCACTCTCTAAAATGAAAGTTGCCTTCTCTTCAGTTTCCTAGATAAGCTCTGGTGAGGGGTACAAGTTGGAAACTTGATTACAAGTCCTCAGCATCCAGAGAGAATCATATCCTGTGTTAGCTACATCCTCTAAATCTGTTGTCCTTGGCACCTTAAGCTTGATCAAGCACATTTGAGGCATGGTCTGCCTATGACAAGGAATGCCTAGTTTTTTTGAGAGGAAATAGTTTGTTAAAAGTCTTCAACCAGTGATTTTGGCAGGATGAGGATCCTGCGAGGTTTTCTCTTATGGGACAGAGGAGTTGAACTTAGGTCTACCAAGCTTCAAATTTTAAGTTGTTTATGTCCTTAATTGGATGCATAAGGATAATGCAACTCATGATCTAATTTTCAGTCAATTATGGGAAGTAAGATAGCGGGTGGCATGAGAAAGGTGGCTAAGGAGGTATTGGGTGAGTCTAAAGGCGGTGCACCGCTAGGTAAGGATACATCATGGTGGAACGAGGATGTCAAATTAGCTATTAAGGCTAAAAGAAAGTGTTATAAAAATCTAAGTAAGAGTCGTGATAATGAGAATTTGGAGAAGTATATGATAGCAAAGAAGGAAGCTAAAAAAGTAGTTTGAAACGCGAGAGATAAGATATATAAGGAGGTTTATGACAAGTTGGATACCAAAGAGTATGAGAAGGATATTTATAGGCTTGCAAAGATGAGAGATAGAAAATCGAGAGATCTGGGTATGGTTATATGTATCAAAGATGAAACACAAAGGGTTTTAGTCAAAGATGAGGAGATTAAGGAGAGATGAAAAGATTATTTTGATAAGCTATTTAATGATAGTCATGCTCAAGATCTTGGAGACTTCTCCATTCCTTTTCATGAGATAAATCGTGACTTCATGCGCAAGATTCAAAAGAAAGAAATTGCAGAGGCTTTGAAGAAAATGAAATCAAGTAAGGCAGTTGGCCCAGATGGTATACCTATCGAGACTTGAAAGTGCATGGGGGAGAAAGGTTTAGAATGGTTGACAAATCTTTTTAATAAGATTTGACAGACAAATAAGATGCCTAATGAGTGGAGGAAGAGTACTTTGGTGCCTCTATATAAGAATAAGGGTGATATACAAGATTGCACAAACTATCGTGGTATAAAACTCATAAGTCATACTATGAAACTTTGGGAGAGGGTGTTTGAGTTTAGGTTGAGGAAGGTTGTCATGATATCGGAGAATCAATTTGGTTTTATGCCTTGAAGATCAACTATGGAAGCTATACATCTTCTTAGACAACTTATTGAAAGACATAGAGAGAGGAATAAAGATTTGCATATGGTTTTTATTGATTTGGAGAAGGCATACGATAGAGTACCTAGGGACGTTCTCTGGTGGACAATGATGAAGAAATGTGTTTCTCTCAAGTACATTAGTATAATTAAAGATATGTATGAAGGAGTAGTAACCAATGTCTGCACTTGTGGAGGGGTGACAACCAATTTTCTTATAACGGTTAGGTTACATCAAGGATCTGCTTTAAGCCCTTTCCTATTTGCTATAATGATGAATGAGCTTACGAGATCAATTCAAGAAAATGTGTCGTGGTGTATGGTTTTTGCTGATGATATTGTTTTGATTGATTTGATGAGTCTAGAGCCGGGGTTAATGCTAAGTTAGAATTATGGAGACAAACATTGAAAACAAGAGGTTTTAAGTTGAGTAAGACTAAGACAGAATATATGGAATGTCGGTTTAGTAAGCAACGAAGTAGTGATGGGAGTGTAGTGAAGCTTGGTGAATAAGAAATATCGGTGGATGATTGTTTCAAATATTTGGGATCTATCATTCAAAAGTATGGAGAAATTGATGGAGATGTAAATCATAGGATAAAGGTTGGGTGGATGAAATGAAAAAGTGCAATTGGAGTGTTGTGCGATCGTAGAATGCCATTGCGGTTGAAGGGAAAGTTTTATATGACGACTATTAGGCCCGCTTTACTATATGGTACGGAATGTTGAGCTGCCAAGAGACATCATATTCAAAAAATGAGTGTAGCTGAGTGTTAAAATGTATCTCCAAAACCATTGTTGTAAGTATATATATATACTTATATATATAGAGATGCATATACATATATATCATATATGTATACATATCTCTCTCTATATATTTTATTTTCTTACCCAAAAGGGTATTATTGTAATTTCCCATCATGCACATATTCCACTTGGAATATGTTGTAATTTCTTTTCTTTATTTTTTGTATTTATTTTTTTTTTTATTTTTTCATAAAGGTACATTGGGGGTCCCCCCAATAGAGTCGTTGGGGACCCCCCAACGGTTACAAATGTGACCGTTGGGGGCTCCCCAACGACTCCTTTGGGAGCCCCCCTCTTGTACCCCTTTGCTCTTGTATAAATAGGGGTGTTCCCCCTTATTATTTCTTAAGCTTGAGAGCCTCAAGCATTTGCTCTTTTCTATAAAATACATGCCTTAGTGCATGTTTTCTACCTTACGTTTTTTGTGTATTTTGTTCAAGTGTTGTGAGAGTGCCTTCGTGCACATCCTTTATAAAGTATTTGTGCTTGTATGCGTATTATCTCTTCGTAGACAATTTTACATGGTATCAGAGCAAGGTTGGTGATAGAGGATCATGGAATTCTCCTTTTTTTAGTGCCTCGAAAAGCGTGCCTTCGAATATTTGAAGTTTGAAGTGGTGGATCTTGCTTCTCAAATATTTTAGAAGAATCTTGTGCAAGTTAGAATTTGAAATATTGTGTCGATACACTTTTTCTCTCTTCCTTTCTACTTCTTAATGGGTGAAAAAACCTCATTTTGCTCTTGGCTTCAAATTAAATGGGTCCAAATATCATGTTTGGGCCGGAAACATGGAAACTCATATAAAAGGGAAGGGGCTATAGGGTTATGTGCAAGACACAATTTCGAAACTGGAACCCAAAATTACCGTGGTAAACGGAAGTGAAATCAAGATTCTTGAGGGGAAGAAAGAATCAAAACCCTTGAAGAGTACTCTAAGAAACACAATGAATGGGAAATGAAAAATTTCAAGATTCTTTCTTGGTTTTTCTCATCTGTGGAAACTAAGATTAATGCCAACATTATTAAGTTCAAAAAAGCATCGGAAGCTTGGCATTATCTTGAGAAAATGTATACATCAAGGGATCTATCTCATAAGTATTATCTTCAAAAGAAGGCTCTCTCTCTTACTCAAGGTGAAATGACTATTAGAGAATATTTTGCCGATCTTTCCTCTATTTGGGATGAGCTTGCCATGCTTGAACCAAAAATGGAGTGGAGAGGCAATTGAACTCCGTCACAAGCAACTTGAAGAAGATCGGTTCTTCAACTTTTTGAATGGGCTAAGGCCCGAATTTGAGCAAATAAGGTCATCTCTTCTATCCTCGTTTACTTCTCCCTCTCTTGAAGATGTACTCACCAAACTAAGTGGTGAGGAGACTCGTATGAGTTTATGTAAACAAGGATCAAATGTTCTTGCGGTTCCTTGTAATTATGAAGAAAACAATGAGGTCAATGCCGTATCAAGACCCGGAAACAATGCAAAAACCTATCGTCTTCTTCACTTTAAACCACAAAATCAAGGTGAAAATGGTGGACAAAGAGGAAAAATGGACTATAGCAAAATTATTTGTCATTTCTGTAAAGAACCGGGGCATATCAAACCCATATGTCCCAAATGGAAGAAGCTTCTCGCTATGGCTACCACCGGTGTACCATAAAAGGAGGAGGCATATTCAAGTGAGACTCTCTCTATAAATCAAATAGTGGAAGCCCTTCAACCTCTCCTCAAGGGAGCTACCTCCGGTGCTGCCGTATCCACTTCTTCCTCTCCAGGTAAAGTCTCTTGGCTTTTGGACTCCGATGCATCCTTTCATATGTCCCCAAACATTTTTTCGCTTTCCGATTACTCAAAAAATGTTTCTCCATCTTTTGTTTCCACTGCGGATGGAACCTCTCTTGAAATTAAAGGAATAGGTAATTTTGAAACTCAAGATTTTTTTATTCCAAAAATTAGATTTATACCTAAACTAAACTTAAACCTTCTCTTTGTTTCTCAACTCTCGGACCATGGTTGCGATATTAAATTCTCTTGTGATAAATGTTAAATACATGATCGCCGGTCCGGAAAATTGATTGGGGAAAGCTTTAGAAAGGGAGACTTATACTATATGGAATCTCTTCAAGTTCCAATTTTTTTTTGTAATGCTGCCCGACACAAAGATATAAATGTGTGGCACAAAAGACTTGGTCATTCTAATATCACCAAGTTATCTTATTTACATTTTGCAAAAGACCTATGTAAAAGCTCATTTTCTTGTAATGACTGTATTCTTGGAAAAATGCGAAGTTTACCTTTTGAGCAAAGAACTATGTTCTCTTCTAAAACTTTCTAAATTGTTTATTCAGATGTTTGGGGACCCGCACCTGTTACTTCAAAATGAGGCGTAGTTGTTGTTGTTGTTGTTGTTGTATTTTTCCAGATATTCGTGGATATATTTTCTTAAGTTCAAACATGAAGTTTTTTCGTGTTTCAAAACTTTTCATTCAATGATCAAAACTCAATTCAACAGTAACATAAAGATATTTAGAAGTGATTCTGGAGGAGAATATCTCTCCAATCAATTTAAGGTATACCTTGAGGATCACAGAATTGTTCACCAAAGGTCTTGTCCTAAAACCCCTCAACAGAATGGGTTGGCCGAAAGAAAACATACACACATCATTGAGATCACTAGGACCCTTCTTATATCCCAAAACATTCCTAAAAACTTTTGGGCTGAAGCAGCTCTTGCTTCTGTTTATCTAATAAATCGCTTACCATCTAAGATATTAGGGAAAATATCTCCTTTTGAGGTATTGTATAAGCTTGAACCTGATTATAATAGGTTGCGAGTCTTTGGGTGTAAGTGTTTTATAGTTACGGATAAGAATAATAAGCTCTCTCTCAAGGCTATTCCTTGTGCCTTTCTTGGATATTTCGAAACTCAAAAAGGGTTTCGTTGTTATGACCTTCGAGATGATAAGTTATATGTCTCTAGAAATGTAACATTTTTAGAAAATGAAAGTGGTTTTGAAAAAAATGTTTCTCAACAAGAAAATTCCGATTACTCCTTCCTATTTGACTTATTGTCTAGTAATGATGATATATCTAGTGATGATGATGTATCATTAAACCATGATGACGAAAATGATGGTGAACATAACTCACTCAATGAACAAGAAAGTAGAAGTTCAAGTGATCCAATAACCTACTCTCATAGAATCCAAGACACCTTTAGAAGTGCTATTGACCAATATAGTGAGCTTGTTCCTACTCTCGATCACAGAAGATCTGAAAGGAATAGGAGACCTCCAACTCGTTTTGTCTCTTTTGATTCTTTTTCACCCCGATATAGGGCTTGTCTTAGTGTCATTCACTCTTATTTTGAACCGAGAAATTTTGAAGAAGCTAAAAAATGTATAGAATGACAAGAAGTTATGCAAAATGAACTTAATGCTCTTAAAAAGCCTGAAACTTGGGATTTCCAAACTCTACCCATAGGAAAGAAAACCATAGGTTGTCGATGGGTTTTTAAGGTTAAAACTAAGAGCGACGGATCTCTGGAAAGATATAAAGCTCACTTAGTCGCAAAAGGGTATGAGCAAGAGTATGAAATTGATTATGAAGAAACTTTTGCTCCTGTAGCCCGAATGGTTACAGTTAGATGTCTTATTACTATTGTATCTATTAAAAATTAGAACATTTTTCAAATGGATGTGAAAAATGCATTTTTAAATGGTGATCTTAACGAAAAAGTGTATATGGATGCCCCACCAGGCATGAAGATTCCCAAAGATAAAGTTCTTTGTCTTCGAAAGACCCTCTATGGTTTGAAACAGGCCCCCAAAGCTTGGTATGACAAGTTTACCAGTGTAATGCTGAAAAATGGTTTTTCCTCATGTTATACTGATACTGCTTTATTTACTAGAAAATCTAATGCAGGGATTGTGATACTATTACTCTACGTTGATGACATGCTAATTACAGGTGATGATGTTCAAGGAGTCAAAGGTATTAAGTGAAAAGGTGTATAGTGTTTCAGGTCTGGATCCTATACCAGACCCGAGTTCATTCCATTTTATGTATTAGTGTAAAATTTTAAGTGTAGTGTATTTTTTTTTGGGTTTGGATATTACATTAGACCCGACCCGACCCATGTACACTTAAGTGCATTTATACAAAGCATTAGGTCACGATTTCTGATAAGCAGAAATCGTGACAGCCGCAGTTGCCCCCTTTTGGTTTTCTCTTCTCGTTTCTCTCTCTCTCTCCCTCTCTTTCTCTGTTTTCTCTCTTAATGCAGGTGCAAATGAAATTCTATCATGGTATCAGAGCATAGATCCTTCTAGAGGCAAAAAAAAGGGAACTCTGGCTCATGACAACGATAAAAAAATTTGAGGGTTTTCGCTTCTCATTTTCTTTCTGTTTTTCTTTCTCCTTCGTCTCTTTTCTTCCCCCCTTTCTGAATCTTCCTGTGTACTCACACCTCACGTGAGTTACATCTTTGTGAATCTGTGATTCACGGGAACTCTATTCACGTGAATCCAGATCGTGGATTGACTGCATTTCACGTGAACTGGTTCACGTGAAACATTAGTCTTCTCCCAGATCGTGGGTTAACAACTCTTCACGTGAACTTGTGAACTGATTCACGTGAGATATTAAATTTGTTTCTATTAATCGTTTGATTCCCTTTTTCATTCTATCTTTTCCAAAGTCTCTGTATATTCAGATGTTATAGTGCTTCCCTTTTATTCCCTGTGCTCTGTTGCACATTTTTATTCTTGATTTTCCTTTGCTGAAACAGTCAAAGGAGGGGTTTCTTAACGTGAGATTATTTCTTAACGTGTGGTTATCTTTTCACGCAAGCCCCTTTTGGTGCACAGAAAGGCCAAAGTTTCTTCATTTTTTGATTTTAACAGTCTTTGATTCTCAGACAGCAGCAAAAAAAAGGGGGGGGGTGTTGGGAGAAAGTTGAACTTTTTTTTGTCTGTTGATTCTTATTCTCTATGGATCCCTACCACCCTCAATCAAATCTTTCTTTAAGTTTTCTCAACCAGCTTGTTTCTGATAAGTTGAATACCTCAAATTTCTTGATCTGGAAGAGGCAGATTATTCATTTCATAAGGAGTCAAGGTCTCTTAGGTCACCTGGATGGAACCACTTCAATTCCACCAGAATTTAGCCCGAGAGAAGAAAAAGATAAAAAGATGATAAAGGGGCGAGTTCAATCGTGTATGTCAAAAATGCTGAATTCCTCAATTGGGAAAGAAAAGACCAGTCAGTTGTTGCATACATCACATCCACCTTGTCTCAAGAGATCCTTCTTGCCATTCCTGACAATTGTACAACTCTACAACTCTGGGAACGACTAGTTCAAACGTATTCGCAGGTTTCTCAAGCAAGAGTAGTTTTTCTAAAAAGAGAATTTCAGTTGTTAAGGAAAGATTCCATGACCATCATGGAATATTTGAACAAGATGAAGACCATCACAGATCAACTTGCAGTTATAGGGTGTGCCGTTAGTGACAGTGACTTGGTGCAACAAACTCTGAGTGGATTGGGATCTGACTACAATATGATAGTCACTTCACTATTGTGTCTCCCTGTTCTTCCTACCTTTGATGAGCTACGAGCCAAATTGATCCAATATGAAATGACTCTGAAGGGATTCTCTAAAGAAACTCATAATCATTCAAATTCTCAAGAAGTTTTTGCTACAGGAGTGACCTATGATAGAGGACGAGGACGAGGAGGACAAGGGCGAAGTGGACACGGAGGGCGTGGTTTACTTCCCACTCCAAATACGTTTACTCATGCGCAGGGAACAAGATCCATCCCTACCTGCTTCCTTTGTAACAAAAAGGGACATATCAATGCGAACTGTTGGCATAATCCAGAGAATAAAGGAAAGAGTCTATAAATAGAAATCAAGAGAAAGTTCACAAATACCAGAGACAGTGGAGAGATTAAAGATTTGCTGATATCTGCCTTGTCAGAGTTAAAATTGAAGCAGAATGATGAAGGCACTTGGTTTGTCGATTCCGAGGCAGCGACTCATGTGACAGGCGATGCAGGTAAAATTTCTAATCCTATTCCTTATTTTGGAAAAAGTAAGATTGTCACTGGAGATGAATCCCACCATCCTGTTTCCCATGTTGGAAAGACTGCCATCCCCATGTCACATTCCACTCTTACTCTTTCTGACGTTCTTCATGCCCCTGACATTAAGAAAAATATTGTCTCCGTCTCTAAACTTATTGATGATAATAATGCTTCAGTTGAATTCACTCCCTTCTCTGTGCAGGTCAAGGACCTACGCACGAGGGAAACATTCGCTGAAGGAAAGAGACGAGGCAACATGTATGTCTTTGAAGAAGGCTCCATGTCGTGATGTTCACCCTTCTCACCTGATTTCGAAGCCTTCATCAGAGTCATGTTCCTTCTCTTCTGCTAGTGTTTTTAGTATCTCTGAATGCAATAAGCCATTCTTATGGCATAGTAGGTTAGGACATTGGGGGAGTCATTTTATTGAGAAACTTGTTTCTAATAATCTCATTCCAAAAGAAAGTCTTAAAGGGGATGAGAGCAATCATAAATGTTCCAGTTGCCTTTTATGCAAGAGTCATGTATTGCCTTTCCATTCATTTAATAAGAGAGCTTCAAAACCTTTTAAGATTATTTGTTCTGATGTGTGGGGACCTGCCCCAATTGTCTCTGGGTCTGGAAGCAGATATTATCTAATCTTTGTTGATAGCTATTCTCGATACACTTGGATATATTTCATAAAAAATAAGTCAGAAGTCTTCTCTTTGTTTCAAAATTTATTTTTCTTGGTCAAAAACCAATTTTCTGAGTCCATTCAGTTTTTCCAATGTGATGGAGGTGGGGAATTTTCATCCCATGATTTTATTTCTTTTCTTCGAGATAACGGAATAGGAAGAAGGGTGTCCTGCCCTCACACTTCTCAACAAAATGGGATTGCTGAAAAAAAACATAGACATATCGTTGAAAGTGCCATGAGTATGCTTCATGACATCTATCTCCCCACCAACCTATGGACAAAAGCCTTTCATTCTGCCGTGCATGTGATAAATAGATTGCCGATGGTCATTCTGGAAAACAAGTCTCCTTATCACTGTCTCTTTGGAGCTCATCCTAGTTATCATGATCTGCGTGTTTTTGGATGTGTTTGCTATGTGCATGTTGATCGGTCCCTGAGAAACAAGTTTCAAGACAAGGCCCAGAAGTGTAGGTTTGTGGGATACGCAGATAACTACAAAGGATATAGGTGTTATTATCCCACCAACAAACGTATCAGAATCTCAAGAAATGTTGTCTTTGATGAACAAAATTTTGATGACAAAGCAGATGCAACGAATATACCAACTGAAGTTTACTATCCTTGGTTGAGTTCAAAACTTTTTGCTAGCTCCAGCGAAGCGTGTTCACCAGGTTGCGTGCAGCAAGAAGAAGAGATGTCTGAAAACACTGAGACGTCGGGGTCACGAAATTCAGAAAAAATACCTGGCAGATACAAAGGCATTGTCTATTCCAGACAGAGACCGATGACATCAAGCCATTCAGATCATGCTTCAGTCAGCAATTCGACCCCTTCTCACACTCTTGAGATCAAAAAATCGAGCCGCATACGACATCCCATTGACAGGTGGGTCAGCTATAACAACTTCTCCTTGGATCTTCAGCTGTTTTTAACTGCTCTCAATAAAGAAGATGAGCCCAATATGTACTACCAGACAACCACTTCTACCAAGTGGGTAGAAGCCATGAATGATGAAATGCAAGCTTTGCATGAATGTGGAACTTGGGAAGTCGTTCCCAGACCGCCTGACAAAAATGTTGTTGGATATAAATGGGTCTACAAGATAAAGTACAAGTCAGATGAAACTATTGAGCGATACAAGACAAGGCTCGTAGCAAAAGGATTCACTCAAGAAGCAGGGCAAGACTATGATGAGACTTTTAGTCCAGTTGTAAGAATGAGAACAATTCGGATTATTATATCTGTGGCTGTTGAACATGGGTGGAAGTTGAGTCAGCTTGATGTAAAGAATGCCTTCTTGCATGGGGACTTGAATGAGGAAGTGTATATGGAGCAACCCCCTGGATATCAAGAACAAAATTGTAAAACCCATGTGTGCAGGTTAAAGAGAGCTATCTATGGTCTGAAACAAGCATCTCACTCTTGGTTTGATAGCTTCTCACTAGAGATTCAGAAACATGGATTTTCGCGTTTCATGCTGGACCAGCCATTGTTCTTTTTCAGAAGCCAGACTGTGACCACTCTGTTATTAATTTATGTTGATGATATTGTTATCACAGGAAACTCTGTGGTCCACATCCAAGAAGTGAAAGACTTACTAGGTCAGAGGTTCAAAATGACAGATCTTGGAACTCTACGCTATTTTCTTGGTGTAGAAGTTGATACTCAAACTCATGGCTTGACACTCACTCAACACAAGTACACCGTAGATGTTTTCCGCAAACCGCTGGGAACTTCGAGTGTGCTGCATCAAAAACTTAGTGTCCATGATGGAGATTTGTGTGATGACCCCACCAGGTATCAAAGCATAATAGGAATGTTACAGTATCTGACCTTCACTAGACCAGATATTGTTTATTCAGTCAATCAAGTATCTCAATTTATACATGCGCCACGTACTGGACATATGGAAGCTGTCAAGAGGATCCTTAGATATCTGAAAGAGACTATTGGGGATGGATTGACATACTCACCACAGTCATATGGCAAAGATGAGCATGGACTCACTGTATATTGTGATGCAGATTGGGCTGGGGATCCTGATGAACGAAGATCTACATCAGGATATTGTGTCTTCATTGGAAGAAATTTAGTCTCTTGGAGCAGTAGAAAACAAAAAGTTATCGCTAGATCAAGTACTGAGGCTGAGTATAGATCTATGGCTGCTGCTACTGCCGAAGTGACCTGGATCAGACATCTACTGACTGAAGTAGGAGAAAAGATCTCCCATACTACCTTGCTATGTGACAACCAAAGTGCTATTAACATGTCATTCAATCCAGTACATCACAGTCGTGCTAAGCACATTCAGATTGACCAACACTTTGTGAGACAGAAAGTTGAAGAAAAAGAGATCGAGCCTCAGTTCGTCAATACTGAACAACAAGTTGCAGACCTATTTACGAAAGGATTAACAAATGATCGTTTTTGGACGCTCAAAGGCAAGTTGTGCATGGTTCATAACCATGATCAACTTGAGGGGGGGTGAAAAAGGTGTATAGTGTTTCGGGTTTGGATCCTATACCAGACCCGAGTTCATTCTATTTTATGTATTAGTGTAAAATTTTAAGTGTAGTGTATTTTTTTTGGGTTCGGATATTACATTAGACCCGATCCGACCAATGTACACTTAAGTGCATTTATACAAAGCATTAGGTCACGATTTCTGATAAGCAGAAATCGTGACAGCCGCAGTTGCCCCCTTTTGGTTTTCTCTTCTCTTCTCTCTCTCTCCCTCTCTTTCTTTGTTTTCTCTATCATTAAGTCCGTCTTGACTTCAAAATTTGAGATGTCAGACTTGGGTTTTCTGACATATTTTCTTGGAATTGAGGTTGCCTATTCTCAACGAGGTTATTTCCTATCTCAATCTAAACTTGCTTATGAGATTATTGATAGGTCAGGGATTTCTGATGACAAAGTTTGCGAAACTCCTGAAGTCGTGGGATAAAAAATGAAGATTGACGACAGTGTCCCTCTAACCGATCCCACTCCTTACAGGCAGTTGATAGGCTCTTTGATGTACCTTAGCATTACTCGACCAGATTTGTCACATGCTATCCACATCGCCAGTCAGTTTCAGCACGCTCCCACAACCGTTCATATGAGTGCTGTTCTTTGCATCATCAGATACTTGAAGGGCACAGTGAATAAGGGAGTATTTCTATTTTCCTCTTCTGAATTAAAATTATTTGCTTATACTGACTCAGATTGGGGAGGTGACCCTAGTAACCGTCACTCCACCACTGGCTTTTGTGTTTTCTTATGTGAGTCTTTGATTTTATGGCGATGTAAAAAGCAACAGAAGGTCTCTTTGTCATCCACTGAAGCCGAATATAGAGCCATGGCATCCACTACTATGAAAATTGTATGAATTCGACGCCTTTTGGAAGATATGAGAGTGTTTATCAGAGAACCAACAAAGCTATGCTGTGACAATAAAAGTGCAGTCTATATTGCCAAGAATCACACCTTTCACGAGCGAACAAAGCATATAGAGATGTAGTGCCATTATGTCAGGGAAGAATACTTGAAGAAGGTCATTGATCTACCATTGCCTTCCTATCAGAAAGTGGAAGAAAAAATGTAGTAGTGTTCCTTTGACAATTGTGCTACATATATTTTGGAAATTTGGAAGAGCATAATTCACTCTAGCACATCAACCTCTGGTGTGTTTCAGTGGTTGAACGCTAAATTTTAATATAGGCATGAATGGTTGCTAAAGTGGGTGCATAGTCTATAATGAAAGATATTATTACACTGAAAAAAAAAATGAAAACATTGTGAACAGAATGACCTTTTTGCCAATGCATAATTTCTGAAGCGAGGAATCCACTGAATGTCGTGCATGCTTTTCATAATCAATCCACATTCTAAAATTAAGTACCAATTAAGAAAACAAAAATATCCTTTCCATTTATGAAGCTCCCAAATCAGAGGCAAAAAAAAAAAAAACCTCGGGACTAGGCCAGAACTACTGAAAACTATATTGATTGCAAATTTGCAATTGTCCTAACCTTTCAGCAAGCTGTTAATTTCTGCCATTAACTTACAAGTCCCTCTCATCTTGCCATTGATGGAAGCTTCTCAAGTTAAAAATAGAAGGATTTTCATGTGGAAATGAGAAAGTTGTCCACTTGTCCTTTATGACCTTTTTGAGAGTGTTTTGCAAAATATGTTCACATGGGTTATGACTTTCTCTGGTTGTAGAATCAGAATTCTACTGTGAAATGCTAGGTACTAAAGGGTGATTAATATTATTATATGCCAGACCCTATTTGTTTTTTATCAGATGACACTTGTTCAAGCTTATCTTACTCATGTTCTAGGCATTTGTGGTAGGCCTTTGTGGTAGCTATTGTTTCTTAGATCGTTCTTTGGGTAAAAACCTGTCCACGTGTATGGGTCACTCAAGTAGTTCTATTTTGATAGTCTTTCCCTTTTCATTGTGAACGCACAAAAATTATGGCATGTCTTATTTTCTTTTTACCACCATAGCTTGAAATCCATAATGTGTTTCAAAAATCAAGGATGCAGCATCTAAGCCTTTTCTTTTCCTCTTTTTGGTGGCTTAGTTGTTATGAACTTTAATAAAGTATGATGGCTTATGGTTCTTTTTCTTTCTCTTCTGCTCGTTAAACTCAGCCCTCTTTTGCAATAGATTTCCATTGTTTCTTCTTGTTTTTATATTGTGCTAGTGCAGACCTCCTTGTATGCCTAAAGTCGCTGAAGATATTGATAAGCAAGAACTCAAGATGTATGGCAGCCTTATATATTGTGATTTTGGAAGTATATATAGTATACGTGCCTTGGAACTCAAGAGTTGCTATTATGTTTTATTTTGTATTTTTACGTTATTTAGTTCAATGGCTTTATTTACTTTTATCCTTGTAAGTCTGACTCCAAATATTTTTGAAGGACTAAAGGCTGTTTGTTACTTGAATACTTATGGCAAGGATTTCATGGGTGGAACTTTCCACTTCAAAGAAGGTGAACCCAAGAGCATTTTGCCAACAGCTGGAGTAAGTGCTTGTCACTTGATGATATATACACTGCTGCTATGCTCATTTCTAGTTGCATGTTTAAAGACTTTAAGCATAAAAAAAGACCCGGTGATCATTTTCAGGAAAATGTTAGACAAGAAGAGCAAAGAAGTTTTGTTAAATATGTAATGTAATATGCAGTGTAATATATTCTTCTTGAAAATAATGTGCCTGTGATTGATATGCATTATACATAACAGAATGTATTCTTTCTTAACATATGCCAATAGGGTATATATATCATAGTCACAAATATAGCTGATAGTTTGAAAAAATTGCGATGATATCACTGTAAATTCAAAAATATGGTTTTCACCTTTCTTCTGTATTTTTTACTTATTTTTTTATTATGTACGCATTTTATTATCTAAACAGGTTATTTTCTTACTTATTTCTGCTATTTTTTATATATTTTTAAAAAATTTTACATTCCGATTTTCCTTGAGATTTATCAGCTACACCTATATTATTGCAAGAAATTGCCTTGCCAAGATATAGCTGAGACCTATGCCACATAGGTGCGGGTGCGGGTACGAGCGCAGATGCGGTAATGCGGCACTTAAAAAAAACTTGGGTGCGAGGGTATATATATATATATACATATATATATAATTTTTAACAGTTTTAACTTTTAAGTTAACATTACGTGTATGTGTGTGCATTTATGTATTTATATATATAACATATATAAAAATGGACTTGATTAGGGTTAACTGAATCTATTTTTTGATAGAAATGGACCTCAATGTGGTTGACTTCACCTAACACAAAGGAAGCTGTGTCCGATGCGGGTGTGGTGCCCTGTTAAAAGAGTCTGTGTTACATAGGCCGAGACTGATATTTGTGGTTATGGTGTGTGTGTAGAAAAAGTGGTAGCTTCCCAACCATCATTGTGCCTGATGCAAATGGATGCCCGCATCCTGCATAAAAACGACCTTTAGCAGCGCTTTTGAAGCAATGCTAAGGGTCAAAATCCCGCTGAGACCTTTAGCGGTGCTTCAAAAGGTCGTTTTTATACAGGACGAGTGCTGAGCATCCATCACGCACACACGTCCATGTGCATATGTGTAAAGGGGCTAGCGGCACTTTTGAAGCACCGCTAAAGGTTAAATTCCCACTGGGACC
This sequence comes from Nuphar pumila, assembly GCF_984573655.1. Taxonomy (NCBI): domain Eukaryota; kingdom Viridiplantae; phylum Streptophyta; class Magnoliopsida; order Nymphaeales; family Nymphaeaceae; genus Nuphar; species Nuphar pumila. The sequence continues at coordinate 8,533,371 of NC_143262.1, forward strand.
TTTAGCGGCACTTGAAAAGCGCTGCTAAAGGTTGTTTTTATACATGACGCGCTCTGAGCATCCACTATGTGCCTGCAATGGATGCTAACATGTCCATTTGCGTCAAGCATAAAACTCATCAGGCAGCTACCACACACTCTCTCTCTCTCTCTCTATATATATATATAGGTGTTTATTAGTGCATATAACATATGATGTTAATATAGTTCATTTTTAATAAACCAATTTATTTATAGGATTCCAAGAGAATATAGCAATGTTCCATTACTAATGCACCGTTTTGATCATGGTATGAGTACTTCAATCTTATTTACAAAAAAAAATTCTATGTACCTTCAACATAATAATAAGGTTGCTTTTGCAATGAGAGGAAAATCAAATTATCAATGAAAAAAAATTCATTTAAAACTTTCAAACCAAACGCAGCACGTTCACTATCCAGGAAAATGATACAGTTCAAGTCTTCAAGATTAACTTCAGAACATATTATGACATTATCATGGAACTTTTGCTAATCGTTAGTGAAGATATTTTATTACATAAATTTTGAATTAATACTGAATTATTTTCTTGCTTATCTTTATGATTTGTAGTAATGAAGCCGGTTGAATATATATGAATGTCTTATTCGTGAATGTGTCTGACTGATGTAAGTGGAGTCAAAGATCTTAATGTGCTGGCAGTAAGGCATGTTGTATTGCATACCATTAGCGGAGTAGGCTGTTAGTTGGAAGGCAATCATGCAGTAAATTTTTAAGTCTTAATAGCTTCACTTAGATTGGTTACCTGAATTGTTTGACATATAATAATGATAATATTTGTTTCTGGAAATTGATAGGTAGTCATTATATATACAGCCGATGACCGCAATATCCATTGTGTGGATGAGGTATGGTTTCCTAACTTTATTTTTTTCTGTTGAGAATTTTTTGTACATGAGGTTTAGAAATCATGTTTTCTAGTCTTTTGGCAGTAGTTATATTTTCGAATGTAACTACCTTTTACCATGCAACTTAGATTTATTCTCTACTTTATTATTTTTTGTTTAACAGATAACACATGGGGAAAGACTTACACTAACATTGTGGTTCACCCGTGATAGTTCCCATGATGAGGATGCCAAAATCCTTCACCTTCTGTCTCAGAGATATTTGGGCTGCCATGATGATATTCCAGACCCATGTCTTCCTTTGCCAGCCTCTTCTAACATGTATTGGTTTTCTCTCAACCCAGAGTCCCCCCACAAATTGGGTTTTGACGTTCGCTGGGCCAGAGTGTATATTCTTGGTTACAATTTTTATTTCAATGATGAGAATTCGAGTGTAACTTTGGAATCATTGGATGAACTTGAGTTGCTCAACAAGCCATTGCGACTGATAAAAGGCAGTTCTATACTTGAGAGAGACTTCAGTAATAGTTTACAGGCCGTTCAGGTACCTTTAAACAACACATTTTATCTGTGATTTTTTTTATTAATTCCCAAATTTGCGAAGCATTTATAGATTGTTATTAATCCATCTACTTTTCAATTGTCAATTTGCTGACTAGAGCATGTCAGAATTATAAGATTTCGTGTGGGGTTCAGCCTTCACTGCAGAAAATAAAGAAAAGAGAGAGAGGAGGGAGATGCGTAGTGGCTGGGGCGGCGCACATTAACCCGACCTCCAAGCCCTAAGCTTTATAAATAAGCAAATATACAATGGCTGAGATTACAGAAATATTACAGGAATGCCATTAATGAAACATCATTGAGCATGTGTTAGAATATTTAACGTGCGTATGGATCCGAATCCAGATCCACATGCATACTATATTTTAACACCCTCCCTCAAGTTGTACGTGGTTTTGGAGCATGTACAACTTGCTCTTCAATAGCCAAAATTGACGTCTTGTTAACCCCTTGGTAAACAAGTCTGCCGCTTGATCTTCTGTTCGAACATGACGTAGTTCTATCTCCTTCATCTCGACTTTCTGTCGTATAAAATGTTGATCAATCTCAATGTGCTTCGTTCTGCTATGCTGAATAGGATTACATGCAATGTTTATTGCGCTTTGATTGTCACATAGAAGAAATGATCGAATAATTGTCTCCCCAAGATCACTCAATAAGTGTCTAATCTATGTAGTTTCTGCCGTGCTTGCAGCCATCGACCTGTATTCGGCCTCTGTACTCGACCGTGTCACTGCCTTTTGTTTTATGCTGCTCCAGGACACTAAATTGTGTCCAATATATACACACTATGTCACATGGGTGCGGGTGCGGCACTTCCAAAAAACCCGGGTGCGGGGGTGCGACATGGGCAAAAATGTAAATATATATATATATATATATATAATTTTGAAGTTTTAACAATTTAACATTTAACAATAAACATTGTCATAATATGATTCATCATGCATGCAGTATATCAACCTAAATATCAAATTATCAATCAAATAAGTAAAGCAATTACATAAATCAACCTAAATATCAATCAAATAAGTATAAAAGAACTAAATTACATACCAAAGTATATCCTGATGAAGTAATGAAAATAATTTTCTTCATCATCATCAAATGCATCATTAGAAGGAATACTGGGCTCAGCTAAATCTATGTTTGTTATGTTGAAATCATGTTCTCCCTCGAAGTCATATCCCAAAATTTGGATGTTCCTTGTCTGCATTATAAACCCAATTTGAAAATGATAAATACAATACAAGTATATTTAAATGAAAACTAAGAAATAATCAAATAACTAAGAGAGCAAATTAGTACCTGTATTCATCATTGCTTTGCGAAAGTAATCGAAGATTTGAATGAACATATACTAAATCCTCTGCACGCTTGCTGGTGAGTTTGTTTCTCTTCATGTTGTGGATTTGAGAATATGTGCTCCAATTTCTTTCAGAACAAGATGAACTAGCAGGCCGCGATAGCAATCTTAATGCAAGACGTTGGAGGAGAGGTGTTTCTGATTCAAATGTTGACCACCATGTGATAGGATCTATATTATCTTCTTCTCTCGCGAATAATGCCGGTCCATATAATCTCGAAGATGAAAAATTTTCAAACTCTTGTGTGACTTGATGTAGAAGATATGCTTCTGGAAAAAGTCTTGTCATACACATATTTCTATGTCTTGATAGCTCTGGGTCTAAATTTGGAGGGACACGACCAATACCACCAGCCCGCCACTTATTTGCATAATATTTTGGATTAAGAGAATGTGCCATGCAATGCAAAAGAGTGTTGCTCTTATCCCATCTTCTGACTAAAATTGAATGAATATGATTAAAAAAAATCTGAATTATCCAATTCAAGATTTTTTTCTTCATGCTTAAAAACTATAACTTGTATTTTTTCAATCATGTTATCCCACATTTCATAAACTCTGTGAAGCATGGGCTCATCCTTATCAACTTCTCTTAACATTTCCCAAGTAGGTTGCGTAAATTGAAGGAAGTATACCACTCTGTCTCAAAACTCATCATCAAGAATGAATTTCTTAATTTCTTGAGCCTTGATATCATCATTAGCACGATAGAATGTCCAATTTTCATCAGTCACTATGTTAATCAAATCATTCTTCACTCTTTTAATCCTCTTCATCGTCACAATGATGGACGCAAAACGTGTTTCAACGACTTCAACAGTTTCAAATCAGAATGCCTATTAAATATAGTATTAACATGATGGTGGTTAACAACAAAATTCCTAATGCTTTTAACATTTCTTTCTAAATCTTCAATCCATGAACATAAAGCATATGCTTGTGAATTTTCTTCTTCTTTGAGGTTGCAGATGCTCTTTAGGGCTAGATTTAAGCTGTGTGCTACACAGGGAGTCCAAAAAATATGAGGGTACTCACTCTTTAAACTCAACGCTGCACTTTTACAAACTGGAGCGTTGTCTGTAATGATTTGTACCACTTTCTGATCACCCACTTCTTTTATCACTTCTATAAACAATCCCTTCAAATACTCTGCATTTTTATATTTCCCAGATGAATAAATTGCTTTCAAGAATATTGGGTCACTAAGCGAACAAGCAATGAAATTGATTAATGGACGCCTTTGAATATTTGTACATTCATCAAATACAATAGAAACTCCATTTTGCTCCCATGAATATTTTTTAATCTCTAGCAACCTCTCCACATTTGCCCTCTCTTCTGCAAGAAGTGTGGTTTGTATTTTTTCTGAACTTGGAGGCACATAACTACTCAAATTACAATTTGCCAAGGATGTTACTAAATCCTTCCGATAAGGATTTCTAGCCGCATTAAATGGGAGTGAACCAGAATAAAAATACCTCCCAACTTTTCTATTCAATTTTTCTCTTCCATATGTATTGAATGTTGCTTGTATCGTTCCTCTACCTCCTACATTGACTTTTCTTTTTTTTTTTCAGCATCTTCTTGGTGGCTTGCAAATGACACACTGACTGCAGAAGAATCGGCCATTGCCTTTCTCTTCTCATATTCTTCTTGTATTTTCTTGTATTGTCTTCGCATTGCCTCATCAACTTTTCTGCAAGCTGAAATGCCATGTCCTGGTATCTTCAACAAATGAGTCTTCACTCTTATGTAAGACCCAACAAAATCTCTTTTGCAGAGCTTGCATCGAAATCTCTTGTTTCCACCACCTCCTTCTCCAGTTTTTGCAAGTTTATCTACATGTACCCATAGTGGCCCCACATCATCAATCCCACTGCAACTATCAACAAAACTAACAGCAGAACTCACATGTTGGGATGAGGATGACGCAAGTCCTTTCCCTTTATTCGTCATTTTTATCCTGAAAACACACAAAAAAATACATTAAAATTTTCAAATCAATTATACTTGACCCTCTCCCCTGTCGAAAACATAGGGAGAAGGGGGGGCTTAACCCCTCTCCTGCCAACCCAACAAGAGAGCGAGAGCGAGGGGGGCTCGGCCCCTCCCCTGCCGAAAACAGAGGGAGTAGGGGGGGGGGGGGCTCAGCCCCTACCCTGCCGACCCAACAAGAGAGCGAGGGGGGGGGGGGGGGGGGGGGCTCGGCCCCTCCCCTGAAATCAAAGGGAGTAGGGTGGGGGGCTCAACCCCTTCCCTACCGAAAACAGGAGCAGGGGGTGCTCAGCCCCTCCCCTGTCGACCCAACAAGAGAGCGAGAGGGGGGGCTCACCCCCTCCCCTGCCGAAAACAAAGGGAGCAGGGGGGGGGGGGGCTCAGCCCCTCCCCTGCCGACCCAAAAGAGAGCCAGAGGGGGGAGGGGCTCGGCTCCTCCCCTGTCGACCCAAAAAGAGAGCCAGAGGGGGGAGGGGCTCGGCCCCTCCAGAGGGGGGGGGGGGGTGGGCTTGGCCCCTTCCCTGTCGACCCAACAAGAGAGCGAGAAGGGAAGGGGGTGCTCGACCCCTCCCCTGCCGACCTAAGAAGAGAGTGAGAGAGGGTACATACTTGCGAAAGGAGAGGAGGAGCCTGGGAGGCAGAGCTGGGGCGGCGGAGCCTGGGAGGCGGAGCTGGGGCAGCGATGGGAGAGAGCTCGAGCTCGGGGGAGAGGAGAGGAGAGATTAGGGCAAAAAATTTCTTTTGCCCTAATCCTCCTTTTCATCGGAGTTTTTTTTAAACGCCCAAACAATGGACAAAAATGACCTTGGGTGCGTTGACCGCACCCAGGGTCGTGTTGACTGCACCCGCACGCGCACCCGTGTCGCGTCGCGTCGACGCGGGTGCGGCATCTATTTTGTCGAATCCCTGTGACATAGTATACACAATATCCAGAGATCGATCGTCTCTCATTTGGATCCCCTGCCCAATCTGCGTCTGTATAAGTGATGAGTTCATGCCCTCTATGCAGGTTATAGTTCTTGCGATAAACAAGTCCATCTCCTATAGTTCCTTTTAAATAGTGTAGAATTCGCTTCACAGCTTCCATATGACCTTTCGTTGGAGCATGCATAAACTGGGATACCTGATTGACAACATAAACTATATCAGGTCTAGTAAAGGTCAAGTACTGCAGCATCCCCACATGACTTTTATACGTTGTTGGGTTGACACAAAGATGACCATCTTCAGAGCTCAGCCTTTGATGTAATACACTCAGAGTGCTGACTGGTTTGCAATTCGTCATCCCGGCTCTTTCCAAATGATAAAGAGTGTATTTTTGTTGCATGAGTGTCAATGTGTCTTGTTGCCTGTCAACCTCAACTCCCCTAAATCTTTCATCTTGAAAGTTTTCATTAAAAACTGCTTCACGTCTTGCACATGATTATCTGAGCTCCCAGTGATCATAATGTCATCAACATATATAAGAAGAAGTATAACGATGTCTGTCTTTTGGTAAATAAAGAGCGAGTGGTCCAAAGAGCATCTTCTAAAACCATAGCTTTGAATTTGCATAGAGAAACTTTCAAACCAAGAACGAGACGCCTGTTTCAACCCATACAGAGATTTCTTTAGTTTGCACACCCAGGCAGTAGGATCCTTCTCGGCATAACCAGGAGGTTGTTCCATATACACTTCTTCCTTTAAGGTTTCATGCAAGAATGTATTTTTAACATCCATCTGGCTAAGCCTCCATCCTCGGTCGACTGCTAGGGATATGATGACACGAATTGTACCCATTTTGACTACCGGACTAAAAATTTCATCGTAATCTTCACCATATTGTTGTGTGAATCTCCGAGCAACAAGTCACGCTTTATATATGTCAATACTTTCTTCAGGCTTATACTTTGTTTTATAAACCCATTTTGAGCCAACTGCATTCTTTCCTTCTGGCCGAGGTACTATTTCCCAAGTCTGGCACTCATGAAGTGCTTTCATTTCTTTATTCATAGCTTCAGTCCATGACGAGATTGAAGAGCTTGATTAAAACAATTGGGTTCATCCTGTTTTGTGAGCTGAGACCTATGTCACATGGGTGCGGGTGCGGGTGCGGGCGCGGGCGCGGGTGCGGGTGCGGGTGCGGGTGCGGGTGCGGGTGCGGGGATTCGGCACTTCCAAAAAACCCGGGTGCGGGGGTGCAGCAGGGGAAAAAATGTAAATATTTATATATATATGTATATATATATATGTATATATATATAAGGGGTCGGGGGGCGGGTTTTTTCAAATTTTACACGATAGCACAAGCAAGGCTACCACCATCATTGAAAAGTCAGGAGCTGACAGCTGCTGTCAGCAGATTTTTTTTGTATATACAGCTGCACGATAGCACAAGCAAAGCTACCACCATCATTGAAAAGTCAGCAGTTGTCACAGCTGCTGTCAGTTTTTTTTATATACAGCTGCACGATAGCACAAGCAAGGCTACCACCATCATTGAAAAGTCAGGAGCTGACAGCAACAAATTTTTTTTTTTTATATACAGCTGCATGATAGCACAAGCAAGGCTACCACCATCATTGAAAAGTCAGGAGCTGACAGCAGCTGTCAGCTCCTGACAGCAACAGGTTTTTTTTTTATATACAGCTGCACGATAGCACAAGCAAGGCTACCACCATCATTGAAAAGTCAGGAGCTGACAGCAGCTGACAACTGCTGTCAGCAGATTTTTTTTTTAAAAAAAAAATTTGCAGGGGCAATTTTTTTAAAAATAAAATAAAAAAGGACATAAATGATCCTGGGTGCGGTCAACGCACCCAGGATCGGGTTGACCGCACCCGGTGCGGCACCCGCACCCGCGTCGAGTCGCGTCGACGCGGGTGCGGCACCCTGCTAGCCGAATCCCTGTGACATAGGCTGAGACATAAACAACTGGAAATCAAGAGAAAAAGTCTCATAACTCACCATCGTTGAATAGGATGCCTAATGCGTGACGGCCTTTGAGCCGGATCATTAGCGATGCTTTCCACATTCCTCTGTTTTATATTTTTGTCCTGTCTAGTGTATATCTGTCCAGAGAAGCGTTCTACTGGGGGTGGTTCTACTGGAGATGGTTCAACACGCATCTGTGAGTCATCCAACCCCCTACTCAAGCCGAAGGAAGGACAATTCGCCAGACATGTTTATCATGTATTAGCAAAAAGTTCTGTGCTCATCCATGGATCATATACCTCTACTTCTCGAGATGGCAACTCTTCAGACTCATTGACCCAAAAATTTTGTTCATCAAAAACATTCCTGGAGGTCCTAATACGTTTTGTAGTAGGGTCATAGCATCAATAGCCTTTGTATTCATCCTCATACCCAACGAATCTGCACTTAACGACCTTGTCCTGAAACTTATTTCGCAGAGATGAATCAATATGTACATAACATACACAACAAAAAACACGCAACTCATCATAAGAGGGATGTTGCTCAAATAAAAAATAATATGGAGAGTTCTGATCTAGAAGTGCCATACGAAGACGATTTATGACATGAACAAATGTGTGAAAAACTTCTGTCCAGAGACTAACAGGCACATTGCTATCATGTAACATGCTCATCACACTCTCGACAATATGCCTGTGTTTCCTTTTTGCAACCTCATTTTATTGAGGGGTATGAGGGCAAGAAACCTGTCGACTTATTCCTTTATCCCGAAGAAAGGCAATAAACTCGTTTGATGAATACTCTCCCCCACCATCACATTGTAAATGCACAATATCACAGGAAAAATTTTGTTTTGACCATCGAATGGAATTCCTGAAATATTTGAAAAACTTTATGCTTATGTTTCAAGAAATATATCCAAGTATAACGGGAATAAAAATCAATAAAGATAACATAGTAATGACTATCGGAAAGAGAAGGAATAGGTGCGAGTCCCCAAATATCGGAACAAATAATCTCAAATGGCTTTGAATCCCTTTTATTAATAATATGAAACGGAAGAACATGGGTTTTGCAGAGTTCGTATGAGGAACATTTATTATTATCTAAAAAGGAACATAAACTAGACTCTGGAAGAAGACCATCAGATACAAGACTTTCAACGAAGCCCCGACTACAATAGTCCAAACGACTGTGCCAAATATCTGGCTTATTACAATGAGATGAATTAAAAACTTCCAATGAAGGGAAAAACAAAGACTCTAAAGGCGAAGACACTGAAGAATGCTTGGACGACTTCAACTGGAGGACTGAGGCTAAAGACGAAGACATTGAGAGAATCTCCTTGAAGATGTACATGTTTCTATATTGCTCCCCCTTAACGAACGTCTTCTTTGTTCGTAGATCCTTAACATAAGCAGAAGAGAGAGTAAATTCGACGAAAGAATTCATATCGTCAACAAGTTTAGTTACAAAAACAATGTTTCTTTTTAATATTAGGAGCAAGGAGAACATTGGACAAGTGAAGTGAGGACTCTCACATAGGGATATGTGCACTGCCAGTATGACTAATGGAGTGATAAGTTCCATCTCCCGTAACTATACTACCTTTTTCAGAATAAGACAATAAGTGAGATAACTTACCGGCATTACCCGTAACATGAGTGGCAGCACCGGAATCAACATACCACTCGCCTTGTTCATTTTGCTTGATCGTCATCTGTGACGATGCTTATAACAAAAGTTGTTGCACATCTATAGATGACACTTTCGTGTCCACAATAGTAGTTGACTTATTTTCAATTTTGTTTATTTTTCCTCTATTTTGTAGATTAAACCAACAATCAGCTTTTACATGTCCTCTTTTCATACATAAGAAACAAGTGGGCACTCTCCTCTGATTTCCTGTATTAAAAACACCAGAAATATTAGGTGTAGGCAAGATACCACGTCCTTCTTGCCCAAAACGTCCGCGGCCTCTGCCTCCTTGATGCCCTCAATTCCCTCGTCCAAAACCGACAGAAGTGTCCATGGCCAAAACTGAATGAGAACGAGCTGATTCATTTCCTTCTGCTCTTTGTTTCATAATCATCTCATGCTAGAGAAGTTTTGCTTGAAGATCGTCAAAAGTAAGGCAAGTGAGGAAGGCATGACAAAGCTGTGGTAAACATGTCAAAATCAAGGCCCAATCCATTGAGGAGTTGTTGAACTTTATCTTTATCTGAAATAACACTTTCAATAACCGCCAATTGGTCAATAATACTCTTCAAGCGGCTTATGTATTCCATGACTGGCATGGAGCCTTTCTTCAAACTTTGAAACTCATTTTTTAAGTACATAACTCGGGCTTATGATATCTGAGAGTATGTCTGAGACAACTTACTCCTCAGATCCATCGCAGTGCAATCATCTGAAAGAGTAACCAACACTTCTTGAGAGAGTGTTGACGTATTATAAGCAACCAAAGACTGATTCCGCTTCCTCCAGGCTGTATACTTTGGATTCTTAAAGGAAATAGTAATTGTGTCACCCTTCTCATTGTTGGTTTCTTGCAAAATAAACTGTGGTGGTATAGGAACCAAACCATCCAGATGTTCATCGAGATCCTGACTCTGTATAAAAGAAAGTATTTGTCTCTTGCAGGTCAAAAAAATTAGAGTAAGTTTTTCTGTAACGAGCGGACTCAAGAAATTTGCAGAGGGACCGGAGGACAAGGTGGATGACGAAGAGTAATCCATATCAATGGGACAACGAATAAACGAACAAGATGAATGAAAAGAAAGAAAAAGAAAGTTGGAGATCACTTAATCAATCAATAGAACTTCAATAAGGGATGCACCCGTGCTACCAATAGACGTAAACTGTTATGCCTTTTTTTTTTGTAGATTCAGAATAGAGATTGTAGACTGTTATAACCTGCCTATAGGCGTCACACAGAAAACACTAAACAATAATAAAAAGGAAACTTCTGTAATCAAAGAGGAATTAAAGAGGAAATAAATTAAAAAATACTTAAAAACTACAGTAGATTTGTTTGCAATCAAAGAGGAGACTGCAATCAAAGAGGGAAAACACGAATCAAAGGGATTGCAATCAAAGAGACTGCAATCAAAGAGGAGAAAACTGCAGTCGTTGATGTCGAAGAAGGACGTTAATGGTGAAAAGGAAAACTGCAGACGTTAATGATGCTGCAGACGTTAATGATGAAGAGAGACCGATGGTGATGATAATGAGTACTGTGAAGAAGAAGAATGAACGAGAATCAGAAAAATGAATGAGTAGCAGAAGTTACCAGGAAAGAAGAAGAATAGACGAAGAGATGTATCAAAAACTGTTCCTTCAGAGATCTTTAGATCTCGCTGAACACACTTCTGGTAGGGCTCCACAACCTCTGCTCTGATACCATATAAGATTCCGTGTGGGGTTCAGCCTTCACTGCAGAAAATAAGAAAAAGAGAGAGAGGAGGGAGATGCGCAGTGGCTGGGGTGGTGCACATTAACCCGACCTCCAAGCCCTAAGTTTATAAATAAGCAAATATACAATGGCTGAAATTACAGAAATATTACAGGAATGCCATTAATGAAACAACATTGAGCATGTGTTGGAATATTTAATGTGCGTATGGATCTGGATCCAGATCCATACACATACTATATTTTAACAAGAATATGATGCCTAATACTTTCAAGAATACTTTATATTTCATATTAAAAAGAAAAAGAATGTTATGCCAAGATCTGAAACCGGATCATGTCTCTATAGGAGGTTCTCTTTACCAGTAAGGCCTTATTTCTGAATGCATTGCCTTCAAAAGGGCAGTTAGGAACATTTGGCTTGTGCATTCTTGGGTTACAGTTGCTATTGGCATCGTTTCGTGTAGTCACGGATAACTATTTCACATGAATGTTTTTCCATTACTAGTGTTCTTTTTACCATATATTTTTATGGAGAAAAGCAGAACTGACATGAACTCGAGATCAGAAACAGAACCTTGAGCCTTAAATGTGGTCATAATGTTGAGCTTTCTTCATGGTAAATTTTATTCAGAACATGAAAGAACTGCCACGAGAGTTTAGTGAAGGAACTAATGTAGTTCTTTGTCGTTTGTTGTGCCGATGCAAGCTTGGCCTTATCTTGTTTGTTGTACTTTGCCAGTTTGTCCAATTTTACCAGTGGAGAGGGTTTGATATGCAAGCTTCTGGACTGCAGTTTGGAGAGTTTGGGATCATCCAGTCTAAGTCGGGAAGAAGTGTTGGATGCTGTTCTATTATCGAGGCAGATCGACAAGTTGTGGAAAAGATATCTCTTCACCTTTCTTCTCCTGAAGAGGTTCCTGAACTTAACTCTGCGACCTTTGGAATGGGAATTGCAGCCTGGGAAAATTATGCCCACAGGTTGCATAGAGAACTGTTGGATAGCCTTCCGTTATGGTTAGCACATGGAACCATCAGCTCCTTGGTATTGCAGGAATTATAGCTCTTGTTGTCTAAACGTGTTTCAGTTCCCTCCAGTGGTGGTTCAGGCAGGCCGGTTTCAGAACTAGACGGCCATGTCGAGCACTCAAATGGTGATCAGTACACTCTTCATGGCAGAAGTCTTAAACCTAGTCACTGTCAAGTTGCATGGCATCTTCTGCAAATCTTGGTCTGTTGTTTAGGCCTATGGCTACATTATTTTATTATTTTGCGAGGACAATGCCACATTTGTGGTTCATTGCTGTTTTTTATCTCCCTACATGTTGTGCAGAGGCCGTCCTGTTAGTGGTGGATCTTGTGGAACGGTGGAATCAAGCGAATCTGTTTGTAGTTCGATCTGTATGCTGCTCCACGTAATTTCTCACGATGGTGTGAGGTTAACGTGGGAAAACAACCCACCTGATTGGAGAGTTGGTGCTCATTCTCTTGTAATCTTGTTATAATTTCTGTTGTATAGGCCCGGAACTGCCCCCTGTTCGGTTACATTCATCCGCAAAGTCATTCCTATTGTCTTACCCCACCTTGTTTTTTTCTTTGATGCAAATTGTTTTGATCAAGTTGGACTCCATAGATGTGATCTATGTCGCCCATTTAGGCTCTGTTGGAAGCCGGTGTTGGGGAGGAGATGAGAGGGCTGATGGGAGTGGAGAACAAATTTGGGGATAGGCTGGAGTTGTCAACAAAATCCTTGTGAGGATGGAGTTGGAAACATGGTCACAATTCTCTTTTTTGGGATATTCTCAGCGAAGGAATGTCTTGGGAGATTTTCAGAAAATGAGTTTTTTGAAAAAATCTCGGTAAAAAAATTAAAATTAAAAGTATATATATATATATATATATATATATATATATATATATATATATATATATATATATATATATATATATTGAGAGAGTGGTTGGTTTTATCCAAAACAAAAGTGCATTGGGGCGTTTAATTGCGTCATGCCACATCACCGTTTCAATAGGGATTATTAGAATAGTCCCATATCCGAGGGAGTGTCGGAAGAGTCCGGATCGGGTGCAATATTATTGCACAAAAATTGTGCATTAAGCATCCGATCGCCCTTCATCAGGTCTTGGGCTCCACACCTGACAGGCCCAGTCCCCAAGATGGTGGGTGATGAGGTGCTTAATGCACAAATATTTGTGCAATCATATTGCACCTGATCTTTTTACATGCCTATAAAAGGGAGGCCATCCTCCTGTTTGCATTAGTAGAAGTCTGCCCTCTGGGCATGCTACCATTGAATGCTGTATAGCTATTAATGCTGAGTAATTCGTTATCCTAGCATGCTTTATGGCATTGAATGCTTGCCTGCTATGTTAAGAAATGTCTTGCGTCTAAATTTTAAATATATCACGTTTTAATTGGAAAATCTAGATTGTTCATAATATCGTGATTTTTTTGCTAGAAATTGAATATCTTGCTGATATTTGTGGCTATGGTTGAAAACAAGTCATCTCAAATCCCAACACTGTTCTCTTTTTCCCAAAACAAGGTTTTCAAGCAGCTGTGGGCGTAGGTGGTATTTCTTTTTTTTAATGATCAAGTTAGGGGAATAAGGCCTCCCTCCTTTCCAGTGGAAAAGCTCTACTGGTGTCTATACAACCAGACAATTATTCAACAACCCATACAAGTGGGGTTCAAACTTGCAATGACCCATCACATGGTGACTTGCACAAACTGCGCTTACCAAACAGACGAAGCCCCCTGTTGGTGGTATTTATTAAATCCTCTTTAAATATCATCTCTTGTTCCAAAAAGAGCCTTAATATGGATACATATTGAAATCAGAGAAGATTCTTTGGCCATTCAGAATTGAAGGAATGAAAAAACATGAAATTTTATAATTGAAAATCATATTTTTTTTATTAAAACATAAATCTAAGATTCGATGATTATGTTGAATTTATGGATGAGATCAGATTTGATCAGAACAACTCGCATCAATAAGATTTCAGAGCGGCATGACGATAGGGGTGAACTTCTTGGTTATGTCATGAGTCATCTTCTTCCAAGGAAGCATTGCTTTCTTGGAGTGATGTAACTGCACCCTTGTAGTGCTACCTCTTCTTCAACACATCCTCAATTACGAGAGCACATAACGTCAAATGCAACTCTGATGGTAAACCGTCAAAGCTTCCTTGGATGCCGTTCATCCACTTGATGAATGAGGTTGTTTCTTGGATGTGTCCCACTAAATCTGCCGATTTCATCTCGTTTCTCAGCACCCCTTTGGTTTCCTCATCTCATGACATCCTGTTCACAAGGGTGGAAAAGTATTGTCCATGACATCCATTTTATTAAAGATGATCTCAGATGGTATTTAGGTAACCTCCTTTTGGCTAGATTAATGATTGGGCCAAAAACTTTTAGTTTGAATGATAAGATGAGGAAAAATTATAAATTTTAGGTACAGTACCTAAGGGACCCGACAAATTCAGAATTGGAATCAGGGGATCCTCTTTTTCTTTAATTGATTCTTTGGTCACATTGTGATATTTTGAAACATTGATGCCAGAACAATTGGATGATGAAAAAACTATAAGGGATTGGCCTTCCTTATTTCTATTAAGAAATATATGAACGGTTCATTGATGTTGACTAAGTGATTTCATCTTCACCTTGGAAGAAAAAAGATTGGTATTGACGCAATATGACCCAATATCACCATCACTGAATTGGTCCTCAGATTTCTCCACCATGTGAGTGTAGCTGATGTGATGTCCAGCTTCTTCGGAAAATCGCGAGCAAGAAACAATAAGCAAGAACGATCAAACAAAACAAAACACAGAAAGGACACACAGATAATTTACGTGAAAAAGCCTTTCCTCAAATTCGAGAGAGAGTAAAAAATCACGGTCGCCCAGAGGAAAACTTTATTGCGCTTTTTCGACAGATACAAGAGACAAAGAAAAGAAAGAATTTATACAAAGTAAGGGCGACAACCCTAAACCTAAACAAGTCGGGTCTGATCCATAAGAAACCGGGTCTCAAACCTAAAACAAGTCGGGACCCACGCTTGGGAGGAGCCCTCAGACCCCCCTTCTTACAAGGGCAAAAACTCTGAATCAGGCTCCACAACTCATCACAACTATCATGACATGGTCACAGACCAACATATGCTGTCTCAAGCAGGTAGTCTTGCGCATGCCTTGCATACGAATTTAGCAGAACCAAACAAGATCAGACTGTGTAATGGCATGGATTTCTCCAGTAGAGAGGCGTGGAAGGCAGACAATGCCACACCCAATATACCAAATGACAGATTTGATCAGGGTAAAAACCATGACCCATAGGCTGCCATCACTTTGTATTTGGCCCTGAAAGGTAGACTGTTGAGTCAAGAACGTCTACAACATATCAGTTTCTCTATGGCGACCTGGTGTTACCTTTGTGGTCATCACGAGGAAACAATTGATTATCTTTTCCTACATTGTCCAGGGACACAACATGTATGATCTTTGGTTTGTCACCTACTTGGTCAGCATTTCTCTGCAAGCAAACCTATCAAGAAATCTTTGATTCGATGAGAAAGATGCAGGCTTAAACCAACTCTTGTTAAACAATCATGGCTTCTTGCATTTCTAGTGATCATTTGACGAATTTGGAATACACAATCTGATCATCTTTGAAGAGCAAGACCAAGTGTTTCCATGCTGTGAAAGAGTGTATTTTGGGTGTTTATTAAAACATAACCATCCCTCAATTTTGTGATGGCATTTGGCCGGTCAATGGAGCCCTGTGCCTATGCATTGGATCAAGGTGAATATTCACTACATTTTTTCGCGGTTGTTGGCAAACTAGGTATGTGATCCATGATTCCAATGCCCGGTACATATCAACAGGATGGATGGTTGACAACTGTTGGGGTTGTTTTGGTCAACCCATTTGGAAGGTGGGACTTGTAACTGCCTCCACTTCCTTGCGTAGTAGGTTTTGTAACCACCTCCGTTTTCTGGTTGCTTACACTTTTTTATTCTTTGGTTTTCAAAGAGAGTCGTGTATTGGTCTTCTTAATTTTGGAAATATAATGGATTTTGCTTGTTTTCGCCCATGGATGTAGGAAGGCTCATTGCCTGCCGAACCACGTTAAGATTTGGCTGTAATTTTTCTTTAGCGTTGGCAATTTTGTGGTGTATCTTTGTATGTGTTTCTGTTGCAGCATTAACACCCTATATCGATTATTCCTAACAAACTGGTATTAGAGTCAGGTTGAGTGTACTCTAACACTGGTGGCGTAAGATGTCTACAAAATTTGAAATCGAGAAGTTCGATTGGTGCATCAACTTCAGCATATGGCAAGTCAAGATGAAAGCTCTCTTGACCCATCAGGGGTTGCAAAAGGCACTACTCGGAAAAGAGAAAATGTCAAACACTATGTCTGCAGATGAAAAACAAGAGCTCGATGAAAAGGCTTTGGCTGTGATTCAATTAAGCTTGTCTAATGAAGTTTTGCGAGAGGTCATTCATGAGAAGACGACGACTGCACTATGGTTGAAATTGGAGTCGTTGTATATGACCAAGTCTCTCACCAGCAAGCTACATCTCAAGCAATGCCTTTTCATGTTAAGGATGGCAGAAGATACATCAATTAAATTACATCTTGATGAATTTAATTCTATATTACTAGATTTGGAAAATATTGATGTAAAAATTGATGATGAAGACCAAACTTTGTTATTGCTTTGTTCTTTACCACCATCATATATGCACTTTCGAGAAACTCTGTTATATAGAAGAGATTCTATCTCGGTTGAAGATATAAAATCATCTTTGTTTTCGAAAGGGTTGATGGATAAAGATTTGACTGGTGAACAACAATCTGAGGGTCTTGTTGCTAGAGAATGACCCAAAGTGAGAAACCCACCTGAGGAAAATCGTGGGGAATTTAGATCTAAATCCAAAAATAGAATCAAGGTCTGTAATTATTGTCATAAAAAGAGACATATAAAAGCTAATTGTTGGAAACTCAACAGAAAGCATCAAAAGGATGAAAAGAAGGAGCCTAATAAAGATAAAAATTCAGCAGAGGCTATTGTTGCCAAAGAAGATAGTCATTCGATCCAAGGATAATTGGATCTTAAACTCTGGTTGTTCATATTATATGACTCCTAGTAGAGATTTTTTTCTCCACATATGAGTCTATTAATAGTGGAGTTGTCTTGATGGGAAATGATGCTCCATGCAAGACAATTGGGATTGGTTCAATCCGAATCAAGATGTTTGATGGTATTGTGAGGACATAGACAGAGGTCAGACGTGTTCCTGATTTAAAGAAAAATCTCATTTTCTTAGGCATCCTTGATTCAAATGGATGAATATATTCAGCTGAAGGTGGAGTCATGAAAATCAACAAAGGATTCCTTGTTGTGATGAAAGGAAAAAGATCTGGTGGATTATACACCCTATTAGGCACTTCTGTTACTGGTACAACTATTGTTGCATCTACCTCTATGTCAAATGAAGATGTGACCAAGTTATGGCACATGAGGTTGAGACATATGAGCGAGAAGGAAATGACCCTATTGAGCAAGAGAGGCTTGCTTTGTGGACAAAGTACTGGAAAGGTAGAGTTATGTGAGCATTGCATTTTTGGGAAGCAGAAAAAGGTTAGCTTCAAGTCAGCAATACACAGAACTAAGGTTACTCTAGATTATATTCACTCAGATCTTTGGGGTCTCTCTCGTGTTCCATCAAAAGGTGGTGCACGATATTTTCTAACTTTCATTGATGACTATTCTAGAAAAGTTTACGTGTTTATGCTTAAACATAAAGATGGAGTGTTTAAGCATTTTACGCAGTGAAAGGTTTTGATTGAAAAACAAACATGAAAGAAAATTAAGAGGCTGAGGACAGATAATGGTCTAGAATTTTGCTCCACAGAATTTGATGAGTATTGTAAAATTGAAGGCATTGTCAGGCACCGTACAATAAGATGCACTCCACAACAAAATGGAGTTGCGGAAAGAATGAACAAAACTCTTTTAGAGAGAGCCCGTTGTATGCTATCAAATGCAAGTCTGAGCAAGGACTTTTGGGCATAAGCAGTGTCCACACCCTGTTACTTGGTGAACTTATCTCCAGCCTCCGCCATCAACTTTAAAACTCCAGAAGAAATGTGGTCAAGTAATCCTCCAGACTATTTTGATTTAAGAGTTTTTGGTTGCCCAACTTATGTCCATGTGAATGACGAAAAATTAGAACCGAGGGCAAAGAAGTGTATATTCCATGGTTATACTTCAGGTGTCAAAGGATATAGATTTTGGTGTCCTGACCTGAAGTCACCTAAATTTTTTACTGAGAGGAACGTTACTTTCGATGAGTCTATAACCTTACATCCAAAGAAAGAGATATATGTCCCACTAAATGTAAGTTCTCCAGGTGGTATTGCAGAGCAAGTGAATTTCGAGTCTACAAGTTCACATCAGAGAACTTCTCAACAAGAGCACATTCTAGTGCCTGATACACAACAAGTGGAGGAAATTCCACAAGTACAATAGTATTCTCTTGCTCGTGATAGACAAAGAAGAGAGACTAGACCACCTTTGAGATATGGCTATGCAGACATGGTTGCTTATGCATTATCTATTGCAGAGGAGACAATTGATGTTGATGAGCCTTCAAAATGTTCAGAAGCTATATCTTATGGAGATGTTGATAAGTGGCTAGTTGCTATGGAAGAAGAGATTGAGTCTTTTCACAAAAATCAGACTTGGGAGTTGGTGGAGGCTCCCAAGGAAAAGAAAGTAGTTGGCTGCAAGTGGGTCTTCAAAAAGAAAGAAGGTACTTCAGGTGTTGAAGATGCTAGATATAAAGCGTGATTGGCTGCAAAAGGATACAGTCAAGTAGAGGGTATTGATTACAATGATATTTTCTCACCTGTTGTGAAACATAGCTCCATTCGTATTTTGCTAGCTTTAGTTGCTTCCCAAGACTTGGAGTTAGAGCAGATGGATGTGAAAACAACATTCCTGCATGGTGAACTTGAAGAAAAAATTTATATGCAGCAACCTGAAGGTTTTCTTGTTGAAGGAAAAGCGAACCATGTTTGTTTGCTAAAGAAATCCTTATATGGTTTGTAGCAATCTCCTAGGCAATGGTATAAGAGATTTGATGCATTTATGATTCAACATGGATACTATAGAAGTAAATATGACAATTGTGTCTATTTTAGAAAATTATCAGACTACTCTTTTATGTATTTGTTATTATATGTGGATGACATGTTAATTGCAACAAAAGAAATGTTTGAGATCAATAGGTTGAAAGCACTACTCAACAATGAGTTTGAGATGAAAGATTTAGGAGCAGCTAAGAAAATTCTTGGAATGGAGATCCAAAGAAATAGGAGTGGAAGTAAGTTTTGTTTGACTCAGGTTAAGTATATTGAGAAGGTACTTAAGCGCTTTGGCATATGCGATGCCAAGCCAGTTGCTACACCATTTGCTATTCATTTTAGTCTTTCAACTTCACTATCACCACAGTCTCTAGAAGAAGAAGAATATATGTCACATGTACCGTACTCCAGTGCAGTTGGCAGTATGATGTATGCCATGGTTTGCACTCGTCCAGATATTTCATAGGCGATTAGTGTTATGAGTAGGTATATGGAAAATCCAAGTAAAGCACATTGGCATGTTGTAAAGTGGATTTTCAGGTATTTGCGGGGTACTGTTGATACATGTTTAGAGTTTGGAAGAAATGGTGATGTTATAACAAGATATGTTGATTCAGATTTTGCAGGAGACCTTGATGAAAGGAGGTCGCTTACTGGGTATGTTTTCTCAGTTGGTGGATGTGTTGTTAGTTGGAAAGCTACCTTACAATCTACTGTTTCATTATCTTCTACAGAAATTGACTATATGGCAATTACAGAGGTAGTGAAGGAAGTAATATGGTTAAGAGGTTTGTTCTGTGAGCTTTATTTATGTCAAAAGGTGATTGTTGTCTATTATGATAGTCAGAGTGCTATTCACTTGACTAAGGATCAGATGTATCACGAAAGGACAAAACACATTGACATCAGGTACCATTTCATTTGCGAGGTTATTTCTCAAGGAGAAATTATTATGAAGAAAATTGGTACAGAAGACAATCCAACTAACATGTTGACAAAGCCTCTGACAGTGACTAAGTTCAAGCACTGCTTGAACTTGGTTGGTGTTCTCTACACAACATTTTTCATTGTTTGCATTTACAAAGACATCATGGAGGAGTTTGTGTCAAAAGTTATGAAGATCATCCGTGTTGACCAAGCCAAATGTGGAGATTTGTTGAGGTTGTTTTGGTCAACCCATTTAGAAGGTGGGGCTTGTAACTGCTTCCACTTCCTTGTATAGTGGGTTTTGTAACCACCTCCATTTTCTGGTTGCTTACACTTCTTTATTCTTTGGTTTTCAGATAGAGTCGTGTATTGGTCTTCTTAATTTTGGAAATTTAGTGGATTTTGCTTGTTTTTGCCTGTGGATGTAGGAAGACTCATTGCCTGCCTAACCACGTTAAGATTTGGCTATAATTTTTCTTTAGCTTTGGCAATTTTGTGGTATATCTTTGTATGTGTTTTTGTTGCAACATCAACACCCTATATCGATTATTCCTAACAACAACTCTAATTTTTGAGAGAAGGATTACTGCAACTAGGTGAAAATATTATGGTATTTTTGATGGATCTTCTATGGTGATCAGAGAAAGATCATATAAGTAGCATTAACAAATGTTTGTAGGGAGTTATTATTCAAAGTGGTCAGTTACGTCTGCTCTAACGACTATGGTAGTTTGAAAGATGCTATGTTCACTTTATATTTACTGAAGGAGTTCAATATGTTGGACATGTCAGATCGGGTGAAGGGTTCACATACATGAATGCCATGCATGTAACCCCCTACACTCTCTTTTATAAATTGAGGCATGGTTGCTTGATAAGAGCAACTAAGATGTGTTTTTTTTTGTTGGGGTTGAGGGTCTGGCTCACCATCAACTTGATGGCCTGGACTCATCGTGGGCGTTGATAGGCTAAGGAGAATGCCAAGTACCCGCGTATCATTTTATATATGGCATCTACTGGTACGTATTATTGCTTTTACATTTAGGTTCTGTTTTGAAGAACACCAACACAATACCCTTGCGAGATCCCTTGCATTTTCGGCATCAACGGATGAAGACAAACACTGGTGTGATATGAGCCATGATTGGGTTCCTCCTCTGTAACTTTTGGTATTTTTGTAATTTTTTTTTGTTTATAATAAACAGGTAGGGGGTTTGCCTAACCCTAGCTTTCCTTGTCGAAAAAATTTTACTTGATAAAAAAAATCTTAAATTAAACAAGAAATTTATTTTTACTTTAATATAAAAAAAATTACACAACAAACTGCCTTTTATGGAACTAGTCATGTCCAATTTTATAAAATTAGAAACTACCAAAAAAGCCCAAAATTGACAAAGAATGAATCAATCCTAATTATAAAAAAAGTGCTAAAAAAAGCAAGAAAAGTGTGCTTTTGCTTATGCTCTTGTACAGTAGGGATAGTTTAGCAATTTTATTATGTCGCAATAAGCATAAGGTAATCAGGCCCATGAGGGATCCACTCATCTCATAGGGGTTACTTGTGATCGTCACCAACTAGTCAGAACATCACAAGTTCAAAACCCACATGAGGTGTCCTTTGCGTCAAGGCCACAACTTAGGTGTACTTTCTGATGGGCTGGAGGAACCTCAATATTTTACCAACTGTAGCCCTGCCAATGTGCTATCAGTGATGGAGGAGTTTATACTTAACCTAACCTAAATAGTATAAGATAATCAGATTAATTAAGGTTTATATTTGACAGTTTCATTTCATTGGGTTGGACTTGGACTTGCCATGGTCTGACTGTACCTAGCTGATCTTAGTCAGATATAAATAGCATAAACCAGACCTAGTGCAATCTTAGTTTATTATCAATTTATATTCGAAAATACTAGATGTTAATTAGAAATCAAGTAGCCCCAAAGGGGTTTGGCGTAGTGGGATGGGACCTAGGCCGCTAGGCATGTGGTCTAAGTTCAAATCCTATGGGCATCACCGATTGTGCAAGCCGAAGCGTAACGACTCCCTACCAGAACAACGACTGTAAATACGATAGACAAAGCCAGTGATCCTGAGGGTGGTTTCTCTGTGTAAATATAAAAAAATTGGAAATAAAGTCAAATGCATCTTTGGTTTGAAAATTCATAGACCATACCCAAGTGCATAGTGCGCTGCCAGTGGTTGCCATTGAGATGAGGTACATTGGATTAAAAAATAAATAAATTACCTAAAAAAATTCAAGAACAAAGCATAAATATTATTAGAAGATAAAATACAATGTTGTTAATTATTTGAGTCAGCTACCTAATTCTGTCACAAAGATACATGTATCTCTCATGCTACTCGATACAACGTGCAAATTCAAAAAAGGAAAAGCCCTTGAGATTCTCCCTGGCCCCCAATCAGTACACTCAGCTTTGACCTTGCAACAAGGGAAGATAAAAGAATAACGACAAATGAGGAAACCTGCTTAGACTCACACAATTTTTAGTGAGTGCATGGTTTAATTATATTAAAACATTTTGTGAGTGTTATCCAATATACAGTGGTTAAAAAAAATGATAAACACTCCTACAAACTCGGAAAAGGTGAAATCACTTTATAGGATAACAAATGACTATATTAGAGGAGACGGTTAGGGGTTGTTGCTACATTAGAGGAATCGACCAACTTG
Organism: Nuphar pumila; assembly: GCF_984573655.1. Taxonomy (NCBI): domain Eukaryota; kingdom Viridiplantae; phylum Streptophyta; class Magnoliopsida; order Nymphaeales; family Nymphaeaceae; genus Nuphar; species Nuphar pumila. Next base: position 8,556,321 of record NC_143262.1, read on the forward strand.
ATGTGAGGAGCTGACCTACATTAGAAGAACTGTGAGTCAATGACTATGGTAACTCCAGCTACATTAGAGGAACCACGTAACGATAATTATGTTAACTCCAGCTTTCAACCTGGAGAATTATCATTTGAAATTATCGGTTCTTGTATGTTTATTTGATCACACCCCTATAAGCTCAACGAGAGGGGGGGGGGGGGGACGCACATTGAGCTTGTGATAAAGATTGACAAAATGCACAAACGGGAGCAATTTGGTTAGACCATCCATGAGCTGGTCATGAGAGAAAATAAAATGGACTTGAGGATGGCCCTTGCGAACGTGATCACGAACAAAGTGAAAGTCAATTTCAACGTGTTTGGCCCGAGCATAAAAAACAGGATTGACAACAAGGTAGAGAGCCCCGATATTATTGTACCATAACACAGGGGGTACTCAAGGAGGAAACCCAAGTTCACATAGGAGAGAGTGTAACTAAAGTAGATCAGAGACATCGCATGCTAGTAATTTATATTTAGCCTATGTACTCGAGCGAGCCACAATTTTTTGCTTGCAGGACAACCACGAAATGACATTTGGACCAAGAAAAACAACAAAGCTGATAGTAGACTTTCGATCATTGGGACAACCTACCCAGTATGCATCTGAGTAGGCATTGAGCTGAAGAGAAAAAGAGGATTGAAGGAGGAGGCCATGATGCAAAGTCTCCTTCAAGTAGTGTAAGATTCTTTTGATAGTAGTCCAGTGAGCATCAGTCGGTTGATGTATATACTGACAGACCTTGTTGACAGCAAAGGCGATGTTGGGACGAGTAAGAGAGAGATATTTTAGGCCACCAACAATACTGCGATAGAGTGTCGGATCCTAAAACAACGACGAGCCATCTTTGGATAACTTGGAGGAAGAGCCTATAGAGGTAGAAACGGGTTTGGCATCAGCCATGCATGTTCATTGAAGTAGAGTGAAAGTGTAGAGTCTTTGAGAGAGAGTCACGCTAGTGGAGGAATATAACACCTCGATACCAAGAAAATAACTGAGCCACCCAAGATCCTTAATAGAGAAGGCTACACCAAGATGAGAAATAAGGCGAGCGGTCTTTATGGAGGAGTTGTCAGTGATAATGATGTTATCCACATAAACTAAAATATAAATAATAAGACCACCCTATTAAAAAATAAAAAGAGAAACATCTGATTGAAAAAAAACAAAGCCATGAGAGACCAAGTAGGAGCTAAGGTGGTGGTACTAGACCCGCGGAGCCTGCTTGAGACCATAGATAGCGTGATCAAGCTTATAAACATGATAAGGAAATTGAGAATGCACAAAATTAGGCTGTTGGCTCATATAAACGTTTTCATTCAAGAAGCCATTAATGAAGGCATTATTGAAATCTAGTTGATAGATATGCCACTTGAATGATATTGAGAGAGACAAAACCACGCGAATGGTGGTTGGCTTAACAACAAGACTGTAGGTCTCAAAGAAATAAACCCCTTCCTTTTGATGAAAACCTTTGGCCACACGATGAGCCTTATAACGAGAAATAGAACCATCACGTTGTTTGATGCGGTACACCCATTTATAGCCGACAACATTCAACTATGACTATGGGGGAACATGCAATTTTGTAAGAGGGCAATGTATTCATATTCCATGGAAGAGCACCAATGTTGATTTTTGATGGCTTGCTTGTAGGTGGTGGGCTCAGGCTTGAGAAGTTGGGCATTGAAAGCAGTGTAAGCAATGAGGTACAAAGATGCAGAGAGAAATTTGGGTTTAAGAGAACCCATCATGGAATGTGTCACCATCTGATGAATGTGATCAGAATGATGGGCTATGGGCTGGACAAAGACAGACGAAATGAGTGCAGGAGAGGGCATCAATGGGCCAGAAGAGACAAAAACAACTAGAGGAGAATCGAGTGAATAAGGCGCAGTGGAACCTGGGGCAGGAGACGCTGAGAAGGAGGAGGGATCAGGCAGGTCAGGCACAAGGTTGGTAGCGGGGGATGGGGTGATAGTATCAGAGGAGGGTAAGAGATTGATCAAAATCATCATGGGATAAACGCCCCACTGTGCAAGATCGGGTTAAGAGACAAGAGAGGAAAGACCAGGTGGAGCAAAGAGAGACTCATCAAAGAGCACATGACGAGTGACATAGGTACAAGAGGTTGGAGAATGAAAGCAAATATAACCCTTATGATGAGGGGGTAACCAAGAAAGATACAAGATTTGGTTTTCAGTTAAAACTTGGTGGAGTTGTAGTGGGTAAAAAAGAGGTAGTAGACATATCCAAATACATAAAGATGATGATAGGCAGGAGACTAGTTGAAGAGAAGTTCATAAGAAGTTTTACGATTAAGTACTAGAGTAGGTAAACAATTGATAAGATAGACCACAATTCAAAAAACATCAACCCAGAAGCTGTAGGGTAAGGATGCGCTACTTAAGAAACTGAGACCCATTTTCACAACATGCTTATGATTCCGCTCAACCAGTCCATTTTGTTCGGGCGTGTGGGGGTAGGAGAAGCGATGAAAAATAACATTGCTTTGAAGATAAGTCTCGAACTCATCACTTGTGAATTCACCATCATTATCGAATTGAAAAGATTTAATGCGAAACCCAACTTGACTTTTCAGAATAGATTTGAAACCTTTGAAGCAGTTAAACACTTGAGATTTGGTTTTCATAGGAAAGAGCCATGAAAAATGACTAAAATCATTCACAATTAAAAGGTAAAAACCAAAACTTTCATGAGAGATAACATGAGCAGGGCCCCAAACATCAACATAAAAAAGTTCAAGGGGTTGTGAGCTATATGATAAGAAATGTCCAAATGAAAGTTTTCTAGCTTTTCCAACAAGACAGTGTTCACAAATTGTGGTACTCTTATCATTATTAAGAGAAATAACATTATTACTTTTAAGGAAAGAAACAATCTTTTTATTTGCGCGACTGAGATGTTGGTGCCAAAGATCAAACATAGCTGGAAGTCCTGTATATGCTGCCATCATCGAGGTGCCACTCTCCTTAATTGGGTAGAGTCCCGTGTTGGTTTTTGGTCCCTAAATAAGAATCTTGCTTGTTTGCCGATCCTTAACAAAAAATTCAAATGAAGTGAATTAAAAAATACAATCATTATCCTTCGTGAATTTGCCCACAGACAATAATTTTTTAGCAATGTCAGGAACGTGAAGGACATTCTTTAAATCAAACATAGAGCCTTTAGAAGATAAAACCAAATCGCCAACATGAGAGATGGGTAACGTCTTACCATTCCCTATCATAATGGAGTTGTTGCCCTAATAGGTGAATTTGTTTGCAAACTATTGGTCATCCATAGTCAGATGATTGATGGCATCAGTGGCAGAGTACCAATGGGCTTCAGTTGGCTGTCGTAATGACATAGCGAAAAAAACTTTGGGAATATCCCAACAATTTTTTGCAACATGACCTCACTTGCTGCAGTACTGACAGATGATAGGGCCCTATTGTTTGGGGGTTGATTAAAGTTTCCTAATGGACCCCTGTCCTGACCACGACCTTGATTCCAATGACCCCTATAGGGATCACATCCGCGACCTCTTCGCTAAGAGGTTGTAAAAGCAGTTTGAGAGGATTCTTGATTTTCTACCTGTTTGGGATAAGACATGATGACCCTCCTTTCCTGATTAATTGGGAGATCATACAAATCAACAAATAAGTGATGAGTGACTCCGGTGGTAATTGAAATAACAAAACTCTCATATTCAATGGGAAGACTGTTAAGAGAGATTTGCACGAAATCGATGTCATCAACTGAACTATTTGCGGCATCAAGAGAATCAACAAAAAATTTGATTTGTTTTAGATAGGTGTCTATATCCATGCTTTCTTTCTTAATGAAGGTAAGATCCTTCTTCAGGAGCATAATCCTTAGTGGCGATTGAGAACCATGAGACTTCTCTATCATGACCCAGACTTCACGTGCAATTTTGGTTCTCATAATTTGGCTAAGCACCATGTCAGAGACTGTAACTTTGATCCAGCTTAATGCAAGTTGGTCGGACTTGCGCCAGATGTAAAATGCATGATTTGCTTCTTGTTTTTCGCCTTCTGAGAGGACAAACTCGAGAGGTTCAGGAGAGGAGCTATCTACAACTCTGAGAAGATCTTGACTTATCATGACTGACTTAAGTAAGATCTCCAGAGAAGGAAGTTTTCTCTATTCAACTTGATTGATACTAGACTTGCAACGACATTTCACTAGGTTGTGGCAATGCTGGAAGCCATTGAAATCCTCAAGGGAGTTTCAAGCCCTGATACCATGAAAGAATAACGACAAATGAGGAAACCTGCTTAGACACACATTTTTTCATGAGTGCAAGGTTTAATCATATTAAAATATACAAATGACTACATTAGAGAAGACGATTAGAGGTTGTTGCTATATTAGAGGAACTGACCAACTTGATGTGAGGAGCCGACCTACATTATGGGAACCGACTAGCTACATTAGAGGAACCGTGAGTCGATGATTGTGGTAACTCTAGCTACATTAGAATAACCATGTGACGATAATTATGGTAACTCCAGGTTTCAACCTGGAGGATTATCATTTGAAATGATTGATTCTTGTATGTTTATCTTATTAGATGCCACATTGGGTTCGAACTTGTGATGTCCCGTCAACTTGGTGACATTCTGATGCGAACTGGTTATCTGATTCGTAAAGAACTACGCTAAGATCAGAATTTCAACCATTGGCCACAATGTATAAAAATCTGATTCACGACTATAGGCTTGATTTTTGTTCTGGAGTTTGAATGCCCTACAATTTTTTATACTGATCCTAATCCCGCCACTGTTACTACGACTGTAGAGTGGAAAGAGAATGATGGTATATGTAGTGGTTGCATTCTGTTGGCTCTGTCCAACACTTTGTTTGACGTATACAGTTTCTCTTCTACCACTGCTAAAGCCCTATGGGATCAACTTGACAAAAAGTATAATACCGAAGACCAAGGTCTTGAAAAGTACTTTGTTGCTAAGTTTCTGAAGTATCAGATGGTTGAGGGCAAGTCGGTTACTGAACATGCACATGAGTTTCTGCTATTGCTTCATAGTTTGGCTGAGGCTGATATGAAACTTCCTGAGAAGTTTCAAGTGATGACCATCATGAAAAAATTTCTTAAGTCTTGGGTAGACTTTGACATGTCTCTCAAGCACCGTAGAAGAAAGATTTCTCTCGATGATCTAATGGTAGCCATAACCATTGAGGAAGAGCATAGGAGTTAGAAATAAGTTGTGATGCCAACTGAACAACCTAAAGTTAATATGATAACCGGATCATTTAAAGGCAAGGGCCAAAAAGCTAAACCTGCAATGAAAAACCAATTTAAGCCTAAGGCCAAAATCCAGAAAAAAACAAAGAACAAACCTTGCTGGAACTGTGGACAAGTTGGGCACTGGGCCAAGGAATGTCTTTCCAAAAAGGCCAAAGCTCATGCGACCACAGATGGTACTCCTTAAGTCAACATGGTGACTGAGGATGTTGGGATCAACGCTGAGAATGTTTCTATTAACCCTCAAATCTATCTTGTTTATGAGCCAACTGAGTGGCTGGTTGACACTGGGGCTAATGTGCGCGTTTGTGCTGATAAGTCTGTCTTTGTCTCTTATCAGGCTGCTGAAGGCAGATCCGTGACTATGGGCAACTCCACAACTATAAAGGTGTTGGGGATTGGATGCGTGGACCTGAAGTTTTCTTCAGGACGAGTTCTATCTCTACATATAGTGCATCATGTGCCTGTAGTTAGAAGGAATATTTTAAGTGGTTCATGTCTAGTTAGAAAGGGTTATGAGTTTAACTTTAAATGTAATAAAGTTATTATTTTGCATTATAGAACATTTATTGGCAAATGGTATTTAGATGATGGTTTATTTAAACTTCGTGTTGAACATATTTGCAGTAATAAATTAGAGAATGATATTTCTTTTGATTCATTATCTAATGTTGCTTACAATATAGAATCATCTGATTTGTGACATAATAGATTAAGTCATGTGAATTTTAATTCTGTAAAATACATGATGAGCTTGAAGATGATTCCTGAACCTTCCTTAGATAAAACAAAAAAATATAAAATTTGTGTGCAAGCAAAACAATATAGAAAACCATTCCATACCATTATTAGAGATTTTGAAATATTGGATTTAGTGCACACAGATATCTGTGAGTTTAATGAAGTATTAACTAGAAATCATAAAAAGTACTTTATCACTTTTATAGATGATGGCACTAAATACTGTTATGTGTATATGCTAAAATTAAAAGATGAAGCTTTTGATAAGTTTCTTATTTTTAAGAATGAAGCAGAAACACAATCGGGTAGAAAACTTAAAAAATTGAGGTTCGATAGAGGAGAAGAATATACGTCTAACAAAATAGATGAATATTGCCAATCCATTGGCATAGTTAATGAGTTTACCGCTCTATATTCTCCTCAATCTAATGAGATTGCAGAAAGAAAGAATCGAACCTTAACTGACATAATAAATATTGTGTTTGGGAGTTCTGGATTACCTACCTATATGTGGGAGGATGCTTTGAATACGGCTTGCCATATTCTGAATAGAGTTTCCCAAAAGCATAAGGATAGTAGCCCATTTGAACTCTGAAAAAATAGAAAATCTAAATTAAAATACCTCAAAGTGTGTGGGTGTCTTGCAAAGGTACTTGTCCCAGAGCACAACAGAAAGAAGCTGAATTCTAAAACCGTAGATGCTGTCTTTTGGGGTTATGTAGAAAACAATTATGTCTATATGTTTTTAGTAATTAAGTTTGAAATATCTGGCATAAATGTAAACTCTATTGTTGAGCTTCGAGAAGCTACATTCTTTGAGAATGTATTTCTCATGAAAGTTGGTGTACCTTAGAATCTTTCTTCTTTAGATGTACCTTCAACTTCCGGTTATATTCTTGAACATGTAGAAAGGATAACAGATGTGGGGGTTAAGCCATCTTGTTTTCACTCTCAACCAAATGAGTCTGAGGAAGTGGTTGAATCAAGAAGGAGCAAGAGACCATAGATTACCAAGGATTTGAGAAGTGATTATATCACTTACCTTATCGAGGATGATCCTCCCACTTTCCGAGATGCAATGACTTCACCTGAAGTAAGGCATTGAAAAGAAGCCATAAAGAGTGAAATGGACTCCATTGTCTCTAATGACACTTGAGAACTGATTGACCTTCCTTGTGGTAACTCTACTATTAGGTGCAAATCATTCTTTAAGAAGAAGTTAAAACCAGATGGATCCATTGATAAGTACAAGGCTAGACTGGTTGCCAAGGGGTTCAAACAAAAAGAAGAAATAAATTATTTTGATATCTATTATCTGGTTATACGGATGACCACAATTAGGGTGCTTATTGCACTGGCTTCTATTTATGATCTCTCGATCCATCAAATGGATGTGAAGACTGTCTTTTTGCATGGAAATATTGAAGAAGAGATCTATATGGATCAACCTGAGGGTTTTGTGGCTTCTGGTAATGAAAATAAAGTTTGTAGACTTGTTAAGTCATTATATGAAGTACAACAAACCCCTAAACAATGGCATGATAAATTTGATAAAGTTATTTTATCATTTGACTTTGTTGTCAATGAATCTGATAAATGTGTTTATTTCAAAGTTAAAAGTGATGCATGTATCATTTTATGCCTGTATGTAGATGACATTCTATTGTTTGGTTCCAATATGGGAATTATGAATGAGACGAAGTAATTTCTTAGTAGTAAATTTGATATGAAGGATATGGGTATTGCAAATGTGATCTTAGGCTTAAAGCTGACTCGTTCAGCTGATGAAATAACTATTTCTCAATCTCATTATGTTGAGAGTTGAGAAAGTACTTGAAAAATTTGGCTATAACAAAGAAAGATCTGTAGCAACTCCATATGACCCTTCTACTCCTCTTTATAAGAATATGACTGGTGTTCTTGTGTTTCAATTAAAATATTATCAAATTATTAGAAGTTTGATATATCTTGCGAATTGCACCAGACCAAATATTGCGTTCTCTGTGACAAAATTAAGTAGATACACAAGTTGTCCAAATCACATTCATTGCAAGGCATTGGACAGAGTACTTAAGTACCTGAAAGGAACTATTTCCTTGAGTTTGCATTATAAGAGATTTCTTGTCATACTTGAGGAATATAGTGATGCAAGCTGGATAACCATGAACTTTGAGAGTTATGGCATAACAGGGTATGTATTTACCTTGGGTGGCGGCGTAGTCGCCTGAAGGTCAGTAAAGCAGACCATCTTGTCACAATCTACTTTTGAAGATGAGCTCTGTGCTTTAGATATCACAGGAATGAAAGCTGAATGGTTAAAGAGACTTCTAGAGGAACTTTCTTTAATGAGCAAACCAATTTCTATAATATCTGTGTATTGTGACAATATGGTCATAATTGCAAAAATCAAAAGCACAAAATATAATAAAAAATAGAGAAGACACATCCAAGTCAGAATAAAATCTGTAAAGAAACTGATGTCTCAGTTAGTGGTTGTTATGGACTATGTAGGATTCAAAGAGAAAACAATTGATCTATTAACGAAAGGACTAGATAAGTCATTAGTCCTGAAATCCAGAGAGGGGATGGGACTAAAACCCATTAGTAGTTCATCTACAGTGGCAACCCAACCTATCTGAGTAGAGATCCTACAAAGTGGGTTCAATGAGGTAATAACAAGCTATAGGGTGAACTGGATAGCACTTTCTTAATGTGATACTATGTATCCGTGTCTTTTTTCTTGATTATTCTGAAAATGTGTTGTAGCTGCTAGAAAAAGAAGAGTGAAAACTCTGAATGGGTTCGACGCCTTCTAGGCGAGATGTTAGCAGTGCATCTCTAGAGAATCCCACCTATGTGAGTGTGACTGTGTAGCCGCAGTTTAAGGAATTGGGTTATTCCTGAAGTTACTCATGAAACAGGATTCGAGTGCATGGCCATTAACGTGCCGCCCTTAAAGATTACAACCAGAACCTTTATCATATTGTTGCTAATGGATACTCTTACACTAAAGGTTCAAGTTCAAGACTTTAGTTTACTTCGTTCCTGTGGGGGTAAAGTTAGCCAACTAAAGTAGTGGTTCAAACCGAAAGGTACCATTACTGAAAGCATGATATATCCTGCTTCAGATTACTCTATCTTACATCTTTGTTTCCTCCTATTTTTATTCTTTGAATTTGTGGGGGAATGTTGGATGCAAGAAGAGATGAGTAAATAATTCAAAGAAGAAAATAATTTGGGGACCACTCCCTTTATAGAGTACTTTTTGAACTTTGATGATGTGGAATAGTTCTATATTGATGAATCACAAAATGGTGGTGGGGTTTATATCTTACTTGGTGATTCAATCATTTATTCCAAGAACAAGAGGGATGGTATGGTTACCACACATACGCACGCCCGTCTGCCGCGCCGAGCCGGGTCCGGGTCTGAGTAATTGGCTCTTTAGGGCCATATCCATTAAGCTAAGTCTAATGTTTTTTTTTGTCTTGCATTAATTGTTTTATTTGGATTAAATAAAAGAAAAAGAGAAAATGGATAACAGATCATTCCATTGAAGGGTCACGTCACTTCGTAACAGGTAACAAATTTCTTTCACGTCTTTAGTATCCGTTCAGGGATTATAAAATGTGGTTAGAGGACTGCGGTTATGAATACGCAAGTGACTCAAGATTTTTTTTGTTTTCTCTCTCCTTGCTCTGTCTTGCTTCCCTGGGGGCGTTTCTCGGAAAGAGGAGTTCTACCGCAGTCGTTCATAGAGGTTGCTTTCGAAGGGTGATCTTTCATCGGAGTGCACTAATCTAGATCGTCGAGGCTATTGTATCCTGAGGGAAGGACGTTGGACCCTTTTGCACTGTATGTGGGGGCAAATCTTCTCTAAGGAGAGTATTTTTATATGCCTTAGCGTATTGCAGAATATTAACATGTTTTCATTGTTGTTCTTATTTTGTTCTATGCATATGTTTGATCTGTTGTCCTCGTCTGGATTTTGGTTTAAAATGAAACTTGACATGCTTGAACCCTGTTACAGTTTGAATCTATTGTTAAACATGCATATTATGTTGTATTGTTATCTGATTTGCATCATGATAATTTTTTGGTTCTACCATGTCCATGGGTACATAACAAGATGTTAATATTTTACGATCATCACAGAGAAGGGGTTTGACAGCTTTGTCAGAAATATGAAATGATTTAGAGGCTTTGGAATACTGATACATAGAACCAGGTTGATTTAAGCTTGTGATTCCATGCTACACATGATGTTTTTTCTCCAAATATTTTGCAAGGAACATCACAAACTCCAAAAATACTCGAGACATGGTACAAAATTTTAGGAGTACAATTAGCAGTGAGATTAACATGAGTTAAATGAAGAACAATTTTTTGATAATAAATTATTTGGAGTGATATGAATTAACTCTTAAAATGTAAAAATGATAAGTCTAACTACAGAATAGAAGCCAAAAAAGGCAGAGGCAAAGACAGGCATACCTGAAAAGGAGCAGAAGATGTAGTATAGCCTGGGCCTTTTTAATTTCTAAGGCTGAATTCCACAAGATGAATCTATTCCTATAACTACTGAATTCTCCAGTTATTCACATATGAACATTCACGGTCCCAGGATTAGAAATTTAGAAGTATTTTTAATAAATTCCTCTACTTTAGGCTGCAAACTGCAGCCTGACATTTCAAGCATACCAGGTTCCACTTTCTACCCTTTCTCTGGGGTCTTTGGACCTTAGACAACCCAAATTTTGGTGAAAATAGCTAGAGCATCCAAACAATTGCTGGCTTATGCTGGGCATGAACCTTGTGTAAAAATGATTAGTCTGAGAAAATTTCAAAGAAAGATTCAGATGGCTTATTAGCCTATTGCTTGTCCCTGTCTGACCTGAGTATAGAGGAAACCAAAGGCTCAATACTCTGAAAGACTCAGGTGTTGCTCATCAAGAATATATATTTGGCGAGAATGGCTCATTATCTCTTTCTCACATGTTTGTGTGTTGTTCCTTCATCTTATAAGTCATCTGGTTATTGTTGCTTGCTACTTGCTAGTTCATTTCAATGTGAAGAGGCACTGACCGTTTGCTCATTCACCTGGATAAAAAGGTTGGGCTCAATTGGATGCGAGAGGAAGTTGGTTAATGGCGTCCATTTTGGTCTTGTAGAAAATATGGAAAGTGTTTCCTTCTAATCCTCTTTTCCATTGGTTGAGGTGATACTGTTATCCTTTTTTGTTGTATACTCTTGGCTGCATTTCAGCATTGAACATTTTCTTGTAAATATGTCTTCTGTGGATTGATCTCTTGTTTCTGTCTTTTCTGTTGTGACATTGAAGGCCTTTGTAATTGTATGTACTTTAAAACCAAGAACAAAGACATTGTTTTAATTGCGAGCTCCCTCTTCAAATACTGCTACATAATATACTGATACAGCTTTCCATTCTGGCAGTCATGTCTTCATTTTGCAGAAGTGGAGAGCCTACTGAACTGCATTTTTTGTGTCAAGCTTATTCTCTGTTAAATGTGAAAAGGTTATGCATATAATCATGATGAAAATACTTGCTACTGATTAAAATCCTGGGAATTTACTAAACTGCCAAAGATTATGATAAGCCTATACCCTAGAGATGTGAAGTGAGGATTTAAAAGAGAGTTAGTTAACTGATCATATTTGTATTTGTCCTGCTATAGATTTATCACCCTTAATGCACAGATTACAAAATTATAACAATTGTACAACTATTCTTTGCTGCCTGTCAGATCACATTGAAAATATCTTATAAAAGAAAATCTTGTTGAAGTTAATCTTGTTTGCAAACCACTGGTTTCCATAAAAGAAAAATTTTGTCAAAGTTTTTATTTGTAAACCATTCAGTGAGGGTAGTATCATGCTAACTATGCTCTCAACATAGTTACCAGGATACAAAATGGATACAGGAAGCAATACTTGAACCGAAAGGGGGGAAGCGAGTGTCAAAAAGTAGTATGATGCGTGAAGTGGGATTTTTTTTTTTAAAGCAATTGTGGAAGTATGTGAGAAGCAAAACAAGAAACATATAGAAAACGATGGGGAAACTAGGGGAAAGTGAAAAATAATTGATGTTGATATGAAAAACATAAAAACCAACAGGGAAGCGAGAGGGAAATGATTTGAGAAGCGAGTGTGAAGTGCGCTTCCTATAATATAGGAATCACACTTCTCATAAATTGGAAGTGCATTTCCCCACGCTTCTCCCTCTTCAAGTGAAGCGTGGTGCTTCCCCCCCCTAACGGGGTGCTTCCGGTAACTATGGTCCTCAATGTGAATTCTTGTTGCTGTATATTTATTCAAGGAACAGTTCATGTGGTTTATTGAAATTGTGGGATATCATGGGCATGGGGTTTGTTCATTTGCCATATATTGCACATGATCACTTTTGTAGTTTCAGATCGGTAATGGGCAACGTTCTTGGACTACACCATGGGTTTTCCTTATTTGTAGGTTCTGTTGTTGGCAAAGGATTAAAGATGTGACATCATTAGGACTGGACACACACACACACACACACACACTGTACTGTACTGGAGAATACGAAAGTATAATTGATACCGGTTATATGGAATCATTTGTTATATAGTTCCCTCTCTCTCGCTGTGTGTGTGTGTGTGTGTGTGTGCGTGCAAGGGTTATGCGAAGGAGGAATTTTGATGAAGGATGTCAAAGAAAAAGATAATTGCTTTATATTTATGCTTCTGAACATTGATGTTTCTTCTTTATCCAAGCTTCGAATCAATGTCACAGATGTCAAGGAAAAAGATGACTGCCATAAACTTTAGGCTTCCGACAATTGTTGTTTCATATTTATCCGTGCTTCAGATCAATGTCATGAATGTCATTATCAGGACTTTCTTGGCAAGGAAAAGTCTTGCAATGAATTTAAATTTGTTTTCCGGAAAGCCTCAAGAAAATCTCAGCATGTATAAAATTTTAACAATTTAATGTATATATATATATATATATATATATATATATATATATATATATATATATATATATATAAAAACACAAAGAAAAACACAAAAATGAGGAAATAGGTGATACACAAGTACTCTATTATTTCCTTTTTATTTTCTATACTTTTAAACGTTGAAGAGCGTATTATCAATTGATGAGTTGTTCATCTTTTCGAATTGATTGATTTAATAGGAAAGCATGGTGGATGTGCTTAAAAGCAAACAATTGAAAAAAAGAAGGAAAAATGAATGAAAGAGGACCATAAAATACAACTTATGGTTCAAGCCAATAGTAGTTGTGGATCCAATGGTACCTTTCCCAATTTAATTCTGCTTGAGGTAGAGTAGCATTAGGCTGGATGAGGTCCCAAGGCTCCTCCTCTTCAACAAGCTATATTGCAATGCTTGGTTTTACCTTAGCCATTTTCAAAGTCCTTTTCGGCACAAGTTCTATGATCTAAAAAGTTCATTTATGTGGTCTATGATGATTTTGAGGAGCTGACTATGCTATCATAATTTATGGTACATAAGTTTCATTCACATCCAGTCCAACCCCCATCTCACAAGTTACTTTGTTCATGTGGCTAGGTGCATTTTTCTCATGCAGATGTGTCAGTATGGCCATTTGCATTGGTAACATTCCAGGACCATTTATCTTGAACCGATCCATCTTATGCCAGCCATTCAAAATAAGATATAGAGCTGTATGTTTCAGTTCACCATATCCTATTGCTACTGCATGAAGATTGTTTACTTGGTGTATTGGAAAGCTGAAACCAACTTTGCTCTAAATGCTATATACTAGAGGGGGGACCGGTCTAGGGGACCAAGTTTCTTCTTCTGGTTCAAGTGGCTAGTATCTGCATGAAGTATGGGCTTACTGGTGTCCGCTTTTAAGTTTTCAAAAAGACAAAATTATGGCTGCGAGGGTTTCTGACATTTGTTAGCTTTTGAATTTTATAAATGGAAAAAGTTGCTTTTCTTCCATGACGAAGAACCCTCTCCGAAGCGAGGAAAACCCTGGGTGGGGCCCCATGACCATACACGAAGTTTGGAAGTTTCTAATTGAGTGTGCAAATAAACAGCTCTCAGAGGTTCAAAATTTTCACAGACCAACCAAGAATTTATCTCACCTTATGGACGTGTGGAAACACATTTTTGCAACATGGGTGTGAGAGAGAGAGTCAATTTAAGACCGGAAGGGAGCCCGTTTTGAGCCTAGAACCCCAAAGTTGATTTGCGAAGAACCTAATTAATTAGGATACCCAGGTTTTTCAAACTTGCTTGCAAGGTGTACTTTTTGTGTCATAGGCCATGGATAGACCTAAGAAGCTGTTGATTGTGGAACCGACCAGTGATGTTGAGATCCCATGAGTTGAGGAGCTTAGAATAGAGGAGGGTATCTAAAATCCAAATTCACCTGGGGTGTGCTCACAAGGGCCTCATAAGCCTCAGTCCAAGGATTTGAAATCTAAGAGAAGATCCAAAAGCCCAAACCCAAGGAGAAAGAAATGAGGAAACTGAAGGAAAAGAGATTCTCAGAAAGAAATCCCAAGAAAATAAGAAAATAGAAGAAATAAAAGGAAAAAAATAGAAGAGAAACCCAGTTATAGAGAGAAGAAATCTCACATGGGTTTTCACTTCGCCCCTGATGAGAAAGAGGCCCTCTTTCTTGTGAAAGATGGTCTCTTTCATGGGAAATGGGGTAAAACAAATGCCCCCTTAAAATTAAAGGGTCGGTTCATGTGGTTTGGAACCAGCCACATGGGGGAGAAGGAAGCCAAGAAAGGTTAAGTACAAAAGAATCCATGTTGTTTTGGCTCAAAATTATTAGCCTTTCGAACCAAGCTCATTGGCCAAATAACTGTCTCTTTGCCTAACTTTTTTGGGAAATGGTTTTACCGACAAAATTTACTTAATGAAATTTTTTTAGTCGCACATTGATCATTTTTTAGGAACACAATGGGTTTAAAATGAGTAGAGTTGAATTTGAGGGCAAACGACAATTGAACTTTGAATTTTAGATTTTGCTTTGGACTTGGACTTGGTCTTGATTCTTTTTACTATTTTTGTGGACCTTTTTGAACCTTATAAAACCTCTTTAAAGGAGAATTAATAACCGTCTTAAAAGAGATTTAACACAAAAAATGGTTTAAGAGGTTGAACAGCTGATAAGGGCCTTTCTAAACCATAACTGAGTGTGCCACCTAGCCCAAAGTTTTGAATGTTACTAGGTGCATGCAGGGTTTTAAGAGTTATTATTGGGCATGCTAAAGGTTTTGGTCAATGGACCTCTAATAACAAAAAAAGGTCCCTTAGTCTTGGTAAGGCTTGACATGATTTGACTAGTGTAAAATCTTTTGTTCTTCTTTCTTCTAATTTTCACTAGTGTCAAAGTTGTTTTTCTTTATTTGTGGGGCTACTCAGAGTAACCATGTCATGGTGGTCGATTGCCTTAACGTGAAAAGTGATCGAGAAAAGCATGAGATGTGCGGGCTTGGTTGTATCTCATAAGCGAAGTCGCAGTTCTCCTTCAGCACCTAGTTTTTTCTCCGAGGGGTAATTGGCATCACCATGGTGGCTGTCCAGATTGTGTAGAAATTCCAACAAGGATCTTGACTTCACGTTGGTGTAGGGAGTAAATTTTGTTTGTGGTCCTCCGAAACCAACTTTCCCTTGTGAAAACACCATTTCCTAATGAATTCTTGAGTTGTCAATCGGGTTGTTCCTATTTAGAGGGTTCGATTAAGCAGGTACGTTGCCTTTTGGATATAAAGCCAGCTTTATTTCACATATGGGGATACACTGAGTTTTAAAGATAAGAGGGACTCGAGCCTGTAGAGGAGACAAAATCACTAGTCTATTCTCATCGACTCATCCAAATCGTGCAACGTCCTTTACCTGTGATGTTAAAAGCTCATAAAGAATGCGATGTCCCAAGCCGATTTAAAGAGAGTCCCCTCTCTCTCTCATTGTAGAAGAGAATGGTATTGAAGAAATGCATGTGTGGTTGTTTTATGTTCAGTCAAATCATAATAAAAGAAAAAATAGATGGTGCATGTGAGGAGGACGTACAAATTGGTTGAATATATATATATATATTCTCTCTCTCTCTCTCTCTCTCTCTCTATATATATATATATATATATATATATATATATATATATATATATATATATATATATATATATATATATATATATATATATATAGAGAGAGAGAGAGAGAGAGAGAGAGAGAGAGAGAGAGAGAGAGAGAGAGAGAGAGAGAGAGTTGAGCACGGTTCCACGTTATGAGAAAGTTTCATTCTTTACGCATTGTTTGAACACGGAAGTAGCAGAGTGATTGTGGTAATGTAGTTAGAAAAATGAGCTTTTCTATGAGCGTCCATGTCTTTTTTTTTTTTTTGAGAAAAAGACAAGATAAATATTATTAATAAGAAATAAAAGGGATGAACGGTAATGAGATATCACCCATGCCAAAATACAAGCAGTTGAGTTCCTGAAGAGTCGATTGTTTCTCCGGAGCCAAAGAGTTCTCCATGGGATCAATATCCAGCTTCTCCAAATATACCTCCATCTCTTTCCCCTTGCAACCAGCAGGCTAGCAATAAAGCGTCTTCGAGAAAAAGCATCTGGCTCCCATTGCAAATGGAGGTGCCCCTCGCCTTCTGAAATAAATTGGCCATCACTTGGCACTCTCAAAATAAGTGTGAGGCAGATTCTGTCAAGACGTGTGCTCAAATCAAGGAGTTCGGTCCTTGTGGGAATCGTACAGATGAAGTTGATGAAAACCATCCAGATAAGGTTGTTGAAGAAGATGGTTATCAACAACAGTCAGTTATGGAAATCATTAAGAGAGACTCCAAAAGTTGAATTTATCCAATGCAATCAAAATAGAGTCCAGATAAGTTTGTATGTTTTCAAGATAAATCGAGGATTCTAAATAATGTAACTGATTATATAAAGCAAGGTAACCTCTCTCTCAAAATCGTCTAGAGAGAGTGTATTTCATGGTCGGAGGTCACATATTGACCGAACCACGTAAGATTTTGTGTGTTATCGTGTGTGATTGGTTCTTCCAAAACCGTGTTTGCTGTTTTGTTATGGTATCAAAGCCATAACCCTTGGGCATCTCAATTTTCATGCCCCGTGTGTTTCAATCTCGTTTTTTATGCCCTGTGTGTTTTGATCCCTCATGGCCTCCAATTATATGCCATCATCATCACCTGTTGCTTTTCTCATGCCAAACCCTTCTATTCAATGAAACATGTTTTTATTCTTGTTGTCGATCAAACTCGACAAACATAATTACTTGTTATCGAAATCTCAAATTGAAGGTGTTATATTCTCCCGTGATCTATTCAAATATGTTGATGGTTCGTTCCCTGCACCAAACAAGTTGGTTCAAGAAGGAAACAATATGAAATCAAATCCTAAGTACCTTAATTGGAAAAGGACAGATCAACTTGCCTTGAGTTGGATTTGTGCTATTGGTAGCCTATGTTCACTAACATTAGGCCAAATTGTTTGGATATCTACTGCTCATGAAGCATGAACTATGTTAGAGCGAGCATATTCCTCCCAATCCAATGTTCGCATTCTTCAATTAAATAAAGAACTTCAAGATATTAAGAAGAAAGATAAGAGTATGATAGAGTATCTCGATCACATAAAATTTCTTTCATATTCTTTATGTGCCATTTGTGAACCTGTCTCTGATGAGAATCTTATTCACTGTACGTTGAATGGGCCACCGAGAGATTATGAGAGCTTTGTTACCTCGATTATCACTCGAGATAATCTGCCCACGTTTGTGGATATTTATGAAATGTTGATCAACAAAGAAAAAATATTGCAAATTATAAACGGCCACTCTCTGCATGAAAACAACCGATCTTTGCATGGAGAAACCTCCTCTACTGCCTTTTTCTCTTAAAGAGGATGCGACATAGGAGGACCCCTTGGTAAAGGCAAAGGCCGATTCAAGGGGGTTGGTCGGTCCTTTGAAAACTTTCAAAACTATAATTTTCAGGGTGGTCAATTTAGTTCTTTTAGGCCTCCTCAAAATCCAGAAGAAGGCCAAGTTATTTGTCAATTTTGCGGTCACCGTAATCACACGACCCGCACTTGCTATGATATTTCAAAAGCTTTTTCAACTATGACACTCAATAACATGCAAGATTATGCTTGGTACTCCGACACTGGAGCTTCACATCATATTAAAAGTCAAGATCAAAGTGTGACAAATAAAACTTAGTACCAAGGTACTGATGATGTCATGGTCGGAAGTAATTCTCAACTACCTATTACCATTATAGGTAATCTTTTATTGTGTCATGAGAATAAAAGTTTTAAATTAAGAGATATACTCCTTGTTCCCTCTATTAAGAAAAATCTCTTATTATTATCTCATTTTGCAAAAAATAATCAATGTTTATTCCAGTTTGATGCTAATGGGTTTTGTATAAAAGAACCGATGAGTGGGACTACTCTCCTAAAATGATCAATTAAGGGAGGACTATATTTATGGCCATCAGTTCAACATGATTAAAAGGCGCCATCTCCATCTTCTACAATTTGCTTTACTAGAATAAGCATAAATAAATTTAGGGTTTTTGATGAAATTTGACATTATTGTTTAGGACATCCTAGTTTTTATGTTTTGAAAAATCTTGAAAAAACTGGATCTATTTCTTTTATGAACAATAATAATATGAAATTGTGCTCTTCTTGTGCAATAAGTAAGAATCATAGATTGCCCTTTGATAAAGCTGAGTATTTTGTTCAAGCTTCTTTGAAACTCATCCATGTTGATCTGCGGGGTCCTGCATCAACACCTTCTTGGAAAGGTTTTAAATACTATATGTTGTTTGTTTGATGAATTCTCAAAATTTTCTTGGTTATTTTCTTTGAGCATAAATCAGATGCCTTTCCTTGCTTTATAAATTTCATGAACATAGTGAAAAAAAAACTTGGGAAAGAAATTAAGATTTTTCATAGTGATGGTGGAGGTGAATTTGTTAATGTCAATTTCACCAATTTTTTAAATAATTGTGGCATTAAAAGATGACTTTCTTGTCCTCACACCCCTCAACAAAATGGTGTAGTTGAGAGAAAGCACATACATGTTGAGTCTAGTCTGACTATATTATTTTATGTTGGTCTTGGTCAAAAAATTTGGGTTGATGCATTTAGAACTGTCATTTATCTTATTAACTGCTTGCCTTCTTCAACCTTGGGCCAAAAATCTTCCTATGAACTTTTGTTTAATCGTACTCATGATTATGAACATCTTAAAATTTTTGGATGTATTGTTGTTATCCATACCTTGTCCCATATGTCAAATCTAAACTCGAACCCAAGTCTAAACCCTTCATTTTCTTAGGTTATGAATCTAGCTACAAAGGATATATGTGTGATGATCTCGTGACCCAGAAAATGTTTGTCTCTAGACATGTTTTTTGATGATAAAAATTTTATTTATGCTGAAAGCAAAGAACCCCTCACATCAAAAGAAGTTGTTAAGTGGGTCCAAAACCAAAATCCTAAACCTCCCAGTCACCCAATTGAAAACCCAAATCATAGGGAACCAGTTAACTTGATCCATTTGCTAAATCCAACAGAATATATTCACTTGAGTGACCATTCAGTTGAACCATCCTCCCCTGAGTTGCCACCTTTGTATAGTGTTTTAGGTGAACCGTCCTCTCTAAAACCTAGTCCAACATGAGGAGTCACGTCACACACTACTAACTCTTCTTTAGAAGAGAGATCTAGTGAAAACGTGTTGTCATCCTCTTTCTTTGGGTTGAATATCATTGTAGATCTCTCTAACCACACACCCACCCGAACTCATTATATGATAACCAGGTCATAAGATGAAACCATACGACCCAAAATGTTCTTTGCATCCATATATCCTATTGCTTTACTAAGTGAAATTAATCAAACCAAACATGAGTCATCCAACTTTGATCAAGCCAATATTAACCTTAGGTGGCATCAGGCTATGGAAGAAGAAATCAAGGCTCTATATCAAAACAAAACCTGGATGCTCATTTCTCCAAAGAATGTTACCGATATAGTTTGGTGCAAGTGGATATATAAGATCAAAAGGCATGTTGATGGAACCATTGCTAGGTTGAAAGCTCGTTTAGTTGCTAAAGGATATAGTCAGCAAGAAGGGGTTGATTACTTTGAGACCTTTAGCCCGGTCA
Organism: Nuphar pumila; assembly: GCF_984573655.1. NCBI lineage: Eukaryota > Viridiplantae > Streptophyta > Magnoliopsida > Nymphaeales > Nymphaeaceae > Nuphar > Nuphar pumila. The sequence continues at coordinate 8,576,599 of NC_143262.1, forward strand.
TTGAACCTACCCCTGTCAAAATAGTTTGGAATGACAAATTTATTGTTGTTAGTTTGGAATGACAAATTTATCAATTAGATGTTAACAATGTTTTTCTTTGTGGCATTCTTAAAAAAGTGGTCTATATGGCTCAACCATAGGGGTTTGAATATAGAAGTCATCCCTATTGTGTTTGTAAACTTGATCGAGCCCTCTATGCTCTCAAAACATGGTTTGAAAGACTTCTGGTTTATTTGGGAAAACTTGGTTTTACTGAGTCAAAAGTTGATTCATCCTTATTCATTTGTCATACCAAGAAACTTCATATGTTTGTTCTGGTTTATGTTGATGACATTATAATCATAGGAAATTCGCAGAATAAGGTCAATTATCTAATACAAAATTTTGGATCTAAATTTTCTATTAAAGATTTGGGTCCTCTTTATTATTTTCTTGAAATTGAAGTTGCTCCGGACTCCATAGGTGGAATGGTTTTGTGTCAGAGGCAATATATCTTGTATATTTTTACAAAAATAGGTATGATAGACTGCAAGCCAATGGTCACTCATGTTGTACGTAATGTCATGTTATAAAGATATGAAGGAGTCTTGTTAGAAAATCCTACTGAATACATGAGTATTGTCGGGGGGCTTCAATATGTTACATTCATCATGCCTGACATAGCTTAAGCTATAAACAAAGCATTTCTGTTCATGCATGAACCAAGTTAGGACCATTGGGCTCATGTTAAACAGATTCTTTGATATTTGAAAGGAACCATAAATATGGGTTTGCAAATCAATAAGTCTACATCGCTTCAGTTGAGTGCCTATTCTTATGCTAACTAGGCAGGGTGTCCATATGATAGAAAATCTACAAGAGGTTATCTGACATTCTTGGGTTCAAATCTCTTGTCCTGAAACTCAACCAAACAACGTACAGTTGCCATGTCTAGCATTAAAGCTGAATATAAAGTCGTTGATGGAGTCATTTTTAAGCTAATGTGGCTCAAACAACTACTAAGGGAGATAAATGTTTCTATGGGTGAACTGCCCATACTTTGGTGTGATAATCTTGGTGCAACCTATTTGGCAGCAAACCCAATGTTTCATGCTCGAACTTAACATATAGAAATCGACTATCACTTTATTCGAAAAAAGTTACAAATGAAGAAATTAAAGTTCAATTTGTTCCAACTCAGGATCAGGTTGCGGATCTCCTCACAAAACCGTTAGCAGGGCCACGATTTACTCAGTTCAGAGACAAGCTCAACCTCGTGGAGGTTGGCTTGAGGGTGTGTGTCATGATGTGTGCTCAAATCAAGGAGTTCGGTCTTTGTGAGAATCGTTCAGATGAAGTTGATGAAAACTGTCTTGATAAGGTTGTTGAAGAGGATGGTTATCAATAACAAATATTATCTCATAAGGAGTCTCAAAAAAAATAAGACTCAGTTATGGAAATCGTCCAGGCTCCAGAGAGACTCCAAACCAAGTTGAATTTATCTAATGTAATCAAAATAGAGTCCTAAACTAGTTTGTATGTTCTCAAGATAAATCCAGAACTCTAAATGATGTAAGTGATTATATAAAGCAAGGTTGTAGAAAGAGAAAGTGTATTTCGTGGACGTAGTCACATATTGACAGAACCGCATAAAATTGTGTATTATCGTGTGTGATTGGTTCTTCCAAAATCCTGTGTGCATTTTGTTAGATTCCTCCTCCCTAAAGCACAACGTGCATCTGCTGGCCTGTTGAACACCTCTTTTCTTTAGCCGAGCTTCTGTTTTCAACCTATCCAACAAAATCAACCACCGGATAATGGATCCTCTGAGCGGCAGTCGACCACCCTCCCATAGGAACACGGATCCCATCGTTTGAAATAAGATGGGTTCCATCATACATTCAATCCTAGTCATCCAGCAGAACTTCATTGGATGGCTAGGATTGAATGTATGATAGACCCAAATATTCTTAGGTCCCCAACTGATACAAGAGAGAAATACAGAATTGGGCTTTCAAATGAAAATCCTACAGGAAACCAAAACAAACAATTCTGGCTTTATCTGATTGGTCTATTCCTCACCTAAACTTAAATCATCTGATAAAAAGTAGGACTGGTAAACAAGCAGAGCCGCTTGTGGCTGGGCACACGTCCGGCTTGTAAAAAGCTTGTTCAAACTTGTAAAATAGGCTCAGTAAGCTGAAGATGAATAATAGGTACTCGGCCTGGCTCGACTTGTATAAGCTCATTAGATAGTAAGAAATATTTTAAATATATTTTACATGTATTTTTTTATAATCCTATTTCTTCCAACACTAAAACAATGTATTTTTTCCACAAACAAGCCCACGATCGTCTAACTCGGGTTGATTATGAGCTTGAAATCAGCTTGACTCACAACAAGAATGAGCCAAGCTTGAACAATTCAAGCTCATCTCGTTCAGCTCATTTACCAGCCCTAGATAAAAAGTAAGCAGCTGACCACCGAGGTGGTATCCATGTGGTAAGAGTGGTAATGTGTCAAGCTGAAGGCCCAGGATCGAATCCCTCTGCCACATGGGGCGGCTGTTGTTCTGGTAGGGGTCTGCCTAAACCCAGCTTGCCTTTCAAAAAATAAAACATAAAAGTAAGCAGCTGATCGGAATGGACCTAGAAACAGAATTTCCCAAAATGGTTCTGATCCATGATCCAAATTCTGCAATGCTATAGCCAATTATTGATCCACTGATGAGCAAGGATCAACAAAACCAATCAGGCTTTACAAAGTTAAAGATCTTTAAACTTCACTAAATCTGGATCTCTCAGATACCTTGTAGGACATATCCATTCACATCTGGATGGGACCATTTTGCCGGATAAAGTAGAGTCAGGAGCCCATTGCAAGTCTTGTTGGGGTACCAAAACATCTACACATGTGGGTCATGGTCTTTGTTACCAATCAAATTCTCTCTCTCTAACCTAACCAACAAGCAATAGATGAACAAAAGGAAAAGAACGGGAGGAGGGCTGGTGGTGCCCCCCCCCTAGCATTCCCCCCGTATTTAATCTCCAAATTAAAATTCCGGGCAGTGTTGTTCGTAGGAGGACATTGTCAGTATGTCTTGTCTCAATCCAGTCGTTGGGCTAGCTAGGTCAAATCACCTCACCCGACGGCTCCTTTCAATACCAATACCATCGCCACCTCTCTTTTTTTAATTCCATCTTATTTTTTACACCAACACCAAATAAATAAATAAATAAATAAATTGTTCAAATTGGCATTTAAGTTTTCAGCATAATTAAACATACACCTGTATTTCAAAATTACAAAAATTAAAATACATTTTTATGGTTAATAAAAAAATCATTAGTAATTACCAACGAAGGTTATGCTTGTTTGGTATGAGCTGTTAGTGTACGTCACTTTGTGTTGGGACGTTGCAAGCTCAAAACCCAATGGTATGTTGTATACTTGGGGGTGTGCCTAACCTCAGCTTGCCTATAAAAAAGCATAAATGAATGGTTTTGATGAATTGTATTGAAGTTTCAAGCATGACCTTCAAGACTTTTATGAATCACTTTTTCCCTCTTCTCCATACTTTGGACTCACTTTTCGAAAAGTTGGACAAAATTGTTGTGGTATTGGGACAATGGTGATCCAATCCTATCATACATTTCAAGATTAAATAAGAAACAATAAAGTCAAGAATCGAGATAAGAATGTAGCAAATCAAAACCCACCTAATTCATAGGCCATGCTAACCTAACCTGACATATAAGGCAAGTCGTATATTTTAATTGTTGGAGGGTAAAATGGTAGATTCTTTTCACTACCCATTGATAGGTTAGTAGTAAGTAGTAACTGTTGTTAACTTTAGAAGAAATATGTTTTTGACCTTCATAAACAAAAGTTTGGTGCTTTTTTAAACATTAGGTGCATTTTTTATTTATGCTGCAAGGTTAGGATCATTTTGAAAAAAAAATCATAAATTCATAAATAAATGTATGTATATATCATAAATAAATAAACAATATATACCCATGCATATATATATATATATATATATACATTTGATAAAAAAAAAAGAATGTGGTGACCAAATAAAAAATGGGGTGAGTAAAAGCCAACCATGGATGTGATGGAACAACCTCCAAAAGCAAACATATCCTGCGTCTTTTTGCTTTACTTTGCCGCTGCTTCCTCTTAACTTACGGGTACCTCGGGCAGAGGAGGGAGTGGGGTAGGCTGTCTGTCTACTGTCATGGATTATATACGATTTGGTACACTTTCTTTCCTCAAGAAAAAACTTGGGAGGAAAAGGATTATACCTTGATGCCCATCATAAGGTCATCATAGCACTCTAGGCTCTAGAGAGAGAGAGAGATGTGGGGGTGAGTAGAGTGAGAAAGCCAAGAATATGTAAGCGTGTCAGAGAAACCCCAACGTATCAATCATAAAGCAATGGATTACAAAATCATTCAAAGCAGGCCCACATCTCTTCCACCTGACCAATCCCACACTTGCTTGCATTTATTGCCGTCCTTTCACAGATCTTTCCTCCTCGTCCTTTGTGTCTTCTCTCTCTCTCTCTCCTTTTTATACTTTCTTTTCTTAGTTTTAAACCCTCAACAAGTTTCGTACCATCTTTTATCTTTTAACACTGGGATGTACGTTTAGTCACACCCACTTTTGGACTACTCATTGGACATTATTTTGGCTTAGTGATAACCTTAATAATTATAATAGACCACTCGAACGACCAACTTGATATTTTCCTTCATTTTTCTTGAATACCATGCTTTTCTATGTCCCTGAACAAATATGTGAAAAAAATATAAGGCTCTCAAGATGGGAATGTGGAAACCACCCATAGAGGTAATGTTTATGGCTTTGGCAAATCCACATGCTTGGTTGGGAGCACAGTTATTCTGGCCAGATATTTAGGCTTTCCTCTATGTCGTTTGGGGTGGATTTTTCAAACTGAAAAAATACACTTTTTTTTATGACTAAGGAACCCTTACCAAGAACTAGGTCACTAGCTGTCCGCCTCTCTGCAAGGTAAAACTCCGGGTTGGGGACATGACCACCCAGGGGTTCGATCCTGGGCCTTCAGCTTGACACGGGACCCCGCTTACCACATGGTAGCCAGGAATAGGACTGGTAAATGAGCCGATCAGCTCTCTGATTTGGTAAGGCTGGTTCGAAAGCAGCTCATATAGGATATGTGAGTCAAGCACCAACAATGGCTGTTCGCCTCAGTTTGGCTATTTTATGGGCACGTTTATATGACCATAACTAATGTTTATGTATAATTTAATATCAAAAGTGCTTTTTTTAACTCAACTGGTTGAATGGCTTGCTTGTATTCAATAGGGAAAGGGTTTCATTCTAACTATGGTTAATTTAATCTTAAAGAAACAAAAAGAAAGGTCTTAACTTCAGTATTATATGAGAAAAAAGAAGTATATATCTTACAAAATGGCAAGAATGATCTATTGGATCCTAAGTATAGATTCAGGTATTGGAGGATCCGGGTATTGGATCCAGCTATTGGGTCTCATCAGAGAATCCAATGAACTACTTAGTTAGTGGATCTTTTGTGTGAAGTTAAAGTAGGGGTGGTTATTGGATAGTGGGACATGGTGATAGAGTTAGTTAGCTGGGTAGACGACAACACCAAGAGGAGGAAATTAATATTACGAACAACCCTCCTGAAGCAAGCCTCCCATTTATCACTCTCTCTCATTCGACAATTTGATCTTCATCTATCTCACTGGGCCTAACATATTTTTTGTTTCATCTCCACTTGAAAGCTTCTGCCATCACAGTAAGTTATGCTTGTTGCTTAGTATTTTTTGAATTGCTTATATATGGTGGCAGTATAGGCTTATGAGAATTTAAATTGGTATATATATGGGTGCTTCTACGGTGGTACTGTACCACCATAGCTTACGGTACAGTATATGCATGATTACTAATTTCATTTTAGACTAAGTTTCTGATTTGTAATTGATGGTTAATAAATGGAAAGAAGGGTTTTGAATAATGGCTGAAGAATCATAGCTTTCCTTATGTCAAATATTCAATATTAGAGATGACGCTAAATCTTCATATGTTTGGCTGAAAAGTAATTTAGAAATATACAAATCAATTGGCTTTGTTGTAGAAGCTCTAAAGCTGATTCATTTTTTCTTTTGTTGTTATTGTTGCCTATTTCTACCTTCATAGATGTTGAATTGATTTTATTAGGTTTGATGGTGGTTCTTATCTGTAAAGCCTCCGAGTCCCAAAAAGTCAGTTAAGCGATGCCATTTTGAACAAGTTGTATGGGAGCTCAAGCACTAGAAGCAATCAGCAGGCACCAAAAAACTCTTCTTAGACTGCAACTTGAGATTTACGTGCTAGATAAGAGCTGCCAAGATTCTGAAACATTCTCAATTGCAAAGGCCACACCTCAGCTCAATCATTTGGAAATGGTTTGGAGGCAAGAGGTGGTTGTTTGCCATTAATTGCATTATCTGGAGAGTTGTAGTTATGAGATGGAGGGATTCAATTAGAGAGGTCCTGGGCATATTGAGGAACAACCGTTTGCATGCGAAAATGTCCAAATGCCTTTTTGGCCAGCATGAAGTTAGCTACTTGGGTCACATTGTGACCAGCCATGGGATTCAAGCCGACCCGGATAAGATTCAGGCCATGGTAGACTGGCCCCTACCCCAAACCATCCAGGGACTCCAGGGATTCCTTGGCCTCACCGCCTATTATAGGCGGTTTGTGAGAGGCTACAGGCACCTTGCCCAACCACTCACCAGCCTCCTCAAAAAGGATAGTTTCCAATGGGTGAGCAAAAGCACGGAGGCTTTCGAGAAATTGAAGGTGGCCATGACACAAGCCCCGGTCCTAGCAATCCCCGGCTTTTCCAAACAATTTATGGTGGAAACGAATGCATGTGATTTTGGAGTAGGAGCGGTCCTAACCCAAGAAGGTCGTCCCATAGTGTTCATGAGCAAATCCATGCCCAATCACACCAAGGCGCTCTCTACTTACGACAAGGAGATGCTAGCCATCGATAAGCCCTACCTCCTTGGAAGAAAGTTTCTTGTGCGTACAGACCATCAGAGCTTAAAATTTCTATTAGGGCAAAGAATCACCACCCCGAACCTTCTTTGTTTCTTCTTTATGTTTTGAAGCTAGTACATGAAGTTTTTGTCTTAGCATTTACCTTTTTCATCCAATCAAAGATCTTGAATTTGATTTATGCTCTCTTAATAAATAGCAAGATTCTCTCACAAGGGTTCGCATAAGCATTTTTAGATCGTTAGTGGCGACAAATAAAATATTCAACAATTTTTTCATTAGTGAAAGATGAGAGCCTCTGTAATAACCTCAAATTTTGTAATTTATTTATTTAAATTTATTTGAAAATAACAAGTATTTTTCTAAATTTGGGCCTCAGATCCATTACCGGATCCATAAAAGAACGTGTAAATAACCCACAATGGGGTATTAAAACTATACTTATAATAGTTAAATAAATAATTAATAGTATAAAAGAAAAGAAAAGAAAAACCGAGTATTTAAGGTTGGATCCGTGTTTGGATCCAAATGGATCCAACATATGGATCTAAGATCCATAAAAATGGTCTTTATATCCATATTCATAATAAAACTAATAATATAATATATGAATAAAATTTAAATTTTTATTTATTTAATTATCCGAGGATCCAACTGATGGATCCATATGGTTGGGGGTCGGGTTACGGGCCTCGGGTCCGGACCCGAGCCGCACCCCCTGTGTAACCCTTTTTAAAGAAAGGGGCAACCCGATAAGGGTTGCCCGTTAGGTCTTCAACAAATCAAGAAAGGGGCAAGAGGTGGGGGTTACGCAGACATAACCGAAACCCCACCCATCTCGGCAAGAAGGGGGGGGGGGGGGGTTCAGCGATAAATAGGAGGTGGAAGAGGGGGTCTCACCCTCTTCCCTCATCTCCCTCGTTTCTCCCTTCCCTCATCTCTCTCTCCCTCGATCTCTCTCTCCCTCTATCGCTCTCTCTGTCGAGTTGGGTGAGAGGAGGTCGCCGGCGAGCTGCAGCAGCCCACGTCCACCATTGCCGCCCTCCAACGATCTCCCCGTCACGGCAGCAACAAGGAGCAACCCAGCCGACCGTGCCTCCAGCCTCCGATCGCCGGAAAATTTCTTAAAAAGGTATGGGTCTCTCCTTTGATTTGAATAGAAAAAGGGAGCATAGATTCACATTCTATGTAATATTCTAGTAAAGCCAGGGGAAGAGGTGAAATTTCTTGAAGTTAGGTATATTTGAGTAGGTTTTTACATATATTCATATATATGTGCGGCTGCCTATGTACAGGTATATACAGGTAGTTACATAGGTATAACAAGCAGCCGACCTAATGTGTTAACATTTTTAAATGACTTGTCAGCAAGATTTAATGCTAGGATTAAGTTAGAAATCATGTTTTCTTTTGGATTCAGATAGAATAGTGTATTAAAATGCATGTTTGGGTTATTCTTATGTGAAATAGTGACTTCAAAATTTGCATCCCATGTCCTGCTGATGGGTCTTCTAGCACCCGATTTCGGATTCCGGCTTTGTTGAGCATAATATCCCAAGAGCACGATTTCGGCCTTAGGTGTCTTGCTGTGTAGGCATATTTAAGTTGCTCATATACATTTCAGCATTCGTTTACATCAATACTCTAGTATTGCCATTGTAAGAAAAAAAAACAGAGTTAACAGAAAAAATTTTCATGCTTAGGGCCCAGGTACTCAGTCGGCTGGGCTGAGTACATGACCCAGCCCACTGGGTCGGTTGGGTGGGTCTGGCTGTGTGCTAGACCCAGTTTGGACTGGGCCACTGGTTCGATTCTTTTTAGATGTAGTGTGTTTCCTAAATTCCAGATTTCCTTCTATTACATAGAAATTATAAGTTAGTAGGTGTTTGTTCTTGATTATTTTGGGTTTTCAGAAATATCATGTTGAAGGATACTTGAATTATGTTGCTTTGTTTGAGTAAGCGTGAATCATGGATGAAACTTTGATTATACTTGTGTTCTTGTTCTAAGCATATGAATAATACTCATGCAGGAAGCATACCCATCTAGGAAAGAAATCAAAACTTTAGGTTCCTGCATGCTGAATATGCATACTACGTGAGGTTGCAGCGTGTTTCAACTTCCAGTTTTTCGCATATGTTCCTAAACATGCGCTGGCCTGCTGATAACAGGCCCCAACTCTTCTTTTGTGCTATTACTGTTAAACCAGAATTTTTTTTTTGAGTTTTCCTTTTTGTTATATTAAAACATGTACTGCTGCAGGTTTGCATCTTGAGGTCTTTTTATTTCTTTTAGCTGTCTGTAGAATTATCAGTTCCAAAGGTTTTCTAAGCTACAACATCATATAGTGTTGGGTTCAGCCAACATCATAGTAATATTGTTGAGTGTTTATTATCTATTGGCAGTCAAGCTGCAGACTGTTATAAATCCTGTCATGTCTGTTTACAAGGTAATTAAGAGGCATATGGACGCGCAAAGATTGTTAGGCATACACCCATGTAAGTTGTATGGCACAAACATTATGGGTGTTATCCTAATTTAGCTAATCATGTAAATGTTTTCGGTGGTTATCGTACAGGCTGTTTTCCAAGGCTTAAACTAAATATTTTAGGCTGAGTTAAAGTAGCTTGTGTAGGTTCAGTTCTTCTTGAAGTTTTCATATTTATGCTTACCTGATATTTAGACCTATGTGTATAAGAGCATGATGTGTTTTGTTTTCCTGCATTTCACACATTAAGCTAAAATCAAAGTATTTACTGCAAAGTTACATCTTATGCATATCGTACACTAACTTGATGGATTGACACATGCACCACCATTTGAAGGATTCACATGCTGATTAAGATGTGTAATTTCATCAAAGTGTGTATATGACATGAACATATTTATTAAAGCATGCATGGACAGGAACGCATAGGCTAAATAAAATCATACATGGGATATGAGCATGTGTATGGAAAGAAAGCATTTAATGGAAGCATGCATCTTTAACTTGGATATGTGCGAACTCATGCATGTGTTTATAAATTTATTGTTTATGCACAAAAATTTGCATACACGAATGTGCACTGAAAAGCATGTGAAAAATAATGCATGGAAGCATGCGATTGATGATTTTTGCTTATGGATTGATGGTCAATTGGATCATCAGGGGCTGGGTGAGCCTCGAGAACCAGTTGTTCTCTGATTTAGTTATTTTGATGCATTACAACAAATCAAATGTGATATTAATGTTTTACCGCACTGTTCTATGTTGTCATGGGCGGTGGCCCCGTGAAAAGCTTAGCATGCTGATGTGCAAGCTTATGTTATTAATTCTGCATGTAAATTCGCAAATGTAAAAGAAATGAATTAATAACCAGATAAATGAAAATAAAGAACAGTGTAATTCACTTTCTCCTTGATGTCCCTGCTTTAGCGTGGGAATCTTGGATATTGCGGTTTAGGGGAAACCGTGAGGATACAAAAACTCCGTGTGCGTTTTGTTGCCCCTGAACCCGATATTGAGGTTCTTCTCCTAGCCACGGTTTTAGGGAGAATCCGCCACTTTACCCGGGAGTGGTGTGTTAGTCACAGCTGTGAGTTTGTTTTGGTATACCAAGAAAGTGGCGCCAGTGGATGCTGTTTTCTCTGGTGTCCCCGACTTAGGATGTTGTTTTCCAAGGTTCCGATGGATGGTGCTGTTTCCTGATATCGGTTGAGGGCTAAGTTTGGAACCCGGTAATAAAATACAAATTGTGTGTGAAGCTATCCCGAGAACCCTACTTGACCTCGGGGATTGTACCTGTTTGGTGTATCCGTGGGCAATGATAAATTAAAAAGAGGAACTTAAGGAGTGATGCATTTAATAGGACATGCATATGGAAAAAGGAAAACTTAAATGAAAGATAATATGGGTTCATGCATTATACATAAATCATGCATATTCTTACTCTGCATTAGTTCATGCATGTTTACCTGTTCACTTGGTTGCTATACATTGATCATTGCATGATGTTGATCTTTGTTGCATTTAATTTCCTTTTTGATTAAGTTGTAATTAATGTTAATTACTTAGCGTTCCCTCATGCTTAATGTTTATTTTATTGTGCATAACTGGTTAATTTCCTTATAATTTGGTTATAGTTGTAACTTTCTAAAATATTACATGAATCTTATTTATGCTCTTTTCCTTATTTGATTCATTAGGGAAACCTGTACGCAGAATTCTTCGGATTTCTGACCCTCTTATTTTATTGGTTTTTCCCAGACACAGGTGATCAGTGAAGTCGACTCGCTTCTGAGGGACACGAGGGTCACATTTGTTTCAGACGGCTTCACTTACGGACAGCGTGACTCTATTTGTGTTTTCTTTTAGTTCTTCTTATTTCCTGCAATTTGATACTTTACTTTTGACATTAAATATGACTTTTATTGATTCATTAATAAAATAGTTCAGTTGGTTGGTTATGATTGATAAATGTAAGTTGCTTTGTGGTGTGTGGTTATCCAACTGAAATTGGAACTGTAGGGACCCCAGGTCTCTGGGAAGTTTTCTGCGACTCTTAGAAAAAAAAAATATTCCGCATTTTTCAAAGGTAGGAGTTGGGGTCGTTACAGCCTCAATGATGGTAGTGTTTTACTTTTAAAAATAGTTCTTGCCAACAATCTCCCTAGTTTCACCTTGGGAAAGTATTTTTGGGCTTATTAAATCAATTTGTTGCACTATGATGTTCTCTTTAACTTCCAAGGTGTAAAGAGACATCATTTATTTATCTACTGTTATTAATTTAAACTTTTTAGTTTTTGACAGGCATTGGCCTTTACAGTTGTAGTCAATATTATCCATTTCATGGTCATTTCTATTTGCATGTGTTGGAGCTTGTCAGTTATTTATGAGACTCCAAGTTATTTTTGACTAAATTTCTTTAACACAAGGTAATTAGGAAAATTTTCATGCTTTTTCCAAGCCATTTTACTAATTGAAATAGACACGAATAATTGTGAAGCAAGCCTAATGTGGTATAAGAATCTTCATAAAGTCTAGATTATGAATGGATGGTGCTCTGAAATGAAGTTTAATAAGGTGTTATCGCCTCTTGTTTGGATAACAAAGTTTAAAGACACGACTATCCTCAATGGAGGAACGTAAACATTTTGGTTTGCTTAAATTTTTTTCTTCTTATGTGAGTTTAGACTCTCAAACTTGGTCCAAGGTTTTTTCATTTTCTTATATTTTATATTCTTTTTAATTAGAAAAATTCAAAACACAAACAAATAAAGGCTTATTCCATTATGCATCAAGTTTTTACTCTCATTAGGGTCACTGAAGCAAAGGTATTCACATCATATCCAGCTTCAAGCTATAACAAAAGGTATGCACTTTTACGCTCTGCTTGGAAATCTTGCATTGGTATTGAAACACTATGTCCATGTGTTGCCAAAGTATGGTTATGCCAAATTATAAGTGTTGAAAATGGAGGCGCTGAAATGTAGTGTTCAGAATGCAAACTTGTGGATCTCTAAAATTTTAAAAGGGAAAACTGGGTAAATTAGAAAATGGATTTGGATTTAAAATGGATCCGGATTTTGAAAACAAAAAGAGATATGGGGTCTGCTCTTCAGGTTGTGCAATTTTCCTCATCTGCTGAGCAGGGATCAACCGTACCAAGGACTCAAAATCATTGATAACTAGGACATGGCTTGCAAGGTGGCTTGTACCTCATATGCAGGTCCTATAAAAAGGTGAGGTTGATGGCGCGGGGCACCACCAACGCTTGAAAAAGCATGAAACAAAGACAAATATATGAAATTAGAGACAATTACATTCTAAATGAATTAAATAATTAATTAAAAATAAGAAAAAGTGAACTCACCTTGAGCTTAAGTAGCCCTCCTAAGACATTGACTCAAACGAGTAACGAATTCGACAACACCTCTGCAGGGCATGAGCTCCGGGAGGTTCATATCCAGTAGAATGGATCTTATGATAGGTTATCTAGACTTAGATTTGGCAGGTAGGTTCGATAGAATGATGACACTCAGATTGGGTTAGGCTCTCAATACGACATGACTTTCTTACTCTGGTTTTAGGTTGGACTAAAGGGGTGAATCCATATTTATAGATTTTGAGATGGGTATGGATTTTAATCCTATTAATTTGATATTCAAAACTTCAATTCCAACTATTTTACAGTAACTTGAATATGATTCAATAGAAATGTTGCATGGCACAATCTTATTGGTTGATGTCTGCAAGGCCAATTCCTATTGGCTAGAGTTACCTTGCTTAGAGGCTAAGGTTTTTTTAAGATCATGATGAGTTTCTAGGATTCTTGAATGACGTTTAGGTTCATTAAATGGTTTTTAGAGGCTTTCTAGGATAGAAATGACTTATCTTTAAGAGAAAGAGGAAAGATTCTAGGGATTTTTAGGAAGATAAGGATTTAAGGTCATAGATGAGGCTTCTAGAGTTTTCCTATAGATTTGATATAGGAATTTCAGATCTCCACATTTCAAATTGGGTCGTACTTTGGATCCATTATAACAGGCTAATTTGTTTTGACTATAACTCTCTATTTGAGTATCAGATTGAGACACAGTTTGATACGTTGAAAAGCTAACATTCTCTACTTTAATTCATCTTTTAAGTTCAAACAAAATTTTATAGTTTTTGTTGTAAAAAATGCACTCAAAGTGGAGTCTACCTAAAAACAAAAATTTGGTCAAACAAGTCATCTTGTTTTTTTTGTAACTCTTTACTCTAATGTTGGATCGATTTGATTTGTGTCTCACTTAAAAGCTAAGACTCTCTAGTTTAATTTATCTTTTGGTTAATGCCCTTAAAGATGTTGTTTTAAAGGTCAAGAATGACCTTGAACCTAATTTTGACTTAAAAAAAACCTGAAACACCTTGTTTTCAAAGGGGGCTTTTCCAAAAAACTAATTGGTCAAAATTGGGGTGTCTACAGATGCTCCTCTTTGTTATCGAGCATGTGAAGCTCGGTCAATAACAAATAAACAAACACACTTATTTTGAAATACAAATGATTGACTCTAACACTAGGCTTTCCAAAAAAAATTTGTGAAAAGATAATGATATGACAAAAAAATATGCTCTTTTTAGCTAAAGACATGTACATAGCTTTACATGAGGGTCTCTCTATGATGCCTTTCTATATCGGTAGAGAGATCTTAGCCCTATGACCTTAAGTTGAAGTCTAAACTAATACCTTGTTTCACACGAGGGCTTTCCCTTGAACTCAGTCTGGTGAACAAGAAGTCTTTGTTGGGCGAGGTCATAAAAAAGATGAAACAAGTACCTTGTCGTGTAAGATTGCACAGAAGATGGATGACAAGTTTTTAAAAAGATATAGACTTTTTAAAAAGATAAAGACAAAAACAAATTTTTATAACAAAGACATTAGGATACGACAAGGACACTTTTGGCCCAGACACGCTTGGAGATAAAGGTGGTTATGCACTTGTCAAATGGGTATCAAATTTCTCTATCAATCTGTTTTACAAACTATGGTCCTAATGTTCATCTATCTATAGGATGATGCTAAGATAGGATTGGCTAGACATTTTAATGGTACAACTTGGTTCCTGATAACTATGTTAGTTGCAAGAAAAACATGTTAGTAACATACAAGAAATTCAAGCAAATACTCATAAAATAATGCATAAAAATGCATATAGAGAAATACATTAAGAATACATGTATGTACGAAATATGCATAAAAACATAAAATATTCATGAGATATGCACAAAAGATGAATTCATAGAATCACATGATTTTGAAATGCTAGTATGAAAATCTTAGGATAATGATATAAAAGATCATGCCTTTGACTTTGACCTTTTATTTTTGTATAAACTCTTTTTTGTTTTTTGAAAAAGACTCAAAACTCTTTATGAAATACTAACACTTCGTTTTGAAATCATTGAAAAAAAAGGAAGCTCTAACAAGCAAAATTTTTCTTACAGAAACTAGGGCACAACAGGATGGGGAGTTTCGATGAACATGAAGGGGTGCGAGAACTACTCGTTTGGTGAGACAAGAAATGTAGGAGAGAACGACGAAGAACTCGAGCAGTAGATAGACCAGGATTTTGAATTTTCATGATGATGATGGGAAAATTTGATATGACATGATTATGATACTGTTATGTTTCTGACCCTTTTACTTGACTCATGAATGCATGAATGAGAGAATAAATGCTATGTGATTTTGTGACATGTGAATGAGATATCAAGAGATGAATGAGAGACATACAGACTTGTGTGCATTCATGATTTTGGTATGACATTCAATGTTTATGACCCTTTTACTTGACTCATGAATGCATAAATGAAAGAATAAATGCTATGTGATTTTGTGACATGTGAATGAAATATTAAGAAATGAATGAGCGACATGCAAACTTGGATGAATGATCTTTCAAAAACTCGTTAGACCTTAAGATTTTTTTAAATACGTGACTTATGTGAGCTCAAGTATGCCCCGATTATCTTAGTTCAATCCACTTCTATTTAGATTGACTTTTGAAACTTGGTTATTTCAACTTTTTACCTTCTTTCAAGATTATCCCAGGTTGAAAAAACTGGCTTGACATTGACCATCACCCTCCTTATTGGATTCTAATAGTGATGAAAAGACAACTACTCATAGACACTCAAAGTTAGATATCCATAGTTATAGACTACTATATTAGGTCTTACAGAGATTTTTCATGCCCCAAGAAAATATAAAAGATTGAAGACACCCTATGTCTGTTCACCTTGTCATGGCTTTCCCCAACTAATAACCTCCTCATTTTCTCACTTTCACACTTTTTTTCACACATGACCCCTTTTAATTTTTTCTGTTTTTTATGTGTGTGGCTGTTTTGGCTCTTTTCACCTCTCGATCATTGCCACATAAACCTACAATCGGTGATATCTAGCGTAGGGGTACAACAAGGCATTTTCTCACTTTTTTACATATTTGGCCCTTTTTACTTTGTTTTTTGGTTTAGCTATTGGTGGAGTCCACCTAAGGATAGTGATTAGAGATCCCCTAGGATTGACCAAAGTAAATTGAGAAGCAAGTTCAAACAAAAAGTAACTTAAGCTCATAGAGTTGGTTATTTAATGAAGTTCTATATAGTCTTACATTATTGACTCAAGATCACATCGAGCTATGACTCTCCATGATTCACTTCTAGAAATCTTTAGTTAAGATATAATCATTTGAGCAACTCTATTTCATCACCAATCTTTCTTTCTTAGGATAACCTTCCATTGGGATTCTGATGCCCACAACTTTATTTCTAACCAATCTTTCTAAAAGACACATTTTCAAAAGACAAGAGTAGGGATGGCAGTGGACCGGGGGAAAGCGGGGCCTCGCCCCGCCTTGCCTCGCCCTGTTTGGACCAGGGATGAAGGGTATGAAACGGGGATGGAGGCGGGGACGAAGGTTAAAATCCATCCTGTCCGGGGGTGGAGGCGGAGATGGACGTGCACTTTTCCCCGCCCCGCCCCATCCCCGCCTCATCCCCGCCCCGACCACTTTTCCCCGCAATATCCCCGCCCTGTCCCGCCTCATCCCCGTTTGAACCAGGGATGGAGAACATGAAACGGGGATGAAGGCGGGGGTGGAGGATAAAATCCATCCCTGCCAGGGAGGCGGGGTGGGGGTGGAGGATAAAATCTTGAGGCTGGGCGGGGGTGGAGACCATGTCCCCCGCCCCGCCCCGCCCCACTGCCATCCCTAGACAAGAGGGGTTTTTTGCAAATTTTTAAAAAGATCCAATCCAATGGTACAACTTTTTCAAATACATAGCATTGATTGGATCAACAATTCAACTCTATCAAAACTTATTAGCTGGTGTGAACTCTCAGGTAAGACTTGCTCGACAATGTATAGTCCTTCCTAATTAGGATGCCACTTTTCAAAAGGTACATGCCCACATAGTGAATGAATCACAAGACCAGATCATCAACTTGAAGTGAGCACTTGTTCACATGCCAAACATAGTATCGCATAATGAAATTGTTATTAGTCTTAACGTCTCACAAGAGTAGAATTGTTATTCTGTGTTACAAGGATATGTGTATAATTTATTATATTTTATGTAAGACGTATGTGTGGCATATCTTGTAATTTATTTTATTATTTTGTACCTTATTGTATTTGGCCCTATTAGGGCAACACTATAAATACAATATTGTTAGGTTTCACCCCTCACCTAAGGAAGTAATCAAGGGCCAACTATTTTTATTCTCTTTATCTTTTCTCTCTTCCCTCTTCTTCCTTTGATATGTTTGGGCTGGACTTTCCTGGTATCAGAGCCATGAATCTGTGTGATATGCTAATTTTCATTGTTGGTATACAGTATAATTTCCCTGTCATCTTCACACCTTTTATCATTTAATTCACCACTTATTCTCTTTCTTGTTTCTTGGATGTTTTCTTTGCCTCCCAATATATTTCTTCTCAAAATATTTTTTTCTTTCCAAGATCCCTTTCTTCTTGCATTATTTTCTTTTATCTCAATTTGTGTGCCCTTCTTTATTTATGTGAATCATTTCTTTATTGGATATCGTGTCATATTATTGGATCTTTATTTTTGGATTTGATTTCTATCAGTTTCGTTATAATATCATAGATCTGAACATCGACAGATCTATATTATTTTGAATTTCTTTTTTTCTATCTGTTACCCTATTTCTTGTTCTTGGTATTTATTATCTTGATCATCGTCAGTAGTCATGTGACTGAAACTTTATCAACTTGCATCAAGTCTGAATTTGGTTTTAGTTCAACCTAGACACCATTGGGAGGGTCTGACCAACCCAAGTGATCGACAGTTGTTCTTGGATCGTCTCTACCTTGCTTGCAGGGGCCTATGTCTATCAGGCTGATCATGATTTCTTCTTACGATACTATATCTTCAGTTCCTATGTCCCAAAATTTTTTTTCCCAAAGTGGCCATCAAATTAACCTCCAATTAAATAGTTTTGAAAGGCGTAGTTTTGCCCTATATTCGACATGTGAAGATGACATGTTACATTGATGGATCCATGAAAGCACCTCTCAAACTCATCACCATAAAAGAGATTGATGGAGAAAATAAGAAAAAAAAGGTGGCCAAGCAAAACCTAGCATATGATGATTGGTTATCTAGGGATTAAGGTCTCTTGGCGTGGATCAATTCAACACTTTCAGAAGACATTTTGACTTAGGTTGTTGATTTACCCACAACTCAACCAGTCTGGGATGAGTTAAAGAATTGTTATGCTCAACACTCCCAAGCAAATACCTTCTATCTTAAAAGGGAGTTGATTGAGTGTAAGAAGGGGAAATGACTGCATCAAAAATTTTATCCAAGATAAAGAATTTGTGTGATCAACTTGAAATGATTCAACACCCAGTTAATGATGCTGATAAGGTTTTATATGTTTTACATGGTCTTGGTGAAGAATATGAATCCTTTGTAATTGTTATTACTACAACCTAACCTTGACCATTTTTTTTTTATCTTTGTCCTATGTTAATGCATCATGAAACCATGTTTTCAAGCAAGCACAAAGCTGCCAACAATTCAGATCAAACTCCCAACCATAATGTGTTGCTTGCTACCAATAATAATATCAACCAAGGAGGAAGAGGCAGAAGATGTCATGGTGCAGACCGATTCAACAACTATGATTGTGGTTGCGATAGAGGAAGGTACAATAATTATAATAACTATTTTGGCTGCAGGAATTTTTAGCAGAATCAGGGTCATGAAATTCTTCCCACACCATACCAAAATTTTAACAATAATAATGTCAACTACATAAATAATTCTGGTTATGGGAACAATTATGGACCAATGAGTTGTTATATATGTGGAGCTTGAAATCATTTGGTTGATTATTATCATGAAAAAGGTAATGGTAGAAATCTAGCCAACAATATGAGAAATTATAATTCTAACTATCAAGGGGAAAATATTTTCCATAATGAAGATGTTAGCAACATCAACAATCTGGCTCAATCATTTAAAAATATGTCAATGAATTCTTCTTCTAAATCACAAGCCTGGTTCATGGATAGTAGAGCAACAAATCATGTCTCCAGTAAGCCAGGTATTTTTTTTCTATTGTCCCTTATTATGATAAAGGAGTCATTGTCATCAGAAATGGGATATGTTAGCCTATTACCCATATTGGATGTGTTAGAATTGATTCTCCCAATGAAAGCTTGGTTCTTAAGGGTGTCTTTCTTGTTCCTAGTTTAAAAAAGAATCCCATACATGTTTCTCAATTGGGTGATGATATGAATATTAATTGTGTTTTCACTCCTCATTATATTTTTTTTAAAGGATTTGTAGAAGACAATGTTCGTTCGAGGAAACCATCATGGAGAATTATACATGACACCCAGTCTTTCTTCTAGGAGGTTTCCTTCTTATGTCACCAGTTGTCGTTATCTTGTGAGTCATAGTAAAGATGTCTATTTGTGGCATCATCGTTTCAGGCATTGTCAGTCGAATCCATAAATAAGTTGTGTAAACAGGGGTTTTTGTCTAATATTGGTGTTGGTTCTGGTGCTTTGATGTGTTATGGTTGTCAGTTGGAGAGACATGTCACTTTCTTTTGATTTTAGTAATAAAAGAGCTTCCTCCATTCTTGATATTATTCATACTGAAGTTTGAGGCCCGTTGCCCACTTCTTCTTCTTCTGGTATTTGTTGATGACTTTTTCAAATACACGGTAAGTTTAAAGTGTTTGATAAGTTTAGGGAATTCAAATCTTATGTCAAAAACCATTTTCATAGGCATATCAGTAATCTTTATTGTGATGGAGGAAAAAAATTTGCATTCAATGTGTTCACATAGTTTCTTAGGGACAATGGAATAGAGATAATTTTTCTGTTCAGACACTTCACAGCAAAATGGAGTGACTGAACGAAAACACAGACATATCACAAAAGTAGGCCTCACGTTGTTATTTACTAGTGGTGTGACAAAAATATTATGGATTGAAGCCTTTCATACAACCACTTCTTTGATAAATAGGCCGCTAGAAGAAGCTATTGATTACAAAACTCTTTACAAAATCTTTTTCTTGTCCAAATACTCCACAACAAAATGGAGTGGTTGAACGAAACATCATGAAAGTGGGCCTCACATTGTTATTTACTAGTTGTGTGCCAAAAATATTTTGGACAAAATCCTTTCATACAACCACTTATTTGATAAATAGGCTGCCAACAAAAGGCATTGATTACAAAATTCTTTGGGGTGTAAAGTAGTTTACTCTGCATTAAGGAGTTTTGGTTGTGTGTGTTACATGCACATAGATCAGTCCCATTGAAAGAAGTTGGGTCCGAAATCAGAATTGTGAATGTTTGTCAAATACTCATCTAAGTATAGAGGTTACAAATGTCTCTTTGAAAAGGAGACATATTTATATATTTTGTCATGTTACATTTGATGAATCAAAGTGTTACATGGATCTCTTAAATATCAATGTTACATCCAATTCCATGAATGATCATTTTGCACACTGAGAGCCATTCTTCATATTTCAGGCTCAAAAAATAGATGTGACAACCAATAAAGTTCATGATCAGTCTTTTATAGGTGATAAATTTCAACAATTCATTGACCGACATAAAGAGAAAGAGCAACCTGAGAACAATTATTCAATTTAGCATCCATCTACAAGTAACCACAATAGTAAAGTACAACTACAAAAGGAGGTTATAGTTTATAGAAGAAGAAAAGATAATTCAGCCAAAAATGAGTCCACACAATAATATCAAAATGAAAGTATGACAATAGCAAAAATTACATCAAATGCCTCCCAACCCAATCAGGTTGATAAAGTAAGATCGACTAGAGCTAAACATCCCATTGAAAGATTTATATCTTATAAAGCTTTCTCGTCAAAATTTTAAGCCTTTATAAATCAAGTTTATAAGGTGAAACCAACACTTATGTTGAAGCAATAAAAGACAACAGGTAGATAGAAGCAATGAAGAAAAAAATAGAGGCCATGTGACAAAATAAGACCTGGTTGGTTGTCCCAAGGCCAAAGGATAAGAATGTTGTAGTCTGCAAATGGGCGAAGAGAGAAGTCAACCCTTCAGAGGTTTTTGATAAATTTGACAAGGTTTTGACATTTTCATCTTCTAAATTGGATTCACATTTTGACTTATAATTTGAACGATTGGCTACCATAATATGGATGTTTTTTTCCTAGATAAAGTTGGGAAGAGACTTTCAATAACTGACTTCTTTTTTATTTGCCTAGGTTGGACCTTGTAACTTCACTGTAATCTTGCAAACCTTGGTCATGCTTGCCTAAACCCTTGAATGACTTATACCACTTCCTTAGGATCATGGACCATCCTTTAACAAACTTTGCAAAGAAGGGATATTTGTATTAACCTCTGAGGTCTGAGTTATCAATGTGACCTACCAACTTGTTAAATTAAGGCATCTTAGAGCAGTCCACAACTGTCAATGTAAATTGGTTCCCAAAGGTTGATACAAAGGGTATGTCGGGTAACTTGCCAGACCTATGGATTATGTGTTGTGCTAGCCTAATGGTTGGATCATTTTCAAAGATAATAATTATTTGATCACTCCATGGGATTTTGACACATTTATGATACATTGATGAGACAACTTTTAGATCATGGATTCAAAGTCTCCCTAATAGCAGGTTATAAGAGGGTGGAATATCGACTACAGAGAGTAGAGTTTTATGGTCTATGGGTCTGATTCCTATGTCTAGAATAATGGTTTTTAGGTTCATGGTCATATTCTCATCATACCTACTGATTTAGACTCTATGGTTTCCTAATTAAGATCAGGTTATGCTTAACTTTTTTTAGACAATGTGAAGACATATGTTCAAACCTCCTCCACCATCTACTAGGAAATTGAGAATGAAAAACCTTTTGATTTGAATGATAATATGAGGAGCTTTGGTATAGGAAAAGAGAGGTCTAGGGATATCATCTTTTGAAAAGGTGATCGACATTTTGGTCATGACTTGGGATACCAATGCAGCTAGACCATTTGGTTTTGTAGACAGTGGGGCTCTGCCTTTATTGAGAATTTTTTTGCCAACTTGTTTGTACTTTGTTGGCACTTTGATTAATTCCAAGATGAAAATAAAAGCTATGAGCTTAGCTAAATGAGCCTTCTTCCTTTGATTTTTGCCAGCTAGAGTGGTTGACACTTCTTCTTTTGAATTTTGCAGTGTATGGCACTATTTGATGTGGCAAGAGGGGAATGCTCTTTCTGAGATATTCTAATTGGTATATCCATTTAGACCACATGAGGTGATCGATACACAGAGATGACATGCAGTTAGAAGACAAAGATAGAGATGAAAGCACTTTTTGACTGGAAGACTCTTGACTGTCTATTTTGGGAGCGTGTGATATACTCTCGATTGACTGATCAAGGCAAATGATGTTGACCTATTGTAGTTGGCTAGACACACCTTCATTGGGCCTGGGCCATATCTTGACAATGGGCACCTTAGCCTAGCTTGGAATGACCACAAATTGTTGTTTGTCTTGCGAATCTACATAAACTACTGGTAAAACTATCACATTTGACTTTTTGGCTTGAGAAAGAATCTACTAACAATGATTACCTGGTCCTTCCATTATCTCAACATTGTTGGATTGATAGGGAGGGAACATGTTAGTGTAAATACCAATGTCATGATTTTCAGACTGACTTTTTTTTCCTATGAGATCGAGATCTCCTTTTTGAAGGTAATCTGGAATGATGTGATGGAGAATAATGCATTGTTCAATATCATGACCCACAGTTTGATGAAATTTACAAAACTTAGTGGGATCCTTACCTTTGACTAGATGAGGATTAGGGACCTCAGGGAGCTTAATCATTTTGGCTTGCAAGAAGAACTCAAGGACTTCTGTCAAAGATTGCCTAAACTTGACAAACTTCTTATCTTGAGTTCAGTTTTGGTTTCAATTGGAACTGGGTTGCCCTTGCTTTTGGAATTCTAGGGTCTATTGATTCATAGGACTTTGAATAATTGGTCTTTGTTATTCCTAATTCTAAGATGTGTATGATTGCCTTTAACCTCAGTTTGACACTCTTGAGCTCACAGTGTTGACTTAGTTCTTGGGATCATACTTCTTGGAGCTTGAGTCATTGCTTCCCCAGTTTTTATGACCATCCTTTCATGTATTCCTCTTTTCAAATTAGATTTCATCTAGGTGGTTGTATATATATACTAACATTAAACTAGTTGATTTAACTTTATAAAAATAACTAAAATACCCTTAAAAGAATGATACTTCTGAAAATGCATTGCTACTTTTTGGGCATTACAAGTCTTTTGAACTTGAAGGAAATTGAAAACTCAAACACCTTTTCAAAAAAAGTAACTTTATGAATCCATCAAATTTTGTCTTTTTTACCTCAAAAAGTAACCATATATTTTTTAAATAATACCACTGTTTAAGGGCATTTTTGTTATTTTAATATGGTTGAACTCATCTAATGTTAAACATAATTAGTTTAATATTAGATTAACTATATATATGTCATATTTTGAGCCCTAAAACACTCCAACCAGGACCTTTCTATCCATCTGGCCCTCGAAAAACTAGACTCGGATGTCTCTTTTTAACACCTAAACATGATTTGGGTTTGGAGTTGGACATATCCACTGGGACTACGTGTGGCCTTTTTTTTAATTGGCACCTTGGTATTCGCCCATATGGGGAGCTGCCAAGAAAAACAGCAAAAAAAAAAAAAGAATACTCACAGGATTTTATATATATGAGGAATGTGGTACGGTCTTATGGAGGAGGAGTCGAGTCAAACGCAAACCAGAGAAGAAAAATGCAAAATGAATGATAGAGTAATCATCATTAAATAATTTGTCTCCAGGGACATGTCTGTCACCTATAATAAATTATGCCTGCGACTTCTGTCTCTTCCATTTAATTCTCTCCCCCTCTCATTTTTCACTCTGGGGATAATTCCAAGGACCCCGTTTTGTTTTGCGGATAGAAGCCACGTTAACTAATACATACCTTTTTATTACTGTAGGTACTCTATGTTTCAGTCAAAATCTTTTTACTTTTTCTACCTTTCTTTTACTGTGGTTGGAATCTTCTAGCATTTATCTTGAGGGAATAAATTACTGCCCTTCTCATTCTCCCATACTGAGTTCACGTTGGTTCCATAGGGTTAAGAGATGGCTCCCCTTCTGTTGCATTCAATTACTAGTAATGTACTAATTAATGTTGCACCCATATTGACATAATGATAATTATCTTTAAAGACACTAGTTGAAAGGTCTTATGTATCCTTGGTAACTTTGGACTTGGTCTTTCATATCCATAATGCATAGAATGAAAAATGCTTAGTCTTATCCTCTCTTTTTTTCAATAGAAGATCCAACGCTATGGCTTGGATTATAGGCCCAGAGATGTCAGGACCGTGGACAAGTTGGTGTCCATAATGTGAACCACCACCGGGTACTCCCACCAACCCACCAGGAATAGCAAGATAATGCACGTAGCTGCCATTTTGAAGAAGTTTAGTGCTAAATGCGGATGAATTGATGGAGTCCCTATTTTATTGGAGAAGTGTATGAGTCTTGGATAATGACATGATTCAATCATGTAGCACTTGATGATCAAAGAATTGGAATTCTTAAAGTTTGGTTTGGCTAGTCTTGAGTTTGACACAACTTAGTCTCCACAATGTGAGCTTATTTGAATTCCATTGTGTCCAAGCCAGGATAATTCTCTTATGGCTTGCTTGCAACCTGTCATAGGCACACACCATTTTCATCCTCAAGTCTAGTGACACGGCATGACACAGTGGTGCAGGAGAGGAGCAGAAGAACTGGGTCCATAATGATCCATTTGAATCCATTTGCAATTTAGATTTTTGTTTGTTATTTTGGTTCTTTTTGTATTTGAATCATTGTCTCTTATTCACATTTTTAGGATATGTTTCATCTTTATAGAAGGTTATCTTAACAGGTAATTTGTTTATTTATAACTAAAAAATCTTGTTTAAAAGGAAGAGAGACTAAATGTCAAATCAGAGTTTGAGATGGGATCATTCTAGTTTATTTGAATTATTTTGTTATTTTCAGTTTTTTCTTGTTTTCTTATATAAAGCTAGATATTTTTAGACAATTATAGTGTTTGGTAGTTGGTAGGCTGGTTAGTGTTAAAGAGAAAGGAAGTCTGAGTACACCATCAGATCAGATCAAAGACTCGCAACAATATAACAAGGTTTCCCATTCCAAACATGCAAGTGAAGGACATATGGAAGTTTCAGTGGTTACCAAAACAAATCAGAAAAGCAGGCTATAGCAGGACTCCTACAGTCTTATCTCATGTAAGGAAGAATCTAGAAGATATGCTCAGCTAAGGAGAAAGCCTAATCTCTAATAAATCAAAATGTATTCTTGCCATTATCAAAATCGTGTAAATACCTTATCTAGAGTGATGTATTTGCATCCAACATATAAATGAATTAAGGGAAGGTTTAGTACAACAAGAGAGCTATCGTGGACATAGGTCAAATCGACCAAACCATGTTAAAACTTTTTGTGTGTGGCTCTTCAATTTTATGTCATAAATATATGTTGAATGATAATTTTGCATGTTCCCTCAATTACAAAAAATCTTTTATCAGTATGTGCTCCCATATCCAAACCTACAATGATCAATATATGGATTAATACACAAATTAGTATATAAAGATAACAAAATCATGTTTTCATATGAATCAAATGAAATCAATGAATTAATATTTGTATTTTTAACAAAATCAACATGCCGACGAAATTGTTTCTATCATTCTTCACTTGACTCAAATTTGCATACACAATAAGAAAAATGCTAATTAGCGATGGAACTTTGCGATGGATTTTTTTCGTCGCAACGTTTCGATGGATTAGCGAGAGCAAACCATCTGTCGCTAATTGCGTAAATATTTACAAAATTAGCGATGAAAAATATTTTGTCGCCAAATCCATCGCTAAGTAGCGACAGATTAAAGATCAAAGTTTTATGTCGCAAAACCCGGCGCACTTAGCGACGGATATAGCGATGGATTGTTTTTCGTTGCTAGTTAGTGACAGCGTTTATGACATAAACAATTCGTCGCCCCTCCGTCGCTAAATGTCAATGTAAAACACCCTAGGGCATGAATTCATTTTTTTTTTTTTGCTCTCACCCGTCTCTCTCTCTCTCTCTCTCTCTCTCTCTCTCTCTCTCTCTCTCTCTCTCTCTCTCTCTCTCTCTCTCTCTCTCTCTCACGCGCGCGCACGCGCGTCACTCTCCGCCGACCGCCTCTCCTTCTCTATGGCTACCACCCCCTCCCTCTCTCCGTCGAAACGCTAGGCTGCCAGTGAATCGGCGACCCCCGACGAAGGTCACCCCCCTGTTCGGAGGACGACCCAGGACGGAAACCCCAGCAAAGGTAAGGGTTAGCATATTTTTTTTTTGTTTTCGTCGGGGTTTCTCCCTCCACCGGTGATTGATCATGGTTGTCGGTCACCAACTTGGGCAGTTGGCCCTGACAGTCGGTCGATAGTGACGACGACCGCCGTCAGCCACCACCGGCTTCCCAGCGAAAGCAAAAGGGAAGAAATCCCCTTTTGATGTTGTAAAAATAGAGTTGTTGCCTTCTCGGTTGTAGAAGATGGCTCCGGCAAGGCCGATGGCGGTACCGATTGGTTGCAAAAGATGGCTCCACCTTCTGTCTAGTTTTTTTTATTTTTTTTTATTTTAAGGTTGGGTTTTATTTTGACTCCTGTATTGGGTACCTGTTAGGGTGTTGTGCCGAGAAGAGAGGTGCAGACTTCGTTCCTAAGTCTGAGGCTGATAGGTGGCTGTGGTGGTGGAATTACTGACGATTTTCATACGGTAAGAAGCCTGATCATGATTTATTTACATGGAAATTTCTCGTAGGTTTTGGTTTCGCGTCTCTGTTTTGTGATTTTTCATTGGTGTTACTAAGTTCCATATCTGCAGACTTCTTTCCATATTTCCTCCATCTGTAGCCATCGTCCATTATTTCTACCTTAGACATTGTCCTAAATCCTACCTTAAAGCTCAAATCTACCTTTCTTTTCTTTGAGCCACCAGTGTATTTTCTGAAAATAAATAGGATTAAAAGTTAATCATTTACCATTTACGTATTTATTATCTTAATGACTAATGATATTTAGAGCATCACAAGGTGCTTAAGGTGCTAATTCTTTATGTTTCAGGTTCTATTTTTTTAAATCAGACCCCAATATATGTGTTTAACATGGTCTATTTGCTAGGAACTGATTCTTGAATTATGTATTTTTTATAAGAAAAATATGATTTTGTTATAAGTCTTGAAATTTATAAAAAATTTGGACCACTGATTTTTGAAGCTTTATAAAAACCTACTCATATGTTGTAATTAGATCATTGAAAGGTCCTTTCCTACTAAACAAACCATGGTGACCACACCTGCAAGCATAGTTGGAAAACTTAGTGAGTCAACTTGTGACTCGAGTTAATTAATTGACTCATGTTGGCACCAAACCAATTCAGGGGTGAAGCATTTCGATTTTTCACAAATAAGAAAACATTTGAATTTAAATGAGTAAAAAGGTAAATATGCTACTAATTTTCTATATTACTAAGTTCGGACTTGTTTAATGTTATGCTGATATTCAAACGACATTCTTATGAAAGTATCCTCACACAACATCAAAATTTTGTGATATTTAAATTATTCTTCATTGAATGGTTGACTGGTTGTTGTTTTGATAAAGTATTGCAAGAACCAAGGGCCTGATATCGTATGTTGGTTTGCTTATGAATCCTATTCAATATTTAGTTTATAGCTTTGAGCTCTAGATAAGTTGTTGGTGCACGATTAAGTGCCTTGTTGACTGTTTTTTTTTTTTTTGGCAGAGGGTGACTTCATTTTAACGCAGTGTCTCTTGTGGATTTCTCAACAGATCCCACTTGTGCCCCGCCACCCGTGGTAAGTAAGTAACAAAAACAATGCAAATCGGGTCAATACTCGTGGTGAGTAAGTGATGCAAGCGCATCACATGTTATTTAATTTATTGGATGCAACATTTTACTGTTCACACACTCACTTAGTTGTTGATATCTAGGACTGCTTTGATGGAGCTTGGAGATCATATTGATCATGATTTTAATGTATGATAATAGAAGTGTTCTTATTTTTGGAGTAGGGATTCCATGCTAGGCATGGTAGTAGTTAGCGGGATATTAGAGTATTTTGTTGTAGATACATGTTTGATATTATTTTGATATGAATGATTTGAATGTATTGCAATGTTTGATGTGTTTGTATCCATGCTTGCATGAAGTTATTTTTCATTTGATTATGCCTTTCATGTGAAATTGTTTTTTGTTCAAATGAATGTATCATTCTATGTAATTTGATTTCAAATTTGTAAATATCCTCGTGATGTGTATAAATATGATGTGATGGTGTATTTCACATGAAAGTTTAAACAAAAAATTGCTCACAAACAATTATTTAGATAAATTAGATATTTGTTTCATTATAGAATTATTAAGATTTTCTTTTAACTGGTGATGAAAATATCTGTAATATTATAGGACAAAATAGTTGCAAACCGTGAATAAATGTATCGTAAGATAGTTGATAATGAGGTGTCATATGAATATATGGATGGTGTTGACAATTTTATTGAATTCGCAACAGCAAGTGTCAGTATAGTGGATCACACCGGTCGGATCAGATGCCCCTACATGATGTGTAAGAATAATCGATTTGTAGAACCTCATAGCGTTAGACATCACCTATACAAGAAGGGTTTTGTTAGTGGTTATCAAAATTAGATGCTTCATGGTGAAGAATTTTAGAATAATTATGACACAAGGGTGGATGTGGTGCACAATAATTCATATGTGGACCTGATATTTGATGTCGCAAGACCAAAAATGGGTTCTACTGTGGGACATAGTGATGCACCAACTAGGGTAGAGGAAGAAGCAACAAATGATGCAACTAGTACATTCTATGACTTACTTAGAGATATTGATGAACCACTGTAGAATGGTTGCGAGAGTCACACTATCCTGTTTGCAGTTCTTCAACTACTGAATTTGAAGTGCGAGTTTAATTTGAGTCAATCATGTTTTGACCGTCTGTGCTTTATTGTGAAGAGTATGTTGCCCAAAGATGAGAAATTGCCACAAAACCTCTATCGTGCGAAGGTTATGGTCAATGCTCTAGGTATGAGGTATCAAAAGATAAATGCTTGTCCCAATCACTGCATGTTGTATTTTAAAGATCAAGAAAAAAGCAGATCATATTCATCATGTGAACATCCTCAGTTCAAGTCAAAGACAAAGTAAAATGGTAGCACAAGGTCAAAAGAAGTATCGTATAAGTCACTTCGCTACTTTCCTCTCACCCCTAGATTGCAACATCTTTATATGTCTTCGAGGACAGTTAAACAAATGATATGGCATGCAAATAAAGTTTGACATGATGAAGACAATATCACATATCTTGTTGATGCAGAAGCTTAGAGGCACTTTGATCGTACTCATCAGAACTTCGCTTTGGAAGTGAGAAATGTTAGGCTAGGTTTATGTACATATGGATTTAATCTATTTGGGGGTAGATCAACCCCATACTCGTGTTGGTCGGTATTTGTCACCCCATACAACCTTTATCCAAGTTTGTGTATGAAGTGTCAAATTTTTTTTAATACTATTAAGAAATTTGTTGTAATCTGATATGTATATTGTTGACAGATGCATGTTTGACATAAAAAAAAAAGATTCGAAATAAAACAAGAGTAGAGGGCTCTATTTATGAGAAGTACACCTTGGAAGAGATTTCAAAATTTTCATTTATATACTTTGAACCTCACATTCCAACACGTTACACATGTCTACCTCGTAATGATGATGGAGAACAATTAACTGTAACTGACAAATTGTCTATATTTGAACCACTTGGACATGCATTTGGTAGTTGTCGGTCAAGACTCTTGGAAGATCAAGAGCAAGACACAACACAAATATATATCATTTTTAATTGCTCAACAATCGGCCCATACATTAAGTAAGTATAGTTAATACATAACATTAAATTTTATACGTATGTACATGGTTCGGTAAAATAAGTTTATATTAAGTCTAGATGATTTGATCTGGAGTTGCGAAGAAAACTTCCACAACTCACTGATGCAGAAGTATAGAAAGAACGTGAAAATAAATTTGTGGCATGGTTGAAAGAGTTGGTAAGGACGATTGTATACATTCTTTCCCTTTATACAACAATAAGATACTTAATTTGTCGTGATCATAGTCCTTGTTTGTGCTTGTAGGTTTGCCATGGTGATGTTAAAGATCAAAGAATATGTGATTTACAAAATGGTCTGTTTAAAGTTGTGCAGTGTTACAACGGGTACATCGTAAATGGTTATCATTTCCATACAAAAAACTACGGTGTCAACAAGTCAATGATGAATAGTGGCGTGTGCATCAAGGGTAGCAGCTATGGTGAAAATGAACATGACTACTACGGTGTTATAGAAGAAATAATGGAGATGACTTACTTAGGCACAAATAATAACTTAACTTTATTCAAGTGTCAATGGTTTGATCCCACAGCAACTAGAGTCAACAAAGTCTCAGGCATTATAGAGGTGAATGGTAAGTCAAGGTTTGAAACATATGAACCATTCATATTAGCCTCGCAAGCTCAACAAGTGTACTATACTTCATATCTAAGTACAAGAAAGTCAGATAGAAATGAATGGTGGGCAGTTTGTAAGGTGAAGTCTAAAATATAAGGAGACAAGATTAATGAAGATGGTGAATACTATCAATCAGATTATATGTATGACTTCTCTTATGATCACGATGTCGCACATGGTATGCAAGTCATATCTCTATTGGCTGATGGCACATGCATGAAAGAATGTGATCCAAATGATATACAAAGTGGATGGGCGTTAAATAAAGAAGAAGAAGATGATGATGAAGATGATGAGGAAGAAGAAGACTATGAAAGTCAGACAAGTGATGATGAGTCATTCACGAGCTAGTGAAATACAACTTGTAATACAATTTAATCTGAATGATATGAATTATTAGAATGATTTGAATGTATTGAAATGTATTGTATTGATTTTAATATATTGAAATGTATTGCAATGTTTGAATGTCTTGCATGAAGTTTTTTCCAATTTGATCTGAATGATTTGAATGTATTGAAATGTATTATATTGATTTGAATATATTGAAATGTGTTGCAATGTTTGAATATCTTGCATGAATGTTTTTTCAATTTGATCTGAATGATTAGAATGATTTGAATGTATTGAAATGTATTATATTGATTTGAATATATTGAAATATATTGCAATGTTTGAATGTCTTGCATGAAGTTTTCTTCAATTTGATCTGAATGATTTAAATGTATTGAAATGTATTATATTGATTTGAATATATTGAAATATATTTCAAAGTTTGAATGTCTTGCATAAAGTTTTTTTCAATTTGATCTGAATGATTAGAATAATTTGAATGTATTGAAATATATTGTATTGATTTGAATATATTAAAATGTGTTGCAATGTTTGAATGTCTTGCATGAAGGTTTTTTCAATTTGATCTGAATGATTAGAATGATTTGAATGTATTGAAATGTATTGTATTGATTTGAATATATTGAAATGTATTGCAATGTTTGAATGTCTTGCATGAAGTTTTTTTCAATTTGATCTGAATGATTAGAATGATTTGAAATATATTGTATTGATTTGAATATATTGAAATATATTGCAATGTTTGAATGTATTGCCAGTACATTTTTATTTGTTAGAATATGGTTCGTGGAGGACACAGTCGTCGAGCACCCAGTGGTAGTCAGTCTGAGCCTTTATCTTCACAGGCTCCTTCGATAGGTATATTATTTAAATAATTGTATATTTGATTAGTTGAAATTTATATTATGTGAATTTCTATCTCATTGTTCTGTAGGTGCTGTTTCGCCTACACATGACCCACCTACGCCAGACGCAGGGTCTTCTCAGTGTGACCCACGATAAGTAATTCAAATAGTGTATATCGATGGTCGACCGTAAGTATTTCATTATCACTTGTTCAATATTTAACTTATAAAAAATGTATATTGACAGTCGATTGTTAATGTGTATATTTTCATGTGCAGTGCAAGGTTTGAGCAGCAAGAAGTAATACGAAAAATTATGAAGTCATTATTGCATCATCTTCCAAAACCGGTAGCGCAATGGAAAGAGTACCCGAGAGATGTGTTGGATAGCTTAATTTTCTCATTCATGGTATGCAATCATTTATCATAACAAGCAGTGTTTTATATTTATGTGTGCTAACATTCTGAAAGTATTCGTAGGCCTCCCATCGCTTCGCGAGTGCAAACGAGGAGAAGGACGTGAGGGTAGTGTAGCAGAAGGTGGCTGCCAATCGATTTGCCGACAAGCTGCACAATATAAAGACTGCAACAAAAAAAGCAGTTGGTGGGATAGATGATCCACTGCAGTGGAAGGGCCATGGGCCGACTACTGTCATGAGAGATTATTGGGAGGGCATGTGCGACAAGTGGGTGAGCAATGATTTTAGAAACCGCTCAGCAAAGGCTACACAAAACCGAGCAACGATGCCCGATGCACATCTACACACAGGTGGATCTAGGACTTTTGGGAGCCACCAGAAGAAAATGGTAAGTCATCAATATATATATATACATATATATATATATATATATATATATATATTGTCAAATTTATAAGTATTTCTGCAGACTTATTAATCAATTTTTAATATCATGTCACATTGCAGGAAGCAGAAAAAGGAAACATTATGCCTTACAAGGATGTGTTTGTTAAAACACATAAACGTAAAAGTGCGGGAGATTTTGTATCAGAGAAGGCGAGAGCGACAACGGTATGTATTTATTGTATTAATAAACATTATAATATACAAGTTACTTTGAATTATGTTATCATGAATATTGTAATTCTTAATTATTAATTCATATTCTAATTATTACTTTGTAGGAGTCATACAAGCAGCAAATGATACGAGCAACAAATGAGACAACGGTATGTATTTATTGTATTAATAAACTATTCTTTTGTTTTTGGCAATAAAGAATAATTTAGCTTGTGTGTTTGAATACGAGTATTTCTCGTTCCCTGAGATCGACCTGGACTCCACCACTCGTGCAAGCCAGTTTTTATATTTTTGGTATCTAGATTTCACATTGTTTTTATATAAAATATCATTTTTAAAACCGTTTTCCAAAACTCACACCAGTAGTTAGCAGAATATTAGAGTGTGTTTGCTGCAGGTACATGTTTGACATTCATATGCTATGAATTATTTAAATGTATTGCCACGTTTAATGTGACTGTATTCATGCTTGCATGAAGTTATTTTCGATTTGAATATGTATTCATGAAATTGCATATCATGTAACTGATCCAAATAACATTTTTATTTGTTAGAATATGGTTCATGAAGGTCACAGTGGTCGATGACCAAGTGGAGGTCGTGGGACATCATTAGGTAAATGTCTTTGTGTTATATTTAAATATATGTATTCATTATGTTTTTGCTTATATATTGATATAAACATTGTTACTTATTAATCCTCTTTATAGGATCCCAGCTCAGTGATAGATAGACCCAACCTTCGTCTTCATGCAATACTTCGATAGGTATATCATTTAAATAATTGTATACTTGATTAGTTTAAATGTGCATTGTGTGAATTTCTAGCTCATTGTTCTGTAGGTGATGTTTTGCCTACACATGACTCACCTACACCAGCTACTCATACACATCACGAGACAACACCGGATGCAGGGTTTTCTCAGTGTAACACACGATGACTCATTGAAATAGAGTATATCGATAGTTGACCGTAAGTATTTCATTGTCACTTGTTCAATACTTATCTTATAAATAGTGTATATCGATAGTCCATTGTTAATGTGTATCAATTCATGTGCAATGTGAGGTTCAAGCAACAAGAAGTAATACAAGAAATTAGAAAGTCACTACTACAACATCTTTCAGGACCGGTCGTGCAATGAAAAGAGTACCCGGCGGAGGTGTTGGATAAATTAATGTCCTTATTCATGGTATGCAATTGTTTATCATAACTAATGTATTTTATATTTAATTTTTTGTTATACTCATGTGTGCTAGCTTTTTGAAAGTATTTGTAGGATTTTCATCGCTTCACGACTGCGAACGAGGAGAAAGATGCGAGAGTAATATAGCAGAAGGTGACTATCAATCGATTTGTCGATATGCTGCACAATATGAAGACTGCAGCAAAAAAAACAATTGGTGAGATAGATGATCCACTGCAGTGGAAAGGCCATAGGCCTTCTACTATCATGAGAGATTATTGGGAGGGCATGTGCGATAAGTGGGCTAGCAATAAATTTTGAAACTGCTCAGCAAAGGCTGCATAAAATTGAGCGAAGATGCCCAATGCCCATCTACACACAGGTGGATCTAGGACTTTTGGGGGCCACCAGAAGAAAATGGTAACTCATCAATATATATATATATATATATATATTGTTAAATTTGTAAGTATTTTCTCATACTTATTAATTAATTTTTTTATCATTTAACATTGTAGGAAGCAAAAAAATGAGACATTGTGCCTTACAAGGATGTGTTTGTTGAAACACATAAACGTAAGAGCATGAAAGATTTTGTATCAGAGAAGGCGAGATCGACATCGATATTATTTATTGTATTAATAAACATTGTAATATACAAGTTACTATGAATTACGTTATCATAAACATTGTAATTCTTAATTATTAATTTATATTATAATCATTACCTTGTAGGAGTCATACAAACAACAAATGGTAGAGCGATATGGCGATGACTCCACTCAGCATCCGCCTTTTGATCTTGCAGCATGGGTGACTGCAACCGGTGAACCCAAAAAGGGTCGTTTGTTCGCCTTTTGATCTTGCAGCCATGGCTCGTAGAGGTCTCCCGCCAGCATCAACTCCCAACGTTCGATTGACCTTGCTATGTCTTGGGATGGTGTCTGTCAGCGTCTTGAGGACAAAATGCAGTATTTTTTAAATGAAGTCATTCCCAACATTGTCCATAATGAGTTATGTAACTTTTTTCGGGACAGGAGAACTTCGTCTGCATTCAACATGAGCTCTGGTGCCCGTCATGTATAAAGATTCATGTCATTTGTTTCATGTCGTTAGATTTCAAGCTAGTATATACATGATTGAATACATATATGCATGATTGCCTCACTATGAATTTTTTTGACACCTTTACAACACATATATGCATGATTGATTCACTATATAATTTTTATGACATCCTTATAACACATATACGCATGATTGAATCACTATGAAAGTTTTTTTACAACCTTATAACACATATATGCATGATTTCATCACTATAAAATTTTCTTAGTGCCTTATAACACATATATGCATGATTGAATCACTATGAAAGTTTTTTGACAACCTTAGAACACATACAAGCATGCTTTCATCACTATGACAATCTTAGAAGACAGATGAGCTTGATATTAGCATATATGAAAATTTTTTAATGCCATATAACACATATATGCATGATTAAATCACTGTAAAAAAAATTTACCGCCTTAGAAGATGATATGCATGATTGAATCACATATAAAGTTTTTTTACTGCCTTAGAACACATATGGGCATGATTGAATCACTATGAAAGTTTTTTGACTGCCTTATAACATATATGAGCATGATATTAACGTATATGAAAGTTTTTTGACTGCCTTATAACACATATATGCATGATTGAATCAATATGAAAGTTTTTTGACAACCTTAGAACACATATATGAATGATTGAATCAATATGAAAGTTTTTTGACAACCTTAGAACACATATATGCATGATTGAATCAATATGAAAGTTTTTTGACAACCTTAGAACACATATATGCATGATTGAATCACTATGAAAGTTTTTTGACAACCTTAGAACACATACAAGTATGCTTTCGTAACTATGAAATTATTTTACTGTCTTAGAACACACATCTGCATGATTTAATTACTATAAATTTTTCTTAGAACACATATATGCATGATTGAATCAATATTAAAGTTTTTTGACTGCCTTAGAACACATATGAGCATGATTGAATCACTATGAAATTTTTTTGACAACCTTAGAGTACATATAAGCATGATTTCATCACTATAGAAGTTTTTGACTGCCTTGTAACACATATATGCATGATTGTGATACATAACATATTTATTTGATAGCCTTATAAACCATATATGCATGCGTGAATCACTATGACATTCTTTGACAACCTTAGAACACATATTTACATGTTGAATCACTATAATTTTTTTTTCCAGTCTTAGAACACATATCTGAATTCTATTAATGTCTTTTAGTTTATTGCTAGTCTATGTGTCATTCGGCCATTTACTTTGTTGCATTAGATTAGGTGCATTGCATATAATTTATTTCATTATATTTTGTTTATAAATACTAACATTTTGGTTCTCTTGTAGGATGCTGGAGATGATCAGCGTAGAGGAGCTGATGGAGGCATGAAGGAAGGAGCAGATCAAGAAAATGAAGCGGATGATTCTCAGAATTTTGACGAGGATTAGATTCATTTGTTTAATTTGTTTGACGTACTTGTAACTAATTATAACTTGGCAAGGACTGTATTTGGTTGTTAAAGTTGTTTAACTTAGAACTTGTGTTAAATTTGTTTCACTTGTATATATATTTTTTATGTGTACTTTGTTTTTTATAAGCAGGTTATATGAATTGTATAACGAGAAATTTTTCTCGAGTTTCATATTTCAAAAAAAAATAGTTTTTTTTTAAATTAACGATGGATATTATCCGTCGTCTGTCGCCAATTTAAATCAGTCTATGGCTTGCGACAAAATTTAAGTCGTTGCTAATGTTCGTCGCCAAATTGGTGACGGACATTAGCGACAGATACGTATCCCTCGTTATAGCTTAACGACGGATTAGCGATGGATTAAATTTTGTCGCATAACGAAATCAATCTCTATTTAGCGACGGACATGATTCGCTGCTAATATGTCACTAAGTAGCGCCGGATTGGTGACAAATAAATTTGGCTGCAGTTTAGCAACTAGGGTTATGCAACGGACACTATACGTCGCTAAACGCGTTAGTGATGGATATTGCGAGGGATAGAGTCTGTCGCTAATACACATTTTTCTTGTAGTGATCCTATCATGATCATTTTTATCCATTTTTGGTGCCCTTCTTGAGCTAGCCATTTGGACATTCATGGCTAGTTGTTTTGGCCAGCCTAAGTCTGTTATGGTTAGTTGTTTAGACTCATTAAAGGTCTCTTTGTGGACTTTATGGGTGGCCTGGGGTTGGGGCCTATATAAACCCCAACCTTCTCCTATTTTTCTCTCTCTCTCTCTCTTTCTTAGGAGTGCTCTCTCTCCTCTCTACAAGCAATGTTGTTTCTCTCTCTCCTCTTTGGGGTTTTTGAGGTCGGTGTTCAGATCCATTTTGAAATTCAGATCTGATAGCGGTTCAAATCCAAACCCAGATACTATTTGAATCTCAACCCATATACTATTTAGATCCAGACCCAATTATTATTCGAAACCATATCCAATTGCTATCTAGATCCAGTTATTGTTTTGATCTATTACCAAGATCCAGATCCAGTAGTCAATTCAGATCAATATTCACTTGCAATTTGGATTCATACCTATATCCAAACCTAGGATCTATACCCAATTCAAGCCTAGATCATCTCATCCTATTCAAGAGGTTGTTCAAGGTGGTTTGTGTCAAGGTTATTGGTCTCACTCAGTGCAAGACATAGATTGATTTTTTTTACTAGGCGAAAGCTCGATTATATCATGTGAGCATAGTTGCATAAGTACTCATTGCACCGAGCACTTGATTCTAAGTGAAGTAACTATTGCTTTAAAGATAGTGCCTAGTGCCTTTGAGCATACCTAGTTCAAGATCAATTGCCTGTCCCACTAAGTAAAGCAAATTTTTTAACATTTGCATTACTCAGGGAGACAACTACACCCATGACATGTACAGATAATATTTTATTATTTTTATACAATTATTAATAGTTTTCAATGATAAACATTTTTATATGTTAAATTTTCAAAAAAATATTTTTAACCAATTAAATAATGAAAAAATCTGTGTCCTTGTGCCTTATTTTCTGAAAAAATTGCGAGAGTCATGGTCTGTGTCAGTGTCTCTCCGACATAGCTTGCAACTGAGTTGACGTATGTCAAGTTCAAAACACAGAAAAAAGTTCATATTATCAGCAAAGTTCATAGCATCCATGTTTGAACTAAAGGAAGAGTTCACATGTCCTCTAAACCTACACATTGGCATTAGCAGCAACCAGCAACAACATGGTAACCAATCTTGAGCTAGCCAGGGACGAAACAGTCCATTCCTTCTGCAAGCAGACAGGCAGTACCAAAGCACTTCCTTCTGCACTCAACTCATTTCCCAATGTTTTCAGACTGTTGATTTAATAACTGTGGTGTTCGACATTAGTGGATTTCTATTCCCCTCTCTTTCTTTTCAGAAAAAACAAAAGAGGGGAAGTCACCTTGTTTTAAAATTTCTAGATATCCGGGTGAGGCAGAAAACGAATTTACACCGACCCGGAAAACCAGAAAAATCGGGAATTGGTGAATGTGAAAGGCCCACTTGAACACAGCTTAAAAGTCACGGGTATCTACAGACATCCCTGCTTACCCTTTTCTGATTATCCTTCCAAATTTGTCTAGCATGCATTTACACAGTTCATTCTCTCACACGACCTCTGACTCCCAGCCACTATGGAATTCCTTCATTTCCTTTGCCAATATAAATACTATATAGGCAAATATATACTCAACTGCATGTTATCAGGAGCATCTTTATGGATGTGACCAAAGATCCAATTTTACTGCTATTTGCTACTACAATAAGATGCGTCTGATTTTTAACTAGCTCCTAATCTTTTACTGGGAATCAGAGCTATATCTAGGGGCGAGTGTACAACTCTCTCTCTCTCTCTCTCTCTCTCTCCGGTGGGTGTGTATAGATATTATACCGGAAGACCACCAACTTCATCAATTTTAAGAATTCCCCACTTGGGGAGCAGGTCCAGCCAAGGGAGAGTACTGCCGCTTGGATGGAGCCCTACGTGTGGACAAATATGTGGTCCAGTCATGGACTCATGGGTTGAGTAGGACGCGGTTGCACACCCAGATGGGTCTGGACCTGACTGGTACTGCTCATCTGCGAGTGTGCACCAGGTTGGGCCCACTTCTTGTCTGCTCAGCTGTATCCATGCATGAAACATTGTGCCGAAAAGCGATCAACGTTACTTAAAAGTGAAACTCAACAAAGCGTTGAGACCCACAAGCACAAACACAACAGCATAACATGAGAACACCAATAACACAAAACAGAACACTCATGCATGAAACATTGTGGTTAGCACCCATATGTCATGTGGGGGAGTCTTCTGATTCACCACTCCCCAAAATTGTACCAAAAAGCACACTCTATACAGTTCTGAGTTTCGAACTTGCGGGCTTTACAAGGAGGGGGAAATATAAATCATAAATGGTTTTTAAGAGCACAATCTAACTTTGTGAAGAGTCCAATTCATGAGCTTTATTACTTGTTATAAAGGTTTGACTAGCAGCCCTTTATTAGTGAATGAAAACTCTCTTTTTTTTCATGATGAGAAACCCTCACCTAAGCAAGGAAAACCTCGAGTGGGACTCCATGAACAATCTTGCCTTACTTCGCCCACCTCTGAAAGCTATGGACACACCCGTAAGTAAATAGGGTTTGAGCCGGGGCTTTCATGTCAGCGCCATCACAACCACCCCGTTGGCCACTCAGGCGACCCGTCGGTGGTAGCCAATGAAAAGTCTAAATTAATGAATATATTAGCAATAGTAATATTGGTAATTAACAGTAATAAAGATAAAAGATGGAGGCTTCTTCCTTTTAATGTAGCTAAGGATTCTCAATACTTTACATGTGTCAAAGCTAATAAGCAGAAAAGATGGGGACGTGTAAATATTCCTCCATCCCGAAAAGCGTATGGCTTTGGTTAAAGGGTACCATCGTGGATCCTACGAGGACCCTTCAGAAGGATGCCAATCAAAACCACCAAACATCTGTCAAAAATTCAACCATGGCACATGCCCTTTTTAAAAGGCAATCTTGTTTTTAAAAACCGTGTGTTCATGTATATGCACATGTGCCTACAGACATTATATATATATATATATATATATATATATATATATAGAGAGAGAGAGAGAGAGAGAGAGAGAGAGAACTGAACATATTTGGCCCTCTTTTCTCGTTCTGCTCCGGTAGGCCTTATAGTTTGAAGTATTTTATGATAAATCTGAACCGTTAGATGTGTTTATCATGCTTGATTTAATGAGAATCGACTCTTGAATCATGTTTTTTCAACTAAGAAATATATTTTTATGAGTCAGAAAAATTTGATGCCTTCATAGCTATTGATTTTGGATCATTGGAAAAACCTGTATACAGGTCGGATTCCGATGATCTAAAAGCCAGTTTTCACTAAACAAAACCTATAGATTACATCTATGGTGTTAGATGTGAGAAAAAAACTAAAAAAACTACTATTTTTGAAGGGGCTTAATGGGGGCAGAATGAGTGCATATATATATATATATATATATATATATATATATATATATATATATATATATATATATTGTTCAGTTATACACTGCCGGTCCCAAGCCCAGATAAAGGAGGAGGGTTGCGGTAGGCCTGTGACAGCCAGCATAAAAACTTAGTCATACCCTATGAAAATGAACCAATATGAGAATTTTGTTGGGGCGTTCCCTACTGAGCGACGTGCTGTACTCTCTAGGCTCGGAGGCAGTGATAAATGGGCAAGGGTTGCTAGGTCGTCGCCCAGAAGCGACGCGTCACACCGGCGCCCGGGTGTGGTGTTAAATAGGCAAGGGTTCCCTCACTTTGTTGGACGGGTGGGGGTAAAGAAGTTAGTCCAAGACCATAAAATTAGGTTAGCCACTTGGAACATAGGGTCTTTAACTGGTAAGTTGGTAGAGTTAGTAGATGTTATGTGTAGGAGAAAGATTGATATTTTATGTCTACAAGAGACCAAATGGGTAGGTGAGAAAGCTAAAGTGATAGAACCTTGGGGATATAAGATTTGGTATACAGGAATAAATAGGAATAGGAATGGAGTAGGGATTGTTATGAGTCGTCAGTTTATAGATAATGTAGTTGAGGTCCGTAGGAAGGGTGATAGAATTTTACTTATTAAATTAGTATTAGGTACGGATATTATTGATATTATTAGTGTTTATGCACCTCAAGTAGGTTTAGATGATTCCATTAAGCATCAATTTTGGGAAGATTTAGATGAAGTAGTACAAGGGATATCTTATGGAGAAAAGCTTTTCATCGGCGGTGACCTTAATGGACATGTAGGCATTAGTAGGGATGGATTTGAGAGTATCCATGGAGGCTATGGTATAGGAGAAAGAAATGAAAGTGGAGAAAGGATTTTAGATTTTTGTTTGTCCTATGATTTGATCTTAGCAAACACTTGGTTTAGAAAGAGGGAGTCTCACCTAGTAACATTTAAAAGTGGGGTTAATACGAGTCAGATAGATTTTTTCCTACTTAGAAAGAGATATAGGGGTTGTTGCATCGATTGTAAGGTTATACTTGAGAAAGTGTAGCTACACAACATAGAGTCTTAATTTTAGATCTTAGAATTAGACAATGCCGCAAAAGGGATAGACATAGGATAGATCCTAGAATTAAGTGGTGGGCACTGAAAGGAGCTAAACAAGGAATGTTTGTAGAGCAGGTAGTTAAGGAAGCTGATTGGTGTCTCGAGGAGGATTCAGAATCAATGTGGAATAAGATAGCGGGTGGCATGAGAAAAGTGGCTAAAGAGGTATTGGGTGAGTCTAAAGGCGGTGCACCACTAGGTAAGGATATATCATGGTGGAACGAGGATGTCAAATTAGCTATTAAGATTAAAAGAGAGTGTTATAGAAATCTAAGTAAGAGTCATGATAATGAGAATTTGGAGAAGTATATGATAGCAAAGAAGGAAGCTAAAAAAGTAGTTCGAAACGTGAGGGCTAAGGTATATAAGGAGGTTTATGACAAGTTGGATATCAAAGAAGGCGAGAA
This sequence comes from Nuphar pumila, assembly GCF_984573655.1. NCBI lineage: Eukaryota > Viridiplantae > Streptophyta > Magnoliopsida > Nymphaeales > Nymphaeaceae > Nuphar > Nuphar pumila. The sequence continues at coordinate 8,618,940 of NC_143262.1, forward strand.
GGATATTTATAGGCTTGCAAAGATGAGAGATAGGAAATCGAGGGATTTGGGTATGGTTAGATGTATCAAAGATAAAACGCAAAGGGTTTTAGTCAAAGATGAGGAGATTAAGGAGAGATGGAAAGATTATTTTGATAAGCTATTTAATGATAGTCATGCTCAAGATCTTGGAGACTTCTCCATTCCTTTTCATGAGATAAATCGTGACTTCATGCGCAAGATTCAAAAGAAAGAAATTGCAGAGGCTTTGAAGAAAATGAAATCAAGAAGGGCAGTTGGCCCAGATGGTATACCTATCGAGGCTTGGAAATGCTTGAGAGAGAAAAGTTTAGAATGATTGACAAATCTTTTTAACTTGATTTGGCGAACAAATAAGATGCCTAATGAGTGGAGGAAGAGTACTTTGGTGCCTTTATATAAGAATAAGGGTGATATACAAGATTGCACAAACTATCGTGGTATAAAACTCATGAGTCATACTATGAAACTTTGGGAGAGGGTGATTGAGTCTAGGTTGAGGAAGGTTGTCATGATATCGGAGAATCAATTTGGTTTTATGCCTGGAAGATCAACTATGGAAGCTATACATCTTCTTAGACAACTTATTGAAAGATATAGAGAGAGGAACAAAGATTTGCATATGATTTTTATTGATTTAGAGAAGGCATACAATAGAGTACCTAGGGACGTTCTCTGGTGGACAATGATGAAGAAAGGTGTTTCTCTCAAGTACATTAGTATAATTAAATATATGTATGAAGGAGTAGTAACCAATGTCCGCACTTGTGGAGGGGTAACAATCAATTTTTCGATAACGGTTGGGTTACATCGAGGATCTGCTTTAAGCCCTTTCCTATTTGCAATAGTGATGGATGAGCTTACGAGATCAATTCAAGAAAATGTCCTGTGGTGTATGTTGTTTGCTGATGATATTGTTTTGATTGATGAGTCTAGATCTGCGGTTAATGCTAAGTTAGAATTATGGAGACAGACATTGGAAGCTAGAGGTTTTAAGTTGAGTAAGAGTAAGACTGAATATATGGAATGTCGGTTTAGTAAGCAACGAAGTAGTGATGGGAGTGTAGTGAAGCTTGGTGAGCAAGAAATACCGGTGAATGATTATTTCAAATATTTGGGATCCATCATTCAAAAGTATGGAGAAATTGATGGAGATGTAAATCGTAGGATAAAGGTTGGGTGGATGAAATGGAAAAGTGCAACTGGAGTGCTGTGCGATCGTAGAATGTCATTGCGGTTGAAGAGAAAGTTTTATAGGGGGACTATTAGACCCGCTTTACTATATGGTACGGAATGTTGGGCTGCCAAGAGACATCATATTCAAAAAATGAGTGTAGCGGAGATGTGGATGTTTAGATGGATGTGTGGAAATACAATAAAAGATAAGATTCAGAACGAGGAGATACGTAAGAAGGTAGATGTTGCACCCATTGAAAATAAGATGCGAGAGAATCGTTTACGGTGGTTTGGACATATTCGGCGAAGGCCTAATGATGCTCCGGTTAAAAGGTTGGAGAAATGGGAAAATATATTAGTTAAAAGAGGTCGGGGTAGGCCTAGGAAGACTTGGATGGAGATGATAGGAAAGGATATGAATGCTTTGAACCTCACCGAGGACATGGCATTGGATAGAAATGATTGGAGTTAAAGGATTCATGTGGAAGACCCAAAATGAATTTCTTTTTTGGTTCATATCGCTAACCCCAATTGTTTTGGGATGAAGGCGTAGTTGTTGTTGTTGTTGTATATAATGATTTGGTATACACTGTACAGTGCAGGTACCATCTTATTAATAATTAGATTCAAATTTTCCTATCTGAATCTGAAATTCGACAGATAACCAAACGATTGCACATAAAACATATCTAATTAGCTAATTGAATCCGTATTTGATATTGATTTTTCTCATATGACTCGATGTCTGGATCCGAACCCGAACACGATTACAGCATATTCAGTAATACTTGGATCCCAACTGAGTCCGAGCCGTTTTACATCATCCCTAGATTTCTTTTCTTTTCTTTTATTAGCTATTTGCAAAATAGTTCCTGCCTTATGGGATTGTGCAAATTGACCCCTGCCTTTTGCACCGTTACTGCAAAATAGTCCTTCCCTTGTGTTGGCGTCATGCTAACTATGGTTATATATTAAGGAAAATGACTATTACCAAATGTGTTTTTTCTTATTGCAAATCAGTCCCTGATTTATTTGTCTTTTGCAAAATGGTTCTCAATGAGGACAGAATAGTCATTCTTGCTCATTTTTTTTGCAAATTAGTCAATGCCTTATTCAGTGTTTGCAAAATGGCCGTCCGTGAGGGCAGAACCATCAATTTGCCAATCCTTAAACCATTGTTAACCTTAAGGACTAATTTGTAAGGGGGGCTAACTTGCAAATTCTCATAAGGAAGGGACTATTTTGCAAATCGCCAATAAGTTAGGACTAGTTTTGCAAAAAAATCTTTTTTTGTGTCTTTAATTATCTGAAACCCAAAAAAGGAAGGAAAAAATAAAGTAAAGGACCATGCATGAGTAGCTTTTCATATATCTCGTGGGCATGGTGGTGGGTCCCACAAGAATGTTGCAGCAGCGTGTGGCAAACAGACAGTAGGGACGAAGGAGTGGAGTGTGAGGGAAGAAGAAGAGGAGAGGAGGGGGGTCAAAAAGACACAGGGCCAGAATCCACGGCGGTTCAGATGGGATTCTTTTAGATCTCCAACATATTCTCTTTGTTTATTCATCTCTAACCAAAAAAAATCCTTCATTATTATATTCATCAATACTCATGCATTCATCATGATTTAATAATGTTAAATGGGTATATTGTTTAGTCTTGCTCAATAGTGAATGCTGACTTGGGAATTTATTGTTTTTTTTTCATAGGGGAAGTTTGGAATCAATGTAGGAAAAGTTATGCAAAATGAAAAAATCTATACAGATTTTTCAACCCTTCCAAACGAGCGAGACCTTTTCCTTGAGAGAGCTTTTCTAAAATGTACATTTTTTTATAGGAAACATTTCTTCATTGAGGGTGGAGGAATGTTCTGTATCAAGAGAAAATTTATTTTTACACTCCCCACCACCCATTATCTCACCATCACCATCACCACCACCTACCACCATCACCGCCAGCCTCCTCATCTCTCATTTTTTTACTTTGTTTTTGTCATGCTACAAATACAAAAACAAGCTAAAAAGTTTCTTTTGAAAAACTTCTTCTATCAAAATCTTTCTTAAGCAAAATTTTCTTTTTCTATTAGAGTTTTTCTCTTCCAACCGTGCCCATAGTCTATCTTTTTTTCTTATGAAATGTAAAGCATGGGTCATGTGAGTACACCTCGTAGTCACATGGGCTCCATGAATCTAGCTGACCCCAACCATTCAAATCATGTTAAAGAAGAAAAGAAAACAAAGAAAAAAAAAGAAAAAACACCCCGCTCTTCTAGGGGTTTGATTCCTTGCTTGCATCGAACAAAATCTTAATCCTCTTTCTTCTCCTTCTTATTCTCATTCATCTCTCTCTCTACATTATGACTTTCTCTCTCTAAAATACATGAGTGATACACGCTCGTTTCCCGGGATGTAAGGGACTTCAAATCCCAATAGTTTTTTTACTCATAAAGATTGTTATCATTATCTCAATTATTTCACCTCATGCCTTCACCATATGCATGACACGTGGATTGCTGTGATTGGATCCAGATCTACGCTGCTCAATGTCGTACATACGTTCCTACAATAATCTGCTGTTCTTGCTTGTTCTATGCCATTCATCACAACACTTTTCTTCCATACCAAACGTACTTTTCTATACCACCTTTGAGGTGGTTGGAAACAGAAAATTCCACTTAGAGACCCATCTTTTGAATAGTATTTCAAAAACATACCCAAGGTTTCTGAAAAGTCGTTCAGGACCCAACATTTCAATGAACCTCAAGTTCATTCCATGGTTAAGATGTGTATGATGACATATCACTTTTAATCTTGCTTTGAAAAAGCATGTTTGGTTATTAGAGAATAGGGTCAGTTTAGTAATTTCACAATATAAATCACGGTTAATCTAACTGAGGTAGCCTGTTTGAAAGTTTTAGTATGGGACCTTAAATGAATTTTAAGAAAACTTAATGCGTGTTTTTGGAGTATTTTGAAAATGAGCCTCTAAAGGGAAAATTGCCAATAACCGAAACCTTTTCTTTCTCTTATGTAGAGGAGAAACCGCAGATGTTTTGGATTGCCCAAGGGTCCAGCGAGGGGAGATCAGATGCAATGTGATTGCACACTTCTAGTGTGCTGCTGCACCTGATCACCAACCATCTTTGGGATACAGCCTGTTAACTGTGGGGCCCAACAGCAGATGGTGTGTGATCAGATGCAGCAGCACGCTTAAAGTGTGCAATCACATTGCACCTGATCTCGTGACCACATGTGCCCTATTCCGGTGCCCTGCATGTAAAACTCAATGGGAACTCCCTTTTTCTGGAGCACTGGAAAAGCTTTCCCTTTGCTGGGTCAGGAATGTCCAGACTGTCTAGCTTGAACAAGCAATCAAACACACCCTTATGCTTTGAATGGTATTCCCTTATACCCCCTGTTTCGAACTCAATGTGCTTTCATGTCAAGACAAATTGTGCCACCCTCTCAAGTCAAGTAGGGATGCAAATGGGTTGCATTCATGATGGAGATTTTGCAATTTTTGGTTGTTCCAAATCCGACCTGATTCGACTTCCCCATGTATTTAGCTGTTCCGAATCTGAACCGTTTGCATCCCTATAGCCAAGTGTGCAGAGCCCACTTGGTAGGAACCTTTCTTGAAAAAAATAAAACAAAAATATCACACACACACACACACACACACACAAATTGAAATCTAGGGTCCCAAACTCGAGGCAAATTAAGGTCGGTCTGCAATCGGGTCGGGTCCTTAACCAACTTGCCATAAGCTGCACTAGTTGCTACCTAGAGGAGGTCAGCTTAAACTAGGCCCTACTATACTGTGTCCCCAAGAGTTAATGCATCTTAGAACTCTGACTAGAACTGAGCTATTAAACAAACAATATCTTTTGGATGTAGGTATGCCTTTAAAAAAATGGTAGGAGTTAATGTCTATGGTAGGCACGAATAAACATGCACGCCTCCATCTACTTCTTAGGGATCAAAATATGATAGGGTTCACAAGAGAAGGTTAGCCCTACCAAAGTCTCTCTCTCTCTCTCTCTCTCTCTCTCTCTCTCTCTCTCTCTCTCTCTCTCTAAAGTTTATAGTTATAGGACCCTTGACAAACGAAAACCACATTTATTTTATTTTATTGACCTCTTTTCTGATTCTTGTGTGGAGAGAGGTGTACCAAGATAAGGATGGACATGCATATGTCCTTATTGCTGCATAGCAATGTGGCCATGCATGCATCATTCGTACAAGTTTCCAGCATAAGCTGTGTGAACCTTTTCATCGCATATTTATATTCCTTGTACGGTTCAAAAGCATGGAGTGCATCCACAGTAGATATGTAGTCGTTTTTCATCATCCATAGATCTTGTTGCTTTGATTTGATTATGGTGTTCATTGGGATGCATGGTGATTGGCTGGATTACCTTTTATAGAAGGGTTTGTCATAATCATTCCAAAGGAAAACCTAAAACTTACACAGTTAGTTTTACTACCGGCACCTTTCTTGGTGCCTAGGGTTTGAGTGAGTGTCATTGCTAACAACATAAAAGTTTATAACAATGCCATTTTTGGTGCTTAGGGTTTGAATATTCAAATTTTAGGAAATTTTGTGGACTTCTTGGTAGGGTTAATTACGAAAGTTTCAAGTAGCTATTGAATCCTCACCTTTGTCAACAAAAGTGTCAAGCAAACATTAGCTCCTCCTTGGGTTTCATGATTTAGGCCATCACCTGTAACTGATAAGCATTTGTAAATGTGAATCCTTCTTATGGTTATTGAAATAATTCAACTCACGTAACATTGTTTTGAAGCTTACGGGAACCCAAATCAAAGTAGAACCCCTTAAACTTTGTTTGATAAACATTTAATCACAAGGTCTAAGCTTCCTCAGCATATTTTATCAATTACAAGTAGTTCAAGTATTTTGAACGAACTTCTTTCAAAAATATATATATTTCGAACGAACATTTGTCCATGATAATAGTCGCATGTTTGTCTGAGAGAGAGAAAGAGAGAGTTCGTAAAGATTTAGTCAGAGATGCAATATTAAAGTCTTAATAATGTATTTTGACACAATTAACACAATGCTCTCTCAAAAAAAAAAGACACAATTAACACAATGCACCTCGGACCAGCCCAACTACCAAATTCCATGTAACCTTTGCTACCCAATAAGCACCTTATATATATAAGATGTTTATTTAGCATTATGTCAATAGCAGTAGAGACTTTTAATTTTATTAATGTTGACCCTCAATTATTAGATCTCTTAATGTTCCATCATATCCATTTAATTAGTTTTGCATTTCTTAAAAGGATAAGGATGGCAGTGGAAGGGGGGGGGACGGGGGCCCACCCCGACTCGCACTGTTTGGACCGAGGATGGAGGACATGAAATGGGGATGAAGGTTAAAATCAAAACGGAGGCGGGGATGGACTTACGCTTCTCCTGCCCCGCCCCGCCCCGTCCCCATCTTGATCCCCGCCCTGCCCCATCCCGATCCCCACCTTGCCCCACCCTACCCCCATCCCCAATCCTTCTTTAGGGATAGCAATGGACCGAGGGGAAACAGGGCCCCACCATGCCTCTCCCCATTTGGACAAGAGATGGAGGACATGAAACAGGGATGGAGGTCCGGATTTTGAGACGGGGTGGGGTTGGAGACCTTGTCCCCCGCCCCTGCCCCGGTCCACTGCCTTCCATATTAAAGGATCAACTCTTGAAATCATCACTTCTCTTCAATTAACATAGATATCCCAATGGAGTAATATATTATGAAACTATTATCAAAGTAATTTTAATTAACATGGTTATTATTTCCATTAATAGATTTATGATTTGATCATGTTTACACTTTTTGTGGAGTCCATATTATCATAGTTAAGGGTTAGGTGTTTGCATCGCAAATATAATCACCACTATGGCTGGCAATTCTTATTTATTGCACTAGATTTATAGAATCTAAGAATCACAATGAAATTGTGATAAATTCATCATATCGCCATCTTTTAAAATATCGCAACGCTATAATGATTTGAATAGAATTGTTTTTATTTCATATTAATTATTTTATACTTATTTTTGACATTGCAAGTTTCGTAGATATCTTCCTAAAAGAAATTTCAAATTATTATAAAAAAATTCCTTTTTGATGTCCCAAGAACGGGCTCTGTGACATTAGATAAGTAAAAGTATTTTAAAGCAATGAAATATGTACGTGTGTGTGTGAGGTCAAGTTACCAAAAAAATATAGCCACCTTTCGAAACCCTAGAATATATATATATATATATATATATATATATATATATATATATATATATATATATATATATATATATATATATATATATATATATATATATATATATATATATATATGTATGTATGTGTCTGAGCGTTAAAGGGTATTTTTATGCTAGAGTATTAGTTGCGGTCAAAGACCGCCGCTAATTAACCCATATGAACGTCGGGGACGCATTCGACCACATGTCTGACATTTTGGGACTAATACCTTGTTCCATATATATATACCAAAAGCTTTGAATATATATTTCCCCTCTAGAAGTATTTATTCTCATGATTTTCTTTTCTAAGACCTTGATGTAATATGGTGATGCTGGACTTGCAGAGCATGATATGGAAGAAAAAGAATTCAGATCAGGTAGTTTATATTTTTCTTTATTAGAAACACTAACTTCCTTCCCCCATTCTGCATATTAATCATTAGCACAAAGGATATTGGCATTAATTTGACGTAATTCAAAGAACTAAGCTATACATAAATGACGGTGTGCTTTTACATATATTATTATTTTAAATCAAAATCCTTGGCAAGACTAGACAAATAAAACTCTATAGTGATTAAACAGTACCTTAATTGCCATCAATCTTTGTAGTAGAGCCTTTATAAGTTGAAGCTAGCTAAAAGAAAATGTATCTTTTCACATTGTCCTTTATAAAATGTTAACACAAAAGCAATGAAGCATGCCTTACTGTAATCAACATTGTAATCTACATATTGATATCATATGTTTTTCAGGAATAGGTTTTGGTGTATTTCATTCTGTAGAAAGATAATAACATGACATTATCTGGGCCCATCACTTTATGAAGGGGTGATAAGTAATTTTCATATGGCTGGACAACTGGATTTATTTGAAAAGGAAAGATGCATAAAGCTACACATTGGGTTTTAGATAAGGCTTATTTGTGGCCACTCGTTTGAAGAATGACTGTAGGCACAATTGATTAATGGAGGTCATGTAAGAAACAATTAAACTCGTGGTCAAGAATTCGTTGACAAAATAGTGTTGCTTTAATGTTTTAGAAATGTTGGTACATCATCTTCAATTTCATTTGAGTTTTGTTGCCTTCAAATTTTTTTTTACATTTATAAGCGATTAAATATGCTCAAGTTCATTACACTATTATCTGGGAGCAATTACTTCAAAATTGTGGTCAAATTTTCATTGTGCCCATTTTTCTTTTTTTTGTATAATTTATATAATATTATCATGCAAGTAATGGTTTTTGAACTCATGTTTGAGTTTCTTGATGAGAAACATTTGCTGCATATTTTTTGATAATTAATGGTAATTCTATCTCTTTGAAGCCAAAGTAGTTATATGAATTTAGCCTTTCTCAAGAATTGCATGATAAATGAATCTTTACAAGGGGTCTCAAGGGCGTGAGGAGGACAGCCAAGGATTGTCGATCAAGATGACCAAGGGTTGGTGATGGAGCTCGTGAAGTGCCTTAGCAAGACCGACTCTGTCAGGGCCTAAGGAACCCTCACAGAGAATGAGGTTCCAGCAATGGTGGGCTCTAATGGTTGAACCCTCTGAAGGATGCTCCCTCCAGCCATTCATTTCCTCCCTGTGAGCGTTGGTTGCTGGTGGGTGGTGCCAGTTGCTGGTTGTGGGCTTCTCTTATAATCGCTTTCACCAAGTTTTGGATATAGTCGAGAGACCCACCCATAGGATGAGGATGTTTCGGTTGCAGCTAGTGATATTTTTGGTGGTGGTCTTGTTGCTTCTTGCTCTTGGGCCCAAGTGGTAGGCTGCTCATCAATTTTGCCTAATCAAAACCTTCTTAGGCGCTCAATGATTGATGAAAAACACAATATTCTTCTTCCTCAATCATTTTGTCTTAAGAAACAGAAATCTTTCAGCCATTGTCTGGTTTGTAAGTGGGACACTAAGGCAATTGAACGAGAATTTTATGTTTGTGAGCTTTGTAAGTGATGGAAACTTCCTATTAATCTGATTTTTTTGGCACTTTTGAACAGTGAGTTTTTGATATAATTTAAAAACTCGTCGGGTCAACGGTTCGGATTGCCCAATCATTGGGTCAAAAATGAGTACGAACTCATTTTGAACAAAACTCGATCGAGTCACCGAGTTGACTCAGCCAAGTCATGGACGAGTCACTCGACTCATGGACGAGTCAGTCGACTCATGGGCGAGTCATATATATATATATATATATATATATATATATATATATATATATATATATATATATATATATATATATATATATATATATATATATATATATATATATATATATTAATACAATTATAATTAAATATATTATAAAATATCATATAATGCATATTATATATAATATATTGATAAAATGTTATAAAATATATATAGTATATACATATATTTATATATTTTATATAAAATATAAAGTTAACATGACCCAACGGAGTCACGGGTCATTCAAGGATGAGTCAAGTGACAAGTCAACAAATTTTACAACCATAATATATTGATATGATGTCGCTTCTGAGAAGATGATTGTGGATGGTTGTTAGTCACACCTTGCTTATAAAAACTTGGGATGGATATGGCATGCCTAAATTTCAGAGTTTAAGGTCTATTCTTGTATGGATTAGAGTGCATGGTCTTCTACCCGCTTATTGGTGCAATGATGTCTTTTGTTTGATAACAGATGCATTAGAGGAAAAGTTGGTTATTGTTGATGAAATGACATTTTCCTAAGTCCACTTGCACTATGAAAAGATTCTCGTAGAAGTGGCAAGTTCTATAAAGGCTAATGCAAGTGCACATATTTGTGAGATGTGTAAAGTAAAATCGCATGCCATTGTAAATCATTTGTGCAAGAATTTGGGTCCTAAAAGTCTCACCTGAAAATCATAAATCTTTTAAGACTCTTGAGGAGAATCAGGAAGAGTTACAAGTTGTTGCTCCCCCACAGTAGCCAATTGAGGATGTTGTTTCTCTTGATGATGCTTCTTATTTTAGGAAACATGTTTCTTTTGTTGTTTAGATTGTTGGTTGGTCTGTTCTAAATAAAGAAGTTGATGATTGCCTCCCTGCCCAAAACATTGATAGCCCAACTTCTCTTCCCTTTGTGCATCACACCATAAACGATGCCATTGAAGAGACCTTTTTTTAAAACTTTTTTTATTCTGACCCTGCTTTTCCTCTAGGTTGTTGTCATCTTAAGAAGCAAGAGGTTCTGATAGTAGCTAAGGTCTATATCTGGGATCCTTTGTGTGATCTTGCTCCATTACCTTCAAACATAATATTTAGATCATCGATTAAGGGGACTCACCTTACCTTTGCACATACGTTTTCTTTCATGCCCCCTATCAAGCTAGTACTTGATAGCGCTAAAAAAAGTGTGCATGTAAAAAAAGATTAAAATTGAGATGCTAAATGTGAACTCCAAGTAATATGTCTGAGGTGTTCAAGGAGAAGGACCTCAAGATGTACTTAGTCTGCAATTATAATCTCCAACTCGTTGGCACTTTACCAATGTGATGAGTGAGTATCATCTAATGTAATTATCATCTCATCCTTAATGATATCTCATCACTTAGATTCTTCGATGTAATTCTTTCCATCTTCAGATTTAATTCATAATTTTATTATTCTTTAAAAAAATGAATCTTTAAAAAGTCTCCATACTAGCTTGATAGGCTATAAACATATTTCCATTTTTTTTTATTTTCTAGCACCGAGAGTGTAATTTTCACTTAAGAGCCACTAGTTAAGATACTACAATGATCTTGTACTGACCCTTTGGCTACTGAGTTTCTAGATTTTACAAATAAATTTTTTTCTTCAGCATATTCTTGTTTATTTCCTATTTAAATCTTAAGAACTTATACCTAGATCTTTCAATGTAGTTAAACTAAATTACATGCCCTTCTTCTTTATGAGGAAGCTAAGGTTTGTTTGAAATGCCACTAGCACATGAATTAGCAAGAGAACCAAAAGTTCATTCATGAGAGAAAGTTACTTGAGAAGGATGCTTGTCTTTCACATTTTATCAACTACCAAATCAACAACCATATGTTATTAAGTTAGGAAAGATGTGTTGATTGTTTATTGCATCAAACCCAACAAGATTATACGAGCAAATTGAAGATGTGGATGACCTATTTGGTGCTGATTTTTATAAGATATTTTGTGCATGCATTTACATTTTGTACGCAATTAGCTATTTTGTCAAACTTTTGAAATGACAAAGAAAATATTTGTTCAGACTAGAACATAATTTATTCTTCTACGCAAACCTTGCAAATGCCAAATATCTTTCTAGTTCATGAAAGCTCAAAAAAATAATATTTTTTTCTAAAAAAAATAGTAGACAAATATGTCTATCTCTTGTCTCACATATGTATGTGTATAGATAGATACACATCTCTATGTATGTATATGAAAATCAAAACCCTAATTGTGTTTGAAAGGTCTTGGCTACACTTAACAAATATGTAATAAATATGTGGAATGTATGTCTTGAATCTATTCTTTAGATGTTTTGCATTCATTTAAAGAAAAAAGTACACCTTCTTCCAACAAGAAGACTAGACAATTTGTTAAACGATGTAGGTAAAAATAAGGAGCCACTTTTCTCCTGAATTTGAGAATTTCTATTTTAGGCTTTTTACTACTGTAATTGAAAAAACAGAAAGCAGCTTTCTTATCAACTTGGACATTGTTGTTATACATGAAACGAGTAGAGCTATAAATAGATCAAGGTTCATAAAGAAAGAAGAAAGTTTAGTTATTTACATGACTTCGTTTTGTTCTTGTGTCCTTTGCTTCTTTTCTTGGTTGCCTTACTTATTCAAATAAAAAAAAAAATTACATGAATGTGGAGAACTTATCTATGAGCCATGTACTTAGGAAAACCCGCATAGAATTATTTTTTTGTTTTTCAATAGACAAACAAAGGCTAGATTTGCAATGAGCAAACGAATTAGCTATGAGCCATGTACAGTAAACGAATTAGCTAAATCTGGATAAGTGGTAGAAAGCCTTGCCTAGTTCAATACGCTTGATCAAGCTAGATTAGCTTAGTATTATTAGTAGTTTTCAAAAGATTGAACCTTATACGGCATATTGAAATACATAAATCCACATGAATCACCGATGAAAATGGGTTGGATCCAGGATGGAGCTTTTGCAATCTTTGGCTGTTTTGGATCCGATTCCAATCTGAATCTCCATGTATTTAGATGTTCCGGATCTGAACCATTTGCATCCCTATCATGAATGTTTAAGCTTTTATTTAATTTCTTTTTGCGAAGGCAAAAGCAACCATACAAAAATGTGGCACAAAATGTAACAACTCCTGTACATCTTTGAAGTAGGTGGTCTCTTGTCACCTCTAGCTCTAGGTCTCCAACCCGTGCACCAGACCATGCTTGAGTTTCTAATCTAAGGTGCATTGTCATTACGATTGGATCATGTTTTTAAATTATGTAGCTTATCTTATGAGGACGTTACTTGATTGTTTTGTAAATTTTTAAGTGTACAATATTAGTAGAGCCAATGACCATTTAGCCAAATTCTTAACCTTCATGGGGCCATGCTTTGTTTGAAAGTTCTATTGAAATCAAAACCTTTTTGTTTTAAAAAGAAGTTTGTGTACAAGTTGATTCATGCCTATTTTACAAAATTATATTTTTGAATTAAAAAGAAAAACACTCCATATGGCTAACTTAAGGTTATCGACCCTTTCATTTGTACACCAAAATTATGATTCAAATTGCTAGGTTAAACAAAATATAACACAACTTGAGAAATGTTTGAACCAACAATTACTATATTGATCATGTGGTATCGAAATCTTTCCAATGGGTAGAAAAGTCTTTTCATCTTAATAAATGTCATGTGTAGCCTGCTGAAACATTTATATCCTAAGTTTTATATTCGAGGTTTTCTATAATCATTTTGTCTGAAATATATTAGTGTTTCCCTATATTTGTCTTTCTTATGTATGTAAATCTAGAAGCTTTGGATTTTTTCAATCTGAAATGAAATATCTGAATATTTTTCTCTCAAAAAAAATCTAGAAGCTTTGGATAACCAACTTATTTAGGATTCATAGTAAAAAGGGCCACTATCACATAGCATTTGACAATAAACCTCAATTTAATTTCCAAATGCTATAGAATGCCTTTGAAACCCTTAAATCTAACCCTAGCAAGCTTAAGCACTAGGAAAACCAGAACAAGTGAAATAACTATGTGTGATTAACTGTGTGGATGTCATTCAAAAACAAGTTGGTTGCCTATATGCATCAAATATGTACATTGGTACATTCGTTAATGTTCTATTCTACTTATCTAATTATTTGTACATGTGACAAATGCTACAAGTGATCATGTTCACGACATGCTTAAAAATAATATTCTTAATTAATCTCCCTTTGATTGAAATCTCAACTTGAGGTGGACTTCTACAGCCAATTAATGCTATGCACAGAGGGCATGTGACGAGGAATTAAAAAAATACCAAGTTTTCAAAACCCTGTGAGCTTTGAGAAGTGAGCTTGGTTTTCTATTTCTTTGTGGCTCAGCGTCAGGGCTTTTTTTTTAAGAAGTAAAAAGCATTAGGGTTTTTCATGCTTTGAGTGATAGTGGCATCGTCATCATCCAAGCATGTAGTCATCCAAGAGAATCCTCGAGTCACAAACTGTATTTGGCTATGCAGTAATTAAGACATCGAAGCCAGAGCATTTTGGGATTAAAATATTTGTGGTGCTACTATATATAATGTGATCTAACCTAAGAGTTAGAAATGTGTGTGTGTAATAGTCAACTCAATGTGTGGGGGGTGAATGATCATGTGGGTATGGCATAATCAATCTAATATGCAGGACAAGTGTGTAGAAAGGTTATAGAAGGGAATATTTGGGAGGATGAGAAGGAATTAGAAGGTTGTATGTGGACTTAATGGTTCATATTACAAAATTAAAAAATGACACACACATCCAGTATTAGTCAGTATATGGCATATAGAAAAAACTTTTTTCATCGCCAACCTTGATTTACCTTTTTCTTAATTTTTTATTCAAAATTTTATTTATTGGTTTTTAAAGGTGATGCCTCTATTGGGGAGCACAGAAACATCAAATCCAGGCATTTTCATGGTGTTAAAAAGAGAATAAAACCCAAAGGGTGGATGAAAAGGAGTCCCCATGACCTTTCTTTTCCTTTTTCTTTGCTTTCCCTGTTTTTTAATGTTTGCTATATCTCCTTTTTTAACCCGAGTAATACGGGGAAGTCACCCCACATTCTGATGTTTTGTTTAAGCGTTTTGACTACCACTCCCTTCAACTAAAGGTGTGTGTAGTGGTCGAGTGTCATTGTCCTTTGATTCATTCTGAGGAAGACAGCAGAATTGGCTTCTTTTCCATGTATTTCTCATTTTCCAAGTAGCTGCTCTCTCTCTCTCTCATACTCCGTGCCGACTAATGCAGCATGTCTGTACAGGGAAAGGTGCCTTTGTTTTCATTCCCAATCTGTGTGTGTGTGTTTTTTTTAATCCCATCTTTGATCTCCTCCCCCTTCTCTCTTTTCAATCCTCGAGTTCCCAAATTTCTCTTCTTTTATAGGTTAGCCTCCTTCCCTTTTCCTTGATTTCTACCCTAAACAACTCCATCCTACCACCACCAACACCACCAGCTTCACTCTTTTGTTCTTTCCTGGAAAAGGAGTCTAGGGTGCAAAGAGAGAGGACAGATACCCAATTGCAGATTTTAGTTCTACGCCATTACAGATAGCAGATCTAGCCATAACTGCATCTTGTGGGTTCATTTCAGAATAAGTGAATAAAAAAAGAACTGCGTCCTGTAGGAGAGGATAACCCATCAAGGGGTTTTCATGGAAACCTCTGCCATGCCTGATTTATCATTGCACATTAGTCCCCCAGATAGAACTCCGACAGCAGCTCGCGGCAGCGGCGATCTAGACGGTGGCTTCGAGATTTGGCGCCGGACTCTCAAGTCGAACGCCGACGGTTCTGTTGTCGGAAAACCCTTCCACCAGGCCTACACCGACCTCTCGTTGGCGAATCCAGGCTGCACTTTCCTAGTGAGGGGTCGGGATCAAGCTCAAAGCGATGCGTTCAGGCAAAGTAGCCATCATCCTCACTGCTATCACTACAGCAGTCTCCATCATGATCTGAATGGAGTGAGCAGAATGAACCACATCAGTGAAGATGTCTCACTGTTGGATGCATCTGATCGGTTGCGGCCGATCAAAGGGATTCCGGTGTATCAGAACCGGCTGTTCCCATTCATCTCGGGCGATCATCCGGCAATTCGGGGCAGATGCTTCAATGATAAAGACCCTAAGATGAATCTCTACCACTTTTCTTACCCAGCATCTACTGTTGCTGCTACTGCTTCATCACCTTGTTCAGCTTCTACTCCCATTTTTGGAGGAGGCCTAGATCAGATGGCAATTTTGCATTCCAGTCCCACTTCCTCTTCATCTCCGGCCGGGGCTGATGCTGCCGCATACCGGTTTGCGGCTGCGGCAAGGTTCAACAGCGGGTTCAATCCTTCTGAATTATTGAAATCACACCAGCATCATTTTGGTGGGTCACCGGATGCATCTCATGGTCTGATATTGAGATCGAGATTCATGTCAAAGCTTCCTACAAAGAGAAGCATGAGGGCACCAAGAATGCGTTGGACGAGTACCCTTCATGCTCGATTTGTTCATGCTGTAGAACTCCTTGGTGGCCATGAAAGTATGCCAATTTTACTTCTTTTCGTGTTATTTTTTTGCTATTATTATCATTGTTATTATTGTTTTCTTTATCTTAATAAGATCAGAACTTTTTTGGTGGTTGGTAATCAAAGTTATTGCCGTTTTTTTATTGAAGGGGCTACACCAAAATCTGTTCTTGAGCTCATGGATGTCAAAGATCTTACACTGGCTCATGTGAAGAGCCATCTACAGGTAAACCCAAAAAAATGCTTATTTCCAGAATAATCAAAGAAATAATATAAAAGTAAGATAAAAACTTTTAGTTATTTTATCTTTTCTCTGTTGGGGCATTCTTCATTTTTCTCTCCCTATGGCGCAGTTGTCGATGGATAGGATTGTGGCGAATGAATGAATCGTTCAGTCTGGTCTTTTTCTGATACAAGAGACAGCTATGCTTAGAGAGAGAGAGAGAGAGAGAGAGAGAGAGAGAGAGAGAGAGAGAGTTGTGGTATCTGCATGATAAAAGGAAAAGAAGCCATCATTTCACAATAATAGGTTCATTATTAATCCTACCAAACAGCACCACATGGCTGGTCAATGACAATCCCAGCAAAAACACAAGAAATCTCCAACCGAGAAAAAAGGATTTGAACTACGGTTCCCAATTCTTTCCCCATTTTTCTTCATTGTTTCTCACTCATCCACTCACCCTCTCTCCCCTCTTTTACCACTTCCTATTGCAGATGTATCGAACTGTTAAGACCACTGACAAGCCTGCAGCTTCCTCAGGTATGTCGTATTCCCAGCCCCCCTTCAGCTTTTTCTGCAGCTTTAAGACTCCATCACCACTTCCCCATTTCCTTTCTCTCGTTTCTCATCTTTGTACTAAAGTAGAAATTACTGTTACTCTCTCTCTCTCTCTCTCTCTCTCTCTCTCTCTCTCTCTCTCTCTCTCTCTCTCTCTAAAAACACGATTAGTGCGTGTTAGTCAAAATGTGCTGACGCTGGCTCAGTGGGGGTGGTTTCAGGCCAGTCAGATGGGCTCGATAGTGGGCCTGCCGGAGAAGACCAGTTCATGCCGGGAAACCAGCCGGAGAACGGCCCGAATTTCCAACAAATCGTGGACAAACTCGATTCAAATGTCATGGCTCAGAGTAACAGATTGCACCCTCAACAAGAGATGAATTACTCTTCCACATTATGGACCAATTCTTCAAGGTATGCACCACATAAACCAAAAGAAAAAAGAAGAATTAATCCATCCTTCTTGGCTCTCTTCTCTCTTCCTAAACTAGAGCCACACGTTCCACGTTTTTATTTTCCATTACCATTATGATTAATTCTTTTTCCTCTCCCGAATCAGATTTTCTGCAAAGGGAAGTTTATATTGTCCAATCACGTCCCCTTCTTCTGCTTTGAGCTTTTGCCTTTTGTTTAATATTTGTTTATTGATTTGGCTTTAAGAAAGGATCATTCTTTAGATTATATTAAAGTCTAATCTTGAAAACAATAAACTAATCACAAACTGATCTTTCCTTTTCAGTGTTTTCTTTTCCTTGTTTCTTGAGTTGCTTGCTCAAATAGAAATTCTTTTTTTTTTAAAGAAACTCAAACAGAATATTTGAGCTTAAGGGGGATGGCTCAAATAGAATATTTATATCCATTAGAAAATGAAAGGAAGTGTTTGACATTAGTTCCCTGCTCTCCTTTTATTTGCATGTTAAGTACTTAACTTCTCTTTTTTATCTACCATAATACCTGTATTTACGTTCCACTAGATAAATCACAAGATCTACCATGATACCAAGAGTCTTGAATGCTAGATAATGTGATTTCTGTCCATTTTTATGAATCCCAAAGTGAGGAAATTCTTGATATATCTCGCATGTTTTGGATTGCATGAGCAACCACCACGTACATTTTGCCATTTTCTTTCTACTGTCACAGTCTGCGTCTTGTGCTTTTCTCTCTGCGGGCGTTTTGGAGCTATTCCTTTTTTGGGGATGCCTCTAAAGAAGCTAGGCTGGGTAGCCTTATACGTGCATGAGGTTCTATTTTGTACGTGATTGATAGAAGCATCTGCTGCTACGCAATGCACACAGATATGCAGACAAGGAGCCCTAGAACGCTAGCTAGTTTTTAGATGTAGTTGTTTAAGGTGGACGTACAATAATATGGTGCAATCTTTCTCTTTTTCTTTTTCCAATACTCAATAAAAAAAAGTCATTTGTTCTGTATTGTTAAACAATGTGACAACTAGTGCTGATAAATGAGCTGAACGAAACGAGCTTGAAGTGCTTAGTTCATTTTGTGGTGAGCCAAGCTGAGTTAGAGCTTCATAACCAATCCAAGTTAAATGAACCAAGTTTGAGCTGCCTTGTTTATAGAAAAAATACATTGTTTTAGAGATGAAAAAAATAGGATTAAAAAAAATACATATAAGCATAGTTACCATAAGCTTATTGCTACATGGGGAAGCTTGCTTCCTTGGAAGCTCACTTACTAAGCGGGAAGCTCCTCCCTTCCTTGGAATGAGGGGCACTTTTGGAAAACTCGCTTTCAAATTATGGAAAACTTGATTCCCTTTAGTGTGAAGCCCGCTTCTTCTTTGTTTCTCAAGTCAATTCATTTTAGCTTCCCTAATGTTTTTCTCTTGCTTCTCACTCGCTTCTCTTTTACTTTTTACATTTTTCATATTAGAAAATTAAAATATTTTTTATAACAAGTTTGTGTTGGTTTTATATTTATTTCTATTTGTCTTTATGTTATTTGTTATTTGCTTCTACTCTTGGTTCATATTACTTTTTATGTGTTTCCTTTTCATTTTCATGTGCTTGTATAATCCCTAATTGACAATTGTATCCCACTTCCTGTTTCGTGCTACTTTTTAGCACTCGCTTCCTCTTCATGCATCGCTTCTCGTATCTATTTCATTTCCTGGTAACTATGAATATAGCTAAAATATATTTCTTACTACGAGTGCCAAGCCTATTTTATGAGTTTGAACGAGTTCTTTACGAGCCAAGCCATGAACTGCTTGGCTTGTTTCCCAGCCCTAGTGACAACTTAATTATGGTGGAATATAGCAGGTTAGAAAGAAAACTATTGAATATATATATATATATATATATATATATATATATATATACTCTGTTCTTTATCAGCCATTTCTGCATAGTAGGAGCTTGTAGTGGGACCACACCATGAAGCTGCCGTATAGTTTCTGAGGAGAGATAAGGGTAAAGAGCAAGGGACGAAATTTGCAAGACTAGTTTGTCCTACATTTTTTATATGAAAGTGTAGTACGTTGCTGGAATCTTAGCATTTATATGCATTTCGTGTCCTCTTATTCGAATGGAATAAGATGTACCAATAGATATTTATACAAGATGCCATGCTATATATATTACTGGGAATGTGTACAGAAATTTAGAAGGCATGCATGAGGTAAAATTGCACGCCTTTGGCTTTGGAAGATTTCGATTGGTTGGATAACTGGGAGAGTTCTGAAGTTTTACCACTGATTGATTTTATTGTATCTGTGGACAATCACGTGATATTGGATCATCAAAAGATTGAAATGAGCAGATGGTTATAAGAGGATGACCATCGAGCAAAAGAGCTCTTGAAGAGCTGACATTTATTTTCTTCCTAGAAAAGAAAATATGTGCATTGTTTAGCTGACTTTGATATAGAGAGCAGGGTAATCATTTTGAGGAAATGGTATGTATTAATAATTCGGTTGATGCCTTCCATCTGATCTGAAACATGGTTAGACTTTTTTTAAGCTTCTCTTAGACTAAGTATATAGAACCAAGGGCATTTTGATATTATGTTTATTATATTAACGCGTTATATACTTCTCTTTGTATTGCCTTCTAGCATGTTTCGAATGGGAACACCCAAGTACCTTTACATTGTAAATATCGATACCCCATGGGTGCACTCAAGGTTTTGATAGCCCTTATCCCTTCTAGCGTATCTTCCTATTAGACTCCTTTTGTGGTCTTTATTCTTCTTAATTAACCTAAAAGAGGATTATTATGGATATGAAGAATGGGAGCCAAAAAGGGAAAATGACTTCACTAACAAGCCTTTTGAAGCCCACAGATATATGGATATGCTTTAGGGGAAAATTGGCCACTTGAAACTCTATCTTTTGTAAAGACATGAAATTTTATATATATGGTTGGTGGTAGCTGCCTACCACTAGCGTACTAGACTTTTGAAGGGTTTTTTTATTGTTTTCTTTAAATCCGACCGCATAGATGTGTTCTACATTCTTGATTGTATATGAATTGATTTTTGGATCGTCTGATTCCAACACACAGGTAGATTTTTATAAGGTCTTAAAATCAAGACTTAAAAGATCATGTTTTTTATTGAAAAACGTGATCCAAGAGTCTTTCCTAGCAAATTGATCATGCACGTTTGCAGCATCAGATATGTGAAAAATGACCCAAAATCACCTATTGTTATAGGCCGAAAAAGTGGTACCAAATTATTTATTTAGAGTAGGGTGCTGCTGCCTAGACCATAGCTGTGGATGGCAAGCACATGGACTAGCATTGTTCGATCCCAAAGATCCAACAGTGCTAAAAAAACCCATAAATGTGGCCTTTAGCAGCCGTGTGACTACCGTTAAAATGTGTTTTTGTGTTTGTTTTTAGTGCACGGTTTGCACCTATGCTGTTCGATGATACTCCAAGTCGTATATACAAAACTGAAAATATGAGAACTAAGGCATGGCAGTGTAGTCAAGCAGGAGATGGGCCAAGAATTTGGCTAGTGGTAGCCCCACATGTGGTTAGGTTGGCCGGTGGATCAGCGGTTGCCTGTTGATTGTTCGACAGTATGATCCATCGTAAACAGTATGGCTATTGTTAGCCAGTGATACGGTGGTTTGGCTACTCGAGTGATAGGGGCACTATTTGATTGGTTTTGCAGTGTGCGTCTCACTAGTCTTCTGTATTGTTATTGATAGCTAAATTGCTGCATGAAGCTCTTGGAAATCAAGATGTAGTGTGTCTAGGGCATTGCGTGCAGTTTAAAGAAGCTGAAGTGACATAGTTTTCCTCTCTCTATATCTGCAATTTGTTAGCGGCCTGTGTGCATGTATGTGTGGCAGTGTGTGTATGGGTTTATCTGAGTTTTTACATTAATATCAGCAGTGTTCAAGGAGAGCAGATCAGGTCCAAGGTACCTTGGATGCAGTCATTATCAAGATGGACAGCACCCAAAAAGTTGTCAAAAAGGATGGCCCCCACTTAGATGGGCCCTACAGAAATTTTGGACGCCATTCACTTTCTAGATGAACCGCATCAGTGGTTGAAAATGGATGGCTGAGATTGGTCTAAAATAAGAAGCTATGCTGGTTCTTAGGTGCCATTCATTTTGATGATGGACAGTATCCAAAATACCTTGTCCAGTTTACTGTTCAAGCTCCCTTGGACATGATCTGCTTTCGAGTTCAAGTGAATCAAATGAACAAAACATTCTTTAAAGTAGTCATTTTTAAAACAAATAATTACTTTTTGAGATAAAGGTGAATTTTATTGTATAGAAGAAAATAAAGTCAAACACAATTTTAAAAAATGCAATACGACATACTTTAATGGAATTGAATGAGATAGTTTTGGGTTTGAATCCCAAGAGAGCGTTTAATGTTTCATTATTCAAAAAAAATGTACTTATTTAAATTTGAAAAGTGAAAGTATCCTTTTTTTAACCTTAAAAATAACTAGGCATTTTAAAAAATATCATCTTTTGAAGAATGTTTTGGTCATTTAAATTCGTTGTGCATGGTATATTAAACCCATATATAGAGAGAGAAAAAGAGAGAAGGGAGTAGCTTCTTAGTTGCTTTTCTCAAATCTCTGATCATGCATATGCTTTTGGCATGGTCAATTTGCTATGAAACAATACTTGGATCATGAACATGATTTTTTAAATCTTCAGTATTTATGATATTTATAAAAAATTTACACTGTCGATTTTCAGACCTTATAAAAACCTATCTGTGCAAGGAAATCGAATGATGCAGGAGTTCATTTCTATAAAATCAAACACGTAGAACACATTTGTACCATCAAAAAAACATGAAAAAGAACCCTTCAAAAGTCTCGTAGGCAGCGATAGGCACCGTTACATGTAGTCAGCTACTCTCTTCTCTACTTTATATATATGTGTGGGTTAATATTTGGTGATATTGAAGTCATGGGATTATTGAGCTGAAAATCATTAGTTCAGGCTTGATTGAGCCAATCTAACAACATAGCTGTATTCAGCATGGTTTGTTTTGTAAATGATCAAACCTTGGATCATGTTATTTCGGTTAAAAAATATAATTGTTTAAGTCATGAATTTTACTGCATTGTAAATTGTCGATTTTTGAAGTCCTTAAAAAACCTTGTTACATGTCACAAATTACATAATTCAAAACTAGTTTCTAATAAACAAACCTTTTAGATCACATCAGGTACCATCTACAAATATATATATATATATATAAAGGAGATTTATACTCAATAATTTTGTACCTTCATTAGCACCAAATATTAACCATATGTGTGTGACGCATTTGCATGTGCATGCCACCCCTTTAAAAAAATTATAGCATGGTATGGTTTCTCATGCACGCTATCAGAGTAGAGCAAATCCTAGAATGAGTACTGGAAAGCAAAGCAACACTGTCAAACTGAAACCCTTGACTAACACCAGCTCCTTGGCCTTTATGGCAAACCAACATAGTTTCCATCTCCAACGCAACAGCTCGATCCTGTAGCCTTTCTAGGTCTCTGTGCAAGGATGAACAAAATGGATCCACTGGTGGGCATCTTTCTATGACCCACTCAATGACGAACAGATGTCCAAGGTGGATTACTGGAAGATGAAAATAAATGTGAGGACTAGCCAACATGGAATAAAAAAAAATAAAAACTAGGCTTTTAGAAACATAATAATACAGAATATAAAAAGATGTCGACAGTACCGGCAGAATGCATGGAAGCTTAGTAAACGACACATTTTTATCAAGCCAACCTATTTAGGAACTCGAAGTCACCCTTTTTTCAAGATTATCGCACCTAATTTCTACTCAAAATGAACGGACTCTCTCTCTCTCTCACACATATAATATTCTAATGAATTTAGTATGGAGTAAAGTATTCTTCAAGAAGACGCAGTATGGAAAAGAAAAACTGGTGCTCTTCGGTATATCTTGTTTGGAGCTCAATTGATTTCATATGTTTTTCAAGAATATCCGGCATGAGTTTAGTTTTGGACTTCAAACTGACAGATTTATTTTCATGGTCATCCTTCAGTAGAGGAGCTTGGTCACAAAACAATTCAAGGGATGCAGAACCTACAAGCGTGCCATCTCAAGAAACATATGAACACAGAAGAGAGGTAATTGGCCATATTTCCCCTTCGTTTGGTTTCATATATGACATGGTCTTCACTTATTCACCAATCTATTTTTTTTATTCACCAATCTATTATCTGTCAAAATGTGTGTGTGTGTATAGGCGATGGCCACATGATGCAACGTGTACGTAATGATTTATTTCAGGAGAGCAATGATATGCAACTAAAGGACTCAGCTGCACCTTTCTTAAGCCTTAAGAACCCAAGTTTGGAGTTTACCCTAGGAAGACCCGGTTAGCTAGCCAACGACTGTGATTGACTTACATGGGTAAATCCCATCGATTTCCAGTAGCTAATTACAAAACACTGTCTATGTCAAACTCCAAAACAGATCATACATGGGAAATGCAGACCAATCGCACGCGCAGGGATTTTAATGTAACTGTTTGGGTGATTTCCAGCGTTTAGTATTTTGGTATTTCCATGTAGAGATTGGGACAGTATAGATAGAGGTCATATGGTGGCACAACTATGTAACTGTTGGGAAGGTAAATAATGTTCTGGTCTTTGACATATGCACAGCACCATTACATTCATTTGAAAGTACCATATATATAATGTTATGCTCATCATTTCATGCATCTTTGCTCCTTGTGGCTTCCCACACATGCTTAAATCATTTTCATGTTCTTTATAAATTAGCAACTCTTCACTCACGGTTTTTTTTATTTATTTAAATGACAAGGATCCTACTTAAGAACGGGGTCACTTAATAGGCCCTTTTTCCTAGATAGTAAACCCCGGGTAAGTGCCCTAGCCTACAAAGGACACCCACCGGGCAAGCTCCCAAGGAAAATGGATCCTAGGCAAGATGGAGTTCCACCATATTCCCAAGAACTGATGAACTAACCACTTGGGCAACCCGGGGCAGGCAACTCTTCATGGACAGTTTGGTAATATATAATCATGACACACACGTGCGTGCACACGCGCAGAAAGAGAGAGAGGGATGCTAAAAGAGGTCAATAAGTTCCTATGTATTCAAACTCATTTAACTTCCTCAAGTTTCTATTCTGCAAACTAAGCTGATATTGTTTTCAAGACTAAGCAAGGGAAAGGAAGGCAGCTCCCACACACACACCACATGACGTCCAATTTCTTCCACGGTAATAATCTTGTATCACTCATAATAGAGATTCGCTCATAATAGGGTCGTGGATTGGGGAATGAGTAGGAACCTATTTTTGGAGTCTTATCAGCAGCACGTGTGCATGCACGTGTCCTGCCTGTATGTTATAGTGCATGTACATGTGAGCTTGCATTCTTTGCTACAATTAGCAAAATAGCCCTCTTAAGGGGTGTTTGCTTGTCAATGAATGGGGTGCCACGGAACCCCTTCGGAACAGACCCCCCCACCCCCACCCCCCCCCCCCCTAAAAAAATACGAGATGAGTTGAAATGTTCAAGCTTGGCTCATTCTATTGGTGAGCCAAGCCAAGTTTGAGCTCATAATCAGCTCAAACTAATTAAACTCGCCTAGTTAGAACTGGCATGTTTGTAGAAAAAATACACTATTTTTCAGCTGGAAGAAATAGGACTACAAAAAAATACATGTAAAATATATTTTTCTTACTACTTAACGAGCTTATACGAGTCAACCCGAGCTGAGTACTTATTGTTCTTATATTCAGCTTGCCGGGCCTATTTTATGAGTTTGAACGAGATCTTTACGTACGAGCCGAACATGAGCGAGTGGCTCTGCTTGTTGGAAAAGCCCTTGCCATACATCCCATGCTCTTCATATGAAATCTTTTCACATGAATATTCATGCCACTTCCAAACACGGCCTAGGATCAGGTACATGATTCGATGCAGCATAATGCATCTGCTGTGTTGCAGATTCAAATATCCTTTGAGGAAAGGTCAAAACCTAGCCAACGGACATCTTATTTTATATTTCTTTTTCAAAACTTTAGTGGGCCCCAGATGGACAAAATTTTCTCTCAACTCACTGAAAGTAACTTAAAGAACTGCTACCATATGGTGACTTCGAGGAACAGTACTTATTTCTTTCAGAAGTTATAGCTGGGCTAGGCTTTTGTGGCCAGGAAAAGAAGAAGCTATGTTACTGTAATTTTTTTAGGGTTTTGAATTTGAATGGTACTTGTTATATCTTTTATCTAGTAAAATTAATAAGCCAGTAGCTGCCTATGCCTAAACCCTAACTCTGACTGAGCAAAGAGAAAAAGGACAGAATGGAGTTCACTGGAAACTCTTTATTAATGGCATGCACAAGATAATCACCCAGTTGGGTGGGTGCCTAGAATAAATTTTCATTTACATTGCATCCGTGTTGCTGCTTAGCACAAAAATGGTTATAGCTGAACCGGCTTGTGTTTGCCTTGGCATCTCGACATTGTATTGATGGCACCATCAAAACGCAATATGTGTACCTGATGGCCACTTTGGTAAAATATGAGTGCACCAGTTCCAAGGAATCTTGGACAGAAAATCGTCAAAGGTACCTTGGATGCCGTTCATCATAAAAAAGCTTCGTGTGTGTTTCGAGTCCGGTCCCTAATGTGATTCATATCATATAGAAATTCAACAGTTTGGCACTACAACAATTTCCTGAGTTTGGTGATGGCTTAGAGGGGCGGTCACCAGGCCCCTTTTTTTCTCAAGCTTAAGGTCCAAGTCTTGTTTAATATTGTGGTTGTTGTCTATGTAACTTGATGGCTTTAAAAGAATTTTGGTCCTATGATCCAGTTGTTCCATGGCCAAGTATTTTAAAAGTTTATGTTAGGTCTAATCAATTGTGGAAGGTTTTGCGTAGACTGGAAGTAGTATGTTATAGTCAACCTCAAACTTTGGCAAACCTGTCAAGGGCGTGATTTAGGCTTGACTGACTTGCACCATTCATGACGAGTCTGGATCAGGTGCGATCACATGGCACAAATTTTATGCATTAAGCATCGTCCTCCATCAAGCCTTGGGACCCACAAATGACAGGCCTGTCTTCTAGATGGAGGGTGGTTAATGAACAAATATTTGTGCAATCATATTGCACCCGACGACATTCATGACACATCGAAACCACCACCAATATTTTCACTGCCCTTGTTAAAGAAGTAAAAGCACACAATCCTTGAAAGTCCCATTCAGCCAAACACGTTCAAAAATGCACTTTTTCTCTGATGATATCACACTTGTACCTCTTCTCACTTGCACCAAACAAGGAACCTGTGCACATATATTCGCAGGAGTCATCTTGACGTAAATAATTGTGGACCAAAACAAAGTATCTTAGGAGGAAAAAATCACAGGAGACTAACAATTTCCACAGAAGTGAAAATTTTTATGGGTGTGAAGTCTCCAATGTTTCGTTTTCTTTTATGGTGCTTAACACCTGTGCAGGCCTAGCTCAAGAAAAAATAGTTTCTTGTTATGCTGTATCCTGCACATTGGCTAGGTGGTTTGGCTTAAGGTGTTCAAATTGAAGGACATTGCAAGTTCGATACCCAAGGTGTACATCCCTTGCGACAAGGTCGTGCCAACCAACGAGAAACTATTCCTAACGGGAAAAGGGGAAGTACTTGTGAAGTTTTACGCAATAGACACCAAAACAGCCATGGTCAACTGGCACCTTTTGGCCCATAATAGGAGATCCAAACCATAATGGTGGTTTCTCCTCATTATAAATAAATTAAAAGTCAATGACCAATCAAGTAGGTATTCATTGATTGACCTTGGTTTGGAAGATCAAGAATGGTGGTGAATGATGGTGAATTGCACACCTGCCCCGAGCGAAGAAGGTTATATGTTCCCACCCGGAACATGCATGTGTGTGTTCTCGGGTCTGAATGAGCACCATGTATGTAAGCACGTGGGGCTCATTTCCCCGTGTGTGTCTGCATCACTTAGCATCAAAGTCTGGTGCATTTGCAAAGACTTAATTAAGTACTTTTTTTTGCCATTAGCGCCATGAAACGATGTTTCGAGTAAAGGACAAAAATATCCTGCCAGAGTTTGCAAATACTTAAGTACCCTTTCTCGCCATTGGCACCATAAAATGATGTTTCGAGTAAAGGACAAAAATTTCCTCCCGCCAGAAAGGGTTAAAATCATCATTGTTTTTGCCCTAAGGAGTAAATTCCTCTGCTTTAACAGGAGTTTCTTGCAATATGTCACCCTAAACGTTCTGGATCACTCTTTGACGATGCACCATCTAATGTAACAGGAACGCCCTTTGATGATGCAGCCTTTGTCATCGTCTGTTGCCGCCGAAGCACCTTTTGCAATCGTCTACTCCCGACAAAGCGTAGTCGAAGCATCGTTGCCACCATCGGCTGCATCTACCTTCTAGGTATTTTTCCCCATTGTCGAATTAGCAAAACTTATGTCCTAGAAGGTGAGTTTTGTGTAAGTTTTCGTTATGTGAACAAATCGATTTGTAAATCTGAATGTTAAGTCTTACAAGTGGTTGTACTATACATGCTAAATAACACCTATTTTCATACTGAAACAAGAGTCATGAAAGGCAATGATATGTATTTATGAAGGCTAAATTTCTACGACGATTTATAAGTTTGAAATTAACAAAGAGTTATACATTTAATGCAGTAGCAATTTGTTCGATGCAGCAACGATTCATACATTTGAAGTAGTAGCAATTTATGATTCATAATTTATACATTTAAAGTAGCAACAATTTATACATTTAATGCAGTAGCGATTTATGATTTACAACTATATGTGCTTATGAAGGGTTTGATTTTTACAATGATTTATATGTTTGAAGGAGTGCTTTATACGTTCGATGCAACAACAATTTATACGTTTGAAGCAGTAGTAATATGTATTTATGATTTATGAAGTTACCACAATTTATACTTAAGTTTGCTAAATCGTACTATGATGTTTACTTAATCAGCAAAAATGTTACAACGATATATACTTATGAAGGGTGCGATTTGTATAACGATTTATACGTTTGAAGCAGCAATGATTTGTACGTTTGATGCAGTAACGATGTGTAATTATGAAGTTACCTGGATTTATATTTAATTTTGCTAAATCGTACTACGATGTTTATTTATGAAGCCAAATATTACGAAGGCTTGTAATGGTGGTGATTGTGTAACGAATGTGATAAATTGTAATAATATATACTTGGAAAAGCGGTTGTAACATACAATGATGCGGTTAAATTTATGTGTTGTGCAGGTTTGCAATGACTACAATTCGTAAGACAAGAAAGCCTTCGCCGTTTGAGGGGATGACTCTTGGAGAAATCATCCGCCAAATTGATATATGTGAGGGTTACATAAAGAACATTGAGAATAAAAAAGACAAACAAATTGTTGGATATTTATTATGCGGAGCCTGATCCATCAGATATTGAAGATGAAAAGCAAACAAAATGAGGAAGAACTAAAGATGAAGAAGAAGGATGACGAAGAGAAGGAAAAGCAAAGGAAGAAGGAGAAGGAGAATGAAAACTATGCGCACTTATGAGGCAAAAGGATTTCTTCTTGTCGACCATGCAAAATTAAATCTATATGCACATATCATATTATTTGTCATGATCGTCAGTTGCATTGCACTATACTATGCATTGAGTTATTATTTACTATGCCAATAAAAAAATGACTTATTGTATATGTGTGTTGACAATAGTGATTCAAGAAACAGCTATTTAATGACAGCTACGACGCTGCGAAGCGATTTCAATTTTAATCCTTAAATAAACAGGGATTTGAATATGCACATCGCCACTGCAATCGTGCAACAATGTAAATGTTGCATACACACGTTTCAATATCATAATACAAATATCATACAAATCGACACTAGCAAACACATAATATGTTACAAATTGATATACATATCGCATAATATATTACAAATCGATACGAAAATTCAGCATAATAGCTTACAAATCGATATTAACAAACAAAACAATATCTTGCAAATTGATAGTATGTTACTACAACTGTGATTTGTGTTATACTATTCTAATATTTTCTATACAAAGGCAAATCGTTGTTGCTTACATAGACAACATTGCTTAAATCACAAACATCACAACCGGAATTCAGGTCTCATAAGGCATATCAATTTTTGACAAGGAGCGGGATGTGAAACGATGTTTCTTTTACAAATGAATGACACATATTTTTGTAACAAAGGCAAATCGTTGTGGCGATTTATGATTTACATATTTAAAGCAGCGACGATTTATATATTTAATGCAGTAGAGATTTATGATTTATAAAGTTACCAAGATTTGTAATCAAGTTTGCTAAATCGTACAATGATGTTTAATGTTGAAGTCCAAACGTTACAACTATATGTACTTATGAAGGGTGTGATTTCTACATTGATGTGTACGTTTGAAGCACTGATTTGTACGTTTAAAGCAGGAACCCTAAAACCCTTAATGCCTAAACCCTAACCTTAAAACCTAAACCCTAAACCCAAAACCCTAACCCTAAAACCTAAAACCTAAAACCCTAAACCCTAAACCCTAAACCCTAAACCCTAAACCTAAACCCTAAACCTAAACCTATAACCCTTAATATTTTACTAAACCCTAACCCTAAACCCTAAACCCTAACCCTAAACCTAAATCGTAAACCCTTAATATCTTACTAAACCCTAACCCTAAACCCTAAATATCTTACTAAACTGTAATGTTAAACCATAAACTCTTAATATAACCCTAAACCCTTAATATCTTACTAAACCCTAACCCTAAACTCTTAATATCTTACTAAACCGTAATGATAAACCATAAACCCTTAATATAAACCTAAACCCTAACCCTAAACCCTAAACCCTTAACCTAGACCCTAAACCCTTAATATCTTACTAAACCATAACCCTAGACCCTAGACCCTAAACCCTAAACCCTAAACCCTAAACCCTTAATATCTTACTAAACCCTAACCCTAAACCCTTAATATCTTACTAAACAGTAATGCTAAACCATAAACCCTTAATATATTACTAAACCCTAAACCTTAAACCCTAAACCCTAACCCTAAAACTTAACCCTAAACCCTATAAACTAAACCCTATACCTAAACCCTCGATTATGAAGATGATTCGGTATATCAATTTATAAGCTATAAACAGGAATTTCTATATCGATTTGTATGATATTTGATCATTGATTTGTGTTATACTCTGACAATATTTTTGTAACAAAGGCAAATCGACTAAACATTACAATGATTTTTAAGATATCAATAAGATTTGCCATATCGATTTAAAAAAATGTTTTGATTCTTAATATTGATTTAAGATATTATTTTGATTCTAAATATCGATTTTTAAGATATCAAAATGAATTTTCAAATCGATTTAAGATATTGTTCTGAATCTTAATATTGATTTCTGTGCTGATTCTTGACATCGATTTAAGTTATTGTTTTGATTTTTAATATCAATTTATATGTTATTGTTATGATTCTAAATATCGAGTTATATGTTGATTCTGTATATCGATTTATAAGCTATCAACAGGAATTTCCATATCGATTTGTATGATGTTTGATCATCGAATTGGGTTATACTATGACAATATTTTTGTAACAAAGGCAAATAGACTAAACCGTTGTCACTGAACAAATCGTTGTAATGATCGGCATTCGTAAATAAAAATCAAACAATCGTTTAGCGTTGTGTACAGTGAAAATGCCACTGATTTACTTTTACGAGTTGTTCCTATCGCGATTTACACAGTTGAGTTAATAAATGTTTGAAACGATGAATTATGAAACTTAAAAGCAATCTATTAGTAATGAATCGCTTTGCATAAATTTTGATAAACGGCTGAAACGATTTGCACAAACATGATTTGTACTCATGCACCACGTTTTTATCAAGATGCGGTCGACATAGACGTCATTGTGTAAATCGTTATACCATCGCAATTTACACAATGACGTATGTCTTTTAGATAATAAGCTTTGTCTAAGTGAATAACATATACCATCGTGATTTACAAAATGACGTATGAAGGCCACGTGCTATCGCGGTTTACTTTTACGGGATATGTCTATGTCGCGATTTGCTTTTATGGGCATCTTCAGCCCCCCTTTTTGAGAATGAAGCTTCCTGATATAGTGTCAATTTGTTGATATTGTTCTGTTTGTTAATATCGATTTGTAATATTATGTTGAATTGTCGTATATTGATTTGTAAGATGTTATGTGTTTTCTAGTGTTGATTGTTGAGATATTGTTTTGTTTGTTAATATCGATTAGTAAGCTATTATGGTGAATTGTTGTATATCGATTTGTAAGATATTATATGTTTTCTAGTGTCGATCTGTGAGATATTGTAGCATTCATAATATACTCTTGACTTTGAATATGCCCAAAATATATTCACAGCATACCCATCTTCATCCAGTTGCATTGCACTAAAGAAACGAAGGTCATTGCTTGAATTCTTCTGTAGATAATCAACTAAAGAACATATTCCTTCATTCTTCTTGTTGTCTGACATCTTCCTTCTCAAATGGTTTCTTAGATTCATAGGTGTGAATGGTACATTCTCGTAACCACCATCTATGTGAGCGCATAAACTGTATGTCTTCTTTGGTGCAATGTCGACGCTATCAGCTATTTTAGCAACTGCAGCATGCACTTCGATTACTTTACGATCTGACCTTAACATAGGAGTCATAAATAAAGGGGGAAATTCATGGTTATGATCATTGATTAAAGTGCGAACTACATATTTTTCATTAGGAAGTCTTCTGAACACCATTCTCGCTGGACAGCCACATCTTGAATCTGGCTTGCTCCTTGTTGAAATTTCACTTGACTTCTTTCAACCTTGCTTAGAACAAACATATGCCTTTCTCACCATGACACCCTGTGCATTTTTTGCCTAAGAATACCTTCTGACACTGAAGCCACGTTTTAAGGCATAATCATTATAAATTTTGTATGCAGCTTTCTCATTATTAAACTGCATTCCCTCTACGGGAACAGAGTCAAGTGTAATATCATGTAGACTTGAGGTGCTTGCACATTTGTCAAGTGCACTGTCATGATCGTCTACCTCATTATCGAATTGCATTTCGTTTGATGGAATATCATTATCGAATTGCATTTCATCTGCTGGAATATTCAAGTCTAGAGTGAATCCAATGCTTGCACCCTTCTTATCATGTGCATCAATAGTGCACATACACTACAAGAAAATTGTTAATTAGCGACGGATTTTTTCCGTCGCTAATTAGCGACAGATTAGCTAGAGATAGAATTTGTCGCTAATTCGCGACGGATTAGCGAGGAAACAAATTTTATCGCTAATCTGTCGCTACTTAGCGACGGATTAGCGACTAAATTTTTTGTCGCTACTTTTTATTACAAGAACACCATTTTAGCGATGGATTTAGAGAGGGAACTCTGTCGTCGCTAATTAGCGACGGAGTAGCGACAGAATATATTCTGTCGCGGTTTTTGTATTTTGATTTAGCGACGGCTTAGCGACGGAATGTTTCCATCGCTAAGCCGTCGCTAAATATCGCGTAAATCCCTAATCCCATCCCTCTTTCTCTTTTTCCTGTTTCGCTGTATTGCTCCCGCCCGCCGCCCTCTCCCTCCCGCCGCCCGTCGGCTCTCGCCACCGTCCGGCCGCCGCCGCCTCGCCGACGATCCTCGCTGCCGACCTCCCTGCTTGGCTAGCGGCTGCGCCAGGGACCCCGAGCACCGGCGACCCGCCGCCGACCTCTTCCTCCTCCCTGTTGTTCCTCCCTGTGGCTGCTGCCGGGAGGTGTTGTCTCCCCTTCGCCGGCGACTCGCAACCGGCGTCCTCAGCCGCCGACGACCGACGATCCTCCCTGCAGCCACCTCTTCGCCTCCGCTCTGAGTTCCGGCGACCCAGTGGCCCCCGAGCTTCGCTCCAGGTCTCCCCCTCTCTGTTGTCGACTGCGCCGGCCACCGGCGACCTCGCCAGTCGCCGCTCCCCGTGCTTTCCGGCAGGGGGGTCGACCCCCTGCGTTTCCGGCAGGGGTGGTCGACCCCCTGCCGAAAACGCAGGGGGTCGACCCCCCCCTGCCGTAAAGGCACGGCAGGGGGTCAACCCCCCATGCCGGAACTGCCTTTCCGGCAGGGGGTTTAACCCCCTTCCCTGCCGGAAAGGCAGGTGGTTTAACTGGCTAGGTTGAGATTTAAAATTCAAAAAAAAAATTAATTATAAAAAAAAAATTCAAATCGAAATCAACTGGCTAGGTTGAGATTTAATCAACTGTGGTTAGTTAGAGTATTTCATAAATTTTTATCAATTTGTTAGTTTGTTCTAGTTAGAGTAGTTCATAAATTTTTATCAATTTGTTAGTTTGTTAATGTCTACTGGTAGTTAGTTTTACTTCAATTTGTTTTCTTGAAATCTGGTTAGTTAGAGTATTTCAATCTATTAGTCTTTTATAATTATATTTTTCTTAAATAGATTGGTATTTAATGTTCTCACAATCAGTTAGTTAGATTAGGGCTATTTGAATTCTTTATGATAGTGGTGGTTAAACGGAGTTCACATCTTTTCTAGTAAACTAATTGATTGATTTACTATTCCTTTGCTAAGTAGTTCAGATTAGAAATTGTCTATGACTTTATGTTAGTCGACTGGTTCAACATGTTATAGCTGGTTTGTTAAATTAGCATCTTCTAGTTAGATTTGGCTTAACATATATACTATTTTTCTTTTCTCTTCTTTCAATTAGTTAGAGTTGTTTTAATTTGTTTTAATTTTTTTAGTTAGTGTTTCATCTTGTTTCATGATTAGTTAGTTTGTTACTTAATTTGTTTTGTTTTTGTGCAGATTTTTCAATGGAACCAACTCGTGCTCGGCCACCTGTGGTAAGTAAATGACAAAAACAATGCAAATCGGGTAAATACCCGTGGTGAGTAAGTGATGCAAACGTATCACATGTTATTTAATTTATTGAATGCAGCACTTTATTGTTCACACACTCACTTAGTTGTTGATATCTAGGACTGCTTTGTTGGAGTTCGGAGATCATGCTGAGCATGATTTTAATGTAGAAATATGGAAGTGTTCTTATTTTTGGAGTACGGAGTCCATGCTAAGCATGGTAGTAGTTAGTGAGATATTGAAGTGTGTTTGCTGCAGGTACATGTTTGCCATTTATTTGATATGAATGATTATGATGTATTGCAATGTTTGATGTAATTGTATCCATGCTTGCATGTAGTTACTTTCAATTTGATTTTGACTTCCATGTGAAATTTTATAATAAAAGCATGCTTCAAATGATTGTATCATGTCATTAATAGTTTGCACATGAAAATATTAAGTTATCAATGCATGCATCAAAATTCTTGTTATTGTTTGACATAGTATATTGCATGATAAATTTGATATTTTCTTCATCGTAGCATTCTGATTGTTTTTTTCTTAATTCGTTAGGATACTATTCGTAACATCATACGACAGAATGACTGCAAACCGTGAATGGATGTACCGTAGGATAGTGGACAATGAGTTATCGCATGAATATATGGATGGTGTCGATAGTTTTATTGAATTTGCAACGGCGAGTGTCAGTACGGTAGATCCCACAGGTCAGATTAGGTGTCCCTGCAAGATTTGTAAGAATAATCAATTTGTAGAACCTCATGGCGTTAGACATCACCTATACAGGAAGGGTTTTGTGAGTGATTATCAGAACTGGACGTTTCATGGAGAAGAATTTAGAAACGATTTTGATGCACGGGTGAATGTGGTGCACGATAATCCATATACGAATTTGATATTTGATGCTGCAGGAACAGAACTGGGTTCTGCTATGAGTTCTAGTGATGTAAGAACTGCCGTAGATGAAGAATCACCAAACGATGCAGCTAGTAGATTTTATGATTTACTTAAAGATGCTGATGAGCCACTTTGGAACGGTTGTGAGAGTCACACTATCTTGTCTGCAGTTCTTCAACTAATGAATTTGAAGTCCGAGTATAATTTGAGTCAATCATGTTTTGACCGTTTGTGCATGATTGTGAAGAGTATGTTGCCTAAAGATGAGAAATTGCCACAAAATTTCTATCGTGCGAAAGTTATGGTCAACGCTCTAGGTATGGGTTACAAAAAGATTGATGCTTGTCCAAATCACTGCATGTTGTATTTCAAGGAGCAGGAAAATGACATATCATGCCCGTCATGTGGGCATCCTCGGTTCAAGCCAAAGACAAGAGGCAATGGTAGCACGAGATCAAAGGAAGTTTCATACAAGTCGCTCCGCTACTTTCCTATCACTCCTAGATTGCAGCGATTGTATATGTCTTCAAAGACAGCTAAACACATGAGATGACATGCAAATAAAGTTCGACACGATGAAAACAAGATCACGCATCCTGTTGACGCTGAAGCTTGGAAGCACTTTGATCGTACTCATCAGAACTTCGCAATGGAAGTGCGAAATGTTAGACTCGGTCTATGTACAGATGGATTTAATCCATTTGGGGGTAGATCAACTCCATACTCATGCTGGCCAGTATTTGTAACTCCATACAACCTTCCACCAAGCTTGTGTATGAAACGTCCAAATCTTTTCTTGTCTCTGTTGATCCCTGGTCCGACCTCACCTGGCCAAAATCTTGATGTATATCTAAGGCCATTGATTGATGAATTAAAAGTACTGTGGGATGACGGTGTTACCACGTATGATGCCCACAAAAAACAAAATTTCAACATGAAGGCCGTTGTTCTATGGACAATCAGTGACTTCCCTGCATATGGTATGTTATCTAGTTGGAGCACACATGGGAGGTTGGCTTGTCTGTACTGCATGGAGGATTCCAAAGCTTTTAGATTGAGGCATGGAAGGAAGCCTTGCTGGTTTGATTGCCATCGTCGATTTCTACCCAGCGATCATCCGTTCCGACGTCAAAAGAATGCATTTACAGCAGGCACAACTGAAATGGAAGGTCCATCCTCAAGATTGTCTAGCATAGAGATTTTAAGAAGATTGCGATACTTTCCAGATGTATTAACAGATGCCCGCAGTCCTACACCCTTCCGTGGATTTGGGAAGGAACACAATTGGACGAAAAAATCTATTTTTTGGGAACTACCGTATTGGCCGACCCTATTGATACGACATAATTTGGATGTGATGCATGTAGAGAAAAATGTGTTTGATAATGTGTTCAATACAGTAATGAATATTAAAGGAAAAACGAAGGATAATCCGAAGGCCCGTATGGATTTAAAATTAATATGTAAAAGACCAGAATTGGAACTCAAAGAGTATAATGGCAAAGTACTGAAACCAAAGGCGAAGTACGTGCTCGGACCTGATCAAATAAAACATGTATGTCAATGGTTGAGACAACTGGGATTTCCAGATGGATATGTCTCTAACATTGCTCGGGCTGTGAAGATTGACGATGGACAGTTATATGGGTTGAAGAGCCATGATTGTCATATCTTTATGCAACGATTGATACCCCTAGCATTCCATGATATGTTAGACAAACCTATATGGGGGGTATTGTCTGAGTTGAGCGGATTTTTCAGAACATTGTGCGCATCGGAGGTCATTGTATCAGATGTAAAGAATCTCGAGGACTCTGTCATCACCACTGTTTGTCTGTTAGAAAAGATATTTACGCCAGCATTTTTTGATGTTATGGAACATTTGATCATACATTTGCCATATGAACTAAGGGTTGGTGGCCCTGTGCAATATCGATGGATGTACCCATTTGAAAGGTATATGTTTTTTTATATTTGTCTCTTTAATGACAGATATTTAAAATTTGAAATATATATTCTTGTCAGATGCATGTTCGACCTAAAAAAAAAGGTTCGTAATAAAGCAAGAGTAGAAGGCTCTATTTGTGAGGCGTACACTTTAGAAGAGATTTCAAATTTCTCATCTATGTACTTCGAACCTCATATTTCAACACGTTACACATGCCCGCCCTGTAACGATGATGGAGAACAAGTAACTGTAGCTGACAAGCTGTCGATATTTCAACGACTTGGGCATGCATTTGGTAGTTGTCGATCAAGGCTATTGACAGATCGAGAGCAAGATGCAGTGGCGTGTGTGTCAAGGGTAGCAGCTACGGTGAAAATGAACATGATTACTACGGTGTTATAGAGGAAATAATGGAGTTGACTTACTTAGGCATGAATAACAGGGTTACGGTATTCAAGTGTCATTGGTTTGATCCAACTGCAACAAGACTCGATAAAGCTTCAGGCATTGTGGAGGTGAATCATAAATCCAGGTTTGGAACATATGAACCATTCATATTAGCCTCGCAAGCTCAACAAGTTTATTATACTTCATATCCGAGTATAAAAAAGTCAGATAGAAATGAATTGTGGGCAGTTTGCAAGGTGAAATCCAAACTATACCCCGAGTATGATCAATTACAGGAAGATGAGTTAGCTGAAGACAGTGATTACTATCAATCAGATGATGTCTGTGACTTCGCTTATGGTCACGATGTTGCGCATGATATGAATGTCATATCTCCATTGGCTGATGAAACATTCATAGAGGAATGTGATCCAAATGATGTACCAAGTGGATGGGCAAACAATGAAGAAGAAGAAGAAGAAGAAAGTCAAACTAGTGACGAGGAAGAATTCTCAAGCTAGTGAGCAAAATCTTATACTACAAACCTCTATTTAAATGCATTGTAATACTTGATGTGAGTTGTATTGCAATACTTGATGTGAATGATTAAAAATTTTATTTCAATGTATTGTAATACTTGATACGAATGATTCGAATGCATTGTAATACTTGATGTGAATGATTTCAATTATCTGAATGTATTATAATTTATGCAATTAACGAATGATTTGAATTAGTGCAATACTTGATGTCAATGATTTGAATTATTTGAATGCATTGCAATGCTTGATGTGAATGACTTGAATGCATTGTAATACTTGATGTGAATTATTTGAATGTATTGTATGACATATGTTATTTGTTAGAATATGGTTCGTGGAGGTTATAGTGGTCGCTCATCCAGTAGTAGCCAGGCTCAACCTTCATCTTCACGGGCTCCTGTGATAGGTATATCATATAACTAATTAGATGCTTGATTAGTTCAAATGCACATTCTGAGAACTTGGTGTGTATTTTTTTACAGATGATGTTGCGCCTGTACACGACTCACCTACACCAGTTGATCGCACAAGTCAACAGCCAACACAGGAAACAGGGTCTTCTCAGGCTGGCACAAGAAGACTCATTCGAATAGTGTATATCGATAATCGACCGTAAGTATTTTGTTTTCAATTATTGCATATCTTTTAAATATTTTATATTGATATTTACTGTGTAACAATTCATGTGCAGCACGAGGTTTGAGCCACAAGAAGTAGTACGGGAGATTAGGAATTCACTTCTTCAACATCTACCAGGACCAGTTGCTCAATGGAAAGAGTACCCAAAGGAGGTGTTAGACAGATTGTGGTCCTCATTCATGGTATACAGTTATTCCTCATAGTTAATGTGTTTCATATTTAATTTATTTAAGCAATGTCTACTAACTTTCTAAAAATATTTGTAGGCTTCGAATCGCTTTGCAACTACGGTGGAAGAAAATGATGCAAGAAAGGTGTGGCAGAAGGTGGCTGCCAATCGATTTGCAGACATGCTGCACACTATGAAGACTGCAGCAAAAAAAGCATCTGGCGTAGTAGATGATCCATTACTGTGGAAGGGCCATGGTCCTATTACTATCAGGAGAGATTACTGGGATGAAATGTGCGATATGTGGGCGGGAGATGCATTTAAAAATCGCTCTGCGAAGGCTTCACAAAATCGATCGAAGATGCCCGAAGCCCATCTACACACAGGTGGATCTAAGACATTTGGGAGCCACCTAAAGAAAATGGTAACTCATCAATATATAATATTAATTTTATAAGTATTGTTGCAAATTTGTGTACTAAATCTTTTGTCATTTAACTTCGCAGGAAGCAGAAAAAGGAGGCAGTGTACCATATAAGGATGTGTTTGTAGAAACACATAAACGGAAGACCACGGGAGTCTTCGTATCAGAGAAGGCGAGAACGACAACGGTATGTATTAATTCTATTAATAATCATTGCAAAATATATACAAGTCATCATAATGTTATCATTAATTATTAATGAATACTTTAAACATTATTTTGTAGGAGGCATATGAGCAACAGATGGTAGAGCGATATGGCGAAGACGCTACTCAGCATCCATCATTTGATCCTACAGCATGGGTGACTGCAGCAGGTCAACCCAAAAAAGGTCGCGTGTTCGGGTTTGGGAGTAATATGAACACTTCACCAGTTATTGGTTCTTCCAGTTACGGCTCACCGACTTCTTGCGCCGACATAAGCTCCAAGCAGCCGACTATTCTTTCCGGTGATGATGTACGCGAGATCATTAATGAATCACTGAATAACTACTTCCAATACACCGTCGCCCCCTTTCTCCGAAATGAGATCAAGGCCGCTGTTCAGGATAGGGGATCTTCGATTCCAGGTCCCTCTCAGGTATAATCACATATATAGTTTTTTTGACTGTCTTAAAGCACATCTGAGCATGGTAGAATCACATATAGAGTTTTTCTAGATGCCTTAGAACACATATGAACATGCTATAATCACATATTCAATTTTTTTACTGCCTTAGCACACATATGAGCATGATAGAATCACATATAAAGTTGCTTTGCCTGCCTTAGAGCACATATGAGCATGCTATATTCACATATTCAATTTTTTTACTGCCTTAGCACACATATGAGCATGATCGAATCACATATATAGTTTTTTGTCTGCCTTAAAGCACATCTGAGCATGGTAGAATCACATATAGAGTTTTTTTATATGCCTTAGAACACATATGAACATGCTATAATCACATATTCAATTTTTTGACTGCCTTAGCACACATATGAGCATGATAGAATCACATATATATATATTTAACTTTTTGTCTGTCTTAGAGCACATATGAGCATGATAGAATCACATATAAAGTTTTTTTGATTGCATTAGAACACATAAGCATGCTATAATCACATATTCAGTTTTTTTACTGCCTAAGAACACATATGAGCATATTATAATCACATATTCTGTTTTTTGACTGCCTTAGCACACATATGAGCATGCTATAATAACATATAGAGTTTTTTAACTGCCTTAGAACACATATGAACATGTTATATATCATTTATGATAGAATCACATATAAAATTTTTGGCTTTGCCTGCCTTAGAGCACATATGAGCATGCTATATTTACATATTCAATTTTTTTACTGCCTTAGCACACATACGAGCATGATCGAATCACATATATAGTTTTTTGCCTGCCTTAAAGCACATCTGAGCATGGTAGAATCACATATAGAGTTTTTTTATATGCCTTAGAACACATATGAACATGCTATAATCACATATTCAATTTTTTGACTGCCTTAGCACACATATGAGCATGATAGAATCACATATAGAGTTTTTTTATTGCCTTAGATCACACATGAGCACATGATAGAATCACATATAGTGTGTAATTTATTTCATTATATTTTGTTTATCAATACTGACTGTTCTTTTCTTGTGTAGGCTGCTAGCGATAATCAGGGTAGTGGAGCTGAAGGGACATATAAAGACAATGAACAAGAAGACGCACAAAATCTTGGCGATCATTAGAGGACTGTGTTGAAGAAGTTCTATTTTTTTTATTTTTCCTAATTGTAATTGTTGAATTGTAAATAATTAAACTTCTTAGTTTTAAGGTGGAACGATTAATTATTATAGATACTTGTTATATGAATTTTTTTGTGTGGTTTGTTTTTTATTTACAGGAAATATAAATTGTACAGGAAATATAAATTGTACAGTTCTCGGTAATTAATTTTTAAATAAATTTTTTTTGATTTTTTTTCGTTTTTGCGACGGATTAGCGACGGATGATTCCGTCGCTATTCATATTAATCTTGCGACGGCTTAGCGACGGAATTAAATCCGTCGCCACGCCGTGGTCGCCGTTTAGTACCGGCGGATTGGCGACGGAATATAGCGCTCGTTATTCCGTCGCAATTAGCGACGGACTTGGCGACGGAATTATTCCGTCGCCAGTTAGCGTCGAAATATTCGCGACGTAAGCATATTGTCGTCGCGTTGTCGCTAATCCGTCGCTAACATGGTTAGCGACGGATTAGCGACGGAATGTGGTCATCGCTAATCTACTGCTTTGTTGTAGTGATATTCACTTCTTCAGATGTGTTGATAGTACGGATGTCCATTGCTTCATGACTTTCCAGTGATTGAGACATATCATCTTCACTTCAACCAGTTGATATGCTGAACACTGTCACGAGAAAAACATCAATTTACGTTAGCAAGTGCATACGTTTATATCAATTCAACAAAATATATTACAGATCAAAACAATATCTCACAAATCGATACTGGAAAATAAATAGCATCTTACAGATCGATTTACGAAAATTCAACATAATATATTATAAATTGAGATAAACAAACAAAATAATATCTCATAAATCGACACTA
Organism: Nuphar pumila; assembly: GCF_984573655.1. Lineage (NCBI taxonomy): Eukaryota > Viridiplantae > Streptophyta > Magnoliopsida > Nymphaeales > Nymphaeaceae > Nuphar > Nuphar pumila. The sequence continues at coordinate 8,661,048 of NC_143262.1, forward strand.
GAAAATACATAATATCTTAGAGATCGATATACGACAATTCAACATAATATATTACAAATCAATATTAACAAACAAAACAATATCTCACAAATCGACACTGGAAACACATAACATCTTAGAAATCGATATACAGCAATTCAGCATAATATATTATAAATCGATATTAACAAACAAGACAGTATCTCTCAAATCGACACTAGAAAACACATAATATCTTACAAATCGATATACGCCAATTCAACATAATAGCTTACAAATCGATATTAACAAACAAAACAATATTTCACAAATCGACACAGGAAAACACATAACATCTTACAAATCGATATACGGCAATTCAGCATAATATATTACAAATCGATATTAACAAACAAAATAATATCTCATAAATTGACACTGAAAAACACATAACATCTTACAAATCAATATAGAAAAATTCAACAAAATATATTACAAATCGAGATTTTCAACCGAATATGGCAATTCAGCATAATATATTACAAATCGATATTATCAAGTAAAACAATATCTCACAAATCGATACTAGAAAATACATAATATATTACAAATTGATATATGGCATTTCAGCATAATATATTACAAATCGATATACGTGTTACTACAACTGCGATTTGCGTTATATTGAATATACCGAGTAAATAGACGATACCGGATGGGGTAGAGGCCCTTGCTCGCATCTGTAACCAAGCATTCTTGTAAACAGGTCCCAGCGTCTTACAAATGTCTTCAAGTTTCCAACCATTGAAACGATAAAATCTACCTGCAATAACAAAACAATGCCTTAATGACACTCACGACGACATACGTTCTTCAACAATAGCTTGATGACATGGAAAGGTACTCACCGCCCTTTAATGGCACTTGTTGGAATGTTTGTGCGTCATTGCTTTTTTTCATATTGCCTAACGAAAATGAAGAAGAATAGAAGACTGTAAAAAGAGATGGTCGACAAATCCCCCTATGACGCTCACCAATGATCAAACCAGTCGTTCGATTAATAGTTATCTCCGCGAGGTAGGAACGAACCTGGAAAATTTTTCTATCTAACACAAGGCAGGAACGAGAAGGCGGCCATGTGTTGTAACACAAGCTAAAAACAAAGGCGGAACGTGCAAATCTGTTTACGGGGGAGCGGGAGGGGGAGGACATTTTCGTCCAACGCATATTTATCTTACGGGAGGACATTTCCGTCAAAAGCATATCTACCTTTTTTATATATTATTTTATTATAAAGTCATCGTGGGCAACATTGGATATGAATTATCGCGGGTCCCAAAATATTCCTCCGTACACACCAGAACACGTGAATTTGTGTTCCGGGGAGAATACACAACATCCTCTCCGCCCCCGAGTGGCAGCGGACCTGGGGAGAAGGTGCTGACTTCTTCGTCCTAGGTTTGAATTCTGCATAGTGTGTGGGTGCCTTAAAGTGGTGGGTTCAGTAAGGGCTTGGGTGTTGGTGACCCCACCCGGGGGGTTATCTCACATGGGAGCGAGCCCATTAAGTGACATGGTTTACCAAACAGGCTAAAAGTGTGTGTGCCGGTTCTAAGTAGCAACGGCGCTCAAGGCAGCCACCCCCAAAGCATCTTTGTGTTTACCTGAACCTTGGCTTCACAAGTAAGGTCAAGGAGGGCAGCTCAGGAAAGGGACAATGGTGCCTCCTATTTCCTTTTGTACCTTCATCGACTTGAAAAAGAGACAAGCATAGAAAAGATTGTGCCGACGCCCACTTTTACTCATGTATGAAGAGCAAGAAGAAATCAATGGTACGTCTGAAACCGATTCCTCGGACAACTGCCTGCTACATAACTGTTCCAGTTACGGAAATTTTCTACAGCTAGCAGCATGATGTGATGGAACTCAAGTTTTGTAGCACCGAATTGCAGAGAGAGAGAGAGAGAGAGCATGCACACCCTCTGGCAGGCGATCACACAAGCTATTAGTTATTAGGAAGACCCCTTACCTTTCTAAAAGGGAAAATAAATGTTGGAAGATCCTTTCCTTGAGTAACATCTATTGACCAACTGGGGCTCCGGTTGTGTTGAGCCGTTGCAGGTTCAAAACCCAATGGTATGGTTGTATAACTGGTAGGGGTCTGCCTAGCCCCAGCTTGCCTTTCAAAAAAAAAAGCAGTAGCATCGATTGCCTACAAGGCTTTCGCTCATCTGGTAGGGGCAACTTGTGTTGTGAACGTCACCAAGTTGACGGGACGTCACTAGTTAGAAATCCATGAGGGGCATCTCTTGCCATAAGTAAAAAACAGGGTGTACACCCCCATGAGCACGAGGACCTCAACAGTTCAACAACCAGAGGCCAGCCAATGTGTGTCCCGTACACAAGAATACAGTCCTAACTTGAGAAACACGTACAAAGAGAAATCACCAGCAAAGAATGCAGTGTTGATAAACAGAGAAAGAACCATACTACAAAAGTAACAAGACAAACGAGTATTAAAATTAACATGCTCTCCGATGCACAACAAATTGCTCCAGTCACACTACCGTATTTTGCAAGTAACCAAACCATGTCTCGGTGCTGAACTTGCTCTTCCAACAAAACGGTTACCATGCAAACACTCGCCAGCTAAGAGGAAGGTAAGAGTAGACAGATGAAACAAAGAATGTCAAAATTGGAAGCTTCATTCATTCTCTAAATTAAACAGAAGAAATAAGGAAAAACCTACTTTCCTCTCTCCGTATGGGAAAATGAATGTTAGACTGGAAAACAAATGCTGGAAGTAGGCATCATTTAGAGATATAGAGAGTCCAAAACGAAAGCTCAAGTTGTATCACCCATTCTGCCGCTCTTTACATTTTTTTTTTCTCCCCCAACTCAGCAGATTGCAGCGTTCTGCAAGCACTTTTAAAAAAGCCAAAAAAAAAGTGTTAAAAATGTGTGGTCTCTTTACTTGGCCACCCCACTTGTCTTGCCAGTAGGCTTCTTACCACCATTGATCTCCTCTTTACTCTCTGCTTTGCTAACACAGGTCACACTTTGGCCAAATCTCTCCCCCTTAGGCTCCACATTCTCACCTGAATCGGAGATTGGCTTGCCGTCATCTTTTTCTGAAAGCTGACCATTTGTCAGTGAGTTATCCAGGAGACACGCAGACTCTACCGTTGAGCTTGTTTCACCTGAGGCTGCAACACCTTGCTGTTGCAATGGTGGGTGCCCGGGGCCAGCTGGAGGAAGGAAAACTCCAGTTCCAGGAACTAGCATTCTAGGTGGTGCAGGCCTTGTGGCTGTGGACCACCCAACCGTGGTGACAGACACTGGTACAGGAGGTGGCGGATAAGGCGCTGCAGGTACCGGAGGTGGCGGATAAGGCACTGCAGGTACCACAGATGCACCTAAGAAGATTGGCTGGATGTCATTTGCAGGCAGATGCTGCGGACGGACAGGAGGCACAGGCAGGACACCAGTCGAGAGGACTGGACTGTAGTGCTTGGGACCGGGATGGCGAACCATGTTTGGGATCCGGGGAAGTACTACCCATGGAGCAGGCGGCACAGGTGATTGAAGGCGTGTTCCATCAGCAAATAGCAGTTTCTTGGACTGAGACTTGGTGAAAGTGATGATAACACGCTGCTTCCGAATGGAAGGAATTGCATGTTTGGCAAAGTCTGCACTCTTGCCTCTCATAACTACTAGAGACCTGCAAAAGTGACTGCATGTTAGCATAGAAGAATCTCAAAGCAGAAACAACACACACCCGAAACAGAAAGTAGGAATCACTACTTACCCAGCTGTTAGAGACAGCTTAAGGGGACCCCTGTAATCACCAGGATGATCTATAGTTACCACCCTGCCAAACACCATGCTGCATTTTGTCAAGAACAGACTGCAGAGCGGCCTTCCGAACCAAGGTGGGCACATGTGCGGCTGGGAATGATCCCCCTAAGTATCAAAATCTAGGGTTAAGAACTTTTGTTTTTCATTCCATCAAGCTTAAAGATTAGTAGAAAGTTTCACCTCATTGAAGAAGTCAATGATACAAGAGTCTGGTTTTACACTCATCACTTGAAGTTGGACTAATCGATCACCAACATTTTGCAGTTCTCTAGGGATAGGCTCCACCTTACAGTCTGCAATATGCAACCAAATTCAAAAAAGAAATTTCATTTTAAGACAATCAATTTATGCTGAAAAAGAGCTTGCCTCTGGATGTCCCAGTTCCAGTATCATCTTCTGGAGGTCCATCAATGATGGGAATACCAAACTGGAGTGATTCTCTTCCCCGACCTTTCATGGGCCTCTTCAAAGGCACAAATGTCTGCCCTGCTCATTGGCATAACCCAGTAATTGTTATCTATATACACTGCCAAAATTTACTTAGGATGGAAGTTTACATAGAGAGAGAGAGAAGAAAAGAAATATCATAATAGCATGTTTGAAGTTAAAAACAAGAAGAAAGCAAGGAACAAATAAAGAATATTTTCTTGATCCTGTACAATAATTGAATCTGAAAAAATTATATGGCAAAATTACTGACCCAAGTAAAAGCTATTGTCAGGCATTGGTCAAGAAGTACAAATGCAGACTATGGTGGATAGCTATAGCATGAGAATGACTTCTAAAGGCACTTTTCTTAGTTCTATTGATTATGATAGCCAAAGACACTACGTATTTTAATTATCCAGTTGCTGCATTATTGCTAGTAAACTTTAGTGTGATTTTAGCTGCCACGTACATAATTAAACCATAGTTTGAAAACTCACCGGGTCAACCCGCTGACTCGGTTGACTAGGTCCGGATCATCCAAGTACTGGGTCAAAATCCAGTATAACTCGCCTGTGTACAAAACTCAGCCGAGTCAGCTGAGTTTTAGCATGACTCGGCCGAGTTTGCCCATGACTCGGCCGAGTTTGCCCATGACTCAGCCGAGTCATGCATATATATATATACATATATGATATATTTTATATATAATTACATATATTTATATGAAATATAATATAAATATTATGTATATTATATATAAAAATATAGTTATACATGCATTTATAATATTATAGATTAAAATATTATAAAAAATATCGTATAATGCATATTATATATAATATATTGATAACATACTATGAAATATACATAGTATATATATAAGTATATATTTTATATAAAATATAAATTTAACATGACCCGGCCAAGTCACCGAGTTGAACCCGTTCGAGTCACTCAAGGATGAGCCGAGTGACGAGTCACCAGGTTTTAAAACCATGAATTAAACACAAGGAGTTAACGTTTAAGACAACAAGGTTCAGAAACTAACCTCAAACATCGTAAATCATTTGTTTACAAGAAAATTGATCATCAACAAAGCTAAAATATGTTCAAACTGATCTGGAAGGCGGAGATGACAATTACACACTTGACAGAGACCAACCTCAATCACTTCTCCCCACTATGACTACAAAAAAAAGATAAATGTATTTTCTCACCATATGATCATATAATAATATATTGTCAAAGATACACAATAAAATGAAGCTAACATAGTGCCAAACATGCATGACAAAATGACCTAAGCAAAACTAAAGAATTGTAGGAACAAATGAGAAGCTCGTTCATCATCTTCATACAAGATGAGCTGAACAAAACCAAAGACAGAAATTTTACAAAGAAAATAAAACGATAATCTTGTGTTATCGTAGGAAACAAAATAGTAGATTTTTGTCTTTTTCTCTGCCTTGTAGGACTGCCTTAGACATTTTTTTCATTCCCTTAATTTGAAAAGGATTAAGAGAGGAAACGTTGGCACTAAAATCTGTTTCCTGCATGATAAATTTATTTTTATTTTTCTCAAAGGAAAGATGACTGTGCATGCTTGATTCATTCTTTTTCTGTGTTTGGATTCCATTGCTCTTGCTTACCATAGTCGACCCACTGTATTGGCTTACATAGCCAGCTAGGTCTGCTCTTGAGCATGCTTAGGCGACCCACTGTGTTGGGTTACCATAGTCATCTCATTCTGATCTTGAGCCTGCTTCTTTCCTGGTTCACACTTACCTGATCAGCCTTACCTTGCTTGGATTTCAAATTCTGAATTTGATCTTTCTTCTTTCCTGGTTCACACTTACCTGATTCAGCCTTACCTTTCTTATTTCCTGGTTCACACTTGATTCAGCCTTACCTTGCTTGGATTTACCTTGCTTGGGTTTCAATGCAGTCTCAATCTGATCTGGAGTTCTCTTCTTTCCTTTAAGAGAATGATTCAAATTTGAATCAAGGTGTCGACCTCGATGTGCTGGATATGGAGCAATCTACTGGATCTGGAGCAATGTTAATCTTATTACTCCCCCTCAAACGATGTCGTTCACACAGGTCGAGTTTGTTTTGCAAACCAATGAACTGTGCTTTGGTTAAGGGCTTGGTAAAAATGTCTCCAAGTTGCTATTTGGAAGAGACATATTTGGTGACCAAGGTTTCCTCTCTTACCTTTTTATGAACATAATGATAATCAATTTGAATGCATTTGGATCAATTATGAAAAACTAGATTTGCATATATGAAGAGCACAGATGTTGTCACAGTGTAAAAAAGGCACATTGAATAAGAGAATTCCAATATCCCGAAGAATGAATGAGATCCAAGTGATTTCTGTTGTAGTAGAGGCCATTGATCTATATTCGGCTTCAGCACTGGATCGAGCCACTGTACTTTATTTCTTGGCACCCCAAGAAATGAGGTAGCTACCAAGAAAAGTACAGAACCCTGTGGTGGATCGCTTGGTGTCTGGACAACCAGCCCAATCTGCATCAGAAAAATCATAAAGATCAAGAGTACTTTGTTTTAATATTCGTAAACCAAAATCCATAGTTCTTTTGATATATTTAAGAGTTCGTTTAGCAGCTTAAAAATGAGCAACTTTGGGATCATGCATAAATTGGCTAACAAAATTAACGTTGTAGGATATTTTGGGTCGAGTAATAATCAAATATTGGAGAGCGCCCACTAAACTTCTATACAAAGTAGGGTCATGAAATTTTTCACCGAGATTTAATTGGTATTTTTGAGCCATGGGATTAGCAATGGCTTTACAATCTTGCATTTGTGCCTGTTCTAAGAGATCCTTGGCATATTTTTCTTGACACAAAAACATTCTACGATTGTAGTCAACTTCAGTACCCAAGAAAAAATATAGGTGTCCCAAATCTTTAATAGGAAATTCATGCCCAATTTTATCAATGAATCCTTGTAATAAGCTCAAGACTGCTTCCTGACAGTATCATAGCATCGACGTATATCAGCAAAATTTAGGTTTGTGAAGCATGGTGACTTACGAACATGAAAAGATCATTTGCGAGAAAAATACTTAATCTATGAAAGCAGGTCTTTGAAGCTTGCTTGAGCCCATAGAGAGCCTTTTTCAATTTGCAAACATACTCAAGATTGTTGGTATCTTTGTATCCTGGAGGTTGTTTCATGAGAACTTCCTCTTTCAAAATCCATGAAGAAAGGCATTTCTAATATCAAGTTGACGAATATCTCATCCTTTGACATTAACAATGGCCTTATAATGGGAGAGAAGGTTTCATAAAAATTGATGCCGTTAATGAGTGAATCCTCGAGCAACAAGGCAGGCTTTGAGATGATCAAGGGCCCCATCAGGTTTTAAATTAACCTTGTAGACCCATTTCGAGCCCACAACATTATCATTGACTCTTTTAGAGATGAGATCCCAAGTGTCATTGGCGAGAAGATCTTCTATCTCTTCATCCATGGTTGCCTTCCATTCCAGATGAGAAAGAGCATCCCTAATATTTTGAGGTTCCTTAGGAACGATTTTGACAATATCATGCAGGCCGACATATTTGGGATTTGGCTTAAAAATCCCATGCATGGATCTAGTAATAACTTGGTTCTCATTATTGATAACATAGTGAAAGCTAATTTGGTAGTGTTTCTATGCTTTCGTTTGGAGACCCTATTTTGTTCAGGAGTCTTAGGACACAAAATCTGTCTTTTGATACCAAGATCATCTAAATATTTCGCCACTATCCGGTTTGTCACCCTATCCTTTATCATACAACCAGAGGCAAAGAATTTAAAAACATATGGCAAATCCGTAGTTAGTTGGTTGATTGATAGGAGATCCTTTTAATTTTCGGTATATATAAAACATTTCTCAAGGTTCTTTGAGGCATTTTGTTGAGCATAAAAGGCAATTTGTTGAGAGTTAAGTCTCTTGAATCTTATTTTTGACCTCATGACTCTGGAGCAGGGGTATCACCTTCTTCATATATGAAGGTACAGGGGGCATGATCATGGATGTGACAAAGGATTCATATCCTTGCCCAAGTCCCTGGAGAAGCTAAAAGACTTTAGCCTTGTCCTCTACGAGCTTTTCAATGGCAGCAAGATCGTCACAAAATCCTTTGAACTTGCTTATGTAATCAGTGAGAGAGTCATTATCTTGCTTTAGAGACATTATTTGTTGCATCAGGTGGAATTTTCGCTCCTGCGAATCTTGAGCAAAAGCGTACACGAGAGTCGTCCAGATTTCTCTCAAGGTTTTCGATCCTACAACCAAGACAAGAACACTCTCGGAGAGAGTCCCTGTGATCGAACCTCTAAGGAGATGGTCAGATATACACCAGGCATGGTAAGCAGGATTCGGTACTTCTGAAACTTCGATGTTTCCCTAGGCAATATGCTTGATAGTAGGCTCGGGTGGATGAGAATCTCCATTAAGTAATCCATGAAGATCCTGGCTTTCCATAAGAGCCGGGACTTGGGTTTTCCATAGCAAGAAGTTGCTATGGTTTAATTTGAGTGTCACAAAGTTTGACACGTTCAAAGTGGCCAGGTATGGAAACATAAGTGATCCCATGGTGGTGGATGAAGAAGCCATGACTGAAAAATGCAAGAGCAGGGAGAAAAAGTGACTATACCTCACTTCAAAAGGTGCAGCTCTGATACCATAAAGAAAAGTGAGAAAGAGGAGAAATAATAACAAGATTGGGTAACGTGGTTCAGTCTATGCAACCTACGTCCATGACCAGAAAATTGCCTGTCTTCACTATATTAAGTTAATCAGCTCATTCATCATCTTCATACAAGATGAGCTGAACCAAACCAAAGTCAGAAATTTTACAAAGAAAAAAAAACGATAATCTTGTGTTATCGTAGGTTCCAAAATAGGTAGATTTTTGTCTTTTTCTCTGCCTTTTAGGACTGCCTTAGACATTTTCTTCATTTCCTTAATTTGAAAAGGCTCGAGAGAGGAAACATTGGCACTAAAATCTGTTTCCTGCATGATAGATTTATTTTTATTTTTCTCAAAGGAAAGATGATTGTGCATGCTTGATTCATTCTTTTTCTGTTTTTGGATTCCATTGCTCTTGCTTACCATAGTCAACCCACTGTGTTGGCTTACCAATTAGGCCAGATCCGATTATGTTAGATTCAGTAGTGCCTACATCCAAAGCAAATCCAAACCGTTTACATCCCTAGCAATTGCATAATATTGTTATATAAAATATAGTAACTGATTTCCAACTGTCTGGCTGCAAAACAATTTCTTGGCTCTGAATTGATGAAGGTGCTGAGTTGAGGGCTCCGAAGATTGTTGAGGGTAGTTAATGGCTCTCAAGAAGCCTGAAAGACTCAGCAGTGCATTATATGTTGCTATTACATGGAAAATGACATGGAAGGACCAACATCTCTTAGCATCCGCAACTTATAAGAAGAATTACTCATATAATTGCTTCTACTCCAAATCTCAGTGTTGGAAGGCTAACTGTTGAAAGTGGATAAAACCAAGAAACAATAGGATTATGGAAGCCATAACCATAATGTCTACTTTAGAGCAACTACATGATGAATTGGAGTAAGCAATATCTAAACATGGGAACATAAAAAATAAGCAAATGCAGAAACTTTTAGAGAACCAAATTCCTTGTATGCCCAGACAGTCTTCTTTCGAAATCAATCAAGGATGACAGGCCTCAACTCAAAATCCTATTGTGCGATGATCTACAACATCTACAGTTAAAAGAGTAGAGAATAGAACATTTGTTTGAAGAAAGAATATTGAACACAAACTTTTCTCCCCCAAACACTCAACCAGCATTCAGGCCAACCAAGCAGAACCATCTCTCTCTTTAAAAAAATCATCCTTTACAGTTGCTTCAGCATGTTTAGCTGTTTCCTTTTTTCTATTTTTCCTATCAAAATATCCATTGTTAGTGTGAATGATGGATGAGAATATTAAAGAATGGTTTTGTAGATTAAAGAAAAAATTGTTCCAATAGAATGATTTGCACAGTTTAGTAATTGTTCAAAGCACAGGATATATGTCAATGATAATATAGTGTTATTAGTATGGAATTGTCTCATACAAAGCTGATCCCTATAAAGTCGATCAGGTAGATCACATCTGTATGGTCAAAATTTAAAAACAGAACAAAAAAAACCTGAAAACCCATCTGACATATTTTATTTAGCATGCTTTCATCACTCTATGGGCATGTTTGGTTGCATCTCATGTGATTTGGAGTCATGCAATTTCAAATCGCATATTCCACCTTCTGATTTGAAATCACATGAGATTCACTCCAAACCTGATTTCAAATTACATTTTGTTTCTCTTTTTTTTTTCTGATGTTTGGTTGTGCAAATGAGATTCATTCTCTCATTTGCATGAGATTCTGAATCTCATGAAAGGATACCAAGAATTCCCTATATATATATATATATATATATATATATATATATATATATATATATATATATATATATATATATATATATATATATATATATATATATATACACATGGGCTTACTTTTGGTACTCTCAATAGTAACACACTACCCAACAGAAAGTCAAAGTTGCACTTACTATCTACAGAATGAGTCCTTCAAGAATATAGATGTGTTTACCATGGTTTGTTGAGTGAGAAACATGCTTTGATGTAAAATTGTTCTCACTAATTGTGAATTTTTTTAGCATTGTGGGCCATTGTTTTTCCAAAATCCTTTGGAAACTTGTATCCACATCAAAGTCTCTTAATTTAATGCATGTTCAAAAGAAACATAAAGAAGAAACTACACAGATCACATCTATATGGTCAGATCCACAAAACATTCAATGCGATATTAGAAAATCAATGCAGCCACTATGTAGTATGGTACTATTCAATGTACCAAAGGGATATGTGTGTGCATGAAAATGTGTAGGTGCGAGTTGGGTTTGGTGCAAACTTGTGCCGAATGACATTGGCCACACAATTCAAAAAAAAAAAATCAAAACCTTTAGAGGTGGTAATAAACTGCAGCCAAAGATATTTAGTGGTGGTCAGTTTTTTTACTGCCATTAAAGGTATCCTTCATTGGCATTTTGACCACCATTAGAAGTCACTTTTGCACAAACTTTTTTGCCTGAAACCAGAATTGGGTAATCCGAGGCATTGGTTGGTCTGTATGATGGTTCACACAGGCCTGGTTCACACCTCTCCTAGCCCATCCAGAACAAGGCTTAGGATGCCCACCTGACGTGGTCAAAATAGGCATGCTCAAGCAAGCTGCCCCAGCCCTACCCGTGTTTTTCCCTTTTGAAAAATGAGGCAAGCCAGTAGGTGGCCTGTCTGAAAAAATCAAGTGGGCCAGCCCGTTGCTCTACTCTAATAAGAATATAACTAGATGCTCAGGAAAACACAGAATTTGTGCCCAATCAATATTGAAAAAGCAATGCTTTGCCAACAGCATTACAAAGTTTTATTATGACAGCACCATGTGTCCTAGCAAAGCACGACATGGTCATTGGAAAGGAAATTGTTCAAGTTCCAATAAAAATAAACATAATAATAACAACAACAACAATAATATGGAATTTTCCATAAAGTTTCATTCAGCACCACAACATAGACCGAACTAGAAAATGCTTAAAGAAAGGGAGAACTTAAAAAAATGAAATGAAGAAAACAAAATCAGTTTACCTTGAAATTCCCCTCTTCGACCAGCAGATCTAAGTTCATTTGCCAATGAGAGAAACTGTGAGATTTCAGGACTATCAAAAAAATCTTCATAAAGTTCAAGTCCTTCAACAACATTGACCTGAACACAGGAAAGACATGGTTATCAAAGCCTTGGCCAAAGCCTCATGGCCTAGAAGGCCAGAACAGAGAAAAAAAGAATTGCACCCAGAAGTTCATGACAGTTGCATAGAAGTTCTAGATGCTATCAACTACACAAAGGAATAGCATTTGAAACCAATATCCTACCATCTTCCCGTCCAAGATTTCAGAACCCACAAAAGTTTTAGGAACTGGAACACTGTTCTGCTTCTCGTCTTGTTTCCTTTTAGTATCAGTATCATCCTTTTGAACAGCAGTCTTATAATGTCCTGAAGGAACAAGGACACCAATATTGTAAAATAGCTTTCCAATCAATAGATGGTATTCCAAATAAAAGCTTCCAATAGAAACAGAAACTAGGTTTACATAAACAAAAATTACAGCAAAAGAATATATGTTGCATTTACATTCGTGGAATATATGTATGAATATATACGTCTGTGCATGTGCATGTGCATATGTATTTGCAACTCTAGAAGAAAGAATCATTTGTTTGTCATGCCAATGAAAAGACTATACTATATTCAGGTTGAAGTTATAGAATCCCACAGGGGCAATCCCTAGTTTCCATAGGTTAGTAATATAGTGGAAAGGCCATGCCATATACATATGCATTTATTCAAAAACAGAACTGAAAAAAAAGGATCAGCATGAGTATTGTGTGCATTACATATAGCAGGTGTTACATGCCAAATTTGAGAGATCTATCATCTATCGCACTGCCAGGAAAAGATCAACAAATAAATTGCAAGAAGAAGAATACATTTGTTGCAGCTCAGGAAGGGAAATTATGGTTAGTCTAGAAAAGCAAAAACTAATTATATGCAATTCGAGGTCGTGTTGGAGATATGTTAGAATAAGATCACAATGAAATAAAAAAGAACCAAACTGTTACTGCACCATCTTGTCTTAGTTTGCCAGACAGAGGGAAAAATATTGCCAAGCAGGCAAGCACAAAAAAACAGCAATACAATAACCATGCACCCCGTTCGGTATTTAAATGTATTTTTAAATACATATTACACTGAAGCATACCTTTTACGAAGGGGGCTGCCCCACCATTCAAAACCTTTTTCTCAGAGCTCCCACACCCGGTTGCCATAACGTTACATCCGTTTTGTGTGTTGTAATCTGCCTCAGGATTCAACGCATCCACCCCTGCATAGCAAGCATGCAATTTATCAATGACATTCATCACTAGAAGTACAGCGAGTTCCAGGACTTTTTGATGGTGGATAACAAAGCCCTACTAATTCAACCACCACCAAATGCGTATGTCATACAATATAGAATTGACTATGTGTCATGTATAACCAATGCATCCCCAACAAAATGGAAGAGGAAAAAGTAAAAACAAAGCGCAAACAATATCTTCATAACAAACGGGTGAAAATTAAATAATAGGCTACATATGGAAGCTTTTATAATGACAACCTCTCCTGATTTCTGACAATGATATCAGCATTAGGTTCCAAAAACTCTTTCAAGAAAATTCCTAATTTTGTTGAGTGCAATCTATAATAATCATAAGTTGCACAAATGAATAAGAATCACTTCCTGAACCTCAAATGATCAGTGCGTTACCTTCCTTCTCGTCCCCAGACTTTGTTCCATTTTCTAATACCACCCCGCAATTGCTTCCTTTCTGCTCCGCCTCTGCTCGCTCATTGTTCTCAGACGGGATAAAACTCCCCGCGGAAGATGCAGCACCAACCTTACCGATTTCACCTCCAGAAGTATCATTCTCCAAGCTCTTCTTGATACCGGTCGCTGATGCAGATGATTCTTGATGGAGGCAATGTGGATCCACCTCCACGCCGTGATTATCCCTCGCATTTTCTGCTACCATTCCTTTGTTCCCACGTCCGAAACCTGCAATCTGGAGAGCCTGTTTCTTCACGTCGGGCATGGGTTGAGGGAAGGGCCCCGTTGCTGAGGCCGGATCGGAATGCCTGGACTGCCTCCACCAAGCAACCTGCTGAAGAGAGTGCATTACGTCAGCCACCGAAAAGTACTGCTGCATATGGAGAACAGGAGTCCAGGGAGATCGCCGCTGCTGAATGCATCCGATCGCGACCTCATACTCCCCGGGCTCGCCGATGCACCTCATGTGATAGCACAGGGAGTCGATGATCGCATTGGCCGCCGCGAATTCGGCCCGCAGCCACAAGATGAACGTGTCCCGCTCGTCCGGGAACCACTGCCGCTGCTGAACATCATTGCCGTTCTGGAACTGCATTCTATCTGGAACGCGCAAACCGCTCTTGATCGTCGCATCTCCGGATGGCATGGTTCGGGACGAAAGCCGGTGCTATCCCAATCGCATTTCACACAGATCCCTCACCTCCTGCGGTAGATCCAACCATCCAACGATCTAACGCCTAAAATCCCCCCGTCGCAGGACGAATCTTCGCCACTCCGACAACTCTAAATACATCACGAATCTTCTCTTCTCTTCCCACCAAAACGACCTATCTTTAGCCTCAGATATATTGATTTCCCTTAACGAAACAAGCAATAATCCAACAACTGCAGAACTCGCTCGAACCCAGCTAAATTTATCACGAAACGCTCAAAATCAAACAATCGCGATCTGGATCCGATTATCCAAAAGCAAAACAAACGATTAACCAAACAAACAGCCGAATCGGGGTCAAAACAAAACAGAACAAATAAATGCTCAGAATCCGGGAGAAAATCTGAGTGATACTTCCAGTTCGAGCTACACTTCGCGGACCACTGACGGCCGTCCGATCCCCGTCCAATCTATGGCAATCGGACGACTCCCGACCGCGTTCTCGATCCGATACAACGACTCGCCGGCTATCAGTCAGATAAAAACGCACAAATACGTTCACCCGGAAAACAAACAAATAAGTAATAAAAATAAACCGTCCGCCGGGACTCAGAGATCGGAATTCTCGAATCGAGAGCCAAAATGCTGAGCAAAACGAAACGAGATCTCATGCAAAACTCCTAGATCTGGACGACGTCCCCTCCTAGTCGTAAAGACGATGAGAAGCCTCCAGAGATCGGTAGTCGGGAAGAGCAAATAAAGAAATCGAGAGAGAGAGAGAGAAGTACAGAGAAAGAACAGACTACACAGACCGATCGCCGAAACGAAGAGAGGACTTGGCTCAGAGAGAGAGAGAGAGAGGGAGGAGGGCTACCGAAGGAGAAGAATCAGTACAGAAGAAAGAGGGAGAGAGGCAGGAGGGGGAGGTTGGCCCCTGAGAACGCATCCAGAGGCAGACGGCGCCTGCTTTTCTCAGGGAGCCAAGGAGTGGTCAGAGAGAGAGAACAAAGGGGGGGCATGGTTACTTGGAAATTCGGTAAAAAGTGGCGTGGGGTCCACGGAGGTGATCGGGACCAGCCGGTGTGAGGCGACGGATGTGGCTGAGGTGGCACCCGGGTGACCGCCTCGCCGGGCCCTTTAGCTGGTGGCTTCGTTGAAGACCGGCGCGAGGCCCCCGCTTTTAAAGTGAACGCTCGCGAAAAGTTCAGGTCTAATTTGCACAAATATTTGTGCATTAAGCACCTGATCACCCTCCATCTTGAGAACAGGGCCTGCAGGTGTCTACACGAGAGGAGCAGATCAGGTAACATGAGCGTTTATGCTCATGCCCACATCGTGGCCATCCGATTTGCATTTTAAAAAGCTCAAAAGTCAACAAAGCCATGTGGCATTTTGTTGAGGTGGCGCAGCGAAAAGTCTTTAAGTGATAGTGGCAGCAGATAGGTTGAAGTCAACATAGAGTGAAGAGGAAAAAAAGAAAACAGAGGATAGATTGAAGCTTGAAGGTTTGCTTTGAAGGCTTTACGGTGTGTTGTATTGCATATCACCATAGGAGCCGAGTCCCATGTTTATATAGCTTTCGGATTTCCTCTCTCGGCTTAGCAGACGGTTGAGAGAATAACGGTGAGTTCAATGTATTTGATAAACTGAAATTTGAAATTTAAATAAAAATGTTGATTTGTAAAACGGAATTAGCTTATCCATGAGCAGGCCTACTCATGGATAAGCACAACATGCAGTGCATGACCACACGCACCAACATCTCTCACTTGGACATGAGACTGCTCAATTTGCTCCCACTATTATAGGCTTCCTTGAATTGATTACAGATTTTCTGTTAAGGATTTCTTTCGTAATCATATATATTTTAATCTCATTCGGGCAATATGCTTGGTAAACAAGTCTTCTACAATATCCTTAGTTAAGGGATCTGCTACCATATCCAATGTAAGAAGGTAGTCTAGAGTTATTTCATTGTTTTCAATCATATTGTGTATGTAGTGGTATTTCACCATTATATGCTTGCTCTTGAAGTTATCAACTCCACTTTTTATTAGAGCAATAGCAGCTTGATTATCACAGTATATCTATACAGACTCACATAATATTTTTATCTTTAAATCTTTAATGAATCTGTTGATCCATACTGCAAATATCGTGGTTGCATTACATGCGATATGCTCAGCTTTTTTAGTATGCTGAGCCACACAACCCTGTTTTTTACAGGACCACACAACTCCTCCTCCTCCAAAGAGGAAGATGTAGCCAGAAGTCCCTCCCACATTGAGTCTGTAGGACCCAACTCCTAGAACATCACTATAAGAGTTGTTGCCTATATAGACCTTGTGCTCGCCTGATATTAACTCATTGAGATCTATAACTCTATCGATGGATTTGGCTATATGTCGAGTAGCCCCAAAGTTCACCCACCACCTGTTCTTGTTCTATGGCTAATTGCAAGGGCAACTCAGTCAAGTTTAAATTCTTTGAATTTAATCTTAACGCAGTGGTCACCATTTTTCACGAATGTGGGAGGCTATTCAGTATGGTGGACACCTGCATTCTATCTAGAATTACATTTCCAGCAATAGTTAGGTCTTTAGCCATGACCAACATCATACTAACGTGATCTACCACACTGTCACTCTCTTTCATCCTATATGAGTTGTATTGTTCGAGTAACAATTGAATGTGGACTTCAAATGTGGTATCATACTTGGTGGTAATGGCCTCCATCATTTCCTTAGCGGTTTTATAATCTTCAAAGACTCCGATCAAATCATCATCCATGTAGGTGAGCATGATGGTTCTTGCCATCAAATCATTGTTTTAAATTTTTTCAAATTTGATTACTTCTTCTTGAGATGATTCGTCATTTGATTTTTCTATAGACATACTAAGGACATATTTCAGTCATTCTAGGGTTAGAGTTAAAGGGATCCACCTTTTCTAGACAGAAAAGTTGGTCCCGTTTAGTTTGTCTATTTTCGCTAATTCGGAGGCACAAACACAACTAGCCATTTTGTACTAACCAATTTTAATTTGATTTATTTATGGCAAGTTAGCATAAAGGAACAATATAAAACAAAAGAAAGATCTTGTCACACTAAGCAAGTTTCTTTATTTTAAATAGACCTATTTTTTGTCTTAAACATAATTTAAATGAGTTTTCTTTTTCTTTTAATTTAACAAGAGCAATAGGTTTTTTAAAAATTAAAAAAATTATTTTGGCTATTAAATGGGAAATATAACTATTTCGGTTAATTTTTTAAAATTTTCAAAGTTGCAGACCCTTTTTAGTAAATACTTTTGAAAAGGTATGCGGGTTATAGAATATTTTATTCCAGAATGTGAAAAGACAAAATGTGAAAAGATGTATTGGTTCATAATACATAAGCATTTATGTAAGAAAAGACAAAATGCATTAGTTCATAATACACAAATTTTTACGTAAGAAATTTTGGTTCATAATACATAAACATTTATGTAAGAAAAGACAAATTATGAAAAGATAATACACAAGCATTTATTTGAGAAATGACTATTTGTAATATAAGTATTACTCAAGCATTTAGTGTACTTCACAACCATTCATTTTAGAATTGACGATTTGAGAAAATAAATATTATTTTATTAAAATAAGAAATGACCATTTATTTCTTTAAGCATTAAATGCCACCTCAAAAAGCATTTGAGAAATGACTATTTATTTATAAATAAAACCCACACTCAAGAATGTCGACTTACTCATAAACATTAAATACAAATATAATATATGTTGAAAAGACTTTAGTTACTTTTTTACAAACCCATAGATTGTCGACTTACTCATAAACATAAAATACAAATATAATATGTTTTGAAAAGACTCTAGTTACCTTTTTACAAAACCATAGAATGTCGACTTACTTGAAGTCATCATTCTCTTTGTATAGCATTAAATACCTCCTTTAAGAAATCCTTGTTGATATCCTTCTCAAGAATGTCGACTTGTTTAAAGTCTTCATTCTCTCTGTAGACTTTGAAAAATACAACATAAAGAAAACTCTTGACATGACTATGTACAAATAAATATCTCAAAGCATTTATTGTACTTACACTCATTTAAAGTAAAGAAGTACTTATGTACCTCAAATCATTAATTAGAATAAAGACAAAACTACATGATAAACTACACTTCAACGTTCAAAAATACTACAGAACATTTATTATGAGAAAAGACCTAATACAAAGAATAACTCATTTAAAATACACCAACGAATAGTGTACTCCAAAAATGCTTCGTATGGAAAGAAGACTTTTTGAAAAAGCAATATAGTACACTTATCTTTTTCACACTAAGTTGTTTTTGAAATGACCTGACTTCTCATATCCCAAAAGGACAATCATTTCAAAAAGGCAACGACTAGTTTTCTAAAGACTATATATATACAAACATAATAGTGTGAAAAGACAAGCAAGCTTTCAACGAGAAAAATTCCTGCTTGACACTCTGAGAAAAGAGCTTAGAAAAAGAAAGAGAAAAAGTCAAGAAAAACTCTCAGAAAAAATACAAGAGTGTGTAAGAAAAGAAAAAGATCATTCTGAGAATCTTCATACGTGCATTCATACTCTGCATATCATTCTGAAAGTTCTATAGGAAAGTGTTGTAACTTTCTGATCTCTGCTGTATCCCTTCTTTGTTGAGAGAAGTAGACCTCTGTGAAAGAGGGTGTTTTTCCTTCTCTGTTGAGAGAAGTAGATCTCTGAGGAAGAGGGTGTTTCCCTTCTCTGTTGAGAGAAGTAGACCTCTGAGGAAGAAGGTGTTTCCCTTCTCTGATGAGAGAAGTAGACCTCTGAGGAAGAGGGTGTTGTACTATTTATCCGGTAACTCGGATGTTATAGTGGAAGGCTCAAGTGTTTTACTTGGGGACTGGATGTAGGTCAGTAACTCGGCCGAACCAGTATAAATCCTGTGTTTATTGTGTTGTGCCTTATTGCCTTATTTTTTATTTTATCGATCTGCATCGTATTTCACTATTCACCCCCCCTCTAGTGGAATTTCATTTAGTATCAGAGCAGGTTCTGTTGGTTTCGACATAACAAGTCTTCCGACACAAAAATGGCATCAACCTCTTATGCTCGTGACATCGAAGGTCAACACTCATCTCGCCCTCCTTTTTTTAATGGCACTGACTATGGCTACTGGAAATGTAGAATGATCATATTTCTCAAGTCTGTAGATTTTGCTGTATGGAATATCGTAGAATGTTCATATTCTTCTCCTATATCATACTACTCTTCATGGACTAATGAAGAAAGAAAAATGGCAAACTTAAATGCAAAAGCCATGAATGCTCTATACTGTGCCATAGACCAAAATGAATTTAACAGAATATCCATTTGTGATTCTGCTCATGATATTTGTCATTCTCTGGAAGTTATTCATGAGGGAACAAATAGAGTAAAAGAAGTTAAGATCTCATCATTGGTTCGAAAATACAAACTTTTCAAGATGATCAAAGATGAAACCATTACTGAAATGTTCACTAGATTCACCAATATCACCAATGATCTTAAATCTTTGGGAGAAACTCATTCCCAGACTGATAAAGTAAAAAAGATCTTGAGATCTCTCACAACTAACTGGAAGAAAAAGACTACATCTATAGAAGAAGCCCAAGATCTTTCCAAGCTTATTCTGGATGACTTAATAGGCAATCTTATGGCCTATGAAGTTCATATGAAGGAAGAAGGGAAGAAGAACAACCTACACAGAAAAATCTTGCCTTCCCAACTCTCTCAGAGGATGATGATTCAGAAAAAGATTCTGAAATTGCTCTTCTTACCCGAAGTTTCCAACGCTTCATGAGAAAGGACATGTTTTCTAAAATGCTCAAAGAAAAGCAGGATTCTAAAGAAGACACCATGTGCTATCAATGCAATAAGCCAGGTCACGTAAAACGTGGCTGTCCTCAACTAATGAGAAGATCTAAAGTCGAGGAACCAAAGAAAAGGTTCTTCAAGAAGAAGGCTCTCCATGCTCAATGGGATGATTCAGAACCATCCACCAGTGAAGAGTCAAGTGATGATGAAGCCGAAACTGCAAAACATGTGCTTCATGGCAAATGAAAGCTCTGTAAGTGAAATATCTGACTTTTCCTTTGAAAAACTTCTAGATGCTTTTCAAGAACTATTTGAAGAATCTAGAAAAATGAGCCTCAAAAATAAAGTTTTAAAATCTGAAAATTTAGAGTTTTCCCAGAAAAATGAAAAACTCAGTATTGAAAATTCTGAGTTGAAAAAGAAAAATTTTATGCTTACTTCTGAAATCTCTTCTACTAGTTCCAAGACTAAAAATCTTCAAGTAGAAATTTTAGAATTAAAAAGTAAAACTGAAAACCTTATGAAAACGGTTTTCAAGTTTACCAAGGGAAAAGAGAACTTGGATAAACTTCTATCCTCTCAAAAATTCTCTTTTTACAAGAATGGTATTGGTTACTCTCATTTCAGCAAACCGTCTTATATGAATCAAAAGACCACTTTTGTCAAAGGTTCTTCTGAACCTGAAAAGGAGTATTATAATCTTAATTTTAATTCCTTGTACTCCTGTAAGACTATAGATAAACCCAAATCAAAGTGGATATGGGTTCCAAAATCTAACAAAAAGGGACTCGATCGGGTACCAAAAAGAGTTTCTACTTGATCTATTGCAGGCATTGAAAAAGAAGAACAGATGGATATCAGACTGTGGATGTTCAAAACATATGACAGGACATCCAGATCTTTTTGTTGTTCTTCATCATAAAGAAGGAGGAACCGTCACCTTTTGTGATAACAACAAAGGTTTGATAATTGGTATTGGCAATATTGGTAATATCGATAAACCTCTTATCAAAGACGTTCTCCTTGTTAAAGGTTTAAAACACAATCTCTTAAGCATCAGTCAAATGTGTGACATAGGATATAATGTCAGTTTTAAACATGATGCATGCCTCATAGTGGACACAAACGAAAATATTGTTTTAAAAGGTATAAAGAAAAATACTGTATATATACTTAGATAATATTACTGAACATTGTCTCATAAGCAAATAATGGCTCTCAAAATTTATGGCATATGAGAATGGGACATGTTAACTTTAAATATATCTCTAAAATGGCGAAAAATAACTTGGTTCGTGGGTTACCTAAAATACCATTTAAAAGTGACTATTTTTTTGTGATGTTTGTCAATTAGAAAAATTGTCAAAATCATCCTTCAAATCAAAGAATGTTGTGTCAAGTAAAAGACCTTTAGAGCTTTTCCACCTGGATCTTTTTGGTCCTTCTAGAGTAGCTTGTCTTAATCATAATAAATATGCTTTTGTCATTATTGATGATTACTCAAGATTCACTTGGGTAATATTTTTGAAAAACAAAAGTGATACGTTTTGTGAATTTAAAATTTTATGAAAAAATTACAATATGAAAATTCCTCTTCAATTGTTAAAATTCGTAGTGACCATGGAGGAGAATTTGATAATGATCATTTTGTAAATTTTTGTAACTTGCATGGTATTTCTCATAACTTTACCTTTTCCTAGAGTTGCACCTCAAAATGGTGTAGTAGAAAGAAAGAATAGAACCCTTCAAGAATCTGCTAGAACTATGCTTCAACATAACAATCTTGCTAAATATTTTTGGGATGAAGTTGTTAATACTGCATGCTATATTTCAAATAGAGTACTTATTAGACCTTTGTTGAATAAAGCTCCCTATGAATTATTCTATGACAAAACTCCAAGAATAGACTATTTCAAAGTCTTTGGATGTAAATGCTTTATCCTAAACACAAAAGATAGCCTGGATAAATTTGATGTTAAATCCGTTGAAGGCATATTCTTAGGATATTCAAGTCATAGTAAAGCATACAGAGTTTTCAATAAGAGTTCTAATACTATTGAAGAATCTATGCATGTTAGTTTTTGTGAATCTATTGATCAATCTGTTCATGGGCGAACTAACGATGATGATGTTGAAAGTACAGATTTATTTTTAGATAACACAGCTAAGTCTATTGAAGATGATCATCAAAGAACATTTATCGATATCAAAGATCATCCTCAAAAGCAGATTTTGGGAGACCTGACAAAGGGGGTTCAAACTAGAGCTCAGCTAGAACGGATTGCAAACATGGCTTTCATTTCTCAACTTGAACCAAAGAAAATTGATGAAGCCATCATTGATGAGTTCTGGATGCTAGCAATGACTGAAGAACTTAACCAGTTCCAAAGAAATGATGTGTGGGATCTTGTACCAAAACCAAAAGATCATCAAATCATTGGGACAAGATGGATCTTCAAAAATAAGCTGGATGAATCAGGTAATGTTGTAAGAAACAAGGCAAAGCTAGTGGCTCAAGGATATAATCAGGAGGAAGGTACTGACTTTGATAAAACATTTGCTCCTGTTGCTAGACTTGAAAGAATGTTTTAGTATATGCAAGCTATATGGATTTTAAACTATATCAAATGAATGTTAAAAGTGCTTTTCTAAATGGTTTTATAAATGAACAAGTTTATGTAAAACAACCTCCAGGTTTTAAAAATGAACAATTTCCTGATCATGTTTTTAAACTAAAATGTGCTTTATATGGATTAAAACAAGCACCTTGTGCGTGGTACGAGACTTAAAACTTTTCTATTTTACACTTGAACTAAACACATTCAAATTAGACACCACTTTTTAAGAGAACAAGTCTTAAACAACATAATTAAACTCGAATTCATACCCACTAATCAACAATTAGTAGACATCTTCACTAAACCTTTGAAACATGAAAACTTTACATGAATTAGAAGAGAATTAGGAATATGCAAACTAAGTGACTTATAATTAATCACATTTATTAAGACTAAAACTTCTTATGAGTTCTATTAAAATCTTATTTTTCTTCTTATCAATGTTTTTTTTATGTATCTTTTTCACTATTCAAAGTCAAACTATATTCACGTATACTCTAAACACTCATAAAAACACATTCATCATGACACATTATTTATGTCTTTCAACTTGTCATCTTTAAGTATACATCAATAATAACTCCTTGTCCTATTTCCTTTTCACTCATATCCATAAGAAAAATTAATATTAAGTAAAGCTATCATGACTCTGTTCACATCACTCATCTCATAACACCTTTTATCACTTTTGTCTTCTTGTGAAAACCTCTCTTACGATAAGCTATCCGAGATTCAACATGATATTGTGTTCCTCACTTATGTTATTTTTTCAAGTGATATATCCCTTTTCATGACTTCCTTTCCTCCTATTAAGACACTTCACTAAACTTTATGTTAAATAAATCGAGTGTTTATCCTTCTTATTTTCTTCACCACCTTTTTCAAAATCAAGCTGTCATATTTCACGTAAAATCTTACTACATCATCTGTTATATCATATCCTAAGTACAATCTATTATCGTCCTTTCATCCTTCACACCTTTTATGAAAAATTATTCGAAAAACTTGTCCTTCATTTTTTTATTCTCATAAGTACTATTAGTACCACTTTTTTTCTCTCTCTATCTCATACGAAGTGAGACTCCATCTGTGATCTTTGACCTCTTACAATTTATCTTTTTCAAAAACTATGTCCTTCAAGCAAAACATCAATTCCTATCAATCATAACTTTACTTTATGTCATACATCAAGTGTTTGTTGTCCTTTATGACCACTATTATCTCTCTACAAATTCGTATCACCCTTCTTTATGTCTACTTTTACTCCTTCCACGCATATCCATAAAAATACTTCTTATATAAGCAATTATTACTCTTCACTCATGAATATCTTTTTGTCTCATCATCTCTTTTACCACTATTCAAAGTCAAAGTGTATCCTCATATTTACGTATACTCATAAAAATTACAAATATGAAAACACATTAATCATGACACATTTTTTTTAAGTCATTCTTTTCTTTCAAAAATGTCATATCTTTCAAAGTACATATCACATGATCACCCTATGACCTATTTCCATAAAAACTATTTCTATATTAACTAAGCAATCATGACATTTCTTTATCTCTTTCATCTCATATCACTCATTAATTATTTTTGTTCTCTTCTCTATCCATGTCTTATTTGAAAATCCATGTATGTCATCACTCTCTTCATACGCCCAACTTAAAATTTCTCATTATGTCTTTTCAGCTTGACTTTATCTCTATTCATCTCTCTCACATGAATTGAGCTCACTTCCTTCTTTACTCTGTCTCAAAACAATGGATCGCCCCATGTATTATTTGAAATCCATTTCTTGACTTGTTGTCTTCAACTTACTTCAACCTGGTCTATAATATTAACTCTTCGACTCTGATCCCTCCTTTTTGTCAATGACAAAAGGGGAGAGAAAACTTACCTCTCCTATGTAGGAGAAAAACGTTTAACACTTTATCTCATACACATGAAGTATACACAAACTTTTTTATGTTAATTATGGTGTTTTTTTTTTATTACTATTTCTATGCATTTTTTATTTCTGATATCATATTTAAATCATCATAATATATATGGCTTAGTGACAGGGGGAGCATATATTGTCATCATAAAAAAGGGGGAGAATGTTGAGAAACTATGTTTTGATGATACATGATAAATATGATATGCTTTCATGATGCATATATATGATACATGATAAATACATGATATGCTTTCATGAGATATGATAAATATGATATGCTTTCATATGTGAAACTGAATATGTTATATTATGACTGGATATGATATGCTATGTATTTAACGAGTATTTGATGCAAGGTTATTTCACTTAAGAAGAGTGAAGACAACTTGATCAAGCGCAACTATTTGATGCAATCATACTACTTTGAAGAAAAAGCTTGATGGGCCATACATTCATAAAGATTATCCAAGAAGATCGGCTTCCTCAAGATGAAGACTTTTTTCTTCTTTAGAGTCATATGTAACAGAACCTTCAGAAGCATGCATATTTCATATTAGACTATATGCTTTGAAATCATACAAGCCATTTATTTACAAAAAGTTAAGCTTTCATAAAAGGATACGTTATGTATATTGTAGCATTTCAAAAACACCTTTTTGAAACAAATCATTGTACTTCCTACAAGCATTTATGAAAAAGATATTTTGACAAGATATAATAATTCATAATTTCAAAAGCATTAATTGTACTTTCTTACAAGCATTCATAATACATAAGCATTTATGTAAGAAAAGATAAAATGCGAAAAGATGTATTGGTTCATAATACATAAGCATTTATGTAAGAAAAGACAAAATGCATTAGTTCATAATACACAAATTTTTACGTAAGAAATTTTGGTTCAGAATACATAAACATTTATGTAAGAAAAGACAAATTATGAAAAGATAATACACAAGCATTTATTTGAGAAATGACTATTTGTAATATAAGTATTACTCAAGCATTTAGTGTACTTCACAACCATTCATTTTAGAATTGACGATTTGAGAAAATAAATATCATTTTATTAAAATAAGAAATGACCATTTATTTTTTTAAGCATTAAATGCCACATCAAAAAGCATTTGAGAAATGACTATTTATTTATAAATAAAACCCACACTCAAGAATGTCGACTTACTCATAAACATTAAATACAAATATAATATATATTGAAAAGACTTTAGTTACTTTTTTACAAACCCATAGAATGTCGACTTACTCATAAACATAAAATACAAATATAATATGTTTTGAAAAGACTCTAGTTACCTTTTTACAAAACCATAGAATGTCGACTTACTTGAAGTCATCATTCTCTTTGTATAGCATAAAATACCTCCTGTAAGAAATCCTTGTTGATATCCTTCTCAAGAATGTCGACTTGTTTAAAGTCTTCATTCTCTCTGTAGACTTTGAAAAACACAACATAAAGAAAACTCTTGACATGACTATGTACAAATAAATATCTCAAAGCATTTATTGTACTTACACTCATTTAAAGTAAAGAAGTACTTATGTACCTCAAATCATTAATTAGAATAAAGACAAAACTACATGATAAACTACACTTCAACGTTCAAAAATACTACAGAACATTTATTATGAGAAAAGACCTAATACAAAGAATAACTCATTTAAAATACACCAACGAATAGTGTACTCCAAAAATGCTTCGTATGGAAAGAAGACTTTTTGAAAAAGCAATATAGTACACTTATCTTTTTCACACTAAGTTGTTTTTGAAATTACCTGACTTCTCATATCCCAAAAGGACAATCATTTCAAAAAGACAACGACTAGTTTTCTAAAGACTATATATATACAAACACAATAGTGTGAAAAGACAAGCAAGCTTTCAACAAGAAAAATTCCTGCTTGACACTCTGAGAAAAGAGCTTAGAAAAAGAAAGAGAAAAAGAAAGAGAAAAAAAGAAAGAGAAAAAGTCAAGAAAAGCTCTCAGAAAAAATACAAGAGTGTGTAAGAAAAGAAAAAGATCATTCTGAGAATCTTCATACGTGCATTCATACTCTGCATATCATTCTGAAGGTTCTATAGGAAAGTGTTGTAACTTTCTGATCTCTGCTGTATCCCTTCTTTGTTGAGAGAAGTAGACCTCTGTGAAAGAGGGTGTTTTTCCTTCTCTGTTGAGAGAAGTAGACCTCTGAGGAAGAGGGTGTTTCCCTTCTCTGTTGAGAGAAGTAGACCTCTGAGGAAGAGGGTGTTTCCCTTCTCTGTTGAGATAAGTAGACCTCTGAGGATAAGGGTGTTGTACTATTTATCCGGTAACTCGGATGTTATAGTGGAAGGCTCAAGTGTTTTACTTGGGGAATGGATGTAGGTCAGTAACTCTGCCGAACCAGTATAAATCCTGTGTTTATTGTGTTGTGCCTTATTGCCTTATTTTTTATTTTATCGATCTGCATCGTATTTTACTATTCACCCCCCCTCTAGTGGAATTTCATCTGTTTTCTCGGTTGGGGTTTTCAGAGGCAGGCAAAAATAAACAGAGGTCTCTATTTTAGAGACAAAAAATAGAAGGCTTAAAGACCAGTAAGAAGAGTAGTAGCTCTTACCTTTCCCTTCTTTTTTTTTGTGTTTGATTCTTCTTTGCAGGTTGAAGGCCGCAGGTGTTGATGAGCATCCTTGAACCTTAGCTCTGATAACATTGTTGAGGTGGCGCAACGGAAGGTCCTCAGGTGGTGACAGCAATGGAGAGGTTGAGGTGCGACAATAGAGAGTGAAGAGGGAAAAGAAAGAGCAGATGATAGTTTTAAGCTTGGAGGTTTGCTTCAAAGGCTTCATGGTGTGTTGTATTGCATATCACCATAGGGACTGAGTCCCGTGTTTATATAGCCTTCAGATTCCTTCTCTTGGCTCAACAGACGGTTGAGAGAATATTAGTGAGTCCAATGTATTTGATAAACTAGAGTTTGAAATTTAAATAAAAAGGTTGATTTGTAAAACATACTTATCTTATCTATGAGTAGACCTACTCATGGATAAGCACAATGTGCAGCGCATGGCTACACACACCAACACATTCATCCAAAATACAAACAGACGGCAATGATGTCGGCATGAGAAAAAACGCTCATGTTCAACATGACCTGATCTGCTTTCGGACACGAGACACAAAATTTTGTGCAATCGTATTACACTTTGAACTCTGAACGCTCTCACGAAGCAATACGATAGAGAGAGTGAGAATCAGTGTGTGGTAATTGTTGTTTTTTTCATTTAAATAATTAATTAGAAAATATGAACCTAAGAAAATGAGGAACTCGTACACATGCGGACGAGATCTATTGTGGGTTTAGTGTGCTCAGGGTCACCATAACTTATTTTTTAATTTATAAGAAACCGCACCCCATACCAAGACCTGGTCGCGCTGGTTTAGCCTGCCATACCTACGGTGGTCATGCTGCTAGCGCAAAACCCTGAGCCTAAGACCTCTATCGTAGGGCCTATGATATGCATTGGCTTGCGCAGAGGAGTGACAACCATGATAATTAAACCTTCATTGCTTATCTAGCAACCAAGACCCTAGCCCACTATGCCACCCCCCTTTGGGGCGGGCCACTAGAACTTGAGTATGAAGTTTGAGAACTTGTTTGTTGTTCTTGTTTTATGCCAAGCATGCGCTTTTAGTTGTGCTCGGCTGTTGCCTTTTAAGTTCGTGTGACTAGCTTTTCAATTGCTTATTTTATGCTCTGTATGACATTAAACGAGCCTCTAGATAGTTTACTGGTAGTTACTTGAACCTTCTTGCTACATGAAAAAGCTTGCTTTTCAACATTGTTAAATTCTTCGCTTTCCTTAAATGAAGAAAAGTTTTTTGAAAATCGCTTCTAAAATATGAGAAACTTTACTCTCTTTAGTCAAAATCATGCTTTGTCTTTATTTCTCAAATTGATTTTCTTGTACTTTATTAATGTTTTCCTGTTTATATTTTTCATATTAAAAATTAATTTTTTATAACAATCTTACATATATATTGATTTTATATTGTTTTATATTTGTGTTAAGTTGCAGACTTCTTTACCAATGCAGTTTTGTCACCCAAATTTCACTCTCCTTGATTTCTTGTCAAATTACGCACATTGCATGCCACTGCAATTTAGAGGATTTCTAGCTTGAGCTTGGGATTAAGAACCATGATCCTCCATCACACAGGTACACCTAAAAATCATCAAAAAGTAAAGAGTGAAAATATATGATAGTTATGTACCAAGATACCATATGGTGGTAAAAAAAAATTGATCATGTTTAGTATACCATAAGATTCTTTTTTTTTAGAGTGAAAATCAATGGCTCACAATTCATAAAAATAATGATAGTGTAAAATGATATAAAAATCATATTTGAGTCAACTCTAACACATGAAAATGATAAATAGAACATGTTAAACATGATCCAAGGGTTAAAATTTGTTCTTGGAGCTTAAGTCTATGTTGTTCAAATGTGTACCACCACAAGCTATGTAAATCATTGGTAAGTTTTTTAACTCAATTTGATTGCATAGATGTGTTCAACATGTTTTGCAAGCTAAGGGTCAAAACTTGGATTGTCTTATTTCTATCTAAACATATGACTTTTTTGAGTCATTAAATTTTAGTGCATTGTAAGGTGTATATTTTTGAAGTGCTTAAAAAAACTATTTGCATGTTTAAATCACATGATTCAAAACTCGTCTTTTACTAAACAAACCTTGGAGAAAACATTCATAAGGTGATTTAAAAAAAAAAAAAAAAAACATGAAAGAAGATGCTATACACTCAATAGTTTTATGCCTTCAATAGAACTAACTTTTAAGCCCCAAAGGGTTTGGTGCAATAGGAGGGCGGTCATGGTGACTAAACAGGTAGTCAGGGTTCCATTCTCATGGGCACTAGACCCTCGCATATAAGAAGGGGCAAAAACATTATGTTCCTTGATCATGTTGAAGCAAGGTGACTGCCTGTGGGCAATGGGTGCACCACGGGTTTACACCATCTGGAAAGTGATAGTAAGTACGCCAGGCATAGCCAACGTGACTAAGTTTATGATTCTCAGTGTATTTTCTCCATTCCTCATAAAAAAATAGCACCAACTATTAACCTATATATAAATATATAAGGTGAATCTAACCTAAAATTACTTGTATTTAATATTATATAGATTCAACCATACTAAAATGACTATAATACTCTTAAATGAATGGTATTTTTTGAAAAATGCATGAAAATAACAAGTAACTTTGATATATTCATAAATTTTGTTTTTTAAAAAAGTACTTGACTTTTCATTTCTCTTCAAGTTCAAAAGACATGTAATGGCAAAAAAAGTAAACATGTATTTAAAAAAATGCCATTACTTTAAAGGTATTTTAGTCATTTTAATATAGTTGCACAATTAGTTCAGTGTATACATATCAATGTTGTCAGTACCAGTATCTGCACTGAATCGTTGGGTCACCAATTTTGCTGTATCAGCCCATACCGATACTCAAGTGAATAATTTTGTATATGCTAGAAATACTAAAAAATATTATGTGTCAATCATAATTTGTCACATGCTAAAACCATTAAAATAATAAAATATTATTTTATAGTATTTTTGTATTTATTTAAAAAATAGTCAGTCCAGGGTAAAGTATAGCAATTTTCTGCTCCTTTTTTAACCTGGTTGAAAAGATTGCACTAATTTTTTGTAGTTTATTTAATATGAAGCTCAATATCATATTTTGTATATTCAACAAATTAAAAAAAAATGCTTGTGAATTTGCTACATGCAATTGAAGCATACATTTTCACGCTTAACCTTTAAGACAATAGTAGGAAAAAACTATTGGATAAAGTTTCAAAATATAGATCATTTTTTAAAGTTTTGGTGTTTTATTGTTTCTCACCAAAAGTGCTTTAAAAATATTTAGTCTCATATCTAAGAGAGAGAAATGTTTCTGGTGGTTTAAATAGAGTGTGTATTCTCTATTCTTTACTTTGGTAATCCTTGTGTGTTAAGGTGGCTTGTGGACATTGTTGCATCGTTCGCACACAAGGGTGCTTGACATGCAATGTGCGTGCAAGGGAGCTTGAGGCGTAATGTGTGTGCAATGGCGCTTGAGGCGTAATGTGGTATTTTGATGGTGCACTTTGCACTTCGCACGCACAACGATACAAGGCACATGTGAGGTATCGAGGTCTACTTTGACCTTAACCTTTGACCAAGTCGTCTTTGACTTTTTATTTTCTTGAATGGTTTGGTCGTTTGAATGACTTTAAAAATGTATTTATATCGCGTTTATGGGGCATTGTGACTATTGAACGATTTTGGAGGTCCTTGACCGTTAGTCAAAAGTGGATGATCATATAAGATCATTTTTTGTCTAATTTTCAAACCGTTGGATTTATGGTCTTTAATTTCACTTATCACAAAAACATCTTGACCTTCCTAAAGTCTATAAATCTTTTTATTTTCATCTTTTGGTTTATCAATTTTTTTGATTCTCAAGTTTTCTCTTTTTTTATTCTTTTGTTCTCGATTTGGCTAGACAAGTTCACGTGTAGGAGAGGTCACCTGATCATGTAAAACAATGATGCTCTTGAGGTCCAAGCCTAGTTGCATTCTTGGAACTTAGTCATGAACAAACTCTTTTCGAATCTTTGAAAATTCTGAAGTGGGGCAATTAAATTTCTAATGATAATGATCTTAAGAACGTGCCTCTAAGCTTGGGATCTCGATTTTCCTAAATTCAGTTGTTGGTCACCATTTATTCCAACAATTTTAGAACTTCAAAATAGACTCTAGTTCAACATCCAACTCCATCAATTTGTTGAGCAGTGACCTTGAGAAGCTCGATCGATTTGATGGGTTAAACTTCAAGCGGCGACAATTAAAGGTCTTCCTGTTTTTTTGAGTTGCACATCGACTATGTTTTCAAAAAGTCTTGTCCCACCATCGTTGTTGGAGAAGTTGAGATAGAAGACCAGAAGAAAGAGCGAGAGAAGTGGCATACAGACAATTGCTTCATGTCAAGCGTGAGCTTTTAGTTGTGCTCGTCTGTGCCTTTTAAGTTCGTGTGATTAACTCTTTAGTTGCTTATTTTATGCTCTCCATGACATGCCTATGTAAGGATAGTTTACCTATGGTTACTTGAACATTCTTGCTACATGAAAAAACTTGTTTTTCAACATCGTTAAACTCTTCACTTTCCTTAAAGGAAGAGAAGCTTTGGGAAACCTGCTTCTAAAATATGAGAAACTTGACTCTTTTTAGTCAAAAGCATGCTTTCTCTTCATTTCTCAAATCGATTTTCTTGTACTTCATTAACGTTTTTCTCTCGCTTCTTATCACTTTTCATTCACATCCTTCTCATTTTCTATATTTTCATATTAAAAATTATTTTTTTTATAAAAATCTTTCGTGTTGGTTTTATATTTTTTTATATTTGTGTTAACTGGTGGACTTCTTTACCAATGCACTTCTGTCTATCGCCCAGATTTCTTAGGCACATTGCATGCCACTGCAAAGGTTAGGTGTGAAAAATTATGCTTTAATTGCATCACATTAGAAAATTCACAAGCATTTTCTTTCTTTATTTTTTTTTTTAATTTGTTGAATCGGCAAAATAGGTTATTGAGCTTCGTATTAAATAAAATACAAAAAATTAGTGCAATCCTTTCAACAAGCTTAAAAAAGGTGCAGAAAATCGATATACTTCACCCTAAATTAGCTATTTTTTAAATACATAAAAAATACTATAAAATAATCTTTTAATATTATTTTAATGCATGGTTTTAGCATAATTGACACATAATAATTTTTTTTATTTTCTAGTTGATACAAAATGATTCACTTGAGTATCAGTGTTGGCCGATACAGAAGAATTGGTGGCCCAATGATTCAAGGTCGATGCTAATACTGACAGCATTATATATACACATTAAACAAGTTGTGCAACTATATTAAAATGACTAAAATACTTTTTAAAAAATAACATTTTTTAAAATGCATGTTTGTTTTTTTTGCCATTACATGCCATTTGAACTTTGAGAGAAATGAAAAGTCAAGTAAATAAAAACAAATTATGAATATGTCAAAGTTACTTTTTATTTTCATGCATTTTCAAAAAATGCCATTCATTTAAGAGTATTATAGTTTTTTTTAGTATGATTTGAATCTATCTAACGTCAAATACAACTAATTTAATCTTAGATTCACTTTATATAGATATATATAGATTAATAGTTTGTGCTATTTTTTTTACGAGGAATGGAAAAACCACTCCCGAGATCATAGACTTAGTCATGCTAGCTATACCTGCCATACTTACGTTTTTTTTTTTCAACAGTGTAAACCTTTTTCCCGATGGTGTAAACGTGTGGTGCACCCATTGCCAATAGGGAGTCACCTTGCTTGGGCATGAGCAAACAACATAACGTTCTTGCCCCCTTCTTATATGTGAAGGACTGGTGCCCTGACTACCTTTTTAGTGGCCACCGTCCCCCTCCCATTACACCAAACCCCTTGGGGCTTAATAGTCAGTGCTACTAAAGGCATAAAGCTATTGGGTGTACATCTTTTTTTCATGTTTTATTTTATTTTTTCTAGATCACCTTGTGATGTGTTCTCTAAGGTTTGTTTAATAAAAAATGAGTTTTGAATCATGTGATTGTGACATGCAAATAGTTTTTTTTAAAGAACTTCGAAAATATACACCTTACACTGACTCTTAGCCGACAAAACATGTTGAACACATCTATGCAATCAAATTGAGTTAAAAAACTTGACCTATGATTTAGGTAGCTTGTGGCGGTACACAATTGAACAAAATAGATTTAAGCTCCAAGAACAAATTTTAACCCTTGGATCATGTTTAACATATTCTATTTATGGTTTTCATGCCTTAAAGTTTACTCAAATATGATGATTTATATCATTTTTAAACAACCCTTATTTTTGTGAATTGCGAGCCATTGAATTTCACAGTCTAAAAAATAAAATCTTATGGTATACTAAACATTATCAAGCTTGCTATTTTAGAAAATAAATAGTATTAAATGCATCTATATTTTTACATTTATCATTTGGTGGCTATATCTATTCAAACAAGAGTGTGTACAAACATATGGTGTCATGGTACATAACTACCATATATTTTCACTCCTTACTTTTTGATGATTTTAGATGTATGCCCCAAGCTCAAGCTAAAAATCCTTGATTATAAAAAACATGGACATTGAATAAGATTCCTTGGTTCTTAGAATGGATAGTCACCAAAACCCTGTTTGTGTTATGACTTTTGCTGAATATCCAGCCCAACCCTGCAGACCCACTATTATGTGTGACATTTTTAAGTGGATATATATGTTTTAAATAGCCATTAATTATAGAAGTTGGTTTTGGGCTTCTATTTTTTTTTTCTTTTGGATAATCCAAAGTAAACCCCCACATCACCGATCCCACCATGGGAGGCCTCCAGTTGGTAAAACCCTTAAGGTTCCCCAGACCACCAAGGAGTACACCCAGCTTTGACCTTGCGGTAAAGAACACCACCAGTGGGTTTTGAACGTGTGACGTCCTGTCAACTTGGTGACATTCACAAGTCGCACCTACCACATGAGTGGAGACCTTGTTCAAACCTGACTGTTCTGATTAATTTTGACAGGTTTCTCTAAATGTGTTGCTAAAAAGAGTCATGCCATCCAACATCATATGTTAATCCTAGCCATCCAACTGATGCATCTAAATGACAAGTATGAGTCTACATGTAAGTGAGAATATCAACTAATTATAGCTATTGGTTGGATGTAAGATGAATCCCATCATATGTGGGGATCCATCTTTTATGAGTTGAACACCAGACCTTTTTCTTCTTCTTTGTAATAAAGTTTCAAGCCGAACCGGCTAATCTCTAAGCGGGGTCACCGACACTCAAGCTCTTACGGCGCCCATCAGCCAAAGGCACCCCCCACACCTCGGTAAAAGTCGAACCTGAGACGAATGGGTCAGCACCTTCTCCCCAAACCCGCTACCATTGGGGCGACCCGGGTGGGTGTGAATACTTGACTCATTGACAGCACTAATTGAAGTGATAATTTAAACACAATTATGTCTGATTGATGCTTCTTCTCTTTCTCTTCTCAAAAAAAAATAAAAAATAAGATGCTTCTCTTTCAGGAATAACCATCATTATCATCGGCAATTCAATGCATCAAATACATTAGGTCGATGCAAAAGAGTACCAATAACTAATTAATAAATATAGTAGCATTACCTTTCAACTAAGTTTTTAATGCTGATGTCCGTGTATAGATATTTATTTACAGTGACTGTGTTTTTTATTCAAGTTCATGATATACACTATTATTTATATGTTGACTTGATTAATTAAGATGGGCTGGAATTAGATTTGTGGTTTGAAAACCACACAATATCTTAATGCAGTGCTGTGACATTTTGAACCGGGTGGGTTTGGGTTATGTCCAAGTTTGACTGGATCCAAATCTCATCCTAATTATAACCCAGTCCTGAATTAGAAAAAGAGGGAGTTTTTTATGCAGCACCGCTGACAGCCACCCATCTCAACATTCCTCGAGATGGAGACCATGCCCATCTCGAGAAATGCCAAGGTGGGTGGCTGTGTGGGTGATGCATGACATGACATGATGCAGTGCCACTGAAAATACTCTCTCTCTCTCTCTCTCTTTGTGTGTTAGGGATGTAAACGGTTCAGATTTAGATTTGATGTGGTCAATACCCAATCCAATTAGTCAGTTGTAGACTCGGATGTGGTGAATACTAGATCCAATTAGTTCAGTTGTTGCATAAACAGATTCAGAATAGGATGGTGAAAAGCTCATAGCCAATCCACATTTTTCATGTAAGCGGATTCAGATATCCATCAAATTCACATATCCATGGTCAGTCAGATTTAGAGGAAAAAAACCAAAACTATATCTGCATCCAATTATAATCAGATATGGTTTGGGTAGCAAACAACTAAAACCATATCCTCATCTAATTATAATTGGATATGGTTTCATTTTGTCTAAATGAAGTTGAATTTGGTCAGATATCAGATATATCCGATTCATTGACATCCCTATTGAGTGAATTTTCTTGTTGGATCCATGTTAGGTCCGGGTTTGTGTCAAATTTACCGTACTAATCAAGACCCAGGAATGCATCTAGTTGGATCTAGAGAGGCCCATCTAGCATCCAATCTGATCCATCTCACTGGACTCAATCCAATATAATTAGTTACCAATAGGTTTTCCGCTTGTCTAGTAGGAGCAGCTAGTGCACGTCACCTTGTGTTGGGACATTGAATGTTCAAAACCCATTGGTATAATTGTATAACTGGTAGGGTCCTGCCTAACCCCAGCTTGGCAATAAAAAAAATCCAACATAATTAGTCAAATTGGAGTCTCATTCGCCAGGAATTTGTCCAACAAAGAAGCTGTTTTTTTATGCAGCCGTGCTGCATGCTTATGACCATCCATCTCAACATTTCTCAAGATGAACACAAATGCCAAGATGTGTAGCTGTCTGCTGTCAAGCAGGTCGCTGGATGCCTACCATACAGCGACACTGCATATAATGTGAACACTTGTTATTGTTCATTGAAATGTTACGTGTGGAAAAGGCAAAATGGGTCATGTTAGACCCGATCCAACCCAAATTCATCTTTCTCGCATTCGGACCACGACCTGGCTAGACCTAACAATATTTGTTTCCAGATGTGACTCGTTTGGGTCTACTGTGTCCTGATCCATCATTAATATGGTCCGGATCTGGCTCATACCAAAAATAGGGTTGATCCAGAAGGTGGATGGACGGCATTAATCATTTATAAATGAATGGCAGAAACTTGTTCTGAACACTAAACATGTCAAAGGCGTTTCGTGTTGTTCATCTAAGTGATGGACGGCATCCAAGGTGCCTTAGACAGTTTTCTATCCAAGATTCCTAGGACCTGATCCTCTCTCCAAACAACTTATTCAGGTTCTCAATTTTTGATGACGTGAGATATATTTTATGTAGGGATGTCAATGAATCGGATTTTATCCCATTTAATTGAATTTGGTAAGATCAAAACCATATTGGATTATAAACAGATGCGGATATAGTTTTTGATTTTTTGCGACCAAATCCAATAAATATCTGAATTTGATGGATATCCAAATCCGTTTACATGTAAAGGATCTGGAATAAGCTTTTCGCCATCTGAATCCGAATCTCTTTAGCCACATCCCATCCGAATCCGAACAGTTGACATCCCTAGTTTTTGGTATTTTAAGTCCATTTTTGTTTTCTTGAAGATCCAGAAATTATCGGCATGTTTAAAAGAAATACAAAAAAAATATAGCGTGTAAACAAAATAAAAATAATGTAAAATACTGTAGAAATTAGAAACCCTTTTTTGTGACGTTGATATTACGATAACAACACGATATTTTAATAACATTGCCTCTTTTTAAGAAATCAGATTCTTAAAAGATATTCCAAAATATCAGCGATATTTTTAAAGATGGCGGGAAGATTGAAACGCATGCAAAACGGGCAAGCTTAGGAGAAAGCCAAAAATAATCACCCCTTCCCCCTTCTAGTTACTTTTTGCCCATAATGATTTCGTAAAATGACAGAGGAAACCATCGAAACACAGTGTCACTTTGAACAAAGAAAGAGAAAAATAAGGAATCCCCAGAATTTAATGCCCACGCCACCATCACCGTTTTAGTAGACAGACGGATCCTCATTCGGTCGTTCCGGCGTGTCGCTCGAAGGCTATCCATGGAGCACGCGCTCACCGTCTTTCGATCTCCGGCAATCTCCGGCGAAGGCCTCGCTGTAACCCTAGCTCCTCCCCGCCGTTTCTTCGCCGTCGCGACGCCTTCGAGAGGTAGAGTTCTTCTTTCCCCCTTTTCTCTTTGTTTACGATATCGTCGTTTTTTGCCTTATTCTCTTGCTTCTCCATTCTTCAGATTTGCCGTTTCTATCGGCCGGCGTCAAGGCAAGGGGTTTTTCGGCGCTGCATGCGGGTTCATTCGCCGGAGTGAACGCGGTTAGGGTTGGGGCACCGGAGGAGAAGTGGAGCTCAAGTCCTATCATCGTGATTGATAATTACGATAGCTTCACTTACAATCTCTGCCAGGTATTTATCTGCAATTGGAGTGTCTTCTCCTTTTCTTTACCCTGCCTTTTTTTTTGTTTTAACGTTTGATTTCGTATCTTTTCTTTCGTTTTTCAATTCAGGGAGTCAGTTTTCCGTTTCAAATTTCATTTTTCTTTTCCCTTTGATATGTGTCTCTTTGGGTTCCCGGCTAATGTGATGACCAGTTTGGTCCTTTTTTTATATATAAGTGCGGAATCGTATTCTTCGTGGCGTCCATGAGCGAGAATCTCTCTTTCTCCTTTGTTAGTAACGCTGTGTTTTACAACCGGAGGGTGAGATCCAGATTTCTTTCTTTTTTCTTCCACTAGGCACCACTGTCAACACGTGTGGACCCCACGTGAATCTCGCCGTCTATTTTGGAGATGGACGGTTAGTAATGCTGCGGACTGGCCTAAAACGTCTCTCTCTCTTCGCCCACTGTTTTTGGGTCATCAAGATGGACATGAGTGACTGTCCTACACTTTTCATTATTACCATCAAACAGAGGACAAAAATCTTAGAGCAAACACCATCTGTTCTGTCTTGCTCTGTCACCTCAGCGTGTATTAATGTTTGAACCAGGGAATCTGGTACTAGTTTGCTTAATTATAAAACCGGGACACACACTTGGAGTGAGCATAAACGTCAACAAATTTGCATATGGTGAACGTCATAATTCATGCCAATGGGAGGATCGCGCTACTATGTGGTAGCACTGCCATCTTGAGTCTGAGCCATGACTTATCTCAACCAAGATAATGTATACTTTGTAGTTCATGGTCCAGCCTTATCCCAATTACATGGGGTCAGTTTCGCGAGTCATATTTCTTCATTCCTATCTATCTAGAGCAACAACTTGGGTCATTTTACAATTCTTCATGTCACCTATAACTGCCCCCTTTCAAGTCTTCATTGATCTTTTTTTTTTCTACTTATACGTGCCATGTCAACCTTTCTCACATGAGAAGCCATGAGAGGTCTACGTGCAACATGTCCAAACCATCTTAAGCGAAATTCATTTATTTTGTAGTTCACATGAATATAAACCAAAAACCTCATCAACTTCTTATTGTAGGCGTTGCGACCAGTGGCGTAGCTAGGATTCATGTGAGGGCGGGGCAAACAGGGGTGTAGAAAAAAAAACTGGTTTGATAGTCGGGGGTTCGGGGGCAGCGCCCCCGAAAAATTTTTTTTTGAGATAAAAAAAAAATAGCTACAATTATT
Source organism: Nuphar pumila (assembly GCF_984573655.1). NCBI lineage: Eukaryota > Viridiplantae > Streptophyta > Magnoliopsida > Nymphaeales > Nymphaeaceae > Nuphar > Nuphar pumila. The sequence continues at coordinate 8,700,277 of NC_143262.1, forward strand.
AATAAAAATCTATTTCATATGGACAAATCAAACTATTTGCTGCAGTCAGGGCTGGGCTAGGACTGGGCTTTTAAAAAAAAAATTTAAGTGTTTCGGGAGGCAGGACTGGGCTACAGCCCAGTCCTGCCCCCCCCAGCTCCGCCTATGATTGCGACTACTATGCACACAACCATGAAGATTGAAAAATGTGAATATTGTCGTGAATGGTACAACGGAAAAGTGAGTGGCTGCTTTGCTTGTAATTAAACATAAAAGGGAGCTGAGTTATGTCGAGAACACAAATGCAGAGGACATTGATTGGGTTGATTGGCTTCATTACAAGCGGTCAAGAAGTCACGCAGTCTGTCGTGCAGAGAAAATGGTGGATGAAATAGATTCTTTCACTATCCTGTGGATCGTGGCACATATATCTTTCTTGTATCCATTTTAAAAATGATTGCACAAAACCTTTTCTTCTTTTGAATCCTGGGATAGTAGTTTCTGTGGTAATTATGGTACCACTTTTGGGTGTAAAAATTGATCAACATATATGTATAAAATGGGTATGTCTGATTCCATCTGTTTGCAATATTCAGTTATAGGTTACTTTTGATTTTCATTGTAATTAACTATATTAGGTAGAACTTAATTTGAAATAGAAGATTTTGATATAAAATGGGATTAACTTACCGGTTACTTGTTTGCTCTGGTGTTTGAAGTATATAGGAGAGCTTGGGGCTGAGTTTGAGGTCTACCGCAATGATGAACTCACTGTTGAGGAGCTAAAACGGTGAATTTCTTTTAGAATTATCTGCCACTGTTATATTTCTTTGGCTTCATTACTCTTGGGTTTGAACCACATTATCCTCTTTTTAGGAGAAGTCCAAGAGGAATACTTATTTCTCCAGGACCTGGTAAGGGTTCTTGATTCTGTGTAAAATTGTGTTTTTGAAAATTGGTGATTCTGTATAACATAAGGGCATGCCTCCTCTCAGTGTATGAAGTTTTTTGTGGTATTATCTTGTGTTTTTGATCCAGGTACACCTCAAGATTCAGGGATATCGTTACAAATTGTTCTGGATCTTGGACCCTCAACACCTATATTTGGAGTTTGTATGGGACTTCAGTGCATTGGAGAGGCCTTTGGAGGCAATACCCTGAACTGAAGACATCTTAATTATGTTTACAATGTTGTGAATGCCTTTACTGTAATTGTTTTATTTGATAGACTTATGGTTAGGGCTGGTAAACAAGCTGAACAAGTCAAGCCGATCTTGTTCAGGCTTGGCTCATTTATCAATTAGCTCAACTCAAGCTCGGCTCATGTTCATAACTAGATGAGCCGAGCTTGAGTCAGCTGAGCCAAGCCACGAGCTGGATCGTTAAAAAAATCACATATTTTAACATTGACGACAATGGGACTTGAACTTCAGATCTCTCTTTTACCTGCCAAATGTCCTTACCAACAGTACAAAAATTCTTTTTATGATGGATATTGCACAAAAATTCTATATCTTATATTTGTATGAGCTTACACGAGCTGGGCACCCTTTGTTCGTGCTTGGCTTGTTTTTGGTTAACGAGCTGCTCATGGCTCAGCTCGCCAGCTACATGAACCGAACACGAACGAGTTCATGGCAAGCCAAACCACTAGTGGCTCAGCTTGTTTCCCGGCCCTACTTTTGGTCACCTTTTTATTTAGTTGTTTTAGATTTAGATGTTGAACCAATACAGAGCATTTGGCCAAGTTGATATGTATTGGGGTTTTAAATTTTTGCCTCATTTGGTTCCTCTATGTACTGACTCACAGGAAAGATCGTCCGTTCTCCTTATGGGGTTGTGCATGGAAAAAGTTCCCTTGTTTATTATGATGAAAAGGGAGAAGATGGCATACTTGCTGGACTATCTAAGTAAGTAAACTTTTTTTTTATCTACTAGACTTTCAACTCTGGATATTGCATTTGATCATGAACCCTTCATGTTTCACACTGTCACATAGGTGGGGGTGCGGCGATGCGGCACTTTAAAAAAACTTGGGTGTGGGAGCATGTATATATATAATTCTAACTTTTATAACAATTAACACTAATGAAATAAAAATAATTATTATATCACCAATTCATCGTGCATAAATTCATGTAATAAATCAAATTAACAATCTACAATTGCTATTCCTCATCAATAAAAAATAACACCACAGTTAAATCAACCTAAATATATTATGACTACTCTAAGTGAATTAAGA